>NC_003283.11:10000000-12400000 GCF_000002985.6 Caenorhabditis elegans
TTTCATGTATCTCCAAGAGAGGTTCAACTGAAAACTTGAAAAGAAACAAACCATTTTTTTCCAGAAAATCAAGTATCCTCTAAAAGAGTAAAAGAAAGCAACTAGTGAATAAAAAGAAAAATGCAATCAAAGTGAAACAGCCAATGAATGTTTTGCATAAAAGCAGAACGTTCTGAAAACGAAGGCAATAAAAAGTATTTGCGATATTTAGTAAATTCAATTTTCTTGGATTTCCTCATGATATTTATTGTTTGTCTAGCCATATTCGTAGGCGTTATAAAATAAATTAAAATACAAAGGAAATGATTGCAAATTGACTTTATGCAAAATTATCTCATTTTAAATGCTTGAAAGCTTCAAAAAATTAATATAAATATTTGGATCTTTTCTTCATTTTGCAAACCCTTTTTTTAGAGCTTTCAGTTTTCCGACAAAATTAAATTTACTTTCTCGGTCGGTTTTTATTTTGTGATTCCATTAAAGCAGCCACGTAAAACAATAAAAACCGAGAAAACCTGATCAACCATTTGAGAGTATTTTATGAAAAACTAAAAAAAAATGATATAAATAATTTAGGAAAATATTTTTCAACGGTATTTCTATTTCAATTAATTTTATTCAACAGTTAAAATAACGGACGAATTTCAGAAATCTGGAAAACGTTATCATCGTAAACTTACAAGTCTAATAATACAATAGATTTTTTATCGTAACTTTTATTTTATATTCTTTGTGACCTGGCATCAATAAATCCAATAAACCTCTACTCTCTCAGAAATTTATTACCAATCATTTGTATCTACAAATCAACATCATTTTATTCACACGCTCTTTTCGTGGGATTTGCGTCAATCTGAGTTGTTATTTGAAGAAAGTTTATGAGAAATTTTTGTAATTTTATTAGATTCAAGGCACGCCAAAAAAAAGCGGTTGAGTGAAATACCAATGTTTCCAACTTCACCTGTTTCGTTTTTGCTCGCCCTCGTTTTAAAATTCATTCCGCTATAATTGATTTTCAATTTTTGATTTCTATTTGTTTATTACTTTATGATATTATTCAGTTATATTTCGCCCAATTCATCAAACAGAAAACAAAGTGGCGGGGAATCAAGGAGAAATGAATGGCAATTTTGGCCAATATATTAACAACTGTGACAATTTGGATGAGCAAATCAGTGTTACAGATTTCATTAAAACTCTGAAGAAAGTTAGTTTTAAATTAAAAATGCAAATTACCGTATTTCCTCTATCATTCTTTTTTACAAGACTAATCGTCTCGTATGGGCGCAAGACTATTAAAACTTGAATTATTAATAGAGATAACGAAACTTTTTTACTTTTACATACATTTTTCGTGGCTTTAGGTTGAATCGTCCGACACCCTGAATGGTCGAGAAAGTGTTTCATCAAGTTCATCAACCGACAAACTTTCAAAATTGCCGGAAGATGGTCGTAGAGTTGATAAAAAGAACAGTGCAAACGATTTGCTTCAAACAATGCGCAAACGATTTGTTCACCGAGCGACGGAGCCAATATTCCACGCCTTACCAGAGGCGCAGGTAAGCAGGTGTGTGCCTCCTCTAACTGCCTTCTATTTGTCGCATGTTCTTGATGTTGTTGTCTTTTTCAAATGGAATTTGAAACTTGAATCTAAAACTTATTTTTGTCTATTCAAAACCACACACCAATAGGAAAACTGGGATATTTGCCAATTTTTTGCCAATTTCGGTGAAACTCAATGTAGAACAACTTTTGCATTCAAACCGTAAAGTTTAATGTTTTCCGATTAAGAAACTTCAGATTATTGTCTCTAATTTTTATATTTTATTCCTGTTATGAATATATTTAAGACTCAAAATTTTCGAATAATTTTTTTTTCAAATTTAGTACCAACTTGAGCAAAAACACATCATAGTCTCATTTGTATTTCAGCAATGACTTCATTAAAAAGTGATATTCAATTGAATTCGGTTTCTTCAACCAAAACTGTGAAGTAAAAACAGTTTGCTTTATGATTTTTGATACATATTTGTTCTAGATAGTATTAATTTTCAAAAACATTCCAGAGCTTACCATTAGATGTTAGTTATTTAGTGTGCCTATAGTAAAACACTTAGTTCATTTACCAAACAAAACTCCACCTTTAAGTACCAAAATCTCAATCAGTACAAATTTCCTGATAAAGTTTGAAAATATATTCATAATTTTACTTACCATCGGTCATTTTTTAATTGGAAACTCTTAAAATTACTGTACTGAAGCTTGTAATGAAAAACCTGTTTCCAATTTCCCTCATTTCCTGGTCCACGAGTGAAATTCCGATTAAAACTATCAAAACATCTCAATAAACTTGTTTTCTGTTTCAGGAACGTCGACTCGTCAGCGGAAGGGACTGCGGCACTTCCTCCTCGAGTATCAGCCTCGGCAGGAAGCCGAAAGTTTTCGAAGGAGGATGCGGTGCCAACGACGACCTCCTAAAAATGCCAAGTTTTGAGTCGACGTTAGACCGGAAAACTGATTCTGATCCAACACTTTCTAAAACTCATAAATACCACGTCTCGTAATCTTTCCTATTCTTAGACAATCATCTAGTCTACGATTTCCATATTTCTCGAACAAACAGGCTAATATACAATAAATGCATATGTTCATGAATATTTAATATAAATTTCGCTTTTTATTATGTTCTCTCCATTTTCTCTCCGGCTCCACATGCTTCTAAATACCACTTTTATTCTCAATTGTACTTAAAAATACTACGTTCTTTTCATAAACGTACTTTGTCTGTTACATTACAATTGGTTCCTTTTGCATTTGCATCTGCATCTGCCATTCGTTTTTTTCATCTTTTTTGCAATGTTAGATCGTTGCTGTCGGAAAGGAAAATGAGATATGAGTGACAGAAGAGGGATGTAGTGGACACAAGAGGGTGAGAGAAACCAGTTTGTGGCCGGTACTCTAAACGCACCGGACATCTTCTTCGAATTCTACAAAGAGACGTCATCTTTTTCAGCGGCTGGCTACAAAATCGACTGACATGATTGTTCTTTCCAATTCTCATTTTAGTTTGTCTTATCGGTTGGAAAAGTAGAACATTTCATAAACTAGGTATAGTACTATACATATAGTGATTACATTATTTTTCTTATAGTAAAAACCTGATATCCTAAAGTAATATTTAATCAATTTTAAAGAATGGTAAACTTTTGAACAATTTTTTGAAACTCCCAATAAATATTGAACAAACGAAACTTATATTATCAATAAGCTTTTTTCAGTTGCCTACTCTCTATGCTAACTGAAGAACATTCTCTTGTGATTACTATTGTCTTTCAGAGAAGCAGAGAATAAATATAAATATGAACGTTCTGATCAACCATTCTGAATAATGTTAATATTAATATATATTCATCTCAATCTTCCAAAAATTCGTCAAGTTAAACCATATATGGTTATGTCTGACTTCTCACCGCCTCCAATCTCTCTTGCATATCCATTGGAGCGTAAATGCATTGCACTACGTGTACTCCTCTCGGAAACCCCAACAGATAATTTTTTTCGAATCTTTTCAATTTCTTCACCAGCAGCTTTCTCTCAATCTCTTTTACATCTCATTTTTAAATCCTCTACACCATCATCAATAAGAGCAATAAACATTTGACACCATACAACCATACGTTTGCGTTTTTGAACTTTCTTTGTCCATTCAATTCGTCTCGTTGATGTCAATCACTCGTCTTTGATAAAATTCTGTCTGTCGCGGACATATTGATGAAAAAACATGTCTGAGCATTATTAAAACTAGTCTAAAAATACCAAGCTCAAAGTAGGGAATGCTCTGCTTCACTGGTTGATAAAACTACCATGTGTTCTCCCATGAAAGTATGAAAACTGAAAAAAAAACAGAGTTGTTATCAGAATAAGAATAACTTATCAGCAATCATAAACTCTCAATTTCACCATATTCGTCTTTCGTTTCTTTCTCACGAATAGTACTTTTCTCGTTATTTCATAAAATAATTCATGAGAAATTCTCATTTAGAGCTATATTACACTCAAAATAATAAAACTGCGTGGCGTGTACTGCAGAAGACCTCATATTTAGGCCCCGCCTTTTTCTCGTCCACTCACGGAGAAAAGGCAAAAATTTGGGGACCGACCAATATCAGGCCGCCGACATCCTACGGGTTCCACGCGCCGCTATGTTTAACTCGCAGCGGGCGGAGACAGCTCACCACGCCCGCTGCGAGTTAAACATAGCGGCGCGCGGAACCCGTAGGATGTCGGCGGCCTGATATTGGTTGGTCCCCAAATTTTTGCCTTTTCTCCGTGAGTGGACGAGAAAAAGGCGGGGCCTAAATATGAGGTTTTCTGCAGTACACGCCACGCAGTTTTATTATTTTGAGTGTATTTTAAACTATTTTATTTTCCAATTTTCAATCGAATTCTTTTTTGGTTTTTGCACCCCAAATGGCTGTCACAACTGCTGGTACACATATTCCTCCATTTATTCACATGTTTCTTTCATTACCAAAGGCTAAAGAAAAATCACATGAATGCAACACTTTCTATTTTACACTATAAACTACAAATTTCACGTTGTCACACAATTATTATCGTTCTCCTCCTACTTTCTGTTTTTAACCAGTCATTTTTAGGTCAATCTCTCATTCCACTTGTCCTCTTCCCATTTATTTGCTCTTTTCTCGACTTTCCCGCATCTGTTTATTTGATTGACAAACGGTTTTTTACAGACTTCCCCACACTACCGTTTTCACCAACTTCTTCTTCTTCGTCAGTTTGATAATATTGTGAAATGTGAAAAAAGCGAACTCCGCCTTCGAGCAACCTCATTCCATTTCCTCTCTATAGAGGAGATCTCTACCCTGCCTAAATCGATAATCTGTGATTCTTGAAGTCGGGTTCGCTTCTTTTATTACTCGCGACACATAACGAAAATCAACGTCATGCTATTCCCTGCTTTTTCAATTCTTCTCATTTCCTTTTTCTCACTTTTATCTGTGGTAACAACAAAAACCCAATACTGGTGTCATGGCGACGGAGTTCTAAACAATGTGAGTTTTTTTTGCCTGTTTTCAGATCTCAAAATAGAAAAATATCGAACGAAGTCTACGGAAAAACGTTGTTGTTCTTTGAAAGAGATGGATGCAAGCGATACCTTTTTACACAAAGTTTTGCTTGACCGATGAAAAATCTTTCACAAAAGACAGAGAGAAATGATAAGAAATTGATGCGAAGTTTGTAGCGACATTTTAAAATGAATTTATTTTTAGCAACACACATGTCGATTCTTCACGATAGTAATTGATGCAGGATCCACAGGAACACGATTACATTTATATAAATTTATTCATGATCCCGCAATAGCTTCACATGGTATGCCTTTTAAGGTTGAAAAAGAGATATTTCAAGAGGTATTGAATAAGATAAATGTTATATTAACCTTATTTTCAATTTTAAGGTGAAACCAGGACTTTCTTCGTTTGCGAAATCTCCGAGCTCTGCCGCTGATTCACTGGAGCCACTTCTTCAAAGAGCTCGAAAAGAAGTTCCTCATTTCATGTGGGAAAAGACGCCGATCACATTGAAAGCCACAGCTGGGCTACGTCTTCTACCTGGAGATATGGCCGACGATATTCTTGAAAGTGTAGAAGAGCGGATATTTAACAGTGGATTTTTTGCCGCTTTCCCGGATGCCGTTAATGTAATGCCAGGCAGCGATGAGGGTGTGTACAGCTGGTTCACACTTAATATTCTTCTCGAAACTCTTTTCACCGGTGAGCTATTTTTTCCATTTTGTTGCCTCTATTTACTTTAGGAGCATCCTGAACAGTGTGTCATTTGAAATTTAGCACGTAGGCTATGCAAGCAAATATCATTCAAGATTATCAGGGTCAAATATCAAATCATCAAATAATTTTTAAAAAAAGATTATTTGTTTCGCATTGCGTTGGAGAATCTGCAACAAGTCATTCCGAGATAAACCACACTTTTTCAAAAAAGTTTCTAGTTTTCCGTTGACGTCTGAAAATGATTTTCGAACGACTTTCGAAAACAAGAAAAAGAAGAAGAACCGAAGCATAAATAAAAATGTGATAAGAAATGCGTCACTAGTTTTAATCGAAAATAGTTTAATACATCAAACTAGTCAAATATTACATTTCATTAAAATATCTACGAGTACGGTATCTAAAACCAAGTATTCAATTAAATCATATTAATAAGTGAAAAACATATTTCAGATGAGCCTACCGTCGGTCATAAGCCAGCAGCACATCGTTCAGTAGCTGCATTCGATTTAGGTGGAGGATCTACCCAGCTCACCTATTGGCCAAATAATGAAGCTGTTTTTTCGGAGCATGTTGGATATGAACGAGATATAGATTTCTTCGGACATCATATTCGACTTTTCACTCATAGTTTTCTTGGAAATGGATTGATTGCTGCACGATTGAACATTCTTCAATTAGAAACTGATAATGAAATCGAATCAACTCATCAATTGATCACAAGTTGTATGCCTGAAGGATATCAGCTGACAGAATGGGAGTATGCATTGAAGTTTTGGAATATCAAGTAAGAAATGCGTGTTTTGTTGATCATTAAATTAAGTTTTAAATTTTCAGTGGTTCTTCATCGCACTCCTTCGAAAGTTGCTATGGTACCACAAAGAATTTTGTAGAATCCAGTGAAATCATGCATTTGCGAGAATTGAAGGGATCTCCAGTTTATTTATTCTCGTACTTCTTTGATCGTGCTTTGAACAGTGGACTTGTTAAAGGAAACGAAGGTGGAAAGATCGAGTTGAGGCAATTCAAAGAAGCTGCGGAAATTGCTTGCCGAAGGGAAAAAACTGAAATCGACGATGGAAGTCACTGGATGCCTTGGCAGTGTCTTGATTTGACATATATTTACTCTCTGTTGCGAGATGGATATCAGTTCGAAGATAATCAGCCTCTCGTGGTAAGTCATTATTTCAATTATTATATTGCTATGAAAAATAACCTTTTGAAACTAATCCAATCTTGTTTCAGTTGGCCAAGAAAATAAAAGGAATGGAGGTTTCATGGGGACAAGGACTTGCATTTGCAACTGCCAACGAGTTTCAGCTAACAGAAGGAGCAATCAAAACTGCACTCTCATCGGAACCAAACTCTACAGTAGTTGACCAGATCTTTGATTTAGTGTACTCAGGCACAAATCAAGTACTCTCATATTTTAATATTATTTCCGTCTAACCTCATCGTCTAATACCTTCAATTCTGTGATTATTTTCCATTCCTTACCGTTCTTATTCGGGTAGACCTTTTATGCAACCACATCCTAAACCATCATCGATTCGAAATCAGACTACGAGTTTTCATATGTTCACTTTTGAACTATTTTTAAATTTTACCCATGTTATATAATTCATTTAGTTTTGCGGCATTGCCTTGTTCTCAATAAAATACATTCCTTTTCTGTTTTGTACATACATACATCCAAAAGTCAATCAGTTAGGGAAAAACATAGAGAATCTAGTGAACAATCCGAGTGATAAAATATGAAACATTTTATAATTGAAATGTTAACATTTGAATATTTGTTGTAAAACATTTTTAGTTTTCCAGTTTAAATAAGTTATTGTATTTGGTAGATTTTACTTTCGTTCAGGGGCTATTAATATTGCGCAATATATATAAATATATTGCGAAGAAAGCTGGAATTTTCAATTTGCTAGAAACGTAACTTTTTTTGGCAGCGCTCAATTCTGAATAAGCGTATTTCAATAAATCTATAAATTTTTGAAAATCTGAAAATCTATCGGTTACCATGATCACAAGATGTCGATTTAGGGGCTCGATTTTCGAAATGGATTTATCGATAGAATCAAGCAAAAAAGAAATATTACGAAGAAACTAATTTTTTACATTTCCAAAATCAAATTCTAAACAAGCGCTACAGTAGTCATTTAAAGGATTACTGTAGTTTTCGATACGGGATATTTTGCGCGTCAATTATGATGCGCAATACGCATTCTCAGAATTTTATGTTCCCGTAATATGAGCAGAAAATTGAAAATTGAGGTGCAAAACTAATAGAGACATATAGTTTTATTTTCAAGTAGAGGTATGTTTGAGTAAAATATCGAATAATGATAATCACATTACAAAACTTGTCAAAATTTAGTGAAAAGGAGGACCAGATTTTAAAAGGTAATCATTGCAACATCGAACAAACAAAAATAATACCGTTTGACATTATATCAGTCTTGTACTACAATTGCTCAAATTCGGAAAGCTGGATCTAAATTTTATATGGTTCTAGATTTTTGTTAACCGATGCAATTTTAAATTAAATCTCCCTATTGTTTTTATTTTAAAAAAAGCTATCATAAAATAGTAAAACAAATTAAACCGAGAAATAAATTAATATGGGTGCAAGACTAATAGAGAGAGTACACAATAAGATGAAAGTCTTTCTATTGTATATACATTTATCCTGTCCTATTTTCTAAATTAAAAATACACCAAAACGAAATAGAAAATCATTTTCTTCTCACCACCCGTTCAATCTTTCAATTTTTCATTTTTCTCTCCATTTTTCGTTCACCACACAAACAAAAAAGTGTACACTGTCATCTTCTCACAGCCAAAATGGCTCTTCGACGAACAGAAATTGGTGAAAGAGATTGTGCTGCTCTCGAATAAAAATGAATCGTAGCCACTTTCTCTTGACGACTTTTTTCCGTGCATTATTCTGAAAAATATACATTTTTATTGAAAAATCTGTATCTCAATTGCTAAAATGTTGAATGTTTCGAAGTTTCATGTTTCTGCTAACTTGATCGAAGCATCCACGATGGTGAAGCGTTGTACACCACGCCCGCCCTTCTTCAGCGCCTCGTTTCCTTTCTAATATATTTTAGAAAAAAGTCAGTCAAAAGAACTGAGTTTCAGAATGAGGATTCTTTAAAAAATTCTGGAACAAAAAAAATCATTCAAGCTAAAATCTCCAAGTTATAAGAAAAAATTAATTTGTTTCAAAAACTGGCCAATCTAACAGAAAGTTGAAAAAAGGAAAACTTGTGTAGTTTTAAAAAACCGTAACCATTTTTTTCTTTAGTTGGCATATTCTTCATCTCTCAAAAAAAATTGTTGTATAGCAATAAAAATTATTTTTATTGGTTTCTATCATTTTCCTGAATCTTAATTTTAATAATACATTTGCCTGTTGTATTTCACATCGTAACGAATATTCTATTATTTCCCGTTTCCCGTTCTCTTTTGTCTTTTTGTTTCTTTTTATTGTTTAATTCAGTTTTCTTGTTTTCTTTTTCTTTACTTACGCCGATGCACAATGACTTCAACGTAGGCATTTCACAGGGCGAAAATTACGGGCGTTCTCGAAAATTAAGAGGCGTTCTCGTCCCAACAAGTCTGGGTCAATTTCTACGAAACGTTTACTGTTTTGCATACGTGAAAACACTTTTAATAGATATATGCTCGTAATTTCAAATAAACTCGAAATTTGAAACTGTAGAAATCATTCATCATTTTGTCACTCTTTATCTTGTTTGCACATATTCCATTTTTCGATTAATCATCGTTACCATCATCATCTATGTACCAATTTTTTATTACAAAAAAAACACTTTTCTACTCAAAGTGTAATCCACTTTCTGCAGATGACCACTGAATCATCACTAGAGCCCTCTTCTTTTCGAAAGGTGTGTAATACACACACATATCGTGTTCCTTGTCTTTCTTCATAGCAGCTCCAATTCATTCATCATTCAGACTCTTTTTGATTTTCAATTCTCTTTTTAATTCATTGAATAATCAAATAGAGAACATTCAGAACCACAGACATGAAAAGAATTTAGATTTCAATCTTTGTCCTTTCCCACTATTTTCCTGTTAGATTAATGGTGTTCTTCGCATGTTTTTCTTATGAATCATCAAAAAACGGCATTGGTTCAATTTTCGAGAATTTTCATCGAACTCCCTTCAGATCATAGTTTAGCTGCCGGATATAGAGCCTACTTTTTGCGTCGAAAAATCATTTGCTTCGCATTATTCGTCAAGTAGAGGGGCAATAGGGTAGTTAGTATGACGTTTTACTGGAGGAAAATATCTGCAAAATCATCATCATCAACCGGAGTATAAAGTGGAAACAACTATTGAGAAATGTAATATTCCCACTATAAAAACCAATCAATCTGTACTTCACATTTCAAATTTTAGTGAGCCATTAGCTATTACATAAAAGTTACTGCCTGCCATGATTAGAGGAAACCTTCTGATACTTATTGTTAGTTTTAGATTTTTAGAAAATAGAAAGGTAGGCATGAAGAATATGTTTCTGAGTCTAACCTAAGAGTCTAAGAGTGAGTTCCAAGTGTTGTGAAGATTCAAATATAATATGAGTTGTGGTTTTAGTCCATTCTAAGTGTATTTTGACTAAATCTCCACTGACATTATTCAAGTATTAACAGCTGGTATCTCTTATTCCTTCTATTTTTTCAAGATTTTGTTAGATGGAGAAGAATATTTTGAAATTATTTTCTTTTGCAACATTTGGTTCCAATCTGCTTAAAATTTATGAAGTAAGCGAGAAAAAAGGGTATCATGTTTTTTTTGGTAATTCTGAAATGCACACTTTTTAAAATATATTCAAACATTTCCAAATTCAACCACAAGACTCTATTATTTGTTCATTCCATTATTTTTTGATTCACATCACCCAATCATCATTTTTTCTTCTGATTCATCAATACAGTTCTCCATTTCCAGAACATTCCACAGGAAAGAGGCGGAGCTTATTGTGCCAATAGACCGCCCGTCTTCGTTCCTCCGTGTTCCCCATTTCTCTCAATCGGTCAAACCATTTCCACATGCCGTTCCTTCCGTCCATTTATCCCGAAATTTCTTCGTTTTTTCATCTCTTTCCTTCTATTTCGGCTCAAAGATCCTTTCATCTGCCTTGTCGGAGATCTCTTCAAATCCAATGCTCACTCATATCTTCTCGTGCTCCCGAAATCAAAAATGAGAAGCCGATTGCGGGGGTAAAGAGACAGAAAGAGAGATAAAAAGTTGCTCCCGATACTCAAAATTATTTTTTTTCTCATTTTGTCTTTACCTTTGCACTTTCATTCTGCAAAATCAAGTTTCAAGTTATGTTTTTTTGAAAGTTGATAAGTTTCGTTTTACTCAAAGTCGCTATCATTTAGTAGAACAGTTATTTGCAATTTTTAGGTATTTATAATGTAGGGTCTCCTTAAACTTCTATATCATTTCTCGAAAAAAAAAAGACTCCAGAAATGAAAAATCGTGAAACATCAGAGCAATTGTCGTACAGTTGACTAGACTTAAGTGTGAAAAATATAAAGAGACAGTTGTTTTAGTGAGTTAGCAGAGCTTTAGCGCATAAAATCGGACGTCCCCAGTGTAATTTAAAAAAAGGACGTATGACTAATGACCCAGAAACGAAAGCTCGTTTGCTTAGTTTTTAAAAGAATGTATATTCAAAATTGTTCAGTTTCTTTGTCTTTTATTCATAGGAACTCTCGAAGTGTTAATGGTGGAGTAGCGCCAGTGGGGAAATTGTTTTAAAACATGCCGATGGTACCACAATGACCAAATATCATAGTAAAAAAAATTAGAAAATTTTTTAAAATTTTTTTGTGGTTCCATAGGCATGTTTTAAAGCAATTTCCCCACTCCACCTTTAACAGAATGAACGCACAAGTTGATTACAGAACTATTTTTGAACAATTTCTCAAATTTATTTTAGTTGAACATCTTCTTTTCGCATGAACCGTATTTAATAAATAATCTTATTCACTGAAAATTATTAACAATTGTTCCAGGAAATCACAAATCCTTCATATTTCTTTACAAAAACCAACACAGTTCAAATATGTCAAGATCACCATCTCCACCAACCATCACCTTACAGGTAACACAACTTTTATCTAGATAGTTGACAGATGATAATATCCCAATTGAAAATTACCAAATTAGAGTGTGTAATATTAAAATTGTGTATATGAATACAATCCAGTTAGTAGATCCCGTGCTGAAAAACAACAAAGTATCGGTAGAATAATTTTATGAGCAAAAAAGGTTTCAAACTTTCTCAGGTCTGATAAAACTTGTCTAATTTCCCAAAAAAAAATTATCGGAGAAACTGATAACGTTGATAGGCTTCTTGAAAACGTTTCCAATAACTCCAGTTTTTCCCACTAGGAAAAAGAAACATGATGAGCGTAAGGATTTAGAGTGCTTTCGGTTTTGAACTCTCCAGCTGTGTGTGATGTGCTTATGGGAGGGTGGTAAAGAAAGTTCGGGCTCTCAAGTGATGGAATGTCAACACAGATGGGAAAAACAGAGTGAAGATGAAGAAGGAATGTTGCGAAAGAAACAATGTTACCATGATTCCACAATGGGACTGTAGAAGAGCTTGCGTACTTTTTTTTTAATTTGATGCTCCTATGTAGTTATATATTAGTTGAAACACCTGGTGGTGCTCATCTCTGATGATTTGCTTGAAATTCTCTGAAAACGGGAAAACAGTAACCAATTAACATAATTAAACTACTAAGTCTTTAAAACCTTCAGCTTCAATGTTACAAAACCATTAGTACATGATAATCTTCCTAATAAGACAAAAAAGATCCAGTTCATCTTCTTATTTTTGAAAATTTCAATTGTTTTCATGCCAAAATTTGTATCATTTGACCCTTCCCACCCATTTCGTAATTTTAGTCAACTACTCTGTCACTACCAATTAGCCGTTTCCCCTCACAATTGATACTGATAACAGATATCAGTACACTGATATCAGCCATTCGGAAACTTTGTCCAAACGGCACGCATTCTCTGAATTCTGTTCTGTTTACTTTCAAATTTCTGCGAAAAATGTTGTCACTTTCTTTTTTGTGTCCCTTGTTCTCAATTTGAACATCAAAAGACAATACCGCTATGTTTTCTTTTGCAGAAAAATTGAAAATATAATTGAAGGTTATTTTTAGCATTGTAAAAGTCTAATCAGACTTTTTTAATTTTGAATATAAAAACAATATTATTTTTCCCAAAAAGCTACCGTTCCCAGTTTTTTCGAAAAATGAGTAAATGAAAACAAATCGAATGTTTTAATCTACAATTTGAAACAACTTATGAAACACCTGAACTATATTCAATTTATTTGAATTCACATTCCACCTGTCTTGTTGATCCAATACATTTTTCTTCATTTGCAGCAAGACGAGATGTCCGAATCTGCTGACCACCTTCTCGATGAATTGAGCAAGAAGCTCGTTGACGAGGTTATCCCAGTTGCACAAGGACAAGTTGGAAACCAGCATTTCGATGAGCCAAAAAGTCAAAAAACGCCACCGTCTTCTTTGAATGACTCGTACGCTGAAGAACTACTCGAAGCGAAACTCATCAACACTGATGAGTCCAGCGTAAGTCCTTTTTTGTTCTATTTTACTCCAACATTTCCAAACGGACAATTTCCTGGTCACCCTCCATTTATTTTCTCTCCATTTCTTCGCTTTCTTTTGCTTTTAAATTCAAACTGACATCCAATCGGTGGTTTATATTTTATTTTTGCATCCTTGTGTTCCACATCTGTTTTCTGCATCCTCTTCTTGTTGATGCTCTGACCCCTTGCAAAAGCTAATTAGACAAGTGAAATGCGCGTCGAATCAGCTGGGATTTGAAATGAAAGCTTTAAAATTGGTAGAATAGATATACGGCATTAATTGTTACAGGATATGCCTAGACAATTATATCGACCAAAGTTATTTCTTAAGTTATAAAGCAACTTTAGACTATCCCAAAATATATTTCCATCGGGAATTTCAATTTTTTGATCACATTTTTGAAAATTTAGTTTGACACCGAGAGCAAGAATTGATGCTTAACACAAATCCCTCTTTCATTTCGAAGTTCTTAATAAATCTAAATTGCAAAATAGATTTTATCAGCAAATGAGTTTTTTAAATAATAAACAACAAGTGCAAACTTTTCTGCCCATGTCAATCAACAACAAAAAGCTCCTCATGATTCATCAACGCTCAATCAATGTTCATTTCTATTTCAAATCTCTTTCCCCTCTGCCCTTTGTCCATGAACCATCACAAGCCATCAAGTCTCTACTACCAGCAGCAATATTATGAAATCAACAGCTCTCTGTTCTCTCACTGTATCTCTCTCCGCTCCCGTTTTTTTTTGTGTCGAATGTACAACAGCCCAGGGGTGACTAACCCCTCGTCCCCATCAACATTGACCACAAAAACATAGGAACAGTTCCTTCCAACATGCACATTTCTTCCCGATTTTACTATTCGAATAATAATAATAACATTTGATAGTGAGTGAGTTGAAAGGAAAAGTTTAGTTTTCTATTGTGGATATATTTCTGAAGCTATAAATTACAATTCATGAGCAATGCTAGATATTTGTGAGCACCCCTCAATCACTTCATTCACCGAACTGACTGGTTTAATTTTCTAAGTATAACTCCTATTCCATGAGGGTCAGCTTATTCAGTTTTTTTGAGAATTGGCACAGGGCATGAGACAGACATAGGTTGCCTCGAATTCGGAGTTGAAGAAAAAACATTCAGAATGATTGCGTGGCTTCGCATTTTAGAGAAAATTTAAACCGAGAGGTAGCCAAATTTTAATAATCCCATTTTAATAGTATTTTTCATAATATTTTTTAAAAGATGACATTTTTATTCCTACCGAGTTTTTCCGTTTATCTTCTGTGGTATTTCGAAATTTTAGTCTAATAGGAATATTTCAATGCAAAATCCCCATCCTGGCTACTACACCTGTAAATGACAATCAAGCAAGCTTTTCAGCCTACTTTTTAGTTCGAGATACTGAAGTAGTGGTCTTTAAAAAAACACAATTTCAGCAAATAAATTTACTACTTGATAGCTTTTTTTTTGAAAATTGAGATTTTTGAACCCATCATCTCTTTCTTTTTTACTGAGATCTCCCCCCGCATAACCTCATGTCGGCTCAACAGAAGTCGATCAGTTCAAATTACGTATCATCGCCATCACATGGATGTTTTTTTCAAAACCTACTACTGGAATTTTGAAATGTTTTTTGTTTAATTTGAAGATAAAAAGGGCACGGATCATTCTGTAACATCTCTAACGTTTACTCTCCGTTTGAGATGTTATTTAATCTCGGTTTCATGCTTCTTTCTGCGTCGCTTGTATTTCAAAATGTTTGCTGTTGGACGAGGTTAGAACAAAAAAAGAAAAAAGAGTTGTTGTTGTTGCGTGTTCCTTCCCTCCTGGTGCCCTCTTCGTCGTTTTAGTGTCACCCCAACTGATCTGAGGGGAGAAACAGAAATTGAGTAGAAAGTGAGGGATAGAGGAGGACCGCCCGCCTTTACACCCCACACACATACATTCGAACTCGTCAACTTTTTTGCTGCTGTTTCCGTTTTGAATGAGACATTCAACTCACACCAGAAATCTGTGTTTGTTTCCATGTTTCAGTTTGGGTTTTCGAACTATTCCGGTTTTTTTCCTCGGCATTTTAAGCTGATCGATTTGCAACTATAGGGATTATGCAAAATGTCTGATGATTCTAGAGAACATGTTTTCATGAATATGGTTCAGTTAATATTGATCAGATAGTGTTTGCAAATAAATGGAATATGACTAAATTGATTGAGTAACGACTGGTACAGCTGGAGATTTAGAAGTAAAGACTACTGATCAGAAATATTCAGAAAACGTTTTTTAACATCACAACGATCTGAATCAAATCATGAATCATATTTACATTTCTCATGTGAAATGTTTTTCGTTGAGCCATAAATCTATCTTTCTGTTGGCACCGTTCCAGCTCCATTCATGTTTTAAGTGTTAAGCCTAGCGAAGCATTGTTGTCGGTTAACTGCTTTTTTTTTGTTTTTTAGTAGTTTGTAGAACCTGAAGCTGTCAGTTAGGAATAGGAAAATGCACTTGTCTGCAAAAATGTCAGGAACAAATTTAATAAAAAACTGTAAATGTGTTAGGATAGTTTCTCTCATTTGAGAATTTAATTTAACACATTAAAAAAACTGTATTGGAACAAATTACAACCATATGTTGTTTATTCGAACGTGATTTTTCAGTAATTCAGAAAGCTTCATAAACTTAAATTTTCATGTTAAATGGCCAGTTTTGTTTGATTTGGTATTTGAAGCAAACAAAGTAAATAGGTATCTTGATATCGTTGTGAGACCTAGTTACTATTTGAGAAACAATTTGTACCTCCAAAGTCACTTTTCAAAAAAAAACCCCCCAATAGTAGTACACTGACTTGTTGCGAGACCAGATTTACCTTTTGGAAATTTTAGAAAATTTATTAGAAACTTTGCAAGAGCACACGGCAGAATAGTAGCATTTATTTCGTTGAACGTGCATAATTTTAATTTTAATTTTATTACGATTATTACGAACTTTATAACAACTTACCTTACCTTCTAAAACCCCCAAACGTATTAGTTAGTGTTACATTCTTATATATAAGGTTTCACCTTCTGTCTGAGGAATAAAAATTATACTGTCATCGGTCCGTAAACAAGCCATCTTGGCACTGTGCCAGACCAATCACTCAAGGTCAAACCCACTCCTGGCGCTCTTTTCCATGCATTGCGTATACATCGTTCAGAATTTATAATAGAGAAGAAAAATGTTTCGAGAATTTTCTACCCTCATTTTGCTATTGTATTATTGTTCGTTATTATTCCAAATTTCAGTATTTCTCATATTCTCATTAAATTCTAACGTTTAAAATGTTCTTTGTTTGTATTCAACTTTCATTCAAATCTATTATTCAGCTACTACTATTTTTGTTTCTATATGCTATATCTGTGATTATCTGAATTTTTATTTCTCAGTTTTTTACTTCTATTTAACTTCTATTTTAACATCTATTTCAAAAAAATCGTAATTTTCATATTCGTATTGTATGCAAAATATTTTTCAATTATTCATTTAGAGTGCAATATGGAAAGGTTTATAATAGAGGAAACAACACTAATATGGAAAATACGGTAACTCCTATATGAACCATTTCCAATTTTGCTTACCTCTCTTAAATTTCTATTAATTATTTTTATTTTTTTTTGCAGTATTTTAATCTTCGATTTTCTGTTCTACAATCTCTTCACTCCTTCTTCTTTTATATTTCACGCTTCATCATCTTCCACTCCACACTTTAACCTCTTCGCATCACAAATTGAGCTCTTATTTCCTTTTTTGCTTCCGTTCGTGTTCTTTTTCCAAATATTTCTATTTGCGGGGTTTGCCGGAAGGAAATGACCTCGATTGTTCTCATTTTGACACGCATTTTCCCTACAAAAAAGTACATTGGAAACACTTTCAATTAACATTGTTTTTCTTTAAAACTGAATTTCATTTCCTTTCGCTCTTCCTTTTTATCCTATTTATTTTAAAATGCTACACCTTTGCTTACTTATGTTTTTCTATTATTTCTATCAGGCCTTGCTGATATTTTTTTCAATTCTATTATTATTTTTCATCTATTCCTATTCTTTTATTTGCTATTCACATGTAGGTTTCTATATTATGAATTTCCTCACGATAATTTTGGTATTTTCCTAGTTTCAATTCAAAACAATTATCATATTATTTATATATCATATCCTATCACACCATGTTCACGTTTTGAAAAAATTATCTTCTCTTATTAAAAATCACTGAAGCTTGTTAGTAAGAAAACTCAAGAGTGTCAATGATAGTAAATTTCTAAAGAATGAGAAGTCGAACTTCTAAAAAACTTGATTTTTGGCAAATTTATTCTTGAATTCCTTCTAAAATAATAAGACCTGCCCACTTTCGACCCAATCAGCGTCAATCAGTTCTCATGTTGGAGGAAATTCAAACTAAAAGATTTTCCCAAAATTGAAAAATCGTGTTCATAAAAGTTGAATTTCGATTATTTTTCTTTTTCTTTGTCACATTTCTGAATTAAGGGTATTCTAATACAAAAGTTCGATAAATGCTAATCTACCTTTTTTTTATAATAGATGAAATTAACTCTACTAAACTTTTAGAAACATTAAAACTGGATTTCTTTTCAAGGAAAAATCGGTTGAGAGCATTTGGAATTTTTAGTTTTAAAAATTTTCGGAGTTCATTTAAATTTCAAAGAATTTGTTAATTTTCAATGAGTTAATTTTTTATCAGTTCTTATGGAACAAAGAAATATTTCGAATGATTGCTAGAATTCAATGAAAAAACTGTCAAACGCAAATTTGATTTCTTGCATCTCTTGCATTTTTAGTTTTCTACCATCCTATTGTTTCATATGCTTAATTTTCTCAAAAATTCTTTTTTGGATTTTTCTGTTCAAAATTTCGAAATTGCTACAAATTTTAAATTTGAAACTCGCGGTAATTCAAGTCCGCAAACACTCTTCTCCTCGTGTACAGTTTTTGGACAAGTTGTTTATTGTTTACTTGTTTTTGTTTACTTAATGTTGTTTACATTTAAAAAGAGTAAACAACTTATTCACACTTTCTTTTTTATTTCATTCACTTTATCTGAATATTCTGCTCTTTTCTTCGTTTTTATTCATTTTCTCCTAATTTTTGGACTCTTCTCAAGCTTTCGCGTAATGTTTCACTCCTATTCTCTATTTTTCCCGGTTCTTAACTTTCCTGGCTAGTTATTGAGCAGAATTATTATCTACATAAATTTCTTATATTCTAAATTTTTTTATATTAAGCTCGAAACACTCACTTTTGGTTTTATTCCGATATTCGATTATTGATCGCTCTCCTTATGCAGCATCTTCTTCAGCTTCAGAATAGCAATTAGCATAGTAGTTTTTCGAGAAAATTCTAGAAAAGTCTTGCAGCAATTGCATTGGGAATAGGCGACAGCACTTCTTTCCATTCTCAATAAATAAGCCTTGAGAGCTTTGTTACCCAACAAACATTGTGCTCCCTTACTTGTTTTTTTCTATTTTCTAGTGAATCGTATTCTTAGCTCGTATCATCGACCAAAAAAAAAAAAAAAAGCATCAAGAACCAAAAAACAGTCATGCTAGCCAACGAGTGGACAAAATTATTGGGGAAATCCTCGTGAAGCATCAGAAATGGGCGGGGCGTCTGTTATACTATGTTGTTGTTGTTTCGGTTTTTGAGGTCCCAAAAATGGGGCGTAACTGTAAACAAGTGGAACAAGTCGTTCTGGAAACGTCCAAAGCTCGCCAGATGGTAATGTCTCAAAGACCAATCATCAATTTTGTCTGTCCCCTGTATAAAAGGCGGTGCATTTTCATTAGGTTCAACCAAAAATTTCTCTGAAAATTGAACAATTTCCCCCCGCAATTCTCATAATGCTTTCGAATCCAAATCTGAAAAGACTGGTCATGAACCAGTGGCGCCCCGCTCAAATTTTGTTACTTGAGCAACCAGGACCATCCAGGCGATTCGTTGAGGTTGGCGTTTTGATTTAAATTTAGAAGTAGTTTGAAAAATTTGAACCGAAATATTTTCAGTACTAAGTTTACTCATTTTCGAAAACTGTTCTCTTGATGTAAACGTTCCAAATTTACTTTTTTCAGCTCGCTGGTTGGTCCGAAAATTGAATTGTCGACCCTTTGAGATTAGGTAGAAATTTTGAAAGAAAAATGAATAGAAATCTAGAGCAGCAAAGTGGCCAGCATCAAAGTAGTTGCCAAATTTTGAATTGAATAGTTAACTTGTAGGAGTTTATAAGTAGTTATTTACAAATCACATCATTTGGTATCTTCTCGTTTCTAAATTCAAGAATCAGTTCATAGTGCACTAGACCATCAAGTTTTAATAATAACACAATGACGTTTGCACGTCATTCTATTTTGATTCACCGACTGTCTAGTTGCGAAAACAGATCGAATGCACTACGGTCGTGATAACATAGAGAGTGACAGTCTGAAATTCTATTAGCGCTAGTGAACATATGATCTCTTAGCGTTCTCTTATTCAAATAAACAAAGAGAAACAGAAAACAACATCAAAAAAGAGAGTTGAGAAGCTCAAAGACGACTAGCGCACCAATGATCATGTTTTTGTTGACACCGTCTCACTTAGATGTCTGCGTCTCTAAGTTGTCTCTTGTGGGAAACCCCCCTTCTCGCCTGTTGACAAGGGGCGGGCACGTGAAGGCCTTCAGATTGGGGGTAGAATTTTCCTGAATCCACATTTTTTATCATATGAGCTGTGATCGAGGTCGTCGGACAATGTGACTAGTATATAAAGGCTTTTGCTGTAGTAGATTCACTCATCTTCTTTTATTCATTTCTATTCTTATATTTTCAGAAAAGTTAATACGATCTCTCAAGTAAATATATTTATCTGTAGGATGTAGCTTCTCTTTAATTTCTAATAAACGAGCGAAACGTCTAGAAACTTTTCATTCAGGCCCACTTTCATTTTTCTTTTTTCCAACTTTCTATAAAATTTTGTATATCTTCTTCTGAACTCAATAATAATAATTTGTTTATTACAGAATACAACGCACAACAAAATGAGCTTTATGGATAAAGTTAAAGACACCGCCAACAGCGCCTACGAATCAGTTGAAAATACTGCCGTTGGAGCCAAGGACGGAGTCGTCGGAGCAGTGAGTTTCTGACTTTAATTTCTATATCCAACATTAATTTTCAGTTCAACACCGTCGGTGAAAAGATTGGTGGAGCCTACGACAGCACCAAGCAATATGCTTCCGACAAAGTCTCTGCTGCCGGAGACTATGCTTCTGAAGCCGGAAAGAAGGTCGGCGACGCTGAGGATTCTATGATCCAAGGTGCCTACGATGCCAAGGATTCGGCTAAGGAAAGCGCTTCAAACGCTGGAAACAAGATCTCCAATGCGTTCACATCGTTGAAGGATTCCATCACTGGAGACAACGCTCACAAAACCGGAGAGGCGCTCAATGATAATTACGAATCCGTCAAGGAATCTGCTTCTGAGGCTGCCGACAGACTCAAGGAGCCAGCACAAAATACCGCTGACAATGCCAAGGATCTTGCCAACCAAACAGGAGAGGAGATGTCTGATGCTTTCGAGTCTGTCAAGCAACTCACTTCTGACACTGCCGAAAATGCCAAGGAGAATGCCCATGACGCTGCTGACACAGCTAAATCGTACAAAGACAAAGCCGGAGAGAAGGCTTCGGGAATCCTAGACTCTTTCAAGGCCCATGCTAGTGATGCTAAGGACAGCGTCGAGAACAAGGCTTCAGACGCTTACAACAGTGCCAAGGATAAGGCTGGAGATGCTTGGGATTCCACCAAGGATGCTGCCGGAGATGCTAAGGATAAGACCAAGTCTTTCACTGAAAAGGTCGGAGACAAAATCTCGGGAGCTTATGATTCCGTCAAAGAAAAAGCTTCCGATGTAGCCGACTCTTTCAAGGCCCACTCGACTGACTCAAAGGACAACGTTGAGGTTAGAATATAAATATTCCGATCAAAATACTTATTTTTACGTTTTCAGAACAAGGCCGCCGACGCCTACAACACTGCCAAAGATAAGGCTTCCGATGCCTGGGATAAGACCAAGGACAAGGCTGGAGAGGCTAAGGACAAAATGGGAGACGCCTGGGACACCACCAAAGACAAAGCCGGTGATGCTTGGGATACCACCAAGGATAAGGCTGGCGATGGAAAAGGAAAGGCTGGAGATGCCTGGGACACCACCAAGGACAAGGCTTCTGATGCTTGGGATACCACCAAGGATAAGGCTGGAGAAGCTAAGGATAAGATGGGAGAAGCCTGGGATCATACCAAGGACAAGGCAGGAGAGGCTAAAGACAAAGCTTCCGATGCCGCAGATGATGCTCAGGGCAAGTCTAAATCGATGACGGAGAAAATCGGAGATTCCATCTCTGGAGCTTGGGAATCCACCAAGGACACTGCTGTCAGCGCCAAGGACAAAACTGCTGAGGCTGCTGGCAAAGTTGGAGATTCCATCTCTGGAGCATACGACACCGTCAAAGAAAAGGCTTCCGACATCGCAGATTCCTTCAAAGCCCACTCTACTGACTCCAAGGATAATGTAGAGGTGAGAATATATAACAATTTCAGCTAAAATTAGAAAAAAGATTTAACTTTTGAAATTGCTGATTGTAATAATATGTTTAACCAATATGTTTTCAGAACAAAGCAGCAGATGCCTACAACTCTGCCAAAGATAAGGCCTCTGATGCTTGGGACAAGACCAAGGACAAGGCTGGTGACGCCAAAGACAAAGCCGCCGATGCTTGGGATACCACCAAGGATAAGGCTGGTGATGCTTGGGACTCCACAAAGGACCACGCCGCTGATGCCAAGGATAAGGCTTCCGATGCCGCAGGAGACGCCAAGGACAAGTCCAAGTCTCTAACCGAAAAGGCTGGTGATGCTATTTCTGGAGCTTACGATTCTGTCAAAGAAAAGGCTTCCGACATCGCGGACTCCTTCAAGGCCCACTCAACCAACTCCAAGGATAACGTTGAGGTAGGAATTCCTTCATTTGGTAGTAGTTTTTGATCATAAAAATTTATAAATGTCGAGTGTTTGAGCAATAACAATCTGACTTTTCTGATTTTACGTTTTTCTCAACTTCTAAACCTGCTTAACACCTTGTTTCTCTTTCTAGAACAAAGCGTCTGACGCTTATAACTCTGCCAAGGATAAGGCTTCCGACGCCTGGGACAAAACCAAGGACAAGGCTGGCGAGGCCAAGGACAAGGCTGGAGATGCTTGGGACAACACCAAGGATAAGGCTGGCAACGCTTGGGACTCAACCAAGGACAAGGCTTCTGATGCTTGGGATACCACCAAGGACAAGGCCTCCGATGCCAAGGAATCTGCTGGAGACGCTGCTGACTCGGCGAAGGACAAGTCCAAATCTATCACTGAGACAATCGGTGATAAAATTTCTGGAGCCTATGACTCCGTTAAGGAAAAAGCTTCTGATGTAGCTGATTCGTTTAAGGCTCACTCTTCTGATGCCCAGGATACCGTAGAGGTTAGCCACCACAAGTACTTTAATGTTTTCTCTTCCTTCGAATAATTTATTGTTTAATAATAAAGGAATTGTACATAATTTGAATTGGTCGTGCTTGCTTGTCCTCGATTCCCATTGATCTGTCACAGTAGTCTTGTATTGTCTTGTCTTATTGTATATATAACAAGAAATAAAAGATGTCCAGATAAGAGGTTTCAGCAAACATGCAGTTATTTTCTTTCAGATGATTTTTAAATGTGCCTTTAATTAATTAAATTTAATACGAGCTTGTGAGCCTTGGGGAAAATTAATAATGGCATGTATCTTCAGTGTCCTGAAATAAAAATTATTGCTCAACAAATTCTTTAAAATATTGTTGGAATCACACTCACAAAATGTTTTCCCAAGAAAAATTACCAAAACACTCAGACGAAAGAAAATGTATTTGTATTTCCTCAAGACTCACATCTTGTACGAGTCTGAATAAAAAATAAAGCAATAATTTTCACTCAAACAATTATTTCGTTTCAGAGTTCCGCCTCCGATACACTCGAGTCCGCCAAGCATCACGCGTCTGATGCTGCTGATGCTGCCCAAGACGCTTTCGATTCTGTCAAAGAGAAAACTACTGACATGTGGGATTCTGCGAAACATCAAACTTCCGATGCTGGAGATTCTGCAGAAAAGCACTTTGATGATGCTGTCGACGCGGCCAAGGATGCTTATGATTCTGCTAAAGACAAGACTTCGGATACACTTGACTCTGTTAAGAAAGAAGGACAAGAAGCTTCCGACAGTACGAAATCCCTCACTAGTGACGCTGGAGATGCAATTTTGGGTGCCTATGATGCTGCCAAAGAAAAGGCTTCCGATGCATGGGAGTCAACTAAGGAAATGGTTTCTGAAGCATATGAACAAGCTGAGAAACACGCTGATGATGGCGCTGATTCTGCTAAGGACTACGTCGAAGATGCAAAAGACAAAGCTTCCGATGTCTGGGATTCTGCAAAGGATAAAACGTCTGATGTTTTCGACTCTTTAAAGGAACACGGTGAAGATGCTTCTGATAGTGCCAAGGACCTCGCAAATGACGCAGAAGACGCAATCAAAGATACTTATGATTCGGCCAAAGAAAAAGCTTCCGATGCTTTCGATTCTGCAAAGGAACATGGTGAAGATGCGCAAGAATCTGCCAAAGAATATTTCGAACAGGCTAAGGAAAAAGCTTCTGACGCACTCGACTCTGCTCAGAAACACGGAGATGACGCTAAGGAATCTGCTCAGGGATATTTCGAGCAAGCCAAGGATAAGTCATCGGAAATTTGGGATTCTGCCAAGAAGCACGGAGAGGAGGCATCCGACTCTGCTAAAGATTACTTTGAACAAGCGAAAGATAAGGCTTCGGATGCTGTGGAATCTGCAAAGAAGCAAGGGGAGGAAACTTCCGACGCTGCAAAAGAACACGCTGATCATGCCAAAGGAAAAATTGCCGATGCCTGGGATGCTACCAAAGACAAGGCTGATGACGTGAAAGACACAGCTGGAGAAACATTCGAGAACATCCATCATTCAGCTACCACGGCTGTGGACGAGGCTAGAGAAAACGCTGCTGCAGCAAAGGACAATGCTTCGGAAAGTGCAGAGTCTACTAAGTATTCCATCGTCGACACTGCCAAGGGTATTGCTCATAGTGCCGAGGAAAAGCTCGAGGGAGCTGCTTCTGTTGTTGGAGATGCTGTTCAATACGTCAATGATTCGGCCACTTCAGCTGTCAGCACCGTTGCTGACTCCGTATCGTCCGCTGTTCACACAGTCGGAGAGAAACTTCACGACGCTGAAGAAGCTGCATCAAATTATATGCACGGAGCACATGTGAGTTTTATTGATTTCAATTTTACAAGTATCATGCATTCATTTTTATTTCAGAAATCCGCATCGGAAGCTGCCCATGATACTAAGGAAGCAGTTACATCGAAGGCCGCTGAAGTCGAGGTACGTCTCAAGAATTGTTGCAACTCGTGCTGTTCAATTAGCTGAGCATCACAAGAAAATTTTGTAGCTTGCAAGTAGTGCTACGTTTTTTTTTCTAAGTGTGTTCATCCTCTATTTAAAATGTTTTCTAAAAATTTTAGTGTGGCCTCATTTTTTCTCCAAATTACTGTTTTTATTTACATGTTTCCCTGTCATTCAAGTGTGTTTTTTGTCCTTTGTATGGTTGTCCTTGTCTTACTAACCCTCTATCCTCTATTTTGCAGTGTATTACCTTTTTGTGACGTTTTTCTCCGATCTTTCTGCTTGTACTCCTTCGTCCCCCTAGCTTCTGATATTTTCTCATCGTCATCGTCTTCGTCTTGTCAACAGCTTCTTCAGCTACTTTCTCTCTGCGTCTACATCGTCTACTACGTTGCTTCACAACCATCACTTCACTTCTAATCTATCCATCTACTTCTACTACTTCTCTCTGTTTTGCTTCTACACCAACCTCTTATCCACTACCTTCTCATCAGAATGTCGTCAAAAGTTCATTGGGTCAACGCGCGGCTGCTTTGCACGAGAAAAAGAGGGAATTCTTCTATTCTACTCCTGAGAAGACGTCGACAGTGCCAGTTTTTGTTGAAGATCTAAACGAGCAAACACTGGATGATGTTCCTGATAAAGTGGAAGACATTGTCGCCGAGGTTGAGGTGGGTAAGGATCAGGAGGATCGGTTCGATATGGCTCGTTTTTCTTAGTTTTCCACTCATCAATACAAAAAACTTACAGTAGAGTTCACTTTTGCATCTTGGTATTTTAATATCTTGAGTTGGGTTCCGGCATGATAGATTTATTATTGGGTTGGATTTTTTCGATGTTGGCTCGTTTTTTCTTAAGAAACACAAAAAATCTTTACTGGTTTTTAATTTTTAGATGAAACCCATTTTATTTCATATTAGTAGGAAACGTTTTGTTTTTTCGACATTTTCTTGCACGTCTAGAGTGTGTTAACTGTTGTATTTTAACATTAAATTAAGATTTTTCGATAATTTCCTAACCATTTTAATATCTTCAATATTAATCAACTAAATAGTCTAGTTTGCTGCCATTCTGGCCTCCCAGCTAACATCCGAAGCGGTAAATGAAGTATGTGGAATTATGCCAACAACTACAGATGATTTCTACACATTTCCATCACCATCAACAGCAAAGGTTCAGGTTCCATCCCCAAATGTCTATTATCACACACCTGTTTCATGTTACGTAGAAAAGCCTAATCCACATGTCTTGTCCGCTAAATTTCACCACTAAAAAACTAATTTTTCGATTAGAAAAATAATTTGATCATGGAAAAATATGTAATCAATGTTGTCATTTAATACATCTAAAACAACTTTATTTCCAACATTTGTCCAATTTTATTGATAATCAGAAATTATTTATATTTTCTTTATTTCAGAAGTCGGCTGCTGATGCTGCGAAGAACACTGCCGATGAAGCCAAGAAGACAGCCGAACACGTCGAGCAGAAGGTCGATGAGGTATAGAATTGCCTGAAACTAATATTTCAGTGCATACACTGACCTATCAATTTCACAAATACACGCTCACAACGCACAGAAAAAAGAAAATTCGAATGCTTGTAAATATTACGGTTGTACATAACTGGTGACCAAAACCCCGTGTGAAATAAAATTTAAAAAATATGACGGGTTGAGGTCACATATTCTTAGATTTTAAATGTCTTCATTACTTCACAACGCTTTCCGCTGAACAGTTTTCGTGGACACGGAAGACGTCATCTTCGTGATCAAAAATGATGAATTTCGCCTTCTATATACATGTATAATGATACGTTTTTCGATAGTTCTTTCAATAATAGCTTTAATGCTCTTGCCTGATTTTGTAAATAAAATTCAAAAACTCGTGAAAAGTTATTATTATTAGCCGGATTTTCAGATACACATTTAGAATAAATAGTTAGAAAGACAAATGGAAATAAATTGAAAAGAAATACATAAATAAATCTTGAATACAGGCAATTTTAAAAATTTATTATTTAATAGGGTTTATTGTTTTAAATTGAATTTGGAACTTGAAATATCAGAACTGATAGTCTGTACCATAAAAATATCATCTACATACATGCGGGAATTGAGACGCAGAGTTTTCAACTAGTGTTAAAAAGACGCACGATTAATATCGTGCGACGTCACACTTTTCTGGGAAAAAAATCCCGCAATTGTTGTATATAAAATTAGTAAGAATCTAGGAGCAAATAATTTGAATTCTTATACTTACATTCACTCTAAAAACTCAGAATAGCCAAGATATGGGCGGGAACTATTTTCAGTGCAAAATTTTCCGCGAAATACTGCCACCTACAGTAACCCAAGCGTGACTTCAATGTTTATATGTTTATTCTTCCCGTTAAAATTATCTGATAATCGAAAATTTCCCTGAATGTGAAGAGAAAATAAAATAAAAAATGAAAAGACATTTCTGGAAAAATGTGCTTACAAAATAGGCCCCGCCCACAACTTGTAAGAAAGTATATAATATTTATAAATACGGAAATCTTAAATTTCGAATAAATTAAGTTAAATTTTCAGAACTTGAAAACTGGAACTCTTCCATCACCGAAAAGTGGAAATACGGACACTCTTCGCTCGACTCGTTCTGAAGGAACCCCTAACAAGAGAAGATGCACAATCCTTTAAAATAATTATTCTTCCCATATTCAAGTATTCTCCCAGTGTTTTCTCTTTTCATCCTGATTCATATAAATGTGCTTCTTTTTCATCCCCAAGATCTGGTATATAAAACAGTAATTTTATCGCTACCCTCTGCATCCCCTCTACTACTGCTTCGCTAAATTGTTGTTGAATTGTTTCAATCTTTTTGGATTGCCCCGCCAACTATATTTACTATCAGTTTCCTCTGTTAATTCTTTGTTGTAGAAAGAAACAATCTCCCTTCCCCATTCCCATCTGACAAATAATATTTACCACTACCAATATTGTGCCTTTTATAGGTTTCTTTTGCTTGCTTTGTTTTTAAAAATTCTACCAATTTTTGCTGAAATTCAGCCAATATCCCCCTAAATCGTTCAATTGTTTTATAATTCGTGTTCAATTGTAGTAAAATTTAAATAATGTATTTTTATTGACAACGAAAAAATGTTACAGGGTGCAATAATACGAAACTAGAAGAATTAGTATAACTAACTATTAGAACAACTAGATACACAAAAAATGAACAACCCGAAACGGAAAGGACACATGAGAATTTGATTTTGTAATGTATTTACAAATGAACAAATTGTGACGAGAATGCAAAAAAAATTAATTAAGTTTTTTTACTCAGATTTCTTCCCGTCTTTTGTTTCTCCACGCCGTGTCGCATTTCGTTGCTGAGCTTCTAGAGTAACTTCCTTATAGGCTGCCAACATAACGTCCCGACACATATCAGACAACTCGCTGACGTCATCAAGAGTGAGCTGAAAGTTTATTATTTTGTCTTAGTAATTAATCATTTATGTTCAATAGGATACTTTTGAAAAAAAAACCCGGGGGTTTACAATAATCATCAACTCTGAGAAACAAGTGAATTTTTCCAAAAAAAAACCAAAAAAAATGCGAAAGAAATTTTTTTTTTCAAAAACGAAAATGTTTTTATGCTTGAAACGCTTTTTCGGAAAACTTAAATATTTTGACAAAAATTGCACTCCTTTTGTAATTTCGAGTTTGATTTTTTGGAAAAGTATACAATTCAAATGTTTATGAATTTTTCAGTGTATTAAATTTTTTTGCTCGATTTTTGGTTTTTTGCTCATTTTTTACGAAAAAAAAAGCGAAAAATAATAAAAGTTTAACGTACCCCTTTTGTTGGAATCGCATCCAGAACTCGAATAACAACTTCTCCATCATTCTTGAAATATCGGCCTGGCTTTGAGTAGAAATCCCGATAGTCTGAGAATACAACTGGAATAATGGGAATCTGCGCACGAACTGCAATATTGAATGCTCCTTTCTTGAATGGAATGAACCCTCCTTCACGATTTCTTGTTCCTTCCGGAAATACCCAAAGTTTAAGATTTCTGTTCTTCATTTCAGATGCACAATAATCAACTGAAGCCATCGCACGTTCACGGTTATATCGATCGATGAAGATTGTGTTGGACTGAAAAATTAAAATATTTGAAAGTGTAACAAGTAATACCGTATTCCCCTTTCCTATAACAACTAGACAACGAGCACCGACTCAATTTCTCTATGGCCACCCATATAAAAAATGTAAATTCGTTCCCTTGCAGACAAACAATAGCTTTACGCCGGCGTGTTTGTATTTGTCAAACTCTTTCGAAAATATAACGGAACATTCAGATTTCTAGACACTAGACTATGTTTGCGTATGTAAAAAAGCAGTGGGGGACAGAAAGCAACTGACAAAGTAGGCTCCGAGATTGAAGAATGGAACATAGGCAAGAATTCGTTTCATCATTACAACACAATTCTTCGGCCAGATTGATGCCATCGATAGAATGTCGAGAGAACTCTGAAAATAATTTTATTATTAGGAAAATATATGTTTTTGAGCTCCGGAGAGCTCCCGAATTATTTTAAATTCTATTTATTTAGCGTTCCGAAAATTTACTTTCACTTTTTCATTTCTCAATTTCCTTTTCTGATCTTCCTAGCTTTTTTACAAATCACCACCAACTTGCGCCTTCTCGAATGCTTTTCTGAGTTCTCCCAATCATGTCTAATGAGCTGCTCATCTATACAGTTGGATGAGCACACACACACATACACGAGTCAACGGAGCCAATTGGGCAAGAGCAAAGCTCTAGGAGCTCACTCACACTCCTTTCGATTCCTGATTTCCCCCAGAGGGAGAGAGAGAGAGAAAAGAAGTCAGGACCTCTCTCTATTTCATTCCTGACTGCTACAACCGACTTCTCATGTTGCATATTGACGCCTTCTGCTTTTACGTGTATAACAGACTTGTTTTTTGGACTTTTTATTTTTGAAAAAAAAACAACAATAATTTTAATTCTTCAAAAATCAATTTTTCTCTCCTGAATATTCCGGTAGTAAGTGTCGATATAAATGCAAATTTCCATTCTCGTTTTTCTTTTTTCTAGAACACCCATCACTCACTCATCATGAAAATGGCCCCCATTTTTTCAAATTCTATTTTAGTCATACAAAAGTGCATTCTCTCCCACTTCATTTTTATTTTTCTTTGCCACGAAGCCTCAAGAAATGATTAAAATTCTATGCGGGGTGGAGTCAACAGACCACCATCTCAAATTAGTGATCGTTGAAAGAGAGACATTGAAACATGGCACTGCGGAGCACCAGAAGAAACAAAAAAAAAACGAAGAGAGAAGGCAATTTGGATGCGGAAAACTGCCATCATTTAGTACTTTTGTAGCTGGAGAAAAGGGCAGAAGAACTTATTTGAGTTTTTTTTTGTTTCGGTGCCAACGAAATATTGATGTTCGGCATTTTACTCAATTTTTTAGCTTTACTGAAAATTTGACCTACCTGATGATTACAAATAACTACAGCCGGACCTTCAACTTGTGTTTTTTCATATCCATAGACTGTTGTATGAACACCAGTCCATTTACACCAATAGAAAAACGAGTGAAACACGTAATCAGCACCCTGAAATAATTTTGTTTTATTCTAGATTCTATTCCAGATCTATTCTAGATCTTGGAAAAAAAACTGTACAAAATTGCATTTTATTCTCTAAATTTCATGTTCTCGTTTTATCTTTTTTTTCACTGATGTTCGGCAGAATGTGTTCCGACATGCATGAAGAACTAACACGTGTTTTCTTTTTTTTTTTTAGATAAAAGTTCATTTTAAATTCCAGTTTCTAAAAAAATACTAACCTTCCCATTTAGCCAAGAAGGGATCATTGTAACACAAACTTCCATTCCATGCAATAAAATTGTGAAGTAATAAAACGAAATCCGCATATAGTAGTGGCATACTGTCGATATGTTATATAAAATGAAGAGAATTGAGAGTAGAAAAAACACGACGATCGACCAGAAGTTCTCCATTTTCGAAGTTCTGAAAATTGAATAATTTCTGTGTAGAGAGCATTTAAATTAACTAAAAGAAAAATAACTGAACTCGTTAAAAATATTTTCGAACTGATAAAATTAAGCCACAAACGGGTACAAAAATGAAAATTTTATCATCAAGAAATATATTTTTACGAAAAAAGAAAGGTGTACATTGTTCCGTAGAAATTATCTTTTCTCTCTGCTATCTCTCAAGTCGAATGTTTTTTATGTAGGTTTTCAATTGTAAAGTTCGGCGCCCGGTCGCTCAAAATTTTGAAGCCTAATCACGAGACAAGGTGACCAACAACTAAATTAAAAAAAAACAACTAGCAGTCATTTACTGAAAATCAATGATAAATATCTATTGCCCAAACATGAAAATTTCTAATTAGAACATGGAATTTAGAAGATTATTTCAAAACAAAAAGTAAGTAAAAGCAAAAAACGCATTTGTCGTAGAATAAAATGCATTGTGTGCATTATAAAGACAAGGTGTTCGCACAATGCAGCCTGAAAAGAGAGGGAGTTCAAAAATTAGTTTTTTGCGCAGACTTTTTTAAAACCCAAAACGAGAGAGAAAACTTCTCAATCGGTACGAATTTTACAAAAAAAAACTAAAGGTCGGAAGTGATAAGAAAAAGGGCAATGCGAAAATCGGAGAGAGAGTGAGAATGAGACCATGTGTCATTTTTTATCGTTCGACGGGTACATCGAGCAAAATGAAAATGTGTGTGCAACTTGATGATTTGTCAAATTGATGGCGAGAATGTGAGTGGGAACATTATAAAAATATTCTAAAATCGAAGAAACATATATATGTAAATTAAACAATTTAATTAATAAATTGTCCGAGTGGAGTACACGGCCGTGTGGCCTAGAAACTTCTTGCGCGGTAATTTAAATTATAATTATCTGCGCAAGGATTTCTGGGAACATTGGAGGCACATAATTTTAAATTGATACATTTTTTGTGAATATTCCTAAACCTAAAAACTTCTAAAAACATTTAGCATGTTTTAAAAAATTCTAAACTTCTAAAAAAATAATTACACTTCGTCGTGAGCTTTCCCAAATTCAGAAATTATACCTAATTTCTTTTGAAAGTTGCGCATACACTTCCTTATTTTTTATTTTCAGTATAATACTGTTTTCTCAACTTTCTCAAATTTGAAATACAGAACCCTTGCAAGTGCGCCTTTATGACAATCGACCTACCACATCGATAACGTTTTTTTTTCTAAAAATGGCCGACTGGCGAGACGACCGAAAAAATGTAATTCGAGAACACACAACACCAGTGCTCCGCGGCTCTTTTTTGTTCCAATTCTTCCAATTTTTGTTTAAAATTTCCTGTTGAACTTTTGGTTGTGCTGGTTAATTCTAAGTTATCCCCCGTTATATTGATCATAAAAGATGATGGAAAAACAGAGAAGTAGGTAATAGTCATTGTTTGGGTGGGTAAGTTTTCGATCATCATATTTGCTTTGTATCCCTGTCCGTCTAGTAGCTGCTGGAGCCGCCCGGGTGGTCTGACGAGAAGTGAGAAGAGAGGAAGGAAATGTGAGCATTGTTATTGTTCTCTTGTGCACAGTATTTGTCGATCAGTTACTTTCGCTTAAAACTAGAAGTTCAAAGAATTGAAAGGATTACGGTAGTTTAGATTTCACTCTAAACGTTGTATTTACCAATAAATCGAATTTTCAGGAAAATCCTCAAATATCAAATTACCTTGTAAATAGGCAAACACTTCTTAACGTAGTACCTTCCTTTCATTTTTTGTAAGTATTCTGATTTTTTAGTTTTACGTAGTTCTCATTTTCTCACGTTTCGTTTGATACAAAATGAAAAAGTTCAGTTTAACAGTAGGTAGGCATGTATGAGGCACGCAGGCCCAGTAAGACCACTTGAATTTATTTTGATTTCAAAAACTGCTGTTTATCATAACTATACAATTGTACAGTAACCCATTTATTACCACATCAAAAGTTTAATCAGCCACTCACTGAATGGGTGGCAATATAAAATTAAAAGTGCCATTTGAAAAGGCCATGTTCTCTATTGTTCCCATTTTTCTGCCCATTTTTATTCAATTTCATATTTTCATGGAGGTACCCTCTCTGTTATACATTTTCAATTGACAAGTGTTCATGTAACCTTGCCTAATGTCAAAAAAGTACATACCGTATCCATCATCATTACATTTTTGTTCATGTAAATTCTCTTCGCAATCATCATTATGACCAATGTTTCAAACTTCAAACGTTCTTTTTTGTAACTTTTCGACTTTTCTCCCAAACTTTTTTGTGTTTCATTCTCGGTGCTGGCAGTCTTCAACCATTATTTTACCAAAAATCACACAATCTGATTCTATCAACTTGACTGTCAGTTTGGGAATAAAAAATCCCTGATCCACAAAAATTACAAACTATCAAACTACAAAAGTTGCATCTAAACAAGTTTTGAGAAACGTGACAAAACGGAAACCCACTAGACGAAAAGAAATTATCGCGGAAAAAATGGTCTTTGAACACACATTCCGAAAGTGCAGCTATTAACTACCAAAAAAAAACCTTAAAACGGAGAAGAAACTGAAAAGAAAATGACAAAAATTATGAATCTGTCAAAATGACATTCGACCAAGACAACCGAATACCGACTATTTTGTAGGATGTTACAACATGAAAAAATATGCAAGACATTTTGAGAAAAATAGCGGTTTTGGGAAAAAAAAACTTCTCAATTTTTCGAAGGAAAAAATATATTAGACACCAAAGTTACAACAAGGGAATTTTTATGAACTGATGAAAATTAAACTTCGAGACTTTGAAGTGAGTTAGTACTATTAACAACAGTTCCAACCTTTAGATGATCTTCCTCTCAAACATGAATGCTCAAAATAAAATGGTCCTTTTTTTTAAGAATATATCAAGCTGATTAACTAGAAATGTACCTTTTTCATATGATAGTACAGTAGTATGCGGTGAACTTTGTGTTTAACCGTCTGTTTACTCTGTAAAATATCCAGAACTGTAAAATTAAAGATACATAGCACGTAGTTTGGCTGCACGAATGTAGACAAGATAGTCAAAATTCAAATAACTGTCATGTTTCTGAAAATTCTAGTCAATTTTTTGGAGAAATTTCAGTTCAAACTATTCCCTGAACAATTTTGTTGAAATTATATGTTTTCGTTATCTTCCTCTCCGATTTCTCAGTTTCAGTAATTCATAATAAAAAGAACAAAGCTGCAGAAAATCACAAAAACTTCTCCTCCTCTTATTTCTTCCATTTTTCAATTTTCGTTCGTTTGTATTGCTCTTTTGCCTTCACTTTTCCTCCATTTGTCACACATGTTTATGAATATGAGCGATGGATGGATGTGTTGTGTGAATGTGCAATCGGAAGGTCCTTCTCTCAAAAAACATGCCAACCAGGAAAAAACCAGAGTCTTATTTTTTGTTCAATTTTAAAGTTAGACTTTTCATTTTTGGGTATACATTCACCTATCCGAGCAGTTCTATTTTTGTTCAAGTTTGGCCAATTTTCAATGCAATTTATTGCTCTATTATTGCCATTTTTCATCAAGTCTGAATGCACAAAACACACAAAACAATATTTTTATTTTGAGTTTAGAGCAGAGATGAGCACGAGTTTCGGATGAAGTACATTCGCCGTTAATCACTGTTTACGTAGATCTGTATTTTGCAGCTTTCCGGTAGCAAACCGCAATACTACAAACCCTTAAAAATGTTGAACACTGAAGATTCAAATTGTTGAGCGTCAACTAATAGTTAGAGAGCGGTTTAGGGTTTTTTAACGATAAAAACATTTTAATTCTTAAACAAAAAATCTTTTCAACAAATCCATTTTAAGTTTTTTTTCATTTGAAAGTCGTTGTGAGCTGAACAATTTTCCTTATTATCTTCAAAAACAGAAAAACCAATTCATAATGCAAATTCATTATAAAACCACGTGATAAGGTATTTCAATAACAGAAAACTGCCTTCATTTGGTATTATTCAGCAAGGAGCGCTAGTGGTGTCACTTTTGAGATACATGTTTATTGCTACATTCTTCGGACTTACTGAGATATGAAATCACATGTTCTTGAAAATATATTTTAGGCGATCATATTTTTAGAGAAAGGTACCGAAATTTTCTGTCTTGTATATTTCTCGTATACATCGTTTATTATTTATTTGAACTTATTAAAAATTTTATTGAAAGAGCGATTGTTTTGAAAAAAAAAGTTATATTATATTTATACAGTTTTAGCATTTTATCTCTCTTAATGTTTATTCAATGAATTGCCAACTCATATATTATCAACAATGTCTCACAAATCAAGTTCTTCAACGTGTTCAGTGACTGTATGTGCTGTTTGCTATGCAAATTCGCTCAACTGTTCTCATACTTAACGCTAGTCCAGATGAATATTAATAGTGTTTCAACAAAGAGAGATTCCTATGAGAAATTGAGCCAGCTGACTGACTATCCCGCAATTTTATATATTTTTCCAAACAATCAACATCTTCTTCAATATAAATATCCATAACAAAACACTTCTCATTTTCCATATTTTGCCCAAAAAATTCGAAAGATCATCATAGGCGACCAACTCATCCAATTATAATCGGAAAATAGGATAGAGCGAAAGTTATAGTGAGTAAAATAGATGGAGAGTGTACAGAGAAAAGCGAAATTTCTCGAAAATTGCGTTCACTAATTGTTGTGGGGTTGTCTTCTTGAAGGAGGCAAAGGAAGGGACAAGATGAGAATTTGAGAGCCTGTAAAATTTATTTGAATTTATTTGGCTGATTATTTGACCTGTTTTTTTAAATACAAGGTTCTGAAAAATCGATTTGAAGTACTTTTTAATTTCGTTGTCAGATAAAACATGAAAACATATCCTAGAAAATTATAAATTAAACAAAATCTATAACGATTTATGCACTTATTAAATTTGTATCAAAAATTTCGATTTCCTCAAAGTAACCATTTATTGTATCAAGACAGTACAATATTGATTATTTTGAAGAAAGTAGCTGTGGCGATCCTAGCGATTTGTGCTAAAGCTGATTGATGTGTTAATCATATCGAATTATTCGGACGAGCACACGAATTCAACATTTAAAATTCTCTAACATGCTCCCGATTCTCAGAAATTCGTTCAATTTTCACACATGTTTTTCTATTTTTGTTTTAATGTTTCTCCGATTAATCTCTCATTCAAAATATTGCTAACCCAATTGAAAGAGTCCATCCGAGAGTTGGCACCGGTCCAACGTTCTTGTCGCCTCTGCGTCCTCTTCCTGGTCTATCCATTTTGTTTTCTCTGAACCTCTCCCTATCACCTCGTCTCTCGCGCTCCCATCTGTCTGTTTGCCGGGAGACTATGGCGTGTACCTCCTGGCATCATGCCAAAACCCGTGGGGGCAGCCCCGCAAATGGACGGTACATTCGGGAAGAGTGGGTGACGAAGAGGTGTAAACAAACAAATTGTTATTTGAAACTGTTTGAAAGTGATAGAGCTCCGTGCATCAGATTTCAAATAATGTTTATTTTTTGTGATGCGAATATTTTAGGATCATGGTTAATCAAAAATAAAGTTGCCTTTTAGGTAAGTTAGGTTTTAATGGAAACAATGAAATTTTTTGAATAAAATCGGTCTCGAGCCAATTCGATCACACCTATTTAACAATATTTTTAAACTTTTCCAGATCAATTCTAAAACTTACTGAAAACTAACATTGTCCTTTGAAAATGCAATTTGTTGGTGTGCAAATGTTTTTTAGGCTCTTCCTTGATAAGACCCATTTTTAAAAGAAAATTTCAATAATCTGCTTGGAGATCCTACTAGTCATTGTCCTACTATTCATATTCACTAAACTTCAATAATCTTTCTCTCCAAGTTAACTCTCTGCTCAACAACCATTGGCTCGCCTGAAGGTCTGAATAGGCGGTCCCTTGGCACAAGGCCAAAATTGAAAATAGGGGCGGAGCCAAACAGTCGACAGAGAGGCACCAAGCAATTTTGTTCGTAGTGCCCCGACAGATCGCAAGGCTATCCATTCTTGTTTTTCTGCCAATTTTCAATATTTCCGGTCGTTACTATCAGTTTTCGAGATATAATATAGCAGTTTTTTTTAAAATTAAATTGCGATTCGTATCCGTCACTCTTGTTTCAAAATCTCAACATTTTCAGAAATCTCTCTCGTATTTTCTCTTTTGTATGAAACTTGTACTTTCAGGGATCTTCATTCAGTGGAACAACATTGGACAGGACCTCTTGGATTTGAGGGCAAATCGCAGAAAACTGGAAGGGTTGAGATGTGAGTTAAATTTTTATGGAGTTAGTGAATGAGATTTAGATCCACCGTTTTAGTTGTTCATTAAAAAATACCAAAATTAATTAATTTTCAATTGTTTTCTCATGTATTTTTATGACTGTTCAAAATAATTTCATTTTACTCTTTTTTAAAATTTCATTTTCTGTTAAGAAAAATTAGTATTATGGGTATCAGCAAACCAAATAAAAGTTCATTTGAACTTTCACAAGTTAAAGTAATCTAATGAATTAGTACATTCATCATGAGTGTATCTCATCTAAAAAAAGTCATATTGGCTTTGATTTCAACTTTGATTTCTAGTTTCACCTCTACTGAACCGAATCCCATATTTGTTCTAGAATCCGTATTCCTCTTTTTTTTCACAGTCTCATCTCAAATTTCCGAAATTTCATTTCTTTTTTCGATCTTTGTCCAAGATGTTTTTTTTTTGCTTCCTTATTCTTCCTCAGTTTTCCTCAAATATTGTTGGCTTGCCGGTCTGAGATTAGTTGAACAAAACGCCACAAGTATATATAAAAGTATGCAACAAGCAACAAAAGTACGCAACAAATCAAAACTAATAGATTGATAAATCGGACCCCAGAGGTCTTTCAATACATATGTGTTTGTAGCTCCATTGAAAAGGAAAACTATGCAATTATTTTTCAAGTAAATTAAATTATTCTAAAAATCAGAGCTAGTTAATTTATATTTTCCAATTTTTTGCTGATATATTTCTTCTTTCCAATACATCTTGTCCAGCGAAAAATTCCCATTTTTCTTCAAGAATACAGAGCAATTGAGCAAGAAATTGCAAAGCACGCATACGCAATAATTCAGCTCTCTTCTTTCGCCTTCCAAGCATTTCTTACTTCCCCTATTTTTGGATTCCGATAAAAAAAGATAGAATGAATGAGGTTTCACAAGAAAAAAGGTTTGAGGTTGATCAACGATTGAGAAATATTGTGATGTTTTTGAGTGTTTTATTATGAATTTTGCACAGGATCAAAAGTTAAGTGATTATTATTTCTTAGCTTCCAATTTTTTCAAATTCTCAGATTCATGAATGATATCAAAAAATATTACCTGGTCCACAAGAGTTTTCAGAAAAAGGCATTTGAATAAGCCCTAAATTTTCTTGTTTCTAATAGTGATTCAGCTTCCATTAAAACAACCAATTTTGGACATTAAACTTAAAAAATCCTATTTCTTATTTAAAAAAAATCTCTTTCCAGTTGCCTGGAAAGTCGGAGAAACCAATGCTTAAGCTTCGTGGGACCCGCTATTTTCAAACACCACTGAATCTTATCATCCTCGATTTTCCGAACTTTTACTCTTGTTTTGGGTTTCCATACATATAATGTATCTAATTAAGTAAAAGACAATAGAGAACCCTCCAAAACTACTCAAATAGAAACATATACTCTTTGGAATCACAGGTGTCAGCAAGCCGTGATGGGAACCGAGAGCAGCTGGTGCATTAGTTCGGTATGCGAAAAGAAATGGTACGGAAGAGAGAAAATGGGGTCAAGCAGAAATAAGAGAAACGATGAAGGATTAGATTTGCAATTGGGGATCGTAAATGATCGTAAAATTGAGATTTTGTTTCAGTTAAGCTTAGCTAATTGCAACAATTTACAAAGTATGTTATTGTTTGAAATTTGTATTTTTAGCGGATAAAATCACAGTACAGAATGAATAAAATAAGCGAGTCGCAGAAAGGAACTCATATTACATATTCATATCCTAAAAAACTCGGATTCAAATTTCCAAAACCAATTTCACATAATGTTTTCAATGCTTGAAAGACCAAAAATCTAATTTAATTGTTAACCCTGAAGTTCAGTTTATAACGGCTCATTGGATGAGTTGAAAAAGCAGCTCGCTTAGGAAGAAAAAAAAGTTTTCGGAACTTTTTCCTGTTCTCTCCGAAAAGAAGTTAGTTGACATTTCTCGCTGACATTGATCTCTGGTAGAGGAAGAATAACCTGGGCAGTTGGTGCATCGCTTTTGGTAAAAATAACTCTTGATATGCAGTAGTGAAATTTCCAAGAAAAATTAAAAATATAAGTTGTAGATATGAAAAATTTTGGTTGTGTTTTCTTCGATTTCTTCGTAAAAAGATATTAAATATCCAAATCGAATGTTGTCGATAATGATAATAATATTTTGGTTTCATTCTAGATAAATATATAGATAGTTAGTTTTTCGAAAACAAATGTTTTCTTATAATTCGAACTTCGAAAGAAAATTGTTCAATATTATGATTTTTTTCAGGATTCTCAAAATTTTTAATCACAAATAAACCCTTTTAGAAATCTATGTTTTTACGATTTTCTGATCACGATTCTTGGTAATTACCGTAACCCAATTCTCTTCTACCTTAGCTCATTGTCATTTTCCTCTTCTTCTCTCAATTATTCCTTCATTCATCCGTTGTCTGTCTCTTTCCCTTCCTCCTTCCCCCGGGTACTAAAAGGGCCTCAACCGGGCCTTTCTTTGCCTCGATCGGCCTTTATTCCGTCTACTGGTCTCTGCACCCTCCAGGGCCTCGTATGCTTTTTCTCGACACCTTCTCTACCACCCTCCACCTCTTCCCATGTTATATTCAGGGTGTTGTGTGTATGTGTGTGCTTCTATTTCTCTAATTCTCTTCATCTCTCCATCGTTTTGCCTCTTCTCCTTTCGCTCCTCTCCTCCCATCGGCCCGTCGTTTCTGTCTGTGAGTGTCAGTGAGTGTGAAAGTGTGTTTCGATTTTGCTATCTGCTGCTGGCAAAGTGCCAATTTTATATATTATCAATTATTGGACAGTCTCCAGTAAGTTCTCACAAGGTATCCAGAAGTTTCCCGAGTTTTTAGGCCAAATTTTAGGCGTTTTTAGGGTACTTTTTACATTAAAACACGTCTTTAACCAGTTTAGAGTATTCAAATCTAGAAATTGAGAAGACCAGTCGATTCAGCAAATTTCAATTAATCAGAATTATTTAAAATAGTCAAAGTAGGTTTTATTTCTAAACTAGAAAAAATCGATATAATAATGCGAGACGAAGAGGAGGATGATGCTGACGGGTGATTACGCGCACCGTCCATGTCAATTGACCACCAATGTGTTATTTTTCGAAAATTTATGAAATGAGAATGTTGACTCATGAATGGAAGTTTATCTTTCTTTTAATTAAATTTTCAATCTGGAAGGATAAGAAAAATTGCGTTTGAAAGAAAAAGTTAGCCCTTTATAGAATTCTTGTGTTTAGGTTTTTTCAAACTAACATAAGATTTATTTTGCACAGTATGTTCTAGAATCCCCTCTTAATAACAACGTGCTCAGGAAAAATGAGATCTCAATAAACCGGGGCAATATCCCCATCCCAATCTACGAGTTGTTTTGTGCCAGTCTTACTTTGTAAATTGAAAGCCAGACTACTCAATAACACAATGAAATACATCATCATCACGTTATCTTCATTAAAAGTGAGGGAAATGATATTGAAATTAGAAAAACACTTTTTGCATTGGGCTGTGACAGTTAGATTGATAACTCAAATATGTGTGCGTGCGCCTTGGAGTCTAGTTATCTTTAGTCCTGTGAATCCCGAGAATCGAATATCTTAATGATGAAAAAAACGTTTATTTTCGTATCACTATCAGATTGACTAGACACCTATGCCATGGAAAATTAAAAAAAGATTAGTTAGTTTTATATGAAAAGGCTCTGCAACTTTTCAAGTCTTGATGTGACAACAGCACGCTTCTTCTTTCTGAAGGACACTGGAATGATATCTTCCGCAGATCTTAAACTATAATTAATGCTGATCTTTGATTGCTGGTTACCGTAACCACTCTAGTCTCAGATTTTTCAAGATGAGTGAGATTCTCTCGTCAAAATAAAAAACCTTGGAGCACAGCCAAGATCTCATTTTTCTCGAAAAAAACATCGCTCATCCACGATCTTTTTATCCTATTCCCCTCTGTCGGCAGGCGATTTTTTTTGAAGTGAACACACACAAACACCGCTAGTCAAATGGCTCTCAGACCTCCTTCTTCCGTCAAACGATTCATAAAGTGTACATATTTTGGTCCCTTGTTTTTCTGTCTCAAATCTATCATTTTTACATGCTATTTTTTCACAATTTCTACCTTTTTTCCTCATCTTCTTCCTATGGTTTGTGTCGAAAAGGAGGCAAAAAGAAACACGATGTGTGTGTGGGGGACTGAAGGGAAAGCGACATTTTCCTCCTCCTCTTTTCCTCCCATCGCTCCCCTTCTACTCGACCGCAAAAAGCGTGTGTGTGAGTGTATTTGAGTGAATAAAACACTCAAACTCACACACTCACACTCACTAAAACCACTCACTTTTTCTTCTACATATTTTCGACTAGACATGGACCACAACCAACCACTTTTTGTGGAAATGAGCTTTGTGAGCAAGTCAGAAAATCACTTCAAACATTTTGAAAATCTTGTAGAGGTACAGTGGACCTCGACAAAATTCGTAATTCGAAAAGCTTTGAAACTCTATTTCGTTAATAGAAAATTTTAATATGTTAAAAAAATCTGACTATGATACAGTTCAAACAGCGTCAATGTCTTCAAGAATCATTGAATTTTAAAAAATAATTAAAATTTTTAATTTTAAAAATAATATAAAGATTATTCCAAAACGTTTTTGAGGTTTTTTAGTTCTATCAACTATTCTCAATGAAAAAAACAGCTGAAATAAACAGTAGCGTTCAAATTAAGATCTTAATCACTCTTTCTTTCAAAAAACTTTACATTCTATCGTCACGAAATTTTCCAATTTTATGCAAATACTTCATTCCAATTCGAAAAATTCCAAAAATTTTAACTTTCTTGCAATTTCTGTACTACATTATGAAAACACGTGGATCTGTCATCTTCTCATTTGTGAGTTGCTCTCTGTTGAGCATCTAGATCTATCGTGGCCCTTCAGAGAGTCAAAAAGTGTGTAGTTTGACATAGTCCCCACATTTCTGTTGATGCGTCTGCGTCTCTTATTATAGACCATAGTGTCTTGTCGCGTCTCGCAAAGGATGAGAGACGCAGCATGAGAAACAGTCGTGGCGAAAAGATTATTGACCGCGAGTCGGGTTACGGTAGGTTTTTGGTGTGAAGCGGTTTGCAAGGGTTCACTTCTAGCCTTCAAAATTATGATAGAACTATGAAAATTTAATTGTGGAGTATATCGACAATGACGATTCGAATGGCATTATTTTTATTCATGCTAGATACAAATTGTCAATTTGATAAATTCCAAAATTATTAAACATTTTCTCGAGAAAGTCACTAGACATTTTTTTTGCAATAATAAAATCTTAATTATATGTTACTCAACTTTAGAAAAAATCCGTAACAAGTTTGCTCTCGATGACTGCAAGTCGAAGAAACTTCCGTCTCTTTTAACTTTCAAAACCTATTTCATAAAATTACTTCACATTCTTGCTGACCTTCATTCAGCGTTAATAGTATTTGAAAGTGAAATCGTCCAACTAGTCAGGAAGTAATCTCCAATTTGGGAGAAAACGTTTTAAAATCATAAATTCTTCCAAATTTTCCACAAAGTTTGAGTGCAGAGTATATTTATTGACAAAGACTATTCGGACTCTATAATTATTATCCGTGCGAAATTATGTTCAAAGCAACTATTAAAGTAAATACCAACTCAATCTGTTGCAAAAAGTTGTTTCAATGCAGAATAATTTTTCAATCTTCTTTTGCAATAAACATCTGCTTTTAGCGTATCGTATCTGACGTTTTTGGAATATTCTGATCAAGAATATTCGTTTGTAATACACTACAAACTATGCGTAACGCACTAAAATCAACTGTAAATCCACATTTTATGACTTTTTACCAACCCACTATAAGTGATTTCTCCCAAAACCAGTTCTCGGCCCAACTGTCTGCTGATCAGTGAACCTTTTTTCCACTCTGTCTCGCTTGTTTCTATGTTTTTTTCAATATATGTCTCCACACTCTCATCATACTCCGCCTCTTCCTTTCTCCTCGTGATGATCCATTTCTTGGCGCGTTGCCAACAAACAAACCGCTCCTTCTTCTCTCTTTTCCTTCTTTTTCTTCTTCATCGCTTTTCTATTCTTTTCATTCTTTGCTTCTTCTCCTTTTTTACATTTCTATTCTCAACACTGTTACTTTTTTTAGACATCAATCGCACACTTTACCTCTTGAAAAATTTGAATATTGTACCATTTTTCCAAAGCATTTTCATCGAATTTTCAGATATGCTGCACGACTAATTTACGATTAGCTAGTGAAGCACACTCAAGAAACAACCTACCTCAGGAATATCTGAAAAACACGAATCGAACCGAGCCACGTGGAAAATTCTGAAAATCTGAAAATCGCAGAAACATAACGGGTAGAACAATGGTCAGCAGACTCACAAAGGCAATGGGAGCGCTCTCTCAACATGATGAGGGTTAGTTGTAAATCGGAGATCAGAAGAATTGGCTGGCTAGTATGAAAAACTCGAAACGATATCTAGGACATTCTGAACAAATAGTATTGATTTAAAAATAAGGGTAAAAGTACTTCACAAAATAAAACCTTGAGTCAAGAACTTATATCTTAAACGAATGAAATAATGTTGAACTTCCACATGCTTAGTTCAACTTTGGCATCTGAAAATGATTAGATATAATTTCAATAACGGTTTCCTGAAAACGCTTTGGCTGTCAAATAAAACATTCATCTGAAACATAACATTTATTCATGACTTCTACTGACTTCATCCCAAGGATTCATATGAGAACGTCGAACTCCGACTCAGAACTCGAACGCACTAGAAATCTTTACCTTTGATGCAAAATTACTTCAAATGAAACATAATACTTTCAGATGACTACGTACATGACAGTAATGCATCACAGACAGAACAGCGTCGCAAGAGTGCAAGACTCAACAAAAATTCAGATCACGATATGAGTCTCGGCGTTCTTAAGGATCCTCATGATTCTGGAACAGAGTCGGATGAAGAGGAATTGCAGACAATTACATCCAGATGCGGTGGTAAGGATCAATTCTTTTTTGAAAATTGAGTTTGAAGTACTATCAAATTCAAACTTTTTGATCGATTAGAGAACATAATTTTTCTGAACTTCAGGGTATTGCTACGTAAAAATTACAATCTTATGTCCAAAGTGCATGGCTGTTCGATTTCTTTTTGAACTTTCATGAAAAAGATGTAATCAACGACAAAAGACTCTTATTTCAATACATATGTATCCCATTCCTTTTCTTCCAAATACCACGAGATTTTCTTCATTTCTGTTTTCGAGTAGAGTAGATCAAAAGTCGCCACCACCACTTCCAACGTCATGATTCGCCGGCACAACTAGAGTTCAACCGTTCGATAAGGAAGCCTAAAGTCATCAAAAACCTTTCTTTTCATTCTCATTCTCACTCACTATTTTGCTTTTGAGCTAAAAACATATCGAATTTCTATTGGGAGAAAAGAAGAATCAACGTAGATGGCGCGACACACACACACATAGGCTCGACTCCTCCTCACTGAGCAAAATGGATGAGGGAAGGAGAATGAGATGGAGTGAGAGTGTATAAATATATACAAATATTTGATGTGACATTTCGGTTGTGAGGCAAAAGGAAAAGGATAGTGGGGTCGTGGTGGTGTGGGGGAGGGCAAAAGATCGACAAGAATCAGCAAAATTTGAAAAATAAATTTGAAGAAGGGATGAATATTGAGGTCAAGATATCCTGACTCGTTTTCGGAAGGTCTTACTTGAAAACTGATCAATTGAAACAATCCAATTTTTTTTAAATACCGAACAGTTTAAAGGGGAGAAGCTTACGTGATATGTCCTTATTTAGTCAAATATAGTATCAAAATCAAACCTTAATGACTAAACTTTCTATTATATGTTGTTCTTAACATATTCATTAGATAAATGATATCAAATAAGCGGGATTAAGCGACTTACATACAACTTCTAACATTTTCAATACATGTATTCAATCAGTTTTCTTTATATTTATTCTGATCATCATGATGTTTTGAAGGTTTAGTTTTAATGCTGATTTGGGGTACTCTAGTGATTGTTCATTAGTTTGCATAGCTGTAACACAAAAAATAACAATGATATTAGCTTTTACCTAGAAAAAGCTTTTTACCTAGAAAAATCGCAAACTAAATTTTCAGATCCTCTTGAATGTCTCCGTGATTATGACGACTATCTTCATTCGAACCCTCCAAGAGTCTCAGCTTCACCAGCTTGGAAGCGTGATCGTGATGAAACGGAAAGGTTTGTTATTTTTTATAAGAGAAGCCAACTGTTAGAGGTCCTCAACTAAAACCACAACACAGACTCCTAAGATTTATGTTATTATCTTTCTTTTTGCGAGAAAAAAGTCGGCAGATTTGTTTTTCTTGACTCTTCGAGCATCCTCGAGCAAAGCACCAGATTGTTGCATTTTCTCGAGAGAAGACAAATCTTGGAGACGAAATGCAGATTTATCGTGGCTCTGAATCTTGATGAATCGTATAGAGAAATAAGAAGGGGAATGATGGACATTTTGGGAAAAAGTAGGGAAAATAGAAAGAAGAAGAAGATGAAAAGGTGGATTGGGAGTAGAAGTTGAAATAGAAAAGTTGGTAAAGATTCAACGAGTGGAATCGGGAAATAGCGAGGTTAGTAGGGGTTTTAGCTTACCCTAAAATTGTAAAACTTAGTCTTTTGGTTATCATATGTAGTTGAATAATTTGCTGTTTTGTTCACTTAAAGGTAATTGAGCAGAAGCGTACATCTTATTAATTTCCAAACCCTCTCCAAAAACTTAAATCTATATTACAGAGACTTTTGATTACCAAAAACAGTTTTGGACCAGGAAATAAAAATATTATGATAGCAGAATTCTGAACGATTATAGATATGAGTCAAGGTAGTTAACGGATTAACGATGATCAGTACTATCATGATGTGTTCATTGTCTTGACAACATGATCAGAATTGCGTATTAGATTTCATGCGTATGGTGTATCAGTTTCGATAAAGATACACTACTTATTTGATGACGTGGCAAAATTGTCCTTGATCTAGACCACCCATAACTGCCACTTCTTCTTTTTTTTCTTCCTTTCTTTCGATAATTGACCAGCCATCCAACTACCCACCTACCAACTCCCTTGCCTTTCTTTCATCTCTGACTACATACACAGCCAAATAGTGATTCTCCCTTTGTGTACACTTTTGTGTTCGTTTTTGGGGTGAAAGATACTTCTTGCCCCCCAACAACTGTGAAATTACCACAATCGTATTATTTATACGAAAAAGACGACGAAGGCTGTAGAGAAAGAAAAATGAGTGTCGAAGAGGGTGAAAAAGACCACGGGTCGTCGAAAAACGGAATGAAGACACATCAATTATAATGTTTTTCGCGCATTTCACACCACACACACGATTCTCCCACAAAACAGAGATACACGCAAACAGAATTTGCCGGATTTTGACTGAATTTACGATTGATTTAGTAATAAGAATTGTGAATGTGTATTGCTAGAGGGATTGAAAATATGTGAAGAACATTTATTGGAAAGGCTGGATTTGAGCTTCAATGAGCTAGATTTGGAATGTTTCAAAAATAGCTCAGTGAACTATGGCACAAGCCAGAAAAAAGACTTCTTGAAAATCTTAGAAACAACTTTAATAATTCAGACTTGAGAAAAACATAAGTGGTTGTGGAAGTACTTGAATTTTTTATAAAGGTTTCGTGTTTCAGTTGGGACAGTTTCGGTCGTGAATCGGGAATCATGACTGGCGACAATGACTCCGATAACGACGGTCTTGCCACACCAACTCCAGCTCGTCGTCGTCTTCGCGAGGAAGCTAGCTCTCCGAGCCCAGGCAAACGTGGTCATGAAGAATCGAACCCAATGGCTGATCATCCAATTGCTTGGCGTCTTCGTTCATTCAACAATGATCGTGCAGTTAAGGTCGCAGCTCGTCGTTGTCCAGTTCAAGTTCTGATCAATCGCCCACCAATCCCAGTTGCATACCGTTTCGATGATCACGTGGAAGCTGAAATTGAAGCAGTTGAACTGATGCCACCGGCGCCGGCGCCAAAAAGAGGACGACGTAACAGTCATCGTCCATCTTTGGATTTCGAGAAGATGGTTCAGGTAATTCCATTGTTTTATGATAGCAATTATATAATTAAAATAACTGAAAAAAAAACAACTAAAAGCCTAGTTTGCGAAGTTATTTTCGATCTAAGAGTCTTTTTACAGACTCGCATTGAGGAGATTGCACCATCATCTGGAACTTCTGCATTCTGTTCTGGACCAGTCACTCGTTCCCAAATCAATCAATAACTTAATCTCGTTTTGTTTTTCCTTTCTTCTCTAACATTTGTTCATCCTTTTCTGTTTTCCTTCACTCATTAATGACCGTTGAATCTTTAAATTTCGATCATCGACTTTTCGAAATCCCGAAACGGGCTTGCTCAATTCAAGCGGCATTCCTTTTTTGTTCTCCATTTTTCCTGAAATCAATGGTAGTTTTAATTCATTCCGTTTAGTTGTTTTGTTTAGTGATTTCTTTTCTTAAAATCATTCTTATCACTTTATTATCTCTTTTTGCCTGCTGCTCTCTGTTTCCCAATGTCGAGATTTCGTCAATTCGTAATCACTCAAACGGTTCGTTCTTCATCTTATCTCTATCGAAAAATTGAAAAATGTTGTCAAAAAATTTGAAAAAATTGTCAAAACCATTTTCAAAAAAAAATGCTCTCTTGAAATCATTTATTGTTCGTAGGGTTTCTTAGATGAAAATCCCCATGATATTTCCAAAGGTTCTTCCCTTTTTTCCCTGGTAGTATTGATTAGCATTTCCATCCGATTCCCAAAAATCATTCAATAGTCACTTGGCCCCCAAGTTGTGCATTTTCTCATTTTTTTTTCCATTCAATTTGAAAGTATTTATCACTTTTCTACCGAAACTAGATCCCCAAAATCATGTATCTCTTGCAGTCCTCTCCCTCTCTCTCATTTCCACTTTTTTTCTAATTTCAATTTATTTTCATCGCAATACCTCCAAATCGTGTCTCCCTCCCACCTATACTGCTTTTTAAGAAGCTTTCTAGATTCTCTAATACTGAAAATCACAATTTTTAATATTTCAGTACAACCTTCCCGTCACTTTTAATATACACTCTGGAATTTTTTATATGTTACCCATTTGTTGATGCATAAGTTGAAAGCATTGGTTCTTTTTTTTACGTTTTTTATTGCAATAATAATTAATATTGATAATCGAAGTTCGAACTTATACAGTTTCAGAAAAAAAACACATAAATTTAGAAGATGTACGATACAAATGATAATTGATACTTTGGATACGTGCATGGAAACTAGAACTGAAACACAAAGTTCTAATGTTCCAGTTATATTGGTACATTTTCAATTTTCTGGAAATTGGTCAGGTTCAAACATACGGAAATGCTCTACGTTTCTTTAAAAATGTCAATTTTTTTTGTTTGAAAATATTTGGCATTTTACCAAAAATATGACTGAAAATTCTGAAAGCTTTCAGTATTGCTCAATTAAGACTCGGTAATGATGGGCTGAGTGTATTTATAAAATTACAAAAATCTCCACATACGGCACTCCATCGTAAATATTTATGTTCTAGTTTGTAGTGTATGTAGTGTATAGTAAAGGTTTGACTTTACTCGCTGTGTTGAGAGTTTACCGGTCGGTGATAAAGTAAAACACGAACGAGTTATGTGCTAATTAATAGGTTTATTAAATGAATTAAGACGAAGTGGAAAGCGCACGGTGGCGGCACAACGAATGGGGGAAGATAACAGAAGATGGGGACGAACGGGACAAAGGTTGGAGAAAAGTAAGAAAGGCCAGGAATGAGGAAATCTTCGCCTTATATAGCGCGGCTCCGGTGGGGAGGCGGGTACGCCGACACACGAGAGACGCAGAGAAAGAGAGAGCGGCGCGACACGTTCTAGAAGGTTCTAAACGGGAAAGTGTGTGCGCGCGCGCTCGGGATCGTGGGTCAAAACGAGTGGTGGGTCAAACATTTATAAGTCCAGTCGGGCGACGTTGCTTGCGGATCTTGTTGTCTGAGGCCGAAGGCGTATGTCCGAAGATGTGATCCATTCAGTAGAGTGTCACGAAGACCTGGAAATATACGGTGACTCTCTCATAGTTTATAGTGTGGGAAAGTGAACGGAGCAGATCCTTACAGTCTGTAGTCTGCGAAGTTTTGGTTTCTTCACAGTTGAAATGCGATGTACGCATCAATCCCAATCTTAATTAAGGGATAAAGAGTTGGAATTGGTGCAAGGGTTGAGTTGGGGTACTGTAGGTGTACGGTAGGATTGCAATAGTTGAAAAAATAGTTCCCACCTCACGAAGTCGAGGGCAGCGCAGAACTGGTATTTTGTCTAAAATTAAAATAAAATGTAGATTGCATCACGTTTATCACTGTGTACTTTTAGAATTCATTTCTACTGATAATATGAATCATCAGAAACTCACTATCAGACTATATATAGCTATATTATAACTCAATCCTTCAGACGACCTATATCCATGTTCAATAAAGTTCAATGTGGACAGTTTGAATCACTGCAATCTTTAATATAATTCTAGTCGTGGAGTAATATTCAAAAAAAAAACAAAGAAAGAAAAATCATTCGTTGAAAAAATTGAACCTCAAGTAAATAAATTATAAGGATATAAATTAAATGTAAATTCACGCACATTTTCAGACAAGGGAACAAGAATAAGGCACTCAAATTATTTCACAGAAGTCGAGTAAATATGAAAAAAAGAGGAGCATGAAAGAAAACAGCAAATTGTCATATTGTGCTCAAAAAATTACATTCCTTCAAAATCATCTTTTGGCATTTTCAAAAGTGCTTCGTAATCGATATCGCCATCATTGGTCATAAATTGTTTCGCTTTCGATCCAGAGCCACCGGTCATTTTTGAAAGTGCCATCTGGGCCAATCCGAATTTGTCATAATCGTAGTTACTTGCGACACTAAATAAAAAGTTTAAGACAAAACTCTAATCAACTAGAAATTTAAATATTAAACAAAAAACACATGAAACGGACCGGACAATTGACATTAAAACTCTGTGAATAAATAATAATAAATTTTGTAAAATTAATTATGACTCGTAGTGTGGAGTGTAGATATATCACCAAATTATTTATCCATTGATATTGGTTTCCAACCATTCGTGTCCCACTACCATTCGCGGAGCAGTTGATTGTATTTGGGTGCTACAAGTAAAGGACAAGACATTCAGTGTTATGCGTTAAAATGAATATATTTTTCAAACTTTTTTTTGATGAAAGCCAGAGCTGAACCCAAAAATAATTTTTGACTACAGAAAAAAAACTGTTGGACCGAAACTTTTTGACAATTTGCACCAGTGTAGTACTGAATGACTGGAATAGTCACTGATTAAAAAATTAAACCACAACGTCAGTAAATAAGCTTTCTAGTTTTTTTTTCAATACCGTAAAATGTTGGCAGAAGGCTTCGGAAATAAAATTGTTTTCTAAAAATGTGCGATTCCAATACCATTTTTTTGCGAGTGTTTTTGAAATAAGTTTTGTATCTCAAAAGATTTAAAAGTTATAGTAAAAACAATTTTTTAGGATTCAGCACTAATAAAGGGTGTCGGTTTTTAGATTTTCACAAAAATCAAAAAATGCTTGATTTTTCGTTTTTCTGATTTTTAGAAAATAGCTTTAAATTTTTGCAATCGGTCCTCTTTTTTTGAAGAAAATAAGCATTCTTATGTTTTTTTTCTCATCAACAAAATCCAAATTGATACAAATAATTTTTTTTGTTAATTTTCTAACAATAAGCTTTTTTTCCGATTTTTCGGAAAAGCGAGATGTTTCGTTTTTTTAAATTCTTATTTGTTAGTTGAAACTGGACAGGTTAGTAATAATAAAATTATTATAAGTTGGGATGCGAGTGTAGTAACAAACCTTGTAAGCCACCACATAATAAGTGGTTGAGTTATGACTACAAACGCCACAAGAATCAATTTCCGTTTTCGTCCTTCTTCTGATCCATACGAACCTGATGAGTCAAACATGAAATGGGAGACGGATCGAAGCTGAAAATCGTCATTTGTAAAATGTATGATTGTGATTATCATAGACTCACCAAAAATATCACGAGAGCCAATGAACTATACGCCAGTGCTCCATAGTAGAATGTCTTGTCACCGACCATGAACAGAAGCAGACAGACTATCATGCTGAAAATTAACAGAATGAATCAGTTTAATTCTATAGAAAAATAAATTACAGTTGTAATTTCACTAAATGAAATCAACAGGAATACCTATAATTTTTTTAAAGAGACTATTCTGTGATAACACATTTCATTTCTGACTACATCGCTTTCGCAGGACCGGTTTTTCGATTAACAAATTTTCAAGCGTTGATTAATACTATTTTAGAGCACAAATTTTCTGCTAGAAGTTTAAAATCGACATTTGAAAGTGGTTGATGAACATAATTCATTGTTACTGACAAGTTCACTGAGCTCAAAACTTCAGACATATCAGCTAGTCTCCATAATTTTAAATCAGTTACGTGAATTTCCGACGGAATTATTTTATGTCTGAAGCACCTGATAATTTTTAAGTAGAGTCACAATCATTTCCAATTTGGCAAAATTTAAAAAAAAATCAGAATGGTCTACTCCACTTGGTCTACAGTAACCCATATTTTCGGTTGGTTTTCTTTCTTCACTGCCATTTGGGCAACCATCACACTGTTCGTATTAATTGAGAAAAAATCAAGAAAAGAGTTTGGCGGCTATAAAAATTTTCTTCGAGTATATTGTTTCTACGCGTTTATTTTTTCCACAATTGATTGGGTAGTGCAACCATATGCTGTAATGGATATCAACGGTCTTGGATACGTATTTTATTCTGAGAATAGACTTTTTGATTTGGGTTATTCATTAAGCCACTTGTTGCAAAGTGAATATGAAAACTAAAATTTAATTATAACGATAATTTTTCAGTATTATACTGTGGGTGTTTTATTGCTAGTTCTTCATTTTTATCGTTAAACTTTATATATCGCTATGTATCATCTTGCCAGTGAGTTCACCAGCTGTAATAATTTCAAATTTTCTTTACAGCAGCCATTATTTGCACTACATACAAGATTTCGGACTAATTTTAATTATTGCGTATTGCATCCTACCGTTTGTTATATGGTCTATTTGTGTGTATTATATATTCAGTCCAACATCAGAAAAAACTGAATATATAAAGTTAGTTTAAAATTGAATAAGTTTTTGGTAAATAACAAAAGTTTCCAGTATGTCGACAATGCAAATTGAGAATTTCAACATTAGCGGAAACCCATATGTTGGGGTTATATGCTATGTAAGAATTTCATTATGATCTACCGTATATTCTCTTTTAGTGCGAGAGCACCAGTAGAGAAAATACGATAATTCAAAACAAAACATGTTTTCAGTACATTTTGACAACTCCACTACATAATTATGGTGATGTTGATTGGTGGACTATGGGTGCGCTCCTAGGACTTATCATATTTCAGGTAAGACTAAAAATTAGGCACTTGTGTTTTATATGCCTTCGTTTTGAAATAAAAGTATATTTTCATTCGTTTAAATAAAAGTTTTATGTATTTACACTCTTCAGGTTAATTCCCAACAAAAAATAAAAAATATTCCACATGTTTTTATTTTTTTAAACTTAAAAATATGATTTTTAAAATGAGGGCATCTAATAATACACAAGTACCAAAAATTAATTTCAACTGAGTCTAGAATTTTAAATTTCTAAGATTAGATAGTAAATTTCAAAATATTGAGCAATTACAGATATTATTTTACGGAATATCATTGATTTGTGGTATTTTGACCTATAGAAGCAATATGAAGCTTCTAAGATTGGCTCAATTATCCAAAAAAATCTACAAAACTCAGATGCAGTTGCTCAGAGCTATTGTGATTCAAGTAAAATTAATGGATTTTTACAACATTTTTGAGAGCGAAAATTTTCTACATAAAAAACTTGTTTCAGGCCGTCGTGCCCTTAGTCTCAGTATATGTACCGACAGCTATTATGATTGGAGGGGGTATGGTAGGAATCTATATGGGTGAAATTGGTCATTTTGTGGTGATGAGCATTTCAATATACCCACCACTTGATTCAGTCGTGTTTTTGTTATCAATTCGAGATTTTCGAAATGCTTTGTTTTGTAATTCAAAGATCGACAATCGAGGTGATAGTTCAAATATTAGACCAGGAACGGCAAAAATTTCAGTGAGGTTTTGTGAAAATATTTCGAGTTTAAATCAATTTTAAAGGATATTCTCACTCGGCGACTTAATTATCAACAACCAGCAATCCCTACATTAACTATTTGAAATCTTTTTTGAAACTTTTTTTATTTTAATAAACTTTATTTGGAAAAAAAACTTACTGCGCGAACTTATATGTCGAATACGCCAACGAGTGCCACACTGACAGTGATTGAGAAATATTGAGTATGTATTTCGAGATGAAAATTACAATATTCTCCAGGATTACCCAAATTAATGCGTTCGAGGTAAGGATGCCCAGAATTTCAGGAGAAAATCGTCCTTGTGTTCCCAACACAAATCCAGAAACCAAAATGTATGTGAGGAATGACATCAGTGGAATGTACAAGTCAGGAGCATTAACGTCTTCTCTTGCTGGAGCTGGGTCTGCTGATCCAGCAAACTTCAATGACCAATCTTTATGAAAGAATGGAAAGAAGAGTATTCCAAGCTTTTTTCCGACGTATGCGTTATCGACAGCAAAATAATACTTCAAATTGAATGTTCCAAGGTACTTCGTGAGCTGAAAAAATACTTTTATGAACATATCTCCAAGAAGACAGTTTTTAAAATGTATATTTCAAGCGGATTCAAGGGAGATTGACCGGCGGCGACGGCCCCTTGCATTCCAATCCCATTTGCCTACCTTCTCCTTTTGTTGCTCTGCAAATTGACCTCCAAATTGTTTTGCTGCATTTAACATAGGATCCGACATTAATTGCTGTGGCTGGAAGCCTCCAAAACCTGAGAACAATATTTTAGAAAATATAAAAACATTAAGATTATACCATTATTTTGCCCATAACTTTGTTGTTGTTGCTGCTGTTGCCCGTATCCTCCGTATTGATTCTGTGTAGGACTTTGCTGTCCATACCCGTCGAAGCCTTGATTTGAACTTTGTTGAGAGTAATAACCACCACTGAGAATTTTAAAAAATTATTTAATAAAATCACAACAACAAAAAACACAAACGCTTACCCATATGATTGATCTTGAGGTGCTGCAGCAGGAGCAGCGGGTGGAGCTGATGGTTGTTGAGGTTGTGAGTATCCAGTGTTCCAGGAATCCGTGTTCCAGTCGTTTCCCCACTCGTTTGACATCTTCAGCTGGAAAATAAAATTGGTTCTACAATTTGAACAATTATTTCCATAGAAAAGTTGAATAATATCGAAAATAAAATAAATTATTGTCGAAAAAAATAAATGTTAAAATTCCAACACACTGAGTCTGCAAACACTTCGCAGTACGCAGACGTCGTATCTTACGACACGTGGGAAACCGTACCCGTTAATCAAATAGATTCAAGTCTACTTTAATTACAAATAATTTATTTAAAACAATTGTTTGAAAATAGCGCACAATGTTTTGAAAATCCAATATGAAATTTTACAAATTAATATTAATCTTACATATATTCCAGAAAAATCAATGACTAGCAAGAACAAGTGGTCAGATGCTAGAGAACCGAACAAAACTAATAAAATTATCGTTTATGAAAAGGGTCCTGAATTGGCACTAGCTCTGGCAGCACAACCGTTTTCTTTTCAGGCATTTATTTATTTTGGTGACGTCTTCTTTCCCCCTTCTAGCCCTGTTTTACCAATCGTTAGGAGTGCGCCACCCAAATTAGCAGAACCTGGTGGACCCAAATATTCAGGAGCACAACACTCGGCACTCTTCTGAAGACTCTTTAGTTTTCATTTGTTTTTTTTTCACTGCGGTTTTTGTTTTCTGTTGATTGTTTCCATTGAATTTAAAGGTAAAAGAATTTGAATGCGAATTCGGATTCAAATAGAATTTCCACTGCTTTCTCCCATTCGAATACGTGTGTTGTAGTACGGAGAAAGCTTCAAGTTTGTCGTCGCTGCTTATTTTATTCTTCAAATATTTTCGCTTGATGTTCACTGTCAAAGTGTTCTTAACGTTAAGAAAAATACATATTAATGTTTAATGTTAGTTCAGGTAATTTAAAATTTAGTTTTCAATGTTGATTTGAGTGTTGGTTTCAATACTGTATTATGATCGTTTTGCCAACAAGAGAATTTGTTGGGCTAAATATAAATTGAACACAAAAAGCGTCTATATATCCTAATACAACACGACATTCATCACAATAACTACTAATTTCCTGAATTTTTTCTAGACACGTGACGCGTATTATTCACAATAATCGAAAGTTGTTTATTTCGCAAATAAGGAAGATTGTATCTTCAGAGCAGCAAAACACATATAATCTGCAATTTGATACTTCTTGAAAGATTCCCTTATATGTATCATATTTGCAGTGTGAACTTCTGATCTTGAACTTTGATTATATTTGACTACAATGAAGTTTTAGGATAAATCAGATAATGTCAATTTGATATCTGAAAATTGTGGTAACCTCATCCTGGTGGATATGACTTGTAGTGAAAATCCTTCAGTGAAATAATTCATGAAGTCTTTGCGAAAATGATATTGCTACGGTTTTCAGATAGCAAGAAGATAGACACCCGTTAATTGTTTCTCTCTGAAAATCTGAGAATTGTGGCAATCCGTGTTTGTAATGTCTAACGTCACATCTTCAAAAATATGACATGCCAATACATCCAGACGTTGAACAAATTAAGAAACGCCGTTTACTTTTGTTATAAAATTTCAAACATTGACAATCACACAACATGTGCTAAAATAGTTCTTCTCATTATATTTTTCTGACTTATTATCTATTCATCGAACGTTCGGGATCCAAAAAAAAACAATAAAAATATCATATGCAATGCATTTATGTATTCATTAATGTATCCTCAAAAGTTGGTAATAACAGTCAAAGACCATCTAGTTTCTTCAACGGTTTTTGATGTCTATCCGGAGCAAAAAGGCGCCCAGAAATTGGTTTGGACTACTGAAAGAATATGAGCTTTCGGTTTTTTGAGAACTAGGTTTTCTCATTTTCTCATTTTCCTAGTTCAGGACGTCTGTAACAACTCATATGTGGGCGACCGTGCATATTTTAAACAACGTATAACAATATCAGCCGGTTCAGTTCAACCTGACCCATAAAACAACAGAAAAGTAGTTGCAACTTTATATAAACTCGAGAATTTTCGTTTTATTTTTAGAGCTAGAAGTTGTTAAATAGAAATTTATTTTATTAATAATATTCATAAAAAATATTAATAAATATTTTCATTAAAAATAACACGCAACCTATTAGAGTTAAAAAAACATCATTTTCCAATAAAAATTCCCATGTAAAATTTTCTCTTCCGCCGTTATTTCATTAATATTTCTACATCGTTTTTTTTCTGACACCGGTGGTCCCTTTATTCTTTAATCCAATATTCCAATATTTTGTTCCCCTTTACAAGAAACTTTTCTACTACAATTTTTCTTCCGCATACCCGCTGGTCCTTCGTCTCATTCATATCAGATTATGGGTGGTTTGGTCTGCACGTTAAATACGTGAAGCCGGCACACCGAAAAATTCCCACGGGAAATTGTGAAGACACCTCAATATACCACACCACTTCCTTTTGAATGTGTATCAATGAACTTTTTGCCTTATATAGGAATCGTGATTCTTTTTCGGCATTTTGATTCCTTGAGATTATGGTAGCTCGATGTTTCACGTGGTTTCTCAAATTTTCAAATTTTTTGGCACTGATTGAAATAGTGGTTTTTATTTGCTTACATTAACTGATAACTAATCCCAAAATATTTTACTAGTTTCGGAAGCATTCAGGTCTGTTTTTAATTTTTTCAATTCTCACGACTTCGTGCCATTTTTTATTCCAAATTTTTCTCATGAGCTACAGACAATCAAGTCGAACTTCCTGCTTCATAATTTGCAGAACTCCTTGTTTCGTCGCCACCCTCTTCAAAGTTTATGAGTTGGTCCAAAGTTTCACTAATCTGAGAAAATGAGCAAATTTTCATGTAAACATTCTCATGTTTGAATAGGCTAAATATAGTTTTCATTTCACTAATTGAAAAATACGGTAGAATTCTATATTGAGGTGTTTGTCGTGAATAATCAGTTTTTCAAAGAATATTTCTGCTGTTTGATATGTTGTCAGCTGTTTGTAATACCACCGAAAAAATATTACTGATATAATTATTCTAATGACTCTTGTTTTTTCTTGCAGAATAAAAATAAATTCCCATATGTATTCTTGAGAAAATATTATTTGGCATTCTGCAGATTCCAATAAAGGAAAAAAGCGCTACGTGATCCTTATTAAGTTTTTGTTGGTGGTCTCAACAAACATAGTTTGTTGAGTAATTGGAGATTGTGAACCAGTTGGTCCAAAAGTGGTATTTCTCATTGTCACATATTGTTTGATCCAGAAGTTACTAAATTTTGTGTTTTTTGTTATAAATTCTACAAAACAGCTACAACAACATAAATACGAGTCTTCGTGTAGTACCTCAAGTAGTGTCCATATTTTTTAACGTCTGAAAGCCTGGTAATGCGTGCTTCATATTCATATATCACATTTTTATAGCTTTAATAGCCGAAAATTGTGAATTAAAATTGATTTCCTTGTTAGAATCGATCGAATTTTTTGTGGTCAAAAACTACTATTATTTTTCTGGTCTTGTTATTGGCTTCCAATGAGAAAAAAATAATTTTACATTCACCATTCGGGTCAAAAATACTTACAAAGCTGAACCTAGACAATTTAAGCTCATTTTTCAAAATAACAATGTCGAACAGAGCCACGATATTTGAAAAATTCATTTGTTCATTTGACACGCTATATTGAAAGCACATTTACATCAATTTTGAACAACAACAAAATAAAAATAAAATTATCCTAGAGTCTTTGAAAAAAAACTACGTTTTTCATTTTATCATTGTAACTTTATCACGTTATTTTTCTGTACCACAGTACATATAGATTGGCAGAATTTTGGCCCAGCAACTTTTTTTTCGGTTTTTCCGTCTTCTTTGATACAAAAATATTGCCAAGAGACAGTAAAACTAGCTTTTCAGTACTTATAAAGCTCTTCCCTATGTCCTCAAACAAAAGGCTTTACATTTATAAAATTAAGCTTTTGTGGTGACAACCCTGGTCAGGTCTGAATAATGATCCCAATTACTTTACAATCTTATAATCATAGTTAGTTTGCCTAGTGTACTCATTTGTTAAGTTTACAATACTAAAAGGGCAAACATCAAAATAAATAGTTCGTTCGATGAAATTTTTTTTAAAGAACGCATATTCAGTAATTAAAATTTTCTTGGAATATTTATACCTACCGAAAACAAACCCAATCCTTATGGAATAACGGAAAAACCTGGAAACTTGCTCAATGATCTTCCTTTTTCTTCTTTTTTCATCAAAAAATCCTTCCATTTTAGCCTGTTTTTCGTTTTTCAGAGCCCCGTTCCTGTCTTATTATTCGTTTTTTCGTTTATTATTCGATTATTTAGGTCCATTTTTATGTGTATCCATCCTCACCCACCCAACACTATTAGTTGTCTTCTCCTACTTCATCATGTTTTATAATAAATGATTTTAATAAAACAAATAGGGAGATTTGTTAAGAATACTTCATTGTTTTCACTTGATATCATATTAGTGCTACAAATTCACTTAATTTTGTACCCAGTTGTACCTACTCATTGTTTGACTAAAATTTCTGGAATTTACGTGGTCAAAAGAAATGGAGCTGAAAATGAGAGAATGAAAAAAAAAAGAGAAAATGTGGATAGTTAAATAAAAGGGCTGAAGAAGAAAACGTAGAGATAGAGGATAGAATGTCCATTTTTCAGAAAGTTTAGCTGAAAGGCAAAAACCCGATTAGTTTTTGTTTTGTAGTTGTCAATGTTTTTCTTTGGGTTTTAGTAAGGATTTTGTCGCCTTTTCTCAGTAAATCTCAATGTCAAAGAGTTTCCAAGTGTATTTTAAGCTCTAACTTATAGCTGTTTCTTCTGTCAATTTGTTTTGTAAGTTTTAGATCAAAATGTGACGTCTGAAATCATGACCATCTATGCGTAAAGAGCATAATACATAAACTACCGCATATACTTTTGAAGGTTTTTAAGCTTGAAACTTTAATGCTTTAAAAAACAGCATTTCTAACTTATTTTTGGTACAAATATACTCAAAATGGGTAAACGAAAAACATTTTACTGTATTATAACAGTTTGGTTTTTACATTATGATCTAAAATTTTGAAAACATCAAATTTTGCTCCGTTAGTATTTTTGTGGAACTCTTGCCCGTAAATTGTGTTAAGCTTTACATGACCAGGCTTTAGTATGCTATATTTCTTCTTTTTAAATGAAAAAAGAAATTCAATACTGAAGCCTCAGTGATAGGTGAAAACTAAAACTTTTTGTTTTTCTTACCCATCAATTGTCACCTGTTCCCGCTTTTCACACCCTCTACTTTTTTTTCGAGAAAGTGCTTTCGGGCGGTTTTGCAATAAAATAATCCGGTTTCTGTGAGCATGCCACCTGACACATTTTGAGGTGTTGTTGGGGTCTAATAAACTTGAGATATTGGCAGAATTTCGTGATTTCTTTGAGTGATAAAATGAGAGAAGTCGGGAATTTTCTTCGTTGGGTTGAGAGATTGATTTTAGTCTGGTCGTTTCACTTTGCACTTTTTTTTAAAATTCGGTAATCTAAACTTTTCGAAAATATCGAAAAGCTCAATTTTTATTTTTGGAATTACTGAATTCATTCTGAAAATCAATGGTCCACCAAAAGCTTCAAACGCTGCCAAAATAATATAATGCTTGTAATTATTCCAAGAATCGTTTAGGTGCTACGTCTCAGTCTTGAGAACAAAACTTCCAGTTCTCAAAATAGAATTAACTCTCTAATATTTGACTGAACGACCACTTGACTTGTTGCAAAATGACAAACCTTGTGAAATATTCCCATGGGTACCGCACCCTTGGTGTGAAAGATGTTCCGGTACATCCTCACCCCAGCTTTTCCATAATTCTCAGGACTCCTATCCACTTGTTCTCCTCCAAAAATTTTGGAAAATTTTTGAATAGACCTGTCATTTCTGTCTGACATTGTCATAATTTCCTTTTTTTTTTGCAAAACATCTGTAATTGGGATACTAAATTCATGAAAATGACTAATAGCCTTTTTTCAGAATTGTTTACACTTTAGCGGTCGGAAATTCGATAGTTTTGTTTTCATTTTCTCATTGTTAGTGATCCTTGTTTATCCATTAGTATAAGTAAGATCAGTACGAGGTTTTCAAGAAACTGAACGACGGTGGCAGAAATAGAGCCTTTGAGTCTTGTTTTATGAGCCCGCACAAAAAGTTCTCGTGAGCCACCAAAAAAGGATTAAGTAAGCACATTTTCATGTTTTGATGGTTTCCTTCCGATTTTCTTGTTAGGTATGACTCTGTTTCCAATTTTCACTATTGTATTCCGTGAGAGTCTCACGGTGACTGATAACTGCTAATAGTAATTTACGTGATTTTTTTTAAAAATTTTAATGAAAGAGTAACAGTTCTAGGTGTATTGCTTAAATAGAAAGGCTCACGTTTATTAAAATAGAGTTAACAAAAAATTATCAAAAAACCCCTTTTAGCGGCTTGAAATTTTGAAAAATAATTTTGCCTCCTTTTAAAACACCATTCAAAAGTAAAAAAAGACTCATTATAAAATATTATTCCGGTTCATTAAATTCAAATTTAGAAATTCAAATTTAAAGTTGGACCCTTTTTTTTTAAATTTATCATTTTCATGTTGAAAAATTAGGAAAATCAAGACAGGATGATATAAATAACGTTAAAACCTACTCTATATATTACTTTATGTAATGGAACACTTCAGAATTGATTTTTTCTTGGTAATTTAATTTTATTTGAAATGGGTTCAGGACAACTTAAAACGCATTGAAACTTTGACTAACTATGTGATTTCTGAATCACATCTTGAATTCAAAGATCTATTAGATCTTACGTGACTATTCACTACATTGTTCTTCATTCTTTTAAGACCTTATTGTTAGCTCTCAGATCACATAAAACCAAACCACACAATACGGTGTTCGTATTCTTTCACTGATACAGCCTTTCTTCTCGATGTCACTTCAAATCTTACTATTAGTCACTATATGACATGAATCTGGTGGGATGAGTGACAAGAGTTTTCTTGACGTGTGTCTCTGTGTGTGTGTTTTACTTTCGAATTTATCTTTCATCGTCCAACTTTTGATTTTATCCCATTTTGACACGTCATAGTATACGAGCCTTCTCAAGTTAAAAGTCACGTTTAACCTGAAACTTGTGGAGAGGTTAGAATGTTTATCATTTTGATCATGTTTTAGTTTCCTGTAGGAATGTTTTATACTCCAATGAAGCGAGACAATAAACTTGAAATTGTTCACAGTATAAGAAAAAATAATAAACATTTGTAAATTTGCTCACTCCTTGTTTCTAAAATTGAGTAATCAAATTTTTTATTTAATTTTTTGTTAGGTAATTGAAATCGGGCAATACATTGAATTTCGAAAAGGTCAGACTACACAGATTGACCCATTAATCACTTTTATTTGGGATTTCATTATTTTGAAAGCTTAAAATTAAGTTTTTATGGTGCAATTACTTTTTAGTGGGAGTTGTTAGTACACATATAAAAACCAAACTTCCTTAATCAGAAATCCCATTCTCCAATACTCCGTAGGTGGCATTTTTGTTTAATTTACGTGTCTACCTTACTCATAAAATGAGTATGCTTATTTCTATTTTTATACCAGAAAAATCAGAAATATATTCGCACCGGGTTCATAATGTTTTTTCAAGTGGAGTGGGTGTATCGAATGACAACTTGTTATTTTAATTAGTTATGAATGTGGGTTCGTCCGGAAAGAAAGAGTAGACAAAAAATTATTCGCAGGAAATCAAGAATTAGTTTCAAACTTGAAAAATAAAGAAATTAGAAAAAACGAATAATAACCAAAAAATTGCAGTATAAATTAGAAATTCTATGAGAGAATTGTCAAACGCAGAAATCAGATTTCTACTTCTTTCAATACTCCTAGCTATGTATAACTTTCTCCAAGTTATTAAAATATTTATTCAAGAATTCAAGAATTCAACTATTTCAGCTACTACGTATTAGAAGTAGCATTCTGAAAATTTTGAGATCCTTCCATCTCTAGATTGATAAGTGGAACGCATGACAGTCCTAATCGTAGATTGTGAGTTCCAGGTGTTTCTCGTGTTATAAAATCTCGAGACTGTAATATATTTTTTGCAATACCACGCGTGTGATAAAATACCCATCCTTTCAGTAGCAATCTAAAAAACTGCCTGTCCGGCAATGCCTACTCATTCCTTGTCTCAGAGGTTCTTCTATTTATTTTCGAGTCCACCCTCGTAAAAATTACTCACTGCTATTTTCATATGGAAATTCGCAAGAAAATAAACACATAAACTTCAATTAAAGTCTGGGTGGGTCGGACATGAGCGGGTCTAGAAAAATGCGGCAGTTTTCACCTAATTATTATAAAAAATTTTGGTTCCGGATTTTGCTCGACCTTTCCGGCGTATAAAATGTGTGATATTCAAATTATAAATTATACGCAAAATATTCAAAAACAGACATCATGTCTGGCTTACCTTCTTATGTTTCTGAGAACAAATTTCGAAGCCTTTATTTATGGAAGCATTTTGAACTAGGTGCTTTTTTTGTAAATCGAAGTTTGATCCATGTTTGAAGCAGAGTTATATGAAAATTGCATTCTCATAAAAATGTTATAAGACATAATCAACAATGCTTGGTTGTTAATAGGACTTTCCAGAAATATCCAAAAATGCCCATTACTTTGGCTGTTGATCACTTTTCTCTGCCTATTTTCGTTGTGGTAAAGTTTTCGCTTTGTATTCCATAATTTGCAAAATTTTCTTCGCCGCGGTATATGCATCCTTGTCACTGACTATTGCTTTTCCGAGTCATATGAATGAATTCTTGATTCACAAACCTTCAAGTCACGTCATTTTCAAGAAAAAACTCTATGCTTTCTGTTTTTTTTTTCCATTTTAAATTCCTGAAAAATGCAGAAGAATCACCTGTCTTTTTCACTGTATTTTTCCTCGAATTCTTATTCCACGTCACTTTTGGAAGCTGTCCACCACTTCCAAGCATTATTTGCAAGCAGAATCTATCTTGTTTTTCCCTAAGATTTTCAAAGTTTAAACTTACAATATCGAATTCTCTTCTTTTATTGCAACTGCATATTAAAGTAAATAGTCACATATAGGGAGTTGTACTCACAGTAAACCTCTACCGTAATCACAAAATAGTGAAGATCAGAAATAAAATTCACGTTTTAGAAACATTTTTGAAACAAGTGATCCAGACAAAATCTTTTGAAATATTCAAAAACCTTTGAAAAGTACACAAATGTCAAAATCTTGCGCTCCCTTCCAGTTCTCTTGCTGTCTTTGTTTTTGTTGGATGAATAACAAAAAACAATAGAACGTCGCTATCTTATTAATTAAAAATTGTTCTACTGGAATCAAATTTTCAGAAGAAAAAATCTGGTCACTCTTGAGAATGGAGGAGAATTTTTTGATTACGTTTGAAAACTAAATCAACAAGAAAACCAGTTCTGCTGGCATTTGTTTCTGGAAAAGTAAAAGGCAAATAGATTAATTTTGACAGTTTTCACTTTTGTTTTGGCTGGAAAAAAGAGTAAATAAATAAGGAAATGTAGTATAAAACGAAATAGAAATTTAGTTTATTTCATTAAAACTTTCTGAACTAATTCACCTAATTCACTCTAAGAACTCTGAAAAATGAATGCCAAACTGTAAGTAGATCAAATTCAATTTCCGATTATTGATTAGAACTTTTCCAGTTTAATCCTGATCTTTACCATTTTGACCATTACCTCTGGTCAGTATTACGGTGGCTACCCAACCGCTAGTGGTTACTACGGTAACGGAGTGTACGGCGGAGGGTATGGAAACGTTGGATATGGTGGATATGGGTATCCTGGTCAATATTATGGAGGATATGAATATGGAAGTCCATATGGATATGTTGGAAAACGAAGCAGTGGATTCGGTCCCAAAAATTGAAAATTAACTCAATCTCCTTCTATTTTTCTCATGTTTTTTGCGGTATACGTTATTTAATTTTACACAAATAAATTTTAACTGTAAGCTTCATCAGAGCACAAAAATTTTTATTGAAAAAAAATTGGGGTTCCGTTTGAAAAAAAGACTAGTTGGGAATTTTGTCAGAAATGTTAAACTTTTTAAAAAGTAAAAAAAAAAAACAATAGTATATAGACGGTGACCTCATTAATATTAATGCCACTCTCAGAATTTGCTCTTCTCTAGTTTTTCCCAATTTGTTATGATAGGAACGCCCATTATAGCCAAAATTAATTTTTAGATTCTGCATCCTACTCCTTTGGAGTTTTTCGAATATTTATTTTTTTCACACTGCAACAACAAGAAAAAATGTTGCATAAGTTTTCCAAATCTACATCATCATTTTTTTTCCCGACGCTCTCTGCTAAATTTTCCATCGTGAATTATGTTTCAAACCAAATGGGAACATCATTTATTCATTTTGAATGACTCTTTTTTATTGAGGAAATGTGAAAAATCATTTGGTTTGACCGACTGAACAATGCGTCAATTGCACCTGAATTTTGATTCACAAGTTGGTTAAATGCCAGACTTTTTTTTGAAATGTCCTGTTATCAAGCAGCTGAAAAACGTCTTCCCGGAGTACTCTCTAAATTCCTAAAAATGGAGGTTTTCATCAAACATTTTAAATATAGACATTAATGCCATTTTTTAGGATTAAAAAGACAATTAATACCCAGTTTGAAAACTTTTTTATTCAAAGACGTTGCGCCTTTGATTTCTCGTCTCTAGAAATTTTCGAAAGTATAATTTGTCAAAAATTCATAACTCTTTCGTCAACTACATTCTCACTTTCATTTCCTTAAATTATTCTGTCACGAATTTTCTTCATTTTTTGATCCAACTCATTCTCATTCTTGATCTTCTAACTTCATGATCCCACTGATCTGACCTATTTTCCCTATTTCCCAATCCCACATGTTTTTGATACAAACGTAATTTATTTCAATCTGTTCCATCTGGCTCTAAACGTTTCTAGGTTTCTATAAGAGATATTTCATTGTGACCGCGATCAAAATTCCTCACTTTTTTCAGTGCTTAGTTTTCGACGGAAATCTTATGCTTATCGGATTTTGTAACAACTATTCCAATAAATCTTTGAGATATAATCTTGTCATGATAGCTGACTATATTCCTCCCGCGCTTATTTAAAATAATTGCAGATCCCTATTTAAATCAAATATTTTTATATATCTAAAAAGGAAACATTTTTTATTTCGAAGAAAAACTTCTCTAAAAACTGTTTGAAATGTTTTCTCGCGTCACGATAATTTATTGAATTAATTTTATAGAATGCAGCCAATATCATTTTGGTTCATGAAACTGAAATCATCACCCGAAACTCAAATAATTTATGAAAACGGGGTTTTTCAAGACCACCTCCGTCATTTATGGTTACTTTTGAGGTTTGGGTGCCTCAGTTTTCAGAGTCAATTATTAAAATCACCTGTATCTATGATCATTAGCAAACCAAGTGGTGTTCATTTTATCGTTCCTTGTTTTTATTCAATCAAATGTCATACCTATACGGCAATCAAAAAAATGTATTGCTGAACACAATGTTTTTTAAAAGTAACCTTTACATGATCATTGTCGAGATTTCAAAAACTCCATAATTTCATTTAAAAATTTGAGTTTCTAACAACTTTCATAGAATAGTAAAGTGTGTTATGATCCCACCTTGCATATAAAACTTATTTCCTTCTTTGAATATTCCTGGAACTCCCGAATGCTTGTTTAAACTTTCAGCCGCTATGAAATCACTTTTGCTTCCGCCACTACAGTATGATTTTGTTTTTACTTCTGCTTATACATCCTATGATTCCTGCTCATTATATTGACGAATGCTTTCCGGATCTCTTGACATATGAACACTTTCTGCTTGACAGAAGTTTTGTAGGCGGGGCATAATGTTTTATGGATCACGATCCGATTTGAATCGGATTGACGTTTGCAAAAGTGATAGATGTACAGAGCTTCATGGATTATGAAACTTCCATTTCATTCTGATCGTCTTATAATTTTTATCCAAATCTCTGATATCATCCAGTTCTCTGACGCCTATTTTCAGGATTGTTTGAACTCAACTTACTTTAAAAGCACTTTGTTTTATCTATTTTCATCTAACTTCTCCACGTTTCAGATTCAAAATGAGTACGATTTCACCAGATATTGTGACGAACTCTACAGAAGAAGTAGCAGAATGTTCACGAAATGAAACTTATGACTTTAATCGATACGCACTTATTGTATACGTTGGAACTCCGATTGCAGTTGCTGGAGTTATTTGCAATTGGATACTATTTGTGAGTTTTTGAATTTCATTTCATCAATGTTGTAATTTTCAAATTTTAGAGACTATTCACCAAGTCAAAGTCGACGAAATCACCAGCCTTATACTTACTTCTTTTAGCAGTGCTAGGTGAGTATTTGAGAATATTTTTTCTACTAAATATTACTTTTTAAACTTTTCTATATTTTCAAATTTTCAGATCTTTTAATGGATCTCCTCTACATTCCCTTTTTCACAGTTGACGCATTAGCAATCTACCACAAAAATGAGTTTCTCTATCATATTTGGCATGATTATGCAATGTTTGTATTTGGACTGAGTAGGCTTGGTAAGAATAAAGATTAAAGTAGTCAAAAGAACGAAATAGCCTATTTTCAGTCCAATTTGCATCAACTTACATAATTCTGTGTGCTACTATTGAGCGATTTATTGTGGTGGCCGAGATAAACTCACTCGATTTTTTAATCTCGTAAGTGAAATACTCAGTACCCATACTTTTTTTCAATTTTCTTTCTTTACGACTTCGAAGAGAGTCAAAACAGTTTCTCCGGTGAATAAGAATCCATTCTAAAAAATTGCGAGAAAAACTAGGAAAACCCCCTGCGGTGAAACTATTTGATTTAGTGCACCTTCCTCTATTTTGATATCAGTAAACTTTAGTTTTAAATGCCTATACTTTTTATATCCTAACCTTTTACTTTCAGGTCAACAGGCCGATTTGTCACTATTGGAATCACCTTCCTAGGTGTTGCAATTCTGAGGCTCCCAGCATTTTTTGAGTATTTCATCACATACCGTCCCGATTGCCCTCTTTATGAAAACTACGACTATACACCCATTCTTGCCAGTTGGGAACATTATCAAATGTTCAATTTTTATGTGATGACGGTTCTTCACATTTTCGTACCATTTGCTCTTCTACTGATGCTCAATATTTCCATTGTCGTTGTTACGAAAAGGAAATTGACTGGAATTGGATGGGCGGTCACAACATTTATTGATATGCCAAAAGTTAGTGAGATGATTCGAAAAGAGTCTATCAATTCAAACAAGAGGCGAAGAGATGAGCTACGGTATGCTACATGGACAATGGTTTCAATTGCAACAACTTACCTTTGTTGTTCGTCTCTTTCCTTGTTTATAGGAATATTGGAAAATGTTTGGCCGGAAAACACACTTCTTTTCCAGGAAGATGGATCGAGGTAAAATTATTGTTGAAATAAATGTTTTAAATTAAAACATTTCAGTACGAAATTTTACACTTTCGCATCAGACGCTGTCAGTATTTTGGTTGCAGTCAACTCACTTCTTCGAATTGTTGTGTACTCACTTTGCAGCCCCAATTTTAGGTAATTGTCCTATCATCACTATGATATAAACATTATATTTTTCAGAAAACAATTAGTGAAAGAATATCCTTGTTTGAAATGTCTCACCTGTGGAAGTGACGGAGATGAAAAAGCGAAAAAAATCAAGGAAGAGAAGAAACTATTTATTGGATATCAGAATTTGATAATGGGTGCCAGGGTGGATATGCTGTGATTAATTAATTTTTATTAAAATAGAAATTATATAAATTAAAAGCGGGTTAAAGTGTGAAAATAAACATGTTCATTTTTAAAAACTGATTTTCCAAATATTTATTTCAGGAAAAATAGCAATTACTGAGTTTTTGTCACTTTTTGAGAAAATTATAGCACTTACGGATGTTTGAATCCCTACAATGTTTGAATAATAAAGCCCACCTTCATGCAAAAACTAAAAGTATGTGAGATTAGATTATATCATCGACGCTTCACCATAACCCGTTGTACTTTGTAACACCCTTATAATTATCATTTGAAGTTGTGTGTATGTAAAAACTTGTGATAGACTAAACACAAACCAGAAGTATTTTTTATAGATCGAGAGTCTAACATTTCAAATTTTACGAAAACATTCAGATTTTGAATAAAATTAGAAACATGTTTACTGTTTCGATTCGATTTTTGATTTCAGTAAGTCCTGAAAATTTTGTTTAGATTTTATTCAGAAATCGGAATATAACTTAAATATGGATTGTATGACAGGAAAAATTGGAAAATATGACATATACAAAAAGTTCGAACAAATTATTACCTATTCACGATAAAATTTATTTTAAAAGTGGAAAGTTTCTCGAACCAGCTTCTTAAAATCAAAATCAGGAGAATGAACGTTAAATATCAAGAAGAAGTTTTCCATCTCTTGTGAATTCTTAGTTATTGTAAGATATAACGATATAAAGTTCGAAAACCTTTCTGGAGCCGTTTGTTCATTATTCCGTTGACAAAGTGTAAAAAGAGCATTGCTGTAGATATTTTGTTGCCTTGATAGTTTTACGACTGCATCCTCTGATATTTCTGGGATCGCTGAAAAAACTACTATTTATGTACAGAAAATAATACTGCTTATCAAAAAACATTCTCACCCGGATTACAGAAGAATAGCAAGTTCATCAAACAGTACTCCTCATCTGTCACTTCCCACTCAAGAAGCTTATCTAATGGTTGGCAGCATATCCTGTGTAAGGTGCTTTTTGACTTTTCGTATAATTGCAAGATAACATCTGGATATATTTCTTGTCCCCCTGGATTCATCATTTTTGATCGTTTTTCATTGACAGTTCTCATGACTCCACAAAAATATGTTAACTTCAAAATCGTATGTTGGAAAATAATTTTCTTAAATACATCAACTATATGCGGCAGCTTTTCAAGTTTACAAACCTTGTCAATATCATGTAGCTCATTTACAAAGTCGAAGTTCAAAAAGTATGAGATGTGAGAATAAATTGCCAAAAAAGCCCATTCTTCTGGAGTTACTTCATAGTTAGGGCCCTAAATGTTGAATAAAATTGAGAATCGATCACTATCACTTACTTGGTTTATACTTGTCACCACTCCTGGATTTTCTAAAATTTCCGCTAAACTTGGGTTATCAAATGAGTAAAATGTTTTAAGTTTATGTTGGCGACTTGAATCCATGATAAGTAAGTTTTGTAGTAAAGTCGTTAACTCGTCTACTTTTTGATTCCCATTTTCAAATTCCACAATATTTTCGTGAACTTCTAAATACATTCCAGCATCCAAGCATCTTTGAAATCTACATGATTGACACTTTAGAGGATAAGGTGATGTTTCAAAGCAGTTGTTGGACCATTTGCAGTTATAAACCAGTTTTTGTACACTCATGCGACGAAAAAACATTTTACAAGCATAACATGAGAGCACCTAAAAAATTTGAGCATTTTAAATTGTGCTTGATGAAAAAAAGGAAGAAAATCTGTATAAAATCTTACTCCATAATGTTTTCCAAAAGCTTGCCGATTGCATATCTCACAAAGTTTTGGAACTTCGAGGGCCAATTCAGATTTAATGGGAATTAAATGCATGATTATTTTCAATAAAAACGAATATATCAATAAATTCAAAAGGATATTGAGGAAATGAACGTATATTGAAAGTGTACTGGATCTCTGCTCAAAATTGTAATCAACACATTCTTCAATAATCTCCAATTAGCAGTTCAAAAACAGAAACCACAGAAATAGTTGTTAACGAATCAAAAGCTCAACAAGACAGAGTCCAAGCAGACACATCTCTCCCCTGAGCCAAAAAGATTAAGCAAGGCTTCAGTTCTATTTAGTTTAGACATAAAAACGTGCAGAGCTTTAACAATTAGGTTACGTGCATATTATATGCCTTCAATTGGTCTGACTTCTGCAACTCAAAATCAAATGAAATTATAAAAAACTCACATAGAAATTATTTGATCTCATTTTTGAACTGCCAAACGAAATCTTTGTTATTCGAAAGGAAACGTTTATATTAGGTGACAATAATTTTGGCATGTAACTATTTTCAGTCACATTTTATTATCGGATTTTTAAAAGAAACTTTGACGAATGCCTCGCCATTAGTCTGAGCATTTTAGCAGAGGGCTCATGTCCCAGATAATATGTACTGAAAAATAGATGTATTAAAAATGTGTTTCAGAATGTTGAAATTCATGTGGTGTTAAATTGTTTTATCAAAGTTTCAGAAAATATGCCAAAAACAATTTTTTACTGGAAATATTCACATGTCAAAATACTATATTTCAAAAAGGAATCTAAAAAAAACCATATTTTTTTAAAATTGTTCACATGGTCATATGTAAAACATAAAACAATAGCTCAAAAACATACAATTCAAATGCCAATTTTCAACCAGTTATTTTGACAAAAAAGTTCAGATACTTTTTTCCAGTTCTAAGTACTCCTCTTCTGGTATATTTTTTGCAGAAAGCTATGAAAATAGATTATCTTTCGAACGACAGAGACTGAAAAATTTAAATTAATTGGTTTGAGTACTCCCTATACTCGTGAGATTTAATATTGAAAATCAATCGAGTTCGGGAAAAAAAATAAAAAATAGATTGAAATCTTACTTTCATGAATGAACTTGTTAAAAATTCTGATATTCGAATTTATTCAAAAGATTTATGTTTGCACAGAAATTAAAGGCTGAGAAAGATCTGACGACACGTTTTCTTTTGACAATGAGTTCTCGATTTTGTAGATCTTGAAAATAATCGATAAGATAAGTGATAAGATCGAAGTTCCAAGAGCAATATAACTCGCAGTGGACATCCAAAACAGGTTTCGTGTTTTCGGCACGTAGTATTTTGACTGAAATGAAAACACAAACTTTTCTTTAAAAAATAAACGATGGAACCTCTGGATTTGAGAAGCATTTGAGCGTTTCTTTATTCATTCGAACACATACGTTATCCATTCCAAACGACCGACCGCAATCTCTGAAACCAAATATGTATATATTTTGCAACAAATTTTTCCAAGAAAAAGTTATTAACTCCTGTTACCTTGCAGTATTACAGTATGACGAGAGTTCCTTGTTTCTCTGCCCGTGAAAATTGAGTTCACTCATTATGAATACCCTTCCGGTTTTAGGATCACAGTATCCAAAACGTTGATCATCACGAATAATTGTTTTGTTAGTGCACTTTTGATGAGTGCGATATGGAGTTCCAGGTAACAATTTTTCAGTTTTATCTACAAATTCTCTAAAAATTAAAATATTAATTATCTAATATTACTTGATGGGCAACAGTGTCCATATTTGCAAATTCCGTTCGGTGTCTTACACTTTCCACTCCAAATATCTTTTTCGTCGTAGTTAATACAATGATGTTCATTCATTAAAGCTGTACTGTTGTCCGGGCATAAAAGTGCTTGTTCCTTTTCAACTGAAACATAAAAAACTGAATTCCAAAACTATAATTTTCTCACAATATCAAAAATTTCTAATGAACATATCAGCTTTGGGTATAAAAATAAAAGTACTTGAGTAAATATTTTAGTTTTTTTTAAATCAAATGACGAGTGACATATTTATGAATGTCACCTCATTCCACAAATTGTCTATACACTTTTTACACAAATTATTTTCCTTCAACATTTTTGTATGACGAAGGAATCAAGTGTTCTATTTTTTGACATACATCGACAGCAATATTTTGAAACGGGATCACACCATCTTTGCGCAGTTTGATTTGTTCGCATATTACAGTCATCAAGGGTATCACATCGTTGAGATGGCAACACTGACATCCCCTCTGAACAGAAGTTTGAGGTGTCTCCTGAAAATAGAAGCGTGATAAGAAGTTAGATGACACAAGAAGATATTACTATAACAACATCCACTCGTGTCTAGAGCATCGTTAAATACGCACATCATGCTGAAAATATATTAGATTTCATGAAAAGTATTTAACTTCTAGTTTTCTATAAATAAATCATTGATATTTACTGACTCCAGTCGTCTTGATTTATCTGCTGCCCATCCAATGTTAAAACAATCCTTTGCATTGTAGCAAATACCAAACGAGTTTCCTTCTGAAGCAGTTCCATTTGTAGCGTATGGATCCAAGTTATCTGGTGGACAAGGCAACAATGGATCTTTATAGAGTACTCCAGATGCTGATCTTATTGTAGCTATCTCCGTAATGCTTGAAGATTTAGTAGTTGCTATGGTATCCGGGCTGTAAGGGTTCGCACTGAAGATCTGCAATGACGTAGTTGGACTGGTTGCATCATTGAGATTTTCAGTATTTCCACTTGTTGTAGTTTCTGTATACCTGAAAAATGTTTATTGCGCTTTAGAGTGAATCAGATTAGTCAAGCATTTTAAGCAAAATTGTTTTTGTTTGTTGTCTCAACATATCAAAAAACAGTAGGCGTAATAGACGAATGATCTTTTTTTACAATCGGATTATAACAATACTGCATCTGCAAAAACATGTACACGCGGCAAAGCGTACTTTTGTAGTTATGATCTTCCGATCAACAAATGGTATTTCAAAGAACATATTTTTCTAGTTTTTTCTCCTCTACATACCCTGAACTTGTTCCGCTCTTTGCAGGCAGTGGAGAGTGGGTGGTTACGGTAGTTTTTGAAAGAATTGTGGTGTAATTGGAAAATTCGCTGAGTTCTTGATTGTGGTCATTTGGAGAAGAATCATCCAAGGACGATGAAGCTAAAATATTTATAAATATTTTTTAACAGGACAAATACTTACAGTTTTTTTGACCATAGCTGCACGTAAGGATTATACAAAAATATAAAACTTGGAAACTTTTCATATTGAATATTGAAATGATTAGAATTAATTCATCTACACGTGTTTAACGATTTTTCTTATTTTGAAACTACGTCAATTTTTTTTATGAAACCACGCAAACGGACGAGAAGCTTTGAAATAAGTTAAAAATTTTGTTCCAAAATCTAGTAACTCTACTATGCTATGAAAGGAAAATGAAATACATTTTCAACTGTCAGATGTTATTTCAACTGATGTTATTTCAAAATAGTAAAGTGAAAATTTAAAAATAGTGAACTGAAGCATCAATTTGACGCAACAAAAGTAACAAAAAACTTCAGAAAAAACATCTTCTAATTATAGATTTTACATGTTAAAAGCAACATCATACATTCCGCGACAATCATCGAAGAGTTCAACAAGTTCCATTATTCGGACGGATGAGGACTCCGCATTGTTTAACTGTGCAGATCTTTGCAGATATTCTTCAAATTGTATAAATACTGAAATAAAAAATAATCAGATACAAATTCATAAAAGTTTAATTCGGAATTTTGCTTCCAGTTTCCCGCACATTTTTTTCCTAAAAATGAGCTCAAGAGAAGTGAGAAACATCTTATGGTAAAGCTAAGGAAACCTTCCGATTAATTTGAATGTGACGTTAAACTTATCTTCTGACCAAGCCGTGAATAACCATTTTTTCATTATTAGACACATAAATGATCTTTCGATGGAACTGAATATGATTATGAGCTAAAACATGAGTCAAGATAGCTGTGGTCTTTTCATCCTTGCAACTGAAAGTCTTATCACAACAAAAACGCAAACAAAAACCAGTTATTCTTAGTTTGATCGTTCACTGCAATGATATCATCATGCTCTTTTGAGAATGACAGTGATTGTCAATTCGTCTGAAAATTCAGTATGCAAACTGGAAATGACAGGGAAGACCACCGTGCGACCTGACAAACATCAGGTGACGTATGAAAAACTTGGTCATCAGAGGATAGACGGGCGATCAACTCCCACCCATTTAAGTTAATTTTATTCAAGGCTCGTTATATAAAAATGTTGGATGATCAAGTGAGAGACAAAATGAATTTTTGTTTTGCAGTTTTTATTTTAAAAAACTATTGATAAACCAAATATCCAAATACCGTATTTTTCTATAGCGGCGCTCAATAAACTTTTTCGTAATATTTTATGCAGAAAACTATATGCGCTAATCAAATAAATTTTATTTACAATTAAAATAAAGAATTTTAAGTTTAAAAGGGAATTATCAAAATAATAAAATTTGGAGTTTTTGGCATATTATATTTTCAAAACAAAATGGCGTTCTTATCCAACTTAGTTCATTTTTGTAATTTGAGCAGGGCTGTGTTCAAAAAAAAATACAATTAAATTTTTTTTAAATACTCGCCCAAGCTAAAATTATTTATGCGATGAATTATTTCACTAGAACACTGTTGAAAATAGTTTGCAACGTCAACAAAGAATATTAAATTGTAGGAAAATTCTTTCTTGAAAACCACAAGTTTTAGAGAAATAATCAAAGAGTTTACTTTCTATGTTTATTTCTCATATTACTTATTTATTTTCTTCACACACATTCTTGACCAAAACATAGCTAGACCAGTTACAGATCAGTTACCAAAATAAAAATAGACACAAAGGTTTTGAGAAAGTATAACCAGTCTATGATCATATCGTTTTGTTGAAAAAGGAATATTGAAGAAATATGAAACACACACATAACAAAAATGAAATGACGCCCCCTGAAAATATTTTATTGTTCCGTAGATAGCTTGCTGCCAGAAATTCGAATTTTTCCCAAATTTCCAAATTCATTTTGCAATTTTCTCATTTTCTGATTTTTACCAACAGAATTTTCAGAAATGGTTTGTGAGCACACAAATTGGCGAGTTGTATATCTGATGGGAGTCTTCTCGTTAATTCAAAACACACAGTACTCAATTTATCTTACTTCAATGTTTTCTTATCTTAAAAAACTCGATGCAACGGCTACTGAATCACAATTTGGATGGATTATGGCAACTTCAAGTCTTGGACATTGTATTGGATGTTTTGTACTTGGATGGTGGAATAGTAGAGGTCGTAAGGTAACTTTTTAGATTTATATTTTTAATTTACCATGAGTTTTGATTATTTTAAGATCTGACCATATCTGCAAAATACTAATCGGGGTTTTTTCATTGACAATGTTATCTTCAAGTAAAAAATTTCAGAGTTCTCCACCAATGCATTGTGGCTTTCTTCTGATGCTTGCATCTAATCTAGTTTATCTTCTGGTTGATTCAGTTCCTTCCGACTGGGTCGCACACGTAATGATGGTATCCAGACTACTCGGTGGTTTTGGTATGGGAAACTCGAGCCCGATGAGAACCTGCGCCTCATTCCATTCCACTCACTCTGATAGATCGAAAGCAATGGCCTCAATTTCTGGGGGACGATCTGTGGGTACTGTAGTGGGACCTGGATTGCAATTGATGTTCTTACCGCTGGGCGAGACAGGAATCATGATTCTTCCCGGAATTCTGTCACTTCATTCGAATAACGCTCCAGCATTTCTGGGGATTGTTCTGACAATGATTGGATTTGTGTCTCTTATTGTATTGTTTGAGGAAGAAATTGCAGAGGAGTCTGATAAAACTGCAATTGCTGATTTTGAAAATCAATACAACACTGTAAAGGTTAGATTTCTCAACAGATGACAGAATAAATATGCATTCTATTACAGGAAGAGTATCCAAAATCTGATATAGTCGCCATGCTCATTTGCATGCTCACTAGATTTGTTCAGAACTTTATGCAAATTTCAATTGAAACACTTGCTCCTGCAATGCTAATGATGATGTATTTCCAGACAAGACAGGTTTGTTCGCTTGAAAATATTACGTCACAGTTTCATTATTCTTTTTTGTTGTTTGATTCAAACCAGAAATATTTTTGACCCCATTTGTATGATTCATCATAACACCCTGCAATGTAAAAAAAGCGCATAGAACTAACAATAACTATGATCTTCGATTTTTGAAATAAAAATGCATATTTTAGGAAGCAGTAGCCAGCATGGCCACCACGTACTTGACCACTGGATTCATTGCCACGATTCTTTATGTACTGATCATCTTCACAAAATTGTCGACTATGTAAGTTTTTGATCCGAAAAAAAGTGTTAAAAAAAGGTCCAGAACCCGAAATATTTGAGAATAAATGTTCGGCTTGATGATGTGAACTTGCTGAATTCATTAACTACATCATCTTCTTCTATCCTACTTTCACAAATTGATGGCCATAAAATGTTTTCTTAGCTTCAATTTCTCGGTTTCAGTGTTCGCGACAAGATCTTCAACTCACTGGTTCTTCTTCTCTTCGTGTGCCATTTGCTTACCACATACTCCTGGCAATTCTATTCTGATTCTGTTTTGGACGAAGAATTTTCAAATGAAACTCTAACTGGATGCGATGATATTCATTTCACCTGGTGTGATAGTTTAACAATTTCTCCACAATGGGCATTTTACATTGGATATATTCTGAGTTTCGGCCTCTTTATGCCATTCATCAATGTAGCCAACGCAACTCTTTATTCAAAATTGTTGAATCCTGATAGTCAAGGTACACAACAAAGTTTATACGACATTTCGAACACAACTGCCCGAATCTTTGCACCAATTTTCATCACGTAAGTTTTAAAATATAAATATACTTAAATTTAATAAAAATCAAATTATTTTCAGATTGATTTATACAGTTTATGGTCCTCGCCGAGTATGGGAATTCTTATGTCTCTTGCTTTTGTTCACCACTTTCCTATGGATTATTTTTGACAAGAGACTTGTTCCAATTAAGCCAATTCAGAAACAAATGTTTGACAACGATGGATTTGAACAAGACAAATTGTCAAAAATTAAGTTAGTGTCTTGCTGACGGGGCAATTCTCTTATGATCTCCGATCTTTCTGTTTGTACACTGGTCATTGTTCAATTTTTTATTTTTCGAATTATTCGCAATAAAATGTTTTACAATAAAGATTAATAACTTTTATTCCACGCGTCCATGCTCCAGAACGTGGCGATGAGCCTCGAGCTGCTTTTGACGAATTCGCAAAGACTCTGTTCTTCTGAAGAATTAGATTACAGTTTAAATTGTATAATTATTAAAAAAAAACTTACACCATGTACATATCGAAAATCTGGCTCAAAAGTATTCTCTGCTTGAACATGTTCTCTTCGAAAATCCGATTTCTTTGTCCGCGGAGTGCAAAAATAAGAACGATTATTCCCATGGAAAACGCACCAAAAAGCAATGCAAAGTGCTCCTTAATAAAAAATTTTTAAATACGATAAAAGTATTTTGAAACTCACACTTCTGTCAACAATGAGATTTTCCTGGTCGTACATTTAAAAGCGGTTTATTATCCGAAAATCAATGAGAAATCGATTTTCCACGAGGGTGAGTTCTCACAATACATGTTAAGGATGGGGAATACTCAAAGTTCACGTTTGTCGATAAAATGTTTTTTCGACTCTAAATTAAGATTTTGAAAAAATTAATTTTTTTTTCCATCAAATTATAAATTTCACTATGAGACAAAAAATGTTACAGCACAAGTGGTATACAGAGAGAAACGAATGCCCCAGAACTTAAGTTTTCTGCGGTATAGAAATACAATATCATTACTTCAAAAATTTAAAAGTAACTCAGGATATTACGGATCCACTGCAAAATAATTTACAAACTTATGCAGAAGATGCGTTCCGTTTAATTCTATTAGGTTGGTCGAAAAGTCTTTGCAAAATTTGTACTTTTCTTCATTTCTCAGCGTTAATTCATTTTTTTTCTGATTCTGTTTTTTTATTTGCATAGTACGTAATGTGCATGTTTAATATATTTAAAAAAAACTTTTGGGTGCTGTTCAAAATGACCGAGAATTTGCTCCCCGAACGTCACGCCCTCCGATGGGTTTTTCTGTACGAGTTCCCCCAAATCTGCAATTGCAACGAAGCTCGTCGTAACATGTGTGCAGTGTTAGGCAAGAACTCTGTCACCTATAATACCATGAAGTTTTGGTTAGAAAAGTTCACGAAAAAGAACTACGATCTCGATGATAAACCAAGATAAGATCGCTCTCGTTTGAATATCGACGAGGATATTTCGAGAGCCCTGGAAGATGATCCAAGAGCAACGAACCGCGAACTTTCTGCGACTCTCAAGCATCCCCAAAAAACCATCATCAACCATCTCCACGAAACCGGAAGGGAAGAAAAGTTCGGTCAACTCGTTCCTCACAATTTGCCCGATTCTCAGAAAAATTGTTTTGTGACCTCTTTCTTTCGCTGCTCACAAGGAGACGAACAACGGACTGGGTTAAGGATATCATTACTGGAAATGATAAATGGGTATTGTATGTTAGCCATACCAGGAAAAAAGAGTGGGTCCCGGTCGAGGAAACCGCGACACCTGACCTCAAATTAGAACTTCACGGAAAAAAGTGCTTCTCTCAATTGGGCGGGACAGTAAGGGTGTCATTTCCAGAGAGCTTCTTCCAGACTTTGCTACAATCAACGCTGGCCTATACTGCATTTAATTGGAAAAGATGGTCCATGCTCATCGATTACATCGCCCTAGAGGATCAAAGTTGTTGCTGCTCCATGACAACGCAAGACCGCATACAACTTTTAAGACCCGCCAGAAGCTCCGGACAGTCGGAATCCAAATTTTATCTTACCCATCGTATTCGCCGGGCTTGGCTCCTACTGACTACCATCTGTTCCGCTCACTCCAGAATCACCTTGCCGGGCAGAAGTTTCATGATCGAAAGGTCGTCGAAACGGGGTTGGACGACTTCTTTGCCTCCTAATCGGAGGAGTTCTAGGCGGAGGGTACTGTTCAACTTCCGTTGTGTTGGCAAGAAGTCATAGGCATTAATGGTAAATATATTACCCATTGAATCTTGTTCGCTTTGAAAAAATACTACTTCCAAAAAAAAATCAAAATTTTGCAAAGACTTTTCGACCAACCTAATAATTTCAACATTCTTCTTTAAAATCTAAATCGAAACCAAATTGTTTTGCCCATTATTAAACTTAAAATTATATCCCGCTACGTAAAGTAAAATCCATCGTCAAACAAAAAACCGGTACTCTACACTAGAGGACACGAGGTAAAAATTTATAAGCGTACCGTTGCAGAAATTCAGAAAATGATTGTAAAGCTATTTTTTATTGTATTAATACTCAAAGAATCAATCATATATACCTCCCGATAATAATATTATAAAGATTAGGTGGAAGCGTATAACCATCAAAAACATGAGCGAGTGACATATCTTCTCGTAATCGACAGACGATTCTCTGGAAATGTTATTTTAATTATTAAATTAATGAAATAATATCAACTGTACCTGCAAGCATGTTAATATCGACACAAGCATTGTCAACTGACATACTGGGTTCTCATTTTTTTGAATATACTTCAAATAATAAATGTATTCATTTGTAACATTTGATTTCATCTTTTTGGATATTTCTCGGCACTCTTCTGTTTGTCCAACAATTCCATGATCCCAGAATAATAAAACAACAAAAACCAGAAAATCGTACATTTCAATTTTTTCTGACTTCAAAAGTTTATGAAAGTTATCATTTTGCTCTAGTGATGGCTTGAAAAGTCTGAAAATGTAAATATTTAATAATTATTCAATTGGACTTTAACGTACTTGGCAAGTTTTGTACCATCAATTTTTAGTTGTTCATCTGTGAAAAATTCTTCAAGGTTGTCAATTTGTATATAATCACCCGATTGCAAAACCCATTGGTTTAGGTTATCTGAAAAAATTATTTTTAAAATACATGTGTTCAAACAATAAATATATTCAAACAATAAATTATTAGCTTACTGTGTTTACTTGTCAAAAATGCTCTTTCCAAAACAATAAAATTGACAGAAAAGTTTGAGAAAAGAATTGATTTCTGATCAGTTGGAAGAAATTCAAATTCATTGAAGCACCATCCAATCCAATCAGCAACCAGTGACATTTCATTTGATAATATTTCCAATGTTTCTCGAAATTTCAAAGATCTCGGAGTTCGTTTCTCAAATATATTATCACCTTCTCTTCTATGGATGATATTTCTCGAATTTTTCAATTTTTCGTAATTCGCCAGCATTTTCTGAAGAATGGGCATAGCTTCAACAGCTATCGGAACTTCAATGCATGAGACTTCAATATCAGCTGGACTAACATTCATGGACGGTAAAATTAGTTTTTCTTCTTTTTGAGGTTTATCTCTTCTTGGTTGAACACAACTTCTTTTCATTCCCAAGTTTAGGCATTTGTTCAAACGGCAACTTTTACATATTGAACGAATGACTGAAACAAATTAAAATTAATGGAGAATAAGAAGTAATGAAAAAACTCACTTGTATTAATTTTACAAGCTCCTTGCTGTCGACATTCGAATTTTTTTCCCAGAGCCACAGTTCTTCGGAAAAATGCGGCACAAGCTCTTAAATTAAAATTGTTATTGTAACTTAAACAATAATATTCTTATGAGGTTATTTAAGCAATGTAGCAAAATGTATTTAAATACATGTTTTTATATACTTGAATACAGTTGCGTCGTAATTTTTCTACACTTTAATTTTCCGATATTACTTGAATAACCCCATTATTTGAAACCAACCTGCACGCATCGAGACCAAAGTGATGACCATCCCCAACATCGCCACAAATTGCACAGTTCGGTTTTTTTGTTTCCTTTTGTGATAATCCTTGTTCAAAAAATTGGAAATTCAATGAATCCATAACTTCATAATATTATAAGTGAGTGCAATAGAAATAGAAACACAGACAAAAAGTAGAAAGATACGAACAAGAGAATACGTTGCCTGGTCCAAGTGAGAGAATTGAGATACTGCCTACGTTTGTAGCCTTTGTGACCTGTTGAGACTTGTTTTTTCTTATCGGGTACAACCAAAACTCTCTTACAAAATCGTGCTATTTTCAAGTATGAAGCCAAACTACAATAACTACATTTTTATGTTCAAAGGGTCAGAAGATTGGAAACTGTTTTCTACTTAAACTTATTTTAAGAGTAACAACTAACGGATAGAGCATATTTTCATATTTTCTAGGGAATTACCATTTTCATTTTGTTTAAATTTGCTAGTTCATGTACACAGTTAAAATTTGAAATTGAAAAGCGGAGTTTTCAACAAAACAATCATAAGTGATATTCCAAAATTTTGACCGAGAAAGTTTAATTAATACTTATTTATTTAATTTTTCGAAAAAGATCACAGCTATTAGTTACAAGGTTTCAATGAAAGATGGACAAAAGTATATCACAGATAGAAAAACCACAATCAATTAAATTTTCCATTTATAATATTGACGAAATTCTCAGGTAGAGCATAAATATTGAAGATATTAGCCATTTCGATGTCCTCTTGGAAACGGCGAACTGCTCTCTGGAATAAAAATAGTTAAACACCGTACTTTCGATTTTTCAATGAATAATTTATCAAAAAATTACCTGTAAGCTTGGCAGAATAGACACGACACTTGCCATCCTATAAAGTGGTTCTTCGTGTTTCTTAACATTTCTCAAATAAAAAGTCATTTCTCTTGTAACTCGATGTTTGACTCGTCGTCCAACTTCATTACACTCATCAGACTGTCCTTCCAATCCAAAATCCCAGAACAACATAACGCATAATGCAAAAAACTCGTAAGAATCTACATTTTCCAATCGCATCAAGTTGATAAGACTCCTCTTTTGTAATTCGAATGACGGCCTAATCAGTCTGCAAAGTCTGAAGTACCACTGTCAGGACAACGTTTCATGAACGGAACATTTACTTACTTTGCAATTTCTGCAGGAGTACCACCTGTTCCACTATTGCATTCTTTGAAAAATCCTTCAAGATTATCGTAGTCAATATAGTCTTTTGAAGCCATTACAACAATTCCATCACGTCCTGAAATCATTCATGTTTTAAAGTTTTGATTTCTCGTATTAGTTTTCAAAAAAAAACTCACCACTTTTGACAGTCATGAATGCTCTTTCAAGCATACAGAAAAACACAAAAAAGTTTTGAAACAAAATCGTTTTCTGATCAACAGGTAATAATCCAAAATCGTCAAAACACCATTCGATCCAATCAGCAACTAATGAAACTTCCTTTGTTGTTACTTCAGTTGCCTCTCGAAATGTGATTGCTCTTGGAACTTTTTGTTGAAATATATTTTCTCCTTCTCTTCGATGAATCACATTCCTTGCATTTTCCATTTTATCATAATTAATTCTCATTCTTTCGAGAAGAGGCATCGTTTCAAGAGATGGTGAAGAACTGAGTCCAGGAAGCGATGCAGGGGAGAATGCCGAAAAATTACTGATTGGTGTATCTTTGAATATTGAAAAATCCATAAAGTTGGATGTTGATGGAACAGCTGAAGCCTGTGGAACAATATTAAAATTTGGAATTGGTCGTCTGATTTCAGTTTTTGAAGTATCAAATTGAAGATCAGCTTTGGGAGTATCGTTTTCTCGACGATTCTGAACACATTCTGGATTCATTCCAACTTCTATACATTTGTCATATCGACACGAGCGGCACATGCATCGAATATCTGAAAGAAGAAAACAAATAATTTGAAAAATGATCGCTATACTTACTCGAAGAAACTTCACAGTTTCTGCCTGCTCTGCATTCATATTTCTTTGAAAGTGCCACGCTCCGTCGGAAAAATGCAGTACATGCTCTTAAAGTTTTTTGGAAATTATAAGTGTTAAGCTATTAGAACTTTCAATTGAGATCTTGTTAAAAAATAATTGGAAAAAGTTAATCAAATATATAAATGAATTTTAAAAATTCTTGAAGTCGATTGCCCGATAAACTTTTCAATTACTAAAACAACCGGTGATCAATAAAAAATCAAAAAGGTACCTGCAAGCTTCTGCTCCAAAATGTAATCCATCTCCAACTTCATTGCAAACCGCACAATTTGGTTTTTCATACCTTCCACGAAATTGAGTATTAGGAGTAATTGACGTAGTCGGTGTTTCCGTTCCAAGTTTTTCTGTAGTCGTGAATGAAGCAAGAAAAGGTTCTGTTTTTTGTTCCTGAGGTATCTGCTCCATTTTGTGAAAATTTTTATTTTCCTGAAAATATTAAGATTTTGTAACGAAAAATTATTATATCAAAAATTGAAAAATGTAGAAAATAAAAAGGTGAGAAATAAGAGAAAATAGAGGCGAGACACGTTTGTGTGGCCAAATGTATTGGAGTGTATTGACAGAGAAGACTACAAAGAAGAGAAATAGTGTGCGTGAGACGGCTAGGTTGTAGTTTGTAGCCTGGTTCGTAGCGAGATCACAGAACAGAGAATAGCGTATTTGTAGTGTCTGCGTCTCATGTATTATTGATTGAGTTTCTAGAAAGATAACGGTGATGATGACATTTCAACTACCTGACTACAAAATATATCTTACGACAAAAGTGACTTTATGTTTGTTACTAAATAACAAGAAACAACACAACTCATATTTCAATTTTTAATTTAGGCAAAAAATGGCATAAAAAACAGACTATAAAACAAACAAATAATTTTCTCTAATTCTATGATTCCGAAACTTTTGATATTCAATCTAGAATGCTCGTTTAACTTTCTGATCGAATAATATGCACATGAAAATTCACGAATTAATACTATTTTTTCGGCACTCCTCCACAGCAGCGCAAACCAATTTTTGATATCCCCAATAAAAGCGGTACCGAAATTCGAATTTTAATCTTGATCCGCAAACCTAATGGTTTAAAAGCTAGACCATGTCTATGATTTCTAATGGGACTTTTTTTTGTTTCATACTCATTTATGCACAGGATAACATACATTCTTGTTTCAATAGAAAAAAATCCTCAACTTTCGGGCAAAATAATTTTGAATTTAAAGTTCTTCAACAAAATCAAATTTTGAAATTTTTAGCTAATTACTGTGCAAACATTAAACATTCCTTCAATGTTTCATCTGACTTACAAAATTGTCATTTAACTAGTATGATGTTTCGTATTAATTCCGAGATTTATGGTAACCTGATATTTGGAATTTCTGAAAATTGTCTTATACGTCTTGTATTATATATTTACTAATGAACACCAGTAGGATGTAGTATGAATTTTCTGTTTGAATTCCTGTGATAAAGTTGTTTTAGTTTTTGACCAGCTTGGCTTGATGCGATAATATCAAAATAAATGGGTGTAACATTTTGTACTGGGCACTGACATGTGTCCATTCTGCCAGACTCTCAACAACAACGTAGTTGAGCTCAGCATCCGCTTATTCGTGAAAGCATCCTTTTATTCAATTTTTAACCTGATATTAAATCCTTCTAATTTGAAATGTCTCAAGATAATTTGTCTGCTGTCCTCTACGGAATAAACGATTTACGTCTTGAACAAGCTCCAATTTCCAAACCGGGACCAAGACAAGTTCTTGTTAAAATTAATACTGTTGGTATTTGTGGAAGTGATGTACACTTTTTGACACACGGAGCAATTGGATCATTTGTTGTTAAAGAACCGATGGTGAGAAATATAAAAGTAATTTTATAGTGTTACCGTGAGTAATTCAACCCTTTTATTTTGACAGAACACATGTATAGTACAACCTCCTTTTTTTAATCAAAATAATCAATTTTAAAATAAAATATTTCTGTTAAAAAACTCCAGTGAACAAAAAAGTGTATTTAAAAATTAAAAAAAAAAGTTTTCAGGTTTTAGGCCATGAGAGTTCTGGAGTTGTTTCTGAAATTGGAAGTGAAGTGAAAGGGTTTAAAGTTGGTGACAGAATTGCAATGGAACCAGGTCTCCCATGCAAACTGTGTGAGCACTGCAAAATTGGAAGATATAATTTGTGTCCTGATATGCGTTTTTTCGCTACTCCACCAGTGAACGGAGCATTATCTAGATTTGTTGTTCATGATGCAGATTTTTGTTTCAAGTAATATATCTTAAAAATAAAAAATTGAAAAACGTTTATTTCCAATTTGCAGGCTTCCAGACAATCTCTCATTTGAAGATGGAGCACTTCTTGAGCCATTGTCTGTTGCAATTCAAGCATGCCGCCGTGGAACTGTTCAAATGGGACAAAAAATACTTGTTCTCGGAGCAGGACCAATTGGAGTCTTGAATCTTCTTACTGCTAAAGCGATAGGTGCATCAAAAGTAGTAATCACTGATTTGAACGACGAGAGACTTGCTCTTGCACGCCTATTAGGAGCTGATGCTACAATCAATGTTATGTAATAAAGAAGTTTAAATTTAGCAATAATAGAAAACTATGAGTTTAAGGGGAAAACGTTCGGATGAAGTAAGATCAGAGATCATCAAGGCATTTGGCGATCAACAACCTCATGTTTCAATTGAGTGCACAGGGGTCCAGCCGTGTGTCGAGACAGCTATCATGGTGAGATAACATTAAATGAAAATTTGAAGCAAAGAGATATTGTAGACAACAAGATCCGGAGGAGTTGTTGTTCTAGTTGGATTGGGTGCAGAGAGAGTTGAGATTCCATTGATTCAATCACCGACACGAGAAGTTGATTTGAGAGGAACATTTAGATCGGCGAATTGGTACGTTTTTCTGAAGGACGAGATAAAAATGGTTGATTATGAAAAAAACCAAAGTTTATAAAAATGTGGAATGTTTGAACTCCAGAATGTTAAAATTAATATTAAAAATATTTTAAAATAATTTATGAAAAATTTTACTGTGAGATTTGATTATTTTAACATTATATGAATGGTTTTAAATAATTTCTCCAATACACCTTACAATTTACTGAGTTGATTCAAATTCAGTTTATTACAGTCATACTCGCTGATTTTGAGCTATTATTTTTCCTCGTCATACTTTTAAAAGTTGCTTCAGGCTACTAAACTTTTTGAATTTTATTTTTGAAAAAAAAAATCGAACTTAAAACAGTATTAATTAATTATTTTAAATTTTCAGCTATTCAACTGCAATTGAGCTAATTTCATCTGGAAAACTTGATCTATCGGGATTAACAAGAGCTCATTACAAGTTGGAAGAAAGCCTTGAAGCATTTAAGAGAACCCAAAATGGAGATGTTATTAAAGTATTTATTCATTGTTAAAATCTATCAATGAAACTTTATAAAATCCGTTAAGCTTCAGCATTTTTCCTAATTCACTAGATGTGTTTTACTTGTATTACATCACCTTATTTTAAAAATTAATTGAATTATGTTTAACCAAAATTAAATGGTAGCAGTGTGGAAACACACAAGTTATCTTTTTTTCTATTTTTTATCGGATCAGTCAAAATTTGATAAGAATAATCAATTTGAACCTATCTTGAAAATATCCAAATCTCTTCATCTTCTATCATAACACGTGCTGTTCTATCATCTTTAGTGTCAGTTCACCCTCTTATCAATTTCTCAAACAACAATAAAGAAGAGATAAGCGCACGGATGAACCGAACATTTATTGCTTTCATTTCTTTTCATTTATTACATTTTCTTTTTTCTTGATTACCGTTGCGTACTATTTACAGAAATATAATTGAAATGATTTGTTTCAGTAATGTCTCAAGACAATTTATCAGCGGTACTTTATGGCGTAGATGATCTTCGTCTGGAGCAAGTTCCAATTCCAAAGCCTGGGCCAAATCAGGTGCTTGTTAAAGTTCACACTGTTGGAATTTGTGGAAGTGATGTTCACTATTGGACGCACGGAGCAATCGGGCCATTTGTCGTAAAAGAACCAATGGTGAGAACAGCACGAGTTTTTGTTAGAAATAATATAACGTCGATTTCAGATCGTTGGTCATGAAACGTCTGGGATTGTTTCTGAAGTTGGAAATGAGGTGAAACATCTTAAAGTTGGTGACAGAATTGCAATGGAACCAGGCCTTCCATGCAAACTTTGTGAGCACTGCAAAACTGGAAGATACAATTTGTGCCCGGAAATGAGATTCTTTGCTACTCCACCAGTTCATGGAACCCTATCCAGATTTGTGGTGCACGACGCTGATTTTTGCTTCAAGTAGTTCTACAAAGCAAAATAAAACATACTTCATTGAAAATTATTTTCAGACTCCCAGATAACCTTTCATTTGAAGACGGGGCTCTTATTGAACCACTTTCCGTTGCGATTCATGCGTGTCGACGTGGAAATGTTCAAATGGGACACCGAGTTCTTGTTCTCGGAGCCGGTCCTATTGGAGTTTTAAACCTCATTACCGCTAAAGCTGTAGGAGCTGGAAAAGTAGTTATTACTGATTTAGATGATGGCAGACTTGCGCTCGCAAAGAAACTTGGGGCAGATGCAACAATTAACGTTAAGTTAGTAATTTTTAAAAGCACTGTTACCTACTACCTACATATTGAAGAGGAAAGTCATTGGACGCAGTTAAATCGGAGATCATTACCGCACTGGGTGATCAGCAGCCGGATGTCTGTATTGAGTGTACTGGCGCACAGCCGAGTATCGAGACAGCTATAACGGTAAGATTAGAAGGAAAGAAAAGTTAGTTTTGAAAAAAATTGCAGACCACCAAATCAGGTGGAGTCATAGTTCTTGTCGGATTGGGAGCAGACCGAGTTGAAATACCAATAATTGAATCAGCAACTAGAGAAGTTGACATGCGTGGGATTTTCAGATATGTAAACTGGTAGGTAACTTTCGAATTTTTTAAATCTTATTGTGTCTTAGCCTTTTTGAAAATCGCTGTTCATTGAACACTTCTGAGTGCCAAAGAACATAATTATTTGAAGATCATCGAAACACCCGATCACTTCTATAACTTCTGAGAATACAAAATATTGAAATGGAATGAATAAAATTTGAAACAACTTTGATTATTCAGCTACCCAACAGCAATCGAACTCATTTCATCTGGAAAACTAAATTTGTCGGGGCTAACACGTGCTCACTATAAACTTGAAGAAACACAAGAAGCATTCAAAAGAACACAGAAGGCTGATGTCATCAAAGTATTTATTCAATGCTGATAATACGAAATTATTATGTAATTATCTTTATTCACAATGTCCTACTAATGGTTTAAAACTGGAATAAATGATTTAAAGAGAATATTTAGGACATATTAAAATGCCGAGAGGAAACATGATGTCAAAGCCAGTGGGAAATATTGATTTGGAAGTTATAAAGTTGGAGATTGTGTCATTCGAGTTGAAAACATATACCAAAAAAAGTAAAGCAATCAAATTTTGTCTTCAGAGAATGTGTTCAAAGTGAAGAGAAGGAGTTCATAGTTTCAAAAAGAAAGTTGGGCTGGGAGAAAAAGTCAGTCAATGGCGGCTCGAATGGCTGAAGCAGGGATGAATCGAAGGGTGGAACAAACAAATTATTGGCTTCAATATTTTGGTTGTGATTGAAGAGCATTTCATCCAAATAGTCCAATGGTTCATTTTTAACTTGAATTTGTTGTGTGTTGGCAGGATTCATGTGATGCGCTGGTGGCACAAACAGTTGATTGTTTGACCAATTGGACTGGGATTGCAAAGTGGCAAGGTTTGAAGAATTCCCAAGTGGCGGGGGAAGGGTGAGCAAGTAATCAGTTGAGAAGTTGTAAAGTTCTTGAGCATGATGCTTGTAGTCCATTTGTTGAAGGTAGGAAGGACCGAATACCGTTCTCTGCTCCGGGTATGTTGCCTGCAGCATTGGCTGTGGAGCAGGTGGAACAGGAACATGCCAGGAAACAGTATTGTGTGTACTAAGCTGAAATCATTCAAATAGTTAAAACAAATTGTCCAAGAATGCTTCATTTGAAAACTCACATTCATATTCCAATCTCCATATTGCCTGTTATCAATCGGCATAGAATTCAAACCAACTTTTGGATGTTCCAATGGGGATTCAACTGGTGCCTCTTTCTTTATCGTCTTCCTGATAGGAATTGGTGAAAATGTATTAATATCCGTTTTGAACGATTTGTCTTGGCACAGTTTCGTATGGAAAAGGTCAACGTTTTTGGAGAAGTCCGAAGTTGCCCAAACGGAAGTTCTGACACAGTTCACCTCAACGGTTCTACGGAACAGACAACCATTATCCTTCCCAATACGTTCCGGGAACTTTTCTTCGAACAACTGGCGTATAGCTCTGAAATTGAGATCGTAAACGTATTCCAGTATTTTACAATTTGTCTAAATAGTACCATTTCTTTATTCTACAACACCCTTGAATTACCCTTACGGTGTCACTACAATATCCAAATGATATTCGTTATAGTGCGCCTTTCTTTATTCTCAAAAAACAGAATTTTTAAAGTACTCGACACCGTACCACCACAGTGACAAGGTACTATAAATTTGACTGCACAGATTATAAATTGTCATGAGAGTGTTTCATGTACGATAGTGAAAGTAAACTCATTTCTAATCTTGATCAACGTTTATCCCACTTACTTGAGAACTATTCTAGTTTCCTGTTGAACCAATTTTTGTGGTAGCAAGAGCATTTTCAATTTGACAATGAAGTCCTTTTTCTCTTTGTGCAATTCATTTTGGTACCTGAAAACACGAAATTTAGAACTTGAAATCAAATTCAAATAAGCCTTCCAATTGATATTGAAAAAGACTTACTTGCAACGAGCTGCATGTTTCTCATCGATAGTTTTCAGATGGGAATCCATTCTAAACGAGTTATAAAATAATGAATGAATGTTCTCAATAGACTCTCGAGTCGACATGAATTTCTAAACCACGCCCACAGTTTGACCGGGTACCGTACCACCTCGGCCATATGTGATGTCTACATGTGTTGAAATTGAATGATTTCATTGGAATAAGATGCAGATATTTACAAGAAAATAGAAAAAACATATGTGAGATCTATAGTAAAACAAATCATAACTAGTAGCTGATGTTATAGCTAGAAAAGATCCAGCACTGGAATTTGAATTTCAGAGTTGAGTCGGATGATGGTAAGTGGTACGATTCTCATATCGGTGACTGGATTCAATGGAGATCCTTCAATTGGCGTTTCAAGTATATCAATTATAACTTGTTCAGTTCGTGGAGGCATTTCAATTCTTCTCGAAGGTTTTCCTTTTTTAGGTGGCTTGTAACGAGTCTTTGTAGATTTTTGATTTTCAATTCCCACCTTCTTGATTTGTTTCTGAAATTCCATTCAAAACACAATTGGCACGATTTATGGTTCATGTCTGATAACTAAAAAACTGAAAATGACAATCAAGCCAATTCACATAAGTAACTAATTGTAGTCGAGCTAACCTCTTTCTGTCGTGTCACTTTTTGAGCATCTTCCTGTCTTTTGTCCCGCTCATATTTTTGAGCCGATGGCTTCAACGAAACAGACACCATACGAAACCACCGTTTCTCCGGACGACGAAAGAGAACAATGTACGTTCTTATTGTTTGTGCGGTACGAACACGTGGAATTTTAAACACATTTCTTGTAGTTGGTAGGGTGTCACGAAAAGGCAACTTTTTGGTTTTTTCTATTAAATTATTTCAATTAATTTACTTTATTTTTCATATTTTAATGATAAATATTTTTTAAAAACCTCTACGAGTTTTCTGTTCTAATCCTCGTTTATACTGTAAACTTTTGAAAATGGCTTTATAAAGTATAGGTTTCTATTTTAAATCTGAAAAAATCTTATGAAAATACATTCCGCCCTTCTTCTTCAATAATCGAAAATAATACATTTATGTCAGACAAGAACTGGCAGTGTTTCTTTTTATTTTAAGTACAAGTAGTGTTTACTGTATAATTTAATCGAATGCTCCCATTTTTTATGAATCAAAAGTTCAGGATCTCAGAGTCTTCATTATTTGATTTTAATGGAATCTTATTTCTTCTATTCATGCTCACTCCATACTTGCCTATTTCATCAAGATAATTAATTTGTTTTGAATTCATCTTAGGATCTGATGTTTAATTAATTGTAAGAACAAAGATCATTAGTTTATTCAAGCAATACATTTTTTTTAAATAGAAACCATTATTTAAAACTATCATTTAAAACGAACTTTAAGATAATGTTTCTTACCAGAATTATATTTGTTTTTAATTGAAACTCATATTTTTCAGTTCACCTAGCGATTTTTATTTCAGACAAAAGTGATTCAACTGTAACTGAAAACATTTTTTCTAACTTGACGTAATACTTGTTTTTATGTTTTACTGTGACTAAGTTAAATACGCTTCTGTGATTTCTTAAAACTTTAATGAACAATCTACTATTTTCGACATTAAAAATTTAGTCACTTTTTTCGACAAATATTTTTTTATCAGTATATCAAGTTTTTTTAATGTTTAACTCGTGCTAAAATAATTGCACATCTCTTGTCCACTTTTCCCATTTTCCTTTAACCTTAAAAACATGCAAACGCAATCTTTTTTCTTAGCTCTCTTTGCCTCTTCAATCAAAATACCCCCTAAGAGGTTGATCGTCTCAGAATCTCTTTGTTCCCACCGCCCACTGCGGCCCAAAAAGAAACAAAACAACGACTGCTGGATGAATCAGTCGGCTTCTTTCTCTCGATGCCCCACGCAAAACAAAATACTCAAAGTTTTTTTTTCGCACATGTTGTGCGTTGATGATGTTGGGGGAATGAGTGTGACGAAATTGAAAAACTAAAAGCAGAAGTAGTTGATTGCAATATGAGGATTAAAGGTCGGAGGACATGTAAATGAGATTTCTTGTTTGATCAAGCAAACAGACATTGGTGCAAGCGTGGAAGCCACGTGGTTTGCTTTGAAGATATGCAGTTTGACTAAAACGAAACCACTGTGCTCTTTGAGAATAAAGAGATATCGAATTTCGGGAGATTCCCATGCACAGAAATTTGTCGAAACGTCAGACTCTGCCATTCGTCAGTCTGAACAAATCATGTCAATTGTTTGTAGTTTTATTTTGTCCAAATCTTGTGATGGTCTTATATAAAATCTAAAATAAAATCTGAACATAAAGACTGCAACAAAAAACAAGATATTTTCTATGGTTCAGTTTTAAAGAAAACGAGATACTTCAGAAATAGTGAAATACTCTTCCGCGTCTATTTTAAATTTGAGAACTTTCTACTCGGCGGGGGGAAATTTCAACAATAGAGCACAAAAGATTGCTTTTTATTCGAACTTTTTCAAGGGAATGCTGTCAAGCCCACATGTATTTCTGTCTAATGTCAATCTTTATCGTCAATTCAAACATCTCCTATCAACCGTATTATTGAGACTTTTCACAAACGAAAACTTTAATTCTTATGTATTTTTAGTGCAGATAAAAATTGAATTGGTTTTGAATAATTTAGTTTTTTAGGGGGTACAAGACTGGAAGGTGCGCAAAGGCGGGCGTGAGTTGCGCGAAACTAAAAAGCCGGAAATTAATTTTTGTTTGCCTGATTTAGATATTCTGATTGCTAATTTCGAACTTTTCACTTTTTGTAGATTTTCGCACATTTTCGATTTATATGCATCCGAAAGTTATCAAGTTTGGTTATCAAAAGACGGAGATCTGCCTAAATCAACAAAAAATCCGGCAATGAGTTTACACAATTACATCAAATTTAGAATTTTTTGAGAAGGTTTATTACAGGTAAAGTGGGAACATTGAAAAGCTGCTCAATTCCTGCTGAAAAAAAGCAAACGGTCTTTAATCCGATTGACCTCCAGCTCGAAATTAATTTTGTTCAAAATCTTACGTTTTGTTTGTTTTATGTTTAACGCAAGTTTCACGCAAGAAACAATCAACTTACCGTTAGAAGCCACTAAAACTCTTTTTCTCAGAAAAAACTGAATTTTCGTCAGCTGTTTGCCTGCAAATCGACCGTTCAGCCGTTTTATGCGATCCCAACAGCCATCTGCGACTTTTCAGCAGCTATTGGGCATATTTTGAGGAATCCCATTTTTGTTGTAATCACGACACGCGATTCGCTGCTTTTGGGAAATTTTGAAAATTCGTGAAAATAATTTTGTAACGTAACGACATTGTAGCTCAAATCTTCTTTCGATATATATATATATATATATATCGTATATACTTTGGAGCCATTTTTAGCCGTCATCGATCCTCTCATTCCGTATGCGTTTCCTTCAGATATAGTTTCGTCTATCAAAGAAAGTACCGGTGAGATGTACTGAGACTTCGAAGTTGGTTTGACTTAAATTAACAGATATTAAATTAAAACAAGTGTCCATTCTCTGTTTTCGCCATAACAAATCTCAGGACTCAAACTTTTTCTTGGATTAAACTTTAGCTAGATTTAGAGTTTATATGAATGTGAAGCTTAGAGTTTATGACAACCTAATGCGCCGTTTTACTTAAATTCGCGAACGTTTTTTTGATGCTCTGCTAGCAAATTTTACAAGTTACCAGAAGTCGTCTACATATCACTAATTCAATTGTCCATAGAACACTTGAAATTCAGCTTACTCGCATAATAATCCTGCATATTTCGATCTCTCTGCACTTCCGCTTTTTGCATTCCGCTCTACTTGCTTCCACTTCATTCTTATGACACTTTTCGAAGCGAAGGCGGGAACTTTGTGCAAATGTTTTTGAATTATCTTGATTTTGCTCGATGGCCACACCTTTTAATTTTTCTAGTTTCAATAAAATATAAGTTTTATGACTCCAGTTTTCATCATCTGTCCCTTATTTAACAACATTTTCGTCTTATTTTCCATTTTTCCCACACTCACGTGTCCTTCGATGCCCGCCACATTTCCCACCTATTTAGTAATCCGAGATATTCGTCATTACATACTCATTACTTGTTCTATATTTTCATCTCTAAAATATTTCTAATTTCAGATTAAACAGAGTATGAAAGAAGTAGACATACTTGCCTTCATCAATGTTGCCTATCCAATTTTTGCAATCAGTGTTCTCTTCTCACAAGCTTTGTTACTTCTGCTCATATTCAAAAATCAAACAAAACTTTTACGAACAATGCGAATTTATCTTTTAAATATATGTGCCGCCCAAGTTGTAACTATAATTTCGGGATTTCTAACGCAATGTCGAATGATTCCAAATCAAACAACAGTGGCATTTGTATGTACAGGTGTATGCATCAGAGTTGGAAGACGTTCGTGTTTTCTACTGCATTTATTAAGAGATGTGAGTTGAATTTTATTGAATTTTTAAGTGAAAACTCAGAAAACATGTAAGAGCATTTGCGAAATATTTCTGTTCCAAAGAAATTGAGATACAACAACGAAAGCCAAAATGACCAAATATAAATATTAAAAATTTTAACTATTTGCCCAATTAAAATCAGTTAATTGTATTTTTTATTAACGTTTATTTTTATGGAAAAATATTTTTTAATTTCTGGAAAAATTCTCATAAAATATGAACTACACTATTCTTGAAATAGGCTCAAATTTCAGTTTGACATTCAATCATATTTCTTGTCTACAGCCACATCCTAACAGAGATCATTTCTTAATATTTTCAGGCATCTTCAATGGTTGCACTTTTTGCAATTGTTCATGTATTCTACTATCGGTATAAAATCTTATCCCATCAAAAACTTTCATCAGTCCAAATAATGAGAAACTTCATAATTGTGCATCTACCTGCTATATTCTGTGCAATCTGTCAATTTATAAATCCATCTCAGCACAATGCAATTGTTTTGGAAACTCGTGCTCTGCATCCGTCGTATATTTTTGAGCAAAACTCAATTTTTGGGTTTTCAGCGTTGACGTCTCCTGCAGTCAAAGCATCTACTATTATTTTCACAATTGTTTTAGTATTAAACCCACTAGCTGCAATTATCTATCGCAAGTGAGTTTATTATTCTAAAAAGGTTTATGAAATATCCTTTCAGCAAGATATGGGGACTTTTAAATGAATACGAAGAATACAAATCTCCACGAATCAAACATGCGAAGAGTATGATCACGGGATTGACAATTCAAACTTTAATTCCAAGTATTTGTTTTGTACCATTGGTCGTACAATTCTTTCTCACACAATATTCGGGTAAACGAGTCAACAATTATTTTTAAAATGCGATTTTCATGTTCAGAAGCTGGTGTGTTAATACTCGAGTACTTCAATTCATTTCTGGTAATTCTCCCAACTTTGATAGATCCAATTCTATCAATTGTATTTGTAATACCTTTCAGGCGGTAAGATTTTGTATTTAAAAACAATGAGTTCCAATTTTTAAATAAATATTATACTACTGTAACTTGCTTGTATTTTCTTTGAAAATTGGAGAATATTCTTAATAAACTTGACAACTTGAGCACATTTTTTCTAACTTTAATAATTTCAGAATGTTCTTCAAATATCTTCTCGCAGTTCGCCAATGCAGGTTCAGCTTATCAAAATTATCAGACAATGACATAATGTCTAAAGGAAATGGGTATTCTGCAGTTCGGGCGGTATCAAGAAAAACGTGATAAAATATTTATTTAAATCATTAATCTTTTTTGTATTTTGATTCAATATGACCAAAACAACTGTAATAATAAAATCCTCCAAAGAGTTTGAAAAATGGGAAAATTATGAAATAAAAAGCAACAAAGAAACATGGAACAATGATATCTAAATTGTAATACTTGATGATACTGAGATCTCTTCCTTCAGTCAGCAATTCATGAACTCCTCCATTCTGAATAACCCACTCAGTTGTTTTTATAAATCGGTCTCTTGCTCCCATGGGTTTGTTTCTCATCAAGTCACGTACTCGATGTGCTTGTTTCGTATAACTTGGATTTGTGAGCATTTCTCTTATAGCTTCCTCAATGGCGTTTGGCTCCGTGAGGAATTGTTTTTTGTCTCTTCTAATTCCCCATCCTTTTTTCTCGATTGCTCGACTGTTTAGATTCTGATCAAACATAAATGGAATCGTAATTAATGGAACACCGGCAAGAGCTGCTTCCATAAGACCATTGTAACCAGCATGTGTAATAAAAGTACGAAGGCGGGGATGATCTGAATGTATTTGATTATCAGACTTTTAATGTAGTTTGATTTTTCCAGCCCACAAGATTTCAACGGATTAAATTTTTTGTATGGATTTTTGGAAGATTCATACAAACACAATAATACAAATAATACTTCAGAAATTTTTTTATACTAAAAAATTCTGAATGAAGATACAATCAGAAAGTACTTTGGCTGCTTGTACTGGTGTAAATGTGACCGAGAACTCACGTAAAATTGCTGGTTGCGGCAACCAATCAGAAACAAAGACATTCGAAATTTCCGTTGCCTTGTCTTTTGTGTTCTTATCATTTTTGTCTGCTCTGATCAGAAAATGATAATCAGGAAACTTTTTAACAATTTCCAAAAACGATTCCATAACTTTTTTATCAATTGTTGAAGTGTTGGCAATGGTTCCAAGTGAAAAGTAAATGACTCCTTTATCTCCTTTTTTCATTTCAGCTTCAAAAACTGGGCCCATTTCTGTAGTGTCATCATCAACTCCGAGTCCACCGACGTGAACAAGATTTGGTAATGTTGGAGATGAAAAATCAATGATTTCATCTGTTGCCAGAAAAATGATGTCGACATTTCGTACAATCTCAGTAATCGCAGGGAAGTCGTCTCTTAAAATAATCTATCATCTGATCAGAAATTACAAATCCAACAGAAAATTCACTGACCCGAATTTCTTCCGGAATATTGACGTCAGTCTATTATGAGAAAAATAGAAAAATGTATTAATGGTAATTCCTCGCAAAAGATTATTTGTACGTTCCAGATAAGTTGGCTCAGGACTCATATCCGAAATGAACGGTACACTGGCATAGGGAGCAGGATGACTGGTGTAATCATAAACATGGGAAAAGAATGGACAACTAGATATTAAAAATTTTCTTTGAATTCCTAATGCTTTTGCATATCCGAAACCACAGATATTCAGTTGTTCAGCGAAGAAAGCATCAAAGTTTTCATCTTTCAATTTGTTGAACATAACTTCATTTTCAAGAAATTCTGGAAAAAAGTTGGCATTAAAACTTATCGGAACTACAATGGTTTTTGATGTTATTGTGTATTGTGTATTAGAACTGATAATCAAAAGTGAATGAACAAGCTATGAAAGGTTTTTTAAAATTAGCATTTTTGCTTGATTACGTTGAAAACACAAAAGCGAAATTTGAAATTTGAAATTTCGCTTAAAATCATATTCGCGGGAGTTTGAAATTCTCGAAGCCATTGTTTCTAAGTCTCCAATAAAACGTAACAACAAGAAATTAAATACCTTCACATAAATCATTGTATACTGTCTGATATGCAATATTTCCTTTCAATAATTCAAACAATCCTTCATCTTCCATCACTCCTTCTGAGAAGCTTTGAATTACATTTTTGAATCCTTGCATTTTCTTTGGTACTCTGACAATTGTTTTTTTCACGAGTTTTGCACTTTTTGTAGAGTCCACAATTCCCAGAAAGTCAATTTCTAGTAGAGTCTGAATTTGAGAAATGCATTTTTCTGATTTGATTCGAATATTTTGGATTTTTTGATAGAATTCATTATTTTTCAAAAAGATCACTTACTACATTATGCCCAGCTTTTGCCAATTCATCAGCAATCCTACCATTTGATATTAAATGTGATTTGCTAGTTGCGGGGGAAAATACTAAAATTTTGTATGCTAAACCATACTCAAAGAAGTACAGTATAGCAAGTAATAGTATTGAATGATAGCGAAACATTAGAAATACAATAAAATGATTATTTACTGATTAACTGGTCAATTATAAATGAGGAACGAGAGTGAAGAGAGTTAGAATAATAAACAAATGCCATTCAAGTTTTTTAAGCGTATCGTTTTAACGAAAGAACTGCGTACATGTCACAGGAACCCAAAACGTATCTTGTAGTTTGTTATTTTCATATCTGCAGCAATGATCACTTATGCAATGTACACGTTTTTTTTTTGAAAATTCAACCTATATCCTTTATCAAAAATTTTAGGTGGTACATTTATAAATATTACAATTTTGAAAATCATTCAAAAAATCAATTTTTAAATTTTTTATCATGATACCTGTACTATTCCATAAATTAATTCATGTATGCTGGTAACAATCAAACTGAGAATCATCAGAACATGTGTAGATTTTGGAAATATTGCTCTTTTACATAATTGTTTCAATGCCTTCAAAGTGACTTTTAATGTGGTTGTCTGTTTTATGCAAACATGAATCTTACCATAGCGGTTAAAATCCACGTGACAATTGTAAAAACATTATTCATGTAAGCATTGGACCGATACAAAAATGATATTTTACTTTTCATTTGAATGTCGTTGGCACATTGAGAAACAATAGACAAATTCATTTTTGGTTCAAAAGTTGTAAAAATTTCTTAAAGATTAGTGAATTATTGATATTACGGAATCTCTATGAATATGATAACAATTAACACTATATCAGAACTTTTCAGAGCATAAAAATAAAAATTAAATTCCAATAAAAACGAACACAGACAAAAATATCTAAACATCCCATTATATTTCACTAAACAGATTCTTTTTTTTTCTTTAAACAAGTGTTAAGGGAAACGAGTACTCGAAGATTAGTTATTTCTTTATACATTATTCAATCAGATGAAAAAAAAACAACTTTAGCTAACATTCTAGTCGAAATTCAATTGTTCGTTGACATATCTTTGACGTATCCATTTGAAAAATTGAAAACATCCAGAATTTCAAAGTATCTGGTCAACGCATATTTTCATAACCGCAATATAATTTATTTAAAATATTTGACAAAAATCCCCGGAGAATCTTAAACTTAAGATCGTCCACGAGACGTTCTGGTTTCAAGGAGATAATAGACCAAGTCCTACTCAAAATTAAATATCGTGAATAAAACCCTTAAATTGAAAGAAAGTGCACTGTATCTCATTGTTAAATCAAAGAAAGGGATATGAAAATATGAAAATTACAAAACGCCAAAGAAGTGTTTTCAAGAAAATTTTTTATTATTTCCCCAGAAAAATGAACGCTTCGTTCCATTTTATTGAAAATTCCAGTAAGTTTTATGATAAAAAAAGAGTTTTTAACGGAATAAACTGAAGGTTTGAAAAAATCAAATAGACATATGTTTGAGAAAAAACACAGAAAAAGGATCAGAAGAAGATGGAAAAGTAAGTGCCTAATTAGTTTTCATTCTCTGTGTTTATCGTCAATAACAGTGATTCATTACCAAAGAGACCTCTAACTCTGATTGCAGCTTTTTCATGTATTAACGTCAAACAATGTTTTTAGGATAATTATCATTATTGAAGAAACATGAACAAATTTATTAATTTGTGAATAATGCGGTTTGCGAGAATAAAAAAAAACTATGATTTCTTAATAAAACATTTTTCCATTAGCATTCTCCCTCATTTTATTTGTATGGAAATGCCCGAGGTCTTTGCTAATCCATATTGAATCAATTACATCTCCATTCTTATCTATTGATATTTGCTCAAAATGAATATGAGTTGTATTAGCGACTGTCATTACAGTATATCCATAATCATCACTTCTATGAGCACTCCATGGCATTGGAATTGGACTGAACTTCATACCAGAAGAATGACAACCTGCCGATCCAGTGAGAAAATAGACTGGAGCAACTGGATTGTGATATGCTTCTGATCCTTTATAGTATTTCATATCGGCTACTGGCCACATTCTTTCATAAGCATGCATATGGCCAGCAAACCCAATGTCTACTGAGTTTTTGATGTATTCTTGCTCAAGTCCCGGAATTCCAAATGCTCCGTGACGAAGCTGTGAAATTTTTATTTTGTTTAAACTACGTTTTGTTGAAAACTTCAACAAATTCACTTGAAATACACTGATAATACTCTGTGATCGAGGGCAATCAAATCATCTCATTGTAGACGTAAGACGTCGTAAATTGGATTTTTAAAACAAAATTTGACAGATCGCGTGTGAGTAATTGATGTCAGTTTTCTACTTTTCCTATGAATAAACTTACAACAACATTTTCATAAAGAGTACAGTCATCACCATCTTCCACACTACAATAAAACGGTCGATGTTGATACATTACAATCCATGGTACACTTTCTCTATTCTTGTTGGCTTCATTCAAATTTTTTGTGAGCCAATCAAATTGGGTGAAAATCGAAGCGTTTCCATATTGTTCCTCAAATCCATAATACTCTGTGCTTAATCCAACCGAATGAACTGGTCCAATATCAATACTAAATTAAATATTCTAATTTTAAAACTTGCTAACTTGGTGTACCTGTAAAACTGATTATCATCTGATCCAGTTGGTGGCATCACAAATCTATTTTTGAAATTTGTGAAGTTTGCGTTGTCATTTTCGTGATTTCCAGCAATCACCATATAAGGAATCTAAAAATGTTTAATTTTGCGATGAAATCATCTGAACTCGTACTTTCGATATAACTGGTTCCAATAAATTCATATATTGATCTCCTAACTTTCCGTTATTACTATGCAAGTCGTAAGCCAAGTCTCCGATATGTACAATAAAGCCAAATTTTCCAGCAATTCCATTATGTATAATACTTTGAGTAGATCTCCCGTTGTATACACCAAGATCACCGAATACACAAACTTTGTATGATGTTAAATCGGTCGGTAGTGTACGAAAATTAAACTTTCGGCTATCAATCTGATAATCTGAATAGAATATTTTTTCTCTAGAAAATGTAGTAAACAGGGAAACAATTGCGGGATAAAATATGTTTTGCCCGCACTATATGTAAAAATTGTATAGCCAAAATTTTTGGAAAAATCTGAGCAATTTCAGTGATAGTTTATCACAGAATAAAGACTTCACTCACAATATTGAGTTGATGGATTGAGGTTTTTTAAAATTACAACGTGGGAGTGGCGAGTTATACCACCAAATATCCAAGTATTTGTAGTTCCTGTCACATTTAACATAGATTTAGATGAAGTTCCATATGTCAACGATGGTTCAGCTGTATCAATTTATATTGAAGAGATCAACGCAAGAAGTAAAACCTACCATTTTCAAATGTTATCCAGCTAACTGAAATGTCCCAAGGACTGGTATAAAAGGCAAGATGAACTTGTTCTGGTAGTGTTAAAACGTGCCTAGTAAAAAATAAGACAAATAAAATTACTGTATTCATGTTGGAGATACACGGAAGTAATCCGAGCATTCATTTTATAGTTAGTGTCTTATCTTTTGTTAAGGAAACGGTATGTGTGTGATCTGTTGGCGAAAAATAAGTTGCAGACCAGTGAATTTGAGAATTGCTCGCATATTTGGACATGATTAGTTGTGTATGACGCGTTGAAGTTTGCAAGAGAAGCTGATGCGGGAGGAGAAGAAGAGACAGTTTTTGGTCGTAAGACCAAAATGTTATATTTGTATTCAAAATTAGCAGATGACATGTGCGTGATTGATGAGGTTTGCTCCTTTCTTAAATATTGAAAATAGATTATTGTGTTTGAACAGAGGAGTTGGAAAATTTGAAATGATGTTAATAGCAACTCGTTGATGTGATAACAGCTTGAAGTTACCAAAACTGTAGATCTCGTAATTTTCAAACTTCAGTAAGTATTTGAAAAATAGGATAAACACTTTCTCATTGCTCCTGTGGACGGTGAGTCGGATCTTTGAAGCCTTTTTAAAATTTTAGGATTTTTTATTGTGAGAACGAAGAAGCTATTTATAATTGATAAAATTTGATAAAATATTGATAAAGTAAAAAATGTTTATTAGAATTAATTTTCGAACATTATTCGTTTTTAACTTTTTTGCTGAAAATAGTTGAACAAATTTTAATACATTGAAACACATATAAAACGATAAAAACGACAACAGTGATGATTAAAAAACAAACAACAACCAAAATATCATACGAATAGAATTGAAATACATTCAATTTTCTTCCTTCTGACTGTAAAGTGTCCAATACCCCAAATTTTACTGCAAAGTCACAATGCTTTAGGACAACTTCGGCTGGAGTATATGGTTGATCCTCCAAAATCTGTGCTAGTTTTCTGGCGTTTTCTGTATAGCTATCATTATCTAAAATAGTTTTAATTGCGTCACGAATCATTTGTGGATTATCAAGATTTGTCTTGTCTAGTTGTATAGCTCCGCCGTGACGCGTTAGCATGTGAGCGTTTCTCGGCTGATCAGCCATCAATGGGATCTTGAAAATGTTCTATAAAATTATAAAATTAGTAAAAAAAACGAAACTTACAACAACTGCAGGCGTTCCTTGATAAGCAAGTTCAATAGAACTTCCCAAACCTCCATGAGTTACAAACAGGCTCAGTCGATTGTCAGCTAAACTCCATTTTTTTGTTAATATTGTTTGGAATTTCGTGATACTTTTTTCCGTTAAAAGTGACCCCTCGGTTAAGTATGTAATAACTCTTCAAATAAAGAGGCTTAAAACTATGTTTTTTTTAAAAGAAATTCGTGTATTTTTTGTTAGTCTGGTGTGTAGGTATGCATTTTTGTGCCTATAGGCCATAGTTTTTCTTACATCTAACTGACCCAATTTAACTATGACTTTTGGCGTTTACTCAACTTTTCAAATGACGAAAGGCTTTTTTTTACACGACTTTATCCTTAAAAATAATATGATCCTACCTAATAAATCACTTTGAGGCATCCAAGTAGTCATTTTCACATTTGAAAGATGCATTGCAATTGTTGAATTTTCTTGTTCATATTTCCAAATAAATGTTATTTCTGGCATTGATGCAAATACATCGAGAAATGATTTTTTAAATTCATCTGGCATTTCTGATGAAAATGCATTTGATCCGAAAGAAACAAGAACATTTTCCTTCCGAATATTTAATAAATCATCCCATTCTTTGTTTAACTTTGGTGTTCCTTGCTTCTTTGTTTTCACTTGCATTCCTCCAATAAAAACTGTTTTTGGAAGAGTGGGACTTGCATAATCCAAATATCTGTTTGAATTAACCATATTGAATGCCACATTTTCCAAGAGTTCTTCCCATGTTTTTGATCCATTGTAATACGGTTCTATCATACTTAATTCTTCTTCAAATCGCATTTTTGAAAAATATACAGGAATCAACATCTGTATTGCATTTTTTATTCTTTCAACCAGAGTCATCTTATCAGTCATTGGTGAGATGAGAGCTTCAAATGATGTAATGATTAAAGTATCATAAACTGAACAATGCTCAAACCTGGGTAAAAAGTTGAAGATGATGGTTCACCAAGAGTGCATTTAACTATGTCCATGAATAATACTGAATCTGCATTTATGATAGTTTTGACACCGAGGTGATCAAATAATGCTGAAATAATAGAAATATTCCGTATTTCATTACTCAAAAACGAGCAGAAAAAATCACTAAAACAATATTCGAAAGTAAATAAAATATTTTCTTTAAAGAGTTTGTTTGTAAAATACAGACAAACTATTAAATAAAAATTAAAAAACGCACGATATCCACAGATAAATAATGACTCGGTGATTCCCAATTCAAAATGCTCATTCTTCAATTTTTCGAGAATTTCTGTCTGCTGAAACACATCTGAAATGCTTCTGTAATGAACCAAAATCTCGTATTATTATTATTTTTTTACGTTGACATTGATAACCACAGGTTTTACTGAAATTCCCAGCCATTTTAAAAAACAACGCAATATCAGATTCAACTTTCCAAATTTTCTTTCTCAAAACATCTTCAGCTCCGGTTTGCTTATACAATTCAATACTTCGTGGATCTTGATCAATTCGAATAATATTTTTCACTTTTTTTGATCCAACTAAATGTTTTTTTCCTTGCATCGCTATAGGAATAAGCATTGTCTGAATTTTGGGGATTTGTGGAAATTTGATGTTTTTAGTGAACTAACCACATCATGGCCCGCATCAATGAGAATATCAGAGATTTTTCCGAGAAAATTAGAATGACTAGCCCCAAAAGCGGGGTTGAATACCAAAACTTTGTAAGAATTTGAATAATCAATTATTGAAAATAGAATAAAAATAATATAATATTGAAAGTTCATTGTTCAAACTTCCAAATAACAATTCAAAGTTTTTATCTTTTTTTAAATAATTTTCCTGCCAGCTTGATGTGGTCAGCGCATGGTTTCTGTTTGATAAGACACCAAAAAACCTAATGTTTTCACGTACTCTGTTATAAAGTGGAAACTCATGTGTACAAGTCAGAAATGTATAGTTTAAAAATATTAAATCTCTGTGACAGGGTTAATTTGAAGCGATTGTGTTTTTTTTTTGAATTATAGAAAAAATATTTATTAGTCCTGCGTCAACACTTGTTTACCCGCGACGGCCAGAGTTAAAATTACTCAAGTGCATTGAAGAAAAAGAGAAACTGTTCTAATCATCGATGAGTTTTTTTCTTGTTGGACTACTGAAAAAAATTAGTTAGCAAAGATTATGAATAATCGATACTTTGAAATTTTATTCGGTATGTTTTGATTAGAAATATCGCTTGTTGAATAACACAATAAAAAGATCCGAGCGTATGTTTAGTAATGTTTTATTATTTTTATCAATTGATCCTGAATCAAATATTGTTTTAATTCAAAGAAAATTTAATTTGCATTATGCTGACTGGTTTTTCATCGGCTGGCTAGTAATCACCGGTTAGACAATTCGACATAAAATTAATAAAAGTCAACGAAATTAATTAGATAAATAGGGAATCTTTTATAATCAGTAAACAATAACGTAAAATATGAGTATGTTGGAATCAAATTATGCTCACCAGAATATAGTAATTGTTTGGAATCAACACAAATAGAATGCATTGAAGAACTTTTGAGTTGTCTAATGGTATTTTTAATTTTAAATTCATGTATATTGCTATTTTTCAGTATTTTCGGAAACGATCCAACTCCAAGTTTTGTGGTAGCTTCTTGCAAAATGTTACTGAATCAATAAGAGAAAATGAACAAAATTATAAGAAAACTATAAATAATAAGCTTATTGGTTTGGAGCCATCTGAAAATATCTCGGATATTTGCGATGCTTCATTGTTCAATACTTCTACTGATGATTTTAAGAATTTGTCGAATCAATATCCATTTTATATTTTTCAATTTTGTCACTGCTTTCCGCCTTTAACTTTAACAGGTGCTCAAAGATATAAAATGTCATTGAAAAGTGAGTCTAGTAATTTTTTTCATTTTTAAATTTTTTTTAGAAGCAATGGCCGAGTCTTCAGAATGGAATAAAATCTTTCCAATAAAATACTGGTACGGAGGTTTAAAAAACTACAAATGTTGGAAAGAAGTGGATCGTCATCTAGTTTACAGTCTATGTGGAGAAGCAACTGCATGTAAGCTATAATTCAATTCAATAACTTTATAATGAATTTCAGTTGAAATAAACTACGAAGAGGCACGTCTCGCCGATTGTTTAGAAAATGCGACACAACGTCCATCTGATTGCTTCAGTTTGTATGTTCAAAACTTGGAGGTTTGTTTTATAAAATAAGTTTAATTCAATCTAAAGTTCGTCAACTATTTTAAAGCGAGACCAATTGAATTTAACTTTCAATATTTCAGAAAACAACCAATAGAAGCAATACTTCGAAGGATTGCTTGAGATACTTCAATTTTATGATGACTTATCTTTCTAATTCCTCAAAATCCTCTTTTGGTAAGGATTTATCGGAATAATTAAATGTGAGAAATATATACAGATTATGCTATCAAGTTTGTCTCAATAACTGATTCCCATCGATTGGAGCAATAAATGTGTGCTTTTCTAGACATAATCATTGCAAGCAGCACTCAACGACACAAAGTTGTGGGGAATGGTTGATTGATTGTTTGGCACGAAGCAATATTGTTTCTCCAGATTGTATCGAAAAAATGTTCCCGAAGAAAACAAGTTGGATGGAACTATTGAAACTTTTTGGGAATCGGAGTTTTTGCATTTTTATTTTATTTAGCACGACTATTACTGAAGAGTTTGCTCGAATATATTGGAAATTGGACAACGGGAAAACTATTTATTTATTTAGTAAGTGGCTATTTGCTTTCAATTGAAATATTTTGATATTCAGTCTAAAACTATTGACCGTGCAACTGGCTATTTGAACGAAAAACGCGTTAAAGCAAACGCATCAGTTGAAAAAGAAAAATTCAGTGAGAAGGAGACTAAAAATGAATGCAAACGAACAAATACGGATTCTCGTGTAAATGAATCCGTTGATGATATAAAACATGAATGGACTCGACTCGATCAGCCAATCAGCCGATCAGTTGATCAGCCGCCAATCGACACAATACCAAACAACAACGAGAATGAGATACTACCAGACACCTCAAATGTTCAGGACAATGAGATTGAGAACAATCCAAAACCTGATAATGAGAAACTCATAAAAGATGATCTTTCTGCAGAAAATATCAAAAAAAAAATAAATTTTGGCCTAGTTTTTTTAAATGCTAAAATCTTTTTTGGGCATGATTTTGGCTTTATTCAAATTATCACGTTATTGGATCAAGAAAATTTTTTTGTGTTGCATTTGTTTTGTTTTTATCATAATATTAAGTATTTCTTTTATTACATAATTTTTATGTTACTTTTTTCGTTTAATTTAAATTATAATCAAATAAATCTGGAAAATAAGTACAATATTTTTTAGAGTGTGAACTGAAAATTGTCCAGAAGGCTTTTTTGTATATATTTCAAACACTCCATTTCAGACGCAGACAATAAAAGGTAAAACATTTAACTGATAAATCGATTCACTCTTTCAGAAACGTACATTCGGTATTGATTATGAGAATAACTACCTGAAGTCTACTATTCTTATATTTGATAATCTCCCAGTAATTTTTTTCATTAACAGTTTCAAAACAAAACACGAAAAAAATCTTCTGCAGAACTTTCTTCATCGAGCGGAAATTCAACACAATAATGCAAAACTATGTTTTACAACTTCTTCTCGGTAAGTTTTCCAAAACATATTTAATTTGGAAAATCAGTGTTTTACTTCAGTGTTTGCATTTTTCATCATTATAAAATCATCTGGAATACACGGTGATTTGAAAGAACTTAGAGTATGGTGCTGGGAGGATTATGTGCAGGTTAAATTGTGTATCTCAAAATATGAAAAATGTTTAATGTCAAAAACATTTGGATGCGTTGAAGAATTTGCAAGTTGTACAAATGTAAGTGTTTTTTGAGTAGGATCTTATGACTTTTTACTCTCAAAATTTCAAAATTAGTTCAGGAAAAGGAGCGAGAAGTTCAATCTATTCTTTGTGATAAATTTCTACAAAATGTAACAGAATCGGTTAGGCAAAACGAACCTGAATACAGAAATGAACTGAAAAAGAAAAGCGAATTGAATGCAACAAACGTCAATCCTGAAGTTTGTAATGTTTCAATTTTAAACATTCAAGATGCTTCTGCAAATCAGCTTCCATTACATTTATTTCAATTTTGTCATTGCTCCAAACAATTGGAAAATATTCAAGAATATAAAATGATACTAGAAAGTAAACTATATTTGCATCAATCTAAGAAATTAAACTGAATCTGATTAATTTCAGATGCGGTTGCAGACTCCACAGAATTGAATAACCTTGCACCCATAAAATCATGGTATGGTGGATTCAAAAACTTTAGATGTTGGAAAGAAGTTGACCGTCATTTTGCATTCAATCTTTGCGGAAAAATTTCAGCTTGTGAGTTCACGTGAAAGCCTCAAAAATAGTTCAGAATTTTCAGTTAAAATAAATTATGAATGGGCTAGATACGCAGATTGTCTTGAGAAATCTAAACAACTTAATTGCGATACAATTTTCTATGATGAGTTGGAGGTATATTTGATGAACTGAATTTAATTTAATGAGATTTTTAATTTTTTCAAACTAAAACTCTTTGCACATTGAAACTTGTGTGAATATTATAGACAATCGCTGAAAAAAGTGAAACTCGCTTGAACTGTCTCAATTATTACAAAATGGTGCAAAAATATCTTCCAAAAAACGCACTATTATTCGGTAAGAAACTTCATAATGAACACAATTCTTAATGTAAACTTTTAGAATATAAAACCATTGATTTCATGACTAGTGGTGATTTTTACAACATGAAGTTTGAAGATGATAAATTATATATTATCAGTAATGCAGATGATGTTACAAGGAGAAAATGTTTTCCCGTTAAAAGTAACTAAAACATTTGATTGACTCGAATATTTATATAAAATTATTTTCAGGAGCTATAAGTGTATGTCGTCATACCTACAACTATTGTGAACAAAACAATTTGAGCAAATGTGGAGAGTGGATCATCGATTGTTTAGTTGAAAGTAACAACGTGGCACCGGAGTGCATCGAAATTCATATACCTTCTAATAATTTCCTATTACCTTTTCTGTTATTATGTGGATTCGCTATTCTTGGATATATTTGTTGCTGCTCAAATCGGATCTGGAGATTACTGATCAAACTATGTGTTTGTTTGGTGAGTGAAAAATTAGAAAAACGTGTTGGGAGAGGTATCCTATACGAGTGTGTTTTTTAGGAATTTCTAGGTGTGCCGAACTTTGTTCACTGTATATGAACAAATATTTTTAGCAAATAGTTATTTTCAGGCTGAATTGTTTGATTCAATGAAAGTAAGAATTGACAAGAAGAGCGAGGAAGTTCGAATAATATCCATTCATAATAATATTGAAGAAAATCCGGTAGAAATAGAATTACTTCCCGAGCACAACAATAATTACAACGGAGAACCTGAAAACAACAGTTCGAATACAAATAATGAAGTTAATGAGCTGTTAGAGGTTGTTCGTGATGAAATGAAGCCTAAATTACGGTCAAGTTTCATAAGAATGATCAAGTCATTCTGGAAAATGAATTTTTCTTTGTTGCGCCTTCTATTTTACTTTGCCATTAAATCTCGATGGTCAATTGTATTTCTTATATTTTTCATTGCTTTCCCATTAATATGTATTTTTATCACACTTTATTTTTATTTTTACGTCATGCCTTATATTGGTTTAAAAAATGAATGAGCTAATTCTAAAATTTTAAAACAAAAAACAATTCTAAAAAATATGTATATAATCAACAGAAACCATAAAACAAAATGAAACTCAAAACCCGAATGAAAATAAATAAAATGCAATTATATTAGAGTAAGTAATTCAATTTACTGTTCCCTTAAACTATAATGTTCATACACGTATTTTGTTCTTCTTTTAACCGCATCTATCAGAGGTTTTTGATATTTTGCTGGATAATCTGTCCTACTCATTGGACCCATTGCAACAATTTCCTTGAGCCACGTTTTTCCCCAATTCCACATTTGAAGATCCCTGTAGTGCCGGATAATTCCTTCTTCTGGTGTCAACTCGTGAACATAAAATCCTGGAAATATCATAGTCGGACGATGGGTCCACATGGCGAAAACTTTTTCAGGCATAATTATGCATTTTACTGTATGTCCTGGAGGCCCGAAAACAGATGAATTGTGCCAACGCAGTGTGGGAGACCATTCGTCAATCTTAAAATTAACGTTTTACTACTGGCGTAGTCTCAAAATTGGCAACATTATGAAAATGTTTTTCCAATTTTTTATTGAAAAATAATTTATTTACCTGTTTATCTCCTTCATATTTATCTGGCATGAATTCTGTTTTCATGATCCATTGTTGCCTGTATTGAACTCCAGCAATTTTAGGATCATTAACTTCTTTTAAATAATCGAGAATTGTTCCTGGATACTTTGTCATTAAAAGTCGTTCATCTATGTCCGAGAAGAGACTCCATTTGGATTCAAAACGACTTCGCAACGTACAATCCTAAAAAGTGATTGTTACGTTTTCGAAATTTTTAATATGGGGAATTTATGGTTAATGTGGAACCAGTTTTTTGCTGATGCAAAATCGAAGCTGTGACATTTTTCTATTTTTCTCAAAAACAACTATAACACCTTTTTTGGAAATAATTTTCGCGCATAAATGGTTTTTATCTGACATGTTCCAAAAGGTATGTTCTCTTTTAAAAAAAAAGACTCACTCTAAAAGCAACCATCTGCCAATGCAACAATTCTCTATCATTTCTCTCCTGTAGATAAGTAACTTCTACTTCTCCCGTTCTCACATAATCATTCAACATTGCACTGCTGTATTCATCAATGTGAAAAATATAAAAGTAAAAATGAGTCATTCCCTGAAAAAATACTATGGACATATAACAATTAATAGAAACGTTAACCTGTAACTTATAGTGTTCAATAATTTCAGCAAGCAACAGCCATTTAGCCTCCTTTCCGTAGATAGGCGACATGCAGAAGGACAACTCTCGTTTGTACTCTGAAAAAACTTTTTTTTTTGACTGGAGTCTTGTTAAAGCTATTGAAATCAAATGTTCAAGAAAAAATGCGTTGTTTAACAAAATTGTACATAAAACTGCAAGATTGATAAGCGGTCTTGTGTACTCAAATTATCTTTTGTAAATATTAAAAGATGGAAAACTTCGTTCTCAGTGACGTTTCTTTTTCAAATTTAATTGGTAATATAAAAACTTAGAAAATGTGAAAAAAAAAATGTAAACTTCAGGTCTTCTCAATATTTTTTTCAATTTTAAAATATAAATTTGTCAACATATATTGATTAGGAAACCAAAAAGGCTAATGTGACGTCAAAAATTATGAACGAAATAACATAAAATAAAATATTTCTCTAATATTTTGTCAAATTATTTAGATGGTCCAGGAAAATGTGAAAATACATTTTAAGTATTTACCAACCTCGCTGTGTTCTATCATGCAATTCAATTGGATATGTATAGTTATTGGTTGCTTGTGTACTGACAGACACGCGTTTTGTTCCTTTTCTTTTTTGGCAATTCACTACAAACTCCGGAAAATTGTATGACTGAAATGACGGCAAAAGTTCAACTCCAGATTCATCGAAGTATCGGCAATATAGAATTGCTCTAAAATTAAAAGATTGGTTCAATTTTTCAGAAATTTCACGAACTTATATTTGCCCGGAGTTGTGATTGAAATGGAGTATTCCACATCAAATTCGTAGGCTCTGAGCATTGATACTTCTTCAATTTTCGGGGGTTGATCTTTTTTTATTTCTTCTTTCCATTTCCTTGTGTACCATTCAAATCGATCCATTCTATCAATTTTATAGGTCGGTAGTTCTGAAATTTTATTGGAACGATAATAAAAATTACATACATATTTCCATTCATTGGAACCGAGTTTTTAAAAAAATAGGAAACTCCATATCACAAACCTTTTGGATTTAGTTCTACAGTAGTAGATATCACTTCTGAACCACTCTTCGATTGTAAACTGTTTGTTGGGGTAGAATTGAAACTGTACAGAATTACAATTGTAAACAAAAACACCGCAAAAAGGGAAATCTTAAAGCTTTTTGAATCCATCTGAAATTTGTAACAATAGATTATAAAAGTACTAACTAAAAATGAAATGTTGCAAAGTTAAATTCAAGCGCGTAGAATCACAAAATCAATAAACTTTATTGCTGATTGTGAGAGCAAACACAGGAGTTCTAAAAATGGAAGAAAGTTTAGAATTAAGTTATATAATTTACAGGCAAAGATGTTGTAGTTCATACATGCCACAAACAAGGTTTTCCAATCTAGAAAGAAAATAAAAATGGCAGTCAACCTATTGTATTTCAGTTCTTGTTAAAATGACTCAAAAGAACTTTTAGAGCACAAAAGTATGATTCACAGATTAATATTCTCAATATTTGGACAATATTTATTGTATGCAACTTAATTTTGAAGACAACTGTATTGGAAAAAAATCTGAACAAGTTTTCTGAATATAAAATCAAGTGTTGACTAAATGTTGCAAAAGTTTGTAAATTAAGTTGGTGGTCACTCTGTGCTACATTGCACTCTTTGCCTTTCTTTCATGACTCAGAAATTGTATATTGTCTGATTGATATTGCACCACAAAGTTTTGTTAATATTAACAATCATCTCACAACATGCTTTTGTTTTTATATTGTTTCTCTACTCGTTTATATTGTATATAAGCCGTTTCCTCTGTGGGAGTAACCCTCTCGTTTACATGCATTATTTTGAGTTAAAGCTTTGGAATTATTAAATTAGATCAAAACCTGAACACAGAGGTTTATCAACTGAGAATGAAAAGTGTGAAGTGAATAAATTAAACTGCTCGGAGTTCAAAAATGAGATATGAATGAATCGATTGAAAAATGTAAATGAACCAAAAGACGTCATAACAATGTAACCAAATAAAAAATCAAGGACAAAATGGTTGTACATTCAAAGGCTCAAGCAGTTTGAAATTATTAGAGAGGCATGGAAACGCTATGAACCTAACTTACTAACAAAGGAAGCCTTTCAGCTCGCCCTCGGGCTTCCGAATGAAACCTATTATAATTGAAAGAGGACCTTAATATAAGGCCACTCCAAAATTTTTGTAAGCTTTTCCACGTTTTTAAGTTCATGAATTTGAAAAAATCACGTTTAAAATATGATTTAAATGAACTTACTGCTGATACAATTGTCTTTTCTTGTTTGCAAATGTGCCAGGGAACAAGTGCGATGCGACTGTATCTCCGAAATTAGTTGAGAAAAATCAATCAAATCGAGGAAAATTTTCCACAAAAGATATCAGCCTACAACTGAACTTACGCTGGTTTTGATGCCAAAATACACGTCAACCTTCGTTTTTTATTTGAACTTTCAACAGAAAAATTCGATATTCTAAGCTGTGCAAAAGGCGCACAAAAAACATATATCCATAGTAGAATAAAATGGCATAGAAACGGAAACAAAAAAGCTTTAAACGAAAAACGAGGAAAAAGAAGATTGACTTTGCATATAATATACGGAAGAAAAAATATAATATTGTTTAGAATTCAGCTATTCAAAACAATTCTCACGGGCAGCTTGTGCTATATTTTGATACAAAATTTATCATGAACATTTCTTTTTTGATATAGTTCTAAAAAACGTTGTACTATAGTTATATAATCGTAACAAAAAATTTCGTGGCCCTCGTACCCCTCGTTAAAATTGCAAAAATTGAAAACCCATGTTTTGATGATCCAAACGCTAGCAGTTGCAAAGCTGCTGTTTTTACAAGGTAATAAAATGTTGAAACATGCTGGTTTCACCGCAATAATTTTGTAGTAAAAAAGAAGAATAAAAACATTATCCGAAAAGACTTAGAGTTTGCAGTTTAGAAGTATATTAAATAAATTGTTACCAAATGTATTAAATTTACAAACCGCAATCAATGAAACAACGATTGCGAAGAAGGCATACAACTTTCAAACTCTCACCGTTCCTTATCAGTTATTCAAAAATTTTTTGCAGTTTTCCATTAACTAAGGTTATCGTATGTATATTCGTATATAAACTTGTCAGGATTGTAAATTTTTCAAGTTTTCGCTTCCAAATTCTTTATTACGCAAAAATTCTAAATCATCACAAATTATATGTTCATTATTAATAAGTTCTCTAGTCATTTAAAAATTTTGACATTTATATTTTTCAGATTTTGATCGATGTGAAGTTATGTAAACTGAGCCAATATCTATATAAATCTAGAAAAGTTGTAAATTCTATGTGCTTTTATTGCTTGTATCGAGAAAATCAGAACCGAACGCTTGTTCTGTTTTGTTGTTTTCCGTCATTTAATCCATTTGTCATTGTTTTTGTGGCGACACGACTTAGCGTCAAATATGGGTAAGGTCGGCTCGTCGAGAATCTCAGATTGGGTATTTGTATTTCAACCGTCGTTTTCTGTTGGCGCCCTCATTTCTGATCGATCTCTCACTTTGTTGCTCTCGGTCGATTATTTGTACGGTTTCGCGGCTTCCGCGCGGAGCAAAAGGGAGCGATACATTACACACACTTTTGAATAGACCCACAAAGTCCCCCGTGTGCTCCTCACTGTGTCTGTCAGTTCGGTTAAGCACAGACAACGGCAACTGTCAGTTTCCTTTTTTTAAGCCATTATTCTGATTTGCTAATGTTGCTATGGCACAACTTGCTATCTGTGTTAAATGCACTTGTGTATACTGTAGAAAACATGGAAGAATATGAGGTAAAATATTGTTTATTGTACTTTAACTATATTTCAATATATATGTTCCAATTCCTATTCTGAAAACAAAAATAATATGGATTATTCAGTTTTAGTTATTTGACCGAACCATTGATAGTATGAATCTCTATTTTTAAATATGTTTAAACAATCCTATATGATTTTTTAAATTAAGCTGAATTAGTTTGGCTATAATCTGAATACTTTTAGAATGGTTTGCTGGATGACAGTTCGATCATCAATACAACAATCAACGGTGACTCCAGAGTTCATCAACACAACGAGGGACCTGACGGTGAGATACGGAGATAGCCTTGGCAACGATGTTAGATGCCAATTGGCGCTGATCTTCGATAAAAATACAAACCCGTTTGAATAATATAAAAATATTTTGCATAATTTTTGAGTAGAATAGTTCAAAAAATCACAGTCATTATTCCGTCATCTCTGAAAGTCGCCAAACAAAAATTTATTCAAAAGAAGAGAGAGAGAGAGATCTAGTGAAAGTTTCGTAGTTTACCCGTGTCACCAGTGTGTTTTGACTAATGAGAAAATATGCAAAGGACATTTGAGATAAGAGTCGGGGAAAAAGGGATATATAAGCAATAACTAGAATGAGATTTTAATTATATTCACTATCATGACTCGCATCAAAAGTGTCATTTTAACGGTTTTTCTCATTTTTGCACGTAAGATTCATTTAAATGTTTAAGCATTTCTAAACTCCTGAAGTTTTAAGATAACTCAATTGTGTCGGCTGTTGACTATGGAAATGCAAGTTCTTGTCCAAAAGCTGCCAAGTATGGAACAGGGCCTCCAGAATCATGCACTCAACCAACTGACCCAAACAATATGCCTGCTTCTGAATTAGAATCCTGGTTCACGAGAGAAATGTTTGAAGACCTATTCCCATTTGCCAATCTTGGATGGGGTCCTTCGAGTTGCTGGCCATATTCCTACGATGCTTTCAAAATTGCATCCAGATATTTTCCAGAATTTGGAACTTCGATCAATGTGAATAATACGGTAAGAAATTTGATGGAATAGTTATGGATATTTCTGAAATAAGTAAAATAACTGCAGGTGTATACTGCGGATGAGAATAAGAAAAGAGACTTGGCGGCTTTCTTTGCCCACGCTGTTCAAGAAACTGGAGAGAACAACATTGCTCTATATGAGTAAGTGCATTTTTTGCTTTATTGTGTATTGTAAACTTTGAAAATAATCTTTTGGTCAAGTTAGAACCTATAGGAAAAATCACATTTCCAGCACACTTTCCGATCAAGATGCTTCAAACTGTTTCTACCGTGGAGGATTTTATAACTGGTTTGAAGGAGGACCAACAAGTAGCTTTTTGGATCCTAAAACTCCTGGTTATACTCCAGCCGACGGAAATTCATGTGCATCTGCTGGTCTTTATTGTTCTGCTTCTGATCAAATAACTTATTTCTATCCATGCTCAAATTCAACAATTTCAAATACTGCTGCTCCATATAAAGGATGTTATTTTGGACGTGGAGCCATACAAATTTCGTACAACTACAACTACGGACAATTCCAAGATTGGTTGAGAACTGTAAATATTAAAGTTGATTTATTAAAAGAACCAAATCTTGTAATGACTAAAATGGATCCACCACTTGCCGTTCTGGCTTCTCTTTGGTTTTATATGACACCTCAACCACCCAAACCTGCAATGCATGATATTGTAATGGGAAACTGGAATAGTGGAGCAAAGAATGCAGCAGCTGGATATGATGGACCGATCTTTGGGCCAACTTCATTGATAATCAACAATGAATGTTCTGGAGAAGATCCAACAAATCCAGGAGGTCCAGGAGAATCTAGAAGAATCAAGGCATTCAAATGGTTTTGTGGTTACTTTGACACTCCAACAGGACCGGAGGCGACCCTCTCTTGTAAAAGTAAGTTCAGTTTCATTTTTAAATGAATAAGAAATTATATATTATATTAAAAAATTATCGAGTTAACATTTCCAGACATGCCTGTACCACTGGATCAAATTTTCTATAATCTGAGTTATCAGCCTGATTGGACATCCACCTGGAAAGATGTTCCATGCACTTGTGCACCAGCCAGTTATGGAGGTCTCATTTTCTATTATGATCCTGACTACTATCCATCTAGTTTTGCTGCTCAAAACGACTACAACCGTATTAAGTGTATTGCGAGTATCTATGCGAACCCATCCATGTATTCTATGGATAACAAGACTTCTCCATGCTTAAATTATTAACTCCATTTTGATTTATTCAGTTTCTTGAGATCATATCTGTTTCTATACATTCCAGATTCAACTTGTAGTATTATATACTTCTTGCGTATATGTATTTATGTATGGCTAATGAAAAATGCATTCTTCATTGGATTACACAATTATTTTTAAAGTGGGCTCAAACGTACACTTGACCTGTAAATAAATACTCCAAAAATGTAACGTGTATCATGTTCCGTATTCCAAATTTTATCAGCAGGACTTTCAAAAATATGATTTTGACTGCAATTATGAACCTGAAAAACAAAAAAACAAAAAAAAAACATTATGTTATTAATGATTTTGAAAAATACAACATTTATTATACTTTTTTGTTTGTATATTTTCTTCAGTGGTGCTTTGTAAAGTGGACTCAAGCGTCTAGATTATTTGTAATCGAATACCCGTTTATTGAAAATAATTCTCCGAAATGAATAAAAGAGTTATTATGAAATGTCTTGGTCTCCATTAGGTCGACCAATCCGAGTAGGCCTATTCGAACATGATCCAGATGCGTTCAACTGTTTTCGCCGAATGCCCAAAAAGCCCTGTGCAAAGCCAGGCGCTGAAATTGAAATTATTTCAATGGTAATGCAAATATTGGATTGGCAATGGGAAGTTGTGAGTTTTTTTAACGAATTTCGCTTGAAAGTTTCTCCGATTTCTCGTACTAATCATCTGCTTTCTTATTTTCTTATTTCTTATTTTTAAATGACTCCATTTTTCTGCCAATATACCGAGTTAACCCCTTTCAATAAAACAAACTTTAATACATAGGTTTGCATTTTATCATTTTTTCAAAAACTACAGTTTTCAGATTGATACTGAAAAAGAATTTAATGTTGTTAATGATTTTGGAAATCCACAACCAGACGGAAATTTCTCCGGAATAATGGGTCTTCTGGCACAGGATAAAATTGATATGAGTGGTCTCTCAATGAGAATTACACCTGCTCGAATGGAATTTGCTCATTTCACATTCCCTATCAGATACTTTCAACAAGTTTATATCATTAAGAGACCGGCTGAAAATGACTTTAGAAATTTTGTTTTTGCTCCTTTTACAACTGATATGTGGCTTCTTCTTTTGGCGACAATCATGGGAGCATCAACAATGAGATTTGCATGTGCTCTTTATTGGGATAGTCGAGTCGGATCCAAATTTAATATTTACACAAGCAGCGTTTTGGTAAGATACATTCAAAGTTTTGTTGTAACATGTTCTGATAATTTAGGAAACTTTTGGTCTGATGTTAAAGCAGAGAGTTCAAGATCCAACTGCAGTTTCAACAATGCTTTTAGAAGGATTTTTAATAGTTGCAATGATGAGTATTGCCCAGTATTATCAAACTTCAATGAACTCACGGTTAACTGCTCCACCATCTTCGAGAATTCCATTTCTACATCAAAATCAACTGATAGAACTACTTCTGGATAAGGAAACTTATCTCACATATTATTTTAATTTAACTTTGGAAGGTTCAACAGAGAAAAATGAATATAACATAAAACGTGCATTGGCTATGAACCCAATTGTTGTTCGGGCAAGAGAAGCAGATTTAATTAAAGAAATTCAGTGAGTATATTACATGAATTACTAAATTAATCTAAGATTTCAGAAAAGGTGGAGTATTTTACTCAACTTATGATATCGAATTTTTACCTCAAGCAGTGAGCGTTTGGGACAAAAGACAAGGATTGACAGTTATAAGAGATACAAGTGGAATTCTTAGTTATGTTGCGTTTGGATTTAGTATCAGCAATCGAAAACTATGCCAAATGTAAGTTTTTTATTCTAAGTTTTTGAGTCAACACTTGTAATTTAATACCTGAAATTTTCTGAACTTCATAATCAGTTCTAATTATTTACCAACTGACTACATATAGTTCAGTTGCAGGTATTTAAATTGCAATATGATTTTTACAGGTTCAACAAAGCTCTATTGAAAATTCTTCCTGGTATCGCAAGTATCACTTTGGGACCAGGTTATGGTACAAAAAAACAACCGGAAGACATAACTGTTCAAGTGAAAAAGACGCGTCTCAGTTTGAAAAAACACTTGGAGCAATTATTCTACATTTACTTAATAGGATGTGGAATTGCACTGGCATTTTTTATTATTGAGAAGGTTTTTTTTAGAATGAGAGTTTTGAAAAGACAAAAGGTAAGTTTAAATGTTTTTGTTTGTTAATGCTACTAAGTAACTTTCAGGTATACCAAGTTAATCGTCAAGAATCCGATGTAACTCCAGAATGTACATTCACACCATTGCCTTATCACTAATACATTTTTAATTCAAAAAAAACTAATTTTATTCCAGAACGATATTTTAACACTTAATATCAAATTACCGTAGTGATTGTTCTAGATAGATTTGTTTCTTTCTTGTTAGTTACAGTATTGATAACTTTTTGGCGATTTGTCGGATCTAAAAGGAAATAAACCACAAAATTAAAACACGAACACCCATAAAGATTGAAAAAGCTGAATGCTGACTGAAGCTCATGTGACTGTTGGGATATTAACTGAAAATCTTGATTTGTGAAAATAAAAAGTATTCTTCAAATTTACCGGTTTGAACATGGAATAGAAATAGTTGTATAGATAATTTGCAGTCAGAAGCAGCGACACCACCAATGAATTTATGACTAAAGTCCGTTCTCCGCTTTTTCTTCTCACTTGACTTTTCATTTTCCTCAATTTGATGAAGATGAAAACCAAAATATTCATAAACACGGAGACCCATGGCAAGAAAATGTGTATGAAATAGCTTATCATGGAGTTCTACAATTTGTAAATTTTCACAATTTTGAACAATTGTTTTCTTACAATTCTCATTCTGAGAGCATGTTTCTCTTTGTCCTCACATACTGCTGACACTTGAAACTGTACTAAATCCATTTTGAAATAGCAATCATTTGGGATAATAATAATCATTTGACGAAAGAAGAGTACAAGCTGAAAGTTTTGATTAGTTTTGTTAAAAATAAACATGTTTTCATTATGTTTCAGAGAACAACTTCATGAACCAGGTTTGAAATATCAAAAAAAAATCAAGTTCTGATCCCACGCGGTTACTTTCGAATGGAATGGTGGATGATAACTGTGTATGATTATCGCTGAATTACCTGTAGGAAAATCCCATAAGCATTGAGATGTAATCATATCAGCTCACAGAAATCTTTTTTTTACGCCTTTATTGATTTGAAGTGTTTTCAAAGATTACAGCAACCGTTTTAGACAATAAAACTCACAATCAAGAACTACACGAACAACACATTTTATTTTTATTTCCAGTCATCAAATCGCAGCATTTAAAATATAAATTTATTTACCCATCCGATTGTCATGTAAAGCTTAAGACGCTCAGAACTAAATGCATCACTTCCGATTGGCTTCAACACTACCCATAATCTATTCACTGCCATCAATGTAGCCATGAAAAATTTGCTTTGATATGCCATTTGGCTGAATATTTCTACGAATTTCACAATTTCAAATGAGTAGAACGCTGGATCTTGGGTGAAAAAATATGGAAATTCGACCAAGATATTCTGTGTGAAGTTCATGAAAATTTCTGAGACAATCATGTTAAACATATAAACTCTCGAATGAATAACTAAAATATTTATTTATTTAGCTTAACTTTGAGAATTAATACCTCTTTTCTTTTCAAGCATTACTAAAAGTATTGCATTAAAAATATAAGCAAAAATATGCATAAGTATAGCAAAAACTGGACCTTGCCAAATCATTTTCATGAGGAACTGAAATGAAGAATGAAAAGAAGAAGGCTTCCCCGACAAAGTTATGGGAAAAAATCAAGAGATCGGAAACGAAAAGTAGTTTGAAATTTTATGAGATTATTGGAATATAATTGGAAAAAAAGGATCTTCGTACGTTTATGAAGGGCGGACTTTGATGTTTTTTAACCATTTAGGATCACAAAAAATGGTTCGAAGAACAAGTAAACGATTAGATTTATGAAAAAGAAAATATATCAAGAAGTTGATGTAATTCGCAGAAAAAATGTTAAGCCAACCGAGAAAGATTTGAAAGTTATTTGGAAGTTGGTTGAACTGCTGAAATTAATCATTTTCAGAACATGAAAAATAATAATTATACTCACAGGCTCATAAATCTTTCGAAGAGATGTATAGACAGCGTCATATGCCATAAAGATGAATACAATTAGAGATTGAATTATGAACATTGTTTCGTGGCGTGAACGACGGTTTGCAGCAATTACTGACACTCGGGCGATGACTAAAAGTTGGTTATTCATAGTTTGGAAGTTGACCACAAAACTGTTTTTGAACTTTATACATATGTGTGCCAGATATATATATGTTTTATTTATTTGTATCTAAATATTCAAATCTCAAAAAGCATTAATAAATTTTTGAACATTTGTAAGTTAAATAAAATTTTGGACGAATTTTTCGAAAAATCGAACATTTTTTGGCGTTTTTATTTAATATTCGTTTAGGCTTGACTGTTGTTTTCGTATTTAAACAATCCCTACTATCGCTACTTCGCCGTTAAATGAAAATGTGTGTCATGTAATTTATGAATTATGAAAGAATAAACTGATGTTCTTTGAAACAAAACTAATAAATCAAACACATATCCACAGAAATAATTTTTCAACAGTTAAGGTTCAAAAAACACAAAGCTAACCTACCAACTTTGAAAACTCCACTCCTCCGCAGTTTTGCATAAACCACAATCATTACATTTAAAATCAAAGTCAAAATCAGAAGATAGTGGGATTTGTATACAAAGTCTGGCTGAAATTATTCTATAAACAATAGCCATATAATGACACAAACCCATATAAGGTAGTTGCATTCAGTATCCAGAACAAATGTTTCACTATCAAAACGAGGAAAACAGCCAAGAAGCAGGAGATACCAAGAACCAATAAATGCCAGTATCCAAATACCAACTCCAAAGAATGTAACAGTTTCAGAGTCGAAAAATTTACTGAATCTGGGATTTATAATGCACACGAATCGATTGGCAGCCATTAAAAATGTCATAATATATCGAATTGTGTTGACTGTCCACATTTGAAGAGTCATAAATAAAACACAGACTGATTCGAGAAAATGAAGAGATGATTCATCTTCTGCTTCAAGAACATACTCGACCGAAAAATGTTGGCAGAAGTTCAGAACCAGTTCAACCCAGATCATATGAGTTATGTAACCTTTAGTTTTTATTACTGAAGAAATAACATATACATACATAGTTAACATTTTTGATCAAATTATTAAAAATTTATATAGTTTTGCTGCAGTACAAGAGCAGAACATATATATCTAAAACTTGGTTTCTTTAATGAAGAACAAAAATCACAGTATTCTATTAATTTTTCTATTTTTTAATCAAATTTCCAATATCGTACTGTCGGTAAATGCATTAAATAAAACAATGAATTACCTTTACTATTTTTAGCCACTACATATAAAAGAATAATATTGAAGGAATAACTGAATAAATGAGTGGCATATGTCAATATCTTAATCCAATCCATGAATTCTTTAAGAACTTGATTTTCAATTAGAAAATGCTCAGAAGAGCTCACTCTGATCAGAGTAGTTTTTGACTGAAATGACCTGAAAGTGCAATTCTTCATTTACATTGTATCCTCATGCTGCCTATAAATAATACAATAATTGTTGTCAAAATTATAAAACTGGAGCTTGCAGCTATCGGCTACATAACATTTGAAACTATCATTCAGATGAAGAGGCGTATTTTCGAAAAGGAAAGAGCAAATGCACATTTTTATATGCTTTGGGTAGATGAAGTCTTTTTTTCTTTTTTCAAGACATGATGAGTTTTTTGCAGCTTTTGTTAACGGAATAATTGAATGTTACTAGGAAAAATATTCAATCCAAAAGGAAACATTGGCTGCGAGCCTCTATCAAAAATCTCGAGGAACTGAATATTAATAGAAATTATGTAACGTAACTTTACTAACTGAAACATCAAAAATGTTTGAAACCCCTGGAAACAGTATTCTACAACATTTCATTTGAGGCTTCTGTGGCAAGTCAGCTTACCTGTTTATTGAATGCGTCTGACAATTGAGCTGTGTGAGCTCTACATTTTGGTGTGCACATTTTCTATATGTTTTCTCTTTAATAATATTGTTTCAATTTCAAATAATAACCCAAAAAAATTAAGTTCAAGTGAGCTCTGGCAGTAGGCACGACGCAGGCATAGGCTGGCTTAAAAGCAGTTCATGACCCATTTTGTGTATCCTTACTTTTAACCTATCAGTAGTATTTAAAGCGTACTAGATTAAATGTGATAAAAAACTTAGCGGATTTTTCACGTAAACTTATAATGTTCTTAAAAGGATATCTGTTCATTTTTATTTGAAAGCTTTTTAAAAATGCCAAAAGTTGCTTTTATTCTAATAATTAGCTATTTATTATTTTATAATAGTACATCGGTAAGTATTTTCCATCAAATTAGAAATCAAAATAAGTTTTCTCAGAAAACACTAGAGGACCTGAACTCGAAGTATTATGATTTTCAAGAATCCGACACAGATGTGAATTCTTTGGAACAACGAAAACTTATATCTTTTTTAAATTTCATGAAAGATAATGATCGAGAATTACTTATTAGTCGTATTAGAATTGATGGTAGGAATGAGTGAGAATGCTACTAATAAGAACTATGTTTAGAAGAAGACAATTCGCTGTCCAAATTTTTAGTGGATGCCTGGGAACTTGGCCATAATTTCCAGGTAAATGTGCAATACTTATCTTTATTATAACAGAAAACAATTAGTTTGAAACATTCTACAATCCAATTTACGTGTTATGTCGTTGTAATACTACAAATACACTTCACAGAAGGGAAGGAGTTGTCCTGGAAGTGGTGGCTAAAAACGAAAAATCTGATAAATTTGAACGTCATAAGTGGATCGCCATTTTTCTTTCCGTGAGATTGTCGTGAATATTCGATAACTATTTGATATTCTATTTCAGGAAAAAGAAACAGGATACTATCTAGAATACGTGGAACATCTTGGTTCGATTAAATTAGAAAATGTGAATTCGGAATTTGAATCCGTGTTTATTATTAATTCTATTTATGAATGTCCGAGTCATAAGCAGTTTTCAATGAATACAAAAAACTCAGGTGTGTTCTTATTTTGTAATTTACTTTACACAAAATACGAACGAACTGTCAGACTGTCATATATTGCGGAATTTCCGTTTAAGATGATTAACTAAATCTTTGAAAATTAAATGAATAGAATACAAATTAGAAAAAAATGAAAACAAGCTCGGCAATGATAGAAATTAGGCTTGATGACTAGGATTTCAAAACCTTCCTCAAATATTTAAATTTTCAGGCAAATTCCAAAACCGAGATAATATTATTTCAAAACACATTGAACACGAGTGGACCGAAAGAGAATACGAAGTATGAATAGAACGTGTTTCGAATTCTCATCTAGTTACTTTTACTATTATACCTGATTTTATTTTCACACGACATTTTTCATAATATTTGAAGAGAATAGAATAAATATCTTGTTTTGATTTTCTGATATACAAATGATATTAATTATTAATGCAACGAAACTACATTGATGAATGAAATATCTATCATTTCAGTTTTGTACATGAGAATATGTATTCCCAGAAGGCAGATAACGTTAGCCTTCCTATAAGGTTACCTGCCAAAGGGCACTTTTAAGAATCTGTTATCTCTCATTCAAATCGTGACGTGTATTATCAATTTGCAAGGCATAAACTAAAGAGGCTCGAAAACGCGATAAGACTATCCTAGAAAATTAGCGTGGCTTATAAAAGTGGAGTGTCGACAGTTGTTCAAAACCACTTCATGGTATTTACTAAAATAACATAAAAACATGTTTAAACGTTTCAAAAACATTTTTGGTTTTTTTTAAATACACAGTCAACAGTTTTTGCAAGAGTACACGTCCCGTAAAATCCCCACTATCAATTTTATATTCTACAAAATTAAGGAAACTTTCGTCTTTTGTAGTTCATATAAGTTTATTCTATTTTTCATCTCCAATCACACAAATCACATCATATTAACTTATTTTCTTTCTCTTTGTCTCGTTCTGATTTGTACATTCCAATTACAATGTCATTCGTTATTCTTAGTCTTCTTCTTCTTCGGTTAATGATCGAACTTGGTGGGCAGGGCACACAAATAGAATGCTTCTCTTTTCTTTCTTCTATTTTTTTTTTCGTTTCAATTCTCAAGAACTAATGGACAAACGAAGACGGTAAAATGATTCAACGAAAATGTGTTTTGGCATTGATTTTTATTTTTTGTGTTCGTGAATCTGAACAGAGGTTAGTTTTTTGTTTTGCTTTTCGTTTGATTATGTTTTCAATTTTTTATTTCGAGAACACGAAATTCTGTGAATGTGTATTGCGTAATATATCTCGTTGCGAAAACTACAGTAATTCTTTAAATGGCTACTGTAACGCTCATGTTACGAGTTCAATTTTAAAAAATTTTTGAAATAAATCATTACTCTCAATAGAATATGGGAAATCATGCAAAAAATGAGAAAATAATACGAAGAAACTATTTATGGACAATGGAATATCGATGTCCCTTTTCGAAAAGAAATTCATTACACAAATCGAGCCCATAATTTGACAAAAGCGTTATTTATGGTACAGTTTTGAAGAAGTACTGTAGTTTTCGCTATGGGATATTGTCAAATATGTTGCGCAATACGCATTTTCCGATTTTTGCGTTCCCATAAAAGTTTTAAAAATCGATAAATTAATAACGTTTAATTTATTGAGTATTTCTTGATAATAAAACAGTAAAAATATAATTGTTATGTGTCTTGTTACTCAATACCATCAGTGGTAAATGAGACTTTCAAATCTGGCAAATAGGTTTTTTTCGGAGAAAAAATTGGTTCAATGAGGTAACCAACACTTTTTAGTTCAGTATACAATTAATTCCCTCATTTATAAGTAATGATGTATTTTTTGGAAATCGTAGCGATATCAGAAACACAAACTGAAGTGTGTATTGAAAGTAACATTTTTACGAATACCGTATATCTTCTATTAATATGGCCTCCCTATTAGACTTGCACTCCCTATTAGTATTGCCCCTCGGAGACCTTCCGAAAATTAGTATGGCACTCCCTATTAGTCTTGCACTCCCTAATAGCCTTGCGTTTACTATTTTTTATTGCAGGCCCGTCTTGTTAACTTCAGGATTTCAACAAAAAAATTTGCCTATTTTGCAACAGTTTTTCACAACATTTCTACGAGATTGAAGTTTTTGAACTTATATGTTACAATTAAAGTCAAATTTTCTGAATTTTTACATAAGATTCGAGCTTTTTCAGAAAAAAAACTAGTAAGCTCAAAGTCAGAAAAATGTTCTGAAAATTAGTATTGCACTCCCTAATAGTCTTGCACTCCCTATTAGTATTGCAAGCGGGAAGTCCATCGAAAAATAGTATTGCAGCCATATTAATAGAAGAAACACGGTATATGATAAGCATTTTCTAAATTCCGTAGCGACTGAAACTTTGAAAAATTGCTAACAAATCATCATTTACTATATATAAAGCGCGTATTCCGTTTGTCCATAGTTTGTAGTCTATGTAGTCTTTGTAGTCTGCGAAGTTTTAGCTTCTGGAGGGATAGTGAGTTGGGGTTAGTGTAGGGATATAGTCGGGGTACTGTAGTGGTACAATGGTGGTACGGTAGGAGTACTGTATGATTACGGCAGTTTCAGAAAAATTGGTTTTCAGCTCCAGAAGTCGGGGGCCGCGCCGGAGGTGCGGTCCACGGCTGGTAAATAATATAAAAACAAAACATTATCAAAGTCCCAATAAATAATTTCAGAGGACCACCAGGTATTCCTTCGCCAGCCAATCCTACACCTTCAAATCCGGTAACCGCTGCTCCAATTAGACGGCAACCAACTGTAATACAAACAACATGGGCTCCACAGATACAGCAACCCCAGCAGCAGCTAGAGTCTCCACAGAATAATTGGGATCAACAACAGCAGTCAACAGATGAAGAATGGCGTCCTGATTGGAGAGACAGAGGACCTCCACCACCAGATTTTGATGGTTGGCATCATCATCATCACCATCGTCCACCTTGGATGCGGGGCCCTTGGTGGCGACGCCCGCCACCACCTTGGGGACCGCCTCCACCAGGGCCGCCTCCTCCATTCGGATGGAGAGGACTTTGAGAAATGTATACACATGATATCATTGTTCATAAACCATTGGTCATACACCGATATTCACACCAAGAATTAACAATAAAATGAATAACCAGAGAGATTGAGTTTTAAATTGATGAAAGTGATAAATTAAATTAAAAATGAGATTGAAAATTTGAGATTTGAGAACGGAAAAGAAGCCAACAGAAAACCATGAAAGCAATAAATTATACTGGTGGGAAATTGCACATAAAACCAGTTGATTCGAAGCCGGTATAGATGAACAAATTGCGAAGTGGATTCTTTCCTTCCGAAATTGATTTAATAGCTTCTTGTCCAATTACTCCACCGACACATGCTGCTGTTGGTCCAAAGTTTGGTCCGAACAAACTGAAAAATTACAATTTTGAAAATATTGCAAGTTTTTGCAATGGCAGCAGAACAAGAGTTTCGATTTTTGGACGTAACATTAAAATGGCATTATTGTAATTTCACAAGATTTTTACATACATTCTTAAAGGCGCACGGAGTTCTTTTAGATGGGTCTCAGCGCACAACAAAGTTAATGGTAGCTTTTCTTATCTTTGCGGCGGCTTCATTACATTTTTCAATGAACATATTAGGTCTCCAAATAAGTTCCGGGTCAAAAATCATAACTTTGTTCGCTGCGAATCGATTTTTATGAAACTGTGGGAATTTATGTTATCAACCATGATCTTTCATTTGGCAATAGTCACAAAATTTTTTGGCCGTCCGAAGTGCCCTAACTCGGAGCCAATTTTTTCAGGCATTTTTCAGATCTCGCTTCTTTTCAGGTTTCAATTGAGGTTTGTGTGCGGATTTTGCTTAGTTTAATACACAATGTAAGAAAACAAGAAAAGTTTGGAAAAAAATCCCTCCAAAAAAAAAATTTTTGTCGAAAATTTTTGCTTTTTTATACAAAAATGATGTAACCATGTGTAAACTATTTTTACACATACAAAACATTTCAATTTAGTGCGTCACACTGAAATAATAACAGAAAACACAGCTTTTTCGAATTTTTGGATTATTTCTCGAGATCCAAATATCATACTCAAATGTTTTGTATGTGTAAAAATAGTTTACACATGGTTACATCATTTTTGTATAAAAAAGCAAAAATTTTCGACAAAAATTTTTTTTTTGGAGGGATTTTTTTCCAAACTTTTCTTGTTTTCTTACATTGTGTATTAAACTAAGCAAAATCCGCACACAAACCTCAATTGAAACCTGAAAAGAAGCGAGATCTGAAAAATGCCTGAAAAAATTGGCTCCGAGTTAGGGCACTTCGGACGGCCAAAAAAAATTTGTGACTATTTGCAAATGAAAGATCATGGTTGATAACATAAATTCCCACAGTTTCATAAAAATCGATTCGCAGCGAACAAAGTTATGATTTTTGACCCGGAACTTATTTGGAGACCTAATATTTAGTAAATTTTTTTTTGCTTTAAATTTCATGAAAAACAGTTGATTTGTGCGTTAAAAACAAAATGACAAAATTCGTTAAAAATGAAGTAGTTTCATTGAAAAGTGCGAGAAAAAAATTGGAAGCAGACGCGAAAATTTGAAAAAAAAAACTACCATAAACCTTTTTTGCATATTTTTTGTTTTTTGATCAGAGCCCTGATCGAGACACATGAATAAGTCCGTGCGTCTTTAAGACGGAATGCTACCGTTTTTTGAAATTACGATACATTTTTAACTTGTTTTTTTAAATAATTAAAAAGATAATACATTCTATGTTTTTTATTGATTCATTTTATAATTTTCGTGCGAATAATACTCACTGATCAAATCGATCGGGTTGAACTGGTTGCATATCGATGGTATGATTTCCAGCGGCCACCTCCTCGTTCCAGATTGGAATTAATTTCTCAATATCGTTTTCAGTGACTCCGGTAAGTTTATTTTCGCTGGAAGCGCGGAGCATACTTTTCACGAGGAAATATGATGTTGGAACGATCCGTTTGCACTTTCTCACAATTTTCTTCGCCGTGAAATCAGAGTTGAGCGTTTCGACAAATGATGGATATGAAAACGTTTCAAGCACGAATTCTTCATCTACCGTAACCACTGTGCTCGTCTTTCCGGTTTCCGATTCTTCTTCATTCAAGCAATCCGGGCTTTTAGCTTTTCTTTAAAAGAAATATTGGGATGAGACTTTTAAAACGATTTAACTTACACTAAATAAGCATGGCCATCGAAATCGAAAAATGCGTAGCCAATCCATCCGTAGATTGCTCCAGAAATAAATCTGATGTGGTGTTTACGGCAGATATTGTTCACTTTTGCAGTACGTTCGTAACTCTCGTCGAGAACAACAACCAACGTGAATTTAGTCAAATACTCTTCGATTTCCGAATCATTTTTCGATAGAACATCTTCCTCGACGATGAAAAGTTTCACATTGCGGTTCAAATTATAAAGAAAATTGTATGATGCCGCCCATTTCTGAAAACAACGTTCATAAGATATGTATAATTCGAATTAATTACAAACCGTCATCTTTGAATTATCAACCGAAGCGTCGTAGAGAAAATTCATACCAATTTCTTCTGTATCAACAAGCCGATGATCAACTAAATGCATCTCGTCAACACCAGCGAGTGACAGAGTTTTTGCCACTTCCGCACCAAGCTGTTTTCCACCAATAATCAAAACTTTAGAGTTTCGGATTCTGAAAACGAAACAATAGTATTTTATTCGAAAAAATTTAAACTTACTTATTTTGAGCTTCCATTCCCCATAAACGAATTTGTCGATCGTAAATCGCCTGTTCAGCTTTGCTGACCTCCATATTTTCTTTTGCTTCGGACATTCTGCAAATTATGGCAATCACAAAAAATATGAAAACATTTAGCAAAAATGGTTAATATGAACGGCAAGGTGAACCGAATAAAATCGAGAAGAAGTAAAATAACGATATTTAAATAAATACACAATTCATTAGACCAGAAATTAAACAACGAGAATGAAACGGGGTGAGTTTTAGGGTGAAGAAAAACTAGGCACATGGATCCTACTGGCACAGTAATATAGAAAATTAAATCTGCGAAGTTGGAACGTTAAGTCATTAATAAAAGAAAAATGTGAGCAGGTGATCATAGTTTGCAAACAATGGCAAACAACTTTGCCGGGCTTTACAATTAGAAATAATCCAGAAAAATCATGTTACAGTATACATCCTAAAGATCAGAGCATTACGCTTGACGACAATAAATAAGATTAAGTGAACAATAAAAAAGAATAAGAACCTAGTAAAGAAAATTTAAGATACCCGAAGTGGAGTGGTTAATTTGCATTCTGCCAGGCATATGTTGGGCGATGATAAACAGAAGTACTGGCAGCTGAAACCCGGTATGACGGGGATGTGATATTCGGTGAACGAAGTTGTTGTTCGCCTAAGTAACTTGGAAAACTTTTAGAGACATTTTCTTAGATTAAATAAACTCACTATTACTGTAGGTACTTGATGATCGTGAAGGTGGAACTCCATTCAAAGCATCTGAGCCGTATCCATATGAAGAAGTCATAGCGGACGTAGATCCAGATGGTTTTTGACCTGATTCCGGACTTGCTGTTCCTGGTGAATTGATGCAATCTCGTTTTGGTTGATATCTGCCGGGGCGGCCCCATGTGCAGATATATCCCTCTTGACAAGCAGTCACAACACAATCTTCTCGGAATTCAAGAACTGTCAGACGATCATGCGATACTTTTTTGCACATTAACGGTTCTGAAAAATATTTCACAAGTGCTTTCTCGTTCATTTTGTCTTTTTTTTCGTGATAGAAAAATGATTCAAAAATTTCGCGATTTTCCGGATCTGACTAGTGAATCGTATTTTAATTTTAAGTATAAGCTTACCGATCATAGGAACATCTCGAATCCCTGGACAAAATTTAGAACCCAACATCCGCGTTTCGTTACAGCAGCTTATTTGAGAAATTAGCCCGGGGTTTTGTTTCTTGGAACTGAAAATTAACATATTATTATAAATTCTGAATAAATCGACATACCTTTCAGAATTTACTGATGCACCATTCATCAATGTGCCAATTTTGTGGCCACCAACCGGATTTGATGTAGCACTGGAGCTTCCAGAAGTAAACTTCGAAAATCCTAGACGTTTTGTAAATTTCTTCTTTTTTTGTTTTTCTGGGCGAGGAGTTGTGTGATTATTAGTTATAGACTGTGAATCAGAAGATGCATTAACACCAGCACCACCAGGAGAGACTTCCTGAAGATCTTCAAGTCTTCCAACTAGAGAATTCGTCTGTACTTCGAGGGTAGTCATTGGGGCAATTATTGTTGAATTTCGATGACGTCGAATGTTTCCTTGGTTCAACATATCTTCTGTTATATCCCACAGGCATAGAAATGTGTCGTGTCCAACACTTCCTATTCGATAACGGACACTGTTTCCAGCTGGAGCTCCGTTGATAGTGTTAAACGAAGCAAGTGAACAACGAGAGAATGTTGAAGTTGCATTCATCACTCCAGAATTCAAATCTGCACTAGTAGATGGTACTGGTCCCGAACGTATTGAGAAATCCTTTGCAACGTCGTCAAACGTAGATGTCATCGCAATACCATTATTTTCCAGATCTTCTTCGGTTGTGCATAAATAAGGATCAAACTTGACCTGACTAACCCAACTTTTGTGAGCTTGTCCTCTGCAAACTACTCGTTTCTCAGCTACACTATAAACTGTTAGAAGATCATCTTCGCCGCCAGTGGCAATCAATTTTGCATCAGGGCTCCATGAGAGCGTAAGCAATCCACCTTAAATTTCATGAATATTTGATTTTTTTCGAAGATAATGAACCAACCGAAATATGATTTCATAACTGCCAGCAATTCTTGTGCATGATAATTGAAAATCCTGAGGAACCCATCATGTGACACCGTGGCCATCATTTTCCCATCTGATCCAGAGAAACTGAACTGGTGAATTGAACCTTCTCCAATTTGCCACCTGGTAACTGGATTCCGCTGAACTTTGCCTTTCCACGTGTGAATCGCGAACTTGTCACCCTGCAAAATCAATATAAATATATGCTTCCAATTTTAGAAACAAAAAGAAACCTCTTTATGAATAGTCCACGGCGGAGGCTGTGAGCTTCCATTATTGTTGCTACTCGCAGCAGAAATTCTTTGGTCATATACATAAAGATTGCCCGACACATATGACGCCAAGAAAATGTTTGAATCGCCTGAATAAAATATTATTGAAAACGAGTTTGTTTCTATTACTTACCAGGTAGCCAGCGGATACATGTGACGGAAGTTTTTTCGATGTATCTATCTTCATTGTACAGTCTGCTGAACGGTGATGATGATGATTTTTCTAGTGGGTCGATGATTTGTAATTGACCGAGAGTGAACCCTATTAGCAGCCTGAAAAGTATTAAATAATTTTGGAAACAATAATTTTGTCAATCGGTCATTATAGTATGTAAGGAAATGTATAAAATTAGCTCCAACGTTTGATAAACTTACTGGCATGATCCATTTTTAGCCGATTCCTGGTTAAAAGCATGATAAGTCGGTGAAGTACCTTTATAAACTCTCTTGTCGATCGGTCGAGATAAATCAGTTTCAGTTTGAGTTCCTCTGAAAAACAATAAAGTTTAAAGCTATCGATGAATAATCTAACCTATACGAGAACACATAAAGTTCTTTTCCAACATTGAAGCAAATCTTGTCAGCCTGTGCCTCATCCACCTATAAGTACAAGCATTCTTCAAGGTTGGGAGTTATCTTTTTGTCTGATAAAATCTACGATGTCTTGCAGAAAAAAATCTCACCATGTCTATTCGTGCTCCATTCGGCTCATTTTTATGGTGTTCGTAAGTTGAACTAGTTGGTGCCACAGCCTCGGGAGATTCCACACTTTTCTCTGCGCCATTGAGAAAGCTTACACGAACAGTAGAGCCCGCAGCTGCTATCTGACTTGCAGCAGCCGATGCGATTCCCGGTGGCATGTGGTACTGTGGAAGGGGCCGAGGACGCGAGAATTCGGCCGATGGGACGCTCCGATAGACACCTTCTCGCGTCTCGAAGTTTTTCTTTATCTCTTCTCGTGTAGGTTGAGAATGGGAAAGAAGGACACCTGCAAAAAAGCATTTATGGAAAAGTTTACCATTTGGCATGCATTTTATAATCTAGTGGATGCATCTTCGAAACGTTTTTTAATGAGGAACACTACTTATCGGAATTTGCAAAGAAACCTCAGAGGATTGAATTCGTCGATATTTAGAGATTGTCTAGATTGTCCTTTGAACTTTTTTCAATCTCATGAGACCTTATTAATCTAAAGCAATGACAGTAATGACATAATCATAAAAATTGATCAACATACTTTTCAAGCCTTTAAAAAACTTACCTTCGGAAAGAACAGAAGATTGAAGAGCAGAATTATTAGTACCACCTAGCGAAGTTGACGGTCCAAGCATATGCTGATGCATCATCGTGTGAAACCAGTCTTCAAAAAACTTTAATACAACGATGACAAAATGATTTTCACAGGGGAACATTGCGAAATTTTAAAACCTTCATTTAAGTATGACTTTAATACAAACCTTAGCTTTGAGAATATTCGCGACATTCCGCATTTCAAGCCCGTCTGCTCATCCTTAAATTTGTCAATAAAGCAGAATTGTCAAATATCTGGAAAACTCGTTTTCAGAACAGATGACGGCTTTTGAGTTTGGGGTTTTAAGAGAAAAGAGAAACAATTCCAGAGGGGCAAAACACAGATTAAAAATGTTTCCAGGAAAAAAACAAGTTTTCAGAAAACGGGAATCAGAAGATAGAAGGAAGACACTGTTAAAGTTTGATATTTCATACCGTTGAATGCGTCGCGGCTCTAAACGCTACGCATGTCTGACGGAGCGCACTTGCACTTAATTTCTTTGTGTTGAATTTTTATCCGTTTTTCTTGAAAGTTTTTCTGGATGTAAAATGTTTTTTTGAGAAAAATTAACAATTCATAGTGAATTAATTTATATTTATTAAATGTTAAACTCTAAATTTCGATACCTACATGTTATCTGTTCTTTTTTACGCATTTGGAAACGCGGGTATTTAATATATTATGAAAAACAGTCTACGTATTGCCTAATATGATTATTTTTCCTCATCTTCATCCGCAATGTTTTCAGAGTGCATGCTAGGAGCTCTTTTAAAGTCAATCAATATACCTATCAGCCGACGCGCAATGTCTACACTCTACCATACCTGTGACAAAATCGAGCAACGAATCATTTGGATCGACTGTGAAATGACAGGCCTGGACGTTGAAAAGCAGGTTAGTTTTTTGTATTTTTTAAGAACTTTGTTAATCGATAAAACTTTTTCAGACACTCTGTGAGATTGCTTTGATCGTGACAGACTCAGAATTGAATACAATTGCGACTGGGCCAGATATTGTTATTCATCAGCCAAAAGAAGTTCTTGACAACATGGAAGAATGGCCAAGAAATACGTTTCATGAAAATGGTTTAATGGAAAAAATAATTGCAAGCAAGTACTCAATGGCTGATGCTGAAAACGAAGTGATCGATTTTCTCAAATTGCACGCTCTTCCCGGTAAGACAACTATTTTTCAAAAATAGAGTAGCCAATGGAATTTATTCAAAACGATAATAAACATTTATTTAGAAACTTACCCTCGAAGTTTATAAGATATAGAATTTTAAATAATAAGAAAGTTATGTAGGAGCTGAGCGTCCTTATTTTCTTTATAAATATCGGCAAATCTGCATTTTCCTCTCTTAAATCGCGTGTGTGCCACGGGTAGGTGTTTTTGAAAAAACTTTGGACATCCGATGTCGCGCAAACCTTCGTTTTTTTTTTCATTTTTGATGTGTCCAAGTTGGCAACGCTTATAGCTCAGCGCTGGATGGATGAAAATTCGAGCTCTTTTTTTTCATCTCTTCAAAAAGGCTTTTCCTACTTTTTGTTTTTTACCGTTTCTCGATCTGAGCTCATTGAGCCGAGATATTTTGAGTCAAACTCAAAAATCGCTATTTTTCCTCATTTTCCGGTGGTTTTAATTGAAGGAAAATTCGAATATTTGAGATTATTTCACGATTTTTTAGGGGTGTATACAACTCGACCAGCTCTTTCCAACGTGTATTTTGAAAAAATTCTACGACTCTTTTAAGCTATAGAAGTGGGCTCTTTAGTGTGAAATCGAAAATTACATTTTTATTGGTGTGCAAATTAGCGATTTTTGATGGTTTTTCGGCCATAAGTCGGTCAGTTTGGCACTTTTTGGGGTAAATTTTTCGAAAAACGTATTTTTCAGGAAATTGTCTCTTCAAAAATATAATTTTTTTTACAAAAAAGTCAAAAATAACTTCAGAAATCGCAAATTTCATGATTTTCTCTAAAAAATGACGTTTTTGCTGGAAAAATAAAAAATTTTCCACTACCGAATGGGATTTTATGTTAAATTCGTAATTAGTACATAAATGCCGAATGGATGCTGAAAGCACAGCTCTCTACGACCATTTTCCACGATTTTAGTTTATTTAATTTTTGACCTCGAAATTTCAATTTCCCTCTTTTCCTGGACCAGTTTTTCACTGAAATGTGAATGTTATGTCCTAAATCTTATTATTTTTGCTATGAGAAGCGAGACAAACAAAAAGTTTTTGGCCATGAGTTCCTCGAGCCCCGTTCCTGAAGTTGTGAGCTTCAAGCCTTGCTCAGGAAGCTCAAAAGTTCATTCTTGAACAATTTTCAAATTTTAAATGCTATCATATTCTCCTTTTAACGCTGATTTCAAATATATATTTTTCTTTTTCCAATTCCTATTATGAGCTGAGTTACAGCGTTTTCAAGTTTCAGCAACGCCCGCCCGCCCCCTCTTTCCTCCTTCCTCTCCACAGAGTCTCCAGCGATGCATAGGGAGGCTGTAATATGGTCTCTAATTACTGTTACAGGATCACATATATATATATTTTACGACATATCTCTGGATAGAAGAACAATAGACATTGCCACATTTGTTTTGGTAAGAGGTCCCAATGGGCTGTAAAACAGTCTATAATATCCACCTTTCTTCCTGCAAGAATCTAAATTATAGGCAGAGCAGTCCGTAGGCCTGCTATGTCAGTAGGCTTTCACTGCCGGGTCAGAGCGCCGCAGGCGCTCTAAATCTAAATTGTGTACTGCAGGGAGACAATAAATATTTTTAAAACAGTAAAAACAGTACGACTCAATCATTAAGTGCAAGCAGAAAACATACAAAAATGTTTTACCCGGTGTGGGGTCGAACCCAGGGGGCACCCACCCAGCTGCCCCACAGACCAACCCTCTACCACTTGTCCATGGCGCGCGCGCCGCCACACACTCTGCGTGCGCGCCCCTCCTCTTTCACAGCAGCCGACGCCTGTGCAGGACCTTGCACACCTCTCCTCCCCTCCCCCTTCCTGCTCCGCGAGCCCGCCCCTCCTCAAACTTCAATCGCTTATATCTCCGCTCATAGTTGTGATAGAGACTTCGTTCTTTGAGCAATCGATCCCAAATTTCAAGGAGATCACGAATAACCCCAACACAAGTTCGAGGCGAAGCCGAGAACCTGCGCAAGCTACCTTTTCGGGCATCCCCATTCCCGAAGGGCTGGCGCGGCTTGCCACGGGTAGGTGTTTTTGAAAAAACTTTGGACATCCGATGTCGCGCAAACCTTCGTTTTTTTTTTCATTTTTGATGTGTCCAAGTTGGCAACGCTTATAGCTCAGCGCTGGATGGATGAAAATTCGAGCTCTTTTTTTTCATCTCTTCAAAAAGGCTTTTCCTACTTTTTGTTTTTTACCGTTTCTCGATCTGAGCTCATTGAGCCGAGATATTTTGAGTCAAACTCAAAAATCGCTATTTTTCCTCATTTTCCGGTGGTTTTAATTGAAAGAAAATTCGAATATTTGAGATTATTTCACGATTTTTTAGGGGTGTATACAACTCGACCAGCTCTTTCCAACGTGTATTTTGAAAAAATTCTACGACTCTTTTAAGCTATAGAAGTGGGCTCTTTAGTGTGAAATCGAAAATTGCATGTTCCCCCCTTTGTTTTTTTGGGCGCAATCCTCAAACCACCGCTTCGTGCGCTGTTCTCTTTCACAAATCTTGGGTTTTGAGGTAAAAGTATTGTTGAGTAAGCTTCTGGCTACATTTTAAAGTAAATTTTTTTCCAAAAAAGTTTGTTTTTCATTCTGAAAATCGAGCCAGAAAAAATGTTGTCAAAAAAATGAGGTTTTTGCCTTAAAAATAAAAATTTTTCCACTATCAATCGGGTTTTTATACTAAATTCGTAATAAGTACATAAATACCGAATGGATGCTGAAAGCACAGCTCTCTACGACCATTTTCCACGATTTAGTTTATTTAATTTTTGACCTCGAATTTTCAGTTTCCCTCTTTTCCTGGACCGGTTTTTTACTGAAATGTGAATTTTATGCCCTAAATCTTATTATTTTTGCTATGAGAAGCGAGACAAACCAAAAGTTTTTGGTCATGAGTTCCTCGAGCCGCGTTCCTGAAGTTGTAGGCTTCAAGCTTTGCTCAGGAAGCTGAAAAGTTCATTCTTGACCAATTTTCAAATTTTCAAATGCTATAATATTCTCCTTTTAACGCTGATTTCAAATATATATTTTTCTTTTTCCAATTCTTATTATGAGCGGAGTTACGGCGCTTTCAAGTTTCAGCAACGCCCGCCCGCCCCCTCTTTCCTCCTTCCTCTCCACAGAGTCTCCAGCGATGCATAGGGAGGCTGTAATATGGTCTCTAATTACTGTTACAGGATCACATATATATATTTTACGACATATCTCTGGATAGAAGAACAATAGACATTGCCACATTTGTTTTGGTAAGAGGTCCCAATGGGCTGTAAAACAGTCTATAATATCCACCTTTCTTCCTGCAAGAATCTAAATTATAGGCAGAGCAGTCCGTAGGCCTGCTATGTCAGTAGGCTTTCACTGCCGGGTCAGAGCGCCTGCGGCGCTCTGAATCTAAATTATAGGCAGAGCAGGCCGAAGGCCTGCTATGCCAGTAGGCTTTAGCTGCCGGGTCAGAGCGCCGCAGGCGCTCTAAATCTAAATTGTGTACTGCAGGGAGACAATAAATATTTTTAAAACAGTAAAAACAGTACGACTCAATCATTAAGTGCAAGCAGAAAACATACAAAAATGTTTTACCCGGTGTGGGGTCGAACCCAGGGGGCACCCACCCAGCTGCCCCACAGACCAACCCTCTACCACTTGTCCATGGCGCGCGCGCCGCCACACACTCTGCGAGCGCGCCCCTCCTCTTTCACAGCAGCCGACGCCTGTGCAGGACCTTGCACACCTCTCCTCCCCTCCCCCTTCCTGCTCCGCGAGCCCGCCCCTCCTCAAACTTCAATCGCTTATATCTCCGCTCATAGTTGTGATAGAGACTTCGTTCTTTGAGCAATCGATCCCAAATTTCAAGGAGATCACGAATAACCCCAACACAAGTTCGAGGCGAAGCCGAGAACCTGCGCAAGCTACCTTTTCGGGCATCCCCATTCCCGAAGGGCTGGCGCGGCTTGCCGCGCTAGTCTGCCTTCCCTTCTACATTAAATCCCAATGTTGCAAGGTTGTCCATTTTTGTCGAAAAAATAAAAGTAGGGCAACTTTTCGACACATGATGTCCAAAAAACATGTAATGGTACTTTGAGAGTTTATAGCTCAGCGGGGAGTGGCCCGAAAATTTTGATTTTTGTTTCTCCCCCTTTCAAAAATCTGTCCCAGTATGGTCATCAAAACGGGGTTGCACAATTTTGCTCCGGGAGCCCACGGGAGTCGGAAAACTGAAGCTACTTCATTTTGGTGGATGTGTTAGTACTGGCAAAAAACCACTTTTAATTGATGCAAAATTCGAGTTTTTCTTGGATCTTTTCAAAACTTGACACATAGTTAGGCCTGACGGAGCCCGATTTTTTGAGCCATAATTCAAAATATTTGACCTACTTTCGAAAATGTAGGCCATCATTAAAGTTTTCGAAAAACTAAAAAGATGAACATTTATTTAATCGACGTGAAAAACTGCATTGCCTCCTTCTCTCTCTCTTGGTTCGCTCATTGATGTGAGTTGGATTATTTTCATTTCTTACTTTTTCACGTGAACATTTTTATTTAATTTTTTGAACAAAAAAATATTTTTAAGAAAACTTTACACAAACTCAAACAATTGTATTTTCCCTGCTCCGTCCTGGCCCGTTCTTGGAGCAATCAATAGCTAATCAAGTGTTGCTTCTTTTAACATTATCAAAATTTAAAATGGTCGTAACTCAGTCAGTTGAGGTCCAAAATGATCCAAATTTTTTCCAGCTTACCAACTTAACCTACTGCGAAGCCTAGCGCACTGTGTGCGCTAGTCTGCCTCTTCCTATATTAAATCCTGAAATTGCATTCTTGACAGAAATAAAAAATAAGGGCATGTTTTCGACATGGGGTGTCCCGAGAAATGTGACTGCACTTTGAGAGCTTATATCTTGGCTTAGGGTTGGCGGTTTTTTGAGCAATTTGTTTCAATAGCTTACAAAGATAGCGCCTTCCATCGTCATCATTGTGGGGGGCGCTTTTGGGAAGGCTAAAACACTGATTTGGGCGGGATTCTGGAGTATGGTCGAAATGGATGTATTCTTTGTACTGACGAATTTCATGTTTTTTCAGCCCCAAATCTTCCGTTTTTCTGACATTTGGTTCCAATTTGTGCGCAAGAGAGAACTTCGTATTTCCAATTTTTTGAAACTATTTTGAAAAAAATTGGCCCACTTTCCAAAATGTAGGCCATCATTCAATTTTTGCAAAATCAAAAAGATTGATTAAACGTGAAAAACTTTTCTACCACTCTCTCTCTTTCTCTATTTTTGGTGATGAATTCGATAATTTTCATTTCTTATTTTTAATAACGTGAGGAAAACTCAATTTTTAAGACTTTTCGAGATTTTTACTTTTTCCCTAATCTAATTGAGGGCCGCACTTTTTGAACATGTTGGCTACTTTTAACCTGACTTCCAGCAGGACAGGCTGGAGGCCTGCAATGCTATTGTTTTTCAGTCAAACCCAAAAATCAGGGATTAGGGCCGCCTTCTTACTCTTTGAAACGTTAGGCCTTTTCTATCCCTACTCCCAGCAGAGCAGGCTGGAGGCCTTCTCTGAGAGGTATGTTTCTATAACTACGTATGTTTTTGGAAAGGTAATGAAAAAGGTCACCTAGGTCAGTTAACCGGATTGAGGGCCGGAGGCCCGAATACACAAAAGTATTGGACAGCCGTTAAGCCTATACTGAGCCTAAAAACTCGAGTTGAGGGCCGCAGGCCCGAATACACGAAGAAGTGTTGGAGATCCGTCAAGCCTATTTTTAGCATAATAATTCAGTTCGAGTGTCGCAAGCCCAAATAGACGCAGAAGCGTTGGACAACTTTTAGGCCTATTCTGAGCCCAATAATTCATGTTGAGGGCCGCAGGCCCGAATACACATAGAAGCGTTGGACAACTGTTAAGCCTATTTTAAGCAAAAAATTCGAAAAGTGGAAATTTTTATTTCTAAAATTAATATTAAACTAAATTTGGCCGGTCTTGACAAACTTCAGCACATTTACTTGGCATTTACTCAACACTTGACTAAACTTTAATAAAGCGAATTATTCTTGAGTTACTCTACGCCGAACCAAACTGCGAAGCCTAGCAAATCTCCGAAACTATTTTGAAAAAAATTGGCCCACTATCCAAAATGTAGGCCATCATTCAATTTTTGCAAAATCAAAAAGATTGATTAAACGTGAAAAACTTTTCTACCACTCTCTCTCTTTCTCTATTTTTGGTGATGAATTCGATAATTTTCATTTCTTATTTTTAATAACGTGAGGAAAACTCAATTTTGAAGACTTTTCGAGATTTTTACTTTTTCCCTAATCTAATTGAGGGCCGCACTTTTTGAACATGTTGGCTACTTTTAACACTGATTTGAGCGGGATTCTGGAGTATGGTCGAAATGGATGTATTCTTTGTACTGAAGAGTTTTATATTTTTCAGTCCCAAACGTGCAGTTTTTGTGTCAGTTGGTTCCAATTTGTGCGCAAGAGAGAACTTTGTATTACCAATTTTTTGAAACTATTTTGAAGAAAATTGGTCCATTTTCCAAAATGTAGGCCATCATTCAAATTTTGCAAAATTAAAAAGATGGATTAACCGTGAAAAACTTTCCTACCACTCTCTCTCCCTCTCTATTTTGGGGATGAATTCGATCATTTTCATTTCTTATTTTTATAACGTGAGGAGAATTTAATTTTTAAGATATTTCGAGATTTCTACTTTATTTTAATCCTATTGAAAATCGCACAAGGGGTGTGCGGCAAATTTGCCAAAATTGCCGAGCTCGACAAATTTTGAACTTTGCCGCACACGTAAAAAATTTGGCAGTGCAATTTTGACAAAAACTATTGGTCTACAAAAGTTTTGTAAAATGGCACAAAATTGAGTTATAGTGATGGTTAATCAAAATTTTGAGATTTGCCGCACACCCCTGGACCGCACTATTCGAAAATTTTAACCTCACTTCCAGCTGGGCAGGCCGGAGGCCTGCGATGCTATTGTATTTCACTCAAACCCAAAAAGCCTTCTTACACTTAGAAACTTTAAGCCATTTCTATCCCTACTCCCAGCAGAGCAGGCCGGAGGCCTCCTATGAGACTACGTCTGTTTTTGAAAAGGCCAGTTAATCCGGATTGAGGGCCGCAGGCCCGAATACACATAGAAGTGTTGGACAATCGTTAAACCTACTCTAAGCCCAATAAATCAGGATGAGTGCCGCAGGCCCGAAAACACTTAAAAAAGACCCAGAAAAAATATTATCTTCAAATGGCCATGGCTCAGTCAATTTTGGTTAAAAAAGATCCAAATTTTCCCCAGTTTACCAACTTGATCTACTGCGAAGCCTAGCGCGCTTGACGCGCTAGTCATTATTGTTACTAATTTATGATTCATCTAACTTACAACACATCTTACTTGTTTGAAACAATTTGTAAAATCAACAGTGAAACACTTTAAGCGTTTATGATATTAATTTTATAAGTTTCCTTGATTTTAATGATACATAATTGTAGGTAAAAGCCCGATTGCCGGAAATTCCATTTATATGGATCGTCTTTTCATCAAGAAGTACATGCCAAAGCTCGATAAGTTTGCTCACTACAGATGTATAGATGTCTCAACTATCAAAGGACTTGTACAGAGATGGTATCCTGATTATAAACATCCAAAAAAACAGTGTACCCACCGTGCATTCGACGATATTATGGAGTCAATTGCTGAATTGAAAAACTACAGAGAAAGCATTTTCGTGAAATCTACTGCGTCGTCATTTTAATTTCTTTAATTTTGTTTTTGTTCTGTTTTTATTTGATTTGGGTTTGTTTTCTTGAATCTCAGTGATCATTTTCAATTTGTTCATACTTTTAGTCGTTAAAACAATTGTTTGGAAGTAATAAATTGAAAATTTTTCCGCTTGAATTGAATGAAAATTAAAGGGATACTTTTGAATAACAATGTCTTCAAAATAGATAAAATATGAAAACTGAAAACCAGGCATACAAACAACAGAGGAGAAAGTAAATACAATTTCGTTAAGATGAATACAATTTTCATTGAGAACAACTAAAGATGCCACAAAAATTTTGCAATTCGATAATTTTGAACTAACGATGTGGTCAACTGTTTTTTTCTTAAGCCTTGATGTAAAATAATCTAGAATAATAATAATCTAGATTATAATCTTGTTTCTGAAACTTATTTTCTTGTTTATCGTTTTTTTTTGAGTTCTCAGGTTTACAAATTATAAAAATTTTACGAAACGTTCTTTTAAAAACTTCGAAAAAACGTTCTTCGAACTGCATATATAGTACTGTAGTATTTAATTTTTATATTATATCGATTTATCGATTAACTATTTAAGTATCATAAATCGAGCCCGTAAATCGATACAAGCGCTACAGTAATCATTTAAAGTATTACTGTAGTTTTGACTGCGAGATATTCTGCGCGTCAAATATGTTGCACAATTCGCATTCTTAGAATTTGTTGTACCCGTAATACAGTAAGAATATCAAATTAAAAATGAAACATTCGAACAAGTTTTTTCTCATGATTTTCATTAAGTCATGTCACAAAATATCATCAATTTCAATAACGAAAATTGGACCAAAAGGACGAATTTTACGATTGACAGGGAACAATTGTCCGAGTTGTATTCATATCTTACCCATTTTAACTTGTATACCAAGTCTATAAGAGTTTTCTTAATTTGTAAAACGATTTCATGATGCAAATTTTGAAACCTCAATTATAGAGCGGAAATGGAAGTGTGCAAAACTATTAGAGGCGCCTTAGTAGTAGAAGAAATAAAACGTATATTATTTTCAGAAATGATAAAGCTTGACGCTAAGTTGCGCAAACTACAAGAAAATCAACGTGGACTCGCAAAAATGATAGTGATGAATAAGGGAAGAAAAGGAAAATCAACTAAAGATCTTCCACCCAGCACCACGCATTCGACTCCTTTACGACGCAGTACACGCATTCGACGAGCTCCTGAAAGATATGGTTTAACTATGAAGCCGCCTGCAACCTCCAATGGGATCCCTAATGCAAAAGGTCCAGCCGCCACTCGCAACGGAAGTTCCTGAGAAAGAATCAAGGATAGAATCTGAACTTGGGATGTTAATAAATTTTTTGTGTTTGAATGTGATCACTGGCAAAGATTTCAGGTCAATCCTTACAGTTTGCAGCAATTTGTAAAAACATTTGTTAAAAAACGCTTCTGGTCGAATGTCTGCTACTGGTGGTGATCATATTGATCAAATGAATATGAGTACCTACGCGACTGGAGCACCAGGTTCAGATCTTCCGGACACTCATGATGACAATAAAGTAAGTGTGAAATGCAGAAGAATTATTAGTTTTTTTTTTCAATGTTCTGGAATCCTGGAATTGTCCGTAGTTGTAGTTGTACGAAATTTGAATTGTTCCGCGTCCAAAATAGCATCCTCTATGGGAAGCAACAGTGTTTGAAATTGTTGAATTTGAGCATGGATAGAAATAAGTTATTTGATCAGAAGCAGAACAATAAAGACCAGAAGATGCACATGAGTTTCCGTCGGCTGGAGTATAACCAGGAGTTTTAGGGTCCAAAAAGCTACTTGTTGGTCCTCTTTCAAACCAGTTATAAAATCCTCCACGGTAGAAACAGTTTGATGCATCTTGATCGGACTGATGTCTGAAATTCATCAATTTTGAAGTTTCTTGAATAGCATGGGCAAAGAAAGCCGTCAAATCTCGTTTCTTATTTTCATGCAGTATATACATCTGCAAAAATATGAAATAATCTCGAAATGTGGCAATACTTGAATTTTGAAGAAAAAATATTTACATACAGTATTGTTGACATTGATCGAAGTTCCAAATTCTGGAAAGTATCTGGATGCAATTTTGAAAACATCGTAAGAATATGGCCAGCAACTCGAAGGACCCCATCCAAGATTGGCAAATGGGAACAGGTCTTCAAACATTTCTCTCGTGAACCAGCATTCTAGTTTTGAAGCAGGAAGATTATTTGGATCCGTTGGCGGAGTGCATGATTTCGGAGGTCCATTGCCGCTTTTGGACACAATCTACCATTTCGAAAACGATATGCATACACAATAGAACAGTCTATAAAAGTGAAATTCGCATAAGTTTCTGCTTTAAAAGCTTACACGATATAAAAACAGCTATGAGTACGGAATTGATGATAATCATAATATTCAATCAACATTTGAATGTGTTCAAGTTTTGTTTAAGTACTTTTTATTTATTTTATTATTCAAAACACACATTGACGATGCATCAATTTTTAAACTTGTATAGTCGCTATAACATAGCACATTTGGCAATTATGAAAACAATTATTAAATAACACATTTTTTCAGATTGACAAATTGAAATTTTCAAACGCATGTAACCACTTTTTTCAGCGATTGATCTGCAAAGGATTCCCAGTATACACAAAAAAGTCATATTGATGGGGTTTAAAGAGAGCTCGGAGTAAAAAATCTCGAAGGCACAAATCTTCCCATATTTTGTCCAGCTGATTCAAGAAAAACTGTTTGATTCAAAGTTTGAATAATTTTTTTAAAACTCCTACTGAATTCTAAATGTCTTTAATTACTTTTCAAGATATTCATAATTCCGATATTTAACCAATAAATCTCAAGATCATTGATTTCCCACAACACGCTGTCACCACCTACACGTGTTCACCAGAAAGTCGTTTCCCAGATCGAAATTTAACAGTGTGCAAACTTCTTTCGCCGCGCTACTCCACTTGTTGCTCATCCATCTTTTCCGCTTCTTCTCATCCTCATTTTCACTCCCCCACTTGTGTTGTTTCCTCATTTCTTTCCACCAGAGCCTAGAGAAGAAGATATTTCTCGCCGTTTGTCCAGGTGTACAACAATCAACGCTTCAAGATGGTGGTCAGTTTTTTTTTCAATTTTCAAATACTTTTATCTAAACTTATATAGTGAATACACAAGAATTACACAAATCTGATTCCGTAATTGTAAAAATATGCAATTGTTACAGAGAGTAAAGTTTGGAAAAGAACAGTATGAAGCTATCAAGAAATTTGAAGTTCAGCATCACGGAGATTTCTGGAAGTTGATTATGGATAAAGTAAGTTTGATTTTAAACTTGATACTAAATCTTACAACGTATTATCCAAATAAACATACCATGTCACGGTTTTTTTAGACTTTAATTTTTTCTTTATACAATAGATTTTTAAAGGTATTATGTATAGTATTTTTTGTTACTTTTATGAAATACTCACAAAAAGAAGTAATCATAAAATAGTAATTTTTCGCTAGAAGTCACAGGTTTCTATTGGATCTTCGATGCCTTGGCGTCTAGAGCCACTAGTGCTTTGGGGCCTAGATAGAACTAAAAGTTTTACAAAGTTTTATTCTCGAATAAAATGGTTCAAATGCAATTTCTAACACACGTAAATTTTTAACCCAAAAATAAGTCTACTTTTTCAGATGGGAAAATCCGATGGTCTTTCAATCTTGGACGTCTCAGAGGAAGCTTGTTTATTTGCTTTGACTTTGGCTGAAAATCACCCAACCAACAAGTAAGCATGGGCAATAAAAGAATGGAATTAGAATATAGGTTTGTTTTCAGGCTAACAATTATGACATCGAGTGTAAGACCAACTTTCGATTTTCCTGTCAATGTCCAATATCACAAAGGGAGCATCCTGAGAAATGCCGATTCAATCGCCCAGGTGTGTTCGGAAGCGTTCTTTTTAGTTATTGAATCTCAAAGAACCAATCACATAAAAATCAAGTTAATGTGACCTATCAAATAATTGATAGAATATCGAAAGATCTGGGTTGATTGGTGTAAGTGTGTGCGTGCAGATGTGTGAGTTGCCATCTGTTATGTAACAACACATGCTCATTTTTTCTTCTCTGGAGCCGCCAAAACAGCGAAAAAGACCCGTGGTGACAAGATAATTGTGTCGTGAACCTTCGATCAGAAGATTTTTGAAGTTTACTCAGAGCCTTTTCGTTTTTTGAGGCGACGAATAAGATGGCGGATTGAATTACACGGTCTAGAGTTGAAGATGAAAAAAGCCCGCATGAAACACTCGTTAAATTAGAAGATACCGGGGTAAAGGAGACAGAGACGTTTGACCAAAAATCACTTGAATTACGTACTCCGTTGGCTTTTGACACTACTTCAAAATATATCTTAAAGTTGACAAACATTGTTTACAATTGTCAAAAACTTTTGAAAAACTCTATTATCTACAAAACGATTGATCGAAAGTTTTAGATGTTTTTCAAAAATGATAGAATGTTTAAAACTGTGAATGAATTGATAACAGCAATTAAAGATACCGTTCATTAAAAAAAACAGTTTTGTGTAAATACTTATGTATTTCAACATATGTTTAGTAATAAATTTCTAAAGGTATTGTCAATCCAAGAAATATTTTGTGCCACCTATCCTTGGAAAAATTTAAAAAAAATTATAGCAATTTCTTTTTTAAAAAATTCATGTGTTTTTTTTATTAATTTTTATATTAATCTTTAATTTTTATTACAATTCACGAATCAATCATTGAAACAATGATGTGTTAGAGTTCTACATATTAAAAAAGAAGTTGGTATTTTCGAAAGTCAACAATTATTCCTCTCCCTTTGTAGATTTTAGAAATTACTTTCAACGAATCCGTCTGATCATTTTGTAAGTGTTGAACAATTAAAAAATATTATTCACGAGTTCATGCTACAGAGTTTCTCACGCCTCCGAACAACTTGTTGCCGAACTAGTTCTACTTATATCTTTCTCAAAAATAAAAACTTCCGCCTAAAATACAATTTATTTTCAGAGTGGTCCCTTTGATCTCATTATTTTCAACGAGATTTCACACGATATTGGAGATATTGATGGATTGTTCAAAAAGCTGAAAACTCTTCTTAAAGGTTGATCGAATTCGGACGATACTTGAAGAAAATTGTTATTAACTTTTAGATGGAGGTCAAATAGTTCTCTTTTCTCGCCCCAAGAATCCACCATTGCCAGTTCCCGATATATGTCTCATGCTTTGGAGAAAACTTGCAGCTACTAAAGAGGAATTGCTTGCATCAGCAAACGCCGTAAGTGATTATTCAGCTGACTTTTTTGACTACTTAGACTTGGATTCCCACGGATCATGGGAAGATCAGTCATCAGACTAGATTACTGAGTATGATCGAAATGTTTTTGAAGCATCTCGTGATCTCAATTAAAACACAGATGGAGTACTTAGTCAGTAAGAATATAAAATTCCAGGAATTACGAGGAAATTTGATTTTAAAACACTTCCGTCAAAACCTATGCCAGTCCATTTCAGATCATAATCATCAATAAACCAACATTGTATGATTTCTAAATATGCTTGAATGTAACCAAAATTTCATTAAAAATCAAAAAGTCAAAAATAATTTAATAATATTAGTCAGCATAAACCTTTGCCAGAAATTGTTAATTAACTCTCAGTCAGCTGTCATGAATTCCCAGTTGAACCTTTTTTTTTAATAGGAATTTGGGAAAGTATTCCAAAAAAAAAAACCAATTTCAGGCTCAACTCAATTCTACATGCTTCTCTGCAGCCGTTCCAATTTCTGTCGACAAGGTTCAATGGGAGAATATTTTGTATTCCGGTTGCTTCCCAGCCGTCAAGAACACCCCAAAATGTGATGAACGTACTATTCGTGATTTCTGTGTTTCAAAGTCTGGAAAATTCGAATTCGAGGAGAAACTTTTGATCGTTATGTTACGTAAATAATTATTTGATTTTGTTATTGAATGTTTGTCTGCAGGGTTCACTTTCCCTAGTTGGTCCAATGATTGGATTTTATGAATAAACTCACGTACTCTGATCTTCTCTTTTGGTAGAAAAAGTTGCATTTTGCACGACACAATCCTGTGAAAAAACGGAAAAGTTTTCAGATTTCTGTATTCTGTTCCTTGTTTCATTCATTGATTCTATTAAAATGTTCGATCATTTGGATCTTAATTTACTTCCACTTGCGATCTTCTTTATTTTTTGTTCAACTATTGGAGTGATTGGAAATTTAATTATGATAATATGCTGCTCTGTTACAAAGTAAGTGTGGAATTTAATAATTACTGGGCATATTAAATACCGGCACTATAAAATAATTTAATTTTCAGAAGACTTCATTCTCCTTGTTATTTTTTAATATCACTAACATGCCTAATTGATGCATTTCATATTAGTGGGCAATTTCCATTCCTCATTGAATATTTCACAGGAAGTTGGTTGAATTGAATATATTCTAACTTTTTTTCAAACTTCCAGTCACATCGAGTCAATCAGAATGCTATTTTATTCTGATTCTTCCAATCGTTGGATATTGTGCAGGTGGTCCATTGATTCTAGCGATGGGAATTGATCGGTTCATTGCTGTCAAATTTCCAACATCGTATCGGTATTATCAGCAGGCTTCTGTAAAATATCTTTCAATACAGTTGGTGTTCCCCATTTTCTACACTCTATTTTTTCTTGTCTTCGGATTTTTGGAAAGAGATTCAACAATGTAAGGTTTCCTGAGATCTGGAGCTTAGAAATGATACAGCAAGTTGTTTCTTACGTGATTTATTCAGGCAAATAACATGTGCAAACCCGCTTGCGCTTAATGGCCCTTCTTTTCAATGGTATAATTATACATGCGCATTTATTTATTTTGGAATACTTTTTGTCTACATAAAAGTCTACGTTCTTCTAAAGTTTAACAAAACAAGTATGACCACTGCGTTTTCATAACATTTTATGTATCTTCTAGGCTCTCGCTTCAAAGCTGTATTTCGCTCAATCCTAGTAACTGTAAGTTTCGTCCTGTTTGGATGGGCAACTACAACTATTGCAAACGCAGCTTCTTATTCTGTTACAGACAATGTTGATATAGCTCATTTGATTCAAACTTATGCAGGAATTACTGTCAACTTTGCAGCCGCATCGAACGTATTCGTTTTCTATTCAATAAAGTAAGTAGATATTGTTGCTAGTTTTTTTCAAGTATAGTTTCTAAGTTATTCTTTTTAAATACTATTTTGGCAAAAGAAAAGTTGACTGACCGGCAAAGACAAAAATGTTTTGAATTTTTTCAGTTTGTTTTTAGAATTTTGCAACTTTACTAAGTTTACAAAAATTATAATTCTTAAGACCTAATGTATTAAAAAATGTATTGTCATTTTTCAGTCTTTAAGTCTAAAAATAAAAATTTCAGTTCCGAATATCGTGAAGCTATCCGTGCCTTATTTGGACAATCCAAGAAAATCGGAGCAATTCACACCGAGACATCTACATCTCAAGAAGTGGTTCATAATTCAAAACGATCAAAGTCTGTTTCTATATTATCAATGCCCAAGTTTGTCTCATCATCTAAATTATCTTCCACAAATCCCAGAAGAATGACACTTGTTTGATCTAATTTTGCTTTGACCACTTCATCTTTGTGTAACCATGTGAGCTCCGCCCTTTCTCATTCGCGTTTTCCCATGTGAATATTTGGGATGGCTGATAGTGTTGCTGATGTTGATTTGAGCTATAAACTACATTCTATAAAAATCTTTTCGATCTTCTCAAACTGTTTCATTTCTGCTCAAAATGTTTGATTATATTGACCCACTTATTCTCCCACTCGGTTTCTTTTTCTTCTTCTGTTCTGTGATTGGAGTTATTGGAAATGTTATTATGGTTATTTGTACTATTAGAACAAAGTTAGTTTTTTTTTGAATAATAACATAAATATAAATTAAATTCAAGACGCTTCCGTTCACCGTGCCATCTTCTCATTTGTGCAACATGCATCGCAGATTTGCTTCATGTTTGTGGTCAATTCCCTTTTTGTGTACATCTTTTTGGAAATTGTACGTTTCAATACTACTCCGATTTTTTTAAAATCAATTTTTCAGTAACTTCCTCACAAGCTCAATGCTTCTATATTCTTACAATTCCCATCGTTGGTTTCACTACTGGTGGACCATTAATTTTAAGCATGGGGATTGATAGATTCATAGCTGTTAAGTTTCCAACGAAGTAATTTCTTGAAAATAATTTTTCATTTCTAATACATGCATTCAGATATCGTTATTACCAAGAAGAGCCAAAATTTTATGTACTTGGTCAATTGGCGTTTCCTTTATTATACAGCGTGTTTTTCTTGGTGTATGGGTTCATTGTTCGAGATACAAATGTTAAAAAGTGAGTACTATGAATTTTTTCTTTCTAGAAAGTAGAAGTGTTGTTTCTGATGGGAAAAACGGTAATATTGTGTTCTTAACATCAAACGTTTAGCCAACTCGTGTGTTCAAACCCGCTGTCCCTGAATGGATCTTCATTTCAAATGTTCACATATTCCAGTGCTGTTATCTATGTTGCTGTAGTGCTTGTATACTCCGCTGTTTACCTCATGTTAAAATCCAACAAAGCCAGTAAGTAATTTAAATGAAAATAAAATTATAAAAGTAATCAATTGAAGGTGCTAGATTCAAAAATGTCTTCCGATCGATATTGGTTACCGTTGGATTTGTACTACTGGGTTGGGTGACCACTACAACAGCTAACACTTTAGCGTTTGTTGTTACGAGTGACCTTTTTACGATTCAACTCATTCAAATGTATGCTGGAATTACTGTCAATTTTGCTGCCGCGTCTAATGTTTTTGTGTTTTATGCAATCAAGTAAGTTTTAAAACAAATAATTGAGTTGATTTAGTTGGTTTTTATCTTGTAAAGAATACACTTTTAGAAAGGTTTACTAGTTTTCTAGAGAATGTAAAAATTTCATTGGAATAGTTTATCGATTGAAAATTTTTTGTTTAGTAAACAACAATTAAAAACGCATATTTCAGTTCCGAGTACCGATCCGTGATAAAAACAATGTTCGGAATAAGCTTGAAAGGTGTAATGATCTTCGAACCATCAAGTACCCAAACAGTTACAAAAGTTGCCCCAGCTCGTTCAACATCTCAACCATCAATCATGTTCCAAAAATCTTCTTTAACAGCAGCAGCTCGACGAATGACAGTTGTATAATGCATTTCTTTCACTTCTAATATTTTTCAAATGTATCCTTATGCATATATTTTTCACATTTGTCGTTTCAATAAATTGGTTATTTGGTCTGCCAATTCAATGACTTTTGATAATCAAATTGAAAAAAAATTCAATTTGATATTTATTACTAACATGTACGTTGACTACTTGTCACAAACTTTATAACTGGCCAATGAGTAGGGAAAAAAGTTGAATGATTTATTGCTAAAGGTGCAAAATATTAAACGATATCTGTATGCTCACTATCTAAAGAGCTTTGATTTTTGAACTCACCAAGAGCTGTGTCATAATCATCCTCATGTGGTAGGCGTACCAGGGGACATCGAAGAGATCGTGAGAATATCCTTTATGACTACATCTAACTCAACCTAGACCTCACTAAAACATTTGCTGAAGTCCAAAATGTTTGACTACGTTTCGAAGGAGATTCTTCCTCTTGGATTTTTCTTTTTCTTCTGTTCAGTTATTGGGATTGCCGGCAATTTTGTGATGCTTCTGTGTTCTTTCCGAACAAAGTAAGAGATCCTGAAGGTTGTAGAGCTATTCATAATTTTCAGACGATTTCGCTCCCCATGTTACATTTTGATAACTGTCACTTGTGTAGCTGATGCTATTCATATCAGTGGACAATTTCCATTTTGTGTACACCTTTTCGGAAATTGTAAGTTACCGTGTGCATTTTGATTGATGCAACTGTGTGCTCTGATACTTGTTAGTTACTAAATAATTTGTCCGCATAACTTTTACAGAAAGAATAGGGGGTCACAGAGTAATCTAATTTGCCTCTGAAAAATCGTATTTTGATGTACACCGTCATTTTGTTTTCCATGTTTCCCTAAATAAACAAATTTTGGACAGTTTTTTATAGTCAAATCATTTAAATCTTAAGATGATAAAAACAGTTAGAGAAGGAGTAATATGTTTTGATTAAAAATATTTCAGTAACATCAACCCAAGCGCAATGTTTCTACATGTTAACGGTTCCACTCATCGGACTCACGTCTGGAGGTCCACTTATTTTGTCGATGGGCATTGATAGATTGATTGCTGTGAAATTCCCCACAAGGTGGAAAAGACGTTGAAAAATTCTCATAATGTGTTTAACTCCAGGTACCGTTACATTCAAGATGAACCGACACTTTATATTTGTGCTCAGCTGATGTTTCCAATTTCTTATGCTGGGATATTCCTTCTTTATGGGTTTCTTGTTCGAGATACAAATTTTAAAAAGTAATTTTTTCCGAAAAAAAATTAGACTCAATTCCAACACGTTTAGCCAAATAATATGTGCTAATCCTTTGGCTCTCAATGGAACAGCATTTCAAATGTTCACATATTCCAGTGGTATTATTTACGTGGCTGTGTTCATTGTATACTTGTCTGTTTATATCCTTTTAAAAAGCAATAAAGCTAGTAAGTTAAACATTTTTGTATCTATAAATACACATTAGTGTTTAGGTGCAAGATTCAAAAGTGTTTTTCGTTCTCTAGCAGTTACTGTAGGTCTTGTGATGTTTGGATGGGTCTCTACTACAACTGCAAACACACTGTCATATTCGATTTCTGACAGTCCATATACTGCTCAACTCATCCAAATGTATGCCGGAATAACAGTCAATGCAGCTGCAGCTTCAAATGTTTTTGTTTTTTATGGCATCAAGTGAGTAACAGACAAATCTCACGACTAGATTGAATACTATACAAACGTGTAATTATGCGATGTCATTTTGGAAAGTTTAACCACATTATGCACACTTTTATTTTTGGATTGAACTATCTGAAACAAACGTCAGAGTCAATCGAACCACGTGACAATCCAGTGCAATGTCCTTCAATCCACCCGGGAATAAATAAGACTAGACGGCAAAGTTCTGCTGAGTTTAAGAACCAATCCGCTAATTATTCATTCAACATCATGCGCAAACTTTTTTAATGATTAGAAAGTATATTAAGAGAATTTTGAAAAACCGCGGTGACTTCTAAGTTCAAACTGTGCAAACATTGTCAACTGACTTGACTCAATTTTCCCAGAATTCGGTGCCTTGGGAAAATGTTCAACAGCAACTTCTTGTTCAAAAATTTTAATAATAATAATTTTCTGGGAATAACCAAAAATAACCACAAATTTCAATGGATTTTGATACAGTAGTTTTCAAAACCACTTGACTTTAAAATCATTCACGCATGAAAAAAATAATCTGCCTGTGTTCTCCGAAGGTTCCCGTGATTCGCGTTTAAGGTAACTGATTTATAGTTAGTTTTGTCGTAAGAGCAAGTACGACACGTTGGATGGAGATTGCATACTCCTTGATAATACTTTTCACGCATCAAAGAAGCGACGCATCAAATTAAATGCTTTCAGCTCAGAATATCGTGAAGTAATTAAATCATTATTTGGATGCAAGAGCAAAGTAAATACCCCTGCATTCGAAGCATCTAGTACCATGGTAACTGTTAAAACTGATCCAAATTTGCAAAAGAGACGATCTACAATCATGTTAGTCATTATTTCATCTTGCTGTGAAACAATTTATTTTTTCAGGTCATCCAGATCCGTCGTTCCAATCACTAATTGATGTTAATTTCCAATATGCATACTTTGATTTCTTGAACAGAACACTTTTTCGATAAATAAAATCAATTTTTTGCAAATAATTTTTTTAGAGATCGAACAAAAATTCTTTCAAAATTTGGAGATCAGTTGTTCCCACGCCTGTCACATGTATATTCAACTTTTGAGTCTTTCGATCAACTCAAAAAGTTTTCTCTATTCTAATGTTAGTACCGCCTTCTTCATCAAATCCACCTTCAATGGTCATACTTCATATTGAATAATTTCTCCTTCAAAAATACTCCTTTTTATAAATTTGTGATGTTTTCGCATATTCATCCATTAATTTTGCCTCTTGCCTTTTTCTTTTTTATCAACTCCACCATAGGAGTTATTGGGAATGGAATCATGCTCATCTGTTTTTTCAGAACAAAGTAAATGAAAAAAAAGTTAAATTGATATTGAATTTGAGAACCAAGAACCAAGTTAAAAAATTTCAGACGCCTTCGTTCTCCATGTCATATCCTCATTAGTCTAACATGTATTTGTGATTTATTACATCTTTGTGCTCAGTTTGTGTACTGCGTGCATCTTTTTGGAAACAGTTAGTTTTATTTGAAATAAATAATTTATTATTTTTTCTAAAACAAAACATTTACAGTGACAAGTTCACAAGCACAGTGTTTCTACATGTTGACAATTCCATTGTCTGGTGTTGGGGCTTCTGGTCCGTTGATCTTGGCAATGGGGGTTGATAGACTGATTGCTGTGAAATTTCCAACAAAGTATCGACTGTTCCAACAAGAACCCAAGCATTATATTCTTGGCCAACTTGTATTTCCAATCGCGTACACGGCTATTCTTCTCTATTACGGATTCGCAAATAAAATAGTTGATGAGAAACTGTCAGTTACCAGTCACATTTAAGTTGAATATTTTTATTTTCAGACAAGTCGCATGTGCAGTACCCCTTGCATTAATGGGAACTTCCTTTCAGTTTTTCACTTATTCAAGCGCCTTGATTTATTTTTTGGTAGTTATCGTGTACGGGATTGTTTATTTTCTTTTGAAATCGAATCAAGCAAGTAAGATTTCAAATTTAACAAAATGGTTTTTGGAAATTAGAAACTGTGTAAAATATTGGAAAAACTCAAACCTCAAAACAAATTCAACTCAATTTATGTACGTTTTTTTCACTTTTACAAAAATATGTTATCTGTGTTTAGTTTGATTTTTATCAATAAATTGTTCATATTCAGGTGCCAGATTCAAAAGTGTTTTCCGTTCAATATTGGTAACTGTTGGTTTTGTTTTATTCGGTTGGGTAACGACAACTCTAACAAATACATTATCTTATGAAATAACTTCTGTTGCATTCACTGCTCAATTAATGCAAATGTATGCTGGAATTACAGTAAATTTTGCAGCGGCTTCAAATGCATTCATATTTTATGCGATAAAGTAGGTAAAAGCAGCTTATAATTATGATGTTCTTATTTTAGTTCCGAGTATCGGGAAGTCATCAAAAGTCTTTTTGGATGCAAAAACAAAACAAATACGCCTGCATTTGAAGCATCAAGCACAATGGTTTCGGTATCAAAAACGTCTAAAATTCAGAGAAGAAAATCGACGATGGCTTCAATAAATTAACAATTAAAAATTCATTTTGCAATATTTGGAAAAATAAACGTTTGTTGTTCTTGATTTTGTGAAACTGATTTTTAGGAAATTTAGAAACACAAGTTTCAAAGAAAGCCTGAGTTTGCACTCGTCATCTAGTAACTTGTAAGATTTGTAAAAATTCAATGAAAATTCATGTAGCTATTTAGAAAAAAAAAGAATCCTCAAAATGTGTTTATGAAATGAGAATACATTATTTAAGCAAGAAACAATGAATGTTTTCTGTTTGTTTTTAGGTATTTTGTTTGTTTTTCATATTTTCTGAGGGTTTCCCACATTTTGAGAAATGTTATTCAGATTTTCGTAACAGGGAATAATTAATTAGAGTTATGTAGTTTAATAGCCGAATAACACTACATCATGTGGAGAAATTATTAAAAACCATTCCTGTGGTTCTAAAATGACAAAAAATCATAATAAAACGTACAAATTTTTTTTGGCAATTTTCTAAAAAAAAAGGTGAAAACTCTTTCGTAAATTTTTTGAAAGTCGTCGAACAAAAAAAGTTTCTCCCATTATTATATTTTAATTATGTTTAAAATATTCATATTACAATCTTACAAGGGTTCGAACATGCGACAGTGCAAACTCTGTTTTCACCGCTTTTTGAATCAAGGTTAAAAAAACGTTGTTTTAATCATTTCCCCACAGGCCGTAGCCCACATTTAAATAAGAGGAATTTTTCCTTTTTTAAGTGTAAAACACTTGTTAAGGAAACGAATGAAAATGTAATCTTCTGGATTAACGGGTGTTTTTTCTCTTGGGCTTTCATTTTTCCATTCTGCACTTTCAAACACTGAGTTATTTTTGGTTTACTCTTAGTCTTTGAGAAATAAATAAAATAAGTGGATAAATTGAGTGATGTGAACTTAATGAGAAGCCCGTATCTGTTTTGTGTAGATTGCAGATATTTTCCCCTTTAGCACTCATTTCATCCGAATAAGTATCCATTTAATGTTTGAACATTTTATTCAAAGCGACAAAAAAGGGTTCAGAGAGGAAGGAAGTCACTTTAAGGATTAAAAGTTTTGCCTTTTTCTCCATCATTCGCACACTGTTTGCACTCATTTTTTGTATGAAATTACCAAGAGTTTGTTCGTACTTTTTACGATTGGACATTTTTTTCTGCAAAGAAAAAACATTTTCAAACGAATTTTTGCAACGTTCTATGTTGCTTCAGAATTTGTTTCAGTAATATTTCTAGTTTTTGGAACTTATGTATTATAACCTCACATTTTAAATATTAATTTTTAATAGTAAAAAATAAAACATGATTTTATGCGACAGTGCAAACTCTGTTAAAGTTTTTTTTCTTGGTCAAGTTTTTTACTAATGGGGAGGATAGTATAGCACAAGCAATCGCTGAAAAATCATAAAAGCGGATAACTTTTTTTTTAAAATTTATGAAACGATAAAATTAATTTTGTTTTTTTAATTAGAATTGTTGCACACTTCAGATGTACTATGATACATTGAAAGAAGTTTAAAATAATACTGAACCAAAAATCCAATTCTAATTTTTCAATGATGCATTTTTTCAAACTGTTTCAAATCATTGAAGAAACGAATTTGAAATACAATCCGTTTTTTTTACTTTTTCTCACGCTTTCTCCAAAAAATAAAAAAAATGGTGCTCATCCGTACATCATGTTCCCAGATAAATTATTTATTGAGGTACATACTTAAATATGTTTTTCTCTTTTTTTTTGAATAACAAAAATCATGAAACATTGGAATCCGGTTCTTTCCGTGCTTCAATGTTCCCTGATCTTGTTACTATTTCTTAATTCAGAGGCCGGACATAAATTATCAGCAAATTTTTTTTTGTAGATTAAAAGTCATCTCTTCAACTCGAGAGCATTGCAATTCTTGACCGAGAAAACACATTTATCAGTTTTTCAGAGATTCTAGAGCCATAAATGTGGCTTGTCAAGCCATGTTTGAAACGTTCAATAAAATCAAATTTCCCGGCAGAGTGAAAAAAATCAATGTAATAGTTTTTGTTTTCATAAATGAAGAAACGGACAAAATTGAATTTTTGTTCCAATGTTTTTAAAATAGGCTTTCAATGAACTCAATAAACTATTCTAAAGAGCCCACCTACATTTTCCCGCTAAAGTTCAACAAAGTGCAAAGTCTAAAACGGAAACCAACTCTCCTACTGACTAGTTTTTCGTTTTTTTTTTCTCATTTTTTTAAAACAAACTGAAATGTCATTTTGAAAAATTAAAAGATTCAATCGTCTACAATTTTTTGTAGCTCTAGCAATTTTCCCAATAAAAACATTACTTTTTATATATTGTTTCAGCAGTTTTTGTAATTTTGTTAGTATCTAAAATAATTGGTACTGAAGTTCTGCAATTAAGATCGTTTGCGTCTGGTTTGTAAACCATTTGTTACTTTTTGTGTTGTTTTCAGGAAATGTTTGGTAACGTGCATCCATGGTTGATACCACTGGCATTTTTCTACCTAATTATCATCCCCGTTGGAATCTTCAGCAATGTGATCATGATCATTTGCTTCTTTGTCAATCCGTATGTTTTCAGTTTTTTGAAAAATTTAAATTTCTCCAATTTCAGACGCCTCAGATCTCCATTTCACATTCTCCTCACGCTAACTTGTCTCGCTGACGGAATTCATGTTTGTGGCCAGATTATTTTCGTGTTTCAAATGCTCACCAACAGTCTGGGAAAATGTTTTTGTTTCTAAAGCAAACGTATCAGTTTCAGCGTATTCGTACCAATCAACATGTTACATGCTCAATGTTTTACCTGTCATCGGTTTGACCCTTGCTGCACCTCTTCTAATGCAAATTGGATTAGATAGACTTTTGGCAGTGTCTTTTCCAATCAGGTATATTTTAAAAATTTCAAAAAAAGTTAAAAGAAAATTGTCAAATTATTTTTAATTTAGCTGCAGTCAGGAAAAGTTAAAAAAAACGTTGTTCAGGTATCGGGAGCTTCAATTTCAAAAATTATTCTACACTTCAATTCATTTAATCTTTCCTATTCTCTACACAATATCAATTCTCTACCTTGGCTTTCTCGAACGAAATAATGAGTGAGTGGCTTTTAAACCTCCCTTTTCAAAAACATAATGACCGTTCAAAGTATTCATTTCCGTAATTGCAGACAAGTGAAATGTGCTATACCAACTGCTTTGGCAGGCATTTCCTTCAAAGTGTTCACTCTTTCAAGCCATGCAATTTACGTGTCAATAATATTGGCCTACTTGATGACCGCGATACTTCTCAAATTTCACGATACAAGTTAGTCCGAAGTTTTTGCTTTGTGAAATGATAGTGATCCGTCTTGATATGATAACTAGATAAGCAATTTATTTCATTCAGATTTCCATTTAGGGAATAATTTTTCAGGCTCTCGATTCAAAGCAGTTTTCAAATCAATTGGTGTAACTGTGGGAATAGTTCTTTTTGGATGGGCAATCACAACAGTCTCAAATACTTTTGGGTTATTTGTTACAGACGACATGGAAGTTTATAATTTGATTCAGATGTATTCAGGGATCACTGTAAACATTGCAATCTCATCCAATCTTATCATTTTCTATACAATCAAGTGAGTGAACAAAAAAACAACAGAAACCACAAAAAATACAATAATATTATGCATGAAAATGTGCAATGTCCAATTATATGCCTAACTTGATTTTCCGCAAAGTAATCATGCTAGAACACCAAACATGAAAATTTTAATGTGCATTTTTATATACGCACGACGCCTTATCAGTTATGAATTTCAGTCCGGAATATCAATTGACGGTTAAAATGTTGATGGATGGCACGTGCGGAAAACTACCAACATTCTCTGACTCTGCAAGTGAACTACAAAATCTAAGAAAAAATACGAAATCTCAAGAAACTTGATTATAATCGGTCGTTATCGCTTGTTTTAGAGCTTCTCAATCATATTAGCTTGTCTCACAATTTTTGTGTTTTTTTCACATATTTTTCAAATTCCATATCCATCGATCTTCCCTTTACTCAAAATCATCTCATAGGAAAATTAAATGAATCTCGTTTTATTTTTGAAAAAATAAAAATAAAATCAATCCGATAAATTTCAGAAAATTAATTTGATTTGGGTCAAGACTTGCAGTTTACTCGTAGTTATTGTATTTCTCTATTCCGAATCTATTGTCTCTTATTTGCACTTTCGATCTTCCGTTGTTCTTAGCACTGTGTTGTTGTTCTCACTGTCCATTCTTTTCAAATCGGCTGAAAAAAATTTTGAAGCAATGTTCAAAGAAAAATAATGAAAAAAAATATAGAAATGCGAGAATGAATATTTATGGAAATTGATGTTTCTTTTCGAAGTTTCTTGAATTTCTTTGCTAGAATTTTGAAAGCGTTTTGAAAATCGTTCAAAGTGCAAAATGTTCACTAAAATTTCTCGCAAATTTTATAGATTGACGCAAATTTTATAGATCAAACACCAGTATTCACCTCACCATTCTGCCGTTGAATTGCTCCCATTCGATCTTTGGGGAAAAGATTCCAAAAAAGAGTGTATCCAAATACAGTGACTGCTAGATTGAATCCAATAAAAACGAAGAGAAGAGCCATTTTGGAAGTTTTATACTGATTGAACGTGGAATGAGAGGTAATAAGATTGAAACGGTGTTCCACGTGGTTTGAGCAGTTCACGTTTACACAGGTTATAAATGAAACAAAAATGTTCTGACTTCTTGTCCTTGCCTGAAATTATCACCCGAGTTAACTATAAATGACGTGGTTAGAATGATGATAAGCGGGGAGAGACAGGCCTAGAGACAAATGATTGAGTCACACTGTAAGTGTAACCTGTCGGAAAAAGGAAAGTTTAAAGAGCAGGATGAGGAAATAATCCAGAAGAGAGTGTCAAATAGTATGACAAATGAATGGCAAACATATGAGAAAAATGTGTAGAACTATTTACAGAATAGAATTTTGTGTAGAAACTTATACTATAATAAAAAGTCCGAAAATATGATTTAATTTTTTTGGCTGAGCTATAAAGAATTTCTTTAAAATCGTCGAGTGTGTCAACATTAAATTTTGAAACGAGTTTTTTTCAAATAAAATTTTAACATCAAAAACGCTTCGGTATTATTTTTAAGTTATTCATCATAGAAACTAAATTTTTTGAACATAGAATTTCATAGCAGAAATTATTTAATCTACACTCATATGGAAGTTTATCACTTTTCACCTAGTTTTCACAATACATTTTATGCAATATTTTGTTTGAAATTGTAGGACTTTCAGATTATGAAAACATTCTCGTCATCGTAAAAAGTAAAAAGTTTTCAAGGTCGCAAAACACTTTAAATTTCTCTGAAGAGGATTAAAAAGAAAATTCTTAGCAAAAGTTTGAGCAAAAAGTAATGGAAAAATTATGAAAGGAAAAAAGTAAAACTCAGATATTACAAAAAAAGACGTTCGGAAGAACCTAACTTCATTTTCGAAAAAATAAATCGGGATATTTTAAAAGCGAATCTCGACATTTCCAAAAGCATCTTTCGATTTTTAATTAAAATTTGAATCAGCTCTATTCTCTAATGAGATATATCTCAAATGTACGAGTACATTCATTTAAGTGCAATGAAGCACGGCGAAATGCATCTTATTAGATATAAAGGTAGATTGGTTTGAGTCTTTTCATAATACCGAGAGGCTCAGACTCCTCCCTAATTTATTTTTCAACCTGGTAATCATATATGGCAATAAGCATTCTTAAGTTTCTCCCATTTTTCAGCTGTCTTCACTCTCTCGCTATTTGCTATTCTCTTCCCCCCAAAAAAGAGAAAGTGAGAAATAAAAAACGATGATGATGAATAATGTAAAGACCGGATACAAAATGAAAAAGAAGGAGCACTGATCGAGTAAGAAAAGGTGAAAAGACCTTAAGAACAAGAGAAATTTGCAAAGAAGATGAAGAGGAAGACATATGAAAAGACGAAGAAGATGAAATAGAGAGGAAATTAAGAAACAGGAAAATAATAAATATATATAGGAAGAGGGAAGATCTCGCCTTGCTAACTATAAGTATTATAATCCTTGCTGGCATGCTCAAAGACTCGAAGAAAATAAAACATGAAAAAGAGGAGAAAGTAAGAAGGAAACGAGAATCTTGATACATTTTTCCGCCCCCATGAAGAAATTGAAATAGAAGAAAAACTGGACAAAGTTTTTGGAACGTCTTCTCTCTTTTCCATTCAACAAAGGCTTTTGCTCTTTTTTGTTGTTTGTCGCTGTTTGATTGAGTCGCCATTAACGCTTTTTACATCACATTCTACAATGGAAAAACCACTTACTGGAATGGGGGGCTTTGAAATTTTTGGAAAAAAAATTTGAAAAGGATATGGCGAAATATTTTATGCTCAGGAGAACATTTTTTGAAAATTGCGTACTTATTTTATCCAACTGATTTTTAATACAGTTTGACAATTCGGGCACACCTAAAGTAAGTATCATACAGTTTTTAATATCTAACGGTTAAGGTGTTTCCGAATCTTGGGCGTTTCGGTGTCTAGTTATAAGAAACAGAAAACACCTCCAAAACAGTGATAAGACTTGTCTGGAATCTGATAAATGCTTATTTTCACTGTGACTTGGTTTGCCACTTTAACATTCCTAGAGCTAATTTTTCAGTGTCAATAGTTTCCAAAAATTAAAACTTTTCCAAAGATTTTTTGTTTTTGATCAAAAACTTTTTTAAAAGGAATTAGTTTAGGTCATTCACGCCGTCAAAAAATGCCTACCAGTGTCTTTGAGAGAAACGGCATCATACTTTTTAGATGAGTAGATACGCATTTTTTGAACGCATAAACTTCTTAACTTAATCGCATACCAGCATTTTTGAAAATTGGAAAACTCGCACAGAATTTGTAAATTGAACATCTTTTGAATAAAGAAAAGTTCAAATTTTTGTCGTTTCTCTCACAAAAACTCATTTTTCATTTGTTATTGACATTTCAAATGTGACATTTCTGTGAATCACTGAGAAAATATTGACAGTTTGGTTTTGAAAATTCAGAAATCTATTTACGATTTTTCCACTTAATATTAAATCTAGGGGATGTGTGTGTGTATCTTAAGAAATATATATATATATATATATATATATGTATATATACAGGAAAACTAAGTTAATAACATTCTCTCTTTCTGGCAGGTGTGAAAATTCTATTTGGGAATTCGATTACAACAGAATTAAATTGTATGTACAAATCATGGATTGATAAGGTAAAAAGAAATAAAGACGAATAATATGAAAAAAATCAATGGTGATAGATATGAAATGTGGCAGTAAGTAAGTCACTTTGCGCAAACACCTGTCTTCCTTTTGGTTGGCTAGGGCTCGCGGAGCTTTGTTTACTCTGCTGTGTCCGTTGTTCGCACTGTGATACCAAATGTCTTGGATACTCGTATTTAAGTGGGGTGAATGGTTCAAAAATTGGGAACTTGAGCAAAAAGAATAAGTGAAAGTAAAAAAAGAAAAGAAAGGTGCTTTCTATTGAAACAAATGAAAAGAGGAAAAAGAATGAGAAAAAGGGAGCGTTGAGCGGGAAACAGGGAAACGAGAAAATAATACCACACAGGAAAAGGGAAAAGGAAAAAATGGGCGAGATTTTTGGGAATATTGACTTTACTGCAGTTTTCTGAAAACTATTTCCGTTCTTTTAAGTAGATTATATGTATATGTATTTTTTTAAATTTTAATTCAAAAAAAAATTTCATTTATGCACACACAAAATTATTAAAGTATTCAATGGCTCAACGGACAAGATAGAAAAGAAAAACAGACATCTGATGAGGACCAGCCATAAAAATTAAATAAATACTATCCTAGAGACGAATTTCTTCCCCGCCAACTCGATTCGTTCCTTTCTTCTCTTTTGGCATACACGGAATGTATTGAACTCCGGGTATACGGTTTAATATATTCATCACCCATTTCGGATAGCTGTATGTACATTCGTCTATTCCACCTGCATAGATCTCGCCTCGAGCACGAAGACCTCGTTGTTCGCGTGTTGCTCCTGAAATAGAAAAGTGTATTCAGCTGCTGCTTCTGTGAAATCGGATGTAAACATGATGGTTGCATCAAGCATCGAGTTATCCACAACTTTACGAAAAAAAACTTTTTCAAGAAAGGAAGTCAATTTCCAGAAACACAAAAGTTATTTTCTGAATTTATAATAGATGGAAAAAGGGAATTTATTTTTTGGAGGAATGTGATGCACTCATAACTATTTACATACTTACCTCCAATTGAATTATCTAAAATACAAGCACAAAGGGCTCCTACAAACATGGGCATCTGAAGTAATACGTTGAGAATTTGATTGAACCATCCCCAATCGGTGTCTACTGGAAAGAGCTTGAAATATTTTGGCACAATGAGACCAAACATCATGGAAAATCCAAAAATTCCCATGTTACGGGAGAGTGTCATGTCAACTGTTTGAAGATTAGACACAGCTACACCGACGACCATTGCCATTGAAGAAGCAAGAACTCCACCAACAAGAGGATCTGGAATTGTTGAGAGAAGTGCTCCAATCTGAAATTCATTTCATAACATTTACTTTATCTAGTCTTCCATACTTTAGTGATTAGTCCAAGGATAATAAGAAAAACTCCAGCCATAACCATAGTCCAACGAGAAGCAACTCTTGTAACACCAATAACTCCAATGTTTTCAGTATGTGTAGTCATTCCAACTCCAGGACCAAGAAGCCCTGATATTAAAGATCCTAATCCTTCAGCCAATATGCCTCTATTTATTGCGTGACTCGGTGGGGGACGTTCTTCCGAAACTCTTGCCGCTGCATGATAATCTCCAACTGACTCGAAAACTGATGTCATTGCAGAGAGCAAAAATAATAGGAAAAGACCAGTGTTAAACTGAGGGGGCCCGAACTTCCCCGGATACGGTACTTCAAGCCATGAAGATTCTCTGATAACTGCAAGAGAAATGTTCTTGTCGACACGAGCAGCACTTCCTTCCGGTGTTAGGTTGAAAATTGTAAGAGCAACACAGAAGATCCATGAGGTACAGATAGCAATTAGGTACTAAAAATATTGGAAATCATTTAAACTTACATGTTTTTAAAAGTTCTCACTGGATATTGTCCAAAAAGATTGATTCGATACCAATGAAATTTTCCATTTTTTATTCCAGGAACAGGAACTTTGACTTCCGCTAGATAAAGAATTGTTGCAAACAAAGTAACAGCTTGTACTATGGCGACCCAATGCTTACTGATATGAGTTACCATTAAATCAACTTGACTGAAAGCAAGAAGAAGCATAAGAGGGGATACCTGAAAGGTTCTGATTTTAAAGCGCTTCCAACGATATGATTAATTTTTAGAAATAGATAGGATTTGTTTATATACAGAGTTTTTGGTTGTTCGGAACTAAATTTACTGTGAGTGGCCCAATAAATTTGGTCAGCATTCCGACTAGACCAGTAGCTCCAATGAGAATGGGTACAAACGATGAAGCGATGAGGCATCCTTGAAGAAGTGCGAGTTTCCCGTAATAAACCTCTTCAGGAACATAGTCACTTTCCGTAGCATTACAAGTATTTTCAGGAAGACTCATAAACCCTTGAACAGAAGGAACATATGCAAAAGCCGTTCCTTGCAAAAGAGCCAGCCTAAAAATAAAAGTAATGGACCAATCTATTTGAATTTTTTATACCTCATTCCAAAAAGTGTCTGAATTATTGTAGAAATGCCACTGCTCACAAATGTCGAACTGATGAGTGTCTGTCGTAGAACCGCTGGAACAAAAAAGATTTTGAGACTGAAAATTGGTTCCAGAAATTGTTCAAAATCTCACCAATACTCGATCCCGGGCACATTGAATCAGCCATAATAAGAGGTACTGTTAAAAGTGCAGACACACAAACCATAACTTGCTGGAGTCCATATAAAAGAGCAATTCCAATTGGAGGAGTATCTCGGGCTTTTAAAAACGGCCGTTGAGCCGTTTTCTTTTCTCTAATTTCAACTCTTTTCTCAGGATAATCCATTTATCTGAAAAATCAAACGTTCAAACTCATAGGGGAAAACAAAAGGGAAAACGAATAGAGGTAGAGGTTTCAGCACAAGTTCGCACGGAACTTGTCAGCATATGTAAATGACGGGGCAGAAAACCAAAAACTGTATGTTTTATGTAAAACAGAGATGACTGACGCCCACAACTGTTTTTAATGGGAACCTATAAGTCATATTTAATATTTTTATAGAATTTTGAAAGAAACAAGAATGTTCAGGACAAGGAAAACGGAACACTTTGAAATTAGAAGGCATGAAATTACACGTGGATTTGAATCCCCAAACGGCACGTTGGAATTAGAATGTGTAACAAAAGACGTGAAAAAATATTATATTAAGCACGTGTTCTAATTGTCGAACTTCACTTTTTTCTTCTTTTATTTTTAAAAAACTTAATAATTTTAAAAAGCTTGGAGCAAATTCATTATTAGGTTTTGTCAAAAAAGTAGAATAGACTCGTACTTCGTCCCCAATAGAAAACAATTATTACCCTCAGAGTTCAGAGATCCACTGTTTGAAAACTACATGCATAATGATACATGTTTATAAATAAAAAGGCAGACTGAGTACATTTTTATTTACCGAAACTGATATGATCAACATATGATTTCAATGTGACTATTATAAAATATCAAATATTATTTTAACTAGACTATTTATCATATGTTTTTAACTCTAAAAAGTTATCATGGACAATCGGTGGAAAAGATTCAGGAAAATCGTTGTTTGTCAGACTGCTAGAAACAAAGTAAACACAAAAATGAAATATACAGGTAGATGGACGGATTAATGTGTTTTGTTCCGGCGCAATTCTAGTCGCATCAATAATAATTTTTGTGAAATAGCATTACTAAAAATTAGTGTTATTTTTTGGTTTGGGAACGTCTTTCCGACTTGTGAGAACTTTGTGAAAATATATAAAATTCATGATTTCTTAAAGAAATAATGTCTGCAGCAGTGAAATTAATTAGTACGTATTACTTTTCTGAAAATAAAATAAAATAATATACGGTGTTTTTCCAGTTCGTATTGCTTACAAAATTATTAGTCCAAAACTAGTTTTTATTTCCTTGCACACCTTCAATCCTTTCGGGATATACTTTCGGGGTATACCAAAATGGCAACATATGTCTGTGAAACGGGAACACTTGCTAATCAAATTATTTAAGAAAAATGTGAAGCTCATTAACGCTATTCCAGTACCAATGTTGTGAATCTATGTGCACTCTTACTTTTCTTGCTATTTTTCATTGATAAGGTTAAGTCAGCTGGTTATAGTTTTTCAATTTGAAGAGACAATTTTAATTGACTAATGTTTTTTAAAAAAGTAGATTAAGGCTAAAATCAAATGAAATGGTGATATCATTGGCTGATCAATGGATATCTTTATGGAGATGGAAGAGAGATTGAGAGATAATAATGGATACGACAAGATTTGATTGGCAATCTTCCAAGTGTGTCAATGACAGAATGTGTCAGAAAAAGATCTGAAAAGGATGAGAATGAACGTGTTCGTTTGTTGGAATATAATTCATCTATTTAGTACTAAAAAAAATGAAATGGTTTGCTAGAAACAGTGAATAGGAAATGAAATGCCGGAAGAATTAGAATCTGTATGTATACAAAGTGATAATGCATATTGTTGTGGTAGAGAAAGAGAAAAGAGGCGACAAACAGGCACGTATCATTGTCTGACGACTACTGGCAGAAGAGAAAACGATGAAGAGACGTTCAATTTGGGACGAATTCGACAAATGGGCAAAAATTAAATGGGGTGGGGCAATTACTGATTGAAGTTTAAGAGTGATTGTTCAAAATTTGAATTGAGATATTCTGGAGATTTTATTTTCCTAAAAACTAATTTTCCTGAGAGGCATTCAAGACGTGCCATACCTGATATACTCTTGGAAACACGTCAAAATTATTTTCAGAGAGTGTGATGTCACAATCGTTAAAGAGCCTACTGTCTTCATATTTATTACAAGTTCATTTTGCTTCATTTCAAAGAAAATGAGGAGCGCATAAAAAATTTGGGCAGGACACTTTTGGAATACTGCATGTTGCAATTTTCCAACAGTTATAATAAATAAAGTATAATTGATCTCAAAATTAAAAAATAAAAACTTAAAACACAACAATCCTTTTCGTACAGCAAAACTTATTTAAAGTATTTGTCGAAATTATGATAACAGATTTTAAGGTCTAAATGTGACAAAATGTCTACACTCAGTTAAATAAACAACAAAACATAATCATAAAAGTTGTATTTAACAACCAGTTTTTCATACAATTTTTACATACAACTTTATATATATATAATTTTTTTAGTTGCACCGGGATTTTTTATGCTTTTCAAGAAATATTTAAATTCTGAAATTCTAGATGGATTTGTGAGATTGACGAACTATTTTTCCCGATAAATTAGAAGGTATACTGTAGAAAAACACAGAGGGTTAAAATAGCTTTAATTTTTTTAAGTGTATTTTTAACTTTTGAGTTAACTTTGTTGACTACATTTGACTTCAAAAACGTATTCAGAAAGCCAAAAAATCTGAGAGATATCAATTGGATAGTGACTAAGCATCTAGTGTTGCAATTTACCAAAAGTCATGATTTTGAAAAGGCGGATTCTTTTAGAAAGTACTTTTCCAATGTTCGTGGCGTCATTTTTTGATTATTTCTTGTTCGACAAAAGACCAAGTGAATCATATCATTTTTAAAAAGGAAATTATAGTTTTTGCAGCAGACAAATAAATTGAACTATCTGCATGTCAATAACAATTCCGAACGATTTATTATGGGTGGTTCGACTTGTGCGCGCAGGGATTTGCATGGCGAATGAAGATGGTGTGATGATGGAGTGAGAGAGATTTTAAGGGCTCTTTTCGGTTTTCGTTTCAGATGGTAATGATGTTTTGTGTCTGTCATTTGTGTTTGTGTGTGTGTGGCTCAGCTCATTTAACAATTGTGATGTGATGATCGGGTCGAAAAACTGACAATAAAAATATGAAGGGGAGAGAAAAAAAGGAAGAGGGAGAAATAGAAAAAAGAAGAAATGGGTGGGGCGAATGGTGGTGATGGACGATTTGATGGAATATACTTACAAAATATAAAAATCTGTAAATCTGTGTGCGGCACCCGAAGCGACTACAACAATACGGATCACCGGATATTGGGGGCGGGTCGACTGGGAAGCTCGATGATCTGTTTCATTTTCAACTAGTTAAAAAGAGGAGGAGGAAGAGGAAATTCTTAGAAATTTTTTGAAGGAAGGAAGAAATTGGGGAATTTTGTACATTTAGTGGCTGCGTTTGTGGGCTTTTTGAACGGTGTCGAGCTTCTTGTTGGTTTGACCGACGATTGGCTCGATGAGATTGTATGGGGCTTCTCTTGTTCCGTGCAACATCAGCTCGAACTTCTTAAGGGTTCCGGCATGAGCTCCAGGTCCCTGAAACATTATTAGTGTTTACAGAAAATTTTGTGTACAGATTATCATATAAATGTTGTGCTTTGATCTATGAGAAAACAACATTTTAAGATATCTTATCTTAGCCGATTTCGCAGCCGATTTCGATCTAGTTCTAAAAAAACGTTAGGCGAACTTAGAAAAAGGTATACAATATTTAAGTGCTCAAATAAAATTGTTCATCATGAATGCATTACTCACTTGGAATCTGGCGACAAGTCTCCATTTTCCTGTTGGATTCTCTCCCCATGTGTGTGTTGTCATGAATGGCCAGTTGGTGAATCCATCCTTTGAATCATCATCCTTTGGTCTGCGGGAAAGAATCATGGTACGGGTTCCCATTGGAGAGATCAAGTAGAGAGTGGTATCTCCACGACGAGTCGAGTTGAACGAGACAACTGCTTGAACATGTTCCAGGTAGCGGACTTCGAATTGAGATCCGGCACATCCATCAGTATTAATTTCAAGAATCAAGTTTCCATCGGCTGGGATCTCACTGAAAGCAATTTAACGTAATGATTAGTTAGGAATTTGAATGGTCATTCTGTAAAAGTGACTTACTGTGGAGTGTCAATGAGTCCAGCAGTACAGTGATAACGTGGTGGGGAAGTCTTCCAGGCCATTGCCAACATGACCATCTCTGCTGCATCAAGAACTCCAAATCCGAAAAGGTGATTGTACTCGAGTCCAACTCCATTCATTTGCCATTCAAAGTGAGAACAGTTTCCATGAGAGTCGCGGTGGTTATCGTTGATTCCGAGAGATGGGAAGTCACGGCATCTTCCGTCAAACAGGGAGTTTCTGCTTGAAGTGAGAACTGTCAAGTGTTGGAGATCTCTCCAGGTAAGAGATGGATTGGCTTCAAGAGCAAGGGCAAAGACTCCTGCCGCTTCTGGAGCAGCAGCGGAAGTTCCGGAGTGAGATCGGGTGCATCTTCCGTAGAGATCGGTAGTAGCGACTCCGGTTTCTGGGTTTCGTCCTCCATTGGAGAAAGTGGAAGCAAGGGTTGATGAACAAGATCTGAAGTTTGTTTTAATTTGTGTTTGAAGTGAAAATAAAACTCGAAACATACTCATCGTAGTGAGCATTTTCTCCATTGTTAATGGCTGAATTGATCGAGATTGTCCACATGCTTGCCGCATATCCATCACAATTACAATCATCATCCTCTCCTCCGTCTCCACTGGCCCAAACAAAAATGGATCCAAGTCCGTTACGTCCCTCGTTGACACCCCTGACGATTGCTCGCATAGTGGCATTACGTGGTCCATCAACAGTCTTTCCATCATCAGTCGGTCCCCATGAAGCAGAGTAGATATGAATTTTGCTCGGCTCGTGTCCCATTGAATTGGCTTCAATGAGATCGGTCATGTAGGGTTGATCAAGCATTCTGATTCCAGCAACCTTTCCGTCATAGGCAACTCCGACTCCACAGACACCGTTGTCACGGGCGGCAACGATTTCTCCGGCGCATCGAGTTCCGTGGGAATTGAACCAGTCATCAGTGTATCTTGGATATGGGAATGGATCATTTGATGAGAAATCGTATGAAGCTTCGGCATTCTGGAAAAAAATTCGATTCATAAATCTACTGTAAACAGATAATTTGACGAAATTTTCAATTTTAAACATCAATTTTAAAAAGATTATAAAAATCAGTGAAATAAATGTTCAATTATGTTACGTCTACAAATGAGACTTTTGAGAATCCATTTTTTGAGACAAATGGCTCTCAAGTAAGTTTTCAATAGCTTTTTGGTTATTCTAGACTTTACATTTTTGGTTTCTGATTTCTTCGAAGAGAAATCCAAAAAAATTTACTGGGCATTTTAGTGTTCTCAAGACAGCTTTGGAATTTAATTCAGTTTCCCTATTTTATGGCTTCACTATTTGTCTCAAATATCAAAATATGTGAGTTTCTACCAAAACGATAAGACCCTGATTGTAATGTGTAATCAGACGACTTACAAAGTTGTTCTTAATATCCGGATGCATGTAATCCACTCCGTCATCCATAATCGCTGTTGTGATGTTCTTTCCAGTAAATCCCATTGCCCAAGCCTTAAAATTTTTATTTTCCAAAATTTTTATTTTTCTTTTCAATTTGTTACCCTTTCCACATTCAAATCCAAACGAGCTTTTCCGCCAGCTTGTCCAGTGTTTTTCTGGAAAAAGAGCATGTTTCGGAGAGAATTTTTTGGCGCAGAGCAGCAGAACATTGGGGCGCATTTTTCTTTATTCTCCTCCCTCGTTTTTTTCTTTTCATGACGAAGTTATCTCATGAACTATTTACATGGTTGGGAGGAAAGCAACGGAAAGACGAGACGAAAGGAAATTCTGATGAAGCCCTCAGGGTAGGGACAACCAAGAAAATGGATCCCTAATTTATGGGGGGAGAGGGTAGACGTTGTGCACGATCAGAAAAACATCAAAAAAACTTTTGTGCAGGTTTAATTAATAAAAGTTATCAATGTTTTCGTGTCCTTAGTTCTGGAATTACGATTTATTAAAAAAAACGTTGAAGACGGAAATATTTTTGTTATTCTCATTATCTAATGCATACTATCTGAAATACTAGGAAATTAGTACGAACTGAACGAATTGCGTCACGTGGTTGCCTGAATTCGAAATACCAAGTAACATTATTTCTGTTCAAAATGTGTTCCTTGACTCACCAAGTACCACTGATATCCATAAAGTGGATCCGATGGAGACATGACTGCTGAAAAGTCAAACTGGCTTTCCAGTCGCTGTTCAAGCGGACGATATCCTCGCTTTGTACGGGTGTATCCTTTCAGCTGCTCGACGTGAAGAACCTGAATAAAGAATGAAAAAAGTTGGATGAAATGACGTAGGGAAGAGATGTTGGAAGGAATATTCTATTGCTCTAAATGATCAAATGAATGACCATTTTGAATTGGATTTAACACAGATTTAGCTGATCAATGTTGTAAAAATAGGTGTATGGTGAAGAGAATTATGGGATTAGTATATCAATATATTTTGTTTTTGAAAGTTAAAATTTGTCCGGATCATTGTTGAATTTGTCATGATTGTTTTTTTTACAAATTTCACATTATGTGGTGACGAATGCTTTTGAACAGAACTGTGTAGTATAATGTTTCTAGTTTAAATATTTGTGCAACCAGCACTTGTTCATGATAATAAATACTGCGATCAGTAATTACCGAAATAATACGAATTATATTCCATTCAATGTCAGTGTCAGTATTCAATTAATGACTGCAAATCGCCTAGTTAATATAACTTTTAAAATTTTGGCAAAAATGTGCCGCACTAAATTCTATGAAATTCACATCATTTAGTTTTTTGTTTTTGCCTCAATTTGAATTAAGAACTTCTGTTAAATAAAGCGATGTTTATCATAAGTTGTAAAATGTAATTTTCAACTGTCTAACCGAACTTTTACTTTTTTAAAGTAGTCTGATTACCAATTTATATGCTTCTCTATAACATTTTTCTTGGTCAAAACAGCAACAAGTCTACAGTAACCCATGATTTCTTACCTCATCATCATTATGAAGTTTAGCATGATGACCTGCTGATCTTCTGGTTCGTGCATGAACAAGTGCTGGTTGCACAAAATGATATTCATTATCACTTGCTGCAACTTGTCCTCTATTAATAAATCCGTGACGTTTGGCTATCCGATGCGCATCTTCCAGTCCACCTCCCTCTTTTAAATGAACATGGAAATGGTTGGTGTAGACGTCGACCGCCTCACCAATGCCGATGAAAATCGACAGGAACACACATATTAGGTCGACATGTGTGTTTTTCATACCTTCAATTGAAAAATATTTATTGTCAATATTCGAAAAGACAATAGATCGAAAGAATATAAAGAAAATAATGAGGTTGAATAAAATATGAGTCAGGTTTGTAAGGCTGGTTTTTTTTCACACAACTTCCGAGAATTTTTGATTTACTCTAATAAAAGTTTAAAGGCGTTTTGAAGAATGTCTTACCTTTGAAAAATGTAATGAAAGGTTGCAAAAAAAATTTTCAGAGAGATATTTAGATTTTTCTAAAAAAAAACACGGGTTTTCAAATTTGCGGAAGTTTAGTCAGGCATCTGATGATAAATTCAGTTAAATCGGCCGACTTGAAAGGATAAAGTTTTCATGAAGTTCACAGAAATATATCGGGTCCGGACTCCGACTTTGAAACTTTTATTTTTGAAATTTTAAATTGTTTGAAACTAGAATATTTTTAAAAATTTCATGTAATCTCCAGTTTCCCTCATGAAAAAATTTATTAAATACCAAGATTTTCTTAATATTATTCATCCAAAATTTATAAAAACGAAAAATACGTTAATATGATTTGACATTTCCACAAAAAAGCTGAATAAAAATGTATGTCGTTTGGGCTGATTCAACCCGGAACTGCTTATCAAAAGAGAGCGTGTGACGTGAATATATTGGATCAAGCTCAGAATAAGAATGAGTCAATGGGTCGCAAAAGAGCATCTTTGAGCTATCATTTCAGAATAAAAAACATCTAATTCATAATAACATGGCTGGAACCGGAAATGTCAAAATCTTTTTTTTTGTGCGCGGGCGCAAACTCGGAAAACGAGAAAACGAGAAAAGATGTCAGTTTGGTTGAGCCTTCACAGCAGTGCTGAAAAAGTGGGCGGTTCGGAGAGCAGGGGGAAGATAGGCGACGAAGAAGCAGCAGGAGAAGAAAAAGAAGAAAAAAGAAGGCGAAAGAAAAAGATGACGACTATGAAGAGGTGGTGAGGGTGAAAGCTGTGCGCGTGCCCACACTGATCGATACGATGAAGCCGTCGCTGGGCACTGCACCTTATCGATCTGCTTGGCTCGGCAGCTCTCATTGGCTCTAGGCATTCACACACACACATACACACTCACGCACACAGATCTCTATGAGTCTTCTCTTCGATTTCAGATGACGTCGCTTTTTTGCCTCTTCTGAAATGCGATGGGATGTGTGTGAGTGCTGAAGCGAGAGAGTATGAGTTTGGAAGAGCTCTCGACTTTCTCTCGGCTCACATGCTTGTTCATTTTTCTGCCTCGTTTCCAGTCAGAGCAGTGAAGAGATAATCAAATGAATGACACATAGGGAAAGAGAATGAAGAAGAAGATGTGCTTGGATCTGTGTATGCCCCCGATTCATCATCATCAGGAGCCCTTCGTGTTTTTCGACAAAATACTCAAATGAGATGAACCGGGAAATTTGAAGGGAAGTGAGAAAGATCTTTTAATATTCAAAATATTCGGAATATTCGCACGAAAATTGGAATAATTTCTTGGAAAGTAAATAATGTCACCGAGACAATGGTTCTAGTGTGGCTGTGTTATATATTGGTATTTTCCTTTAAAAAATTTAATATCATTTTTTTAATATGTCTATATTTTTCATAAACAAATTTCTTGAATTTAGTGTTCCGTGATACTATCAACTCAGTGTTCTTGTTTTTTTAGACCACAGCTAAATATGGAAAATTGGTCTTCTGTTAAAGTCGAACAATTGAAATAATAGTACATATTTTTTCGACAACACATTGCTAGAATCTTACGGATTATGGGAAAGGTGTAATTTCTCTAGAAATAAAAATTTGGTTTTATTCGTGTTCCAACAAGTCTGCAAACTTATTTATAATGAACGAAAGCCAGAGATCATAACGTTTTCTTTACAGGAAATTATATTTTTATGGGATCAAATTCATGTAAAGAAGGAACAAGGCGCTCAGAAGAAGGAAAAGAAAAAACTTAGAGAATAACTCTCAGAAACAAGAGTTCAAAAACCCAGGACTCTAGTGAATAGGAGTTTCCGGGAATGAAGCACATGGTCGAGAGCCTATGCATGGAGCAAGAGCAGCTTAACCTAATGGAAGAGCTCTTTGACCTTTATGAAATTAAGATTATAGTTTAAGCTATAATTTAGAGCCTAATATGTAATTGATAATCTCATTTTAAAAGCTCAAATTCAGAACTCTTGAATTCCATTTTGAGTGCTGCATTAAGTTGTAGAAGAAGAAATAGCAAAAGAGACGTCATTGTTCCTTTTGTGTTTTGCACATTTCAAAACTAATTACGTTTACGTGCAAGTTTTCAAGTTTTGAAAAAAGTTTTTGTAAACAAATTATAAGATGTGTAAACTATTAGGTGGTAAATATTTCTTAATAGATAAAATGAAAAGTTTCCATTGAAAAAATTTAAGCTAAATGAGTGTCTTGAAATAAGAAATGAAGAAATGTCTACTCTGGGCAAACAGGAAACATGCAGGAAATAGGCGTAGGCACGCACGTAGGTCGGCATTTCCGTGGGAAGAAGTGCCGCTTACCTTAGAAGTTCCTCCAAGTTACTTTATTATGTGACTCATAGATATTGTATATAATCAAGTACCTATTCTCACAATCAAGTAGCATAAGAATTCTACATGTTTATGATGCGCTCAAAGCTTCTGTCAGACAATAAGTACACCTTTTTGATACAATATATTCAAACCCACAAAGCGACCAAAATGAGCTGAAACGAAATGACGTGAAGAGACAGGTTGTGTGAGTGTGTTAATGGAGCTATTAGTCTATTTCAGAGAACGGATCACAATGTGAAAACAAACAGAAAAAAGTTATGAGAGAAAGGAAAGAGCTTCTTTATTTTCTTTTTTTTTCATTTTAGTTTGTTGCCAGACTAAACGAAAATCCACAAAAAAATCCCCGTGGACTAGTACATTCGTAATATGCGTATTAAAAACTTCATGAAAAATGTGCGTTTCTGCTTGAAAAAACATTGAAATTTTCAGCTGTTTTATAATACTGGGAACACATGATCTTGTAATGATTAAAGGGAATTCTAGGAGCTCAACTGAATTAAAACGAATTAAAAGAAATATAGTTTTTAAAAAAATACTACATATAAGTAATATTTATTTTTTATCAGACAAGACTTTTCATGATTTGCACTACAAACTTCATACAATTATTGATAGAACTCTAAAGTATTTATGAAACATATGTTATCCTCTATTGAAATCGGTTCGAAGCTTGTTTACGTGTGGTCCAAAGTTCTTGGTTCTTTGTGCGGTAACTCTTGAAAATCAAATTTTGCCTGAATTCTAAGCTGCTTCTTGACACAAAGTAAATATTCCATTTGAGAGAAAATATTGAAACTTTTCTTATTCTTGGACCTACATATGTTTCAAGAATACCTAAAGTTTCACACGAGCATATTCTGATTAAAGAACAGCTGCCTGGAGTATTTGAAACAATATGTGTTTGAATTTTAAAATTAAAACTGGTAAAGAAAATTTATGTTTTAAAGCTGAACAGCCAATGTCTAGACAAAACATGTTACGCCGACAAACAATGGACAATGTGTTAGGTTATTTTCAAAGCAAAAAAAGAGCAAAATGAGCACGACGACCACATTCAGCTTGCGGAAGGAAATTCGAACTGAAATATTTCCCATTGAAGGACGTTGTCGAGCATTCTCAAGGTGACGTCATCGTAGTGAAATGACATATTGCAAGTGGAAAACGTCATCACTCTTGAAGATGATATGAATTCAAAACGATTTATAACTATTTATATATTAAAAAATCATTTTCCGTATTCATTTATGTATCTCGTGATGATGTGAAAGTTTATTTGAAAATTCTTAGAAAACATAAAAATAGCAGCGAAAATACTTCCGATTGCATCAAAGTCTCATTTTTATAGAACGTGCAAATTTTTCTGAAGTAATTGTGAATTTTCAGAAAAACGATGCCGGAACAAACACAAATTTCTGAAATGATTGATATCGTGAATAACTATTAGAGTTGTCTCCTGTTTGGGAGATTGTTTCATTAATTTCCCCTTCTAATATGTCAATGCCCTTCTCAGTTTTTCATTCTACGTTCATAAATGTATGACTATTTCTCAACGAAACCTAGCTGCAGACCCGAATAAATTCACTCAATAAAACTTACGCGGATTTTTACCTCAAAAATACGGTACCAGGTCTCGGCACGACACTTTTTATCAAATACAAAAGGGTGTGAGCCTTTAAAGAGTACTGTAATTTCGAACTTTTTTTGTTGGGTAATTTCCATCGATTTTTCCTTGTGTTCGGTTTGCCAAAGTTTATGTGTTTCACAATTGTTTTATTCTGGGTTTTCATAATAAATAAAAATATGTTTACCGAAAAACAATGGAAAATCAATAAAAATAGTCTTGTCGAGATGAGATCAGTTTATGCCGACTCGTGAGCTCCAAAAGGATTTTCAACGCCAAGTAGTTCGTTAGAGCGCGTTTGCACTACCATCTCTGGGGGGGAAGTTTCGGGGACATTTGAGTTTTGGCTATATATTTTAAAATCGTTTGTAAAACATAATTAATTTTTGATTGGTCAAATATTAATGTAATGCAAATCATCTTTTCCCTCGATCTTTTGAACATATGTTGTATCATTTCTTCATGAATCTGCATCCCAAGTAAGCAAATTCTCGCTATTTTGTGTGGTTGCATACAACCGGTTCTTGTCATCTCCCTCACTCTCTCTCCCTCATTTTTTCCTCTCTTACTTTTCTTTCAGTGAAATCTAGTTTCCATAGCTTTCACTTCTTTCAATAACTCTTAATTTCACTTTAATTACATTCAACTTTTTCTAAAAATTAATATTTCCAATTTTGGTGTCAGGTTGTCCCATCACTTCACTGAGCACAAAAATGGCGGGAAAAATATGTTTGAATTATTGTGACGTCACAGCGCATTTTGAATAATTGTTTTTCAATCAAAGCGTCAATTTTTGAGAATGTTTCAATTATTCTTCAAATACTTTTTTGTGTTAATTTATAAAGTTGATATTTCAACGAGTATTCAATAATTTGGCAACTTAAATGGAAAAATTAATCAAATACCGTATATTCTCTATTAGTAAGGCGCCTCTATTAGTTTTGCACCTCTAATAGTTTTGCACCCCTTCCATTGTTCCCTATTTTTAGGAATACAAAATTTGCATTATTAAATCGTTTTACCAATCAGGAAAATTATTACAGACTTGGTATAACAAGTCAAAATTGGCAAAATATGAGTACAACTGGGACAATGGTTGCGTATCAGTCGTAAAATTCGTCCATTTTGGTTCATAAGGTGTTACTGAAATTGATGATATTTGCCATAACTTAATGAGAAACATGAGAAAAAAAACCTGCTTGAAAATTAGTTTTGCACCCTCTATTAGTTTTGCATCAAATTATGTGTCCGAAAATTAGTTTTGCACGCCTTACTAATAGAGGATATACGGTATATAAAGCAATTTTGTTGAAATAAATAAGTTGTTTATAAATTAATACAAAAAATTATTTGAAGAATGATTGAAAATGGGTACACATGTTATCACTGTATTTAAGACTGTTATTGTTTTTCGTTATCAATTTCTTTATCGAACAAAACGTGACTTGTAAGAGGAGAAGTGATTTTGAACAACTATTTTTAAATGGAACCAATCTGCATTTCGTTTCAAAATGAATTCTCTCTTTGAACATTTAGATCAATAATATATCGTTATCGCCCTTGTTTTTAAAGTTCGAATTCTCAAAAAAAAAATTGCAGTGAGGTCTCGGAGAGAGAGACCATCAGAATATGCAATTCGACGAAGAATGGAGCAAAGCCGATCCAATTGTACATGCACTTCTGCATCAGAAAGTTAGTTTCATTCGTCTCAACGTAGAAAACATTCCATTTTTACAGTCAGTAACTCCGGCTGCATGGCAAGATCTCTTTTATCACGTGTATAAAATCACATCTTGGGTAGATGACGGGCCTTTGAAAATTCGCGATATTCTCACTCGATGTATCAATGATTATGTTCATGAAGCAAATAAAGTAAGTTTTTTTTTCAATTAAAGGTGGAGTAGCGCCAGTGGAGATTTTGTAACTTATAAGTTTTGGCAATTTGCCATAATTTTGAAAAATATGAGCTTTTGAGGAAATCCAAATCAATGTCACATGTTCCGGTCCCTACAATGTTTTAATACAAATAGTTAAAACAAAATTATAGTTTAAAAAAATGTAGGAAAACATTTTTTTGGTCTACTTCCAACATTATGAGTAGCAAAAACTGATTAAATTTCACTGTTGGACACTAAATAAAATTTTTCTCAAGTTTTATTATATATTTGGTCATTTTGGCACCATTGGAGTAAAAAAAACTGCAGTTTCAATATTATTGTAAATTAATGGTTTATTTTTTAAATTCTACAGAGGATAAGAAGCTTGCAAACAGATGGAAGTCTTCTAATTGGTTACATCAAAGAATGGAATCGGTTTTATCAGCAAGCTAACATTCTTCCACTTCCATTCAAGGTGGTTTTTAATTGTCTTCTGTCTATTCAAATCTGGTCTTGCTACAGAAAATCGATGAAAGTTCGAGACGCCGAAGTGTTCCTGAAACTCCGGAAGAATCTATTCGTACCGTGATGCTCGAAAAATGGAACGAAATTATTTTCATGAATATTTCTGAGCAACTACTGGTTGAAGCTCTTCGTTTAGTGAAAGAAGAACGTGATGGAAATATAATCGACGCACAAAATGTTATCGGTATCCGAGAAAGCTTTGGTAAGATACAATTATTTGTACCTATTACACGAAGAATCATTTTCAGTGGCACTGAACGATCGAGCAGGGGAAGATCCACTTTTAGTCTACCGACAATCATTTGAGAGACAGTTTATCGAACAGACCACGGAATATTACAAAAAAATATGCGGAAATGTGAGTTAACCTGTTTTTTGGTGTTTCAAATACGTAATGTGTTTCAGCTTCTCAACGAACTCGGTGTTCTCGAATATATGGTTTATGCAGATAAGAAATTGGAAGAAGAGCAGCAACGAGCCAAAAGATATTTGGAAATGAATTCACCAACGTCTGGGAAACACATGGAAAAAGCAGTAATTGCACTTGTTGAGTCGTTTGAAGATACGATTTTAGCAGAATGCTCAAAACTAATTGCCAGTAAAGATGTCGAGCGTAAGTTTTGTATTTGCTCGAATTGTAAAAATGTATTCTTTTCCAGGTCTCCAACGTCTGTATCGCTTGATTCGTAGAACTCGAAGCGGAATTGATACAGTTCTCAAGTGTATTGACACTCATATACGAACTGAAGGGTTGAATGACATGAGAAACAATGCTGAGAACCTTTCTACGGTGATTTACAATATGCATTTTATTAAATTCATTAACTAGTTAATTGCAGGATCCTGAAAGATATGTCCAACAGCTCCTTCTTATGTTCGATAAGTTTTCTTCCCTGGTTCGAGAAGGATTCTGTGACGATGCCCGCCTTTTGACCGCTCGCGACAAAGCATTTCGGGCTGTTGTGAATGATTCGTCAATATTCAAAACTGAAATGATGAATAAGAAAGGTCGTACCTTATCGGTGGAATCAAAATGCGCTGAACTACTAGCCAATTATTGTGATCTTTTGCTAAGAAAAACACAATTGAGCAAAAAACTGACATCAGAAGAGATTGATGAAAAACTCAATCAAGTGGTAATAATTCAATTTTAGTTATTCTTAAATATAGATATAATCTCAGCTTCTCGTACTCAAATATGTTGAAAACAAAGATGTTTTCATGCGTTTTCACCGAGCCCATCTTTCACGTCGTTTAATTTTGGAAATGAGTGCTGATCAGGAAAAAGAAGAGATGATGGTGACAAAACTTCGAGAATGCGGAATGCCATCCGATGCAGTTAATAAATTATCCAGAATGTTACAAGATATCGAGCTGAATAAGGTAAAATTATATATTCTTATTTTAAAAACCTTGTACTTTCAGGACATGAACTCTTCTTTCAAAAAGGCGCTAACTGGAACAAATAACAACAAATCAATTGCAGGTACTTGAAAGAATTAATATTCGATTAACTTCAAAATATTTTACAGATTCTATCAATATGAAAGTCTTAAATGGAGGTGCTTGGGGTCGCGGTGGGTCTGAAAGAATTCGATTCTCTCTGCCTCGTGAATTAGAGGACTTTGTCCCCGAGGTAGAATTCCCTTTCACCATACCTATAAAATTATCTTAATTTCAGATGGAAGCGTTTTACAAAAAGCAACATAATGGTAGAAAGCTATGCTGGATGCATCACTGGAGCAGTGGAACTGTTTATATCTCAAAACAGCTTCAGATTAACTTAACATGTCTTTTCAGATGGTCTTCGGAACTGCAAATGGCGGCAGATTCGATCTTGAATGCACAACGTTCCAGATGGCAGTTCTATTTTGTTTCAATGATAGAGCTCATGATAAAATATCATTGGAAACTCTACGGCTTGCTACTGAATTACCGGATGCTGAACTGAATCGCACACTTCTGGTAACTTTCAATATTTCATTCTTATTTATTCAAGGACTTTTGTGAGTTCACAGTTTGAGATAATTCGGAACTAATTCTCAGATAATGCATTTCTTATTTCAGTCACTGGTTGCATATCCAAAGATGAGATACCAAATTCTTCTTTGCGACGTTCCTTCGACAACCGTCACAGCCAGAGATTTCACTGATTCTACAAAATTCCTTATTAATCATGACTTCAATGTTGTGAAAAATGGAAAGTCACAGCAACGTGGAAAAGTTAATTTGATAGGAAGACTTCAGTTGTCATTGGAAGCCAACGCTGAGAAGGAACACGAGAGCATCGTAGCATTGCGGGAGCTCCGCGTTCAAGAAGGAATTGTGAAGATTTTGAAAACTAGAAAAACTTACACATTGGCTCAGCTCACAATGGAGTTGGTCGAAATTTTGAAACCATTGTTTATTCCCAATAGGAAAATCATCAAAGAACAAATTGATTGGCTTATTGAAAACAAGTAAGAAAAAGTGAATAAAGTGCATAAATTCAACAAAAATTTCAGATATATGGAACGCCGTGCGGATGACATCAACACTTTCGTTTATATCTCCTGATTTTTTTCCTGTATTTTCCTTTTTAACTATATGTTATAGTATCAGTCTCACTTTCCGATCTAGTCAATTCGCATTGGCCTCTAACCACCATAGTTTTTCACCATTTTTCTGTATTATAATTTGTCATTTTGCATCTTCGATTTGGTATGGGTCTTAATTTCTCGGCTTATTCTCAAAATAATTGTATTGTTATCAAATGTTCATGTCTTACGCGTTCTCTTTTCAAACATGGTGGCGGTGAATGAATTTATTTTTTACTCGATTCGCAAGAAATGATAGATATTTGAACAGATGGATTTTACATTCGATTCCTGCTAGAGATCAACTCGGATAACAGGAAAGTAAATTTGTTGAAAATATTATGTCAAAATCAGTATATAATGAGAAGGAATGTTTGAACATCAAATACTGAAAATGAAATTATTTTATATTTTATTATGCATCCTTGTTGCCTCCGAAGCATTGGATTTTGTAAGTTTTACAATATTACGTAGACATTCAAATATGAGAGGTTCCGCCATATCTTATACGCATGGGTCTCGCCACGAGAATAACGAGTTACTGTAACTTGTATCGATTAATGGGTCGTTAGTGCATAATCTTTTTAAAATTAAATGAAAACAATACTGTCAAGATTTTTAATTTTAAAAAGTTTATGCAAAAGCGACCCGTAACTTATTATAACATAACTTACAGTAACTTATTGTTCGAGTGGCGAGACCCCGTGCGCAAAAGAAATGACGAAGATATCATCTGAAAACCAAAGTTATAATTTTGAAAATAACGGGGTTCTAAAGTCATTTCACTCATAAATAAATGTACTATTTGTCTTACTAATACTATTTAAATCTTTGTTTTAAAGTCCCATAACATCCTAAATATTGGAAAATATTTTATTGCAGAATCCATTACATCAATTGTGCTGGTTATGTGTACGTATTGTGAACTTGGCAAAACGCACGAGCAACTCACAAGCTGTCAAAGAAGTGAAAAATTTCAACATAGAAACTTTTTCGACATAGAAAACTGACTTTTCAGATTGAAAAGAATACTTGTAATATGGTATTGGACAATAATATGGTGTGTAATGGAGCAATTGAGGTGTCTGCAATGTATTTTGGTTGGACTCCTGCTGTAAAATTATGCCATAATTTGTATATGTGTGCATCTCCAAGTTCAGACGGAAGAAGCAAGATGAAGTCTCCTGTGAAACGAGGACGGCCTCCCAATGAATTGACAAAAAAAGTTCTTGATGTAGGATCAAGTTTGAGGTCACAATAAAGACATCGAGTAAGATTTTCAGATTTTGTACAACGATGAGTTCCCAGTTTCCGAAAATCAAGATCGTTTTCGCAGACAAGTAAATGTCAATGAAAGTGCAATCAACTTCAACGGCTTTAATGATATCGGGAAAAGTTAATGACTTTCACTTCATGAAAAACAATTTTAATTTTTCAGTGCTCCAAGGACATGTTACCAATTTCAACAACGACATCGTGCATTTTTTGAAAAAGTTCCAAAAAGCAATTAGTGTATCTGGACGGAATGAATAAATAAATTTTAGTACTGTGAATATAATTTTTATACGACTTGATATCTGAAATATCTTTTATAAGAATAAATATTGTATTTTGTAGATCCTCACAGGGTTGTTTCAATCCTCTCGCACCCGGATCTCCGAGAAATAACGACATAAACGTGGTTATAAATAATTACTAAACTGGGCGCAATCAAGGGCGCCTCCGTAGCGTCTTTCCCTGTAACTGTTCACAACAAAGCTCTATAGAAGTGAAAATTATTAAATGAGCGTGTATTCAAAGTTTGAAGAAAAAGAAACATGAAAGAGTTTTAAAACGATCATAAAGAACCAGTCCAATTATACTCCAGCTCCATTTTTGAACAAAGAGATAATTGTCGTTGTCTTCCAATTTCAGAATCTCCTTTTCTGATACTATTAATATAGCAATTCATGATTTGTTGAGTAACTGGAGCAATTTCTTGTCTCATTGGCGGAGGAGGGATGATTTTCGTGCGACGGAAGAAAGCAGTATCCGGAAGAGTGTGATAAGGTGGAGGAAGATTGAGAAAACCTTGAAAAGTTGAGTGTTTTCTTTAAATTTAGTTATTAAACAAACCGGTTGATTGTTGTGCGGGATAGTATGAAAACGGAGTGATTGTTGCAGACGAATCGCAACTTTCAGCGTATTGAGAGGACGATGAGCTAACGGTTCTTGACCGAGAGAACAATGAATATGACGAGAAGGATTGAGTCGAATCAGAGAAAATTGATGTTTGGGAAACCTGGAATAAAATTAAATTATTCGAAAGCTAGATTTTCACATCAAGGTTATGGAAAGTATTTAACTTCGAAGTTTTGACAAAGAGTCATTGAAACTCGAATCATCAGTTGCGATTTGTGTTTACTACTACCGTACTCATACTACAGTAACCAGATATCAATTAATATTTGAAAAATGAAAAAAAATGTTTCTTTGTCTTGACTCACCGAAGAATTTTGTTGAATAAAACTTGCAAAGATCCCACTAAGTTCATCAACAGTTACTCCACGTGAAGTCGTGATTCCTGGTTCTTCAACTTCTCTCTCTTCATGAGTTCTCGCGACGTGATTGCATTTGACTGGTCTGCAAATTGTCCACATATATCCATTCACAAACATAGTTCCTGAAGTTAGTTCCAAAAGCCGAGATACAGACTGTCGGGCAGATCTTTCATAGTCATTCTGAAATACGACAAAAGCCTGGCATGCATCTATTGGGCATATCTGAACAGCACGAATTATACCAAATCTGAAATATAGCTTTTATAAATTTCCCCATAATTATTTTTTAAAAACTGACGGAGCAAGTTCCTGTTTGACATCTTCCACTGTAAACTTCTCTCCTCCGAGTGTGTTTTTCAAATTGATTAATATCGCATTTTTCGGACTCTTTTCTTTCTTTTTTGGGTGTTGATAAGTCGAGTTTTTATATCGAGTATGAATGTCTGAAAATAGCTGGAAATGCAAAACCCATTTTGAAAATGATAAAAACCTGAGTAAGAAGTTGTTGAGTATGAGTTGTTTCGGCTTACCGCCATTATGATAAATCGAGAAATGAAATAAATTATTCATTTATTTAAAGGCAAGTTCATAAATTATAAAATAAAAACCGTGAAACCATTAAAAATAATAGTAAAAGAAATGCAATAACCCGTTTTCAAATTGACTCCATAAACAGATACATAACAATATTTACAGAAATAATTCAGTGTAGATGATTGCAAAAAGAGAAAATAATGGAATATTCAAAGAACGAGTTGCTGATTTAGTGTATTTCGACAAGCAGGAATAGTAGCGCGGATAGTCGGAATACTCCATTGAACACAGTTGAGCACCTCTGAAAAATTTTAACTGTAAATTCCAAGAAGTCTCTAGAAAAGAAATTTAATTTCGGATAAGTACAAACCTGTAAACTCCGAGCGGCATTTGTGGGTTCCAGAATGCTGTGTTGTAGTCAATATACTTTTTAAAAAGTGTGTCGTTATTTTTCATTTTATCAAGCAGTGCTGACATTGTGGTAGGATTGATGTCTCTATAAAAAGCGTTTTATATAAGTTTTAAAGATTCAATCTCTACCCTGTGATTCCATAAGCGTCTTTAAAAGAATACTCGAATACAAAAGGTGTTGATTTGTTTTTATTGAGATCGTCCAAATTGATAAAGTACGTACTGAAAAATATAAATAATTTCTTGAAATCAAATATCTAGGCAACCTGATATCTTGTATTTTACTGTAAGCATCAGTTTCATAAACTCTGAAAGTCGGATTGTTTGCTCCGGCTCCCGGAAGATCAGAGAACCAAGGAGTTACTGCTGGAGCCATAAGTGCCAATTGTACATTATTTTCTTTTGAGTCTTTAATTAAATGGAATGTATCAGTATGATGATGTCCAAAAATCATCCATCCAATTGAGTTTGCGTATCGAACAGTTAAATCCAAAAAACGTTCATTGTACTCGTCACGGAACCAAGTGAAATTTGGAGTTTTTTCGAAAACTTAAAAAATTGAATATTTAAAATGGTTTTGTAAAAAAGTAAATGTATACTCTACATACCTCCAGGTCCAATATGTGCTACAATATGAACTATAGAAGTGCAATTCTCGGATATTCTATTTGGACACTTTTCGGCATTTGAAAGTTCTTTTTCGAGGAAAGCGAACTGGTCAGCCGGATCTACTTTGTTTGTGAAGTTAACGTATGCTTTATTGGCACTGAAAGAATTCATTTTCTCGTTCATCAAGATTATTTAATCTTACTTGTAATATAAATTTGTGTTGAGAACAACTGCTGTTGCATTTCGAAGCCGATATTTATAGTATCCACCTTTCAGGAATGTTGCCTGTAAGTTTACTTTCAGAGTTTCTTCCTCTCTAAATATAAATTTTCAAACCTTATTCTCATCTCCTAATTTTCCTTTCCAGAGTTCCCACGTTTTTGTATATAAACTCGATTCTGACTCGAATCCATTTGAAGGGGCGTAGTCGTGATTTCCAAATGTTGGAAGAATTGTTTGATTTGGGAATCTGAATTATTTTCCATTATTTTATCAACAAGTTTAGTTCCGTGCACTTTTGGTCACATTATTTTTTGCCTACCATTACGTAAAGAAGACCAAGAAGCAAATTTTGATAAGGGGAGGATTAAATTTGGCAATTTGTTTTATTGAAAAAAAAAGGGGAAAGTAGAAAATGAGGTAACACTTACAGTGCTGGCCAAAAAGATATCCACTTTTGGTTTTTTGTGTGTAACTTTTTTCTAAGTGGTTATTTTGTTTTGAAACTTCACCACAGTGTTTACAAAATCTAAAAACACAATATTCATCAAAAATGTTCAACAGATTTTGAAAAAACTTCAGAAAAATTCAAAAAAATCGAAAAACTAGAAATATTGAAAAAACCGAGGTTGCAAGGAAATGACAATTAAAGTACCGGAATATGAGCAATTGGATTTAAAAACAACATAATTATGCTTAATACTTTGTCGCGTATCCGTTTGCATCAATAACAGCTTGACAACGACGTGGCATCGAGTCGATCAGCTTGTGAATAACTGACATGGGGATAGCTTTCCAAGCGTTTTCCAACTGGTTGAATTTGGCATCTGCATTTGAAGCCCGAATACCTCCAAGACGTCTTTCCAACTCTTCCCACAAATGCTCTATTGGATTCAAGTCCGGAGACTGACTTGGCCAATCGAGCAAATGCACACGACGACGTTGAAACCAGGAACGCACATGAAGAGAAGTATGCTTAGGATCGTTATCCTGCTGAAACACGAAGCCACGGCCCACATTTTGAAGTGCCCAGGGTCGCATTGTAGTTTCCAAGATGTTTTCGTATTGAAAACGATCCATAATGCTTTGGATTCTCCTTAGTGGGCCCATGGAAGTGCTGGTGAAGCACCCCCACACCATGACGCTCCCACCTCCATGCTTAACGGTTGGGCATTGATACTTTGGAGAGTACCTAGAGCCAACAGGACGACGTACCCAGGAATTTCCATCACTCCCGAACAAATTGAACTTGCTTTCGTCAGACCAGATGTGTTTAGCCCATTCCTGACGTCCCCAACGAAGATGTGCTTTTGCCCACGCAACTCGAGCCATGCGATTTTTCTTACTGATGAACGGTTTCTTGACTGGCTTTCGTCCGTGTAGTCCTGCTTGCTGTAAACGTCGACGAACAGTTCGTTTACTTGGTACAGGTTCATTTGGAGAACTTATAATCATTTGAATATCCGTGGCGGTCCTATGCGGATCTTCTCTTGCTGATCGGAGGATGTTGCGATCCATCCTATGGGTTGTCACTCGAGGCCTGCCGGGCGAGATTCTCAAAGCGACGGATTTCTAAACATTTATTATTAAAAAATAATATTTTTCGAACTCACCTCAGTTTGGTACTTCTTGATTACTTTCCAAATAGTCGACGGAGAACGTTGAATTTGCAGCGCGAGCATTTTCGTGGGTATTCCTTGTTCGAAGCCAGCTACAATGGCTTTCTTGACGTCCAAGGAAAGATTTTTACACCCAACAGATTTTACCATACCTTAAAAATAATTTATCAACCAAACAAATCCAGTGCAACAAACAGAGTGCGTTTTATTGATAATTCAAAAAAAATAATGAAATTGGAAAAACGAAAAAATCAAAAAATTGAAATAAAATTCAGAAAAAATCGATAATCATGTAATGTTTGGTCCGCAAATTTGCGTAACATTTCGCTTTATGCACACGGAAAAATTCAAGTCAAATGGATGCTTGAGAAAAAAGTTACACACAAAAAACCAAAAGTGGATATCTTTTTGGCCAGCACTGTACCTGGAGAAAAGAAGCGAGGTGGTTTGATTGACGGCATCAAGAACAACTGAAATAAAATGGAATATAATTGGGAATAAAAATTCCGATAGGGGTACGTACTGTATTTTTAATACGTTACCATACTTTCTTCATGCTTTTAGAGGTACATTTTATTTGGACACCTTAAGTCATGAAAATCTATACACGGTCAGATTGTGCTACAAACAAATATAATAAAACATCAGCCGAAGACTGATCCGTGATCTTGCAGATTTTTTCCACAACTTTTTTTGTTGTTTTCATAGTTCTGTCGAGTCAATTTTCGAAAAAAAAAATCCTCATCGAATTTATTAGGGTGGCCGAGTTTTCTTGCCATGCGGCCACATAGTGAAAACCGAGTTGTTGTTTATTGTCAATAGACAATAGCCAATTATATTCAGTGGATTTCAAGTAGTTATTTCTATTCTTTCATAATATTGATAAATATTGATATATACATGAAAACAATTTACTTTCCCATCCATATCCATCAATGTGAGCCACATTATCTCCTGTCCAAATGATAAGATCCGGATTTGGAAATATACGGGCAGATTCATCGATAGCGAGTTGGATCAGTGGCTGGAAGTATTCAATATTAAAATTACATTGAATGCCGTTACTTACTTTTGGTGCATCACACATGTAGTCTCCATACTCTCCAAGTGTTGTATTTCGTTCCGTACCATCATCGTGACACATATGTTTATTGTCTCCGTTTATAGAATATTGAACGTCAAGATGAAAATCGGCGAGATGAAGAACTTGATAGCCCCAGGATTTGAGAGGTAGAGCCAGAAAAAGTAGGTACATTAACAAGTTGGGCCACATTTTTTCGGAGAACCTGCAAATGATTCGATTATAAATGATAACTAGAGTCTTATATAAACATTCTATGGTTGATTATAAACAAAAAACAACGGAATCAATTTTTGCAAGGACACTGGACACAATAATGAAAGACGAGAACTAGGAAAAGTGGGTGGAGAAACCGAAACGAAGAGAAAAAAGAAGGTGATAAGTCGCTTGTAAACCATGCTCTTATTAACGACTTTCTTATCAATTTTGGCATCATTATGCTACTGAAAAGACAACGTAGAAAGTAGAGACGCAGATAAATTCAGAGTTTTGAACGATTCGCAACAGTTCTCCGAGGGTCGTTGAATTGATGAAACCACGTGGGCAGATTGCAAGAAATTCATGAAACATATGATGGCACCGGGTGATAAGAGGGGATCGATGTCAGGAAAAAATACATTAAATAATTTTTTCGGGGGCCTAGAAAAATTATTTGAATTCATTGAAAAATGAAATTATATTTACATACTTTCGCATTTTAAGAATCAAACATGGTTTTTTTGTGAACATTTGTAAGTGATTGGTATTTTCGAAGAATTGTTGTTGTATCGCTTCAGAAGATAGGCATCTTGAGGTAACATTCTGCAAATCAATACATTTTTAGAGGGTCTCTATTGGGATGCACTGAACTCTTCCCAGTTTTCAAATTTACACGATTATCGTTGATGGAAGATCTGTATACCCTTGTAAACTTAAGTAAGTTCACAATGCTGTAAGATATTCACAAAATGTTACATTTTTAAAATTTTGAACCACTAATTTTCTAGTCGGTAAATTTAAATTTGCTAGGTTAACGAGAAAAATTCTTAGCAACGTGTTAGTCTATTTTTAAAAACTCCCTTATTGCTAAAATGACAGAATGTCACAGTAAATGTTCTGAAAAGTTTTAAACATATTTTTATTTGCAGTCAAGAAGTGGCGATCACTACGTTGTCACCGATCTTAATTTTGAAATTCAGCAAAAACAGGGACTTTTTTTAAAATTTCACATTCGAATTACGTTCCATTTATTTCAAACCATTTTGCAAGTAAAAACATACGAAATTGATCTAAATTTAAATTTACTAAAAAATCCTAATTTTGTAGAATGTGTAAAAAATCCTCACTGGCGCTACTTTTCCTTCAATGCCAATTTCATAAATATATGTGGTTATACCATTGTTTCAAATACATCTTCCAAACGTTTTTCCCAATTAAATCATTTAAACTCAAAATTATTTTCATGTATTCTTGATCTACAACTCAATTCAAAAGTTCATTACTCTCACTAACTGAATTGTAAATAGGATTGATAATATGCAGAGAAACAAGTGAATGATGACGGTTAAACAGAATCTACGACTTTTTGATTGATAGGTGAGGATTCATAAATTGATAAGACAATGCACAACTGAAAGTTATGAACTTTCAATTTTTGAACAAATAATTGTTTTTGAAAGTATAGGAAAAACACAGTAAAGTTGTATCTGGTAAGTTTTGTTGAAATAGAATACTCCCAAGAAAATTCGAAGAATCGTGGAGGTATTTTGGAAAAACAAAGTTTTATAGCTTTTTTGTTTTGTTTTTATTGAACGCTTTTGTGGTTTTTAGTCCAGATTTAGTTTCGTTTGGAGGTTTTAAGTTTTCACTTATGGAATCTGACAGAATTTTTTCTAAATATTTTTTTTGATATGTGGGCAAAAACATTCAGTAATCGAGTAATATGACAACTGACAATACTATTCAATGGAAACAACATTCTTTGACAATGACACCGCAGAACTGAAATATTTTTGGAAGATAGAAAAGCTTTTTGTGTTTTTTCGTCATTTTATGTCTGACGATCAAAATTTGAAACGATAAATACCTTGAACTTCATCACAATTTCTGATGCTTCAAGGCTTGAAACATCAGAAATAGGATCCATTCTTAAAATTTCCCAGTGCGTTAAAAATAGGCGTTAAAGATGATAGTTTATTGCAATATTGTATTTATTATTAAATTTTTATTTTGATGAAAAATCATTAGAAAAAAAAACTGTTTTTTTTAATTTTAGAATATTTTGTACATTGATCAGAACTGAATTCGGGAGTTCAATATTGGTACTCAATCTTGAGCAGCTGCGTGCTTTTTCAAAATATATTTACGAATTTCTTGCAAAAATACTCTGCATACTGCGAAATTCTGTAAGTTCTTATGAAATATCATCATCCAGGTGATTGGGTACGTCTGTAATCTGACTCAGAACTCAAGCAAAACTTATTTTGATATCATGTCTGAGGTCCCACGTGAATTTTGGCATTGTACGATTCCAAGGAAATTCTATCAATTTCACCAGTGAAATCAGATAAGCATGCAAGTTTCTTTGAAAATAAATATGAATAGCAGTGAAAATGGGATTTCTTTGCTAACGAACTTACGTTAATAGATTCAATCACTGGAAACTTCCAGCTTGCGTATATTTGTTTTTTGTCTGTTCTTTCGATTGTTCTCCTAATCACTGAAAGTCAGAAAACATACGTCAGATGATGTTCACACAGTATTCTCGAGTATATAAAAAGTCATCATGCAGCAGCTCACTTCGTATTCATTTCAAAAAGGTCACTGACCTATTTTTCATCTCATTTGTAGTTTATTCTTCAATGCCTCCCCCTCTATTTGCAATTTTTTATGCTCAACTAAATTCTGTGTATTTCTTCAAATAAATACAACAAATGTCTAATGATAAGTTCAACATCATTCGTTTACTTCCCATTCGGAATTTTTAATAACTTTATCGCCAAGAAATTCTAAAACTCTATTTTATAAAAAAACTCTCAGAAATTTTTATTTCAGAATAAAAACCCGAAAAGCCAAAATACATGTGTTTTATATATGCTAAAAATACAATGTATCAAGTGGCAGGTGGGACGTATGTAGTTGATTCAATTTAAATAGTCCAATATAACCAAACCATTAGGTCAATCAATTATTACTATGAAAACTTACGAACAATTTCCGAATGAGTTTTGATGTATGAAAACTTTTTAATGATTTTAGTAATGGCATCGTCTCAGAGTATGCTTCTTTGATAAGTTGTTAACCAATTCAAATAAAATGTTCATTTTTAAAACACGGAAAAGCAGCTTCACTCTGATCACGTCTGCTTTCGAGATAAGCTATGCTACCGGATTAAACGCCACTTGTCAGGAAAATACGGTAGGCAGTCAAATATTTGTAGACAGGAATGCTTGCTTTATCAGACTAGTGATCAAAAACGAGGTGATAAATATTTAGGTTGTACTTAGTACATAAAGCTAGAAATGTGTGTGTTTGTAGCTAAAGATAATTGAATGATCTATAAAGAATTTACTGAACTTCATTTTTTCGTCTTAAATTTTCCTACGTCAACTATTTTTGATTACATTTCAAAATTTAAAGAGCTACATATTTCATTGTAGCCAAAATACTAGTTGCACTTCTGAACACATTTTAAACGAATTTTTATTTAAAACCAGCCATGGCCCTTGTAGCCATAATCATTTTTCAAAGAATATCATGATCTTCGTTTAAAAATAATTATTTTTGATTCCTGTAGAAGTTTAAGATCACAAAAATGATAATCCTTTGTGTTAGTTTACTTCGAAGTTTTTAAAAGTCTAAAATTTAAACTTCCTGTTTTTCTTTTTTCGTGTAATATTTCGAAATATTTTGTTTCATCTCCTTCTTTGATATTGCAAAAATTTCTAAATCGTGGTTTATAAGGAACGAAAAATTCCTCCCAAAATTCTAAGATCACCATACTCTAAAGTCTTCTAGACAATGCGAGTCAAAATGGCATTAACTATGACTTAGTTAGATAAGGGGATATAAGATTGGGAATGTTTGCTATGACTCGATCAGATCACAAAAATTGAGGATATTGAGTTTAGAAATTTTGAGGACAACATTCCGTTGAAGAAGCTAAAGTAGACTTTGATGTGTCACTGCTTAGAGCATAATCTGGATATTCACATTTTCAAAGTAGGCTAAGAAAAGGTTTCATTTATGTCTTACTTTAGTTTCTAGGACTGTACAAAAGTAACGTTTTTAAAATAATTTTCAATTTTCAAAATTATATAAAAGTTTTGAAATTTAGCAAAAAAAATTTGATGAAAAAACAGAGACAATGGAGAACAAATGGCCGATGTGAGTAAAATTCTCGTGTTATTTCAATTTGTCTACACTTATTGCTGCTCAACAAATGAAAATCAAGTGGTTAAAATTGATTAAGAAAACAGGAAATAATATATAGAAGTAAATCTTCTTTTTGATAGGATAGGAATCATATATCTTTTAAACAATACAATTAATATTTTTACCTTGAGAAGTTCAAATATTTTGACCATCGGTCATTATTCTACATCTAATTATATTAATTTTCAATTTGGAAGAAAGAAGAAACATCAACTATTGATTTGTATAACTGTAAAAATTACCTAGCATCTAGAAAAGGTGTTCTGAAAATCTATACGTATACGTTGAACCTATAATTAAAGTGAGTAACCGATTAGTTTTAGTTCAGAGTTTCCAAGTAACTCATCCTTCAGACTACCACTCCCTTTTTTTTGCATTTTCTGTCTCGAAATTTTAACAAAAAAATATGCTGAGAATAGATAATTATTTTTGTATTGTTTTGATGAGCTGCGTCACTGGTCACATAGATTGCCCCAGAATGGCTTTGTACAACACTTTCTGGACATCTCCTGAAAATATCGCGGTCACCCCGTGACTTGCATCCATAATCAAGATCATATACGACGTCAGTGAAATGACGATTCGTATTCCATCGTCGCTTCGGTTTGCAACTGTGCTATATATTTCACACAGACCGCCCATCTTTCCATTTTAAAATTTGAAAAAAACCTCCCACGGTGTTTTTATCGAACCGCATTGACTGCTTCAAGTGACTGGACAGTTATGTATATCCTCTGCACTTGCTTTCTTTCTATTTTTCATTTTGAAATATTCTGGAAGTAGCCCTTTTGAGAACCAGTTGTAGTCGACGCCAAGTTCGAAAACCTACTAGTCAAACGTTCACAAAAATAATACTGAAAATAGAACGAATTTAATTTTTGGCTTCTGACTTGTCAAAATCGTTTGAGAATTAGTAACTTTAGGCTTGATATTAGGAAGCAAAAACATTTAAAAATTTGTTCATTGAAACTTTTTTAAGTAGCTGTAGTAAGCATGACTAAATCAGAATCTCATTCATAAGTATAAATCTTAAAATCCTCGAGCATTGACAGTTATAACTGATTTTCTATGTCACACTTTGGGAGGTCTTGAAATGCTCATTCTAATTAGATCCTCAAACACAGATATGGGATATTTTTAAACAAATTCATCTAATCTAACAAATTGGTTGCTGTTTCGCCTTACCGTCTCCGCCAACCTATGCAACTTTTAATCCAAGTTTCACCAACTTTCGGTAGTTTTTCAGTGCGTATTTCTGTTCAGTAAAAATTTTACCCTAAAATTTACCCAAAAAATTTTCAAATCTGAAAAATGATTGCATAAAATCCAATTTCTCTAGGCAATCATATTTTCAAGTCAAAGTGTTTTCATAGTTTTCCCATCTGAATTATTAAGTGGATAATATTCAAGAAAGCGGATAATCGCATTGTTATCTAATTCAAAACAAGATACCAAATGGTACTTGATCAATCCGATTTGTACAAATGTGGCTTAATTTTTTAGAGTTCGAATTTTAGAAGTAAGGCAAAAATGGTTCTGTACAATTTTTATACATTTTTTTATCATGTTTCAAATGTTTTTTATTGTCTTCAAACGATAAAATATTAGTTGATAAGATTTTAAAGATTAAAATCATTTTCAAAATGCTTTCGTAATTTTCCCATCCGATTTATTAAGTGGATAATATTTAAGAAAGCGGATCATGACATTGTTATCCAGATCAAAACCAGGTACTCGATGGTACTTCCGATTTGTATAAATGTTGCCAGATTTTCTAAATTTGGAAGTCGCCCAAACAATGACTTTGAACCTAAATTTTAGGGAATTCGGCAATTTCACCACCATATCTTTCACAGAAATTTTTTGAAAACTAAAAAAGAATAAAAATTTTAAAGTGTTTTATTTTATCATTTTGGATTATTATAAGCATTTTTTGACAATACAAAAGTTGAAAAGAAAAAATTTGAAAACAAGACCATTTTTTTAGTTCTATACATACAATTTTCCAAGATTCGGAAGAATGTTAACTATTTTCTCTAGACAACCATATTTTCAACTCAAAATTTTCAACTCAAAACATCATTTTCCCATCTCAATTATTCAGTAGATAATATTTAAGAGAAGCGGATCATCACTCTTTCATCCAGATCAAAACCAGATACCAAATGGTATTTGGTCGATCCGATTTTTATAAATGTTAAGCTAGATTTTGGAAGTCGACGAAAAAATGCGTATAGGATTATTTACAATATTTTCGCCCCCTCCGTTTTCTGTCGGTTATTCCAAAACTTGTGTTTTCCACTCAAAGGAGCTATTTTTTAAGTGATCATAGAGATGCTTCAACTGATGCTTTTTGTTTAAAATGGCTTCTCTTTCATGAAGTACTTACAAAAAATAGTTTGATGTAAATTTCAGTTCAAATGACGTTTCCGCACAAATATGTTTTTAAAATCTTACGATAACTAGATTTGATTAGTATTATTCTGAGGTCTTCATGTGTTTTCAAAGTCTCCTCCCAACGAAATAATTACGTAGAGCAGGATTATAGGAGACAAGGTCCAACGAGATTTCAAACCAAAAAAAAACACAGAAAATTCTGTTTGTTTATCGAACTTATAAGGCTCCAGTATTTAAAATTCAATTTATTGGGTCACTACGCACTTATTCGCCCTCTTTTTGTCAGTTACATAATTATATCACTTTGTTAATATGATAAAAATGCAGATTAGGATTAGTTTGATTGTGTATCTGTCACTTGCAATATCAAAGTGTCAACTTAGATTTTTTAATAAAAAAAAGATCTAGATGTTTAGATTTTTTTTGCTTTTTCAACTCTACTAGAAATTTGGTGCGAAATTATTTTGCGAAAAACATTTTGCATTAAAATACAGGATACAGTTAGAAATAGTTGACAGTGAGGGGCTAAAAATTTCGCAAAAATATACAAAATTTTATTTGAGCTCTAATTTTTCAACAAAAAAATTTATTTGATGCAAGATAATAATTTTATTATCGCTGATAAGTCTTATAGTCAGGAGAATAACAACTAAAAAAAATGCTGATCCGTAAAATAATATATCTTCGAACTGAATTAGATCTAGTTTGCAAAACGTGCAAAACTATTTTCATTATTTTCTTGTGTTTCATCACGAATTTCAGATTCATTTTTTTTTTTGCAATATTATTTCCTTCACCTCACAATTAATTCAGTTTTGATTCTCCTTGAAAAACTCAATAATTTAAACCTTCTACCACCTACGTGTTAAATCTGAAAATCTGTATAAACCCTAAAATATTATATTTAAAAACAAGAAAATGATAGTACAAGTTTTATAATCCCTTTGCATGTCGTCAGTCCTGTTTTATTCTTGGGATGAACTCATTATAATAAATGTGTTCTGTTTGTTTAAAAGTAAATTTGAAATGATAATAGATTTAAGACCAGATCAGAATGTTCAATGTTTGATTCATTTATGACCCACAAAAATTTGAGAAGCCATAATATTTTTATAATGTTGGATTTGGAATGAGCTTTAATGATCTGTTAGTTTAAAGTTCGGTTATTTTGACGTGGTAGTGCATATTGTGACATATTTATTAGATTTTGTATTTCATGTTTTTCACTAATATTTATTGTGGCTTCTTCCTAAAAAATAACCTGCCGTGTTTGAATTTTCGATATTTTCACAGAATAAAACAGGAATACTATATTTGCAGGTCAATCTAATGAATTTCGTTCAATTTACGCTGTTGTCGCAATATTCTTAGCATAAATTCGGATCATGAAATTCCACACGGAAGGGAATACAAATCCTGATTCATTTACCGTGTGAACAAACAAAATCTGAATTTAATTCTTGCCATCTGACATCACCAAAATCCCGTCTATGTGTTCAAGATCATCTACTCCTTTATTTTATAATAACTATATTTCAATACCACGTGAAAACTACCAATCTCACAATCGAGAATCTTAAATATTCTTCCAAATTAAAAACGGATTGATCTTGACCGATCACCAACAGAAGAGGGTTGGAAAAAGGGAAATTGTTGATGTTGCGGTGACGTCCAAGACACTTGGCAAATAAAATCAATTACCGAATGCTTGTATATTACGTAGACCTAACTCGATCTATCAATTTTTCCGACCAACCCACTTTTACTTTTTTATCAAATGTTAAGTTCAACTCGTTTCATCCATTTCACACACATATTTGTTTTCTTTTTTATTTCAAGTAATCAGAGCTTTAAGCTCCTCCTATTTTCCCATCGTCCAATTTTTGATACGTTCTTGTATTTTTTTTCTAAATCTCTCCTAACTCAAAATCTCTATTTCAATCTAATGTTTCAGAACAATTTCTCAAATGGCTTCAGTCTTCCAACTTATGGTTCTGTTCACAATTATTGCATACTGCAAAACATACGGTATGTTATTTTCCATTGCACATTTCTTTTCAACTAGACTCAAAATTATTCACCATTCTTTTTATTTTTAGTGGTAGTCGTTGAGCCGCTTGTTGAAAGTATGGATGAGGAGGCGGCGGCGGCGGTTGCTTTAGACCCCGAAGTACCTGTCGTCGCTCCCTCGGATCCAATTCTGCTCCGGAAAAGAAAGTCGATTCTCGTAGGACTCAGTGAAAAAACCGAAGAAGTTTGCAAAACGAAAATACGACAACATCATCGGCCGCAGTATGGACATAGTGAGTTGGAAGCATTCTAGTGCAAGAATCAAGAAATCAATTTAATTTTTTAGTCGCAAACGGAAGTAGAGTCGAGATTCAACAAGACGAAGAAAGCTCATTGGAGGCTACATTTGTTGAGTGTCTAGGAGAAAACCGACCACCATGCCACGGTGTTGATCATGATTTGTAAATTGTGGATCACTTAAGAAAAACTAAAAATATTAGCACATTTACAGATTCATTTCCGAATGTGTAACGGTATATGAACATAGGCCCGCAAATGTTAGAGTTGTCAAATCAGGTGGACCATACTTCCCAGCAACTATTCGAGTAAGTGGTTTAGAAATAAAAGCATTAGAATTTTCAAGTTTTGATTTAATAGCTCTTGACCAAAAGTCAGTAATTCAATGAACAGCATAAATGTTTAGTTGTTTATCTAGGTTTTGTGTTTTGAATTCAATTATCGGATTTCTGATTTATTCGGAATTTTTCAACTTTACTCGTAAAAGTACACGTTAACTTCTTCACAAATTTTACATATTTTAAAAATAAAAATTCTGCTGAAATTGGTAGTTGCCGAGGTAATTTTAAACAGGAAGTGACACTGTGATCTCATTTATTATATTCAGGTTCCAATTCTCTGTGAATGCAGACTTCGTCGTCAATTCAAAGATTTCGAAAAAAGGAAATAACTTCGTGAAACTGTTCTCTAGTTAGCTAATAGCCCATCTGTTCAAATGCTCACAGGCTTCAACTGTGCCAAAATCTCTTAAAATCTCCGTATCATTTGATCTTCCTCCACCATTCTTACCTGATCTACCAATACTAGCCAGCTCCTCGATCTCTTTTTTCTTTTGGTGCCATAGCTATTTTTTTTGTTCTTTGTCATATTTTCCATATTTTTTGAATTTCAAGCATCATGTTGCAGTTTTAATTATGTTTCCTAATGTTTATACATAAGCATTATTTCGTGTATCCATTTTATTACCTGCATTTATTTTGTCTTCAGTTGTATTCTCTAAATTATTTATTTGTGTTTGATCAATTCATTTATGCAGAAAACGAAGAACTGCGAGATGAAGCAGAGTCTATAAAAGGTTTTCTATTCATTTGATATCCTTCGAAAAAACAGAATGACAAATTCATTAGCATGCAGTTAAAAATAAAGAGGAAATGAGTTGAATGGCAATGGAACTCCATTATAATCTTTTTGCACCACAACTTGAAATCAATGGGACAATCTAAATCCCGATAAATAGAAATAATTGTAAACCAAAAATATACACCGTTTATTTACAATGATGATGTAAAAATTATGTCACAATAATAGTAGTTTAATCGGAAAAAAACACATTATTCGTATTTGAATCAGCCCACAAATATTCGTGCGGAGTTTCAAGACCAGTTCGTTGAAACTTGAATTTGAATAATCGGATGCTGGATCGTGACTCAATAATTTAGAATGACGTCAGATTCTATGGCAACTAATTTACTTTGTAGATTAGTCATGTACAGATCCCCGAAAATTTGGTTTTAAGACCTGAAATAAGATCTTCAGTTCATTCGATTTATTTTCAAAACATTGTTGAAATCAGGACCAAGGAAGTAAATGAATAAAACTAGATATTTATTAGATAACCGTCGGAGGATCAGAATTCTGATCAACACTTTTGGCACAACAGTATTTCAAAGTGAAGAGCTCATTTCTCTCTTTTGTACCCTTTCCTGAAGTTAAATTATCATCTTCAGACAAAATATCATTCTTCCATTACTGTTTTCATAAGACAATTAAATTTTTTATACTGGCATAAAATTTTTGTCTAACTCTCAAAAACTAGTCTATCTCTCTACTGTAACCGAACAACAACAAAACACCAAAAGATTAGAAAAACTAGAGTCACACACGTGGTGTACTTTATTTTTGTGATTTTTGTGACAACAATAAGAGAACATATACCAGTTTTCAATATTCGGCTTCATGGAATACTGTAACGCGTTAACCTTTAAATTGTGAAATCTGATTAAACATGGAAGATTGTGTTGAATATGAAATTTGGAAAAGAAATACTCGGGAACAGTATTTAAAAGTTCAAAATATACATAAAATGATCGTTTAGGTTCGAGCCTACATCGTCGAATATCGTATTAAATTACTTATGTTTTTATTGGTAAATTGCCAAATTCTAGAAATTTCTAGCATGTTCGAGCCCATGTTCAGATGCTTAGATATAATTAATAGAAATACAAATCGACTAGAACAATCGTAAAAAATTGTTTTATTTTGAAGTTTTTCTATGTCGTAATATTAACTTTTAATGACAGTTCATTTTCTTTCAGTCGCGGGGTGCTCATTCTTTTGCATTGTTAAATTGATAAAATACTTAAAATGTCGATACAACATGTAGGTGCTAAGATGTGTGCATGCGATGCATGAGTAGCTTCCCGAAGATCACCTAGTCCAACTATGCCTTCTTTACTAGCCCAAATGTTAATTGACATCGTGTGAACGTAGTGTTAGGATGTCACCAGTTACGCATGCCTACGTCTGTAGGCTCTTGTGCTCCTACATGGTATACTTAGTATGAATACAGATATCAGTGCCGATCCTTGAAAATGTGAGAATGTGGTCGTCAAAACAAAATTCACAAATGACACACCAATTGCTTTTTCGTTTAGTCGGTGTTTGTTTGAAAACAAAACTGATTCAATGCTTCATTCATTTGTCTTCTTCTTTTTGATTTACTTTATCGTTGTTTTGTGTAACAACACCAAGGCTCTCAAGGACAGCCCGTATCGATCGCAATTCGGCCGCTGTGGCAGACTACCCATTCACCACTGCGACCGATAGACCGACTACTACCTGTTTATACCCAATTATTCGTTCTCATGTTTCTTTTTATCCTTTTTACTGTTGAATTACCAACAGTTGAACAATCAAAATATTTTCTATAATAACAAAATTTCTCTTCCTCCATTCTTTGTACCTTTCCAATGTATTTCTTTTGTGAGAACACCAACGTTGCTGATATTTTGCCATATCAATAGAACCATTGTAGTCTACAGTATACTTTTTTAGAATGCGTGTCGCAGTTATTCTTCTGTTCTTTTTATCTGTCGCTCTCGCATGTGACATCATTGTTCATTTGAAATCGGACACAGACAAGAAATTCAGCGGACAAATTGTTGCCAGCAATGGAAAGAAATCTGAAAGGTTTGTTCGGAGGACATCAATAGAAAAATTATGTTTTCTTTTTCAGATGGAGCTATTTGAAGAAGCTTCAGAAGAACACCTTCCAACAGAAAGCCGATGAATGTGGACTCAAGGATTGGGAGATTACTACTTGGGATGATGCTGGAAAGCCAGTTGCTACCGTAAAAGTCACTTTGGATGGAATTGGAAGAGTCACTTACAAGGTTGGAGATGATTTGAAGGCAGTTCAAAAGGATCGTCAAGGAGCCATCTGCAAGGGACAATGTGCTCCTTTGTAAATGTTTGAAAACTATTAATCAATGATAAAACTGATAAAACATTCATTTTTCTTTGTCAATTTTGATTTCACACGAAAATTGATAAACAACTTCTGAGATAGTTTGTGTCTTCAAGGCAAAATGGTGAGAAGTGACAAAAATTATGTACAGGTAAGAGAAAATGGCAAACTGAAAACGAGACTAGCAGGGGAATTTCTTGTAAAAGCTTAGTTTAGGAATCGAATCGACATCTTCTCCTCAATATCAGTTTTTTCCATTGCTCGACAAAACTCATCAAAAGAAATTTTTCCATCACGATCTGCATCAGCTTCCTCAATCGTTCGATCAGCAATCTTGTCGAGTTGATCAGAAGTTATATTGGCACCAACCATACTGTTCAGAATGACTTTGAATTCTTCACGTGTGATGTAGTCGTTTTTATTTAAATCGTACATTTTGAACGCAACTGAAATAAAATTAAATAATTAAAAACTTGAAAGAATAATCTTACAAAGCAATTTGTCTTTTCTCGAGTTGAGAGCATTTTTCTTTACTCTTGAAATCGGTTGAAAGTGTGCAAGAATTCGAACAAATTGACGAAAGTTCAACTGTTGCTCTTCGTTGTCACCGTTTGAAGAAGCTAATGTGAAAAAGGCATCTACGATTCGATCACCAAGAGGATTCACAGCCAACTCGGGAACATTCAAAAAATCGTCTCGTGAAAGAAATCCCTGTCCTGAAATGTTTTTTTATTATTTTTATGATAAAAAGAAATACGCAACAAACCTTTTTTATCAAGTGATAAAAATCGGCTGTAGAGTCGGACAATTTGATTTCTGTTAACTGAAAGTAACATTGATCATCTAATTTTCACCAAGTTAAGAACATTAAAAATAATTGTATTTATTATCTAAACTCACATTCTGTTTCACTCATTATTTCCTCAATCTCCTCATCTCGTAACATTAAAGAACTGCTGTTTCCCATTTCGTAACACTGAAAATTCAGTTCTATCAGTTTTGAGAGAAAAGTTTCTGAAGAATGGAAACCAAGAAGTGAGCGTGTGAAGTTACACCCACGAATGAACAGTTTTGCATAATCTGGCAAAGAAATAGTCAGAATTCTTCAAAAACTGTAAACAAATAACCGAACAAAACAACAAAACATTTCTGGTCTACAGAGATGATTTTGGAGATAATACAGGCAGGTACTATTGAGATATGGCGTAGTATCGATTAGCCACAATCTATTGAAAACATGGATAACGAGAGAAGAGAGAACTATCGATTTTCAAAGCAACTGTCTTATCTTTATGAAATGGACGCGATCATGCCACGGAGAGGCAGCAGGCGCATAAACAGGAAAGTAAAGGCGGTTGGAAGTGAAAGAACATGATAACAAAAATAACAGTAATGTAACAAAAACACGGGAAACGCCAATTTAAAGTGGGTAGGGAAAGCAACTTGAAAACTGCTTATTCATTTCGAAGGTGCCTGCATTCGGTTTGGATTATACGTGTCGAATTCTTCTTCCTCTTCGTCATCAACGTCATCTTCATCGTATGTCTCCTCCCCTTCTGATTCGTCCTCTTCTTCGCTTTCACTGAAATAACGATATTATTCTTCAAGAAAATAAAATTTTCGTGAGGCGAGTGACGTCATTATTGTATTTTTGATGATTATAAAATGTACCTAGTGCGTTCCCGTATATTGTTCTTTCGCATCTCCTCATATAATTCGTAGCTAGTTTGTAATAACGACTGTCGTAATGAAGCGTATACATTACAACAGAAAGGATTGACCGATCAAATAGATCATGGAATTAAATGACCTGTATTGCAAAAAAATCGTACCTTGGTGGAAGCATGTCGTCATCGATCATTTTATCCGATGTTTGACCACGCTTAGCTTCTCGAGTCATTTTTAGAGCGTTTTCTTCGAAACAAGTAGGCCATTTGCCGAGTTCGCGAATGTATAAAACATTGTCCTGATCCAAAATGTACTCGATTTCTCCTTTCACCTTAAAACCACATAAAATACTTTTCGTTAATATTTTTTGTCTTACTTTGTCTCCTTCTGTGATTGGCCGAACAACGACAAACTGATCACGCCGAAGCCATACTGATTTTCTAAACTTTGTGGGCATCGATACAACATAGCTGTCACCATTTTGATCGAGAACTTCATGCAAATTGTTACCACGCGATTGTCGGACTTGTGCAATTATGTCTTCATCAACAAGCTCGTAAAACTCGCTTCCAACCTGAAACAAAAATTTAATTCAGAACACGAAAACTTAAAATCTTACTTTGTTGGTAATGTATCTCTTTTTGGTAGCAGCAGACATGATTTCAGGTTTAAAAAAAATTGAGTTTTAAGTTGGGAAGTATACGATTAATGTATCACTTCTTCTACTTATACGCATAAACTGGAGAAAAGGCCCGAAACCTGCAAAACTGAAATTAGAACAGAAGACGAGTTACGAGACGAAAAGAAAAATAAATGCAGTATTAAATACTACTGCGAGCATAAATTTTTTCTCGTGAAAATTAAGAGAAAAAACATCAAAAATGCATTAAATAAAGAACACATTCAGAGAACGAATAAAAATTAAATAAAAATTTTCGACATAAAGTTACGATGCGTGTCAACAACCATTGCTGGCGCATTTCTCTTTCTTGGCGCATACTCGATATGTCGATTTACGGTAGGCTACCGTGAAATGAACTTTGGGCAAAATATGGAAGAAATGCTTGATTAAATTATTTATTCACATTTGAAAATAGAAAATGGTGTCAGAGATGTTTTTAGAAGCACTTGATAGTTATTAAAACTCAAGTAGAAGAATCCATGGCCGTATCCGTACTCGATGAGGATTGAGTCGGCATCGGAATGCTTGGACAAGATGGAATGATTACATTGTCAAAATCAGAAGAGCACGCTGTGAAGGATGTCGGATATTTTTGTGTTTCGAGTTGCGATATCAAGCTGGTTCCACGGAAGACTGGCAGTGGGACGTTGTTCGAATGGTACTGTTGACTACTGGTGGGCGCAGCTGAGCTTTTAAGCATAAGGTTACGAGTTTTTTCGCTCATGTTTCTGAAACCATTCTGAAATTAAAATATCAGGCCGCCTTTGGAAGTACTTGTATAAATCATGAGACAAACATAATGATTGGATAATCGATCTTTGCAAGCTATCTTTATATTTATTTTGCAAGACGAAAAAATAACAACTTATTCAACAATAACAAAAAGTAAAAACAGTGTACCCGTTATAATCAATTAAAATTTGATTAAACTGGCTCTTCTTTAATTTTAACAGGCTGTCTAACTTCTTCTTGAGGCTGTCTAATTTCTTCTTTGGGCTGTATAACTTCTTCTTGTTCATCTTGCTCGTCTTCAACCGCTTCATCATCTTCATCTTCTGCTGCCCACCATCCAATACATCCCAATCCAGTACTAGCCATCGTACCTTTGATTTCCATAGATTTCTCTGTTTTTCTCTCTTCGTGTGTTAACTCTGGTTTGAGATCTCTGCAAACAAATCAATATTTTAATTTCGATGAAATACAAAATGTCTCACTTGAAAATGATTTCCGTCACTCGGAATCTCACAATCTTCCCTGGATCCATATACAGTTTTGCTGGTGGTTCTCCATCTTCCTGTGCATATTCCCAATACCAAACTTGCCCTTCTTCTTCGAAAACATGAGGTTCTGGAAGCTTTTCCGCCGGTACAAAAATGTCTTCGAAGAATTGAATTGTTAGACAAAGACCTTGTCGTGATGAACCAATCACTTTGGCCTCAATAACTTCATCGACAAATGGCCGAAAAACGATCATACGGAACTGAAGATTTATTTCATTTCTCAAATACGACTGTACATTGATTTATTACCTTAACTCTCGCTCTACAATCTCCTTCGCCGGGTAAAATGTACGAATCACCAATTTCATTTATATCATAGACACAAATACAGAGACCAAGATCCGGAATAATTTTGTTGGCGAGACGTTCATTGAGCCGTTTTTTGATAACAATTTGCTGATCAGAGCTCAATTGATGAGGCTGAATAGCCACCGTATCGTGCAGTAGAGAAAGAATGAACATACTGTAAATATTAAACATTTTCCTTTTATACGGCATCAGTATCAGCAGATATTGAATGGAAGCTTGAACTATATTCTCAGAACCAAATATAATGAAATAAAAATAATAAAAAAGAAAATTTATAAGTAATTGTTTAAAAAAGTACGATGGGATTGCTACTTATAAATTAGACCACACAATGTCAGACATTGGATAGATTAACAAAAATTATTCTTCAACAAAAAATCAAACAACAAGATATTTTTCATAAATTTTCCTAGCGGCGAAATTGTTTCCTGATGTTCGGTAGATTAAAGCCAGGTTGTGAGCAGCCATCTTTCTCAGGTCATATCTGAAATTTTAATAGTATTTCTACAGACAGAAATTTCTAATTTATTTTTAAAATTGTCTTACTTCATTGCTGGAATAATAACCTCATTGCCATCTTCATCAAAATCAAACACACACGGCGGATCAACCTCCAATACTTTATCATAAAAATGTTTGGCGAGAGGGAGAATCGACATTTGATGGAACATTCTGGCAATGTTATAAAAGACTTCTTGTTGGCAAGCCCGTGCTTTTGAATACTTCTTCATAAAAGCAATTCCTCGGATTCCGATGAGGTGTCTACTTGAGAGATCCTTCTTACAAGACATATGAGTGAAAGTGAGAGCAAGCAGCATACAGATGAGTGGATTTCGTTTATTGGCTACCCATACTCGAAGATACTCTCCCATTGCATGTCGGTATGTTCCCGTGATAAGTGAATTATTGCCTGAAATCGCTTGAAGAGCATGATTATCTTTAGCTTTGACGAGTGCTCTCATGATAAATCGATGGTAGCAGACATTCTGAGAGTTGACGAATACGTAGTTCATTGCATTGAAAAGGCGTTTTTGGAGAACGTCAGAGAATGAGCCATTTTGAGGATCGCTGACTGCCTGGAAATTTAAATTACTTAAATGCGTCCAATAAGATACAAATTGTTACCAAAGAAAAAGTGTGAAAGAATCTAACATATTCAAATGCCAAATTCCAACATCTTGCTTTGATTGCACAAAAATATACTAAATTCTGGAAAGTGGAGATTCTGAAAATTTTGTAATGTGTGGAAAATTTTGAACAAATTAGCTCACTTGTCGGCTTTGAAAAGAGTTGGATGTAAAAATGCATAACAACAGACAATGAGTGCGTCTTGATGTTTCTCCATTTTATTTAAACATTCGATTAACTTCAAACAGTAGTCATGTATCTGAAAATTAAAAATTTACACAATCAAATGTATGCTCGAATAATGATTACATCTGTTCCCGAAAGCGATGTTTGAAAAGTCCCATTGGCTTCTACAGTTGCTCCCAGCCTTTTGACAAGGCGTTCCCAATTTGTATGTTTAACAACTCCAAAAGCACAAGTTTTCAAAGTATTACTGAGAGCAGGTGCTGGAAATTCGTATTGAAGACAATTAAAATGTTATTTCACTTACTAGTCGTTTTTCCTTTGGTAACCCGTCGTTTCTTCAAAATATCTGGAGAAATATAGACTTTGTAGAAGTGGGGAGCCAGCATCATTCTCGTGATCCTTACAAACTGCTCAGAATCTCCTGCTTCGAATAAAACGTCTGCTCGACGAGCAAGAAGACGTTCATCTGGCATCGATGAGCAGTTTTCCAGGTCATAATTTTCCAAGGTTTCGAGGGCTTTTTCGAAAAACCCAGATTTTTGCTGGAGAGTTGACAAATGGATACGATTATCAATATGATCCGGTTGTAGTATCAGAACTTTATTGAATGCTTCCATTGCTAGATCATCATGCTTCTGCATCATTTCAAGACTTCCTTTCAGATACCAGTAAGCACCAGATGCTTCGTTGTTGTAACAAGGATTTTTGGTCAATTGATCCAGGAAGTTCTAAAAAAAACTGTATTTTGTTATTACATAATATTTCTCACCATTGCAAGTTTCGGATGTCCTCTGTTCTTGTAAAGCCTTGGCACATCTAGAATAAATCCTTCATCTTCTTCTACATTGAAATTTCTTTTCAATAATTTATGTTCCAACACGGAAGACTGTTCGACTTCATCCAAACTGAAGAGACAAATGACGAGATGGCAGTGCATACTGACTGGAAACAGATTGACATCAATATCATAATCGATATCGCTTCCGACAGGTGGAAAAGGCAAACATTCATATGTTCCATTTGTGTAAGTTATCTGAAATAATTTTATAAATTATTATAAACAACACAGTGATAGACTTTATGAACAACTTACAAGGCATGCGGGATCCTTTGTTGTAGAACGAATTGCTTTGACACCATTGCACATTGCCAGAATTGACATTCCAGCTTGTCGGAATTTGCTCTTTGCTAAATACATTCCAATGAGAGTTTCATGTTGTGGTTCTGCATCTCGTTCGAATTCTTTACTCCGGAGAACAAATGCTTCGAGAGATTGAATTGCTTTCTCTTCATCATTCATTGTAATGTAGTACTGAGCGACTTTGCGAATCAAATCATGAAACCACTCAAAATCCACTTGTAAAATTTCATTGTTGATCAATTGAGCAGCTTGTAGACGAGTACGCATTGCGAGAGGTCGTAGGTTCAGCCGATCAAGCATTTCAATTCTTTTTTCGTAAAACTTCCAATTCTCATTATTGAGATGAATAGCTCTATCGTAACAAACGGCAGCTTCTTCAATCATTCCGAATTTTTCAGCTTCATCTCCCCAATGTACCCAGTCATCTGGTGGAGTCTTCGGATCTAGATGCGATGCCAGTAAACCAAATTGAAGAGCTTTTTGATGATCTCCTAACTGTTCATATACAGTGGCTATCTGTTGATAAGCAATCGCATGTTTATGATCCTGTTTAATTACTTCTCGAAGAATTTCCATGGCATCGGTGATATTTCCACGAGCAGCTAACACGTTTGCCTGACCCAACATAGCATCCAATCTTTTCAATTTTCCTCGATCTCGAGGTTCTGCATTTGTGGCTGGAGTTTCTGTACTTGTAGAATCTGCTTTCTGGCCTTCTATTTTTACTTGTTTCAGAGGAGGAGGTTCTCTTTCTTCAGTTTCTACTTCATATTCAACTTCCATTTCATCGGAATGGTTTACCTGTCCTTCATCTTTACCAGACATCATCTGTAACCTTTCTCATTCTAGTAATATCGATAGTCTAACAATGCAAACCTGTGTCATAATATATCGAGCTTCTTCGGGAAGAGCGTCGTAGCGATCAGAAGGTCCTGCAGACTGAAAAGAGTATGAACTTCCAGCATGTTGAGAAGTTGACACTTCTTCAACGTCTTCCATTAACTCTACATCTTCATCGTCCTCTTCTTCATCATCATCTGCAGTATCAATTTCTTCGACTTCGTCGACCACATTGTTTCTTGCCGATCTTTTTTGCTTTGCTCCTAACTCTTCCTTGAGAGTTTGTCCTCCAGTAACCCGCATAAATTGATCATAGTCATATTCATTTCTCATGAATCTATTGATAGCGTTCACTAATTCTTCATCATCAATGGCTTCAGCTGGCTCTTCTACTCTTTTTCTATTCCCGGACCCATTGTGTAATCCAGTAAGATGAGGTTTTGTATCAATTCCAGCAATAATTCCATTTGTATCATCATCATCATCAAAATCGTATTCTTCTACTTCAGGAACATCAGAACCTTGTTCTAAAATATTACCGTACTCTTCTTCTTCCTCTATTAAGAAATCGGAAGTTGATGGTTGATTTGGATCCATGTTTCTTCAAGCAATAATACTATGAAAAAGAAGTTTGTGATCTGTTTTAAAATAAAAAGAAGCGATCGGTACGCGATGAAAATTTGAATTTCGACCATTAACTCTAACATTCATGTTTTATAAAAAAAAAATTGAAAAATGTAGAAATAACAAGTGTAACAACGTTGTACAAAAAATGGATAAAAACGAATAAAATTCAACAAAATGTACCAAATATTTCAACAAAAAAAACAAATCAATTGTACTCCATAGGAAGTCGATTTGGTCCGGAGAAGGGCTCGAATGGGTCGAAGGTATCGATATTCTGATGGGTGCGGTTCTGATATCCACCTCTTCGGCTTCCTCCGTGGAAATTTCCGCCGCGTCCACGCTTGAAACCACCGTCTTGACCTCCATCTTGTCCTGGTCTTTTCTGAAATCATTTATTTTGAATCTGAATAAATATTGAACCACTAACTCTGAAGATATTATGATTCGAGCCTCCTCCACCTCGATTGGCGCCTCCGCGATGAAAGCCTCTACCACCACGTCCTCTACCGCCGCCTCCGAATCTTTGATTTCCTACACCTCCGTATTTGGTTTGAATCTCAGCAAGTTCTTCCATAGACAATAACTGCATACTTTCAATAAATTCGTCCTTCATAGTAATTACTAATTTTGGAAAATCTGCAACGACTCGAGTTCTTGTCATTTCAAGAATGGTGCTATCAGTAATAATTCCGTAGTATCGTTCTGGATTTGCGTGAACTTCCATATAAACGTTGACATCGTCAATTCCGCGATCAATAAACGGCTTGAGCTTCTCAACGTCGAGGTCGCTTTCAGAGACAATGCATCCATATTGGCGGGGTTTGAAGAATTGCTTCAAAACTGTTGCTACTCGAATTGTTTCAGGAATATTGTTAACTATCTTTTCGAATACTTCTATACCTCCGTCCGCGGTTTGTTTTTTGAATGATAGTTTCAAAGTCCAAAAAATAGTATCAGAATGTTGCTCGTGTCTGCTCTCATTTTCTTGTTCGCCAACAAATCCTAACCAAATATGACGGAATCGAGCCGCGTTGAGAAGATATCTCTCGGTGGGAGAGTTGGTCTAAATTTCGATATTTATGAAGCTGACAGATACTACTACTTACTGTATATCGAAGTGCATTCGGATCAACTGGTTTCTCTTCTCCATCCGAACTATTCACATCATTACCGACACCACCAACTGGTTCAGCTCCTAACCCAACTTTCTCTTTCATCAGGTGCATGAATTTCTGATCATCAATTGACTTTTGTGGATCATATTGAGACAATTTATCTACCTTGGTAAACGCTTGCCGTACTCCATCACACTGAATAGTCAAATAAAATTGCTTTTTTCAAACGTGAACAACTTTACATTATTATCCGCTTTGTGCTTCTTTGAACAATCCAGTGAACATGTCCGCATTTCACATCTTGGGCATTTGTACTTGTGCTCGTTTTTCAAACAAACTTTACATAATTTTGGATCAATAGCGGGGATTACAGATTCCTCGTTTTCCACATTCTTTTGATTTTCAATTTTCCTCTTGTAGGCTTTGATAACGTCTTCAGGAGATTTTTCGTCTTCCGATGAGGGATAATTCACCAAAACTGAAAATTGTTTTTGTTTAAATTGATATCAAACTTGAAACTAACATTCAGAAGTTATATTTGGAATTTCCGTTGGTACATCATCATCATCGTCCAGTATTTCTCCGTCTTCCTGATAGTCTTCTACTTCTTTTGGTTCAGGAGTATGGCTCGTAGTCATATTACTGAAAATTCAATTACTCTTGCGACATTCGAAGTTTATTTAAATCGCAAGTAATAAAAGCCTATTTTTAGTTTAACATATTGAAATTTATATATTCTTTTAAAGAAATGCACTACAAAATGCTTGAGACGCCGAAAATTTAGCACCACATTTTTCGTTGTCTTCCAGATGTCAAACAAAATGGGCACGTGATTACAATCAAGCAAAATGCTAATCATTTTTGAAAAAAAATGGATAAAACCAAAAACTAAAAGAAAACATTGAAAAGAGAAGGAAGAAGGGAACAAATCTGCAAGAGTGAATTCACATTAATTCACATAATAAAATATTTTTATAAAAAAAATTTAGGCGTGTGCGCTTTGTCGTGGCCGTGTTTGCACAAAGCACACACAACTTGACGACAAGGAAGATAGAGACAATCATAAACAAAAGAGACTATTTACAGCAGGATTAGAAAGTTTAAACTAATTCGTGAACTTGATAACAACAATTTCAATAATATAAACTGAGAAAACCAACAAAAAAATCAGGAAGAGTAAAAAAATATGAAAAATTGAAGTTTCAAAAAAATGTAAGGATTACGGTATGAGAAAATGTTGAACTGTGAATTTTTTCGTGTCCGCGTTGAACTTTCTGATTTCTCTCCGGTCGATAATTTTTTAAGGCCTAAAAATCCTATTTTATTCAAGAATTATTATGTGCTCCTTCAATAATTTTGCTATTTAAAAACGTTATATTTTAGTGTTCCACATTTGTATTAAACTTTGGTTGATCCTCGTAAATAATTGAATATCAGTTCTAGTTTTAGGAATCAGAAAAACAATGAACTCCCAGCAAGAATGGGAACATGCATATAGCCTTGCTGAACGAATGTATAATAAGCAAGCACCGACTAAAAGGGAGGAGCTGAATCCAACGGAGAGGGTGATTTGTTCTCGATTCGAAACAATCTTCGATTATGACCCGTTCAAAGGTAGGTGCTTATGGGAATTTTTTAAATGTAACTTACGTAGGTTATTTTTAGATGAGTACACATTTCGTGATCAAGCTTTATTGTTCAGTACTCCTGTTCAACCAAAATGCCGCACCGTTGCTGAGGCGGATCTTCACGAGCTGAAAGAGAATACAGCAAAGCTCAACATTCCCATGCCATCCTATATCAATGTGAGTTAGTTCTAACAATCATGTATTATACCTATTATCGTTTCAGATATGTCCAATTTACGCTTTGCTTCCGTTCACAGTGCTTGTCTTCAACAACTCCCAACATGCACACAAAAGCCTTAGCGATGATATGGAGCGAGCTGCAGCAACATTCAGAAATCCCCATGAGTCCGAAATCGTTCCAGGAGCAATGTACATTTTTAAACAAAAACATGGAAAAGCTTACCGTTGTATTATACTCTCCGAAGACGGAGATATGAACATACCAGACGCTGAGCGAAAATATCTCGTTGCATTCATTGACAATGTGCAAATAGTATCTGTTAAGCAGAAGACTCTTTTCGTTTCCGACCAATTTTCAATTAAAGACTATCCATGTGCCCTTCACTGTGCTCGTATTGTTGGCATCTCGGCTATCAGAAAAAGTTACGTTTCGGGGATGAACCAATTTATTCTTAATTTTTACGATGCAAAAGAGAAGCGAAAAGCAGGAATGTTTGCATTCATCTACAAACTGGACAAGGAAGAGAAAAAACTGGTCATCGACTATCCTTCTCTTCTTGGAACACCGAAAACCACTTCTACAGAAATAAGAACTGCAGTTGGTCATCAAATCGTTGCATCGAAGGATCCCGTTAGTTTGACATTTGAGCAATTAAACAAGAAGGAGGTTCCGGAGTTCAAATATTTGAATAGCACTGATGATGATAGTGATGTGGAGTGAGTTTAAAATATAGCGTTATCTTCTTCATGTAGTCAAATTTTAAAAGGAAATATATCAAATTACAATTCTACATTAATCTAATGTAATGTGATTTTCCAGACTCGATCTTATCGAACATGACACGAAATCAGTGAATCCCGTCGCTTCATCGCATCCGACGTCTTCTAGCATGGACGATTGCCCATATGGGAGAGCTAGCATAGCACGGGCCAAAGACTATCAGCTTCGACTCCCACCACACTCTCAGAAGGGACTCTCTAGCTCAAGTCTTCTCGGCAGTAGTTATCCAGTGAGCAATTCAATCAAGAACGATATTACTAAACAGTCGGAATCGAATCGAGCTGATGCTACAAATATTTCTTTTTCGAGCTTTGAGTCTACGAAAAGCGACATTTCACCTCAAAATAATCAAAATGTGGAAGAAACATCAACGCCAACAGTGCCGCCGAATTCTACTATACAGGAAAACGAGGAAGATGAAATAATGTCTCCTGCATCAATTATTCGAGCGCCATCAAGGCTAGCTGGCTCACTAAACAAAGTCTCAATTGAGCGTCCAAATACGGTACGTTCAAGTTTATGAATTCATTGTGATATATAAACTGCGTATGCAAGAAGCAGTATTTTTGACTTCTGTCCCCAATACATTTTTTTTTCAGCCATTGCCAACATCTTCCAAAAATTCTGAACACAACATGTCGGAAATAAGCACATATGAAGCGTCTTCTATTTCAAGTCATCACCTTGTTCCACAATCACCATCCGTTCCAAAAACGAATTATACTGTTCCAGTCGTGCAGAGACCATTGACTGCTCCAGAGAAATTCAGAGATCCGTTTGGAGGACCCGGCTCTAGCGATATCCTGAATACGAAGATGCTTTGTTCAGAAAAAAACATCGTTCCCTCAAATAAATTTGGTCGCCAGATTTCGCCAGGCAAAGATGACAAAAATGGTACGATACATTTGCTAAAACAAAAAAAATAATATTTCACCCGAAATATTACTTTCAGAGAATTATCAATATAGCAGAATGGAAACAAAGCCCCAAACATTGTTCGCTCCAGTCCTTGATGAAAACCAACGGCAATCATCGAGTTCTAACATGATGTGCCAAATTCCAGATATTTCGAGCGTTGCTCAGGTTGGTTTTTTGTAATGCATTCAAATAATGATAATTTCAAACAGGGATCCAACGCTCCAAAGACTGCTCCAAACGATTCGGTTAACAGCGTTGCTCCAGATGATATTCACGAAACCGATAAACGTGGAAATCATTGTAAAAGTGTAACTGAAGATCCGAAAGACAATAAAGATCCCACGGCGGTGACAACTTTGGAGGATCCTGATATCAACGATGAGAACTTCAGTGTACAGTCGATCTGCTCAGAAACATTCGTAGAAACTGATCAAAAATTGATGGAAGTCGAAACTGGAGCTGATGCATTCACCGGTAAATCTACTTCATGCTTACTTAATAGAAAAATGTTGGTGATGAGAATGCATTTACCTTTCTGTAAAAAATGTGGTAGCAAAAGAGAATCTATGGAAGTGGGAGAGAAATATATTTGTGTCGAAGAACTGTAGGTATTCTCATTTTCTGACTGTTTTGTAATAGTATTCAAATTTTTCCACTGTTAATATAGATCATTCGTCTGAATATCGAATTACATTCCAGAATCTATTACGGATCAATTCGCTCAAATGTCTGAAGGACTGAAAAAACTCGCAATAAATCTGGCTGATTCCGTTCGAACTGCGGCAATAGAAAAGAATCATGATGCGTTCATTGCTAACATTCACGCAATGGAAATTGTAAGCTTTAACTAGAGTTATCAGTTTTTATTTTCACGCAAATAAAACAGTGGAATGAGTTAATTATGGTTGTTACAGATCTCAAAGAAAGTCCCCGATGATATTGATAAGCGCTTTTGGAAAATGAAAATTGTGGAGGCTAGGAAGTTGGAAGCCGCGTTCGACTAGTATTATTTCATTAATATTTTTTATGTCTTAGTCTCCACATTCCAGTATATACAGATCCTCTGTTGTTTCTTCTATTTGATTTTTTTTGAATTCCTAATGTCTTTTATCTTTGTTTCATCATCCAAAATTTAAACTGAAAATATATCCCTCCGGTAATGTTGTTGTTGTTTAACTAATAATTTAACGCCTGCCTTGTTTTGTAGAATTCGATAACTAGATAGTTGTCGAATAACCGAGTGTATGCGTATTTTATGAATTTTCAGAAATGAAGATTGTTTTATTAAAAAATAAATCGTTGAACGCTAAATTTAGGTGAAAGTCTCATTTTCATATTCGGAGATAAAATTTCAATGCATAGGTCGATTGAAGAAAAAAAAGTACAAGTTTTGTGCAAAAGCACGATGCCCGGTCTCGGCACGATATATTTGTTAAATACAAAAACGTGTGCTCCTTTAGAGAGTACTGTAGACAATAAAAACATTCAAATTTGACCAAATTGAGAAAAAAAATTATGAAAAATCGATGAAAATTGCGCATCAACGAAAGTTTCAAATTACAGTAATCTTTAAAGGCGCGCATCTTTTCGCATTTAACAAAACATTTGTAGTGTCGAGACCGGGTACCGTATTTTCTTGGAAAAATCGCAAAAGTGTACCTTTTCCCAGTTTAAAACTGTAGCTTTACTGTTTACTGAAATTTCGCGTCCTCGCTAAAATGCATTATCTTATTATTCCGATGTTATTTTTAGATTACTATATACTCATTACCATATAGTTGAATTGTTCCATTTTTTCGATTCGAACGTCACTCCTAAATTTAGCAATTGAAAAAGCAATTAGAACAACAGTATCCTTCTTTTTCTCACAAAAAAGTTGTTTTGAGCACCTGACAATCGCTTCTCTTGTGTCCATTTTCAGCTTCTTCACATCACAACGACTACTAACATGACCAGTCGTTGAATAATACTAATATTCGTCTCCTCCCTCTCTTCTCACTTTTCATGAATTATCTCTCATTCACTTGCTCGTATACGCCTACTTTTTCATTCTTATCCAACTACTCATTTTACTGATTGAGAAATAATGTTTTCTCTTTCTGATGAGTCCAATATTAGTATCTTCTTCTGCTTCTACATTATAATGTTCATTGTGACAATGAATTTGTGGAGAATTCTGAAGATTAAGGGAAAGGTATTTCAAGATTTACTATTGGTTGATTAATCCACATAGCCATAAATACATAACTTTTGAGAACCGAAAGTTGCGCTAAATTTCAATAAATAGGCGAAAGGCAGACATGTAACCGGGCAGAGGAGCAAGGTGGATAACTTCTACGGTATACAATGGTCAAATTGTATAGTGATTTTCTCCGGGTATTTTGAAAGTTTTTAATTTACCATACAATCAAAAAGTTGTAATATCATAAATTTGGAAGTCGACCAAAAACATTTGTACAAGCTTTATATCCTTATTGTGTCTTAATTGTAGGTCAAAATCAAAATACAGTTTCACTTTGACAGAAAGTTTTGAGAAATATATGTATAGTTTTTTGGAGTGTTCTAATTTTATATTTATGGCCCATGGTAGACTATTTATACAAATCCCCACTGACACATTTCCAACTCCAGGAGAAAATATTATTAGTTTAAACTAGTTTACGAAACTTTGAGAATTTGTTTCGCCATATTCGAGGATTTAAAAAACAACAATTTTCTCCGTTGTAAGGCTTCCGTACTAACAAATTTGTTGTTATATTTTGAAATGATGCAAAGACGGGAGCACATTTCGTAATTAAATATGGAAGTGTGGAGAATACTAATCTCCTGATATCAGTAAAAAATATTTCAATTTAGAGCCTCTGTTTGCTCTGGAGGTTAAAATCCTTAGCCACACATTTTAAAATAAAGCTAGAACATGTTCACTTTAAAGAAATTTCAGCTTGTTGAACTAAATGCATTCCCATGTGCTTCTTCATTCATCTGGTTCCATTTCTTTGGACTGATATGCCCATTGGTGGATTTCATCATTGTTGGAACCATTGGTACCTTCTTCTCCAGCATAAAATCATGTTTCATTGTCTACATCCCTACCATAGTCTCTCTATTGTATCATGACACTATGGCTGACTGGATGGTTCCACTCATCTTGATCTACTCAACAACTCTATCTTATGAGATTCCCGAAATATTCGATTTTCGATACTTCAACATTTGCAGGTATGTCAGAACAAAGAATGATGAAGTATAAGTATTTCATATTGAAAAATGATGTGATCTATTCATATTATACTCCCATAAGAATACAACTCGTGATACTCGTTTTCAGAGACAAAATGATATGGCTAACAATGTTGATATACGGTTGTTTATTCAATTCATTCAACCCCTGGGGTATGGCGTTCTCAGTTTTGAATCAAATACACGTAATCTTTCAGACATTGTCACAATCCGTCGGATTCATCATGAAAATGGTCACATTTCTACGGTAATGATGATTTCTTTCACAGTTATAATCCAAGATATTTCAGTCCTTCAACATCATTGATGCATTTGTTGTTGCACTTTCTATTTTCTTCATTTGTCTCCATGGTTACCGAATGTCATTTCGAATTGCATTCAAAGACAACAGATTTCACCTTACCTTGCTTTTTGTGATGATAAAATTGGTAAGAGTGAGGAGCTATCGAAATAGATTAGGTTTATGGGGAAGTGTAAAGCTAACAAATGAAATATTCTTTTGACTCTTTGAAGTAATAACTTTTTTGTGGACATTCTAACAAATAACATAACATTTTCAATTCTCAAAATCTGAATGCAAAAATCCTTTCAGGCGTTCCTACTGACGAATGCATGCTTCATCCCTGCCATTGACGAACGTAACATAACAATGGAATCCATTAATCCGTCATCCTCTCCAGTGAAAACAGCATTTTCTCTGGACAATCTGAAACTCTATGAATCAGTAGTTCAAAGTGTTATTCCAGTTCACTATCTTGCATGGAAACACGTGTTCTTCAGGAAAATCTGAATTGATTTTTCATAATCTATAACAAACCTCTCATAACTATTTTTTGCAACATTGGAGACAATCAACCAACTGTTTCATGTAGCGTGCTATATTTTCAGCATAAAAATTTTCATTTTGGAACTTACCCATTTTTCCACCCACTCTCTTTCTTTGAGTAAGTTGCTTCAACTTTCTGACGCACTTAGTTACCTTTCCTTCACACAAAGTAGCACTATTTCAATTTTCTAGGGAGAATTTCCCGCACTCTGTCCTTGGCCGTCATTATCAGAAACCCTGGTCCATAGTTTCTGTTTTGGTTGCATTTCATCATCTCTCATAGTTTTTTGAACAAAAACTGCTAATCAAATCGTACATTGTTCTTTAAAATATTTTTAAAAATTGAAACCAAGATGATTTTATTTGAAAATTGATTTAAATAAATTGAACGTTTTTTCATTGGCTTCTCATTCTTCTAGCATCAAAAGTAACAGTTCTCATATGTCTGATTTTCGATCTTTTCCTGGAAAACAATGAACTGATAAAAACGGAATATGGGTATGAAAATGGTCCGAAAATGCAAAAAGTCATCCATATTTCAACCTCATTATTGGAATCTGGCTCGATATTTCTTGTTTCGTTTGTTCCAAAAATGAATACCACTGCGCCAATGTATAGTAACATCAGCTGAAAATAAATGGAATGAATTAAATTCTGATGTTTAATCTTACATATTGAAACAAAAGAATTATTATAACATGATTGATACTTGTTAATTCGTAATTTGATAAATATTTCGGATGATTGTAGACATCTTTCAGTTTGATAACAATGAGAACTGTAGAACTCATAATCATAAAACAATCAACTAAATTGATATAAAATATAGGAAATAAACTACCCTCAAAAGTATGATGATATACCATTTGATCTGAAGTACAAACATTTTGTTACATTTTTAATTTGAATAAAAATTGTTTTCTTATGTGAAAAGTATTAGAGTTGTCAAATGTTGTTTCGAAAAGTCGAAACAACCTTCGTTAATTGCGAGCTCGCGCCCAATTTTATTTGCACGTATTTTAGAATTTCGAAAGTGTGTTGAAAAATAATGAAATCAAAACTTACTGTAACTATTCCATGGGTGAAACCAAAGTGCATAAATGAAAGATAATATCCATATTGCTCGAGATCTAAAAAATTATATTTTTCATTCGCAATTCAATGTTAACAAACCCAATTTTTGACTGAAAGGCAGTTTTTAAAGTTTCTGCTCTTTGGAAAACTAATGCGAGTGAATATAAAAACATTATCATCGTGATAATTGAAGGTATCATTGGAGCAAAAACTCCGCGTAATAAGCGAAGAAAAAACAAAGTTGTCAAAAAAATCAGTCGAAGTTCTTTGAAAAACAGAAGTGATCCAAGGCATACTAACCAGAGTATTGAAATAAAAACTATGACAACAGTAGACATTAAGAAAAGTAGAGAAAAATGACTACTGGATTCGAATGTATTAGTCTAACAATTGAATCACTTTGGGAAAACAACATTTAACAGTTTACCTTAACATTCAAGATTACCGCCAATAGTATTGATATGCTCACAAATAATATTCTGATAGCATTTTTTGAGTCGACGAGTATCAGAATGTCAGAGATTTGCAGATTAAAGGAATTATTAGATGAGGAGCTTGAACTTTCAAAAATCATTTTTTGGAGCAAAAGTTTGTATAAAAGACAACAGAAAATAAAATTCGATATTTCAAAACTTGTTTGGTTTTGGTGTCGACTCAATATTTGAAAGTTTTGATAAAATACACCTGTTCAGTATTTGCGTCAGCGAAATTAATGTTTAAAAAAATTGATTTCGATCAATATAAGAACAAAAAAATATAAGAACACGTTTTTACAGTTTTTTTTTGTTTTAGTCTTAACTAAAATACCAACGAACAATTAAGCCTTGAGATAATCCAGAAATGTATTTAAATTCAGAAAATCATTCATTTCAGAACTTTCGTACACATTCGAAACATATTCAGTTTAGTTCTGAGTAGGTCCAAATCCAGCTTCTCTCTTTCCGTAATATCCAGCATATGCAGATCCAAATCCATATCCTCCATAAGCTCCATATGCTCCGTATCCATATCCTCCATAGTATGATGGATAATAAGATGAAGCATATCCATAATATTGGGCAGAAGCTTCTCGAACAATTGAGCACATGGCAATGGCGAGGACGCAGAGAAGGCTGAAAAATGGATATTGAGAAAACTGTTGAAGGCCCGAAACTTACAATTTAGAATTCATAATGAATTGAGTAATAGAAGAATGTGAAGGTCCTTGCTTATTCTCCCAAAAGTTTCCACTTTTATACCCAAAGTGTGTATACATTTTCACCCGTTTCCCAGTTTGCTCACTCATGTTCATTGCCCAAGCCGTAGTTTTTCATACGTTTTTCACTAGTTCATAATCAAACCTGTCAAAAGGGCACAGTTGCCATAGAGTTCTGACGGTTTTAAGATTTTTTTAAACATAATCATCGATCAATGTGTATTTGGCAGGTTTACTTATTGAGGAAAAAAGTAAAAAGCGTGAACAGCGACGGGTGCAATGAATGAATGAAATGAGCAAACAATGCCAGGTATAAAAATAATTTTTGAGTGAGAAGAAAGCAAGATCATTCTTCTACAATACGACTGAAAATGAATGCTAAGTTGTAAGTTTTGACTGACTTTAAAACTTTTAATTTCCAATTTCAGCCTTCTCTGCGTCCTCGTCATTGCCATGTGCTCAATTGTTCAAGAAGCTTCTGCTCAATATTATGGATATGTTTCATCTTATTATCCATCATACTATGCAGGATATGGATACGGAGCATATGGAACTTATGGAGGATATGGACTTGGATCTGCATATGCTGGATATTACGGAAAGAGAGAAGCTGGATTTGGACCTACTCAGAACTAAACTGAATATTTTTTGAATGTGTACGAACGATCTGAAATGAATGATTTTGATTCTGTAACCTAATACAATTGTCAAAAATACACTAAATATACAAAATATTCACAAAATATAAAAGCTCTGAAATGAAAATTTCTAAATTTCAAATTATTTTTTTTGAAAACTACGTAGATTAGCATCAAACATCATAATACTGAATGCAATGCTTTCAAAAGTTAATTTAGAAACTTTTCAAATATTCTAAATCAGTAATCGAATTCCAACATGTGTTACCTGAAGTTTGAAAAAAATCACCTGTACCATTTCTTACACAAAAATTGTTTAGCCAGATGTGAAAGTTTTCTAAATGTTTTCGGTTAGCTGGAAATCTGCAAATGGATCCTACCTGAATGAAAGTGAACGTTATTTTAATTATTGGTTCTATTCTCAACTTTTTTTTCTTGTTACACTGACATCTTGGCATTTTTATTTTCATTTTTTCAAAAAGGTACGTCTGAAATCCTGATCGGATATTATCACTCGGTATTTTTTCAGGAATTTTTTGTCAATAGTACTCCTTATTTCAACTTTTTCTTGAAACTCCATCTTTTTTATATGTATCTGCTTTGTGGATCTCTTATATTTTCTGAAGAAGTTCAAAAATGTTGCGTGATGATTTCATCAGGTCTCAAACTTTTTTCATTTTCTATTGAAATTTTGTATTTACAAACAAATATAACTGGGACTTTTCTGATCATTACATTTTTGAATGCCATACGAGTAGTATTTTCGATTGATGAGAATATCACATTTTGGAAATTAAATATCAAGACAAACTACCTATTCACAATAATTGCAATTATATACATAATTTGGAGTCATCCATGTAACTTATATGATCCATTTGTATTTCGATTTCCACAAACTGATCAAAACTCCTTTGTAAGCTATTTTCTTTCGTGTTTTAATGTAATCAACTTATAATATTAAAATACAATTTTTCATGTAACTTTTGAAATTACTTTTTTGTTGGTAATCCAAAGAAATTTCGCGGAAAAATATTTTTGAAAGTTACTGTCGAAATGTAGGAAAGTAGTACATAGATTCAAAAAGGTAATTATATTCTAGGCAATTTTGTAAAACAGGCCAGAAATGTTTGCGGCTCACTTGTAGTATGATCTTATCGTCTTGATAGTTGCAATGATTTCCTCTTTTTCAGGTAATTGTGTCGTTGAATAGTGTGACTTCTGGCCTTACTTCTTTACTACTGTGTTACAAGGTTTTAAAATTGAAAAAGTCTGGAATACAACCGAATCTTCAATATTCTTGTCAAATAATTCAACTTATATCAACTATTGCAGTAATTGAATCATACTTGATATTCAACACAGTGTCTGCTTTAATATCTGGTTATCAATTAACAAACGAATGTACAATCAATGTTAATGATATTTTTCAAGCAGACATTATTCATTTTATGCACTTTTTCATAACATTTGCAATGGAAATGTGGTATTTATTTGACAACTCCAGAGTTGAACCACAAAATTCTATGGAAATTGATTGTGAAACTAGTGTGTAAATTGTTTTTATTTCAATTCCAATAAAACTTATTTTTACCAGTCAAAAATTGATTTTGCTTGATTGGACAAACTTCCATCTTTCAGCATTTTTGGACTATTTTCCGTGTAGAATTGAGAAAACCATCTGAAAAAAGAGCGAAACTTCAAATTCTTTGTTTTCAGTCCTTACCTTCGATGTTTCTGAATCGGTCCATCGTTCTTTACCAGCAATGGAGATTTTATATACTTTTTGTTGGACCAAATAAACACATCTCGTTCAAATTGCATTGCTTCCACTGTCATGAAGAATTTCACAAAGAACCATGGAATATTTGAAAATATTCTGAATCGAACTCTCTGGAGAAGTGCTTCTTCGGGAGTTACTGTTTGAAATACGACTCCTTTCCCCCAAATTCCAAAATCAAACAACATGTGGACAATTCCAGGACCATGCTGAAATTTTTAAAAATAAATTTTTGAAAAAAAAACTTTAAATTTAGCGTTTTCAAAAATTTGAAACATTTGTTCTACGAAATAATTATCCTCTTGTGAGGCGGAAATGTTATTTACTTAACTAATAGTAAAAAAATATAAGTATGAACTTTCAAAACCAGTCAAAACCAAAACATTTTGGAAAAATTACCTGCTCTGCAACAAGTTTACTGCTGGTTAATGGAACTTTATATCCCCAAAAAGTCATAAATTGATTCAAATGCATAACTCCACAATGTCTATCCTCCTCTGATTTCACTTCCCATTTTCCATCCCAAACATGTTGAACAGCTGGCTGGGGATCTGATAGATCTGTTTTTATAATATCTGATCCTTTGGTAACAGGTGGAGCCGATTTGTGAAGATAATTCAGATGTGCAATGTCTGCTCCGTTCTCCGGAATTTCTTGAATATGGCACATAACCTCATGCTCAGTTCTTCCTCCCAAATGCCAGAAGCCATCAGTAATCTCTGTGATCTCCGGAATTTCCCATTCTGGTTCTGCTCCATCACAATGATACCACAGATAAATATTATTATTTCTTTCTATACATGGCCATGTTGTCACTTTTGCTTGCTCTGGAATTCTTCCTTCATCATACGGAACTTCAACACATTTTCCAGTTTCTGCACTAAAAATCCATCCATGAAATGGGCATTGAATGCAATTGTCACGTACTACCTGTAATCCCAAATCAGAAGAGCCGTAATATGCGGAGAAATGTGCTCACCCGTCCTCCAATATTAAAATTCGCTCCAATGTGCGGGCAATATGAGTCTGTGATATAGACGGCGCCCGACTCAGATCTTATCAGTGATAGAAATTGCCCTGAAAAAAATGAAAATTATGATTGTGTGATTTTTTGATGTAGTGTCAAATGTAGCATTCACACTTTGATCACCAACAAGCTACTGAACATACTGTACTTATCATTAATTAAAAAATAACTGTGGTAGTGAAGTGTCAGGTGATTCTACTGGGATAAAAATAGAGTCGTTACACAGTATGGCACCTTTCCCTTTCTGTAAATTTAATTTTTTTTTCAAATTGAATTCAAAAATCCGATGTGACGTTGTTTTAAGTCAAAAAAAATTAAATCCATTTTAAAAATTAAAATAAAAACCGAAACTCCAAGAAAAACAAGCACTGAATCAATCAAAATCTGGAAATAACAGGACGCCGAGCGTCTATTCTTTTCAGACCAATGTCGAACTCTTACAACTTGCCCTTCCATTTCATAATTTAGAGAAATTGTGAAAATGTTTTCTACAACTTTTCCTTACATTAGACTAAAATTTGTTTCTTTTGAATTTACCTAAAACTGTGATTTCCATTATTTGATTGTTCGCTAACTTCTCAGATTCACAAACACAATACCATCCATTGGGAAAAACTGGAGGCATATCTCCAACTCTTCTTAAAAGCTTCAATCTCTCCAATTGACGTTCTCTGTAAAATCCTTTCAGCTGAAAATATAATTATTCAACACTTGAAATATCTATAAACTGTCACCTCTGGTTTTCCGAAAAACAATCCAACATCGCCAAGTCTCCTGACTCGATTCAATGGTTTTAAAGTAATATGAATAAGATAAACTATCAGAATAGTAGTAACAACAGATATTGGATGAGCCGTTAAAAAACCCCAAATCTGTTCCAGTAGCATCTTGAAACTATAAATTGAAAGTATTCATGAACGTGTCACCTTCCAATTCAAGTGAGAAATGATAAAACTATGCAAATTATAATCAAGAGTATTGAGAAAAATGTGTTATCAGTAATTGAAACCTCCGAAAAACCATAGCATGGTTTCGTGGGAAAGAGAGAAATGAAAAAAAACAGTGCACTGCAAACATTAATTACCAAAAATCAACTGGAGACAAAATCGTTTTGAATACTTCTTGATTTAAAAAATTGGTGGTTCCCAAAAGAAACATTTCAAATCGAAAACATGACAATGACAAATGCCAATTTTTAAATTAACATTTTTTGATTGGAAACTAATTTATATATTTGCTATTTCTAGGCATATTTTGGCAAATTATTTGAAAATTATTTTTTAATGTTGAAGAAACCAAAATAAAATTATCAGAGCACAAACCGTGATTTGTAACAATGTCACAATTTTTTTGCATTAGTCAGTCACACGTTCATTCCGGAAAGACGTGAGTTTTGAAAAATACCAAAGAATGGGAAAAGATGAGAGAATGGAAAATAAATAGGACATGTAGTTGCCTACCTTGAGATAAAAGATAAAATCAACTAGGAAAGAATTGAGGTTACTAATGTTATGTTGTTACTTTGCAGATTTTCAAATTTTTACAACACAAAATCCTATGAATATGGAAATTGTTAGATGTAAAAATCGCAGATTTTATAACTCGTTCTCAAACAAAAAAGTTAGATTTGACAATGAGTGTTATTTCTTAAATTTTCAAAAAAATTTTAAAAGAATATGTGAAAACTTTTTATTCTAGAGTTCCTTTTGTTGTTTCATTTCAATTAATTTGATTATTACCTAGAAATAAATAGCTCCCGTTAATTTGGACGCATGTAGGCACAAACTAGGCTGTTTTGTAGGGAAAAATATTTAGGTTCATTTTTTTTTATACAATCATAATATATTTTTAATTTTTGAAATCAGGAAATAAAAAAATATACGAATTTTAAAAGTCAAAGGAAGATAGATACAGAATAATAATAAAATTATAGTTATCGCTTGTTGTAATTATGCTATAGTTTTCAAAGAAATGCAAAAGAAAATCGAAGTGAATTTTGCCAATCGGGCGAAAAACAAATATTAGTCTACAAGAGGATTGTTGTAGTCTCTATGAGATGATGACTTTATTTTGAAAAATAAAACTTTTTAACAGAAGAACTCCATTGAATATTTAATTAATACAATCAGTTGTCTGGCATTGAAAAATATTTGCCAAATGTATTTCTCCGATATCGAATGTTTTCTGTGGAATCGAACCAATTGATATAAAGTTGTCAGGAATTGTAATTCCAAACTTTTGGTAGCATAGACCAATTGTATTGCATTTATGATATATGTTCACCTTTGGATCGATATTTGTAATTTCTGTCTTGTATCCGGAAACTGTGAATACTCCATTCGCATCGGTATACGTTTGATCCATTTTTATGTCCTTGACTAAAAATGTTTTTTAAAGAATAGTTTGTTTGAATCTAATTGATTATTTCTTTAGAAAACAATGCTCCTATGATTTTTCATACCTTTGCCAAAACTAAGTTTTTTTCAACTCACTTTTCTCCTTTTCATACAGTTTAATCTTCACACCTTCTGCAGGTTTTCCCAAGCAAGTAAGTCGACCAGTAACTGATACTGATTGTTTTCTTCCCATACCAAGAAGGGCATTTGAAGTGTTTAAAAGAGCGAAAACAAACACAATTTTAAACATGGAGAGCTCCATAACTGAAACACACTGGTTTATCGGTATTTTATATTCCCCTTAAAAACTATTTTTTGTTTTGATTTTCATATGAAACTTGAACGAGCATGTCAATATTTTTGATTTTTCAAAGGAAGCCAACTAGGAAATGGTTTTTTTTAGAGATACATCATAATACTGAAAATCCGGTTTCCGGACTGATCGACTGAATGAAATGTTGTAGATTCGAAATTATGCAACATATCTGAATTGAGCAGAAAGCTAAGAAAAAACATGAGTTAACATACTTATTGTCAAAGATTTATGCGTGGAATTTTATTGATATGGAATCAAGACCACTAACATGAAGCGTCTTGGTGTAGACGCAAAAAGGAGTCTGTTCTTCTAAATGTTTCTTGTGACGCTTTTGCCTTCGGGCAGGAGGTTTTGTTTATATCATAATAGAATTTATCAATAACTTGTTCTTTTTCAGGACACCAACAATGATCGTATCACCGTTGAGTGGACCAACACACCTTCCAATTGAATACAATCCATAATTTGTTTGATGTGAATAAAGTGGTCGCTTTCGATTTTAATTTCCAACTTTACAGCCAAAACCTATTTTTGAACAAATTTAAACAGTTGCACAACATAATAAAAATCATTCATTGCAGATCGTTCGTACACATTCAAAACATACTCAGTTTAGTTCTGAATAGGTCCAAATCCAGCTTCTCTCTTTCCGTAATATCCAGCATATGCAGATCCAAGTCCATATCCTCCATAAGCTCCATTTGCTCCGTATCCATATCCTCCATAGTATGATGGATAATAAGATGAAGCATATCCATAATATTGAGCAGAAGCTTCTTGAACAATTGAGCACATGGCAATGGCGAGGACGCAGAGAAGGCTGAAATGTTTTACAGTTTAAATTGAAACTAGTGAAATAAATATTCAGAAACTCACAATTTGGCGTTCATTTTCAGTAGATCGGCTGAGAACAACTGGTGTCAATGAATGAATTCCACCTCTTTTATACTTTGAGTTCTGTTGTTTGTCTTTTACTTTTCATAAAATTTCAACTACTCTAGAGTAGTTTTTGTCACACTATCGGTTAGCTCAGTGCAATATTTCAATACCCCTTTCATGTTCACGCCATTTTCAAGTTACCGCCAATGTAAACAATCATGAGATACCCGAAATAGTTTCTTCTGGGGAAAAAACTAAACACAAATCAAATATATTTACTTCCCCGCAGTCAACGTTTCATTCCACACTTTTTATATACAGGAAAAAATAAATTATGAATTATGAAAAAGAAGTTATCTTGCTGATAGTAAGTTTTGAAATGATCGATTCAGTTGATCGCAGTACATGACGTCATCATATGAAGGAAGTGGGGATGCACGTGCTGATTCAAGTTCATAATATTCTGGAGGATGCTCTTCTGATGATAATAGGATTTGAGGCATATTTACACTTGAATAGTCTGTAAAATATAATATCTGCCTCACAAAAAACTATTTGTAAATACGCGATCTAGAAATGTTCGTATTTCACTTAACCTATGAGGATATTAAAACTTTAAAAAAATCTAAAATAATTTCAAACTTACATGGAACTTCTATCTCCACATCTGAATAACACTCTCCTTTTTCACATTGATTCAAACGTTTTCCTATAGCTTTTCCAACTTCTTCAGGTTTCATGTATATAGTACATTGTTCTAATTTTATTCTTTCGTAGTGATATTTACAAATATAGAACACAGCAAGAAATAAAAGAATTGAAATTGAAAAGAATATGAAAACAGAACATAAGGCCAGAGATTTCGTTAATGAAATCATTAGAGGATCTAGTTTTAATGAATCCGTTTTGATTTTCTTAAATAAGGCAGCGTTCGAAACAAAACAGAACAATCTAGAAAAGTGAATTCACTGTCGGTGAACTATAAATACTGACTTTATGCGTATTAGAAGAGGCTCGATATAATTCGGATTAAGTAAAAGATTGTGAGCGAATGTTCACGAAAAGCACGGAATCGTTTCGATTAACCTAATGTTGTGGTGGCAGATTTGGTATGGATTTGCAGACGACGTCACAAAAGGTTTATTGGCTCAAGTACTGAGAAGAAAACATCAGAACTCTATCGTATTGATAAAATGATTAGGTTGCTGGTATCGTCACGATGTCTATTTATGTATCTCAACTTTCAGAATGTGACGATTCTAGTTGTCATAGTCTTGCACGACATTTCCTTAAATTTTTTGTGGGTTTTCTGATCGGTCGCTATGTTAAATGGGAGCAATTCGACAGTTTCTATGACAAAACCAACACATGAAAAAAAAATAGTGGGTAAATAAACCAGAGTACAGAAGTTCCCTATAAAATGGAAAATTTTTATGGAAATGCCAAGAACCTTCACATTCTTCTACTACTCAATTCAATATGAACTCTAAATTGTAAGTTTTGGATCTTTATAATATGTTTTCTCAATTTCCAATTTCAGCCTTCTCTGCGTCCTCGTCATTGCCATGTGCTCAATTGTTCAAGAAGCTTCTGCTCAATATTATGGATATGCTTCATCTTATTACCCATCATACTATGGAGGATATGGATACGGAGCATATGGAGCTTATGGAGGATATGGACTTGGATCTGCATATGCTGGATATTACGGAAAAAGAGAAGCTGGATTTGGCCTTACTCAGAACTAAACTGAATATGTTTTGAATGTGTACGAACGATTTGAAATGAATGATTCATCCCAATTTAATATGTATTTTATTTGTTCAAAAATAGGTTTTGGCTGTAAAGTTTGAAATTATAATCGAAAGCGACCTCTTTATTCACATCAAACAAATTATGGATTGTATTCAATTGGAAGGTTCTTTCTGCGGACCATAACGTCTCCCTGAAATCACTCTTCTTGGCGGCACCGTCTGGGGTGTTGGCCCACTCAACGGTGATACGATCATTGTTGGTGTCCTGAAAAAGAACAAGTTATTGATAAATTCTATTATCATATAAACAAAACCTCCTGCCCGAAGCAAAAGCGTCACAAGAAACATTCAGAAGAACGGACTCCTTTGGTTCGAGAACTCTGCGCCTACACCAAGACGCTTCATGTTGGTGGTCTTGATTCCATATCCAACACGACGAGCAGATGAGTTGATCACCTTGATGTGGTAGGTGTGCTTATCATCGTATGGAGCGTTGAAAACGATCTTGGTACCCGGCTGGTCTGGATATCTCCTGGTGGAACTGATTGGGCCATGGGGTTGATTGATTGAAGGAGTTATGAAAACTTTATGATTCAATTGTCTAATTCTATCTCTTTTAGACCAAATTTCTTATCTTTGTTCTAGGTGTTCCCTTTAGTTAAGGTATTGGAAGTATAAAAAAATATTTTCGCGTTTCCCATAACTGTATTATTTTTTTGTTTTCCCGTTCTATTTTCAACTTTATTCTTTATCACAACAAATTATTGAAAATTAAACAAAATATAAAAATTGCATAGGAATTACGATTTAATGAAAATCAAAAATTGACAAATTCAATGGAGTCATAGAAAATACGTTTGAGACATTTTTCTCTAAAATTATGTTAGCTCAAAGTTATATTTCTCGTTGAATAAATTTATTTTACCTTGTAGCTTGATCCGTGATCTAAAATCTAAATTTAAGAATGACTCAAAGTACAAATCAATGGAGTTAACGGGAAGCAGTTTGACAGTTTCTACGGCAAAACCAATAGAATGAAAAAAAATAGGGGCAAGTAAATAGAGTAAAGTATACATCGTTCTGGTATAAAAGTGGAAACATTTGGGAGAATAAGCAAGAACCTTCACATTCTTCTACAACTCAATTCAATATGAACTCTAAATTGTGAGTTTCAGATCTTTATAAAATATTTTCTCAATATCCAACTTCAGCCTTCTCTGCGTCCTCGCCATTGCCATGTGCTCAATTGTTCAAGAAGCTTCTGCTCAATATTATGGATATGCTTCATCTTATTATCCATCATACTATGGAGGATATGGATATGGAGCATATCGAGCTTATGGAGGATATGGACTTGGATCTGCATATGCTGGATATTACGGAAAGAGAGAAGCTGGATTTGGACCTACTCAGAACTAAACTGAATATGTTTTTAATGTGTACGAACGATCTGAAATGAATGATTTTTATTATGTTGTACAACTGTAACGTTTTGACAAATCAAATAATTGAATTCATAACTGACAAAAAATTTGCTATACATTTTTCAGCTCATTAAAACTCAAAAGGGTACAGAAAAAACATATTTCATCTAAATAAGTCGAATACATGAAGCGGAAAATAAAAAGTGTGATAGTTCTTGTTGAAATCATGGGAAGTAGAGAAGCAATACATGATTTTTATAAACTTCAAAATATTATCCATTAGCTCAACTCGACACGGTTCAATTGAACATGGCTTTTTCTGGCACTTGAAATTGTTGTACTTCCTCTTCGTACATAGTACGGTGCAAACATTGGTACATTCTCTTGCTTTTTAAACATTTTAATCAAAGAATCTCGATAATCTCTGATTAGTAGAATACTTGGAAGAGCATCCAGTGCAGGATATAAAGATATCGAAATAGATACGTAATGGGCAAATCCCAAGTCAATATTGAGCATTGGGAATAGAAATAAAATAAATAAGGGAATATACATAATGATGAGTGGAATAAGAGTTTGGAATACGAGAGCTCGAAATAATTGAGTTTGAAGTAATTTTTGAGTTATTGAATAGTTTCGTCCGGGAACAACAACCCGTGTCATTTCGTAGTAGCATTTGAAGCCGAATATGAAGATTACAAATAATGAAACCGTCTGAAAATTTAAAAACAATTAATTTTAAATACACTAAAATTAATAAAACTGCTTCCAGTTCTGCTTATTTGTTCACAGATTTTTTGCAAAGTGCGAAAATTGGCTCATCGCAAGCCAATTTTCGCACTTTCCAAGAAAGTGCTTGCGGTGTGCTCATTGTGCCAGATTTCGTTGGTCATAAGTGCATCGTGTTTTTCTTAAAACTCACAGTCATTAAAAGAAAATTAAATCCTGATATAAATGCTCCAATTGATGGAAATTTCTGGCCATTTTCATGCATTGGATAGAAATCCGCAATAATATAAGTCACATCATCCACATTTATTCCAAAATCTCTTTCCATTCTAGGCCTTAACTATGTATAATTTTTTTCAATTATTTTGGTTTTTTTACCTTAGAAATTCCGTACTTCTTTGATTTGGCTGAAACGCAAATATACAATTTAATGTCCAATTGATATAGAGTATTGGAGAAATAAGAAACCAGGCAAATGTATACTTTCCATGAAAATATATCCATTTCGAGCCATATTTCAGAGCTTTGTATCTATAGACAAAGTGGACAGAAATCAAAGATGCAAAAAAGAAATAAAAACCGCAAATGAGCGCTGAACGAAGTAAAATTTTCAAAAAATCCAAAATTTTAAAAACCTACACATTAAATAAATCATTACTGTTGGACTAAAAAATGAAGTAGAATTTTTAATATATACAACAAAACATGAGCTGTACGATAGAAGATCCTGAACATTCTTTGAACTACGGTATGTTTTTGATAAATTGGTTTAAGTTGTTTTTCCAAAAATTTCATTGTTAGCTTGTCTGGTTACGAAGAACAAAAGGCTAGACGTCTGGTTAAATTATAATATCATAAGGCTGCACTGATTTCGAGAATGAAGTTTTATTTTTACTGATCATAAAACTCATCCAAAAAAAGAGCGAAACACTTGAAGACGTTGTCTTTTTCCGTGACTTTAATTTCAAACTTACAGGTCTGACAATCATTCCCAGTACAGAATAACAAAGTGCTGATAATGATAGATACATCATAATATATTTGTAGGAACCCATTTTACTGTTTGATTTTGTAAGAATTAAATAAGTTAAAATTGTGTTTAGAAAAATAGAAATAAGGAGAGCAAAACATTGAACAATATCTTTCAGCAACTCGAGCATGTCTCCTTTTTCTAAAATTATCCTTTATACTAGAAAATAAGAAAATAACAAAAATTAATAGAGAACTGATGTGAAAAAAGCTTAAAAGCGTGATATAAGGATGATAAGACATAGTTCAGTAATTTTTCTAATTTTATTCAAATTTTCAGACAGCGTAAAATTATCAAAGTTCATTTCTCATTCAAGATCAGAGTGCAGGCAATAATGGGAACTTTTGAAAAAAATTCCATTTATAGGAATGTTGATTCTCATTATGAAAACTTCAATTCTGATTTCGAAAGTTGTTTACTGAACCTGATGCATGTGTTTCTCCCATTTCTATTCCATGTAAACTTATTTAAAATAACAAAGAAATGACGTAGGTGAGGGAGAAAGTTTTTAATATTTTTTTCAAATGGAAGTTTTCCTAAAATTGGTTTTTGACCAGAATAGCTTCTAGAGTTCCAGAATATCAACTTTTTGAGGTGCACGGCAAAATTTGTTGAGTTTGACTAACATTAAGAATGAATTCTGATTTACTTCTAGTCGTGATAATTATCCCACAGATGAAAAAGCTCAGGTAAAATGCAAGGGTGAGTCAGTTTAACGGTCGATATTCCAAAAGTATGTATATATATATATATATATAAATTCAAAACATTTCTGTGGATCAAAAATATTATTTTACTGTCAAAAATTTAGAGACTGAATATTATAGTTATAAGCACTTCAGAAACTTTCGAAGCAAGGTCGAAGAAGGCATGATTTTTATCACATTGCCCCCTTTAATACTTTAATCAAAAAATCAAACAGTGAATCTGTATTATTTGAAATAGGAAACTTGTGAGCTTCTTCTGTTGTCTACTGAAAAAAAGGGACTTTGTGGCGTCTGTGTACTTTAACATATGACTTATCATGCTTTTTTATGACTTAGTTCTGGTTTTGGATTTTATCAAAACATGTATTCCCATGGCCCATTGGGTCTCACAAATAAGAAGGAACCATAATCAAATATTTTTTGCAAAGGACATTGAATATTTTTCTTGAGTGTTCTGTCTGTTGTTTTTAAATCATGATTAGGTTTCACAAAAAATTTAAGATTTTTTGTCTGACAATGCATCGTTCCAACTACTAAATTAAAAAACTTTTAGCAACAAAGATTATTTTAAATTTTTTCAAACCATGAACAGACACAGAACACAATTTTGATGCTTGAAAAGGAACTAATAGAGTGAATGATTTTTTATAATTGGATTCAAATTTCAACGAAATTATTGAAGCATGACTAAATATAAACGTTCTAAGAATTATATTCTCTATATTGTTAACAGAAAAATGAATTATCTAAGAAGGCGACGTTTTCACGAGTTTTCTTATTTCAGTTTGAGACAAGGACTTGTGAAGCAATTTGATTATAGTTTACGTTTTTCATTTTCTTTGCCCAATTTTCCCTTTCAAACGTAGTGATTATACCGACGAAGTTCTTGTTTTTTGTCAGAATAGATGATAAATAACTTTATTATTTTAGTAGGAGTTATCGTTCGCAAATAGGACATTACTGGTCCAAATGTATATCCTACCACTATTGTAATCCTGACGCAAGTCTAGAGACAATGAAACTATTTTTTCCAGTGCGATGTGGCACTGCTTGGAAATGGAAGTAAGATAATTTTCGAGAATAAGATAATTGTTGCTTCTCGATAAGCCAAATATTTTATATGATGATTGTTTAAATATTCAATGATTGATTGTATATCCAATGAATCCTAGGAAATATGATAATGGTAGAATTATAAACCACATTGGAATAAATATATATACTAATAAACTAAAGCTCTTGATTTTCTATGCATACTCTCTTGAATACATTTGAATAGAAATACAAATACAATTAAATACAAGTTACAATAGGAACAGAGATCAGATTCTTTGTAGGAAAGATACTTTCTGATCCTACCGTAACCTACCGTACTTCTTACGTTGATTACTGAAAGTTTGCAGCGGAATATTGGAAGTTATGTATATACGATAATAAAGAAGTTGTGGTGCCGACAATTCTAAAGCTTTAAATATGTATCGCTCAAAAAACCCATATACCACATGTATTTAGCAGGTTGAAATATTATAATAAACAATTTTTCAAAATTCTAGGAAGTTGGTATGTATCAGGGGTGTGCGGCGAATTCGGCGAATATTAACCAAATTCGCCGTTCGCCGATGATTTTTTCGATTCGCCGAGTTCGCCGTTAGCCGAAAAATTGAAAATCGGCGTTCGCCGAATTCGCCGTTCGCCGAAAAATCGCCGAAAATTTGCCGAATTCGCGGAAATTTTTCCAAATTCGCCGAGCGAAATTCGCCGTTCGCCGAAAATTTCAAAAATCGGCGATCGCCGAATTCGCCGAAAATTTTTAAAACCGGCGATCGCCGAAAAATTCGATTCGCCGCACACCCCTGGTATGTATGATAATGAATGAAAAATGTGCTCAGATCGACCAAAAATCACAAAATTTTCTTAGAATTCGGTTCTGCTCTTGGTGTCTCAATTTTGATCCGATGCCTGACAATTGTGATTTCATTAAACTTAAAGTTGTCGTTTCAGTGCACAATTTTTCTTCAATGTATTTGTACTTGCTCTAATCAGAAATCTAGTTTATATCACGAGTTTAGATTCTGAAAAAGGAAAATTCAAATTGATTTTAATTCAGAATTCTTGATCCTTGGCGGCAAATGATGTCTGTTTAAAAAAAATTACAGTTAAATTTTTTTTATGAATACCAACTTTTAAAGATGATACGAGTATCGGAAAATGGAGCAATAAAATATTCAACTTCTGAAATGAAACAAAACGAAAACAAGCAACATAATTATTGATATTGTCCATATTGTTGTGCTTGATATGGAGCAGCTCCTGCAGCAGAGTAAGCTGGATAATTTTGAGTTGGAACACGAGCCTGTGCTGACATTTGAGGCATTGCCATTCCCATTGGCATTTGTTGTATGAGTCCACCTGGTACAACCGCGCGAGCTGCTGCTTCTGCCTTCTTTTTCTTCATCTGAGCTTCAACTGCTTCAGCTTTGTCGTGAGCTCCAATTGATCTGAAAGACAATGAATGTGATCTTCCCATGTTGTATGAAGTGAACTTACTTATAATATTCCATCCACTGAGCTGAATAATCTTGTTCGCCGGTAACTGGGTCAACGGTAGGTGTCGTCGTGGCAGCAACTGTTGTTGCAGGCTGAACCTGCTGCACTACTTGCGGTTGTTGATATGCCACTTGCTGCTGTGGTTGGACGATACCGGCTGCAGCGTATGGGGCAGCAGCAGGCGCGGCCGTTTGCTGAGCATAAACACTGTTTTGTTGCCATCCACCAACTTGGTATGGGTTCTGCGCAGCTGCTGGAATTTGTGCTACCGGATTCCATTGTTGTTGCCCTCCGAAATTGTTTTGAGCAGGTGCTGAGAACTGTGTTTGCATAGTCATCGCCGAATCATCCCGGAATGGAGTGTTCGGTGCAATATCTCCGACTTTGATTCGAATCAAATGCTTAGCGTGTTCGATTGCTCGTTTCCCTCCTTTTATTACGAACACTTTTTCGTCGGCATTGCCAGTTGGATCACGCGAAAGCTCACAATGTGCTCCACTTTCGCTGTTGATCTGCTTAATCGTCTCGCCACCCTTTCCAATTACAAGACCGCATTTGGCAGCAGGAACTGACATGTAGAAAGTCTGAAAACAATTAGATTAAATTAATCAAATATTATCACTTTTACCGATGCTTCATTCGACACCATTGCACCGGCGACATTTCCGCCACCACCTTGTTGCATTGTGCTCTTTTTTACAAGTTCAGTAATTCGCTCCGTGGCTCGATAAATTTGATCACGAGTTCCCATGATAACAGCGCATCTCTCTGGTGTGCTCGGATCATCGTCAGGTTTGAACTGAATCTTAGTTCCTGTTTCCATGGCAAGACGTTTGATAGTGTCACCTTGCTTTCCAATAATAATACCAACCGAACTTCTTGGAACGACAACTTCTCCGCGAGCAGAAGCTCCACCACCACCACCAGCGTGGTGCATCTGAAGGCCACTTCCTCCATTACCATCACCTCCACTGTTAAGAATTTCGGCAACTAACTGTTTTGCAAGTTCAATCTTTTGTGGATCACCGGTAATACGTAAAGGCTTGGACTGGTCGCTAACGGATTGATTGTCTTGTACAAGGATCATTTTACAACCACTTTTCTCCTGAAAAATACAACTTTTTTTTTGACATAATACATTTTGAAAACCAACCTGAAGCTGTCTAATGGTATCACCAGACTTTCCAATGATCAGACCACAACGGTTTGGTGGGATTGCAATGTCAATAGTGGTTTGGGCGCGGGGGAACCCGTACTGAGGACGAGGATTTTGAGAACGTGCAACGACCTCGTTGATAAGATGTTTCGCGGTCTCAACATTGGAACGGGATCCTTCTAAAGTAACCATCCTGACTCCAGAAGATGGGTCGGCGTCTGGTGACATTTGAACACGACAACCAGCCTTGGCTTGAATTCCCTGAATTTCGGATCCCCCTCGACCAATTACAATTCCAACAGCCGATTCGGGAATCGGATACTTCTCGTTAACGGCCTCATTGTCATCCATGAACGGATTCAAATCCGTGTCGTCAGCCGGTCGCTTGGCGGGAAGCGAATCTGAAAACAGACTGATTAGAGACTCTAAATGATGTATTGTGATCAGCTTATCGATTCGATTAAACAAATATTGTGATATTGAAAGAAAAAACTGCGTAGGAATGAATTGAAATCGAGAAAATTCGTAAACAAACGACATAAATAATTGTTATGACATCATCAATAAAAGAAACACCATACATTCCTCATCCTCGCTTCGTTCCCTCTTGAGTGAAGTTGTGTGAGTAGCTTGCTGAACAAAGATTGGAAATAGAATTATATACATTTAGGAAACACTTGAATTATGCCAATTATCATAGAAATGCATAAAACGATATTCATATAAAAGAAATTGGTCAATTTATTGAATAAATACTGTATCATAAGTAAGATTAAATGTGAATCAAAGCAACGGGAATCATAAATTCAAATTGCAAAGTAATTATGCAGAGTTCATAATAGCAAAAATATCGGAAAACGTAAGGGAATGATTAAACGAATAACGATGTAATTTATATTTCTTCAGTTATTTCAGTTTTAAAATTTTAATAAAAATAATCGCCCAATAACAATATCTGACAAATCCGAAAAATTCAAAAAAGAAGTGGGGTTCAAACAAGTATTCGTGTGAAAAACAGAAAATTGATTACCTGCGGGTTAAATCCTTCCATTTGATTCACAAAGTGGTTTGCAGATGTCGAGATGAATATGCGTTGTCCAGGGATACGACGGCTCAATGAGCGGATTGCGAGTGAGAAACGCGCGATAAACGAACGCGCCGCGACCGCAACGCGTGCAAAGATGCATGCGATGTAGCACGTTTACAACACTTTCTTTTGGTAGTTGTCAAATATTCAGGCCTAGGGACTCTGCCAAATCGCAGACAGTGAGCTCCGTGCCATATCTGTACAAAAATACAAGCCTACACAAGTAAAAAAACACAAATACTTAGTTTTTATCAACGGTAACTCGAGAAAAATAGAAGAAAGTTGACAAGCAAAAACTACAGTACTCTCAAAGGTACACTCTCTTTGCTCGTTGAAAATATTTCAGTCTAGATTACAGATGTGCGAGGCAATTGATGATTGCCGGTATATTCAAAAACCGGCATTTCCCGGAACTGACGATAAACTGACGATTCGATATTTAAAATTTTGAATTCAGGAAAGGCAAAATATTTTATACATATGTGGTAATAATAGGCTCTTCCGTTTGTGAGATGGTTTAAACTCGGCCCAGTTACGAATAAAGTATTAATTAAGTGCTTTTGTAATTAAAAAACAACATAGAACCTGCGACAATCTTTATTCACATAAAAAAATCATGAATTGTATTCAATTGGGAGGTTCTTTTGGTCTTGATTCAGCCTAAACCCTGATCTAATTCTCAATACTAATAGAAAATTGTATTATGTTCTATAACTGTCTATTTCGCAGTTATCAAGTTATTCCCTGACAATTTGAAGATCAGTCGTGTATTTTTGACAATTGTATTAGGTTACAGAATCAAAATAATTCATTTCAGATCGTTCGTACACATTCAAAAAATATTCAGTTTAGTTCTGAGTAGGTCCAAATCCAGCTTCTCTCTTTCCGTAATATCCAGCATATGCAGATCCAAGTCCATATCCTCCATAAGCTCCATATGCTCCGTATCCATATCCTCCATAGTATGATGGATAATAAGATGAAGCATATCCATAATATTGAGCAGAAGCTTCTTGAACAATTGAGCACATGGCAATGGCGAGGACGCAGAGAAGGCTGAAATTGGATATTGAGAAAACATTTTATAAAGATCTGAAACTCACAATTTAGAGTTCATATTGAATTGAGTAATAGAAGAATGTGAAGGTTCTTGCTTATTCTCCCAAATGTTTCCACTTTTATACCAGAACGATGTATACTTTACTCTATTTACTTGCCCCTATTTTTTTCATTCTATTGGTTTTGCCGTAGAAACTGTCAAACTGCTTCGCGTTAACTCCACTGACTCGGATTTTGAGTCTCAAATTTACGTTTGATCATGAATCAAACTACACAGTAGGAATAAATATCATTGAAAGAGTTGCGTCTTTCAATAATTTTTGATAACTATATCATCTTAAAATTTCATTCATTCTACAATGGGTGCTTAACTGATATAGTACTGATAAAGCAAAAAGATTGAAAGTTAACTCCCCAGAAGGTGCCGCCAAGCAGTTTTGCCGTGAGTGGCTCTAGAGAGACGGTATGGTCTGCAGAAAGAACCTTCCAATTGAATACAATCCATAATTTGTTTTATGTGAATGAAGATTGTAGCGGTGCTAAATAAAATGCATTTCTCTTGTACACTGATTTGAAGCGAAGTAACTATAGTTATACATAGTGTTCTATCTATTCTGAGCTTAAAGTAACTTTTTTGTACTAAGTGTCTTGTTGGCACCAAGTCCTTCAAAAATGTGGAGGAATTTTTATTTCGATCCATACTGCAATAAGATGGCTCATATTGATTTTGGTTGAACTGTTGGTGCATCTTTTTTTGGAATCCTTTGTTGTTTCGGCTCAAGATTCTGAATTATTCATCATTTGTGATATTACAACAGTTGGTAGTTCTACTCGTTATTATTTGAAAACAGCATAATATTATCATGTTGGTTACTGATAATCCTATATACATATTTGTGTATATATCGGTGTTCAAAAAAAAAGTGGAGTTTTATCAATGTGAAGTTGGTTTTTTTGAAAATTTAGATTAAAACCATACCATTCCCATTTCGTGTCTTCTTTTGGATGCCTTCAAAGCTCTTCTTTGTTTTCTTCGTATTTTTGTGCCTTCCTTTTTCCATGCAAGTTGATTTTCACGCAGTAGGCGATGAGCCTGTAAAGTTAAAATTTGCTTAAAGTATCCCAAGAAAAATTTTAATTGAAGATATGAAACATATTGTACTATTCTCAAATTGTGAAAACTGATTGAAAACGCCTTCAAAGCTCTTCTTTGTTTTCTTCGTTTTTGTTTTCCTACCGCGATAATAATTCAATAAATTTTCCTACCTGTTGTTCTGTCATATCTGCAACGGCAATGTTGTCAAGTTCTTCATTTATACCACAAATATCCATCTGAAAAACAAAACATGATCAACAAGTTAAACTGGCAATTAAACAACATCCTTGACGACGTCATTTTTATTTTTGTGATAAACTTTTTCCAGAAAATCAGGATAAAAAACGAAGAGAAACAAAAGAAGGATTAACTCGAGATTAGTTTCAAAGCACTCACTGGCTGATAACAAACGCATGATAATATCCATTGCAGCAGAGAAGAAAAAGAGACGACGTTGAGAGAAGACTTGAGCAGAAAATGGAAATTTGAATATACGCAGGCTGCTTTAGTTATCATATGTAGCTCGTTAAAGGGTAACTTTAGAAATGTATATTTATTGTTTTTGATCCACCAAATTTAGAATAAATAATTAATCCAGAAATTCGTCCAAAACAAATTCTCTTTTTTCAATTAGAAACAAGAAACTCATCTCATTGAAATGATAGAATGTTCATATCTTACACCACTTTACTATGCAATCCAGAAATCGAGGAAGAAATCATTTTACACACACCTAGTGTAGTGTTAATTGATTGTTGAATGGTATAAAAGAAATGAATCAGAAAATGGAAAGAAACATCGTTTAATTCCAATCTTTCTTATTTCTAACCAATGTTTGAAGAGAAACTTATTGTTGGAATTTCAACTGCAATTTCAGCACTTGCAGTGTTTGGGTGGTTTTTTGTGATTCCATCGTTATACAATACAATATCTGCAATTCATGATGAAGTGATACTCTCTGTTTTTCAATTTGACTCTTTATATTTTGCTTTCAGGTATCATCTGGTGTTTCTCTTTTCCGAGATGAAACAGATCTTGCTTGGACAGAGCTGATGGATGTTCAGATTTCTGTTTCCCCACCATCTTATCCACGTGATCATCCGTTCAGTTCAATCATTCGTCAGAAGCGTCAGTCATTTGCAAGTCTTCCAGAATGGTGTCAATGTGAGCCAACCAAACCAATTTGTCCACCTGGCCCACCGGGACAACCGGGACAACAAGGACAGAAAGGCCCGCCAGGAGTTCCAGGGCAACGTGGACAAGATTGTACAATTGTTTATGCTCCAATCATCTGCCCTCCTGTTTCTCAAGAATGTGTTAAATGTCCTCCGGGACCAGTAGGAGCAATAGGACCAATGGGCCCAATAGGATCTATGGGTAGAGCTGGTCAACCGGGATACTCCGGACCACGTGGAAATGACGGATTTCCTGGACTTCCTGGGCCACCAGGAGAAAATGGACAACCAGGACAATCAGGAAAAGATGGTCAACCAGGAAGAAACGGAGCTGATGGTAAGAGAGGATACGGAGCCCCAGGTGCACCTGGAGCTCAAGGAAAGCCAGGACCATCTGGACCCCCTGGAATTGATGGATATCCTGGGCAAAATGGTTGGAAAGGACAACAAGGAGTACCAGGGCAAGACGATTTTCCAGGAACATTTGGAGAACCAGGTGCAGCTGGAAAACAAGGATATCCTGGACTTCCAGGATCAGATGCATCTTATTGTCCATGCCCGAATAGATCGGCTAATTTTCATACTAAATAGTTATTCAGTGCATTTGGCGATGTTTTTTTGTTGTTTGTAAATTGTGAATGTGTCAATAAAAATAAAAACAAAAAGAAAAATGTTTATTTCAAAAGCTTTTTTCTCAGATTATCTAAATTCTATGTACATTTTTTAATTAAGAATAAGGAACAGGGCTACTCGCTAACATTTGCTCGACTTCGTCTTCATTAATAATTTTAATTGTATGGGCACGAGCTCTTGACTGGAATCGAACAAAAACTGAGAATCCAAGAAATGGAGCACGCATTTGAGTAACTTCTTGCTCAGCGCAGTTGTATCTCTGAATTTTGATTTCATTCAGGAAAAACAAAATGAAAATTGATACCTGTTTGATACGAATCTGAGAAGCTCTGTGCATGGTTTCCTCTATTCCTTTTCGAATTGGTTCGTTGTTTTCGATGGCAGTCTTCAAATCATCAATGTCTTCCGTAATACTCATTTTGAACAACAGGAAAGTTTGAGAACTAAAGTTTATGGATTCTCATGCAAATAGTCTTTAAGGGGTCACTGAAAGTTCACGTTGCTTCATTAGAATGATAAATTTAATACTAATGAATTTCATTTTTATTCATAATCCTCTTTTATGGCGTTGCATTTTTAAAATTATGCAAGACGCATTTTTGTTGAATAATGCACGTCTTATTAGATTTACTAGTATTTGGATTGTTTTTTCACAATGAAGCGTCTTAAAATTTTTCTTTTTGTATTGTATTAGGTATTAAAAAAATCGATCATAATTTTAATTAAATACTAAAAATGTATTTTTCAGCTAACCAAAAAATCGTAAAAAATCACAAATATCTCAATTTCGGCAATGGCCGAAATTGCCGAAATTGCCGAAAATTCGATTGCCGAACGGCAATTGCCGCACACCCCTGCTGATAACCTACTTGGAGTCACAATTATCTTTTGATCAAAACATACATTTTTGTACAGAATAATAATTTGGAGAGAACTTAGTTTTGATGTCTGGCTTCCTTGTTTTTCATTCATAAGAAATGAATCATTGTTATTCTCAACAAATCACATTTTTTATAGTTAGAATGTAGTCCATGTACTTTATTTTGACCTTTTATTCAGTGATCTAGACAAGTGGTCAAAGCCTTGGGTGGTTGTTTTCCAGTTTATGGTAAACTTTCTCTTCATTTTTCTCTTCAGTTTCTATTTTTGAATAGAGTTTAATAAATTAAGCTTTAACTTTTCAATTTTGTTAGATTTTTTATCAAACCCCTCATATTCTATCCGAGAAGTGAAAATATCTCATGTCTGAAATATAAATATTTGTTTTTGAACAACTTTCAGAAACACGAATATTTTTTCCTGCTCTGACACTACCGTGCACTTTTATTACCAGAAGCAGCTGTAAATATTATAATTATGTATCAAATGCAGACATAGGATAGTTCTTTGATCTCTATTGAATGTATATTTATCGGAAGAATACCCTTATCATTTCCTCAAATCTCCATCATTTTCTTTTCAATCCTGCTATTTTATGATTTAATTCGTCATTTGCGATGTCTGAAGACTTATTTTTGGATTATTCGGCGCACTTTTAAAAATTCTTGATACAAGAAAAAATCTGAAAATTCTGAATTAGCAAAAAAAAGGAAACTGAAGATTACTGGAACCTTGTATATTTTCATAAGAAATGCGAAGTATTGAATATCACATCCTTTCAATTATCTGGTTCATTTTTGTATCTTCTAGACATTCTTGTGATTGTCCATCAATGTTCTCTATCACTTTCCAAGATAACAGTTCTGATAGTGGCACCACGCGTACTGTCTGCCAATTGACTTTATTTATTGTTGAATTATTTGATGTATGAATATAAAAACAGTTAGGAAATTTTATTATTTTCTACCACCTCTTCTGTCAAAAGACATTTTATCTCCTTACAACTAGAAAACTGTCATGTGAGCTACATTTTTCTCCTGTTAGATTGTCATAATCCTTGCAAAAATGACTTTTTGAAATTCAATTTTTTTTGGTATTTTTCATTCAATTAAAATTTTTCAAATAACTTTATTTCAAATAATAGTGCAACAAGTCAACAAAAATGACGTGACACCATCTGGTAAGTACCAGGTGTTGGTGCCAGTCTCCGAACAGTAGGGTCATCAAAATGAAAGGCTGGTTGGGAATGTTTTTAAGGCATTTATTTCTCATTTAGTATTTGCATCCGTATTTCGATTAAATGGTGAAAGCAGAGTAAGTCATATTTGTTAAAAGAACTGATCATAATAAAGGTTTTTGGGCATTTTTCAAATCAAAACAAAAAAGTCGTGACACAAGTATTTTATCTTTCTTGTATCTTTTAAAAGTAACTAGATGAGAATTCGAAACACCTTCTATTCATACTTCGTATTCTTTTTCGGTCCACTCGTGTTCAATGTGTTTTGAAATAATATCATCTCGGTTTTGGAATTTGCCTGAGAATATAAATATTTGAGGAAGGTCTTGAAATCCTAGTCATCAAGCCTAATCTCTATCATTGCCGAGCTTGTTTTCATTTTATCTAATTTATATTCTATTCATTTAATTTTCAGAGATTTAGTTAATCATCTTAAACGGAAATTCCGCAATATATAACAGTCATTCGTATTTCGTGCAAAACTTAATAGTAAGTGCAAAATGCGAACACACCTTCAAAGTATGAAAATTCCCTTCCATATCAATCAAGTGATTTTTATTAGTTGTTCGCTTAAATTCCGTTATATTCATGTTCTAAAATTAATAAGTTTCATTCATTTAAAAACTATCTAGTCAACTGACGGAGTAATATCCCCCCCCCCCCCCCCCCCCCAATTCATTAATTTATTTGACATTTCAAGCAAACATCAACCGAGTGAATAATGATATTAAGTTTTTAACGTCACCACTATCATTGGTTATTTTTGACAAACCCTGTTCAAAGTGTTGTTTGTTCAAAAATTGTTGCCGATTCTACAAAAATTCGTGTTCATTGACCACCCCGCTTACCTGTCACAAACAGAAATTTATTTCACAAACTGTGATTCAACTGAGTTTCCTATCTTCCTCTATTTCAACAGTTCAGCTTTGACATGTTGATTCAGTTGAGAGAATTGTTTACAGTTTACCAGAAAATAGGAAGAATTGGTTTCATGAATGTAGGATAACAAAGTTCAATTGTGTACATTGATTAGTTTGAATTGTATTTTAAGACTGATAAACTAATTGAAAGTTTATGTATCTTAGAACTACCAAAAGCGATGATGATGATGATTTAAGAGAAAGCTTCAACTGAATAAAGGAATTAATTAGGAGATTTTTCAACTTTTCATGGACAAAACAATTCTACTGAAAAAAAAGTATAATCTTTTGACAAAACTAATCTAATGACGTCTGGCAATGTTTTGGTAAATTATTTTTATCTTGCTTTGGGCTTCTCCGAAGTTCATAGAACTTTGACCTTGACACATTCTGTTTGTATACGTTAGATTTTGTTGACAGGTCTGTGTTTTTTTAAACTCTGAATCCAAGTATGTCTGACCATAAACCACGTTTCCTCTTTTCCAGGGCCTCATTTTTAATAGGAGAGACCATTTTCGTTTTTCACTGATTTTCTAAATTTGTGGAATATTTCTTCTCCAAACAAGTATTTTAAGACAATTCTATGGCGACGTACAATATTTCTTCATTCATATTTTTTGATGCTCTCGTTTACTTTCTTTTTTTTCCCGCTTTTAGAGCTAGATGTGATGCCGTTGAAGCAGAAAAAAAGAAGAGGAGGAGAATGTCAGTTCTCGAGTTGTTTACTTCGCCAATGTTTTTGTGCCCTAGAGGTTTGCCCGCGCATTTGTGACGCAGACGTGAAAAGATCATTTATGACACACGTGGGTGAATAGATGCAGTGAAAAATAGGATTGAAAGGGTTCAACATCACCCTCGTGCTCTATTCAATCTTTCAATTTTCTAAAGAATGCAAAAATTCCCTTTTAAAGAGATTTAATGTGATGAGTAACTCAGTTTTCCGAGAAAAAACAATAATTTTAAATTACCTCCTCTTTTCACGGCCATGGCCGAGAAGTTCGCTGTGTACTTCTCGTGGACAAAAGCAACTGCTAGAGAGAAAACAGTTTTTTGCAACATTTTTGTTGTTTTTTTGTTGTATTTTTCGATTTTGGAACTCGCGCGCGTGGGAGTTTATTTTTATTTTCAGAATATAATAAGCTTTCATCACTCCCACTCCTAAAATACTCTTAAAATTCATATTTCTTTGTTGTTTCATTCAGATGTAAATTAGTGTTCTCCCCTTAAATTTTTTCCAATAATATTCACCTCATAAAAAGCAGGGACAATTCATTTTTTGCAATTGTCGCGAAGCCTCTTCGTTTTCGTTTTGGGATGTAAACAACTCTAGCATGTACTATCTCGCTCTGTCTGCGGCTCGACGCCGCGCCTGTTCCCTCTCTCCGTCCGGCGTCACCGATCATCCATTCCGCGAAGCAAAGCACGCGCGGCCTTTGATCGAAACGTGCACTTTTCCGTACTGCTGTATACTACTGGCAACACCGATATTCGTGCCCGATATCTAACTCAACCGGAGTCTGGCAACACAACCGTTTTTTTTTTCGTTTTCGAACGTTCCTGTTTAAAAAAAAACGTTTAAAAAAGCTTTTCAATGCTTTCAAAAATTAATTAGATAGAAAAACTTTGTTTTCTATTTTTTTTTTTTTTTGGAGATTTCATCAACAACCCACATACTTTCTCTTTTTCCTTCATCAAGTTGTTTGTATTCGTCTCAAGACCGTCAGTTCAAGACCCGGTCTAACCCTATCGGCGCCTCTGTTTGTTGCTTTTCCTTCTTATTTTCCGGTTTTTCTCGCGTTCACTTAATCAAAAAATCATGGCATTGAAACCACATTCGAAGATTTTCTAATTTTGTTACTGAAAAAAAATCTGAAAAAGTGTCTATTTTTCAAATATATTCCCAATTTAACAGTTAATTCGTTATTATTATGTCTCTAATATATCGTTCCGATCGATTAAATTTAGGCACGTTCCGTCTGCGTCTTTCCACGTATGTGCTCCAGTTCCGCTCCTTCTCCCATGGCGTAATCACCCCGCTTTTTTGTATGTTCGTATGCCAGTCGTGGTGCATAATAATCTGTTTCTCTTCGAAAGCTCAGACAAGAGGCAGTGGCCTAATCACTAACTGCGAAAAGTGTATCAAAACCTCTCCTCTTGTTTTTACGTGATGATAATCCGCGTGGTTCATCTCTTCCTTTCTCATTCTCCGTCTCTTAATGTTTTCTCACGATTAATTTTTTTTCGTTTATAGGGTTTCTAAAGTGGCTTATAATTCAAGAGAAATTCTAGAGAAATAATAATTAACATGATTTCCGTAAATTGAATGCCTAATAAGGTTGAGTTAAAAACCAATAATTAAAAATAAGTCGTTTTTGTATATTTATACAGCCGTAAAATGGTTCTCAGACTATTGAAAATTTATCAACTTCAACCAATATGGTCTTTTTTCGCTTGTATACTTCGGCTCTCATAGTATCCCTATTCAAAAATTGTTTGCCGTTAATTTGTTATTCTATTTCACGTTGTTTTGTTGATTTTTCGATAACAAAAGTGCTCGTACATCACAGGTAAACTTTCTGTTTGCATGTTATACAGTATCGATGTGTATAAAATGCCAGAGATCAAAAACTTGAAATTTATGATCAGTGGCATGGTGTTATCGTAGAAATAATCTTGTTTTCCAAGCGGGCAATTCCAGAAAACCGATATTTTCTTTCTTATTTTCCACTGGTTGTCCGTTCCCGTTATTTCTGCTTCTCCTATCTCTTCCTTGTTGGAAAACAAAAAACCACAGACGAACACTCAGAAAACGATATTCTGAAGCAGCAGCGTTACTCATGATGTTGTTGCTGGGCAGTGTCTGAAAATGTTTTCGTGTTCTTGTTTCCGCTGAAATAGGGTCACCACCTCTTTTTTCTCTAAACTCCTATGTCTCTCTCTTCAAATTCTGTCAATTTCCGTCCCTCTGCTTTGTTTGTCACAAAACTCTCTCGTGTGTTTTTTCGCTTTTCTTTTTTTTTATGTTTTCCTTCATTTTCGAATTAAAAGTGTTAAAACTGATTTTCTTAAAAACATAATGAATCTCGATCAAAAAATATTCTAATTTTCAGTCGAAGACGTTACTTCTCCCGAAAGGTTTACGACGGCGCCGGTGAAAGAATGTCGATGACAAGCTTGTCAACGAAGTCTCGAAGACAAGAAGATGTTGTCATTGAGGGATGGCTTCACAAGAAAGGAGAGCACATTCGAAACTGGAGACCAAGGTTTGATTTTTCTATCGGTACTGATCATATATTACCACTGATTCGATAATTTTTATGCTCGAAAAAGTTAGTTAATGATTTCACATCAAAATTTATCTTGAAAACTCCGATGAGTCTTGTTCTCGTTAATCTTTTTATTTTTGTTTTCTACATAAATTCATATATCCGCTTCATCATATACGTCAACTGATTTGTTTTTGCCGCGCACTCGCTCTTATCATGCTTTTCCGGCTGAAAAATCTTCATAAACGTTTTTATGAAGGGGGAATGATGTGACTTCCTGGTAGAGCAGATGATTCTATGTTTGCTACGCTACATAGTACAACTATTCGCTTCAGAATATAATTATTTTCAAACGACTGAAATTAACCGAAAATTAAAGATATCTATGAAATATTCACGATTGCTAAAAACGTATATCATTTTCCTAACAGACAGTACATTGAAAAATTGAATAATAGCAACACGGAAGTGAAACTGTTGTGATTACAGAAAACTCAAAAAATGAAAAACACGATTTTGTGCAGTATTTTTGGATGGTTTTTTTGTTTTTGAGTGTGCATGTCTTCTATCCATAAGTATGTCACCCTTCTCATTTAATGTTCCAAAATAATAAACACATGTGAACGGCGAGTGAGCGATGCGAAAAATAATCAAATTGAAAAAAGAGAGAATGAGTGAGTGCGGAAGTTGAGAGTGACTGAAAACATTTTAAAAAGAAACTCGTCAGAGTGACATAACAAAAAAAACAAAGATGATAAAAGATTGAAAGTTAATGACGTAGAATAATTTCAGATACTTCATGATATTCAATGATGGAGCCTTACTTGGATTTCGAGCAAAGCCTAAGGAAGGACAACCGTTTCCTGAGCCATTGAATGATTTTATGATCAAGGATGCAGCGGTAAGTAGAGATGAGCTTATTTTTCTAAACATCATTCTGCAAAATCATCTACTTTTGCAATATTTTATTTTCAGACAATGTTATTCGAAAAACCACGACCTAACATGTTCATGGTAAGATGCCTTCAGTGGACAACTGTCATTGAGCGAACATTCTATGCGGAGTCGGCAGAAGTTCGTCAGCGTTGGATTCATGCTATTGAGAGCATTTCAAAAAAATACAAAGGCACAAATGCAAATCCACAAGAGGAATTAATGGAAACCGTAAAAATTACACCTTGATCCAGCTTTTTTGAAAAATTCTTTTAGAATCAGCAGCCAAAAATTGATGAAGACAGTGAATTTGCTGGTGCAGCGCATGCAATTATGGGTCAACCATCTTCGGGACACGGTGATAATTGTTCAATTGACTTCAGAGCGTCTATGATTAGTATTGCTGACACCAGCGAAGCTGCTAAAAGAGACAAAATCGTAAGAAAACCTATCTGATAAAAACCTTTGCAAAAAAAATTACAGACAATGGAAGATTTCGATTTTCTCAAAGTGCTCGGTAAAGGAACATTCGGAAAAGTTATCTTGTGCAAGGAAAAGCGTACTCAAAAGCTTTATGCCATCAAAATTCTCAAAAAAGATGTAATCATTGCTCGCGAAGAAGTTGCTCACACTTTGACAGAAAATCGAGTTCTTCAAAGATGCAAGCATCCGTTCCTTACGGTATGTTTTTTATAAAACTATTTTTATTTATTGATTCAGTTCACTCACTTTTGTTTAAATTTTAACCCCAGCACGTCCTTCTCCTATAATCTTCTACCCCTGAGAGTACAATTATTGTCGTAATTTTTATTGTTTTCCCATAGTGTTTGTGGTCGTATTTTCAGGAACTGAAATATAGTTTCCAAGAGCAACACTATCTTTGTTTTGTGATGCAGTTTGCGAATGGTGGAGAACTTTTTACGCATGTACGTAAATGTGGAACATTTAGTGAACCAAGAGCCCGATTCTACGGAGCCGAGATCGTTCTTGCTCTCGGATACCTTCACCGATGCGATATTGTCTACCGTGATATGAAGGTTCGACGATGAAGAATCTGAATGACGAGCCGAACATAGATTATTTTGTTTCAAAAATGTTTTACAACTATCCGCAGTTGAATTTTACGTAGGATAGCAAGATTCAAACACTTAGAACGTTATGCTATCAACTTATTTATTTTACATTGTAAGTAGTAATGTCTCAGTTTATGTCATGCTTCTTTTTTTTCTTCTTATGGTAACGCTTCTTTTCCGATTCACTAATTTATCTTCTTAGTTCGCAACCCTATAGTTTTTATTCTCTTTCCACGCTTTATTTCTGTATTACTGCAGGAACTGAAATACTCGTTTCAAACAAACGATCGTCTGTGTTTCGTAATGGAGTTTGCCATTGGCGGTGATCTCTATTATCATCTAAATCGAGAAGTGCAGATGAACAAAGAGGGTTTCTCAGAACCTCGAGCCCGTTTCTATGGCTCTGAGATCGTCCTTGCTCTCGGATATCTTCATGCAAATAGCATTGTTTATCGAGATTTGAAGGTTAGAAAAATGTTTATTTATAGAAGTAGAATACAGTAGTCACATAGCGGATAGTTGTAGAACATGTAAAAACTAAGAAAACTATCGGCTCGCCATTCGGATTTTCCCCAAGTCTGTATACAAGTTAAATTATATTTTTTAAGCTTGAAAATTTGCTTCTTGACAAAGATGGACATATTAAAATTGCGGATTTTGGATTATGTAAAGAAGAAATCAGTTTTGGTGACAAAACAAGTACTTTCTGTGGAACTCCGGAGTATCTTGCACCAGAGGTAAAAAAATCTCACTCACTTCTCACATTTAAATGTTTTAATTGCAGGTTCTTGATGATCATGACTACGGACGTTGTGTTGATTGGTGGGGAGTTGGAGTTGTGATGTACGAGATGATGTGTGGAAGGCTTCCATTTTATTCGAAGGATCATAATAAACTATTCGAACTTATCATGGCTGGTGATCTAAGGTTCCCAAGCAAGTTGAGTCAAGAAGCTAGAACTTTGCTCACCGGACTTCTTGTCAAAGATCCAACTCAGCGATTGGGTGGTGGACCCGAAGATGCATTGGAGATTTGTAGAGCAGACTTTTTCCGTACTGTCGATTGGGAAGCAACGTACAGAAAAGAAATCGAGCCACCATATAAGCCAAATGTGCAGTCAGAAACTGATACTAGTTACTTTGATAATGTGAGTTGACTAATACATTTTAAATTTTTTCACTAGAAACAAAGATTTTATTTTAGGAATTCACATCTCAACCAGTTCAACTGACACCGCCTAGTAGAAGCGGAGCCCTTGCTACAGTCGATGAGCAAGAAGAAATGCAATCAAACTTCACACAATTCTCATTCCACAATGTTATGGGAAGTATCAATCGAATTCATGAAGCAAGTGAAGACAACGAAGATTATGATATGGGATAATTTGACACCACAATGGCTTGAATTTAATTAATTGCGATTTTAGCCTGTTTTGCAGACTGTAGAAAACTGACCCCTTTGTCTGACATTCAGATATCCTTTTTTAAACAAATATTTAGTCGTTACAGTGACTATATTTTGATCTATTCTCAGTAAATATCGAATTAAAATGAGAAATCTCTTTGTTTTCATCTCTTCCTGTTCTGCCTCCTTCCCTTTGTATACTATCCTTTTTATTCACCTGAGACCGTAGTTCTTTCCATTTCAAAATTCCATCATCGTTTTGTAATATTACTCACAAGCTACGGTTGTGAAAACCAAATAGCGCCATCATTCGTGGATGTACTATGTTCCTATATCATATCCAACAATCCAAATGAAAGAATTTTATCCTCGTATTTTTATTATGGAATGACAAAATATGAACAAAGAAACATGCGAAATAAATAACAGATCAGTACTATAAATTAGATCTTTCCAGTAACAAACTCGTGAACAATCTGTGGTACAGCCGAATCGAATCCGGTAATGTCGAGCATACCAGCATCAGATGGATCGGCAATCGAGTAGTCATATGCCTGCATTGCCATCACAATGACCTTCGCGTCATGAATACCAGAAGCTTCACGATACTTTTTGATGGCTTCGAATGGATGAATCTCTCCAGCCCAGGTATCGTTGTCGGTGTAGATAATGAAGACATCAAACTTGAGATTATTTTCTGTTGCCCAAGTCATTGGAAGGCCACAATCTGTTCTGCCGAACTGAAAATTCAATAATTTAATATTAAATTCAATATTAAAATCATTATGAAACTTACATCAAGGTTGTTAACGTAGTCATTAACTTGTCCGATCTTCCAATCCTTAGTAAACGGAAGCTCAGTGAGCTTATCACAGAAGGCGACACATCTAACTTCGGCTTCATTGTGAAGGTTGATCAAAGACATTCCGGTAGCAGCTTCACGGCATGAGAGTGGTGACGAACTGACACGAGAGGTCATGCTACCAGAAACATCGAGAGCCAAGCAGTATCGTTTTCCAGTTGGTGGTGCATTCACGAATGCCTTGTAGAAGCCAGCTTCAAGGGCGTCACAAATCTTTTGATTTGGCTCCCAAGTGAGACTTCCCTTGTCACCACGACCTTGAGCATAGACAGCACGGGCAGTCAGAAGATTTATTGGATGAATTCGAGAACGACGCAGCTCCTCTTGATCAGTGAGACGTTTCACGATATTGTCAACTCTCTTCTCATCAAGGGCGCCCACAACGGTCATTTTTGCAAGATTTCTAATCATAGCAGTCATTGGCATTGAAACATCGAAAAGTGTTTCCCATACAAGTTTTGAATTGAGACTTGTAGTTGGCAGATGCTCACGGACAAGTCCATGTTTCTTGATAGCTGCTACGATGACTTCCTCGCTTTGTTCGTTTTTGAGCTTGAGGTACGCTTCCACGAGGTTGAGAGCTCTGAAAATGTTTCTTTGATATTAATTTTTAATTGAAAAATAAATTATAACTATATACTCAAGAATAAAATTAAAACCGAGAATGGTCAAAAATCGGACCTGCTCTGTTCTTCCTTAATTAATTGTTCCTCGGTGTACGGAAGCTTCAACGCTTTCTTATCCCAGACCTTCTCAACTTCAGCAACTTCCTCGACAGACATCTTTCTCTTTCTTTTCACTAAATCTCCCTTGACCGCAAATCGGAACAATTGCTCTCTTTCAAGACGATCTTCGCTTTGGCCATGAGAACGGCTATCCATAAGATTGGGATGAGCAAGTCGGAAAAGATCGCGATGAGACCATCCCTCACGTTGTGGGTATTTTGTGAGCAACATTGCCAACTTTTCAGTTGTCTTTGTGGTATACCATTTGCTGATGGCGTTTCTCATTGAACGACCCCATCCAGTTGAAGATTTAGCACCTCCTGCTTTAGTACTTTCAGAGATTGTTTGACAATAATCAACGAATTCGAAGAGATGGGTTGGTGTACGGCAAACCTCCGGAATAAGATCGAGCGCTGAATCATGAAGAGCTCGGATATAATCTGAGTAGGCATTGAGCATTGGACATTCAGTTTTCTTCGTTGTGTCATGAGTAGAGATTCGAGCACAAATTGCCAATGTGAAGATCATTGCGTTCATCTTTGGATTACGGTTTTCAGCATTGATCAATGCCAGCTCTTTCAAAACCATATGTCCGTTACCCTGCTCAATAATTTTGATGATTCTTTGAGCGTTGTCTATAGTGATCTTTTCAGACGACTGATGATAGCTTCCTTTGTCAGAACCGAGGATCAAGAAGCGACGAACTTGAGTTTCATCAGATACAGGAAAAACGAATCCTCCGGCGTTATTCTCCACTTGACCATCCTTGACTTTCTCCATTTGACGAGGAACTCTCTTGAGTTCACCATCGACAACAGTAATCTCAACATCAGATTCCAGCATTTGCATACGGCGAAGTCGGGCGCAGACGCTGGAAAAAAACGTTTCTATAGCGTTTCATTTTGATGAAAACTTACTTAGAGAGTCTCATCAATGCCTCCTCGTTAAAATTTCCAGCCTCTTGGAATTCATTCAACTCATCAGCCATGATTGGTTCTGAAATAAACAATATTACGAAATGTTTTCGAAGAAGACGAGAAAGGCGTTGAGAGTTTCAAAAATTGCTAACATGAGAGCGGAATAACTTGGCAACGAAAATCAAAAATTCACTGAAAAGGAATGTTTGTGGGAAAGAATGGAGTTGAAAATGTAAACGAGAACGTATTTGAGATACGACAGAGAGTATGAGGAAGTCAGAGAAAACGAGTGAAAGGAAAGCAAACGATTTTTATAGGGAAACTGATGGGTGGAGACAAAATTTGGAAATGTTTCGAAATGTTCAAGTGCTGTCAGTTATTACTTGAAATAAATAGCAATATTTTGAAAGTTTTTGAAATACTAAACATTGTGAACATTACATACGTGTGTTTTTTTTTTAAATTAAACATTTATTCGCTTAAATTTGATAATTTAAATGTTTTCTGTTATGTTCAGAGGCAATAATTGAAAAATTAAAATTAATAAAACATTTGAACAATTTATTCAAACGTGGGGCTTTATAATTATGAATGTTTCTACAAAAAGTACGCGAAGAATATCAAAAAAAATTAAATTAAAATTTTAATTAATAAAAAAAATTAATTTTAATTAGGAGTAGGTTTTTCTGTGAGTTGGCGTACGCTCACGTGCAAATGAACTGTTTTGCACACAGTAACTACTAAATTCAATACTGTATACAGATATATCTAGATACTGTATACAATACAATGAGTTTAGCGGATTACATGTAATGATTAATTTGAGTTGATGAAAACTTTCCAGCTCGCGAATGCGAAAAATAATTTAATAATTATGAAAAATTGTATTCTGCAGAAGGGTTCTGTTATACAAAGGATGCACTTTCTGAGAAAGACCTGGCGCAAGCTTTGCATTTGGCATAACACTAGAAAATTAAATTACCAGTATTCCAATTAAAAAAAGTTATTTCATATGCACCTATTCAACAATAGCAATTATTTTGGGACACCAGAGAAAAATCGTCATCTACATTTTTACATACGAAGGTTAGATTCAAATATTTCATATTCGAACCAATTTTTTTTTGGGTAAACTGTCGTCTGCCAAGTTCCACTTGTCTCCGACTTTTCGAACTTTTAAATGTATTTACAGAAAACACATTGACCCATCTCACAAGACAAACATTCGATTTCTTTGCTCTGTCACACCGATCACAATATTGATCAAAGGAGCATGTCATGGTATCTTATCAAAATTGGGACAATCGTCATATCAATTGAAGAAAGAGCACAAGACACATAGTCTGTTAGTCTCTCACTGACCTCTTTTTTATTCGATTTAATATGCTCCAAGAGCCCACTTCTTCTACTTTGACATGCAAAATTTGTTGTGAACCAGCTCATGGTGTTCATTTTGGGGTTGCTTCTTGTCGAGCATGTGCAGCATTTTTTCGGTTTGTTTTAAATATAGAATTGGAATTTAAATATGAAAAATCCGTATAATCAAAATTTCAGTATTAACCTATATTTCAGAAGAACAACCGTACTTGGAAAGAAGTATACATGCCGTCAGAAAAATGAAAAATGTACAACAAACAACGAAGATAGATTTAACTGCAGATATTGCCGTTACCAAAAGTGTCTCTCAAATGGAATGACACCTGAAAGTACAGGTTCTTCACATTTCAAAAACTAAAATATTTTCCAGATGTCAAATATAATTATGATGCAGCTGTTCATTACAACAAGAAACCATCTCCTAAAATGAAAATCGATGCTCACGAGCCACCATCCGACCCAAGTTCTCCGGTGAATTCAGATCATAAAATATGTGTTCCTCAGACGAAGGATGTTACTTATGAAGTTCAAACTGATGAAAAAGGAGAGCCAATTGTCAAATTAGACATCACTGGACTTCTTAATAATATTACATCCGTTTTCGACGATTTCGTACCTTCCGAGGAAATTCGAAATTTGAATACTTTGCAAAGAATGAATCACGCTTTGATAGAATACAGACAGATACATCACAGTAATGTAATTAAAGTAAGATATCAGTATCACGGAAGTCTTTATTTTCATCCTTTTTAGTTTGTTCAGTCTATATCAATGAAAGATATACTGATGACAGGAAATGATCAAATCAAATCAATCACAAAATTTTTGATGCACTCAATTCCTTTTCAATCTCTTCGGAACGAAGAACAAATGCAGATGCTGAAATCTATTTGGGTTCAATGGAAAAGACTGGAACGATATGCTTCAACTGCTCAAATATTTGGAAAAAGAATGTACGAGGATCAAATTGTGACTCTAGTTCCAGGTCAAGCTGCGTATCTGAACAAAGTCCGTGTGGAAAATTGCTCCTTTATCTACAAAAAAGCGGAAGGAATGAAGTTGTGAGTGAAAAAATTTAAAGTCACTAAATCCAACTAATTTCAGTTTTATGGAGAATTTCAATACTCGAATGATGGAAGAAGTTGGAAAACCTTTAGTTGAATTAGAGTTGACAAGTGTGGAGATTGCATTTATGTTGGCTCAGCTTTCCTGGCAGGTAGCAGGTGAATGTTATGAAAGTTACATTTTAGAAAAACAATAGAATAAAAAAAATATGCGAGTTGGTGTAATTTAATATCATCACTCACTACTGTAAATAAATCGTTATTTTGGTGTGTTTTTTCGGAATGTTTTGAATGTAGAATTTGAAGTTAAAAATGAAAAATCCGTATATTCTCTTCAGGAATAATAATTTAAAAAAAAAAATATATATATATATATATGTAGTTTGATTGTGGTATGGAAAATGCGCAGCTGGCATCGGTTGAGGTAATCGATGGACCACCATATAGGAGTAATGTCAGGTTACTGTGGCTATTCTGCTATTGCTGCAAGAAAGAGGAGGTTGTATTTAGACACGAACATATATATATACATACAAATTAAGATAAATATCCCGGTTTCGCGAAACGTTTCGTTCATATCTAAAAAATTTTGTATACAAATATATGTTGTAAAATTTAAAAGAAAGAAACAAATCGGCATATTTCTTCTGGTTATCAAGTTATCTCGACAATTCGTCGCAACTTATCCACCGAAAAAAAGAAGAAAAAACACTTACTATTAGTCGAGGAATTGCGCTGATGGTGAAACTGGCAATTTAATTGCACGGAAATTAATTCATTAGCAAAATTGAAAAATACATTAAAAGTTGGTAAAAATTTTATAATTTTTTTAACATAAATATTCCGTCTTTACGGTACATTTTTTTTAAATTTAAAGGGAAATACCAATAAGTACTTTTACTTTTAAAATAAATTTAATAAATAAACGAGTATTCCAGGAAAAGAACTCCAAGGAGATGTTTTGAAAGCAAGTGAATCAGAACAAGAAGCTTTAGCCAATGAACTTCACCTCTATTATATTCAAGAGCTACGCCTTCCTAATTATGCAGCTAGACTTATCAAAATTATGAACATTATAAATTCGGCACAGGTAAGTTTGATAACACTGTCAGTATTAATTTATTCAAATTTATAGAAAATTCACTTTGAACGTCAAAACTTCATGGATATTGTCCGGATCTTCGATTTCTTCCGAGTACACGTATCAGATCCCGAAATGTACAAATCTTATTTTTAAATATTTTCAATGCATTCCTGTTTTGACTCGTATCACTGTTACGCTCAAATTGTTGACTGGTGGTACTATTGTTATCTGAATTTTATTATTATTTTATTTTTTTTGTTCATAAACTTACAGTTCTACTTTGATTTTGTTGACAGAAATTACAGAAAAATGATAAAATTGCTTTCCGAAATGAAGTAAAAGTGAGGCACATCACAAGAGTATTTGCAGAAGAATGAAAAGAAATAACACCAATTAAAACCAAGCAGGCGCCTAAAATGGAGACTTTAGTTTTTTTGCGATTTTCCAGGTGTATTAAATAGTATTCACGAGATTTCATTTGAACTTTAGTTATAATATAATCTGGAGATATTTGTTCAAAATTTCCTAAAATTTGCAAAAAATGGTTTTTTATAATTTTTATAATCTCTTTTTTAAGACTGTGACTGATTTGTTTGAACAAACCTGAAGCATCTTTCCCAGTTAAAATAACGACTGACAGAATTAAAATGGGAAATAGAAAAAAGAATGCGAATACCAAATTCTGAAAGCTTATAACATTATCCAAGAAAATATTTTTTATTTTTCAACTGAATTAACCTGCATAATTGTACTTATAACTGCAACTGAATGTTTTTTAAAACTTCTGTTAGATATTCTTGTTTTGATTGATTTCAGCATTATGTACAACTGAGCATATAAAATATAATAAGAAGTTGAAAGTATTACGGTTCCAAATATAATGCTCAATGTTAAAAAGAAGAATGCAGGATTTCGATGAAAATCTATGTCATAAATGGCAATTCCTGGAATTGCAGAGATCCATGTGGATATTGAAGAATATTTCTAAACGTTTAAATACGTTGGTAAAACATTGAAGTAGTCTACCTCATTTATTATAATTTTCAGCTGTAATTCACTCGGCTCTGAAAATGCAAAAGCAATAGTTCCAAGTACTGGCAATAGATTTGAAGACATTTTTGAAAATGCTTGCATTTGACGAGGAAGCACATTTTTCTGAAAGTTCATTATAAGGTAGTTATAATTAAAAAAAAATGAACCTGTTCAATTGCGGCCACAACTTGATGTCTTTTAAGAAGGCTTATAAAAATACAAGTGTTTGTATTTCCAATACACCATAGAGTAAATACCATTTGATAATGAGTAGATATTCCAAAAAAATTCGATAAAAATCCTATTGTATATCCACCAATGACTGGGAAAAGTGGTATCGGCACCATTAAAATAGAAAAGTAAATGTCGAAGATCAGAAGTATTATCTGGAACATAATTAGTCAAACATTCTTCACTTGTTTTCATGCTGCTATATTAGTAAAAAAACAATCGAAAAACGCAATAATGCCTAGCCTATTATTGATTTGTTTCGCATAGACCCATTTGTACGTTACTAAATTTGGATTTTTGATATTTTTTATTCTTCGCTAATAAGTTGCATAACTTCTTGAAACTTAAAAATTAAAAAAAAAACAATTTTCCTGTCGAGGTACAACAAAGTTAAACAGTCACACTAATTATTGACCTTTAAAAAGCCGTAGATCTCAGCTGATTATGTTGATTGTATTCTTTTAAAAATGCTTCCCCTATCTATTCGTTTTTTTAAATTAGTTTTTTAAGTAGAAAAGTTTTTTCAAGGAATTTTTTGAAATTTACGAAAGGAAAACAAATAACTCAAAGTTGGAATACAAATTATTATATTTGTGAGCCTCCACATCATAAAATTGAAAATAAAACTCACTTGAAAATAGAGAAGATAATATCGATAATCATCTATCATTCCATGATGATAACATATTAAATAAACCCCAAAACTATTTATAAAAAATGAAATAACTCCCGACGTGCCCATAAATATCCGTACAGATTGTTCAATTGTTTCCCCAGAAGTGTTTAACATTACGTGATTGAAAAATGGAGCTGTGAATTTTGAAGGAATTTCTCGAATTATTTACAACCTAAAAAATAAACATCTGCGTTGGCGTTGATTAAAAAGTGATGTTCAGGCACAAAAGGAAAATATATAAATATCAACAAATATATATATTTACATAGATTGGACTAGTTCGGCTCATTTGAGTGGAATAAAGCCTAACTTTTAAATAAAACAATGTTTAATTATTGAAACAAAAAACGAATAAGCGATAAATTAATAGATAATATTCGAAACTCAATTGGCATCAAACGTCACTTTCAATGAGATTAGTTACAGAATAATCTTAAAAATTGACTTTTGCTTACAACTGCGGCAAAATTAAAATTGTAGACGTAGTTTATATAAGTGAATAGAAATTTATGCAATCAGACGAATTCTGATCATCTGAAAGTTGTGACAACTCATTCCACCTGCAATTTGATTAAAAATTATAGACTGCTGTAATCTGTCATCAAACCACAAAAACACAGAAAAATTGATAGTTTGTGACTATTCGTCATTTTCAAAGATCAATTAATTTTTAAAATTCTGTTAAGTGCAAGTATTTAAATAATTTATTCGTTATTATCCATACTTTGTTCATTCACATTCGTTTCATTATAAAAAATTAGGGCATTTCTGAAGCATGTAAAATGAATAAATGGGGGAATGTAAATACTCACAACTACCAGGTGTTTCAAGTTTCAGCTATATTTTAAGTTTTTTGTGGAAATGGGTGTTTTTTTGATTTAAAAAAAAATAATTTGTTGATTGAATAACAATTTTTGAATTTTCAATCGAAAAAAACAACTGGTCCAAGAGTAGGAGAAAAATACTGGGAGTTTTGAGAAATTATGCAATGGAAAATGGAATGGTAAGATGAGACACAGAGAGTTTTGAAAACATTAAAATATTATTTTGTGATGAGATTCTTCGCACGCTTGTTAGCAGATTCCACACGGACTTCGTTGGATTGAGCCTGGAAAAACATTGAGTTAAATAGAATATTCGATGATTTAGATTCTCCCGAGTTTACTGAGTTTCTCAAAGTATTACAACTAGAACCAGTATAAAAATAGATCATTATTTTTGATTACAAAGTTTCAAACGAACATTTCTCAATAAAGTTTTCAAGGAAAAATATTAGAATTAGTTTCTCATAGTGACATAATGTTCGATCAATACATTTTCAATCTAAATTAGGTTTTTGCAAATTTTCTTGTTATGCTTTGAAAATTCAAATTATCATTACACTTACCTTGTCATGAATTCTGTCGAGTTGTCTATTCTGGTTGGAAACTTCTGTGCTCATATCAATTGCCATGTTACGCAAATTGCCGACCATTGTTGAAACTTGTTGAACATTCTCGTCCATTTCATCTTCTCGTGCATCATTAGTGATCCTTCAATGAAACAATTGAAATGTTATCTTATTCTAATAAAACTTACTTGGTAATATATCCTCCTTGAGGTCCCATCGATGAATCTCCAACAGTGATCCTTGGCTGATCAGAGATAACACCTCCATCATCATCTTTCTTCCATGCTTTTGCAAATTCCGTCTTTTCAAAGTCATCGGTCTTGTTCCATGGCAATACACACAAACCACAACATTTTTCCATTCCTTTCAAATGATCTTCTGCTTCTTTCATGTCCTGATTGATTGTATCAAGAGCACCTTCGCAACGCTCAAGTTGTTCTGAAAACCACAAGAATGTATTTAATAGTCTAGAAGTTTGATGACTGACCTCCTTGATCATCGAGCATAACCAAAGTTTTGATTCCAGCCTCTTTACTTTCTTCGCAAAGAGCCAACATTCTTCTGGTGGATTCCAATGACTGAAACGAAACATTTATAAATTTAAGAGACAACTTTTTTTCATTTCCTAAATTTATCTCAAACACATCTTTCAATCAAACTTCTTCTGCATCAACTATTACCTCTATAGTCTTTTCATCAATTCCCACATTAAGCCCTTTAAGCTCATCACTCATATCAGCTGGAAGTACCAACCCATTGATATCGACAGTTGGCTCAACGGCATACGGACGGGGATGCCGTTGGCCGCCGGGAGCGCCGCGCCGAGCCGACATCCCCGTTTTTTCAAACTTTCAAAACCGCCCCGGCTACACGGGGAAACGATATTCGACGTTGTTTTCGTATTTATTGGTACCTTAAAACTTTTCAGATACGAAAGAAAGAAAGAAAACAAGAAAAAAATTTAAGAAGGTCTTGTCAACATTTATTGGCTTGAGAGAATCCGTGAATCAAATTTTCGGCACCTAAACAAAATGACAACAATTTCACGATTGAGGGAGCACGCCGAAACGAAGAACAATGACGTTTATGGAAGAAGACACAGATTTCGGAGAAACTTGATAGGAATGAGAGCCACGAAGGAAAAGAAGGGCACACACTGGATTGACTAAACATCCATTTTCAGAATTGGAAGACTATGCATGTTCTCCCGAGTTTGGCCAGTTTGTGACAAGCAAATATTTGGAATAATATTGGTTTGAATTACAATTAGCTTTTTCAAATTATATGAAACAGCAAAAAGCCTAGTTTCTGATAACAACTTTAGCCAATTCACCTCCAAATTACATGGCTGATGACCGGAAAATGAGGTGATTGCTTGTAATCTTTGATAGAAGAATTATATAAATGCGGTTCAAAATAAAGATATACATAATTAAATGCAACCATCCGAAATAAAAGTTTAAACTTTTTAAATATCATGATAAATGAAACATTCGATCACTTGAACGTCTGATAAAATATTATAATTTAATTTATTGAAAAATTTCCTAATTGAAAATAAACAAGTAAGTATAATGAAAAAAGATTTAGCTTTTGGAAAGAAATCACGAAATGCCTATTCCTGTTATTCAAAGTTTCTAAGGTGATCTTACAATTTGTTGTTTGGGTAGTTTTTTGATTATGGCTGACTATGATTCATGAATAAAATGAGAGCTACTCATTGATCAAAAACATATCTTGCCTTGAGGCATTTAGTTTTGTTCATATGCATTTCCAAGATGCTACACAAAGTCATAAAGTCAACAAGCTCTTCAAGTCTCACTTTAAGTCAATATCTTTAAAAGGTCTGAACTGGGAAACTGAGCCCCTTCTGGCTTCTGGACTCGGAAATTTCGGTCTTGAGAGAAAAGTAAAGAATTTATGTTTTCGATTGGAAAGAAGTGGTAAGTAAATTCAGAAACGAGAGAATAAAACAACCCAGCAAAAAATGGAGGATGTGGAGGGACAGAATGCAATACGTAAATGGAAAAAGGGACATGCATTCGAAATGAGAAGAAAGATATGGAAAAGTGTGGAAGAAAAAGCTGGAAGGAGAAAGGGACTCTTGGGAGTTTGATTGTACTACTAAAAGAGAAGAAGAAAGACAAATCAATCAAAACTTTCACGTCGTTAGTCAATGAGAATGAAAGAAGAAAAAAGAAACGAAAAGCTGAAGTTTTTGGTTGGTGAGAGAGCCTATGCTAATTGGGGGAATACCGGAGGGAACTACTAATCGAAGAGCTCTAACTTTATTTTTTAATTTGTGATTTGATAAGAAAAACAATGTCTATCACATCACAAATTGAAAATAAACGGATAACTAGTATTTTCTCACGTGGATATCAAACAGGCTAAATAGCTTCAAAAAGACAATTTTTTGAACATCAAACCGAAACTAACACAAATGCTACTTGGTTTGCAGTGAAAGAGCTTTTGAAATTTGAAATTTTGTGGTAATGTATGAATGGAGTTTTTAGTGAGTTAGGAGGAAAGCGGAGACAAAAAAAAAGAAAGCTACCATAAGGAAGTTTCAAGTTCAATATAGTTACAGCTTTCAAAAAAAATTGTGAAAACTAAAATTTCCGCTAGATTTTGAACAGAATAACTAGATCCAAGAAAATAATTCAAGTCAGCAAACAAAATGCTTTTTCAAAACTAATATGGTCAATTTCAAACGGAATAATTTTCAAGTGGAATATGAAATGTGATCCTCCAGAAAAATTAAGAATCAAGCTAAAAGCCAATAAAAAATTCTCGTTAGAAATTTATTTACACGAAATGAATACTACTCAAAAGTGCGATGACGTTAACAATTAAAAAATGCAAAGGTTTATTTTTTGTCGATGACTCGAAAACATGGTGCACATGATTCTTCCTGATTTTAATGACGGGACATCCTCAGTTTTTGAAAAAATACGTAGATTTCGAATCAAATTTAAAAAGTAGGAGGATTTGTAAAACATATGAAATATGGTTTCCCTCTCTTTTCTGCTGTTTCGATCACTAATAGTTATAAGGTTGCACTATGAAGCCTTAGTCTTTTCTCTGTTTCCCATAAAATTTACAACTTTCAAATGGTTGATTTAAAAATAAACTAGCTCCCAATAATTGAAACAGCTCAACTAGGAATTAGGCTGGTGTTGTGGAATGAATATAATCCAAAAAAAACATAAGTGTGCCACAAAAATATTTTTATGGGGAAATTCAACGAGATGGTAATGTAATGAATATGTGTTGTCCATATTAAATGCGCAAAGAGAATACACATCCATTTAGATTGTAAGTGTGCTCTATTGATAAAAATTATTGCCAAATTGAGTTTTCGCAATAAGAGCAGGCAAGAAAAAACGATCCGTCGTAGGCTAAATCGAATTTATAGAAAATCGACACAAGTGCTTCACAGACCACAAACAGAGTCTGATTGAACAAAAATTGAGATGTTGTTGACATTGAAAAATGGAAGTCACTTGGGGGTGGGAAGGATGGGAAATTATATGAAATTTGAGAAGATTTCCGAACAAGCTGAGCAAATAAATCAAAATCCCAGACAAAAGTAAACTTATGGGAACAGCTAAACAAGTAAACTTTCTGAAAAAAAGAAATATACATAGTTGACTGTTAAAAATATGTTGATTTTTGAAATGTTCGCCGCTTAAAACTTATTCCTTTAATAACATTGTACCGAAATAAAAAGTAAATATTTCGAATGGAATGTTCAAACATCTTTCACTCCAAATATACTAAATTCAACCAAGAAACTTATTCTTGTTTCTAGGATTTCTCTAAAATTTCATCAAAAGGGCTTTTCATGTTTCAGACGAAAAACAAAAAGCAAAACGAAAAACAAGAAAAAAAAGAGAAATTTGTGAGAAGTGGACTAAAATTTGGAGAGCCCTGTGACTCTCCCGGGCGGTGGAGAAGGCTCAGAAGGGCCGCGAAAAATTAGTGAATGACATGCGAATTTTCAATATATTTGGAAGGCAGAAGAAGGAAACGAAAAAGAGGAAAGGAAGAATATCGCGAAAGAGAGATGGTTGTAAGGGTCCCATGTCCATATGTATGTATGTATGTGCATACTCCAAAACTGAAAAGACATACTCTTCTCGCTTCTTCTCGACTTCCAACGACCACATCATCATTTTTTATGAGTGTCGCAATTCAATGCAATTGACGACAAAAATATTTGCAATATGACAAAAAGTAAAGAAACTGACTCAAGTTTGTGTCAAAAAATTGGGATATTTTCAGAACTAAAAAGCATTTCAAACTAACAGTGATGGGCACTCAATCACTGAAAAAATCTCAGTCAACTGATGCAATTACGGACTAAAAGAGGGAAAATAAGTTAGATGTTGTGAGATCGAAAGAGAAAACACGAACGCAAGAGAGCGAATAAATTGGAAGAAATTGGTTCGTTTGCTGCCCGACAAATCGAATTGAAATAAAGCACCTGTTTTTGAGGAAAGCTTGGCCACCGCCGAGTTGAGCTAGAAAAACTTTGTTTGACTTGAAAAATATAATTATACTGGAAGCATTTTTTTAGGAAAATTATGTGGGGGTTGCTGCAGTTTTCAATCCAATAAAACTGTAAGAATCAACATTGAACTTCAAGTAGTAAAACGTATATAATTTAGATTAGGCAAACTCTAAAAGCAAAAATCTTCCAAAAAATCAAAGAAATGACAATTCTAAAACTATCATGTTGCACACGATTTCGCGTGTCTAGAAGAATGACATGATCATTATGCCGAGGAATCTTACAGACAAACACTGAAAAGAAGAAAAAATAAAATAAAAAAAATTAGTTTTTTTTAAAATAAATAGTAAAAACTCCGTTTGAAAGCACTAATTTATTTCTTCCGAGGATCATGTGAAAGGTTTCGGAGATTTTCAATATGAATTTTTAAATGTTTTGTTCTCTTAGATTTTATGGGAAACCCTACTGAAGATGATATCATAGAATATTGGAAAAGTCTAGAAATTCGTACTTTTATCAGAATACATATGATTTTTTAGTAAAGTCAATAATATGACATATCCACGCAGACACAAAAATGGCGTGTCCCTATAAGGTAAACGTATCTTACATTCATTCTGACCTTTATAATTTATTAAAGTTCAAAAAATGAGTATCGTAGAAACAGTTTGATATGAAATTGTGGCTCACGGTTAGAAAATTCTCTAAATTCAGCAAGAAATAATTACTATTTTTCAGTATCCTGTTTGTTTGATTTTGAGTTTTGGATTTACCCTATGATTGAAAGTGTAATGTGTTTAATCTATAATTAATCTGAATAGAAGTACAGTTCACACATATATTTCACATATCCTTAGCGGTGGCTTAAATTTAAACTTTTGTTTTTGAAACTTGTGATTCTATTTCCATCCATTTCAGTTCAGAGCATACATTTTTGTGCCCTTCAGCACTCCACGTATGTACTGCTTTAAAAATTTTAAAGATGTTTTATCAAAATTATTTAACGAAAAAATCATTCTGAACAAGAATAATTTGTGTTTCGAACTTCCCAAAAATAGATCTAAAAACTAATAAAATTTACAATTTATCAAATTTTTGTAAGTCAGATGAAAGATTGAAACTGATAATTGAAAAAAAAATCCTCAACCTGAATGGAATTGTGAAAAAATTGTGAGAAATAAAAAGTACATAAAAATTCAAAATTAAAATACTATCAGAAACAAGCAGCCACAAAAATTTTAGTTTGTTTTTTGAAGATTGTAATTTCCAAAAACAAATTTTTTAACAGTTACTAAAAAGTTTGCCACTAAACTATTCATAACCGTTAGCACCTGCAGAAATAATTCGCCGGCATGTGATATTTACTGAAAGTTTTTACCAATTTTACTCAATTGAAAAGTTCCAATTCAGAATATTTGAAAAATTTGCAAATAATTTTTATTTTCTTTTTCCTTTTGGTGTACATTCTATTTTACTCGTTTTATTGGTAAAATTGATATTTGATAAACAAACAACTTAATAGCTATATTTTTTGGACAAAACTTTTAACATCGAAACCGTGATATTATTGTATAAAATTTTTCAAAATAGTAAAAAATCATTACTTATATATAAAAAAATACAGTTCGTCTGTCCATAGTTTGTAGTCTATGTAGTCTTTGTAGTCTGTGACGTCACACCCAAAGTCAGTGAGAGTTGTGGGCGGGGCCTGTCACCTTCGTGGTGAGACCCATCGTGGTGATACCCTTCGCGGTGAGACCCACATTTTTGGCGGGAAATTCAAATTTTCAGTGAAAAAATTTTGGCGGGAAATTCAAATTTTCTATGAAAAAAATATTGGCGGGAAATTCAAATTTTTTGTGAAAAAAATTTTGGCGGGAAATTCAAATTTTCAGTTGAAAAAATTTTGGCGGGAAATTCAAATTTTCAGTGAAAAAATTTTGGCGGGAAATTCAAATTTTCAGTGAAAAAATTTTGGCGGGAAATTCAAATTTTCAGTGAAAAAATTTTGGCGGGAAATTCAAATTTTCAGTGAAAACATTTTGGCGGGAAGTTCAATTTTTCTATGAAAAAAATATTGGCGGGAAATTCAAATTTTCAGTGAAAACATTTTGGCGGGAAGTTCAATTTTTCTATGAAAAAAATATTGGCGGGAAATTCAAATTTTCAGTGAAAAAATTTTGGCGGGAAATTCAAATTTTCAGTGAAAAAATTTTGGCGGGAAATTCAAATTTTCTATGAAAAAAATATTGGCGGGAAATTCAAATTTTTTGTGAAAAAAATTTTGGCGGGAAATTCAAATTTTCAGTTGAAAAAATTTTGGCGGGAAATTCAAATTTTCAGTGAAAAAATTTTGGCGGGAAATTCAAATTTTCAGTGAAAAAATTTTGGCGGGAAATTCAAATTTTCAGTGAAAAAATTTTGGCGGGAAATTCAAATTTTCAGTGAAAAAATTTTGGCGGGAAATTCAAATTTTCAGTGAAAAAATTTTGGCGGGAAATTCAAATTTTCAGTGAAAACATTTTGGCGGGAAGTTCAATTTTTCTATGAAAAAAATATTGGCGGGAAATTCAAATTTTCAGTGAAAAAATTTTGGCGGGAAATTCAAATTTTCAGTGAAAAAATTTTGGCGGGAAATTCAAATTTTCTATGAAAAAAATATTGGCGGGAAATTCAAATTTTTTGTGAAAAAAATTTTGGCGGGAAATTCAAATTTTCAGTGAAAAAATTTTGGCGGGAAATTCAAATTTTCAGTGAAAAAATTTTGGCGGGAAATTCAAATTTTCAGTGAAAAAATTTTGGCGGGAAATTCAAATTTTCAGTGAAAAAACAATTTGGCGGGAAATTCAAATTTTCAGTGAAAAAGATTTTGACGGGAAATTCAAATTTTCTGAGGAAAACATTTGGCGGGAAATTCAAATTTTGGTTCTGGAATCAATTTTTTGTTTCAGCACCTTCTGGAAGTTTCAAGAAAATTCTAGAATGTTCTAGAATCATCTGGAAAGTTCAAAAAAGTCCTGAAATGCTCTACAACCTCCTATAACTGTAGGAGTTTTTATTTGTTTCGTCACATCTATATTCAAAGAACTTACTATTAGTAGTTAATTATTCAGACTTCTCCAGTTAAGGAAAGTTATTAACTTATTGAAAAAACTGTAACTCTGTGGAATTTTTTCGGGGGAGGGGGACAGCTCGCCACGCCAACAGTGAGAAAAATAGTGTGGTGCGCGGACCTCGAATGATGTCGGCGGCTGATATTACCTGGGGTACTGCTTTTTGCCTTTTCCCCGTGAGTGAACGAGAAAAAGGCGGGGACTATTTTGGCGTACACGTAACGCAGTTTTATAATTTTGAGTGTAGAAAAATCAGAACATTCTAACTGTCTCTTTGAATTTTCTGAATCGAATACCATGGAAGAAGAAAATGCGATTTAATCGATGAAGTTTCAACTTTTTTAATGATACATTTTTGAATGATTGAAAGGACATCTATGTGTTATACATTTTAAACTCCGCCAGTCGTTGGCCGCGCCGGAGGCGCGGTCATCGGCTGGTATAGAATATAAATTCTTCACTGTGTTTTTTCGTTGCGGTATTTTGGTATTTTGCACTTTTCAAGGATTTAAAAGCAATATTCTAATTTCAGCATCAAAAATACTGTTTGAAATCATTGATTTTTCGGTTAAATATGTATTATTATTATTTTTAACTTAATATACTTCCTCTTGTAAAGCTCTTTGTATCACTGTGCATACGCTAGACTTTTTCCCCCGAGAACTTCCCACACCCATCTGAATCTAATGATCATCAAGGTAATCAAAAATTCTATTATTTTCTGAAAATCTTTCTCATTTCCCATTGACTCACATCATCAGTTGTTGCATTCATTTTGAGGTTGATAGCCTCAAGACCCTCTGGAATATCATCATCTCCTGACATTATTGCTTGTTGTCTGACCGTTCACAGAACCTGAAAAATAAATTTTATGATTTTTTTTCTATTTAAAAAATAACTGAAAGAAAAAAAGCAATGATGATGAAAAAGAAGTTGAAATAAGTGAGAAAGTATGTGTCAAGCCGTATCTTTGAGCAAAAAAAGGAATTATAATATAAGTGAGAGCGGCCCACGGATTATGCTAATCTACTCATAAATTTGTATTTTTCTCATTCACACTCTCGCCTTATCCCGTATTTCCTTCGTCCGTTAATGTGTTTTTAAGATGAAAAAATGGTGAAAAACAAGTGAAAAATGGGAAATGAGAAGGCACCTGTTCCAACGTCTTCGTGTCTCATTTCAGATTCAAGCGCGAAACGAGTAAGAGTCAAAGTTTGAAATTACTTCAGTGTAGACAAAAGTTCACTCTCGAAAAAACTTCAAATGGCATGCTACAAAAGACGAAAAAAGTACGCGTTCATTAGATGAGTAGGTTCAATTAAAGAGTGGGGTGTCATCTTTTAAAATTTTCAGTCAAAGTATAAATTGTCGAAACTTCAAAAATTTTGACTTTTTGAGTAATTTTGAGACTTGCAAACGATTGAGCAATCAAAATATAAAACTGGAAGAATTTTTTTTCCGTCGATTTCCAAAATTCTGCTTTGTCGAAATTGAGTGCTTACCGCTTTTGACGGTAAAGAAAAAACGTTTTATGATATGTGGATATTAATATTTATTAAAAAAATTCAAGCATATTTTTTTCGAAAAAGGTACTTTTTTAAACAAATATTCACCGCTGAAATTAAAACTTTCCAAAGAAACTCAAACGTTCCTTTCGTAACAAGTGAGCCTAATTAGTATTTCTTACTCAATTTGGCTTAATTGTATTTTGCAGAAAAGTTTTAAAAAATTCGAAAACTTCCTTGTTTGGCTGCTTCACTCTTCAATTTTTTGCAAAACACCGACGAAACAACAACCGCTACCCAATTTTATGTCCGGCTCACTCGGAAGAAGCAACAGAAACAAGAAAGACGAAACGAAAAGAGCTCAGCGAAAAAGGCAATTATTCATAAAATAAGCGTTGTTTGAATGGATGGCACGAAGAAAAAGGACGCACAAAAATGGACAGAAAACAACAAAAAACTTTCAGAATTTTATTTAAAAAAAATGAAGAAAAAAATATTTAGCTGACAGGTTTTTGCTCTTGAAAAAACGGCACAGAATAGGAATTGAACAGAAGAAAAACGAAACGAGATGAGAATGACAGAAAATGGAACATTTCTGAAATTGAGCCAAAGAAGACAAAAAAACGAAAGAAAAGATGTCACTTTTGACGATAACAGAGACCCAAGGGATTAGAGATTGGGCACAAAAATTTGGGAAAGACTGAACAAAAAAAGAATAAGTCAGAACAGCACAAAAATGAATGAAAAAAAGCTGAGAAAAGGAAGGAAACGTGGGCGATCTAAAAATCACGATTTGTGGTTCTGTTCACTGCTGACGTCTTTTTATTGATTCTAAAAATATGATACAACCAATAGAAGTTAAAAAAAATTATAAAATGCTGAATCCCATTTTTACAATTATTTATGGCATTTTGGAAAAGTTTGAAAACAATCTCACAATTAGTCACAATCAGTTTTTAATTGTAAACGTATTTTTGCTATTAGTATATTTGCAATATTTATTTTTGAGAACCTTTCTATTTCAATACTATTAGAGATCACATCAGCAGTAATTTTTAAACAATGTGTTCCTCAGATTCAGAAAAATTGAAAAGTGGATATTTTGTCTGAAGGTTTAAATTCTGCAACTATATACTTTTTATCTAGTTATAATACTGTATGACGTCACTAACATAATTCCGGATTAATTATTAAGTTTCAGTAGATGTTAGAACAAAGAACAGGTGAAACATAATTAAATTTGAGACGAGAAAGATTTGAAATTTTCAGGAACTATAATAATAATTAGAAAATAATATATGGAAAAACATTAAAAACTTTTTTTTTTCATCTGACCTTCACCTTGTTTCCGTTTTTAGATGTTTCAACCTCACAATTGATGAATTGAAAAGTAGTGAAAACCAGAAAAAAATAGAAAAACAAAGTTGGGAAGAGATGCAGAAGGAAATGAAATAAATCGTCGGAAAGAATGAAAATTGCTGAGAAACGGAAGAAGAATCATGATGACGTGAAGAATTGTTGAGCTGGGTGGAGCAAAAAAAGAAGCAATTCGAGAAAAGTAGATCAAAATTAAGAAAACATGAACTAAGATGATGCTAATCGGAATGGATAGAATGACAATTTGAGCTGAATATATTATTTTGAACGACCGAAAGCGCGGAAATTGAAAATGACGAGTTTTTATTTAGAGTGACGTGAGGAAAAATGCACTATACTGTGAATGTATATAATTAATGTATTTCAAGTAATGTAGAGAGATTGAATTTTAAACATTTATTTTTCAACGATTGTAGGAAAGAATGCTTATGTTATGATTAATCACTTTCAAACGTTTATCCAAAATTATGATTTCAGTCGGTTTTGAGTTTGAAAAAGCGTCAACTCCAAGAACTGAAAAACAAAAAATATTAAATCGATACCACATATAATAGCGTTTTGTTCAGAAAATGACAGACTAACATATGAAAAATAGTTTTAAATCTTTTTTGACTGCTTAAGAAATTTCAATAACTAGAACATTTTTATTGGAAAACAAAACTTTTGCAAACAAAATCTCTTCCAAAAATAGCCGAAGCTTTGCTCATGAAGGTTCAAATTACGTTATTATTTTTAGTCAACAGAACATTTTTAGATTTTTGATATTTTAAATGCAATTGGAGTGTAAAATTGGACTATGCTTAACTATATCAACTTTCTCACATTGAAAAAAATTTGTGAACCGTGAATATATACTGAAAAGTTACGTTTTGGTCAACTAAAATAAATTTTTCTAAAATGTTTCAACATATTTCCAGCAAAATTCTGGAGCAATGTGAAAGATAATGACGCGCTTCAGAATTGAGAACTTGTCAAAAGTTATTGATAATAGGTAATTGATAATAAATTTTGATTTTTGATAATAGACATTACAGATAATTCTCATACAAATGACAGTAAAAACTAACAGCTTTAAACAAGAATATGAACATTTTAACTTCACAGATCAAAAATACATCTGACTCATATTAGAGTACGGGGACCATTTTAAATTTTGTGCAACCAACTGTGAATGTTCACGGAAATGGAATTCTGTAAAAAAAAAGCAAAGATGATGATTGTGCTAGAACGAGACACAAATAGAAAAGTATGGATGATAATTAAATAGAAAGACAAAAGAATAGTTAACAAAAAACAAGAAAAAAGGTTGGAATAAAGAGTGGAAAGTGGAAGAAATCGGATATTTTTGGGGGGTTTTCAGTGAATTGAATGGACAAATGGACGGATGGCACGTGGAGACAAAGAGCATTCAGAGCAAAAAAAACGTGGAAAAATGGAGCAAAGGATTCGGGTTTCGCAATACTTTTCCCCTCAGATTCTATGTTTTTTTTCAGGATTGAGCTAACGTTAGATATGGCAGTGCCGTATGCTGAATTTGTGTATGCATTCTCCGGAGAGCCCATGTGTGTATGCTTGCGGAAAGAGAGAAAACAGAGACTCTCTTTCTCTCTATGAGAGCCAATCGATACGTGGGTGCGGGCTTCCCTTTCTGGCTCACTTCGTCGTTTCTTTCTTTTCTTTCATCTTATACTTTCTTCTTCTTCGACGTCTTAGAGCCTCTGAGAAGAAGTAGAAGACGTTCTCCTTCTTTTTTCCTTGCACAACTAGCCTTGAAGGATTAGAAGAGTAGTGCATTTGACGCTGACGGAAAGCTCGTGAAACGAGATCGAGCACACGATTCGGAGCGGCGGCAACCTCGGGAAAAGACGTCATGGAGATAGGAAACGAGGTCAACGACTACCAAATGATGGATTGACAGAAAAAGACGAGGAGTCAAAAAGAATTGAAATGGAGGAGCATCCGATAGCTCTTTCAAATATAATAGTTATATATGAGGTACAATTTTTGATTCATAAATTATCACATTAAAAGTTGATACACTCTAAACGTTTCTTTCTTTGTTAAAAGTTGAAACAAAATAAAGTTAACATTCATTCAAAATCCGAATTTACTTCTCGGCATTTGATGGCCACTTCCAAATACGGTACGCTTTCAAGTTGAGGGTAGGATCTCTAGTTGTAACAAGAAGCTTACCAAAATGGTGTAAACTAGTTTGAAAGTTTGCAAAGAAGCAAGTATCCGGAGAGTACCGAGGGACACTCAAAAATGTGTTGGCAACAACATCTTATACAGGGGTGCGCGGCAATTACCGAACGCCAATTCTACAAAATGAGACGGTTGGGCATATTCCCCCGATATTTTTCATTACAATTTAATGATACAATATAGAAAAATATTTGCGCTATCTCAAAATGACTTTTATTTGACTTGAAACAACCGAGAAAGTGTTCAAAAACTGTCTGAAAGTTGAAAATTGCCAAAAATTGACGGCAATTTTCATCGACAATTTTCAACTTTCGGGCAATTTTTTAGCACTCCCCCCCCCCCCCCGGTATTTAAAAATCAAATAAAAATTATTTTCAAATAAAGCAAATATTTTTCTATATTGTATCATCAAATTTTAATGAAAAATATCGGGGGAACATGCCCAACCATCTCATTTTGTAGAATTGCCGTTCGTCAATTGCCGCGCTGCCGTTCGGCAATTGCCGCCTGATCTTATATAAGATTATTTTACTAAATGATCAAGTGTTTCTAAAAAGTGGGTACAGAATGCCAAATTTTCAATTTTACTATGGGATAGAAAAAAAACATTCCGTACTTGATGAAAATTCTTCCACAGGGAGTTTTATACTAGCAATCTTAATGATGATTGTAGTTTCGGAAACTGCATAACTGGTGATTTTTTTTAGCTAATGAACTTATACATAGTGGGATAAGACAACTTTATTTAAAATATTAATGTTTTGGAACATGGATCAAAAATTAAGGCAAGTGGTACCGTTGCAAACTGAGCTTCAAATATAAAATTTGACATAATAGAATAAACATTATTTAGGATTATTTTTGATATATGTTCAGTGTATCGAAAATAAAATTTCCCCAGAGCCACTTGCTCCTTGTGCCGGTTAGTTGGCTGAAACTGAGAATCCCAATTCTAAAGTTCAAAATGTTCATTTTATCTATCTTCTTCTTCTGGCAAAATACATTTTCAGACGTTCTCTGTGCATACTCATGGAGAAGACATTTGCGGATTCTTTTCAGAACAAAAAATAAGAAGAGCAACAAAAAAGTAAAAGACGAATGGGACGATCAATGGAAAGAAAGAAGGAAAAGGAGAACTCGTAAAAAACGGGACGGGAAACCATCGGACACATAAAACACAGAGAAAAGGCGATGCTGAGAAGAGTTTTCGTGGAAGAAGAAAAAAGAAGACGAAGAAGAAAGAGAGCAACGGACAAAAACGGACGAATGCCCCGGAAATAATACACGAGTGCTCTGCGCCGGATGTCGACCGCTCGTTATTATGAATGCGTTTTTTCGCATCGTTGATGACATACCAACAGAGCAAAATAGGTGGACATGGGTTAAGAAAAGAGATGTACAGTTCATTAGGTTTTAATTGTTACGAAAGGGCATACATTTTCTGAAGCGACCTACAATACTAGAATTTTGAGCGTATAAAAGTCACAAAAGTCACTTAATCTCGCCTCGAACCGGCATGGTCACCTTCAATGTGAACCTTTATAGGTTTTTTGCGCATTCTGAAGGCTATAATACTGATTTCAAAAATATATGCACGTTATCATTTGTAAAAGATCGATTATTGAAACTCTCACCAAATCCATCTGCCTAGTAAGTGCAATTCATATATTTTCGAGTTTTGAGAATGCAGCTGGATTTTCATTTTGAGAGCACAAAATCCTAGGAAAGCGAATGAATGTTTGATCTCAGTATTTTTTGATTATTTTCTGTTGAGAGGTGTATTTGAAAGGGTTTAATGTTGTGCAATGTTTTTATAGCAGTTTATTTGTTTTTTAATGCCAATATTTGCTTTGTCTTCTGTAATTTATAAAACATCTATAAAAAATTGCTGATCCAGTTAAAAAGATCTTCATTATTCCTAAAACTGGGAAAAGTAAGGTACCGAAAATCTCTGATTCTTGATCTTCATTTCTAACTAGAAACCTCAAGATAGTCACCGATAAATATTCAAGTGAATTACGTTTTCTTCTTTTTTATCTAGGAATTCCCTCCGCTCAGCTATTTTAACCCTAACAGGCCACCTTACGTTTTTCTTCTTTTAATTTTCTTCGCAGGAAAACTCATTTGGATGCGAACGAGCTTCTATTTTTTCTGGGTTTGTCTTGTGATTGGCCAGGCACCGGAGCATAACTGACGAGATGTCGGTTCCAGAAAATAAGCGGAGAAAAGGAAAAAAAACGAAGAAAAGAATAGAAAAAAGGAAAGTTTGGTGAAGTGGCAAACGGGAAGAGTCCGTCAATTGTTGTCGAGAGGCGACCACATCCTTCTACTCTTCGTTTTCGAATTTTTGGAGCTTTTCGAATTGTGACAATGAAGGAATATGGATGGTGAAGAGCACAAGGGTGACCAAATATTTTATTGAAACGGAAAAAAATGGACAATGAATTTGGAATGTGGAAAAATTGGGCAATTGTTGAAGTTGTCACATGGGTTTTGATATTTGGAAGTGAAAGATCCTCTTCGTAGATTGCTAGACGTTAATCCGAAACCGACATTAAAGATGAAGCAGCCAGCCTGGAAATGATATTTCCATGAAGTAAAAGAAAGAAAATGAGAATATCTAATAAATAAAACACAAAGATCTATCGTTGTTTTTTATTCGGAATATCATGAAAAGATAAATCTAAACTTCAAATATAAATCAACCTTTGATTCTCAAATTGTCGGCAATATGGCTAACGTTGTCTGACCATGTATTGAAAATATGTAGTTCTTCGTCAACTCATGATAGAATGTTCGTCAAAACCAACAGAATAACATGTGAAAAGTGGGATGTAAATAAATTTAGTGACTCATCTAAGAAACTATCAGCAATAGCCGTTAGCGACTAGTGATATATGTCATAGCGTGCTAGTATTCTATTGACAGAATCGCATGAGTCATATTCACATTTGTAGAAGTATTTTATCAGAAACCTTCAGTTCCAACCGCTTTAAAATTCCCTGCCCAAATTGGTCGCGGAAAGAAATTTTGTTTTAAATGAAGAATGCTTCTTTTTTTGACTAATCGCATAACTAATTTTGGTAGAAATTATTTAAAAAGAGTACTTAATTTTATCATCAACTTTCCAGTTTCCAATTAATATAGTCTTGACATTTAATATTACTAACGCCCCCGAATGAATCTCTTTCACCCTACTCGTCACTTTTCTATCTCCACTGATTACCCTTATCACTGGACGTTTTCTTCTACTTAAACGAGCCGCCATCCATCACCGAATCATTAGATTTTCATTCTCTCAACCTTTTCGTTGGCACTTTTCTTCAAGTCAATATTATTTTCTGTTTTTTGTTTCAGAACCATGCTCAAGCTTGCTTTCGTTACTTTCCTTTTTGCTTTGGCTTCTGCTAGACCACAAGATGTCGACTCTAATAGAGTTGTAGCTCTTCCACAGGACAACTTCGAAGTGACTGATATTGGTTTCGAGAAGATCAAGGCCGAGCCAGCTCCGGAAGTTGTGAACAATGATGCTTCATATGCCTACGCAGTTGATATTTCTGTTCCAACAACAGTTTCTCAAATGAACTGCCTCAAGACATCCAGATATGCAGCTGTTTTCATCAGAGGTTTCACTCCATTTGGATCTGGAGCATTCGACACAACTTCAGTCACTTCTATCAGAAATGCTTATTCTGCTGGATTGGGAATTGAGGTCTACATGACTCCACAACCACTTTCTTCTCTTCAAGGATACCAACAACTTGATGCTCTTTATAACGGACTTAACGGAAATGGAATCACCATCAGATCTGTCTGGATTCAGGTTAGCTATATACAAGAAATATAAAAAACCTTGAACAATTAAAAGTTAAATTAGTTAAAATGTCATATGTGAAAAACTGGAAACAATGTACACTTAAACATTAAAATCTTCTTTCCGGAGATTATTTTTCAATTTTCAACTGATAAGAAATTTAATTCTCGACGATTATAGTCTATACACTTGAACTCTTTCAGGTTACCTCCCCAGCCAACTGGCAGAAGTCTGCAACTACTAATGTGAACTTCCTCAACAGCATTATTTCACGAGCCAAGCAATACGGACTGACTGTCGGAATCTACACCAACCAATACGACTGGAGCCAAATTACTGGAAACTGGGCAACTTTGAGCTCTGATGTTCTTCTCTGGTATTGGCATGTTCTTGGAGGTGGTGTTACTGGAGAGACTCCAGCTACTTTCGATGACTTCCGTGCATTCGGATCTTTCAAGAAGGCTTCTGTTAAGCAATTTGCTCAAGTTGAGTCTGTCTGCTCTTTGACCGTCAATCGTGATGTTTACGTTGTTGGAATCCCAGCTGCTGCTTCATCGAAAAACACTGATTTTTTCACTCAAGAGGACATCAGCAGCAACAACAAAAAGATTGTTGTTGGAGGAGTCATTGGAGTCTAAAATATTTATGTTGTGATCTCTTACCTATTTGTATTATTTCAATAAACAATCCTAGCTTTATTAAAATTTTATTTTAAAAAATACTGAAATATACCATATAACATACCAGATATATACCAGAAATTAAAATGAATGATCAGTAAAATTTTAATTGTGTCTTTTCGCATGACGATTTCACTTTATTTCTGAAGATTTTTGTGGAAATCGTTTCTATAAATATAATTTTGAAAAGTAAACATTTAAAAAGTTAAAATAGCCGTGGCATAAATGCTAATTGGCAGTGATTTCCTGTCCCTCACTAGGGAACGGTCAGAAGGTGCCCATCGGACTTGCATATGAGACCTATGCCATTCGATAGCCCATGTCTTAAAACAGTTACTCGTGAATTTTTAGCGGCAAAACTCCCGAACCAAGCTCACGGCGGGCTCTCAAAGATCTTAAAATAGCACTGTAAGGAAGAACTTTAACGATCTAACGAAGCAATTTTCCAATTTCACTTTGGTAGCTCATATCTCCGTAGATAAATTTTTTACAGAAAAGTCATCAACTGATAAGTTGTTGATTTTGTTGTAACAAACAAGTTTGTAATTAAAAGTTTTTTACCACAAAATTTTTGTTTGAGATAAAAGTGCGTGAAGTGCGGCAACTGGTGTTGTTATTTTTATGCTGCTATTCCGTTTCTAATGATTTTCTCGCAAACAAAAATTTTTTGGTAAAAAACTTTCAACTACAAACTTGTTCTTTACAACAATATCAACAACTTTTTAGTTGATGACTTTTCTGTAAAAAATTTATCTACGGAGATATGAGCTACCAAAGTGAAATTCGAAAATTGCTTCGTTAGATCGTTAAAGTTCTTCCTTACAGTGCTATTTTAAGATCTTTGAGAGCCCGCCGTGAGCTTGGTTCTGGAGTTTTGCCGCTAAAAATTCACGAGCAACCGTTTTAAGACATGCACTATCGAATGGCATTGGTCTCATATGCAAGTCCGATGGGCAGCTTCTGACGGTTCCCTAGTCAGCCGTGACTCCAGTTTATCTGAGAGGGTATAGGATAGAATATATTCAATATTACCCGCGTGGAAGGCTTGTTGAACTCAACGTAATTTGAAAAAAAGAAATCATTTGTTCAAAATAATTAAATCTGAAAATTAACATACGAAGATGTTTTTGCACTTTTTAAGTTGCATTGACACCTAACGATAATATGCATTTAATCGCTTTTTACGCATTAATATCAATGTGTTTAACTTTCGTGACTTTTAGACTTTTTCTCTCCTTCAAGAAAATTCTTCTGCCGGCAAAATGATAACAGATGATAACAATTTTATTTGGGAAGAGATCATAAAACCGATAATAAGTTTAATAAATTAGTTTCCGACAAATCCTCCGACAACAATCTTTTCACCATCTGCCATATTGACTTCAGTCTTTGGAGCAGCAGCTGGAATTCCAACAGCATACACGTCACGATTCACAACCAAATTACAAACTGTTTCAACTTGAGCATACTGCTTCACTGAAGCCTTCTTGAATGGGCCGAAAGCACGGAAATCAGCAAAAGTTGGCTTTGTCTCTCCAGAAGTACCACCTCCAAGAACATTCCAATACCAGAGCATGACATTAGAATTGATATTCGCCGAATTTCCAGTAATCTGGCTCCAGTCATATTGGTTTGTGTAAATTCCAACAGAGAGACCATATTGTTGAGCACGGGAAATTATGCTGTTGATAAAGTTGACGTTGGCAGTTGGATTGTTTGGCCAGTTGGCAGGGGAAGTAACCTGGAAAATTTGTAGTTTAGGGAAATAATTATTTAAATATTATGTTCGATTTTCTGAAAGATAAGAAATACACAAACTCGTGAATGCTTGTGAATTGAGAGGAAGTAATGATAAAATACTTTTGAGAAAATTCATAAATAGAGGAGCAACTCTCTATGAAACTGAAACTATAGTAGTACCAGCCTCAAAATGAACTTGAGGGAAATTCTAAATTTAAACTGTGTCTGAACTACTAACCTGAATCCAGACTGATCGGATAGTGATTCCATTATTGTTGAGTCCGTTATAAAGAAGATCAAGTTGTTGGTATCCTTGCCAGCTTGATATTGGCTGAGGAGTCATGTATGTCTCAATTCCCAATCCAGCTGAATAAGCATTTCTGATATTTCCAACACAATTTGAATCAAAAGCTCCATTTCCAGTTGGAACAAATCCACGGAGGAATACAACTTGATATTTTGCTTTCTTCAAACAATTCATTACTTGGACATTTGTTGGAAAGGAAAAATCGACAGCATTTCCCATTGAAGCGTCATTGTTAACAATTACTGGAGCTTCATTTGCTTCGGTATTTGCAATCGCAGCTTGGTTCGAGTCGATTTCTTGTGGTCTCGCAGAAGAGAGAACAAATAGGATAGTAAAAGAAACTAGAAGCTTGATCATTTTACTGATCTATTTCAGTGAAGATAAAAATTGTGGTTTTCCTATCAGTTTATATACAAGACGATGAGCTCTTTTCAGTGCACAAAATGACGAATCTCTCTGAAATAAGATGGGTTTCTTAGTCAGTTGAAAATGTCAACAGTGGTTTGGCTTCATTTTCTGAATTAATGAATGATAATTGATAAGAAGGCAAGAATACCAGTGCAGACTCTCTGTTGTCAATTAAAGTGATGTGATGAAAAAGAGGCCAAAGATAGAGAAAGAAACTTTCTACATGTTCCTTTACACAACATCGTCAGTGAGGATATTTCTCGAAGTTTTAGAACAAAGAGAACAACAGAGAGATGCTTTTTGAAATTCGGGTTTAAAAATGAGAAATTGTAAATAAATTTCAATGGATCCCCAAATTATACGAAATCTAGTGATCCCACCTCAAATGTTGTATTCAGAAAATTTGAAAGTGATTTCAAAAAATTAGTTTCCAGCCGCTGCAACATGGATAAGTTGGACAAATTTCAAATGTTAACTATTTGTAGGTAATTTTTGTTTTCAATATAAAGTTGCATTATGAAATTCGGTGTTTTCAGACAATTTCGAGTCTAATAAAGCAATAAAAATTTCGGCGACACCATTATTAATAACAAGTGTATTTTTGTGTGTTGATAATTTTATCGTTAAAAAGGTTATCGACAATCACATCGGAAATATTTATTTTGTATTATGCTTTCTGGTATCAAAGATTTAGTCGACAATTCTCATTCCTTGGATTCTCAAAATCCGATTCCACCAACACGAATCAATTTCTTCTCCGAACTCGAATTTTCTTGATGAGTTGAGAAGTGTACAATTTGAGACAAGTGTTGGTTTCCGGTGGAATACACATTTCGGTTTACAATCATTCCACAAAGTTTTTCAACTTGTCCAAATTGTTTCACAGTGGCCTGTCTCCATGGTCCAAATGGACGGAAATCTTCAAGAGTTGGAGTAGTTTCACCATCAGTACCCATACTCAGAACATGCCAGTACCACAAGAAAACATCAGAACTAAACGTGTTCCAGCCTCCTGTGATTTCCAACCAATCATAAAATGAAGTGTAGATTCCAACTGACAAGCCCAGATTCTGAAAGTAATAAAGTGAATAAGAAGTTGTTCTTTGTGATCATGATCCATGCTTCGAAAATTAAAACTTCTAAACAGTGTGAGTCAGAAAATGTACATTCCGCTTCAGCAAACAATATTCGTGTATGTGATCAACTTAAATATAATCGTCCTATAAACGTCTCAGGCGTGCCCCACGTTCAGAGGCGAATTTCGCGGAAATTGTTTTACTGTTGTTTTCCATGCATCAGGAGCTTCAGTTTGTCTCGCTAATGTTTGGTAACATACCTTCGCACTTCTAATCATATCTTGGATAAACTCAATTCTCACAGCCATTGGTGCAACCCAATTTGTTGGAGAAGTTACTTGAATCCAGATAGATCTAACATTAATTCCATTAGCAAGCAAATTCTGGTAGACCAGACTAATTTGGTCTGCTCCAGACCTTGTTGAGTTGATGTTTGGAGTGATGTAAACTTCACTTCCAAGTCCAGCTGAAAAAAAAACAAAATGATAATAATAGGATTATTTTGTTTATTTAGTCAATCTTACCTTCAAATGCATTGTTGATTGTATTCAAGGCATTTCGATCAAAATAAGTATTTCCAATTGGATTCAAAGCTCTGACAAATACAGATTTATAACCTTGATCTCTCAAACAATCCATGTCACTCGGAGTTGTGTGAAATGAAATGTCAACTGAATATGCATGAGTTGGGGAGTTTCGTTCATCATATGGAATTGCTGGAGCATCTTTCACTTCAGGAATATTATAATCTGGGTCAATCACTTGTTCAGAAACTTTCTGCAGCAATCCAAATGGTTCTGATACATTCGTTTGAAGAGGAGCTGGGAAAGAGTAGCACAATGTAATAGAGACTAGAAGAGCGAAAAGTTTCATTTTCCGAAATGATAATATTGAACTCAAGAAAGCATTTATACTCGTTTTGATGTCGCTGGTTGAGTAATCAAGTAATAAAGTTGTATTTTTAGTTGAATGTGGGCAGACTCAGAAAACAAGCATTGATAACAATGGGGTTGAGTCACTCAAAAAATACAGAACGTGAAATCGAAAAAGGAGCTTGTGAATGAAAATAGATGAAACAATACTCTATTAAAAAATTAGGATTTTTTCGAAGTTTGGGTAAGTATTTTAAATAGTTGCTTTGTAGTTTTCTTAGGATCCAAAAAAATTCCCTGCATTTTATTGACGAAGTTACTTACTTAGTTTTTATTACCTCTCCTCTCGGATTTGGTTGTCAGTTCAAACAGAAGATTCTCCAACAACGGTTTCAGTGATAGAATCCCAACAGTAGCAAAAACGTTCAGCCGAGAGGATTGGGTTTCTTTCGAAGATGTACAAATGGCTGAATATGTTTGTACTTACTTCAAATCCAAGTTTGTCTGTGAATGGTGATTGAGCATAGTTCATTTCCCAAAAGGCTTAACTAATAGAAAAGCGTTTTGGCTGTAGTGAGGGGGCGTCCTGACTGAGGAGAATTAGAGAATCAATAGTTATGAGCTACAGTGCTCCACATAATGATACGGTCACCGCCAAATTTTGGTATAACTCAAAACTGGGTTGAGATAGCAAAACATAGTTTCTTGTGAAAATGTTCGCTGTACTGGCTAACTTTCAGATAAGTATTGGAAATATACCTGAACCGTTCGTAAAAAAAGATAAACCATTTTTTGATGAAAAACCATATAAAAAATCCACAAAATGATACGGCCACCCTTGGTTTTTGTTTTCTTTTTTCGTTTTTTTTGCAATTTTTTTTGCTAAACGTTAGGTTTCATGTTCGTTTGTGTTTTTACAGCTATGGGTCGTGGAATAACTTTAACTGACTACGAAAAAGGACAAATTGTGCAAAATTATCTCAAGGCTTCTCGTCAGATTTTTCGTGATTTGAAACGTTCAAGAGATATGATCATTCGATATGCTTCCAATCCTGCTGCTTATTGCACCAAAAAGCCTTTTGGTCGCCCACCACTCCTTTCTGGTAGAGACAAGCGAAAAATCGTTTGTCGAGCATTCAATTGAAATTGAAAAAATTTGAAAAGTAGGAGCGAGATGAACCTGCCAGTGTCTGTTGAGACCGTACGACGTGTCCTTCGAAGTCCCAGTTTATCAAAAGACGAAAATTAATAAAGGCTTATTTCATTACCGAAAAACACTGCCAAAATCGTATTCAGTTTGCTAAAATCAGCCAGAGAACTAACGGAGACAAGTGAGGATTATGGTATAATCATTCAAGCCCAGTTTTTGGTCTCAGATCATCTTTTCTTTTCTCAAATCGTGCCAGTAATCACGGTAGCCATCAGGACCACCACAGTTAAACTTTTTCTCGCCACTGAAGATGATCTGAGACCAAAACATAAGATTGAATGATCATACCGTAATCCTCACTTGTCTCCAGTTAGTTCTCTGGCTGATTTTAGCAAACGGAATACGATTTTGGCAGTGTTTTTCGGTAATGAAATTAGCCTTTATTAATTTTCGTCTTTTGATAAACTGGGACTTCGAAGGACACGACGTACGGTCTCAACAGACACTGCCAGGTTCATCTCGCTCCTACTTTTCGAGCAAGTCACTATTCAATTGAATGCTCGACGAACGATTTTTCGCTTGTCTCTACCAGAAAGGAGTGGTGGGCGACCAGAAGTCTTTTTGGTGCAATAAGCAGCAGGATTGGAAGCATATCGAATGATCATATCTCTTGAACGTTTCAAATCACGAAAAATCTGACGATCCGAGAAGCCTTGAGATAATTTTGCACAATTTGTCCTTTTTCGTAGTCAGTTAAAGTTATTCCACGACCCATAGCTGTAAAAACACAAACGAACATGAAACCTAACGTTTAGCAAAAAAAAATTGCAAAAAAAAACGAAAAAAGAAAACAAAAACCAAGGGTGGCCGTATCATTTTGTGGATTTTTTTATATGGTTTTTCACCAAAAAATGGTTTATCTTTTTTTACGAACGGTTCAGGTATATTTCCAATACTTATCTGAAAGTTAGCCAGTACAGCGAACATTTTCACAAGAAACTATGTTTTGCTATCTCAACCCAGTTTTGAGTTATACCAAAATTTGGGGGTGGCCGTATCATTATGTGGAGCACTGTAGTTCATGCGGGTCTACCATCCTTCTTCTTTCTCCCCCTTAATTCAATCTTTCGGAGATTTTGAAACCATCCCTCCGTTTTAAGCACACGTTCAACTTTTTATTTTAAAATAGTGTTTTTTTTTAATTTAGATTTTTGATTGAACCGTGTAGGTGATTCTTTGAAGGTGGAGCAAACGTTTTTGAAAATGATTTGTGAGCATTCAAAATTGTCAATTGGTACTCGAAGTGGCTTTCGATCCTCTATTCAATAATTTTTCACAACAAACTACATTTTTTGGAAAAATCCAAAGAACATTTGTGGTTGTGTTCTTTGCTATCAATATTTTTTAGTAACGCTAATGTGATTAGAACCATATGGGAAAAAACTTCAAGAGCCAATAACATGTGTTTTCTGTTTTAAACCCCCGTTTTCCAATAATGCATGTCCACAACAAAACGACAAAGTTATGTTTCAAACTCGAAACCATATGCAAATACACTTCATCAAAAGTTATAAAAAGGTGCATCCTTGAATGCAAAGTTTGGTTCACAAGTTTTATGTGTGACGACATTATGTAGCTTACAATATTTGCAAAAAAACATTTTTCATCTGAACAGCTTTTGATATGGTTTACATGTTTCACAGACCGATTAAGTGAATTGATTTTAGACGGGTTCCTAAATTATATTAGATTAACTTCAAAGAAAACTTAATGGAAACTAAGGAAAGCATACACAAATTTTTATCTATCTGGAATTAAACTTTCGATCGATACATTTCTTCTTTGTATTTTCTTTTGCATTAGCCTAATTGCCAAATATTGCTATTCACACTTATGATGAGTTTTCTCACATTTTCACACTAAATATTCCTTTGCCTTGAACAAATTAAAAATGCGGCGTTTTTTCAATAGAATAGATCTATAGATATCTTATTCCTACTTTTATTCATTTAAAAAAAATCACAAACAAATCCGTTCGAAGAAAAACAATTACTAAAAGCGATCATTCCTCACTTTCTCATCAAAAAACAATATTTAGCGTTTTCATTTTCAGGAAAGCACGAGAAAATAATTGGAGCAAATTAACAACCTAAAGAACTGTTCAGTCAAAACTGGAAAAAGGTAAAATTGAAAAGTTGATGTTATTGCCTACACAATTAATATTCGCTTTTGCGTTTGAAATTTTAGCATTTGAAAGTTATGTTACATTGAGGACAAATTCCCGCTGGTTTTACACACATTGATACACTGTTTCTTAGATAATTTGCGGTTTCAAAAATCCCACTCACCGATTTTCTGTGAAAATTATTTTTTCGGTGCTACCGAAGGTCTCTAGTCAGCTTTATGCCAAACCTTGAAGAAATGCAAGACACAAGGCAAATCTTCATTTTTAAATGATTTTTTAAACCTATTTCGAAAACAAGCAGAACTTGTAGAATTTTAGCAAAAAAAACGTATACGTAAACGTAAAACGCGATAAAATGAAAAACAATGATTCTGGCCACCTAGATCTCATCAAAAATACTCATCAATTCTCAGTTTCTATGCAAGTACCACAATGTTTGATGAAATGTGCATCGTTTTTTCTCTAATATCTCTAATCTCTATGTTATCTCAATGGCTCATCAGTGGTCACTGACACTTCTTTTCCTCCTCCCTTTCCCCCTTCTTTTTTTCTTTATTTTATTCTTCCCACTTCTGAATCCCTCTTCTTTTTTATTCTTCTTTTTGCATTCATCTGAAATGGATATCAAAGAAAACGGCGAAAATTCTTCCCATTTTACGTGTCTTCTATTCCGCTGTCAATTTTATTTCCTCTCTTGTTTTACTTTCGTTCCTTTTTTCTTTCCGAACTTCAGACATTTTTATACTTTTGAATCTTTCATCCACATATAAAGTTTTAATAATTTCAGTCATATTTCCATGAAATTCTATATTATTATAACATTACTATGCTCTGAAGTCATTGGAAAATTCGGAAGAATCGGTGGGATTGGAGGGGCAAAGTCTATTGGACGAGGTGGTGGTGGAGCCAGATTTGGAGTTGGAAGAGGTGGAGGAGCATCTACAGTTCGAGGAAGTAGTGTATATTCAGGAGGTTTCAGAACTGGTACAAGTGGCTGGAAAACGTAAGTTATGTATATATTCATTGACATATAAGATAAGTATAGGCGCCTACTATTTTTCATGCATAACATATCATACGAAGTTGTGGGTGGCTTGGGAAATAATTAGGATGTTATATCGGTTTTATAGAACTTGGGAACTAATGAGAAAAACACTAGAAATATAGAATATCTTTGAAAACACTTAAAAAATAGTTGTAGAGTAGAAATAATTATAGTATTTTTGAAGTATTCCGCAAAATGAGCCCTTCTCTATTCTCTTACACCAATGAAGTGTTGATTAGTTTCAATACTCATGAAAAATCTTTTGAGAAAACATATCGTTAGGGAAAAAATGCGGCGCCCATTTTGTATATCCACTTTTCAGAGGAACATCGTCTTCTTCAAATTCATATGGATCGAATTCATTTCGTTCAACTATTTTTGCTTCATTATATTCTCATGCTCATTCTCCAATTTTCTCCCATAGTTTGACAAATGCATTGATAATATCATCCCTTGCAAGACCTATTACGTAAGATTTATCAATAAGTTTTACACTTTCTTCTACAGATTAATTCAACCAAAAACTTTTCAGATATGACAATCGTCAGTACTATTGGGATAGTAGATATGCTCAAGAGAAAATCTCACCCACTGAGTTCCCTGTAATGTGTGAATATCAAATTGGAGAAGATGATGGGCAATTACAGAATGTGAGTAAAAAGACATTTGAGATGTTTGAACGAAAATAACAAATAACGGGAGCTCATACAGGAGCAACGAAGCATATTAGAGTTTTTGTGACGGAACCTTTTTATAAAAAACAAAAAATTGAAAATATTTGTCCAATTAAAAAGAAAACATGAATTGGTGGTTGGAACGCTATTCAGAAATATCAAAACAATTTGAATGAAAAAAAAGTTATTTGGCTTTATTTTTTGGTTTCAGATATAATTTCTAAAAGTTTATACAAAAAAAAATATACAAAATTGATATTCGGGACATTAAAAATTGGCATTTATTATAAGCACAAAATGAGATTGTCCAGAGTTTTTAATTTGATTTAATTGCAGGTCACATTTGCCAATGGATCTCATGCCAGATCTCTATTTTTTGGATGTCCTGGATCAATGCTTGATTGTTGTGGAATGTACTGTTGTCATAATATTGGAGAATACATATTCAAGTAAGTTAATTATCACATACATATTCTGAGTAAAAATTTGATTTCAGAGGTATTCTGTTTACGATAATTGCTGTATTTGTTGTATGTGTGATGTGCTCATCAATGATTGAAGACAATAGGAAAAATAATTTTTTGAGATGCGGCAATTCAAGAACAACTAGAACACGAACAGAAACGGATATTCCAATGATAAAAGTATCACAAGCAGAAAGTCCAGTTAAATTATGACGATCAGCACCAAATTACTGATTATTTGACAATCTCTACTACTGGTTGTGTTTAAAAATCTGAAATTTTGATATCAATTTGTTTGTATATTTTTTAAATGAACATTGCTCAATTTTTATTCCAGATTTTCATTCAAACATCACATGACAAGAAAGGTTTCTTTGAAATTTAACGACCAATAGAAATTTCAAAAACCAATGGCGAAATTAGGTGCATTTTTTAATGTACTTTTTGTTAAATTCATGAGTTTTCAAAATTCACGATCAAAAACTGTGAGATAATTTGTGAGGGAGATTAAAGTAATCCGCACATAACTATTTCATAAATCGCATGTAAAACACATAGTTTTTAAACTTTTTTCATTAAACCACTTTTTCTCCAATTGTAATTTAGTTCCTAGAAGAGCTGTAAAAACTTGACTATTTCAAAAATTCTAAATTAAGTTAACTTATATGGCTCCGTTTTCAGATATACTTTTTTAAACCACATGAATAAATGCCGAATAATTCTTCTACATAGAAGTTCATATAGCCTTTCTACTGAATACATAGTTACACTTTTTCCGGATATTAAGTTTATTTGCAAATTTTGGTATCCAAACAAACACATTCGTTTTCTCTTTCCGTCTCTTCTTTGCTAAATCTCTGACACACGTCTTCAGGTGCGAAGAAGTCTGCTTTTTCTTTGCGCACAATTCCCCCGTGTGTATCCCACGACAACGTCCTTTTTCTTAGAGCTTCTCATTCTTTTCTTGGTTTTCAATAGGTGATGTATGATACATTGACCAATAAAGCATGAGAACTATTTCAAGATTTCCAAAATTGTGTTCTTACAGTTTTTTTTGTAAAACAAAAGGTATTTATTTCAGATTCATGCATGAATCTTTGTCGAAAACTCTGGAAATATCTACTCGGTCTAATTATTTTATGTAAGTTGTGGAAGTTATTTTCAGAACATTTTAAATATTATTAAAACATTCAAAACCAATATTTGAGTTTTTGTCTGTTTTTTGAAACTTGGAATTTTGACGATAAGCATTCACGAGTAATGTTCTACTATCATTTTGTACTGTTTATTTACTATTTATTAGATTTTGAGACATTTAATGATAAAAACATTGTGATGTATGTATGTTATTGAAATTTTCAGACTATTGTACTCTGGAGTGTACAGACTGTTGATTTTTTTTGGCAAGACCATTAAAAGAAACACTCCAATAAAAATATTATTTGCATATAAACTTTATCTAACTACCACACCAAGTCAAATATTTAACACTTTCATCAAGTTGGTTGATTTTCATTTTTTCAGACGTTACAGTCTTTCTGAATCTCGATCGAATTCGCTCTTATTCAACAGATGCTCCTATATTTGAAGTGACAAACTCTTTTTCTTCAAAATCTCATTTATCTAAAGATGGGTCAACTAATCAGTTTTACCATGCTCAGTTTAAAGACCAAAATCATACTTATCAGTTCATCACAGTGCCAAAGAAACAGTGCTCTAAGTAAGAAAAGAAAATTAAAAATATAAGTTTTTATGATATCTTAAAATTGTTGCAGTAACACAAAACTTCAAATCACAATTCTTTCAACTGCCGGAAACTTTGATATTCGGCAAGCAATTCGAGAGACATGGGCTAATCCAAATAATTCGGAACATGTCGCTGTATGTTGTCTCTATTTTCTATAATTTTAAAATATTTTTTTCAGAACAATGATGTTAGAATTTCATTTATTATTTCAAAAACAAGCAATGAATTTTTAAATTTTGCTCTTCAAAAAGAAATTGAAAAATTTGACGATATGATTGTAACGGATTTATATGAATCTTATGAACTTTTGATATTAAAAGTTCATGCCATATTAAGCTATAAACAGAGTCACTGTCAACTGGCGGACTTTCAATTGAAAATTGATGATGATATGGCAGTCGATATGGATGGATTATACAGAAGTCTTGAAGATAAGAAACAAGCAAGTATTAACGGAATTAGTGGAATTATTTGGAAAAATTCACCACCAGTGAGAGAAAAAAAACATAGATGGTAGGAAATAAAACATAACAATAGAAATTTCAATATTACAGGTATGTACCAAAAACTCTTTATTCTGAGAAGTTTTTCCCTCCATATATTGATGGCCCAATTTATTTAATCGGAAAAAATGCAGTTCCACGAATGTTGGAGGAAGCTAAGAACTATAATCAATGGATCATTGAGGTATTTTCTGCGATTTTATGATACTAAAAGCCGTTTGAATTCTTAATTTTATTATTAGTTTTAAATTGATTTGTTTCAGGATGTCTTCTGGACTGGAGTTATTGGCAAAGCTTTAAAAATTAAACAAATCAACTGGGCTAATCATCTTCTTCGTTATGTTATTGAGCTCATTCCATCTCGACTCAAATGCTCAAAAGGAGGAGTTCCTTTGATCTACGCAGTTCATAATATGAAAGGTCCGCAAATGATTCATGACGGGTATCAAAAACTGAAGGGTGTTAAGTGTAAATGAACAAATTCAGGGAAAATAAAACATTTTATTTTTGTTCTTATTATGATCAGAGCATTGTCTGAATTTCTTATTATTGCAGAAAATTGATTGAAGAAGTTAATAATATCTAGTGTCGCTTGAGAAACATGACTGAACGAGTTGGACAAGCGCAATAGGCAGCATCAGATCCTTGAAGACCTGGATTTCCTGGAGCTCCTGGATGACCATCGGATCCTCGGTTTCCTGGTTGACCTGATCTTCCAGCTGGTCCACATGGTCCACTTGGTCCTCTCTCTCCTGGTCTTCCTGGGTTTCCAGGTGCTCCTTGACGTCCTGGTTGTCCAGCTCTTCCTGGTGCTCCTGGAGATCCGTGTCCGCGACGCCCATCCTTTCCTGGATGTCCTGGTTGTCCTGGATTTCCATCTCTTCCTGGTTGTCCAGCATTTCCTTGTGGTCCTGGTTGTCCTGGTCTTCCATCATTTCCTCGTCTTCCTGGTTGTCCTGGACGTCCGTCTGGACCCGGTCTTCCAACCTGTCCGCATGTACCGGATGGTCCTGGTGGTCCGGCCGGGCATTTAATACAGTCTTGATTACGCGGTGGACAGGCGGGAGCACGAATTGTGTTATAATTATCTTGTCCATTGCGTCCTGGAATTCCTGGAATTCCTCTCTGTCCTGGATGCCCTGGTGGTCCTGGTGGTCCTCGTGGACATTTTGGCTTTGTTGGCTCACATTGGCACCAAGCTGGGAGACCTGAGAAAGTTGAACGACGTTTTTGGCGGAAGACGGAGTTGAATGGATTTTCCTTTGGCTGAGATGGTGGGGAGACCATGACTTGAACATCGAGCATCTCAACCCAGGCAGCATCAGTGTCGGCGCGGAACATCTTCACACCATCAAGAACCTGAAAATAAATTATTATATTTCACAGAAGTATAAATAACATTTAGTTAATATTTTCTGATCCATCTTTTGAGGAAAAATATTATTTCGAAAATGTAAATTAGAAAACAATATTAAAATGCAAACCTCGTCATGCATCTCATTAATAGTAGAGTAGAGTCCTGGAATGACAACAACACATGTCAAAATGGCAATAGTAGATGCCAAAGAGGCAATACCAACCAGAAGCTTCTCCTCAAACATTTTAGCTCAGTCCGAACGTCTTCTCCTTGAAAGGGAAGTCGATGTGGATGATGAATTTTCAAACCCTTCATCCTTCACTTAAATACTTTTCCGGAGAAGGTCGCCGCACCAGGCGCAAAATGGGCGGGGCATCTGTATCCCCATCTTTTTTACTTTTATCATCTAAAGTTTCTGTTCTCTTTCTTCTCTCTTTCTCGCTCCTGCAATTTAGTTTTGCACCCGTAAACGTAAACGTTTTTCTTTCCGTTTCTGACCTAATTGGTAACTCCTCGCGCCAACCGCGCCTTGACCATTTTGATAGGAGAAATTGATAAGAAAAGGTGAAATAAAGAAAATGAGATGATATGAAAAAAAGGGAACGCTTTTTTTGCCCTTTACGATGACACAATGACCGCTTTCTCTTTCTCGGAGAAGAACATCCAATTGCGGAATAAGAGTGTGAGAGTAGAACTATTCAACCTGTTTTTGCCAAATGTTTAGTTGGTTTTTTCGATAGTAGGAAACAATTTTCAAAACTTTCAGATAGAGACGTTGAAACTTTTCGACGTGGTACTGTGAAACTGATGTGGTACTTGAAAATAACCGTTTCATTGGTGAACTAGTACACATTTTCAAGAGGTTACATCACTTCAAGGCATATTGAAACTTAGTTACTCTTCTCAATTGTAATTCGAGAATTGTCTGCCGAGTCTCTAATTTTCTTAACATGATGAATATTCATAGGTCTTGTTCGATGGAAAAATATTCAAAAACGGTGCATAAAAGTTTATTTTTGTTGTTGTGGAGTGAAAAAAGAAAATAAAAACCTTAAAATCCAACTTCTAATGCCTTGCTTTGACAAACACTGACGATCTTGGTGGGCATGCACAATATGCAGCATCTGGTCCTGGAAGGCCTCTACCTCCTGGAGTACCTGGATGTCCATCGGATCCTCTGTTTCCTGGTTGCCCTGGTCTTCCTCCTGGTCCTGGTTGACCATCTTGTCCTCTTTCTCCTTTTCTTCCTGGATTTCCTGCACTTCCTTGCTTTCCTGGTTGTCCTGGTCTTCCAGCTGTTCCTGGATGCCCACGTCCCTTTCTTCCGTCTTTTCCTGGATTTCCTGGTTGCCCGGGTTCTCCGTCTCTTCCAGGATGTCCAGCATTTCCTTGTGGTGCCGGTTGACCTGGTCTACCATTATTTCCTTTTCTTCCAGGTTGTCCTGGACGTCCATCTGGACCTGGTCTTCCTGCTTGTCCAATTGAACCTGTTGGGCCTGCTGGTCCTCGTGGGCATTTAACACATCCTGGTTGTTGTCGTGGACATTGAATTGGAGCATGCACCTGATGATTGTCCTGTCCACGGGGTCCTGGTGATCCAGAAGTTCCACGTTGTCCTGGACGACCTGGAGGTCCTGGTGGTCCCCGTGGACAACGTGGCTTCGCCGGCTCACATTGACACCAAGATGGTAATCCCGAAAATGTTTGACGCTTTTGACGGAAGACAGAGTTAAATGGATTTTCCTTAGGCTTTGATGGTGGAGATACCATTACTTGAACATCGAGCATCTCAACCCAGGCAGCATCCGTTTCTGCGCGGAAAATCTTCACACCATCCAAAACCTGAATGGAAACATGAGTAAGGTTTAATTTTAAATGAGAAAATAATGATTTTTTGTCATTAAATTTAACTAAATCATACTTCTTCATGGACTTCATTGATAGTGCTATAGAGTGATGGAATAACCACAAGACAGACGATAACGGCAACAGTAGATGCCAATGAGGCTATTCCAACTAGGAGCTTTTCTTCAAACATCGTCAGATGTGTTGTGCCTTCTGAACATCTGACATTCTCTTTTATACTCATCGACGGAAGGTCAATTTCTGCCATGCCAACAGCCATTAACGATGGGCGGTACCACCCAGAAGAACAGCCGGTGGTTGAAGGAGGGCATCATGTTTTTTGTCTGCCGGATGGTTTTGGTAGAAATAAAAAAATGAAGGAAGTATCGAATGCGATTAAGGAAGTTACTTACTGGAAATAACGAAAAAATCGGAGAAAATCACAGCGGTGTGCAGTTAAGTAATGCGATTTCGTTTTGTTTACTGGTTTGATTGACTTATGTCTTGTTCATAGTTTAAATTTGAAACTACTTTTTTAATAATTGTTACTGATGTTTTCAAATTTTTGAATCCCTAGATGTTGTTTCTAAAATTATAAAATAAAGTTAGATGCCTTCAATGATCAAATAGTTAAATTTACTCCTTTGGTTATTGTACCTAAACAAGTTTTACAAATTTGCAAATTTATAAATAATTAGCAGTTCTGATTTAATTTTTAAAATGTCACTTTTCATAAAGCCTATTTTCACTTCAGTTTTAAGTATGTAGCTCACTGTCAGTTGACAGTTCCGAGTTTAGACCAAGAAAAACCACGATAATAAGCTTTGAACTTTGAGAGATTTTACAGAAAACAACAAAACAATTGAATTTACGGAAACATGTTTTCTCTCAAATTAACGCATTTTCTACTTTCAGACTACACCAAACAAACATCTTAATTTTCAAGAAAAAAATTTCCGACGACACATAGCCATGATATTGTGATGGGATTTATTATAACGATTATCTCAATGATATCTTCTTATTTATGTGTATTTTTTGCCCGGTAACACAAAAACAAATTTATTTCCACCGCATGATTTCCTTCTCATCTTGATTCCCAAAACTTCCCTCTATTACTCTCCTCCTCGACAATTTGTCCTTGACCGATCCGTTTGAAATCCCAAGGAATTGTTACTTTTTCGGAAGCTGTTATAGAAGATTTAGATATGAGATACTGAGAAATGAATTCTATAGAATCGGTTGGAACCTGGAACCATCGGAAATTCACCAGGATGGAACGGAATCTTTCTTTTTAGCCATGTTATTATTTTGGTTGGAACCGGAAACAGGAAGAAGCTGCAAAAGTGTAATGTTATACTAGTTGATTACAAAGTACTGATCATGATAAAATTGTGTTCCTTTGTTCAATTTAACTGTAATTTATGTCGTGATTATCGCACCTTTCAAACTTTGTTACAAAATCTACAGAAATAGAAAAACACTTCGGAGCTCTCATAATCCAATTATTGTGATCTTTTTCAGTTTCCAAACCAATGTAAAATATATTAACTTCTCTTAAATCAATTAAAATAAATAAATAAATTTTACTGCAAAAATTCTTCTTCTTCTGGACGTTGACTTCATCGAAAAATGTAAGCGACAAATTGGGTGTTAATATGCATTCTAAGTTGTTTTACTGAATGCTATGTAGTTAGTATTTTAACACTTTCGTCAGTTGGGTATTTTCGTTAATCATTTTTCGTTGAATTTCCAAATGAAGGGTAAGGTAATATTTGACTGAAGTTTTCATTTTCCTGATTACATTCACAGTAAATCTAACAATGGAATGAATTCACCAAACTGTTACTAATAGGTTTAGCTTTTACACGAATACTTCTAATTTCTAAGTAATTTCTTGAATATAATACCTGTAATTAAAGCTACCTAACCACGCAAACTTCAAGGAATCGACCTCGACCATCACAATGAAAAATTGACAAACCTAGGTGCTATTTCAAAAGTCGATTGATGTGATTTACGATGTCTGGAGACTCTTCTACCTCTGATAATCAAATTAGGAGAAGGAACGTCGAATGGCTTTCAAGGTCTTTACGAATTCTGATTTTTGATTACATGGTATATATCTTTTTGGCAGTTTCTGTAATCTATTAAAACTTTAACAATTTATCCGACCAGAGTATCAAAAAGCGACTTTCAACAGATATCGGAGATATCTGCAGATTTGCAAATCTCGGTTCAACTTCAATATCTATTCTTTTCCGTTTTTGTAACGTCAAAATCCGTGTCGTGACGTCATCATAATCTGGGAGGTTTCCGTCGAGACAAAACTGGTTTTAATAAATACAAAGGAACGGAAGCAGGAGAAGAAGATGGAAAAGAAGGGGTGCAAGGTTATTTATGCGGTGGAAATGACACGGGAAAGGTGGCAAAATGTAATACATGGGAACTTTGATTGGCATACAATGGTAGACAACTTTAATTATAGATAATGGCTTTTAGAAACAATAAAAAATAACAAAGAAGAATAGTATAAGAGCAATTATAGAAAAATCATGGATTTTATGAGATACTGTTCTTGTTGCAGTGACTAACCCAAAATATTAAAAAATTGAAGCTACTGTATCTGTTTTTAATATGTATTCTTCTCGTTGGAGCTTAGAAATTTTGGCATGAACCTCAATTTTCGCAAAAGATATAAGATAGGCTTTGATTGCCTTTGCACCAGGCAGACATGTTTTGTTTAAGTGAATGCTTTTTAAGCTTCTCTTAAACACCATTCGTTTTAGACACTATCTATGTTGGAGTCATAATCTGTTGCAAATTGAAATGGGTTTTTTCTATAATTGTGAATCATCATTCTGATTCACCAGCTTTGTGATTATACCTTTCTTATCACTATTATCACTCCCATTTACACTCCTCCTCGATTTCTCAATGTTTACATAGCTGTTCTTTTTAAGCAGGCAATAAGCCTGAAATAACGGTATTCCAAACGAACTTTCTATTTCTAGTAGAATGATTGTTCCAGTTTTATTTTCGTTATTTGCTGTCTGCAATGCACAACAAATTCTCAACTTGAAAGATTTTGATGTAAACACTGGCACTAAGATTTCTCAAGTTGCTCCTTACGCCATTTATGTATCTGCTTCTACGGACGATACTACTCTTCTGAAACAAATCAATGTGAAAACAACCGATAATCAGGTCAAGAATTTGTATGACCTATCCAGAAACCATATTATGCAAAACACTGGACTTTTGCAACCATTTGTTGTGAATGTCACCACAGAAGCTTCGATTTCAACAACATTGAGCGCAGAGCAAATGGGAAAACTCACTGGATTCTTGTACATTACCACTTCTAAACAACTGACAAGTTAGTTGTTTATTTAGAATCCAATTTCATGAAAGATTTTCAGACAACCATTTTTTGGTATACAATGTTCAAGAAGCTGAACTGATTAAGGTTCCAACAGACGACTACACAATTGTATTTTTGAACAGCAACTACAGCATTCTAACATCACAACCATTTCAATCATCAAGCATCAGTGCATGGTCTCAAACTGAAGGCTCCTCTGTAAAGTTGTATGAAGGATGTCCAAGAGACGATGCTGAAAAAGAAAATTCTCAATTTTTCTCGAATCCTGCCGTTATGATCAATGGAAAGCAAATGTGAGTGCATACATAAGCTGAAACTACTCTAGAAATCGTTGGAGATATCTCACGAAAAATTAAAATTGTTCCAATTTTCAGGTTCTTTCCTGTCGTTGAAATTTTCTCTCTGAGTTTGGGAGCATTTTATTTCAAATCATCAAAAGGCGTTCAATTTGTGATTAGTAATGAATTTAGTAGGTAAAGTTTTTGTATTTATTTTCAAAAATTAAAAATTTCAGCTGATGTGAACAATCGTCCTACCACATCTAAAATTACAACAGGTCTTTATATGAAACCAATCACTGTGAATGACCGAAAAGTGAGCATTTTCACAGGACACGACGATAAGCTTAATGGAACTATTGGAGTCAATGTTGTGGGAAGTGTTCCAGCAAATGCAAATTTTTCAGTCACATATCCAATTAAATGGGTTACTATTCCGACAAATATTATCCAATCATGGAGTATACCTGAAATTTCTGACAGATTGGGTTTGGATACAATCAATTCGGTAGCTGGAGAAGTTTTTGTACAGTATTATATGATTCGTAAGTCTCATTTTTGCTATTTAAACATGCCTAATCAAGTATTAATACTCCACTTTATTTTTCAGAAGGAAATCAGTCAATCAATCCAGTGACAACAACAATGCTTCCAGGACGTCAAACTACATCACGAGGAATTGAAACAACAACAAAGTCAAATGCAATTGTTCAACTATTCACGTCATTTATCATTACAATTCTTGGAGCTCGGTATCTTTAAGTTGATATTTGTTTGTAATTACGGACTTATGGTGCTTCATATTTAATTGCTCTTATGTTTAATATTCATATGAATGAAAAAAATTTCTGGATACTTACTTCGTCAATAATTGTAATACTTTTTTTCAATAAATGATTTCATCAAGCTCAAAGTGCTAAATTCCAGATAGATTTTTATAGTTGGGGATGGCCACAAATAATAAAAATGATCTTCTTTAACCATGAAAAATCGTATGATAAAACAATTTTTGCCGGATTATAACATATTTGTTTTAAAAAACTCCGAAACAGCTATCAATGATTTCACTACTCTCAAATGAAACATGCTTCTATAAAATGGAACATTGAAAAATGGAACTTTTTTTTTGGGAGGAAAAAAATTAGTAAAAAAATTTGCCCGTGTGTGAGAGTTGAACTGCTTTACAAATAATGAAGTTTTTATGATTATTTGTATTTTTTTTAATGAATGGTGAAATCACGTATAACTGAGTTTGTTTGGAAGACGTTGATTCAAAAGTGAAAAAGAATCATTGTTGAGTACCTATCGTCTAAAAATATACTTTAATCAACGAAAAAGTCGCAACAAAAATTTTTTTTTGTTGGTTTTTTTTTTGAGAACACAAGTACACCAAAACGCACCACAGTAAGATTTATTGAAAAACTAGAAAAATTATCACTAAAATTGAGAACCCGCTGACAGAACAGTTACGGAATTCTTATGAAAATCACCGAATCAGAGCATCCAATTGTTTCTTTCTATTGGGATCCAACTCTGAAGTTGCCAAGTCAAGCAATTGTTTTTCCCCAATCTAGAAATTTTGAAATTTTAATGCAAAATTTGGTTTCTATTATTTCTTACAAGTTTAGCAAGAGTTTTTGCAAGATATTGTGTTGCTTTCTTGTTATCAACATCTGGCGCACTATTTTTGACACTGTCCCACAATAGAGGAAGAGCCATCACTTCGACTTGTTTTGGTTTGCTTTTGTATGCCAATTTGGATAACTCTGAAATTAATAAAATTTGTGTGTAATTAATGAATTTCCAACATACCACAATATTGTGTCAAGATAAATGGACGTTGTTTTACATTTGATTTCTTTGTAGCTGATGTCATTGCAGGAAGCAAGCTAACTGGTTCAATTGATCGAATTGTATGTTGAATACATGTTCTTGCTAGATGCTTGTGCTCTTCCGATTTACTGGAAAGATGAGCAGTCAATGCATGTGCAAGTTGGTTCATCACTGCTTTTAGATTAGATTCAGTTGAGTAGAGTCTGTAAACTTGTTTATTATAGAAAAATCTTCAAACAAAAAAAACTGACTTCGCCATGCTTCCCATAGTAGAAATATATGTTTCCATTGCACACGATGCAACTTTTCCATTTGTATCCCCTAATCTTGAAATGAATGCTTCAATAAGTCGAGTGTCACTTGCAACTGCTTTACTTGCATGTCCACACATTTCTTCAAATCTTTGTAAGCCTGTTAACCGTCTTTCCCATCCCGCAGCTAAAAGCTCAGTACGAATTTCATCGAGGTCAAGCTGTAAGCTATCGGGAAGCTTCTTCTGAACTCTTCGGGTACTTCCGATTCTAGAGAGTGATCCAGAAAGGTTAGCGGTTGATTCCAATGAGTCTACTCCTCCCTAAAAAAAAACTTTTAAAAAGTTTCCACAAACAACCGATGAAACCGATGATTTTAGATCAATTTTGAGAATTTATAGCCCTTACCCGTTTTTCAACATTTGCCAAAACGTCTTTCACAGCTTTGATCTCCGATTCCAATGCATTTTTTCTCATAAGTCTATCGAAATTCGGGTCCTGAATAGCTTTACTTTTACTTAGCATTCATTTTTCATTAAGTTACCTTTGACAAAAAGCAAAGAGATTGTTTTCCTGGATTTCTTACTTGTGGCGATTGATCTCTTGAAAATTGAAGTAGAACGGGAAGCACATTTGAAAGTGCATTTTGATTATTAAGAATCGCTGAACTTCCTTGAATTGTGATAATGTCATAAACAAAATTAGCACATGAGGAACGAATTGTATTGTTCTTGGATCTGAAAACAAATACATTCGTGACGTTTCATTCAAATTCTTCGTTCATTCAAAAGTTTCTTTTTTCTATTGAAATTCTTACTTTGCTCCAGCCAAAATAATCCCTTGCAGTGCTTTTCCAGCAGTTGCAGCTTTCACAAGTTTATTCAACGAATCAGTTGCATCATCTCGAATAAAGGCGTTTGACACGTCACCAGATTTAGAGAGAAGTACAGCGCAAATCTACAAACAATTGTTATTTTAAGTCTACATTTGTTTTGTACCTTTTCCATTTCTGAATCAATTTTGGAGTTTAAATTTTGAGCCACTGTTCCTATGGTAACAATTGCCACTCTAGAAACCGATGATCGCAAATTTTTGCATTCATTCAAAATGGCAATGATGACCTGTAAATTTAAGGTAAAATAAAGAGCTTCAATACTAGAAAGGTACCTCTTTCAAGTTATCAGCTACCATTCTTGGTTGTGTTTCAGATAATGTTGAAATCATATTTAAACCATCGACCTTATCCGCCCATTCATCACTTGACATCTTTTTCAATGCTTGATTTACCGACATATTCGATGTATCCAATAATGAATATGTTTTTGAAACAGCAGTAAGCTCACGATGGGGCTGCAATATTTCTCTCAAAATTCTATTTTACACATTTAAATACCTTTGATACAGATTTTGTCCTTTGTCCCTGTCCGGAACGTAGAAAAGTACCATTATTGTTGATTCTTTTCTGGGGTTGTGAAATCTGAAAATTATTAACTTTCGAAACTGAACTGAAATTTGATTTTGAAAGATGATTTTATATTTACCGCATGCTTCAAAGGAGGATGTGAAGTGATTGGTAGACTGTGGTGACTGATACTTTTCTTTCCCATGCTGGATGGAACAATGGCAGCGTCGAAATCTAAATTTGACTATTAATTTGAATTCGAATTTCTCTCAATGCCATCTCTTTTTTTGTAATTTCACAATTAGTGCCTTGACTTTCAGAAAATGTAGTTCTAACTTTCAGGTTGTTTTCCTATTTGGAGTTTGTTGTTTTTTGCTAATGTTCTCGGAAGCTTTGAAAGTGTATTTTCTTGAAGTGCGAATACATTTCTCGGCAACGTCAGTTTTCCAAAAAAAATGTTGTTCGTAGAGAATAAACATCTGCAGATTTTGCAAAATCCAATTAGGTCCAAAAATGTATACATACGTTTACGGATGTTACAGTATTCACTTCACCATAAAAAAGATCTAATTTTACAGCTGTAAACTCCTACACTGATTAAATATAATTTCAAAAACATTCTGAATTCATAAAAGTGAAAGCTATTTACAAAAAATGAATTACTTGGACTACTCCACAGATATTCTCGGCCATCAGATTTTAACCAGGACTGTGTTTTATGAGCGAAGATAGGTGGAAGATGAGTACTAGAAATAGCGGACATTTTTTGGGAATACATCACGTAAAGCACTGAAGAATGAAAGTGAGCAAAATTTTTAGTTTCTTTTTCTCTTTTTCTGGATGCTTCGTTGTCTCTTCTCCATCCGCTCACATGGTTACGCCTGCGCAGCACACCAATTCAATGCCTCTTCTTTTATTTTTCTTTTTTTCAAGTCCTCTTTTCGTATGGTTTTGTTTAGAGGTACGAAAAGGAGATATATGGAAAATATATATGTATTGAAATGGGTGAGCAGAGAATAAAAATGAAAAGACCGACAGAGATGAGTCCAATAAACTCCGCTCTAGAAAAAGTAGTATGGCTTCTGTTGATCTTTGGTATTCGAATTTGAGTTTTGAATTTTAATTTAAAATCTCGAATGTCAAAAATGTCGCCCACCTTGGAATGAATATTGCCCACTTGCTTTTGCTGGGCGATCGTCAAAACTTCTTGGAGGATCATTTTCCATCTCTTCTTCTCCATGATCTTCAGAAAGATTTGTGTCACTTCTAGCTCTCTGAAAAAGAGTTATATTTTAGTCAAGTATAAGTTATCGTACCATTGACTTCAAATTTCCTTTCTTAACAATATGATTGTTGTTAACTTCTTTCTTTGTTGCGCTTATCGATGACTTTTCTGATGGGGATATCGGTGGACGTTTCGGAGCTTCCCAGGAACTTGTACTTGAATTTGGATTTGATGCTGCTATAAAACAGAGTATGCAAATTTTTTTTCTAGTTTGAAATTTAATTTTTCAATTTTTTAAACTCATATAAAATCTAACATTAATGTTTATTATTAAGCAAGAAGCATAAATAAGCAGAAGCAACACTATATTTTATCTGATTATTCCTTAGAAGTACCGCATTCTAACTAATCAAAAAACTTTTTAGAAATTTGGCAGATGCCGAACGCCAAACTTCCTCGATTTTTGTGCAAAGTTTGGAAAATTTGAGTTTGGCACTGGCCAAAATATTGAAGCTTCTTTAAGCGAGGTACTGAATTCTTTTGAAAAATTTCTTCCGTGAGGGGAAAAATATTATGTGTTTTCTGTTATAAGAATTGTAACAAAAAATATCTCAATGAAAAGAAGATTGTATTCAGATACATTTGTTATTTTTCAATACATCTTTAATAGAACTCATACGTCTCATTCTTCTGTTCACAACCATGAACATGTTATTCTGATTTGAAGACATCGGCATTGGAGTTACAGTTGACGAATAAATACGATTTGGAGCAGAGACGGCGCGACTGACAGTTGTACCCATTTAGTATTGGTACGTCATTAGTACATCTGAGTACGTGGTCAAAAAATGAAACAAAAGAGGTTTGAGAGTACAGAATATTCGATGAAGTGTAGTGTAGGGACTAACGAAAAAAGTAAAGATACAACAACGTGGGAGGAGGCGGGTGCCATGCAACGCGTCCTTTTTTCCGAAACAAGAGAAGATGGAGAGGAAGGAGAGAGAGTGGTCATTTTATTATGTCACTTGGTCTTTTTGTTGCATGGAGGTACGAGAATAGATGAAGAATGGGATTGAATAAAGGGAGAGAGTGAGAGAACTCAAAATTGGTTTCGACGGATGGCCTTCGCGAAAGGCATGAAAGAGCTTGACTACCAGTTTTTGTACGATTTTTGGTTGAGATTTTGAGCGTAATACTTCGAGAAAACTAGTAAAAAGCAAAACAAAAAATATTTTAACCCTGGAAGGCAGAGTTAAAAATGTGTGTGTCTTGAAAATGAAGTTATGCTTTTCATAGAACTTTAGTAGAATGCAAGCAACACAAGAATGCAGGTTCTCGTTAGCACCTGCTTGTTCCCACAACTAATCCAGGAAAGAAATGGGGTTAATGTCAAGAATAACAGACTATACGAAAATTCAATGCTTTTGTTTGAGAGGAGAACTTTTGAAAAATACGAGATTCAGTACGAAATTGAAACTACATCTCTGTGAATAGGAATCATACCAACGCTGATAAATTGCACACCAGCACCATTTTTAGTGGTGTCTGGATGAAGTGAAAACATGTTAGTATTTCTAAAAGTACTGTTATAAAATTGATTTTGTTATGTTTGTGGTTTTGGTTTTGATAATTGATACTGTTTTTTAATCACATTTTTGCCTATTTGAGTTATTTAAAATGCATCAATTATGATTTACGAAGTTTCATATTTCTTTATTTTGTTTTAATGCTTTCTCCTTCAAGCAAATCCCACTCACCTGAACCTTGTCTCCTCACAAACGAGTCATCACTTTTCATTCTTGTCATCACTATTCTTTGACCAATGTCCAGACTTGAATTTTCAGAAGTTTCGTGACTTTTCTCAATTCCGTTTGGTAGCCGTTGCGCTTGATGTGACGCTTGCTGAGCAGGTTGCTGTGGTAGACTGAATGACGGTTTCTCTGCTTGTCCCTGTTGTTGGATCACTCGATTTCTTCGAATTGTTGCAAGATTTCCAGCCAAACTGATTGGTGACATTGTTCTTTCAAATGGATCTGGCTCAACGCCACCATTGCTCACAATCCATGAGAGATCTGCATTGGAAGGCAAGCTCATCTCAGCTTCTGCAAGATCAAATGAGTCCATCATTGGAGGTGTTGAGTATTCAATGAGACCATCGTACCGAATACGTGGAAGTACCTGACGACGGATTCTGGCCTGAATTAAAATGATTTAAATACTTTCTAGAGATTCAATCATCATACTGTTACTGCTTCCGTTAATCCTCTTGAATTCTGATCTTGTTCAAAATCTCTCACGGGTTTCATGATGATCTCGGTTTTCCCATTCAATAGGTAAGCCAGTACAGACAACTGCTCAAAGGCGGCTAATCTGAAAATATGTACGACGGATTAGGTTTTTATTCATGAAATACTTTCATAAAACTCAGATCTATGAACATATAAGACAACTCACCTAACCCGTTTCTTGACGTCATGAAACATTGGAACCAAAATATTCACAAGCGGTTGCAAGTTGAATTTTGAAGGGCTGATAGTCATCAAAGAAGCTGTGTAAATATTGATTACTTCCTCTCTCACTCTTGAATTCTTATTTTCAAGAAATACCCGAAGACATCCACCGACTGTTTTAGGATTTATATTCTGAAAAATATTTTAAACCACTTTAATATTGTTTTGAAGTTTAGTTAAATAGTAAGGTATATGCAATTGCCACCCATTTCGTTTCGGACCATGAAAAAGTATGTTTAAACTTCAAATTTACAAACAAACCTGAAAGAGTTCCATAAAAGTCATCATTATGATTTGTTTGATCACAGATTTTTGATTTCCGAAATGCTTCGCCACGAGATTCACAAATTGTTGAATATGTGCTTCCATGTGCCCTTTCAAATGATGTCCAGTTGCACGAACAATGTCAAGAGCTAGAACTACTACCTGAACAGTATTTGTATTAATAATAAACATAAAAAACACTGAAATATACCTTGAAGTTCAAATCTTCCAAAACATTTGACAACATGAGCAAATACGAATGTAAATGAGGAACCAATCTAGCTATTTCTTCTGGAGTAATCTGATCAACTACTTGTTTCATTTTTTCTAATCCCGAAATTCTTTGATTAGCATCTGTATCCTCAGCAATTAAAGCACACACTAAGCTTGGAACTATTCCGAATCGAAGACGTCGTTCACCGCCAGATTGAGGTTTAGCTGATGCTCGTAGAACACCGCTTCCTGCTTTTGATTCTGTGTGTTCTACTTGAACATTTGCAGTTATTTGTTCAAGAACTTCACGCTTTTCCGGTGATAGATTGGTTATTATCTTTTGCCAAAATTCGTTGCCAATGAAATCTGAAAAATAAAATATTGTGCTAAAATTCTTTCAAAATTGGCGGATATTTAAAACTATTCTTATTTTCCAATAACTCTAGCCCAAAAATTTGATAACTTTTTCACAAGATCTTACAATGCAACTTTTTCATGAGTACTCCAGCTTGATCTTCACATCCTTGAATATTTGATTCTGTTGTGAAATTTTCCACCAGGCATGTCCAATTTGATTTAACCAACTGAAAAATAAGAGATACTGAAAAATAAGAATAATAACACCTAAAATACCTCCGGAATAAGAATGTGGTGTAGTTCTGTGATCAATTCAGATTTTGAGTTGCAATTGGGCATAAAGTTGGAAAGCATTTTCTTTAATTGAATTATTTTAATTGTTTTAACATCTTTAAGCAAAAATACTAACCAAAAAGGATTGTAATGCTTCAGGTTTCAGGCGAAGAAACGTGGCAATTGCCTGATGTGTTATCTTCCGAACTGTCACCTTATTGCTCACCAATTTTGGAATTAAATTTGGCATCACAAAGCACATGCAATATTCTGTGGCCTGAAATATAAGCGCATTTTAATATCCAAAATATTCAAAATATTTTAAATTCCATCCGAGTTACCAGTTAGGTTATTTTATTAGTAAAAACTGGAATTTATCATTTTTCTTTGAAGATGGGCAATACGTTTAAAAACGAATTTTCAAACTCACACTTCCAAATGTCGGCATAGCTTCGACCAAAAACTTGATACATTGATGTTGAAGTTCCCATCTATCATCACAGATAATCTTGTCAATACATTTAAATAATTCTCCTTTCTTTTGAAATTTATGAAACCAATCTTCTTCCCGTTTTGCTATCGTTGCGGCTCGAATCAAAGTCTGTAATATGTATGATAATAGCCTAAACCTCGTAAAAAGTGTGAGTTTTTATTTCTACTTTCAAAGCGCTCTTTGAAAAACAATAAACTAAATTAATAACATTCAAACCATTGGAAAATTCTCAAATTTATTTGAAATTATATTATTTTAAAGTATGATAGAATCAGTCACATGTAAATCTTTCCCTCCTCTTTTACTATCAATATTCCATTCTTATCTTTTAAAAACTAACCGTTAGTTTTGTATCAAAATCATTGCTCTTGAGAAGTTCAAGAAAATCCTCAGGTAGAAAGTTGGGAGATGGTAAGCGATCATTACTTCTTGATAATGCATCAAACAGTGATGTCATATTTCAGATTCAATTGCTTCCAACTGAAATTCAAAAAAAAAAACTGAAATCAACAATAGATGAAAGATGGAGAGAAACTGGAAAAGAGTACGGGGGAGTGGGAGAAAAAGGTGAGGATATCATAAGCCGTGGGCGGTGGTAGTGGACAGACGATGAAGACAACGTGAAAAGATGAAAAGGAGAAAGAAGGGGGAACGCAATGTAGCTGTAGTCTGGGCAACCGCTGCGTGAAATGTGTATAGAGTCTACTAGTTGAGGAAAGAAGCCGAGTTTCGAGGTATGCAGGGTTATGATGACCAAATGGACCTAAACGAGGTCCGTTCAGTAATACATAAGATAAATGTGTCCGTTTAAAGAGAAATAAAATACGAGAAAGAAAAGTTTCGTTTTTTTAATACTTCTCTTGAGCTTTTCTACGATATTCTATTTGCCTGCTCAAATCCTTATTTTTGAATTTAAAATGTACATATATTTTTATTTTTGATAAACAATTGAGTTCAAATGTCGAACTCGTACCACCACAAGCAATATTTCATCGACCTAAAACTAATTGTTATTTAAAATTTAACAGGTGATTGCTTGCAATTTTTAATCTAATACCTTCACCCAATTTCTGAGTTTTTTACTAAAAAACAAGTTTCGGATTCCAAATTCAATTTCCTGTGTGCTCTGTGGGACTTTATTGATAAAGTATGAGATTTTGGGAGTTCGCAAAAACTGAACTTCCGCTTTGAATATTTCCGGTTTTTATTGGTTTTCAAGCTGATACGCTTAAAGCCAAAAAATAAATGATTACTTATGAGTGTAACTTTATTTTCTGAAACACTGTCGGTCTTTAAACATTTTATCAAAAACTTCAAATATTTAAAATTAAAATAAAACGATACAATATGTATACATATAATAGTAAGCAAAAACTGAATATCAAGATAATTTCTAATCTTGTTTTTTCTTCAGAATTTTCGGGGCAGCTGACTCGTCCATTTTAAGCAACCAATACGTTGCCATAACACCTTTTCCCTGAAAGAAAAACAAAAGAAATCAGTGTTCATGTCTTGAGATTTCGAAACCTTGATTATGACTTCGCCACGTGGCTCTGTGGTAAATCCACCAAGTCTCATCAACATTTGATTTGCTTCTTCCGAAAGATGAATCTGCCCCGCTGAAAATAAATGAAACGAAGAACTTATGTTAGTGGACTTCTGGAATATTTTACGTTTAGAGTTGCTCTCCATTCGGCTTGCCGTATTGACCGCATCACCAAATAAGCAATATCTTGGCATTGTTAGTCCAACAACACCGGCTACAACGGATCCTGAAAAAAACTTTTATTCCAATAGTTCTGTACATTTATTTTGTCTAGATATTATGTTCAATCTATGTATTAGGTTGGCAAGAAAGTCCTGTCCTATTTTTCAATCATTTATTTCTCGAAGCGAACTAAAACAAGAAATCAGTTATATGTTCCATCATGATCAACAACGTCCTGCCAACGTTGAGGTAACTTGTGGATCCCCTGCCTGTAGAATCCAGCGGGCAGGGACTCAAAGTATTGCTTGATATCAGATTTGAAATTTTCTCTTGTTTTGAAAGCTATACCTTGAAGGGCAAGAGTCAGATCGGAGAAAAGCCAATAATCACTTAGAGCAATGTCAGGAAAATTTGGTGGTAGAGGGAGAATCACCCATCCATATTTTGTCAGTTCCTGCACCACTTGTTTTAAAACATGTGGTCGAGAGTTTTAATGTTGGGAATATACTTTCTTATACTTTAAGGCTGAAGGACCGACTGTTTTCTTAAAATTCGGTAGTTGTCTTGAGTGGGTCTCTCCGGTAATAAATTCACCCTTAGGTAACAGCTCCCAGTAGAGGGGTCCAGCCAGTCCCACCAAACAGAGAGCATACTTTTTTTTTGGGTGAAGGCCGAGTTTCGGAACATGCAGTAGGGTTTGTCCTTCTGCAATCCGCTGGGCTTGTCTGTGATGGTTAGTGTACAACACCCACTTTCCGTGTTTAGTAATAAGCCGGCTCAACCAACGGTCACCGCCGTGGAGAGTGAGGAGATTACATGAAACATCAACTTGGCGGTTAAGGTTAGCCAGGGTCAAATCATGAGGTACGATCGACCAAGAATTTTACTCATGCCGAGCAATTTCAAGCTATCTGCTTTAGAGTTATGAAAGAACCTAAGCTTGCTTGCAAGCTCATTGGTAGTTTCAAACGGATCCGATTCAACACTGGCTTTCAGTGCATTCAAATCCAACTCATGTGGTCTTTTGAGCATTCCTTTTCAATCAACGAAAAGTCGCTTTTTCCGAAACGATTGAACCATTTCTGTATGGTTTTATACGAGGGAGTATGTCCATCGTAAACTTTCATCAGAAAAGTTTTCGAATCATTCAGTGTGTTGTCCGCCAGGAGCATGCATAACAGAACATGCCGAAGAAGAATTGAAGTAGGAAGATTCATCTCAATTGAACTTGAACTAAGAGAAAGGGAGAGGGATAAGGGGTTAATTACTACAAAGACTTTTGTCTGCTTATTAATCACTAGAAGTGAGTACACACCAAAATAGATCTACATCCCACCATGACAAAAAATTAGGACATGACTTTCTTGCCAACCTAATATTTTCCTTTCTTTCCTTCATATATATCTATTCGAAATTATATGGCTTCCATATAAAATAAAACTACCAACCACAATGAAATCCAACTCGAATTTTAATCTTCTCCCCTGGAAGATGAGGTATGCTAAAGTCCGCCAAGGATTTAACAAAGTTGATTGACATGCTTGCAATATTTCTCGTATGTTCATTTCCATTCCTTCTGGGAACACCAGAAGCAACAAAATATCCATCACCAATAGTTTCAACTTTGTAGACATCGTGCTGTTCAATAATTCCATCGAATATTGTGTACAATCCGTTTAATAAATTAACGACTTGAAGAGGAGTACACTTTCCTGCGAGAGTTGTAAAACTAACAACATCTGAGAAAAACAGTGTGACAATATCAAATGTTTCCGGTTCAACTGTTTGTCCAAGTTTCAGCTTATCAGCTACTTGTCTTGGAAGCATACGGTATAGAAGAACATCACTTTTCTTCTTTTCTTCAACTAATTCTTTCATTCTTTCAGCAACTTCATCTTCTAATGTTGATGCATATGATTCAAGTACATTGAATACATGATCCATTAAATTATCATTTCTATTCGTATTCATGCTTCTCAATTGTGAAGCTACTTGTTTAATATCAGGACGTTCTGAAGGTCTCTCTGTCCAACAGTCTCTTACTAGGTGAAGCTGTAAATGCATAATTATCAAAATTTAAACAGAGAAACATACCAATGCAGGATTTATTTCAATTGATTCATCATGTTCTAAGCTTGGTCGTGGAGATTGAAGTCCGCCCTTTTTCAGCATGTATATTATTTCTAAACTCAAAATCTATTAGGATTCAACTCAATTCATGAAATACCTTCTGCATCCTCTTTCCTGTTTTCGAGATCAAAAACTGAACTTCTGGTAATTAACTCAGCACTTATAATTCCAAAACTGTAAATATCTCCCTCTCGACTACCCAATATATCATCAGTTCGTAAAAGTTCTGGAGATGTCCATAATCGATCTAAAATTATATTATTTAATTCGTCTGGTTTTGACAACAATAAACTACAGTTTCAAAATTCAATTTTGTAAATTACTTACCAGATTTGTTGTATTGATCGTGTGTTCTGAAAATTCTTAATCCAAAATCTGTGATTTTCAACTGCCATCTGTCATTTAATAAACAATTTTTTGATGTGAGCATTCCGTGAAACTCGTGGGATGACTCATGAATCCAAGTTAAGCCATTGATAATATCTTTCATTAATGAATAAATAAAGAATCCATCCATTTGCATACTAGCTTTTCTTATCACATCAGCCAAAGATCCTCTTGAACAGAATCTCCATACGGAATAAAGTTGTGGAGCATCTAGACTCATTCCGATGAATTTATTCAAATTGGCATGGTCTATCAATCTCATCTTCAAACGTCACTCATTATGAACAACATATAAAAACCTCAACTACCTGTCTCATTGTTGCACATGTTTTATTATCGAATACCATACGAATTGAATGTTTTTTCGCTGCTACTCGTTCCATTTCAACATCATTTTGGATTTGGAAAAACAAATAATTTCTGGTTTCTCCAACTTCTGATAATGTTGATGATCTTGTTGAAGATATAGTACTGGGAACACTGCTGATACTTCTCATACTATGTTCTCCTTTTCCTTTCTTTGTAACAGTCATCATTGATTTGAATGGTATTTGCCAAAGTGCATTTTGTCGCTCAACTTCTTGTTGTTTTGCACTTAAATAAGGGGTTTATAAAGGTGTGTGATATCAAAAGGAACTTACTGGCAAAGGTAAATAAATGCGAGAATAGCTCCCATGATAGTAAAGAAAATTATAATTATGGCTGCAATAAACCACCCAATATATTGAAAAAATACGTTTGCAGGGCACAATGAACCCGTGTATCCACAAATTGGTTGATCAGGTGGTCGGATTCCTTTTCTATGAGACCATAAAGCAGTTGCTTCATTTGTATAATGTTTTGTAACTACTGCCTCCTGTTGATCCACATCAACAGTCATAATAAGTGAAGAATTATTGTTTGAATCAAGTGTTAGAACAAATAGAGTTGGCTGAAGTCCTCCACCTTCATCTATGGCTACTGTACCACCGACTCCTGAAATACAATTATCAGATTATATCAGATTCATCAGATTCAGTTTTGAATAAACTATATTCCATTAAATACACTTTCGTACCATTAAATACTCCTGCCATTTTTCGTGGGAATGCAGTTCCATTTTTATACTGATTAGGAACAGTTTTCATTATTTGATCCATTACAACTCCATAGATGTATACTGAATCGTGTAACTGACCAGCATACGTAGCAGCCTAAAACATATTCTTTGAATTTGAGCCGATTCTGTTTTAAATCTGACAGTTTGATATTCAGGAGACGCGCACGCATCTGTACAATTATATGGTGGCTCTTTCATTCGTTGAATAATTTCATGTTCAAACTGTGTATAATTTGATCCAACGTTTCCTTGACCTTGCATCTGAAATATCATGTTTTTGAAATGAATACTTGATAATTATTGAACTAACATCAACAATAAATATTGACTTTTGGAAACCCAAAAGAGCTTCTTGGTCACCTGGTTGTGGGCCTGTAGCTTCAGTCCATGGATATCTAAATGTACCATCAGCTTGTGGTACAGCTGAAAATTTTAACTGAAGATTTTCAGAGAGTACAGTAAAGTTTACCATATCCTCGAGATCGAAGTGAAGGGAAAATATAAACGTATTCATCATTAACAAATCCATTTCTTGCCGCTACTAACATCCATCTTCGATGAAGACCTCGTGAATTTCCTTCATGAAAACATGGAACAATTACTGAAAAATAAATTACTTCAGATAATAATTTCAGAAATGAAAGATACTTCTTCCTCTCGTAGAAACATCTTTTAAAATTGCAAGAAGCCCTTCTTCACTGTGATCCATTATTTGAACTGCATACGATAAAACTATATCACCATAATAGGCTACCATATTTTGAAAATCATCTCTCAATGTTTCACATTTTTCATCATTCATTTCCAAAGAATATGCAAATACAAATTGATCCCATCCATACTCTTTCATTACTTCACGAAATGTTACAGCAAGACTGAAAAATTGGTTTATCGTAGTAGATCTCAAAGTGGTGTAATATTCCAATCGAAACTAAAACTAAATCCAAATATATATTCTAACTGTCTTTATACTGTTATACTGTTATAGCTGTCAAAACAATATAATTAAATCTCTTAAATAAATGTTGTGATTTTTGAAATGTATCCAACCTTCTAGATCCAATTGATAACATTCCAGCTGTTGGAAACCTGGATTCATCATCCAATGTTGCTGATGAAGTTATCCCCCAAGTAATAAGTGGGATATTGTAGTAGGTGGCAAGAATGAAAACTGGCATTGCAGCTGAAACTCAGTTTTCCAAAAATGAAGATCCATCAATTTATTGAATATTTACCATTATTGGTAGTAGGACCAAATAATACATCAACGTTGTGCTCTGCGAATAGTTTAATTGCATTTCCAGCAGCAATATTTTCATCACATTGATCATAGAGAATTGTAAATCTAAATTGTTATCATTTCAATTTCATTCGGGACTTTTTAAATTTAGATTTAACCTCCAGAAATAAACCTGGATCAATGTCATAAGTTCCCATTTAGTTTTAAATTTTTGGTAAGAAGGGTCATTTATTGTTACTATCCCTACAAACTTCATTTTATTTTCTTACTTGAAGTCATATCCAAGAAGTAATCCTTCTCGTTTAATTTTATCAATTGCAATACTCGCTGCACTTGCAGATGTTCGATAATTGATATATGTAGTGGATCCTTCCACATTCTGAAATCAAATATTTTATGAATAACGCTATGCTTTTCACGTTTTCAAGTACATCGCAATGCAGAAATCCCAGATGAAATACGTTCCCAGGAGGTTGACATATAGTCTGAATATCATATTTTAAGAAACGAACGCTCGCAAGCTTGAAATTCCGGGTACCTGGATCACAAATAATAAAGGAAAAATTACAGAACGTAGATAAACTCCGATCATTCACTGGAAAGGAGTTATGAAAATGAATAAGTGGGCAGTCTTCTGAGGTTTTAATATATACAAAAAGTGTTATAAAAACAATATTCTATCTTGTTTTCTTTAGTTTTTATTAGTTTTCGGATATATTCCAGGCGGCTCATAATCATGAGCAAACTTGTTGAAGGGCTTCGACGAACAAGTCAGAGATAATATATTTGTTCAGTCCTATACGCGTATTAATCAGCTTCATTAGTCAGAAAGAAAATTACGAATTGTCTGGGATGCATCGGATGTGTTTAGGATGCACTTCTCATTTCTAGGTTCTGCACTCCGCATTTAAACTGAATATTTAAATGATTGATAAATTCCTCAGAACTTTTCAACAACTGGTTGTATATATTTGTTACAGAGTTCAAGTGTATTTATCAACATTTTTCAGGTTATCTGTCTACCGATGCCCGAATAATAATTTTAATTATTTCAGAAAACGTAAATGGCCGAGTTTTCCAAATGCTGGCCTAAAAGTTCTATTAGTTTAGAACAAATTTTTTTTGTTTTTAATATTAAATTTAACTTTAATAATTCAATTTGAAATTATTTGTTTTAAGGTTCACATCAATAAATAATGTTTTTATCAGATGCAGAAAGCACTTAAGCTTGGATCATTCTTTGCTCGATCAGCCATCTCCGTCAAACCAACTCTGGCGACTTCAAAAATGACACAATTACGTCATTTTTCTCACGGCGCTTCTGTTTTCGACATTGATTCTGTTGAAGATTTCACAGAAAAGGTAGATAATAGATAATTAAGTGTAATATATCATTTTTTGTTTCACAGGTAATTCAATCATCAGTTCCAGTCATTGTTGATTTCCACGCAGAATGGTGCGGACCGTGCCAGGCTTTGGGACCAAGACTCGAGGAAAAGGTACATACATATGTTAATTACTTTAATAGTTTAAAAAAACGATAAATCCTTTCAGGTAAACGGAAGACAAGGAAGTGTTCTTCTCGCCAAAATAAACGTTGATCATGCTGGTGAACTGGCAATGGATTATGGAATCTCTGCGGTGCCAACGGTATTTGCATTCAAAAACGGAGAAAAAATCAGCGGATTTTCGGGAGTTCTTGACGACGAACAGCTTGACGATTTTATCGAGGACGTTCTCGCTGCTTAAACTGTGTATTAAAATTGCCAATGTCTATTTAAACGTGTTGATTTTTAATGGTTCATTTAAATTAGAGGAATAACATTATGAAAGAAAGAATCACATTAAAAATTCACCGAAGCAATATGTATAGACATTTACACTTTGTAAAAAACACGTTATCATTTTTTTCCTGTTTGCAGCCATTTTGGCATAGCGGATTTGGCAGGAGGTCCCGAATGCGATGAAGACGAAGATGATTGAAATTGAGGTCTCTTCTGTTTACGGTCATCATTGACGGTTGAGTTGAATGGCATAAAAGTTTTGTTCAGCGAGAGCCAGTCCGCTGACATCGCATCTGCCTTTTCTGGAGTAACCTCGATCACATTGTGTACGACATCTGCTGCATTCACTGTTTGTCCTCCGAAACTGGCGATCAAAGTGGATTTCGGCGCGAGTTCGATGTCGACAAAGTTTTTCAATTCGTTTGTGACCACTTTCAGATTAGTGAACATGAGTTTCCATCCAGATCTAGTCAAAACGTTATTCAAAAACAAGTCAAGATTTGAGCTTTGTTCGGCAGTATTAAAGTACACTTGAAGAATGTGTTCTCCAATCGATATACGAATGACAGTGTGTTTGTAGGCTTCTAATTTCAACTGACGATTCTTCTTTGCCAGGTATTCTTTAGAAATGAAGCTTGCTTGAGTTTGATCACGACTGAAACCGTACGAACATTATTATATTTGTTGAAAGCGGAATTCTATAACATACACAGCCTTTCGAAGATCTTTCTGCATGTTACGAACATCTTCAATCCCAACTTCGAAAAATTCCTCTGTTTCCATTGGCTCATCAGTTGTTTGCACTCTTGCTCTGAAAAGTTTTGTTTTGTGATACTATTTAAAATTTCAAGGATTTAAATGTTTGAGATTTTTAGTAGAATTTAATTTACCTTCCTGATTCGTGTGAACTTTTGAAAACTATTTTCATATATTATTTCGAAGTCAAAAAAAAAGAGTGAGCATTTACCGTTTTTTGTATATGACTGCTTGTCTATCGCATGGATTTGCAAAAACTTCGACTGGGTCTTCTTCTTGCTCCTGTTCCATTGCAACATCGGCTCTCGTTCGAACTTCAGCAAGTGAAATTCTTCCTCCATCTGCCAATGCGTTGACCATTGCATCCATTCTGGATTCCACTGCAGGTGTAGCTAGCGAATGATCTACGCGCTCGAGAAGACGATTTAATTCTTCCATTCTCATTGTGTTTTGAGGTACTTGACGAGAAAACGCCGGTCCGTCAAAGGACCATGAATTTGGATTCTGCTCAGGAACCTCTTGAAGCACATCTCGTTGTCTGAAAACCAAATTTTGTGAATTTATGATTTATTTGTTTCTAAAATTCTTACTGAGACTCAGTAGTGTCCATTACGGTACTATCCTGTATATTCGATGCAGGTTCCGGTATAAGAGCTCTCAATTGCTCTTGCTCTCTCTTTTCTCGAGATTCTTTGTCTTTATCGAAAGCTTCTTGTCGCAATCGTTCCAAACGATCTCTTTCAGCATTTTCAGCTTTCAATTTGACAAAATTCACGTCGAGAGCCTTTTTTCTTTCGTTTTCTTCTTGCAATTTCGCTTGCATTGTTGCGAGTTCTTGATCACTAAGTTTAACTCTCATATGACGAATAAGGCATTTTCCAGATGCTACTCCAAGGCTCGAGAGAGAGTTGACAGCGAGCTCGGCACCAGTGTACTGAAATTTAAATTTTCAATGTTTTAATTACTTTATGTATCAAATTACCCGCTTATTCATGTAGACAATGCACGGAACGGATCCATCAATTGTCGTCGCTAAATCTTCTTTGAACTCGCTCGTGAAACTTTTCAAGGCATCTAAGAGCATCTGGTTTACACCTACTTTCTTCTGATGGCGAGCTCCAGAAGCAGTCTGAATAGCTAGTTCAATAATCGTATTCTCGGATACAGCTTCCTTTTGTGTCATTTCGAGAGTTGCATTGTTGGCGAGTCCGGTGAGTCGAAATGGAAGAGAAGAGTCAATGGGTTTACGAGATTGTGTTTGAAGACGATGACTGTTTACTTCAAAACCACTTTTCAGACAAGCTTCTTCGAGAACTTGCCTCATCAGCATCATTGGAGTGGTTTTTATTTGAACCCTTTTTGCATTTGGGCAGATTATGTTCAAGGAACTCATCTGCAAAATATTATGAACTGATAAGAGTAGAGTGGCATTACAAAAAAATAAACGGAAAAGTTGGAAATCAACCAGAATTAAATAAATACACCTCACCGAACATAAGCAATTTTATAAATTCACAACAAATAACAAAAAGGTTAACAATAAAAATAAAATGAAACATTGAAACTGTTGTATCATTGGTCCTCTGAAACAAGATTCAGCTCATTCGCATCATCGGATCCTTTTTCTTCCAACACATTTTCTTCAGTTTTTTCATCGTCACCACGTGTTTTGAACGAAGCATCTCTCATAGCCTTCTTGCCCATATCACTTCCAGTTACCTCACGAAGAGCTACAGTTGCATATGATCCAGATATCAAGCTAAACTGAATTTGCAATGCCAGAAGTGGACCTTTCTGTTCTGCTTCTGGGATAGCACGTGTTTGTAATCCATCTTGCAAGAGATCTCGTGCATTTCCATATCGAATAAACTTCCATTTGAGCTCCTTCGCTTCAACAAACAAGCATCTTGATGATTCGCCAAGTGAAAACCGACTTAAAATATATTACATTGATTGAACTTGGACCAGGAAACTTACTCTTTTAGTGCTGTGAAGCTCGATTGAGTGAGTCCATCTTCTTCAAGCAATTCAGAGATCCACTTAGCGCCATAACTACCCTCAAATGGCAAGTTTTCTCCCGGTAGTGGTATATGGATATCATAATGAGTTGCATGCTCGCCAAGAGAGAATCCATTGGCTCCAACGTCACTTTCATGTACTCGAGTACCATATTCCTTAACTCGACGAGAAGCTACTTTATTCCAAATGAGGCTTTGATAAGCGTGGACATAAAGACTGCGGCTTTGAATCGGAATTGCTTCAGTAATACAATTTTGCCATGTTCCTCCTTTCGAGAGACACTTCAAAATATTTCCTTCGACTGTAGCAAAAGCCTGAGCTCCTTTCAGCTTGGAAAATGCTTTTCTAGCATCCCCAGTTTGGGAAAAGCACTTAGCGGCGTAGCCAACTGACCCGTATCCCAGATGATCTAAAAAATATTAATTTTCTTTTTTTTTAATGTTTTAGCGCTAACCGGGCATAGCATTAGTCATGATCATTTTGACTGCTTTCTCCCAGTCTCTTTTCACAATAGCTAATCCGATTTCGGCTGTCGTAGAACTTCGTGAACCAAATCGTTGAGTACCTGAAGGTTATGAGGTCTATTGATACTCACCACCGATACTCACCGAAATAGTTGATGAATCCCGTATTTTGGAATGTTTCCAGTCTTTGATGGAGCAATTGTTCCGAATCGTCAGGCAAGCTTCTTAGTACAATGCTGAATCGATTTCCCCAGTGAGCTCCCATTTGAACTGGGTCATCTTTATACTCACATCCAAAGACTCGAATACCGCGGAGTTTCGAATTCAAATCCAGAATCGTTCGCTCATGCACTTTAGTAACACTAACTCTCTGTGAAGTCACAGCTCTCTTGTCTTTAATTCCGTGAGTTCTGATATTGTTCGGGCCCACACTGAAAATTACTTTTTAAAAAGTTTTTTTCTAAATTACAACTTACTTTAAAAACTTTGCAATAAGTTGGCAAGCAAAGCTAGTCTCTTTATTTTCTTTGCAAATGGTGAAGTGACATTCCTTTGGAACTTTTTCATCCCATAGTTTTCGCTTCCGACTGCTCTTCGTATGACCATGAGATACCAGAATTCCATCTTCCTTCGTTTCGGTGATTAAAACTCCAGCATACCGCTCTCTAATGAAATGATGAATGCTTTTTCGATCTTCCTTGCTCAAATCGTCAACTTTTACAAGAACGGGATCTCCTTTCGTAGAGAATCGGTCATTTAATGCAGCTAATGTCTCTTCTGAGATGCAATCTGGCTTAGCAACACACTCTTCGATCTCAATGTCTTCTTTTTTGGACCCAGTACTTTCTAGGACAACATCTGGCGATGGAATGGCCAAAACTGTGTGGTCGGCTGAAAATAAAATTAATTCTAGTAACATTAATTGAGTTTGATTAAATAACCTAAAATTTCTTGAACGATGAAGTCACTGTACATTTCTTTCAGTAGGCAGGGCACAGGAGTGATTGTATGCTCACTGGCATACTCGGTCAATCCAAATTCGGTTTCCATCTAAACTTTATTCAATAAATACATGAAAGAAATCAGACCAAACGATAAAACAAATTATGCGTAAAAACCATATTACAAGACCCCATTAGCAGAATAATCAATGAATTAACGTGTGAAATTTAGAAGCGCTGAGTCATAAAATTGCAATCGTCCTGGAACCCGAATTGTGAGTAGAATGGGAGAAGTTCAGGAACACACTCGAGAGAAATTTTGTAAACTCCGAGAGACTTTCCAAGAGAAACAAGAGTCTTCAAAAGAACGGCTCCTAATTTTTGACGACGCATTTCAGTATCCACGACAACATCTTCAACCCTTCCGCGACTTCCTGCCCCGTGAATGAACTTCATTTCGACAACCAAACTGGCAGATGCAACAACTTTTTGAGAATTGGAATCTTCGATGACGACTATATGATAATTGGGGACCGAGGTCCTCATCGCCTCAAATCGCTTTTCAAATGCTTCCTGATCAAGATTTCCGACCGAAGTCAACTGACTCAGAAGATCAACATATCCTTTCGAGAAATCGTCTTTTGCCAAGGGACGAACTTTAAAATTGTCAGGAAGATTCGAAGGAATGTGTGGAGCTAACACAGACGCATCAAAAATGTGAGACATATTTTCTCTGAAGAAAAGTGATGACAAATCGTTCGAACGAATGAGAAAAACTTAGGAGGAATCTAGCGCAGCTTGCTAAATATTTGAAAAAATGAAAATTAAAATAAGGAGAGAAATTATAACTCGAACGATGCGGAGATTTGTTCCAAATCGACGCAAAAAATAAATAAATCAACGTTTAAAATTGTTCCTAGAACTAGGCCACGGCCACGCGTTCTCTCGGCCATGTACTCCTCTCGGACAAACATTTTAGAAACATTTTACATTGAACGACCTGTGAAATCAAAAGAAAACGTTTTACTTCTTTTTTTCTTTATTTTTTTTTCAAAACTCCAACTGCCCAGTATCTGCCATTGGTTTTTCTATTTACTTTCTCATCGCGCACTTACACACTTGCAGCTGCACTCGTTTGGCGTATTCTCTCCTCAGAAAAAGAAACTCTGCGTCGGCTCCTCCCTCGTCCAAAAATGTTTCCATTACTCATTTCCGCTCTTTTCTTCTTGTTTCCGTTTTTGACTTTATTTTTCTGTGTCCATTGATTTTTCTATACAATTATTCATTTCAGAATGTTAGATAGACTTTGGGAAGTGCGCCAAGCACTGCCCCTTTATCTGTTAGTATCTACGCTTGGACTTGCCATTTCATGTTGTTTTACTCTCATATGTCCTCACGTTTGTCGATTGATACCTGCACTAACTACATATGGAAAAGCTGCTGATCAACAAGAAGATAACTCTTTGGTAGAAAAAATATCTGTACCTAAAAAGTGAGTACAGTTAGTCTTTGGGAGTTCTATCCTTGTCTGAAATTTTTCAGATGGTTTAAGCATTTTTACGCAATCGGTCTTCTAACACTTTTTATATGTCTACACACTGTCCACTCGTTAATCTACAATCCTAATTATCTGCATCCAGTGGTTCTCAAGATTCTTGCCACGCTAACACGATCCTACAGTATACCACCAAGTAAGTTTTTCTTTTAAAAAAAAAGTGATTTTCTTTTTTTTTTTTTGATTAGTGGTTTTTGGAATATATGCGAAGTCGCGACGCAGTTGTATTAATTTCATTGTTTTCAATTTTCAGTAGAACTTAAACTTTTTATTTTCAGTCAAAAAGTGTCTATTACTCAATTTTGTAAAACAACAAAAATATTGTATTCTACAAATGTTATATTTTAATAATGTTTCAAATATTTTATGTAATCACTGTAGGGCTTCAAACATGTGGTGTTGCTTTAAATTTTTCAAAAACTTCAAACGTTTCGTAAATTTAAAAATAGATAAATACCATTTGGCAAATTACCAAAACTTTGACTCAAATTTTCAGAAATTAGAAATTTGATTAGAATATCATATTATACACTTTTAAGTTGAAATAAATATGTTTTCAGTTACCCCAAGCACATCAATCTTGGCTCTCCTGCTCATAAGCCTTCACGTAGCACGACGTCTCTATGAAACAATATTTGTCAGTGTTTACTCGGACAGTCGTATGAACTTGTTTCACTATGCAGTTGGGATAGTCCACTACATCATTCTGCCAATTTCAATTATGTGTGAAACACAGGGAGTTGCTTCCAAATGTAAGAAGATACTTATCTGAAATGTTCTAGTAATTTATTTTCACAGTACCTCAGCTTCACGTGTCAATTGATGATATTTCTCTCACCCAATGGGCTGGAGCTGTCCTTTTTTGGATTTGCAATTGGAAACAACATCAGCTAGCCGAACAAATAGCAAATACAAGAAAAGGTCCTAGAGGACTAATTCGCAATTACGCCTATGGTATCTGCTTTGGTGGTTGGTTCAATCTCGTCTCATGTCCTCACTTTCTATTCGAGATATGCATCTACTTGTCACTTTTTCTTGTAATTCCTGATGCCTACGTGTATAGAGTAAGTTGTCAGTTTCATCCGTTTTTCTTCTAAAAAAATCCGTTTCAGTTCATAATCATGTTCGTGTGCATCAATCAAACGTTTGCTGCTCTCATCACTCACTCCTGGTACCACAAAACATTCCCAAAATATCCGAAAAGTCGGAAAGCTCTCATTCCTTACGTTCTATGATGCTCTTCTCCCGGTTTCTTTTTATTTTTTCGCTACTCGTGTCGCTAGATTCTTGTCATAAACCAAAATTTATAAAGCAATTATTTATAGTTTATTAATCCAAATGTGTGCAACATAACTGTACAAAACACATTACATGAACTGACGAGACGAAAAGCTTTTTCATTAAAATCAGGGACAAGGATGACCCGCATCGTGAGTTAAATTGATTGTGGATGAGAAGGTGGATTCATAATTAGATGATTGAAATGAAAAACTCGAACATGTGACAGAAACTGTACGAGTAAAAATTGTATGCGAATTTTGAACCCGCAATGAGAATGAGGAAGTAAGAAAAACAAAGGATGGTTTAATTATACTGGATATCGATGCTTCGGTGTCAGTGGTTGTGTGTCTGAAATCGGCACGTGTCCAGAAGAAGAAATTGTAGAAGGTGCTGTCGAAGTATCACTCCTGAAAAATATTCACGGAGAATGCGATGAAAATAGAAAATTGAAGCATACATTGTAGAAAGCAAACTGTCTGATTGATCATCTGAATTCTGCGAGTCGTGTCGAACATGATTAGTTGATGTCTTCAACAATTCCTCCGTACTTCTGAAATATTTTTTAAAAATAAAGTATTTGATTTGTGTTACATACTCTTCTCTCGTGTCCTTCCAATCCACGAGTCTTGGCATGGATCCAATTGTTTTTGACGCTGAAAGTCTTACTGTTGATGCTCCCCCCGATGCTATTTGGCCGACTTCGTTGAACTTGTGCAGCTGAAATTGAACCTATTTTAATAGACTCAATTGCATTTAAAGCGAACCTTGTTGCTTTTCTTATTTCGTTTATAGAGAAGCATAAGCACAATAATGAGAGCAACGACGCAAAGAGACATCAGAGATACAACAATCAGCGAAGTAGCAGAGCTTCCATTTCCATCATCCACTCTTGGTCCAAGAGAAGTTGGGAATGATGCTGAACCATTTCCATAACCATATGGAGACCATTTTGCATCTAGAACTTTAAATGGAAAACTGTGATAAAACTTTTTGATAATACCTTTGCAAAGCGGACAACAATGTCCTTCAATTGGTACAGGATCATCACAATGTGGACAAACCATCTGACGACAGACAGTTTGACCACCGGTTACACAAGAACAATTTGAGCATCTACCATCTTGCCACTGCTCTCCAATTGCATAAACAGATGATTGATAAGAGCAAACAGCTGATGATGAAAGAGCATCTGAGCACACTGGACAACACTTTCCTTTGATGACAAGCGGATTTCCACGACATTCAAGACTCTCATCGCAAGCTTCTTTGTAGCAATCAGCAGAGCCTTCAGCAGAGCAAACACACGATGTACAGTCATCTTGACGCCATGAGGAACCCATAATAGTTTAAAAATAATTTTGAACTCTCAACTTAATTTAAGCTTACCAACAATATGAGCTGTTCCAGCATCATCCGTACACACAATAGTATCACCTTTCTCATTTTTCGTATTCTCAACTTTTTGCTCTGGACAAGTTGGACAGCAGTCTTCTTCGTTTTGATATTCGGGGTTAGGACAGGCGATCGGAGGACATTCTGTCGTTCTACAGAGTACGTGTCCAACACGACAAGTACATGAGACACATGGTGCCAATTGCCACGTTTCACCATCTGTGAAGAGTCTTCCAGTTCCAGGTGACTGGCATACTGTATGCTCATGTTTTTGAGCTGCCAATGAATTGCTCGATTTTGGTTTCTTCTTCTGATCAATGCAAGATGGACAACATTCATCTGTGTAATGGTTATCAATTATACAAATTATTTCCAACAACAAATACCTTCTTTTTGCACCCATTTTTCATCAGCACAATCTGATGGTTTTGTTGGACATGAAATCAATGAACAGAATTCTTGTTTGTTTTCACAGAAGCAATGTCTACATCCATCACTCCACCATTCTCCACCATCTCTCACGATTTGATGACCGTCATTTGAGAACGATATGCATCTGAAATTTTCTTAAAATGGGCTTGCACTCTAACATAGGTATACTTACTTTTCACTGTGATACTCAGTTTGCTGCGCAGAGCCGGCTCCAAGTTTCGTTGATTTAGTTGTGCCTTGCTTCTTATCCAATTTCGATGAAGCTGTAACTTTTGATATATCTCAAAATATTCTATGTATATCCAACCTCGACACTTGCACAACGAACATCCCGCCGAATTCGTCTCGAATCCATAGAGACAATGCTTGTGGCACTGATGGAGTGGTGGACATTTTGAGCACTTGCATACTGTGCAACCATCCTCATCCTTGAGGTATCCGTGAGCGCATTGTCTATAAGAAATTAGGTGATGAATATGTAATCATTATAAGCAACTTACTTTTCACAGTTTTCGTCATTAAGCTCACGACATCTTGGGTTAGTAGGAACTTCATCTGGAAGACATTCACACACATAGCAACCAATGTTATCACGACGAAGTCCATTGGCACATCTGTAAAATTCATTTAGATAAATTTATTAAGTTCAAACGAAAAACCTCAGAGAACACAGTTCGAGTGATGGACATGTTGCAGGAGGTCTGATGATGGTAGGTTCATCACAAACTGGACAACACTGCCCTTCAACTTTTCTTGGATTCTCGCAATCTGTTTTACACATATATTTCTCGCACATATGAGCACCAAGTTCGGAGCATGTACAGGATGTGCAGTCGTCTTTTTGCCAAGTTGCACCTCTTTCAAGTTTGGTTTGATTATCAGTCTGACAGCCAAGACATACTGGACAACATTCTCCAGTTGGTATGCCGATCCAAGTGCACTCCTCTGAAATATAGTTCGAAGTTCAACTCTAGTCGCCCAAAAGATATATCAACATTAGGAAAATAAACTAACGATTCACTTTTGGGCATGTCATCTTGTTGCAAACTGAAACTCCTCGAATACACTGACAAGATTCACAATCTGACACGTGCCAGGTTTCAAGTGGTTGTCTCTCAATACCACTGTGATTACATTTTGCTTTTGACAATTCAGCATCCACACACTCCCATTTATCACAGCATCTTCCTGGAAATCCAGTTCCTTTCTTCGTGACATTCACAACTTTTCCATCTGGACATTGAGCAGGACGACAGATTGAGCCACGGCATTTGCAGGATTGTCTTATTGGGCAACATGATTCTTTTGAAATACTCTCTGGTGGACGGATACTATCAGGTGGACATTCTTCTTCATCTTGGAACATAGGAGGACAGTGCACATTTTCGCACTTTTTCTCTGAAATTTTAACCATAGTTAAATTAAACAAAACTGTTAACAGAAATGCGATAGCTCAGATTTGATATACTCCGGTAAGATGATGAAGTTTAGACTAACTAACGAAATTGGACCACACAAATGTGGTAAGAATATTCATATTAGTGGTCACGAGTATTTTACAAACGGCGAATCATCTCTATAGAAAACCAGCACTTCGTTAATTGTTTTCCTGAATATCAGATGGGTTTCTGCAAATTTCTATTAATGTTTCCATAGTTTCAAAATATTTTCTCAAACATTTACCCCTGGAAGAATGTCTAGAGAGTTATGATTTAAAAATCATGTAATTTGGAAATCAAATATTTTGTATAACTAATTGTTCGAAATCTTATAGAGACATCCTATGATTTGTTTCATGTTTACCTTTCTTATGGCATTCATAGTATGCACAACATTTTCCAGGTATATCTGAACCTTTTTCAACCATCACAAGTCGCTCTTCTTTTGTACAAGTTGGCACGGATGGAACGCATTTCTGAAATTGTACAACTCTTTTGTCAACACATTAATTCTTAGAAAAGATTGAGATCGCCATCTCTCAATTTAATACTTTTTCATCTCAATCCCCGAAACAATGGTCTTGATACGTCAAAAAGTAGAACAAGACTAGAGAAAAGATCCTTCCGCAAGAGAAAAAAAAACGATAGAAGGCTCTGTTCGGTTTGTGCACTCATCGGTTGATGCTTCTCAGGAGGACAAATAAAACAGTTACATTTCGACGAATTGAAGAAAAAACCGAAAAAGCGAGGGTCGTCGAGAGATAAAAGAGTGCAAACTAACCTTCTGATCACAGTGGCAAGAGCCCGGTGGTGGACAACAGTTTCCCGGCGCTGGCGATACAGTGATCAGCTGAGAGTCTGATGGACATCCTTTGTGAAAAACCAATGGACAAATTGCTTTCAGACAATCGTCATGCATTCTTTCTGAAAATTCTCAATTCTTTTAAAGTGTTCAAATCTCAATAATATATGCAGTTTGATAGAAGAATTTTTCAAGCTAACTATAAGATAGTGTTTAAACTGCCACACGCATAGTCAATGCATTTTCAAGTGGGCTGTATGATTTCTGAACAAATACAAACAAGAAATTCAGTGTTATTTCAAAAAAAAAAGAAGATAGATGATGATAGAAATACGTCAAATGTAAAGTAAAATTTCAATAAACTTTCGGAATTTTTTAATTTATAGCCAAAAAGTTGCAAATACTTAGATTTCACCTATCATAACTTTGAATGCTGGATAAAAGTGATTTCGACAATTTATATTTTCCTAGATATTTTTTTATTATTTGTAAATGATCATTATACTTTTCAAAAATTTGACTGAAAAACTTCATACATCAAAAAAAGTTTGAAAAAAAACCTTTTGTTAGCAATACCGCGTGTCGCCAAAACATATATTATTTTGAATATTAAACATACAGTAATCATGCTCTTATTGCAAGTTTCATACGACTCTTTTTTCAAATTAAATAGCTGATTGTATGAAATAAAAAATGTTTTCGAATCTGAGTCGTATGTTGAGCCTAATTGAAATAAAACAAAATATTGAAAGTAAGCCACGTTATGAAATGAAGCTAAAACATTTCGACAAGGATTTCGATGCTGTTTTCGACAAGGATTTCATAGCGAAATGGTATTGAAATCGTGTTACATCTTATTTTTGTAATCTATAATAAAGCTTCACAACAGAAAAGAGCAAGGAACTAACAAAATTGTAATGTCCTGGCACAATGTACCCATATTTGTTCTTCATTCATATTATTCTAACATCACCCAAGAAACACTAATTATAACCTTCCCATCACCAGATGTCATTTGGTACACGAATTGTATCAACAGATGTGACGGACCGACGACATCTAACGTCGTCTTTTTTCTGTTTTATACCGTTTTAGTTTTATTGATTAATTTGATGACTTCTTTTAGGAATTGCAAAGAGTGAAAAGAATACTAAACGATGGGCTCATGAAGATGAGTTGATGGACCGTACGAGGTGGCAATTAGTACAAAGAAGAGGAAGATTTAATTTGATTCAAGAAAATGACAGCTCGAAAGAGACAAAACCCTTTAAAAAGACAGAAAAGTTCTTCTTGTCTTCTTTGTTAAGCCATATGTCAAAAAGTTGAGGTGGCAGAATGAGATGCAAATTGGAAAGAGAAGAAAATAGTACTCTTTTCTAAGTTCTCACCTGACAATGAGCTGCACTTTTCGGCATTTCAGAAACATATAATGTTAAATGAACAAAGCAAATGACTATTCTGACAATAACGGTTATCTATCAAAAAGGAATCCATTCAAAAAAGTCAATGACAGTTAAAACTTGATGAGGGTCAAGAGATCCAAATTGCCTATTAATTTTAACTTTTTGAATTATCAACCTAGTCTTTCAAAAGAAAATTGCACAAAATGACTGTAGGGTAAGGTAGTTTTCTGTGAGGTAGCTTCGTAAACAAAAGAAAAACCCTTTTTGCATGCAAAATATGGATGCTAGCTTTTTTCTTAGAAGCCATATTTATATATATCTCAAAATGATCACAGTCTTCGAAGGTATAAAATATCTTTCAAAAACTACAGTACTTTTACTACCTGTTAATGTCACGGTAAACTTTGAAATAGAACAAAACGTAAATGAGCCAAATCATATGATAGGGGACAAGAGTGCGAGCAACTCGTCGGTATAAATTGGTGGATGAGAGCATCAAACACCAATAAAGAGGAAACAATTCAAAAAAGCAGGAGAAAAACGAATCGGAATATCGTCCTCCTCACTTTGTGTCGATGCTCCGTGTTTGTTTTTCTCGCCACCTACCGGTGAAAAAACTCTTTCCCCCTCTCTCAGGGTAGATCATGTGTTCGAAACTAAAAAGAGCACACCACGGCTCCTTTGCTCTCTGTCTGCAGGTCCCAATGGGACATTTTTAGATGATTGAAACAACATGAAATTGTAAGATTGAGACCCAAAAAAGGCGACAAGGAACAAAGAGAACAAGAAGAACAAAAAAAGAAAAAAATTTTGGGATGTTGCCAGTTGAGAAAGCCTAGAGGGTCCGAGATGTTTACACGATGACAAACGGGCGACTCATTTCACGCCCTTTACATGGTTTTCGAGAGTGTACTCTTTAAATATCATGGAGATTTCATTCTTTGATAAAAACACGAAAGCTAAAAACCGAGAAAAACTAAGAAATGAAATGATCAAATACGACAAACTAATTAGAAAATAAGAGTGAACGCTAGGAAATATGGAATACATAAGTAATTTTTGTTCAAATTCAAAGTACAAAACGTGCTTTTCCATTCAAAAAATGGAATCATCTGACAAGTCCGTCAAGTATTTACATTTTTCCCAAGATTACTGTAGCAAACAAGAAGACATCAACATATATGTAAGTTGCCTTTGGTTGGAGAAAAGAAGATGGAATTTCAAATATGTAAACGAGAATGAAATGAACATTGAAAATGGAGACGTCGGCACATTGTAACGTCATGAATCATGTGTCACAGAGAATAAAACGTCACGGACAGTTCGATTCCGTTTGTCAACAAAAACTTCTGTTCTGTGGTTACCGCCATCACCCCCTTTGTCACTTATTTTGACTCTATTAATTTCTTTTTGACAATATCTGTTCAAGAAGAGAATGCCTTCTAGCACACCTGATTGCTCCGTTCGGAGAAAATTGACAAATGAGAAGAGAAGTAGAAAGACGCAGACGACTAGTTGCATTCTCGAGCTGTAAATATAGTGAGTAGGAGAAAGAGGATTAGAGCACAAAAATACACAAAAATCACATGGAAAAAAGAAAGAAGGATTTGAAAACATGAGAACATCTGATCAGGTGGACACCGAGAAGATACTTGGTGATGACTGAAGAACAAAAAAGTTGCAGATGACAGGGTCAATTTCAAGTTGGTCAAGGCATATGAACCATTTTTATGCATTTCAAAGCAAAAATCAACTGGTACACATTACGATGAAAGGCGTTTTATGGAAGTGGCAAGTTACAATATGCAGAAAAACAAAGTACAATTTATACATTATAAGCAATGGATTCGGTTTGTCTAAATTGAAACAACAGATATTACATAGTGAAACCAAATTCATTGCAGTTAATATAGAAAATAATGAAAGGCATTTTTATTTTGAAGTTTCAAACAAGTTTATTTTTATTTGTTGAAAATAATTTTTGTATATCAAATTTTTCTGATTTTTCCTTGTTATTTAAGCACAGAAATGTCGGGAATAGCCATTTTGAAATTTCAAAGTATGTACACATAATTTTTGATATATACTAAGACATTTTCAAATTCAAATGAGAAGCAGAAAGATTTGCCGATGACAAAAATAGAAAAAAAAATTTCATGAAAAGAAGCTTAACCATTACTAATCTCCAAGACACCAAGCTCTTCTTTCCGTAAAAAAATTATCGAAATGATTTACGTCGTCCCGCATATGGCCAACTCTATGCAACACTTGAAGACAAAGTAGGCGGAGTCAATTGAGGGAGACAGAGGTTAGACACTTCTCGAAACTCTGTTCTTTTTCGGTGTCGCGCAATTGGTTAGTCATTCGTTCCGTTTTTTTTTTTTGAAATTTTCTGTTTCCTATGCAATCATAATTCGAAAATTGAATTAAAGTTTGATGGCATCTTGAACGAAACAACACGGAATAGACAAATACAGGAAGGAGTACATTTTTGAACTGAAAATCCAGACAAAACCAAATGTGCTTGAGCATAAAATAATTCGAGATCAGGTTGAGACGGAAATTCTACAACAAGGCCGATCGTGGCTCGTTGTTCCATTATATTTCAGTAAAAATGTAGAAAATGTTTTAATAATCTATAAACTTTTCATTTTGAGTTAAAGGAGTTGGGAGGTGCTTAATGATGGCTTAAAATCTTCCAATTACCAAACATTGGAACAACATGCCGCAATCAAGAATTTTCTAGCTCACTCCTTTTCTAGATCTTGAAAGAAATTGATAAAAACAATTTATTTTTGAACAATCTAAGTATTTTTTAACAACATTCAAGTTTTGGTATGCTCAGAATCCTTGCAATATTTCAATTACTTGATATCCCCATTGCCTACATTGTCCGATTTTTTATCCACAACAAGATCGTTTCAATTCTCAAGTTAGTCCAACCCATTTTCTACCTTTGCAAGCCGCCCTATCTGCGGACACAACATAGAGGACTTTTTGGTTAAAAAACTGCGGGCAGAGTGAAGTAAAGTAAATAGAAATTGTATATTCGGGAGAGCAGGGTGGATTGCGTCGTCCGGCGAGCACACACGAGAAGCCTCAGCACAAGAGAACCGCCACCATTTTGAGAAGTCATTTTTTATAGGAAGAGAAAATGAAAGAGAGAGAGAGATAGAGAGACTGAGAAGAAACCCTATCAAATTTCAGCAATAAAATAAGCCCAATAGTAACTCTAGAGCACCCTTTTCTTTTTAATTAGGAAGCATTCTGGACCTCGAAAAAACAACCAAAGTTCTTTCAAATCGAATGAAACATGCAAAGGGACTTTGAAATATTGAAGAAAATATACCTTTACATCGACTTGAACCATCAAGATCGTTTTCCTGATGACATGAAAGATGCGAATCACAAACAAGACCAGGCCCGTCGCAAGTTTCACCGATTTGTCGAATGCAGACCTGCAAGTATAACTTTTTGTTTATTGTTTGAAAGCCGTTAAAAAAGACCGCACATACTTTTTTATAGACTTTTGACTTATGTTTAAGTTTATTCAGTGTATTTCTTTTTGTAGAAACAAAATTATAACTAAAACCGCGGTTTAAAAACCGAAAGTAAGATTTAAGGGACAGTTATTATCATTTGAAACTTAGAAAGTTGAACCACTTTCAAAGCAATTAGGATTATTTTTAATGTACCGTGTTTCCTCTATTAGTAAAAAAAGTACTAATTATCGGGAACCTATCTATGTGCAATTTCATTATAGGAATAAGAGGAATAAGAGCTCTAAGAGGATACACGGTATCTGAATTATGCGTTTCTATCAAACGGTTCTTCGTTTTGGTACTGATTTGACTGTGTAGCATAATACATTAAAGCTCATCTTTATTCAGTTGTTTCACTGAGCATTTGATCCTTTCATTTGTTCATTTGATCATTGTCCAATAATAATTAAGTTATTGGGGATTTATGATAATAGTTAGAATTTTAGTCATGAGAAATTGTGGAAAATTATTTCAAAAGCTCACATTCAATGTTCTGGAATTTTAAAAAGAAAATTAAAACTGAGGAACTAGAATATTAAAATTAATTTTAAAAATAAGTTTTAAAGAATTGTTAAACCATAGTTCGTTTTCTATCAAAATTTTAAATTACTCACTTCGCAGCAATCGCACTGATCCTTTTTCAATTGCTCGCATCCTGAAACATCTGGACATGAATCCTTGTCACATGTCCCGCACAATGTGGTCTTTTGGTTTTTTGCATTGGAAATGATAAGAAATGTGAAGAGTAAAATAATACTACTTGACCACTGCATTTCAACAATTCTGCATAACCGTTTTTGCCGTTCAGCGGAGAAGCCGCGTGATGAACGGCCCACAAGCTCTGCAAAGAAAAATATGAAAATTGTAGTCATGTATATAAATTTTTTGTCGATTTTTTTGGGACCATGTAACTAAGATTTCAATTCAAATGAAAAAGTAAGTAAAACGAGAAACAGAGAGACCGTCTCGTAGTGTCCCAATTTGAAATGAACTGTGTCTGTGCAGGCCCCGCCTTTGAAAATCGAACTGCGCGGGATCTTCACGACGGTAAAGCACAAGAATCAGAGAGGTTATAGACAACGAAAGTGATCCGAGTCGATCGGTGAAGAAGCTGCACTGTCAAAGAGAAAGAACACAAGCGAGCAAGCAGGGAGACGAAAAAAGGTCTGTTGACATTGGGCGAAAGACAAAATGATGAAGGTGCGCGGAGACAGAAAGATGGTAGCAGAAGCTCGTAGTATACCGAACTGGCGCCCGATGGATTAGAACACTTTGTTTTGCAATTCAATAGAAAGAAACAACAACATAATTAAGAAGAAACACTCAGTTCATTTGACAAAGGAGACCTAGTTCCGTGTTATAACATTGATAATGACTTTCATCAAAGATTCTAAGTTTATTCATGTTTACTTTAGAAACTAGAACCAGATCAAACAAAAAAAAATAGGTGGATGTTCCTATGCTACCTACTCAAAAGAACAGTTTTTACTTAACTATTTGTTTTATTCCACAGTTTTTCAAGAGAAGAGAAGTTATCTAGTTTTCAAAAATAACAAGTGATTTTATTACTGATAAAACTATTACGTCTCGTGCAAAATGTTCATTTGAAGAATTCAACTTTCAAATGATTCCGGAATTATCTTCAACGTTCACTAAAGAATTTACCGTTTGAAATGCAGAAAAAAAGAATATTGAGGAGCAGGAAACCTGGAATATTTGAAATCTGGAGAAAATGAAACCCTGAAAAACACACAGAAAACTGGTCGCTAAGCGTGTCAACCTTACAAAAAGATTACGGTACTTTCCCTATTAGCCTTGTACATTTAATGCTCTATCTTGGCAGCTCATATTTGGTTATCCTTGGTATTATCACAAATTTTGTCAATACTAAAATATCAAAAAGTAATTGGCACCAAATTTATGTGCTACATTTTTAAGCCGAAGAAAACCTAGAAATAGTTTCTTAAAGTATATCAATAAGGGTAGTGCTATATTTTGTGGTATTCTATTGAGAAGTTTCCAATTAATTAGGAAGACATGCCAATCAGCCGAATGATCGAAGAGCATTCAAATCGTATTAAATTTGAAATAATACTTCTTTAACTTTAAAAAAGTACACAATGTTCCACAAAAAACGATTCTTATGAAAACTCAATAAAAATCGCCTGGTTTAGGCCATAGTAAATTTTTTATGTGTTCAAAATGCTCTTATCAACTTGAGTGAACGAGGACAAGAAAATAGACAAAAAACGAGTCGATGAGAGATGGAAAAGGAAACATTGAAACCATTTAGATTATGCGGGTCTAGACGGGAAAAGGTAAAAAAACGTCTCATGGAGGTCTCATTGAAATACATGCTGCCTCAAATAAGAAACCGGTAAGGAACGGTGTGATAAAAGATAGAAAATGAGATGAATGTATGGTAAAGAAGGAGAGGTGTTTTGTTATTAGTGAGGGTGTAAAAATATTAGAAGAGGAATTTCAGAGATAGAGGAGAAAGAGTGGAACGGAATGCCTTTTCAGCAAAAATTCCCTTTCTTCTCTTGTAGCTCGGTAATTTTTTATCACAAACACTTCATCGACGTCTTTCACTAAAAAAAGAAAAAAAGAAAACAGTTTGAAACTATCGAGAAAGGATGATGATCGAGAGGATGATTGGCGTGAAGGTGAGAAGATTGATTACAGTGTATATTGGCGTCGAAATGTCTCTTCGGTATATTTCTCCTTTTGCCTTCGAAAGGAAAAAATGACAAGAGGTTAGAAAATGGAATGTGTTTGACTCATTTTCATGGTTATCAGTAGAATGTCGATCAGCTGCGGGTGCTCGAAGAGCAAGCATCATCGGTAGCCAAAAAGTGACGAGAAATTGGAATGATGGACAGGAAACGGAAGGGCAAGAAAATATTTATGGAACAATAAAATGAAGTTTATGTCGAAATTGAAAAGTTTTGAAATTTGAAATATATTTTCTAGTATCAGCTCGTGTGTTTTAATACGGTAAGTTATACGAGGTACGTCTCAGAGAAAATTCCAAAATTATCAAATGCTTTCGGTTCTAGAAGCTTGCTTCCCAGTTTTCTGTAAAAAGAAAGTTTAAACACTTTGGATAACACTGGTTCTAATGGATTATATAAATTTCCAAAACCTTTTGTACCAAGTTATCGAAAGAAACTTTTAATTCGAAAATAGCTAGAAAGTTTTGTTTCCACGAAGAAACAAAATGCCTACTTCTGTGCCTAGAAGGCAGAAATAACTCGCCTTGAATGGGAGAATAGTTATGTATCACTCTTTCCTAGTTCAAATTATCTAGAGGTAGGCGGTTTTTTTTGCAATTGACAGATGCATCAAAGCTGATTTGAAATTTGTGGTTCAGCACAGAAACATTTTAAAGCGTTGTTCCCTATTTGTATTGCACACCACTATTACATAAACTTAAATCAGAGAATGTTCACCATATCTTACGCGCATGGTCTCGCCGCGTGGGTATTGAGTTACTGTAATTCTTGTCAATAAATGTTATGTATGTAAACTTCAAAATAAATGCAATCGTTTTAATATTTTCGCCAAGTTCCGCGTGATTTTAATATTGGTATTTTAAAAACTAGAATCCAATCAGTATAACTTTGTGAGATTCAGTTCAATTCACATTTCCAGTTCAGTTCGTATCTTCAAAAATAATAATTTTCATTTTTTCACAACTGATCGAGAATCGAAATCCAAAAAACATAGGTTCACCGACGGTTCAATAAACAAAAAAGTTTAAACTATTCTGAGAGTAAAGCAGCTATAAAAAGTTCCAATTTGGCTTCAACACAGACGAGACCTCCCCGTTTGATAGGTTGGTCAGGCGATGAAAGGACACTAAAACGACACCATTTTAGAAGTGCCGGTCGCTTCTGACGATTTCATCGACCACTGATTTATGTGGACCTTTTGGAAAGAAAGAGAAACCAATTAAAATAAATGAATTGAAAAGATTTAAATGTGATTATATGAATCAGTTAATAAATGAGTTGGAAAGAAAAAATCCGAATGTCGCAAATAAAGGAGTATTTCGGATGAAAGTAGTTGAAATAGAGGAGGACACGGGCCTGAAGATAACAATTATCCGTTATCAGGTGGTAGAGTATCCGTGTATCAAATGCGGGTCATCAATGTCGTCGTTTGTCTCTTTTTCTAATGCCCTTTTGCTGGATGATTTCGGTTTCATTTAATGGAAAAATGGAAGAAGGAATAAGAGGTGACGCAATTCAATTTCAAACCAAAAGTAAGTTGAAGAAGTGAATGAATTCAAAGTGGAAAATGTATTTACAACAGAGAATGATGGATTCAGGTGGTTGTTGGTTTGAAAGATAAACGTTTGAATGAGAGTGGGGGAGAATAGGATGCCTATAAAGAATAAATTAGTTAACAGGTAGGGGATTTTAAGAGAATTCAGAGAAACGGGGATAAATGAACATAAAGCACTTTTAAACATGTTAACACGAAAATAAAGTCACAATATTTAAGCTTTGATTCCAAGTTTGGCCATACATCTTGCAATACCACCCTCTTCATATTCTTTCTTTGAAACCCAAAAATCTTGATCACGATCCTTCATCAGATTTGCAAGAACAGCTCCTCCAAGGAAAACCATGTGCTTACGGCTTGGTGGGGCTTCTATACGGATTTTGAATTTCTGAAAATAAATAAATTGGAACATTGCTGGTAATTTTTTCAAGGTCGTAGCCACGCCCACTAAAGAAGGATGTAAGTAAACACTGGGGTGATGGGGCGGAAAACTAAGATGTTGAGTGAGTGTTCTTTTAGGAGACCTCACACGAAGAAATCAAATGCATTTAGTTAACACATCATCAAATCGTCATTGACGACCAAAAGCGCCATTCTTAAAAGGAATGGTCAAATAACCAAAAGTAAAACTACTACAGGAACACAAATATCTGGGAATGCGTAGAGTGCAACATATTTGACGCGCAAAATATTTCATAGCGAAAACTACAGTAATCCTTTAACATTGTCTAGTTTAATGAGCTTGATTTTTAAAATGAATTTCTTTTTGATCTGTTTTCTTAACTTTAATAATGTTCTATCAATAAATAAATGATTCAACTCAGCTAATCGAGCTCTTGAATCTACACAAGAACTATAGTAGTCATACAAAGGATTACTGTAGTGTTCGCTACGAGATATTTTGCGCGTAAAATATATTTCGCGATACGCATTTTCAGAAATTTGTGCTTTCGTAATACTTCCCATTCAAAAATTGGCATTACATAAAAATTGTTTTTTTTTTTTCAAAAAAACTTTTTACTTTTTGATTGATAATTATTTGTGGAAAAAATTTCAATTCTACTACCAACTGTTTTGAAACTAATCTTTAATCGATTTTTTTTGATTAAAAAAAAGACAGCCATAGTGGGCGAAAATAAAAAATTTTCAGAAATTTTCGAGTTATAAAAATTTTCGAAAATTTAGAAATTCGGCGACAAAAAATTTCGGCAATTACCGGGTTCAAAACTATTAGAAAAAATAACTATAAAAATTAACAAAAAAAATCAATTTCTACTGTAGTAAATGTGTTTTTGATGAAGAAATATAACTCAAAACGACCTGAATATTTTCAATTTTCTATTCGGTAATTGGAATTTATTTTTGATAATTCGAAACTTTGACAACTGCTGAATTTTGAAAAACTCAGCGATCGGCATTTTGACAATTGCCTAGTCTCAACATTATTCCGGCAATATCCTTGTGGCCGAATTTTCGGAAATTCGTTACCTGGAACGCGTCAGTATTTCCATGCAATACGCGATCCAAATACAGCTGTTTCAGTTCCTTCTCAAGACGGCTGGGCAATCCTGGATACATAGTGGTTCCACCGGAAAGTACGATATGCTTGTAGAAATCAAGGCGAGTATCTATAAAAGGGATTTATAATGGAAATGCACAATTTCATTTTTGAAATACCTATATCACTGGCTTGAATACATCCGAAAAGAAGTTCCGAGAGACCAGCTTTTTCAACATTAATCAGATGTGGTTGGAATAGAATTTCTGGAGCTTCGAATCGTTCACCTCCGAGACGAATCACACGACCATCAGGAAGAGTGTATTGTTGAGAAAGAACTGTAGTCTCTAGTGCCAAACGTTCTTCTTGCTCAACATCATATGCAATGTAACAAAGCTTTTCCTTCATTTGGCGAACAGTTTCAAAGTCAGCAGAGTGATTGAAGTTGTATCCACGTTGCAGAAGAAGCTGAAAACAAATATATGTTAGTTTCTAATAAACCATATTTTGTCACTATAGCAATCAGGAAAATAATTGAATTAATATGTAACATTTAAAAACTTACCTTGATAAGATACTTGGTAATATCTCTTCCTGCAATATCCAATCGTCTTGTCAAATGATGAAGAGCAAATCCTTCGTAAACAGGACAGATGTGGGTAACACCATCTCCGGAGTCAACTACAACTCCTGTCAAAAGACCTTGAGCATAAAGAGTGAGCACAGCCTGAAAATATAATCATTATGATTTTATCATGAGGATTAACTATTACCTGAACCGCCACATAGATAGAATTGAATCCATACTGCTCAAACATAACTTGAAACATTTTCTCACGATTGCTGTTCGGATTGAGTGGTGGTTCTGTCAGCAGCAGTTTACACTCTTTCGGGTCGATATCCAACTTTTCCGGTCCAAAAGTATGATCCCATACATGCGCCATATCATCCCAGTTTCTAACAATTCCGTTGTCCATGGGATAATTGATATCAAGCATTTGACGAAGCTGAGAGCACTCCTCGCCAACCATCAAATCCTGTGAGAAAACAGTTATAAGACCTTTCTGTGTAAAGTTTTACCTTAATTTCAATATTTCCAACTCTTTGTGTCGATCTCACGATTGGCCGACCGACCATTGAAGGGAATATATGAGCTGGGAAATTGGTTCCTGCATACCCGCATTTGACGAACTGCAAATACAGAATTTTTGAAAATAAAATGGGATAAAATTTTGCAACTTACACCTGTTCCGTTGTCAACGACAATCACCTTTCGCCCTTGCGAATCCATTTCGCCTGAAAATTGTTAAATCGATTGTGCGGGTTTCGAATGAGTCATAAAGAGAAGAAAAGTAAATAAATAGCAAATTTGCTTGCCAATCGATGAAACCGGTAAAAATTTCGTTTTGACACTGTCTTAGTTGGCTTAAAATAGAACAAAGTACGAACATTTAAGCAATATTTTACATTACTTAGATTTTAATTTAATGAACGAGGGTTTCTGGAAAGTAAATCTGACTATATTTAGTGGAGATCGCCGTCAAAATACGCGGAAGTCGATGGAAAAATGTTTCTACAATTTCGCGAGAATTTTTATGTTCTTCATAGAATACGAAAACAATTATAAGATTAAAATATACAGAAAAGAAATAAGGAAATTCTATTGAAATAAAAACATGACAGTTCTGTCTATAGTGGAGACGCAGGGAATTGGTTGTCGATGGAGCAGATTTGCAGCAAGAGTATCGTAGTGTAAAAACAGATTTAAAAAATCTAAATCATGAACCTTTGTTTTTTTTATTATTTTATTAGTTTTATTTATAACATTTATTTTTATTTACATGTTTACCATATTTATGATTTTTTTTACTTGTGTGATTAGTTTTTGGTAGAAATTTCTGAATATTTATGTAAAAAAACATTTTCAACATCTGTAATAAATAAGTTGCGATATGGATTGTACCGAATTATTTCCACATGAAACATGGCTTTTTATAATAAAGGCTCTTCCTCACATCCAAAATTTTAATTTCTCAGTTAATTTTAAGAAAAATGGGAAGAGACAACATAACAACTAGGATAGGTCATGTGTATATGGTAGTGTTCCTATCGTGATTGGAAATGATCACAATATAACGTCATTCTTCTGTTAATTCAATTTTTCTCTGTTTAGTAAACTTATTGAACTCTAAATACAAACTTCGCAAAGAGAGTGTTTCAATGATCGAACGCTTCGTTCAAAGTCTATGAATTACCATTGAATAGTGTAAATTACAACAAACATCACATCTTAACTTTCAAAAATTGTTCAATGAAACTTCCATTGTTTGTTGAACTGTCCCCCTCCTCCTCTACCTATCTCTTATTTATATTTAATGTCCTCTATTCTTCATTTCTTGCCATTTTTATATTCTTTTATCTCATTTAAATGTATTTTCAGACTATGAGTGTTTTCACAAATGTTGTTGGTGGTGCATTCAAGTTTTCCGATGGATACGAAATGCCAAAAATTGGTCTTGGAATCTCTCGAATTGAAACTCAACAAGATTTAGATGTCTCTATTGAAGCCGCTCTGAAATCTGGATATCGTCAATTTGACACAGCCAATCTCTACAAAAACGAAACGTTTCTTGGTAATTCCCTGAAGGTAAATTTAAACTGATTTCTGAAAAACTATTCAAACCTCTAAAATTTTAGAAATATCTACCACAATTTGGCTTGACACGTGAAGATGTGTTCATCACTACTAAAGTTCGTACTCTCAATGAAAATACTGTGGAGGAAACTGAGAAACAACTAGCCAATTCCCTTGCAACTTTGCAAACCGAGTAGGAAAATATTTGTTGAGTTATCATCAGAATTATTTCTATTTTCAGTTATGTAGATCTTCTTTTAATTCACTATCCACGTGACCGTGATACTGGAAACGATGATGACTACGAAATTAACAAAAGTAGAAGGAAAATTGTTTGGCAGACACTTGAAAAGGCAAAAGGTATGTTGGTTTCATGGTCATTTCATATAAAGTTGAGTTCCTTTTTCAACGTGGTTGGCGTTATCAATTATTTTGAAATAATAGTGGTAGATCAATCCGATCAAAAAAATCATTCTCTCATCTTACTCTAAGAATACTTTTGCAATTGCAATGTAATTAGTAGATTCCAATGTTCAGAAAATTATATTTATAAATGAAACAACCTATGAATTGATGAAGTTCCGTTTTTAGATTTTCTAAGTATAATGTTAGTATTACAACTGAGCAGTTGTGACACTTTACAAAATTCCATCTTTAAAAAAAATTAAAAATTACATTTTTCAGAGTCTGGAAGAGTTCGTTCAATTGGAGTGTCCAACTATGAAGTTTATCATCTCGTTGAAATGTTTGAGTATGCAAAAATTCGTCCAGTCCTCAATCAATACGAATACCAACCGTACTTGACTCGTCCAACTCTTAAAAAGTTCTGTGATCTGAACAATATCGTCGTTCAATCATATTCTTCTCTATGCTGGGGAGATAAAGAAATTCTTCAAGAGAAACCATTGGTCGATCTTTGTCAAAAATACAATCAGACTCCGCAAGCAATTCTCTATGCTTTTGCACACTGCAGTAATACTTCTATGATTCCAAAATCTGCAACTCCATCGAGAATTCACGATAATTTACACAATGTGAGAAACCTGTATTTTCAAACAATTTAGAATAATTTTTTTCCAGACCATAAAAATCAAATTGACCGAGGACGAGCTGAAATCTCTCAGATCTCTGGACAAGGGAAAATCATTCCCACAGATTGGTCAAACTTGGAGATGTCTATAATTTTTTTTCCATCTTAGATTTTCCATATAGGTATTTCTATTCCGATGTTCAGCATTACCTGTTAATTTTTGTATGATATAAACATTATTTAACATAGAACAATTTTTCCATAACTGCATTTTGTCAAATTATTCAGGATAGTTCAGATAGATTCAAAAACTACAGTAGTTCTAGGAATTTTTTCAAAGGAATTTTAGACATATCATCCCGCAAACTTGAAAATATATAATAATAGTACAATTCCTTTTATAAAATTTTAATTCGAAAATAGCTCAGATTTTTATTGGAGTCGTAGTACGGAGACCCGAAGAACTCGGGGGATGTCCAATTGGGGGGATTACCAACTCGGGGGATTGGCCCCGCCCACAGGACCGTGGCTTGCAATACGCCCATTTCTGCAACTGCCGCACGGTTTCGAAACTGTATTTTTCTCAATAGAGCGAGAATTAACAAGAAAAATACAGTTTCAAAACCGTGCGGCAGTTGCAGAAATGGGCGTATTGCAAGCCACGGTTCTGTCGGCGGGGCCAATCCCCCGAGTTGGTAATCCCCCCAGTTGGACATCCCCCGAGTTCTTCGGGTCTCGTAGTACGATTTTTTGATACTACTACAAGATAGAGTTTGTGGTTCCCAAAAATCCGTTTTACTTACAAATGGGATCTTTATATATTTGGAATCAAAATGTATTTGTCTCTACTATATCCTGGACAGAAGTTACTAAAAACGGCTTTAAAGTATAAAAAGGTTTTGAAATGGAATCAGAAAAAATTGAAATCCGAAATAGAGCTCGAATACGTTTTAGTCGTTTTTTTTTTAAATAATACTTTATTAAATAGTTGTTCATATAAATATGAAAGATTGGTATGAGCTTGATAGAACTTGAGCTAGTCGTGAGCTCACTGATAGGTTGCATATTTTATTTTATTTATGGGACGATGCAAGTGAATTTCTCGTAATTTCTCGACACATTTTTTGCAATGCAAGTGCGCGGAGAAATGACGAGAAATGTCGTGAAATTCGCAATTTCTCCGAAATTTCTCCGCATTTCTCGACATATGATGAACGGTGAGAGACGCAGAGACATGTGTCCCCGCAGGAAACTCCGCCTACTCACCGCACTTTTAACAGGGTGAAATGTCTTACCACCCTGCGGGGACACATCTCTCATATGTCGAGAAATGCGGAAAAATTGCGGAGAAATTGCGAATTTCACGGCATTTCTCGTCATTTCTCCGCACACTTGCATTGCAAAAAATGTGTCGAGAAATGACGAGAAATTCACTTTCATCGTCCCATTAACAATCGAGATTTTTCAATTTGACGTTTTTATTTCTGTGGCACGACGAACGCGTCAGCAATCGCGAAAAGCGCCAGCAAGATGCACTGGCGCACTTCTTGTTTTATTTATACTTGCAAGTAAGCTACTTGTGCAATTGTGTTTTTTCTCTTTAATTTCTTGTAAAAATAGAGGAAACGTGCATCTCTAAATACTTGAGTTTTTTTTTCATATTTGATGATATAATTATTTAACATATAGTTGTATTTTTCGCATTATCTCAAGCAGAGACTAAGATGTGTTTCATCACTAATTTTACCATCATGATTCAAATCCAATTTTAAACTATTCTAAGTTTTTAATTTTACAGGAAACGCAAATGGAAAATAAAGTTCGAAATGGAAGAATCACCTGTGGATTGGCTGCTGAAACAATGATCATGACGCTCTTCGGCGTCTAAACTCTCCTCATTTTTCCTCTTGTTTTGCATTTGCATACCACCTGTTCAATTTCTTTTTCGCTCCATTGACAATTCTGTGAATTTGCGCGCGCCCTATATTTTATCTTGTATTTAAATACAAGATAAAATATATATTTATTATTTTTTAATATTTATTTTTTAAAATATGTTTATTATTTTTTAATTGTATTTTCTCTGAATTCACCAGTGTTTGATGTGTTCATTAAATCTAATGTATTTAAGTTTTTTGTTGTAAAATTTCAAAGCTAGCCAATCTAGTAATAAATTACAAATAGAAACGAATAAATAAAGAATATTAAATATTACCCGATCCTCGTGTTAAACCATTTTTAAGTTTCCCTAACTAACGTTCATATTTTTATTTTATTCCCATTTTTATTTAAAAATAATCAATTCAGATGGCGTCTTCTGCCCCTCCAAGATTTTGTACCGACTACGCTAAACGAGTGGCAAAATGCCAAAAATGTAAAATGCAATTGGAAAAAGGGGTATTGTATTTTATTCTGACAGTAGAAATTTTTGAAAATCTGAATTTCAGGTTCTCAGAATGGGAAAGATCATGCCGAACTTCTTCGTGGCTGCAAAAGATCCAAGCAAGCCACCACCAGATATGAAACAATATTTTCATACAAATTGCTTGTTCGAAATGCTTTTCAAAGCAAGACCAACCACAAAAGTCATCGATGAAACCGACGAAATCGAAGGATTCGAGGATTTGAATGCCGAGGACCAGGATGAAATTAAGAAGTTAGTAGATGAACTAGCAGAAAAAAGAAGTAAAGATGGACCAGCTGAACCAAAGAAAACTCCAGCGAAGAAGAAAACTGAAGAGAAGGAGGAAAAAGGCGACGTTGAAGCAACACCATCAAGAAAGAGAAAAAATGAAGAAACATTAAAGAGTAAGCGACCAACGGAATTTAATGAAGAATCGGATTTCAATTCGTTCTATAAGGTTTGTGCAGAAATCTTGGATGTTGTAATAATTTAGTTTATGTTTCAGTTCGTCAAGGTCTGTTCAGTTTTGAAGGAAATCTCAGTGAAATCGGAAAAATCTGCAGTAATAACCTCGCTTCTTCAGAAAAGTTCGTTTTACTTTTATTTTCGGTAATTCTACAAAGATCTATTGTGCCATGGTGTTCCAATACTTTATTGAAAATGAGTGTAAAAAAATTAATTTTGTAAAATCGCCGAAAATAATTGCCGCCTTTTGTTTTGTAATTATATGTAGTATTTATTCTTCCATTAATATTTTTCAGAAAACTTCGATGGTGACTTGATGCTCTGGCTCACTTTCCTCATTCGTGAATCTGATCAAAGAAGCTACAATATCACCGACGAAAAGCTCATCCAATATTTTGCAAAGGTTTTGAATATATAATTTTTCACATATCTTTATTAAAAAATTTCAGATCCTCGACATGGGAGAATCGAAAATTCAAAAGTACGTCACAAAAAGTAACGACATTGCATTGTCGATTTCACATGCACACGAGAAGAAAGTAACAAATGAGAAAGGAAAATGGAGTCTCCAAAAACTTGACCGTTATCTCGAAAAGCTTTCTAAAATTGAAGATGATGATGCTATTTTGAGCCATTTGAAGTTTGCTGCGAAACGAATGCGTCACGATGAACTGGATATTCTCATTCGATTGATTCGCAAAGAGTTGGATACGGATGCAGATGCTTCAATTATTCTCAAAGGAGTTCATCCGAAAGCTCCAGAAATTTTCCAATCAAATGGATTGGACAGCGTTATTGAAAAGTGAGAATTTTAAAAGGTTCTGATAATCTTAATATTTTCGTATTTACAGATATTACAACAACGATTTCGAAAAATCGGCTCAACAGAAGACTAGCAGCTCGAAGAACAAGGTTGCAGAGCCAAGTTTCAAAAAATCGAAAAGACAAGAAGAGTCTGATGATGAGGAGAGGTAATTGTATATCTTATGCTTGTAATGTTTATATTTCTGACTTAATAAATATGTAGTTGCTGAAGCTTGTTGATCCATTCTTATTCCTTTCCAGCGATGTCGAAATGTCCAATTCGGAATCCGAAGGAGATCAAGATTCAGATAGTGGATCGGACAATGAAGAAGAAATCAGCGGATCTGATTCTGACGACGTGTCGGAAATTTCATCAGATGATGAAGAGGAATCGTCTTTCAAAGAGAATTCTCCGAAAAAAGTAGCCAGAGGCACTAGAACTCGTCCACGTGGAAACGATGGAAACATCATTCAAAAAGAAGAGTGTCCACCAGATATGGAAGCTTGTCGGTAAGAACAAGGAAAATACTCTTGTGGGATTATTCGCAAATTAAAAAAATATCTGGAAAAGTTGCTCTGAAAAGGGCTGGCAATGGGTCGACACGCCTATTTTACAGCAGCTCCGCCAACAATCGGGTCATCATTTTGAAATTGAAAATAAAATAAGTGTTGCCCCCTAACTAAAATTTACATTCGGGGTCGACGATTTGTTCAACGGGGTCGCTACAATTAATGCTTAAAGTTGGAGTGTGTCGACCCATTGCGACCCATTGCCACCCCTAGCTCTGAAAACAATTAAAACTTCGTATTTCAATTGTTTCAGCAAAGTCAAACTGCTCATCTGGTTTCTAATAGTACTATTCTAACACAGTGAATCCTAAAATTTTCAGCTACGGAGAAAAGTGCTATCGCAAAAACAAGGACCATCTTGATTCATTCTGGCATCCAGCTCATTGATCATATCCATTAGTTCAGACGTTCTCAATATTCTCACATTTTCAACTGATTTCGCGATTATCCTGACATTATTTCACTTTGTGTGGAATCAAATTGTATTATGTTTTTTTTGCAAAATAAATGTTTTTCCTTGATATCAATATTCAATACATTTCAGATTAAGCTTGGACATAATTTTAATTTATGCTCTGAGAAGTTATGGTGGGATTGAACTTTTACAATTTTAACTTTCACTCTTTGAAAGTAGGTCTGTAAACTTAGCTACAGTATTAAAAAATAAAAATCCGTGTGCGCAACAGTTTCACATTTCTGACGGAAATATTTCTATAATTTTTACTCTCTTAATATTTTAAACTTCTTTTATAATTTTTCAGTAAATGACCAGCACACCTCAAGATTTTGTGTTTTCAACAACAAGCGAATTGCAGCAAAATTCGTAAATCTTTCTCACGACTCTTTTATTTTTATCACAATCCCCATAATTCTGTGTAACTATAGCAATTTCAAGTTTGACATTTCTAACAAAATGTGAAATTTCAAAAACTGAGTTTGTTTTTCTGGATTCAGAATGTGGGAATATTTCGAAATCAGAATTCGTTTGTTTCACTGTGATTACGTAAATTCAAAAACAATTGGCAAAACAATACCTTGAGAATTATGAAGAGGAACTAGAATAACTGAAATTGAAAATGAATTTCTGAAAACTACTTTTTTTGGCTGTTTTGTTTTTGTGGAAAAAATTAATTCTAAAAAATGCAATCCTGTTAATCAAAGGATTAAACAGGTTTCGAGATTTTATTTATCATTTTCAAAAAGTATATAAACAAAGTATTTAATACAAATTTCTTATAAAACTAGATTAATTCAATTTGATTTTGAAATTCCAGATTAACTTGATTCCACGGATATGGAAAATGAAACCTTGTATCTATTAACCTATGAACTTCGATTTCAAATCTGTTGTCAAGTTTCTTCCTGTCTCCGGAAGTTTTCGAGTTTCGGAGAACTTTGGTTCTCCATTCAAATTGCAAAATTATTGAATTTTTCAATACTAAAATCTTTAGAAAATTATACTGAAAAACGGCCATGTTTCTTTTTCTTAGAGACCTGTGATAAAATAAATTTAGGAAAGAAGAACAACAATCTGAATCTGAAATAGAAAACATTCTCTGTGGTTACAATAATTCAATAGAAATGAAATATTAATTTGAGTTTCCTTTCCAACCGATTTTTAAACGGTTGTTTGTCGACAACTTCACTTCCTTTTTCCTGGGATTGACAATAAATTAAAGCACAACAAGTATTCACTTTATTGGAGGGAAATGGACAAAACGGAATGAATCACAAAATGGAGAATATATGATGTTAAATGGAATTTTGAAAACTTCTGGCGTACGTTGACTCGTGATTTCTGCGTCTACTTCTTTCTTCCGAATAAGATTCCCTTGAATTGTCCATTTGCAGTCCTCTCCTTCAAACTACGAATCTTCTGATCTATTGATCTCTGAAAATATCTAAATTTGTGACTTAAAATAAATCTACAACGAACCTTATCAGACAGAATTGGAACGAAGAATCGTTGATCCTCGACTTGGTAAGGGACAGCCGCTCCAGCTTCCTCTTCCCAATATTGGTTCTAAAATAAAAAATATTCATAAATATATTTTTCAAGGTTTCACTTCCTACTAAAAGCTCAATTTCCTCACTTTTCAAAAATATCACAAAATTTTTAAAATCAACACAAAGGGTTCTTTGATATTGTGATTTTGAATATTTGAAGTGTGATGAAATAAATGTGCCAGAGAATTTATCATTTTGTGGTTTATGAGCAGTCCAGTTCATTGTTTGATGTTAATCAAATAGATCATAATGGTCTTATATCATACATCGTTTTATTTTTTTTAGAAGAGTTTCGCATTTCAAGAAATGTAAATTATACGCTATAAGGTATTGTGTTTCCCAAACTAAAACTCAAACTAAATCGTCTCAAAGTTGAATTTAATTTAGATTTCACTGAAAAGAAATACTTCAACCGAGAACTTTCAAGTAGGCAAAATGATCAAGATGTAGGTTAGTAGACCTAAATTCTTCTGTGATCGTCCCGGTTACACTGCTTTCTAGAAGACGCTAAACCTAATTTTTTGTAACCCTGGATGCAGATTTTAGTATAATGGAAAAAATCCTCATCAGTTTCTCCAACGTCGTCAAAACTTACCACGCGTTTTACTCCGAGGTTTTATAATAAGGTGATTATTTTCTTACAGTTGTTTTTCCTGACGATATTTGTTAAATTTTAATCTTAAACCCATGGATCAACTTTACTAAATGATCATAGATGATCAGAACATATCAAAAACATAAAGTTATAATGATATATAATTTAGAAGACTACACAATACGATTCCCACGTCATTTTCTATAGAATTCTTCAAGACTCCCAGAACAACAGAAAATTATACGGAATTTGGTATAACTCAAATAGACTTCTTAAAACTATGCAAAACTTAGCTCAAAATAGCTAGAATGGCTTCACGGCTCAAATGTATATATTTTTGAGAATTTGAAGTACCTTCCGAAAAGAACTAGCACATTAACAGGCTTCATGGCATCACATACGTTGAATCATAAAAGTTTAAGACCTACTTCCCACGATACAAATTAAAGTTTCTTGGAAATTCTCACTACGTCTGAAATCGTGGGTGGAAAGTTGGTGAGAAGCGGAAGTGAAAAATGAAAAGAAAGTTATTAAAAATAATTGATTTTAAGGTTTATTTGTCTATTTTCAACATGCTACTGCTTTCGGACCAAACATCCGGCAACAGACACTTCCTAAACATAAAGGTCTTATTTTGCACGTGATTCAACATGATATGTTTCCACTGTTTCTGATTTATTTTGGAAACAAATTCTGAAATATTTGACTCATAAGGTCATATTCGTGCAGTTTATGAAACCAAAAAGATTTTTCAGCTGTTTCTTGCAACTTGGGCACTTTTGTTAGATCAATGACGTGAATGATGTAGAAGTGAATACATCTCTTTTTTGGTTTTTAAATATTCTTAGAATAAGTCACACTATATGGTAATTTTCTAGAGGTTCTTTGTCTTCAACTTGAAATAATACTTCATTTTGATAAATGGTATTAGAATAAATTTCATAAAAGTTTTTTGCAAAGATATAATTTCGTTTTGAATTTGTGAAGAAACTCAGATCCCAGTATAATTTTACATTAATTGCTTTCTTCATTAGGTTTATACTAGTTTGGTTGAAAAAGTTTATACTAGAAAAGGTTGAAAAATATGATTTTTTTTTTCAATGTGGAATATACAATTCTATAGGGTGATTTGAATACAACTAGAAGATTTATATATCTTCTTGGAATTTTTAAAGTCCTAGATTTTTTAAAAATAAAATATGACGTCATGAAAACATATTTAGGGGAAACTACGATATAAAACTACTGTATTGCTAATTTAGTGACTAGGTTTTCTTTGAGTTAACTTCTAAGACGAGCTCATTGCTTTGCGTAGACGTCTATATTTTAATTATTCTGTGGGAAAAGGAAGAAGCACATACATTAAGATTGGATTTTCCAGGTGAAATTCGTCATTACTCTCGAGCGACATTACTATTCAAAAAAGCTAGGCAAGAAAGCCGTTCAAATTTTTACGTATTCGTGTTATTACTCTCCAAACCCTCACAATTCTGAAAAATTCAGAAGCACATGAGCCAATTTAAATATGTTAATCACTTTGACATAGAATCATCTGTCCCACTTCCCCGTAGGTAAATGAAATCACAATTAATATGCAGGTGAAAATGCTAACGATTTCCATGCAAACTACAACCACGTCAATTGAAGATCGAAGTTCCATTTTGAAATGAAACTAAATGCGACTACAATGATAGAAAAGGATTAGAAATTTTGGAGAAAAAATATGATAATTCTTTAGAAATCCTTGATTGGAATTATTGTCATGCAATATAAATCACAGGTTATGTGACTTTTGATAAATTGAAGATTTCATAATTCCAGGAATACATCTAAGAATCCAAAAATCATTTACTATATAAAAAGCGCTTATTCTGTGTGTCCATATTTTGTAGTCAATGTAGTCTTTGTAGTCTGTGAAGTTTTGGCTTCTGTGGGGATAGTGAGTTGGGGTTAGTGTAGGGATATAGTCGGGGTACTGTAGTGGTACAATAGTGGTAAGGTAGGAATACTGTAGGGTTACGGTAGTTTCAGAAAAATAAGATTTCAGCCCCAGAAGTCGGGGGCCGCGCCGGAGGTGCGGTCCACGGCTGGTAGTATTAATAATTAAAAATGACAAATTATTTTGATTCTTCTTAATATTTTTCTTTCTCTAAATAATTGTCGTAAATAGTTTCGTAAGGATTTCATCATTTTAAAGGTACACGTGCATTCTTTCGGTGGTTCTCGACACGATCTCCATAATTTTTTATCTACCGAAAGTTTATCAAGTTTTCCATTCAAGACTGAAGCATATGAATTTCTACATTCCAAATTGCACAAATGGCAAGAGTTACCAAAAAATAACGCTTCCAATCAAAAACTTTTGGCTTCTAGAGATTTTTTCTTCAAAAGTAGTACTATATTCTGAGCTTTTTTGCAAAAACAAAGTTAAAATAAGTTTAGCTTTTTATAATTAAAGTTCTTCTCCATTCTTTTTTTAATGAATAAAACCTGTACCTGTGCAAAAACCGTAACGAGAATTGAGACGAAAATGACAAAAAGCCGGCAATTCATTTTGTGTAGGAAGACCAAAGAAAGAGAATACTGGAAATTAATAATTATTTTGAAAACAGATCTGAAAATAAGACAGTATCAATAAAGGCGACTAATGAAATTATTATTTACTCTCTAAAAGAACGAAAAGGGTTGTTTTCCCGACCTATTATGAGACTGACTGAGTCTCAACTGACGTGTTGTGCATTTTCTAAGCTCCAGTCTTGCTCTCTTGGCCCCGCCCTTCTCGAGATTTTGACGCCGCCCTCTCATTCTTAATACACGGCTTCGCGTAGTGTAGTGAACAGAGCACTTTCGAACATTACTCGCACTGAAGTTTATATGTGAAGTCAATTCTAAAACATTTACGCTGGATTATACAAGTTTATTCATTAAGAAGAAAACAGAGTAACAACAAGATGTAGGGGTCCAACAGTCAACAAAAACAAAATAGTTCAACATGGGGGAGTTACATTCATAAAACAAAAAAGATCAGTGGTGTAGTGATGATGAAGATTACTCGTCTCCAGCCTTGCTCTTCTTCTTCTTCTTTGGCTTTGGAGCATCCTCGTCAACCTCAGCTTCAGCAGTTGCAGTGACAGACTCTTCAGCAAGACGCTTGGCTTTCTTGGCAGCCTTCTTCTTCTTTTTGATGACCTGAAATACAATTTTTAATTGATTGTTTCCTTAAAAGATAGATCATGAGTTTAAAATGAGAGAAACCCAGCTAAAAATTCTTCAATGGATAATTATATCGCATGCAAGCTAAACGGCCGAATTAAAACAATTTGCCCGCATTAAATACATGCTAAATAGGAAATTTGCGCAAAACTGTACCTTCTCCTTAACCTCAACGGCAGCTTCCTCGGCCTCCTTCATGACGTCAATGTTTTTCTTTGGAACAGTTCCGGAGGTGAAATACTCAAGTCTATCCTCAACCTGTTGGCGAAGGAATTCTCCATATGTCGAAACTGGAGTCTCGGAGAAGCAATCCACACGAGCAGCAATGGAGCACTTGTTAGCAAGATATCTGGACACACGACCCTTGTTCTTGGTTCCAGCTTTTCCAATGAAGCTGGAGTGGAAGAGAAGTCCATACTTTGGAGTGTTGGCTGAAAATGTACCAATTTCAGAAAAATCATAGACTCGAATATGACCGAGTGCAGCGAATAAAATCTTCAATAGAAAATAATTTTGCATGCAAGCTAAACGGCTGAACTAAAATCATCCACCCGCATTAAATACATGCCATCAATTAATGATACATTTTTCATGACTTACATCTGGTCTTCAAGGCACGGAAAAGAGCCTTCTCTGCTCCGAGGATTTGGACAGTGGACGCTGGATACTTGGCCAAGTTGGTCAGCGAACCAGCATGCGAGATCAAGCGAGCACCAACTTGTTCTCCGATAAGAGCACTGAGAGAAGGAGCACAGTGGTCCATACGATCTTTAATGTACTCGTGAAGTTGTTGTCTATACTCCATGAGAGAAGAGACACGAGCGGCGAATCTCTTGATGTTCTCAAGATCGAGATCGGAAATATCCATTCCCATTGATGTTCTGGCCGCTTCGATGATCTGAGCGGTTTTCTCGGAATCATTGTCAAGAATTTCTGAAAAAGGAAAGAATATTTGTGGGACACACAAAGTGACCGAAAACATCAAAACATTCTCGGTGTCTGGTTGTCTCTATGCTTTACCTCTCATTTTACTAGTGAACTTAACAAAATGCTAGTCCCCCGGCTTATAAGAGAGGTTACCCAAAATCTACATTTTGAACTATAATACTTACCAAGAATCTCATTCTCGAGGTTCTCATTTTCAGCCATCTTGTTTCTGTCCAAGATAGCGACAGCAAGGCGAGAGTACTTGTATTGATCTGGAGCCAGACGGAAGAGCTCTGGATAATGGTAAGAGTACCATTCACGGATTCTCATTCCAAAAAGATTGATATCCTTGTCCAACTGATCGAGAAGGGCAATCGATTGAATAACCATGTTGTCCACACGATGCACATCGAATTTGACCTATCAAAAAACATTTAGAGAAAAAAGCGCGATCGAGGTACGCACCTTCGAACGAGAGTAACTATGACCGAGAGAAAGCTGAGCTTTCGATAAGGAGTGATGTGGGAGATTTTTGGCCAAACGCTCGAAATGAACACGAGTACCACGCAGAATCTAAACTCAAAATATGTGTTTTCGTCATCGGTAACAGATTCAGGTAAACTCCAAAGAGTTTATTGTGAATCTTCACGTTACCTCGGTGATAACACCTCCGAAGACAAGCTTCAGATCTGGGAACGCTTCAGTAAGCGAACCCGCAAGCTTCGAGTCATTGATTCCAAGCACAACGTGTTTTTTCTTTTTTGGAAGCGACTTTTGAAGAAAATTAGTGAGATCAGGGTGGGCGAGACCTAATAATTAAAATAATTACTCCCCATCAAAACTTATCGGTCTTTGTTACCTTCAGAGATGGAGTTGCAGTTTTCCAATGCAGCTTCGGTGTTTTTGAACGGATCAAACGAAGCAAGCTCAACGATTTGCGAGAACTTGTATCCATCAGCATGAGCGGCATCGACCTGAAAATGCGTTAATTTAAGCACTAAACTGTGGGACATACGAAGTGACCGAATATATCACAACATAATCGGTGTCTGGATGTCTCTATAATTTTCCTCGCGTTTTACTAGTGAACTCAGCAAAGGCTAGTCCCCCGGCTTATAAGCGAGGATATTTTAAAAATACTTTTTTCGAGCGAACGTACCTCTTGGAGGATAAGACCAGCATCATCAAACTCCTTAATCTTCATGAGAGCGTATCCAGCTGCATGCTCATAGAGCACGAAGTGGGGAACTTCCGACATGGTGTAAGAACCTGAAAAATCATTTATTCAAGAAAACCAAAAAGGGTGCAAAAACTGTGAGACTTTAAGTAAAGAAGAATTGATAGAACATTAATGTAATTGTTTATAAATACATCTTTCCTTATCATTCCAGTAATAAATAAATAAATAAAAACCGAAATTGGATCGATAAGTATCAAAAATAGGCCGGAGAAAAAATAAGGACGAATCAAAAAGACGACGGCGTACCTCTTTCGCTGCGAGACCTATTCGCAAAAGAGTGTGTGCCTTTACTACTCGTGAACTCCACTCGGACAAAATAATGGCAGTGGAGAAAATTACGCCAGTAAAACGTTTTATTAGAAATTTCTATAGAAATGAAAAAAGACGAACGAAATATTATCGGGAAAAATCGAAATTTTTCTAGCCGTTCACCAGAATCGATGTGCTTAGAATTTATTTTCAGAATGTAAATAAATCCAGATCAAGAAAACATGACGTGGAGGTTTTTGAATGAACGAATATACTGAAGCACGTATTTAAAAATTATTTAACACGAAGTTGGGCGCAGACGTTCGAAAATGAATTATTGAATAAGGGCATTTTGTAAAATCGGAATTAAAAAAATAATGGTGATCATGAATTGAATAATTTATTGAATAGACTGAATACAAATGTTTCAACAAACAACAATAAAGAGAAAAAACTACGGAGACGACTTCAAATAATTACTTGGTGTGTTTCTTCTCAAATTTGGAATTCATGTAGGCTGCCATCGGATCAGCAGAATGAACACTTGTCACACGATAAGCCTCCATTTCTTTTTCGTTCGGTGCAGTGTTGGAGTAGTCAGTGTTGTATTTACGGCCGCGATCACCCTGAACAAAGTATTTTATATTTTGAATTTTCAAGGAATATAATAGTACTAAGCGACCCGGATAAAATTAGTATTGGTAATCTTACCTCTCTTGCAGCTTTCATTCCTTCGGCCTTTTCCCGTTTCGCCTTCTTCATAGCTTTACGCATTTCTTCATCAGAATCAGATTCTGAACCACTTCCCGACGAAGGATCGCTTTCATCGTCCGAATCGCGATGACGCCTCTTTCTTTTCCCCAGCTTTGCCTTCTTGCGTTCACGCTTTTCACGTTTTTTATCACGACGCCGCTGGTCCCGTTCTCTTCGTTCTTTTTCAATTAACCTTTCCTTCTCGCGTTCTTTTTCTTTTTCTTCATCGTCACTTGGTGGTGATGGTGATATGGACTTCTCTGATACTTTTTCCTTTTCTTCGTCATTATCATTATCACTGTTTTCTTCTGCTACTTCATCCTTGATGGAATCTTCCTTCTCTTTTTCTTCTTTAACTTCAGTCTTCTCTACTAACTTCGGAACTTTGAAAATTTCTTCGTTTGAGGTCGTTGTACCTTTTGCTGCGCTCGTTTCAGCTTCAATTCCCTGCTTTCCCGTACAATATGAGTTCTTGACGAATTGATGACAGCACTTATATCCCCACCGACCCTCTCTCCAGAAACTTCCGAACACTGATGTATGATTTTGGGGATATATATCTTCTTTGAAGCGAGAGCTAATTGCTACTTTTTCCTTTCCCTTGATAACTTTTCCTTTCCGATTGTATTCGATATAACTCTCAGTTTGTGCCAGTAGCAACTCATCCGCAGGCCTTTCCATGTGCTCACCTCCTCCGTATTTGTCTAATAACTCTTTCTGTGTTTCGTTTTTCAGAGTTGATTTTTCCTTCTCATACTCTTTTTTCAGTGCTTCTAACTTTGTAGGTTCAGCAATCGAGTGAGCATATACTCCACCACGAGTGGCTTGCCATGCAAAAACTTGGGCTTCGTTTGCTGCTGTTACTTCACCAGAATATCGAACAAAATTATCTCCAGAAAAACGAGCTGCTTCTAATTCTTTTCCAGCAACACCAGCAAATGGATTTTCGCGCATAGAACGAGATTTTGGATCGTAATATGGGGAATTTTCCGCCAAATTGTACAGATACTTGGCTGTATCTTCTCGAATTCGTAGGTTTCTCACTGTGATTCTAGTACGGGAATCCATATCCACCGAAACTCCAGCCATATCCGCATCTTCTGCATACATATCCTCATCTTTTGGAGCTCCATCCTCCGTTGTAGCTGGTTCAACTTCTCCCTCTTTCATTTCATGCTCTCTGACCACTTTTCTAGCTTCTTCAAGATGCTCATAGTCTTCAATTACTTGTTTATGAGTAGATGGATCGTATCCATTCCAACGATCTCTTTTTGCATCAAATCCAAGTGTTAGATTCGGCTGTACGTAGTCATCTTCCGCGATATTATCATTGGTTTCCCTGAAATGAAAATTGTTTTTTTTTAAATTTGAAATGAACTTACTTTGCGTTAGATTTTCTAGGTCGGTCGAAACAATCTCTTTTCTGATGACCCATTGCTCCACAGTTTTCACAAGCCCCTTTACGAAACTTGGTTGCCGATTTTCCCGTTGTTCCTTTTTGGTACCACTCGTGAATTTGAGTCATCTTTTTCTCCCTTTCTTCATGCGGTCTCTGATGCTTCAAAGTGGGTCCTTCACTAGGTACGTACCACGGATTTTGTGAGATGAACATGGGAATATGTGGATTGATATCACGACCAGTCTGCACATCAACCATTGCAGGAGCAGTTCCAGCTTTTCGATCTTCCTGAAAATCAATATTTGCTAATGTTATTTTATGATTAGTGGTTTATAGCACAAATTATTGTAAACTCACTTCCAGTTGACGATCGCGCTGAACTTCAGCTTTGGATTTCTTATCTGCTACATTGACTTGCTGTTTAATTAACGCCGAAGGCGGTAAGTTCTGCTTATAAGACGCCATGAAGATGTCTGAAAATTAAGATATAGAAGTTTAGATTAATTTCCTCCAACAAATATAAAGAAACTTTGAGAATAAACACATCGCCGTTTTGTGGGCAACTAGACAAGAAGAGGTCCATTTTTTAATCAAAAAAGAGACGGTCAGAATGAAAAAAAGTTTCGTACATGCGCTACACTTTATTTATTTAAAGAAATAATGAAAAAAACTGGAAAAACGACATAAAAAATCTTTCGGGAATACATTTTTTTGTCTTTATTATTTCGAAAACACCTTGTCCGCGTGAAGTACACAGACGGAAGCCGAGAACCGCATGAGGGATATTCTAGGCCATATGTAGCAAAATGAGCGGAAATTCAAATAGAATATTATCAACTGGCAATTTTTCCAATTTCATATTCAAAAATGGCAATTTTACGAAAGTTGTATAACCTATGCTGATTTTGAAGTATATTTTAACGCAATCAAGTGAAAATAAAAATATTTATTTTGTTTAAAAATTTATAAAACTTAATTGTAAATAAACAATTATCTATTCACAAGTGGGACTTGAAAGTTTTGATTTCTCCAATAGGTCTGTAGGAATCTTCGTTCATGAATTGCTCCATATATACATTGACAAGTTGTGGCTGATCTTGTTGAACCCAATGAGATGCTCCGCGGATCATTTGAACACGACAATCTCGGCAAAACTGAAATCAAAAATCATGTACCATTTTATGAAGTAGCAAATTTCAACCTGGACAGATAATTCAGCTCCTTTTTTATCCAAAAAAGCATCTTCATCACCCCAAAGAATCAATACTTTCGGCTGAACAATTTGAAGTTTTCGAGGAATAGCAGGAGCATTGAATAAATCTCGATAATAGTTTAATGGACCAGTTGTTCCGCCTAATACATTTTATTAAAACAATTAATTTCAACTTTTAAAAACCTGGCTGACTGAAAACATGTTTCCATGCCAACATATCCTCATCTGTGAAGTTTTCCGAATTCCGGATTCCAGCTTTTGACCCTCTAAACATTGCCTCTAACATTTTCATTTTATTAGATCTCATTGCGATTTCTGGAATGTATTGAGACTGGAACAGATAAATATACCTGAAAATTATTGAAATTATTATATTTTATCATAAAAAGGAAACTACCAGCTTTTATTTCTTTGTTCTTTACTCATATTGTAGACTTCAAAAAATGCAAATGGATGAGGAACATTACAAATGACAAGTCGGTCGATAAGATTTGAATGTAACATTGCAACACGCCAACAAACAATTGCTCCCCAATCATGAGCAGCAAGTGTTACTCGTTTTAATTCAAGAATTTCAATGAATTGACGAATATCTTCCACTAAGTGGGTTAGATTATAATCAGAAATTCCAGATGGACGATCAGTTGTATTGTAACCTCGCATGTCGATTGCGATACATCTAAACATAGTTTTTTTGGAAGTTAAAGTTTCTAGTTATACATACATTTTTAATAATATGTTAATAAATATGAATTCAAAAGTACCTGTGAGTATGTTTGAAATGTTCTAGTTGAAATCTCCATGAATACCAAAATTCTGGAAATCCATGAACCATAAGTAGAACATCTCCATCTGCAGGACCTTCTTCAACATAATGCATTCGAATATTTTTCAACTGCACGAATTTGTGATTCCAATTTTTCAAGCACTCAGGTTCAGGATATACGTGTTCCACAAAATACTCATTTCCTTCTGTGAACCATTTCCACGTGAGAGTGAGTAAAGCGCCAGTAGTGTAAATATATTGTCTCCATGTGGAATAGACAACTTTGAACAAGTCGGCAAAGAATCCCATTGAATAATAATAGAAATAACAAAAAAAGATAGGTTATCAGTTGAAACAGTTCGTAGTTAACATTTAAAGAGACGCAGAACGAAAACTGGCTATGATGTAGTCCATACAAGAGATTTTGACAAATATGGTCATTATAAAAAAATCACGCACATGTCTAAAAATATATGGTAGTGAGAAATTTGAGCAACAATAATTTAAAAAATAATTGAAAATGTTAGTTGTTTTAGATCTAGTGGTGGTTGTGTGAAAAAACTGGAAATGGCTTCTGAAAAATAAATATCACAATGAAACACTGCAAAATGTTTTAGTTGAAAGAAAATTATACAGTAACCGTTTTGGCAAAGCGCCTAATTTTCAGAACTTCTGAATAGTTTACTATATGTAGTGGATGAAAATCTGAAACTGTGCAAAATAAAACATTGTAGTTTTGGTCTCAAGTTGCTTTTGAACATTTTTGGCAGAGAGTGAATATACATTCAATTTTGAAACTTCCGAAGTGAAATTAGAGAAATTTAATATTTTTGTAATCACCATGATGTTTTACTTAACTTTTTTCAATGATTCAGTATATCAGTTTACACAAAAGACAATTGAACCTAGACTGATAACATCTTCTTTTTCCCATTTTTTTCTCAATTCATCGAAGAGTAGCATGACATAAGTCACATCATCCATTTCCTTCAGATAATATTTTCTTTCCATTTTTTATATTGTGGTCGCAAATCTTTCCGTAAAACGAGAAAAGCTTTCCCGAAAGCTGAATCAAATCGCTTATGTGAGGAGAAATGAACTGTCGACCTATTTAGGTGTACGTCCACAAAAAGCGTGGTTTGTTTTGAATCTGACTGCCCGCAATTCTTGCCTTACGGAGTGGTTTTTATTGTTTTTATCCTAATTAGTTAGTTTTCAGTTGATCATACAATGGGTCTTCTAGATTCAAAGTTATGTATGATGATATTGGCTGTTTCGGTTTTAATAATTGATATTAATTTTGAAGCAAGAATTGGAACATTTTTTGATCTCAGGTACTTCTAGAAATTTGAAAAATTAAAAGTAATACAAATGTTATTTTCAAAAAGAATTGAAGATTACATGGAAAATTGGCTAAAGCCGCTCATACAGTTCGAAAATGTTTAAATATCACAGTTAAAACATTCTTGAATGATTTTCATTTACCGTAAAAAAGCAGTGAGAACTTGGTTTTCATATATGGTAATTTTGGAAGTAGACCAATTCTTTGGGCATCGAACCTGCAGCAATGCTCGAAATTATTTAAAAAAGTCCACATTTTGAAGAAATTGGAATTTTACCAAAAGTTTCCTGAAAATGTTGAAACTCTAAAATATTTGTACTGTATTAATATGGATTTTGGTAATTTTGAAAAATTATTATGTCTCTCTGACGCTACTTCCCTTTTCATAGGAAAATAGTTAAAAAGTTCGAAGCAAATCAATTTTTTTCCAGATTTTAAATGCGAATTATAAACACCGGAAAAATATTTAATACTACTTCTACGGCGTCAAAAAGTCAAAATATCATGATCAGACTTTCCAAAAAATGTTTTTGAAATCTTAGGTTACTGTAAAACGTGGAAAATATTCAGTTTCCACTTATCATAATTTTGGAAATTGACCAATAAATATAATTAATTTTAGATTACGTACGTCTTATTTCAAAAAATCTTCATCGCCTCTGCTTTCACATACTGATTCTGAAGAAGATCTGAATTATTTATCGAAACATGAAGACAAAAGACCAGTTGCTATTGTAACTGGAAGTTATGAAAGTGTATGTTTTTTGTTTGGCAACTATCAAAAACATTTGTATTTAGGCTCACACTGGTCATATGATGCACATTCGAGAAATGTTCGAGCATACGGGATACAAAATTGTGACAAAAAATGAGTTGAGTCTCGATACGAAATGGGATGTTATGTGGCATCATGAATACAGTTTCACACAAGAACCATTCAAAACTCTTATTAAAAATGCATCTCCAAATCAAATTGTGAATCATGTTCCAGGTTCTGGATTTTATACGAGTAAAGCAAGTTTTTCAAAAAAAATTACCCGTCGGAACGTGCGCAAATATTTAGGTCCAATTGGCAACATCCGATCTCTCAAATGGAGTTCCAAAAGCTTTCCAGCTTCCTGCTGAAAAATCAAAGCTTTTAGAATATGCTGAGAAAAATCCCGATGTATTATGGGTGCAGAAAGATAATACACATAGGTATTGTATGTGGACAGTTTATAAAAAACGTATAAAATTCAGAAACATAAAAATCAAATCGACCAATGATATGGACTTAAGCAAGAATAATTCTTTTGTCCAAAAATTTGTAGACAATCCATTGCTGATTGATAATAAGTTTGAATTATTAAATTTGGGTGATATAATGAAAATTCGTTTTTAGAAAATTTGATATTGGAATCTATACAGTAGTAACATCTCTTCTGCCTTTACGTGTTTACATTTACGATGGTGATGTTCTCATCAGGTGAGCGTTTAAAAATATTTGTTTTTGATATTCGCTTCTGGAAACCAGAAAAAATTCTAAAATTGAATTATTCTAGATTTTGTCCAGAAGACTACCATCCATTTGATGCGAATAATGTGGATAAATATGTTGTTGGAGATGACTATACACCTATTTGGGAGGTAAACCAAATTCTAAAAGCTTTAATAATATACCCAAGATATTCAGATAAATTCATTGAAAAAATACTTCAACACTCAAAAAATGAGCTTCAAGAGTACAATTGATTCTTATTTGGGAATGCAAGGAATGGATACAAGCAAGATTTGGTTGCAGATAAGAAATATTATTGGAGAGGTAATATTTAGAACTCTCAACTAATCTCTGTGATGCATATTTTCTAGATATTCAAAGGAGACGATCAAAAAATTTTGCACACTTTTTCTGAACTTCATTATCTTTTTTCAGGTCTTCCGAACACAGCAAACAAAAATGCTAATGAGTCTTCAAAACTTGAAATTAAATCCACAATACTTTGAATTAAGCAGATTTGATTTTGTGGTCGATGATCAATTGAACGTTTTTCTTATGGAGGTATGCATTTATTTTTCAGAATCATTAAAATTTACAAGACATCTTTGCAGGCGAATATGTCTCCTAATCTCTCTTCAGGTCATTTTAAACAAAATCAAATACTTTATGAACAAGTTCTAATGAACATTTTCTCTCTAACTGGAATTTCAACACCAATTACAAAAGAAGCTGACATCTTGTTCAAGTTCGTTTATTCCATTTGAAGCTGTCCACAAATTAGATTTCCCGTTCTAGATCACGTACATCCGAACAAAATCCTCTTGTTAACTCCCGAGACATCAATCTTCCGCTGAAATTTTGTGTTGAAAATAAATGTGAATCATGTGATGAGGCTCCAGAATGCCAGCTATGCGGACACTGTATGAATACAGAAACAAGGAAAATACTGGAGCAGACTTTTGTGGAAAATTCGAACAGGAAGCAGATGAAACGAATTCAGTTCGACTATGAAAATCATCATCCATTAACAAAAGAAGATCATCTTCTCACATTATGGTTAAGCACCAAATGTCAATTGGATAATACGTGGTGTTAAAGTAGCGTGCTGTACATTTTATTATTGTATTGGCCAAAACTATGACGGTCCCGGTTTTTTCAAAAAATACTTAGAAATTTTCAAATGCAACTTTCTGGGAGTTTTTAAGACAATCTTGCATAGCGGGTTTTGAGATTGAAGTTTTTTTGAAAGTTTCTCTTGATCTCATTATTTTATTCAGTAAAAATTGGTCACCAACTGAACGTTATCTTACTGTTTTTGAAAAATAAATTGAATATATCGGATATAAGTAATCAATTTTAATTTTCAAATAAATCATTCCGTTTTTGTTTTTCAATTTTGTTTTTGAAACAATCTTTTCGATGAAAAAAGATATTATGTGATGCAAATAAGTACCTGAATATGCTTGAAACGTAATACGCGTGAAATTTAGATAAAATTTGAGACAATAAAATCTCATTCCTTTTTTCTAACTACATCAGCAGGTGATTAAATAATATAATAAAAGTTTCTCCAAGATCCAAAACCCAAGTAAATGCATTTGATTTTCAGCTGGTGGTTTTATGTTGGCAAAGTTCAAGTTTCTCATATTTTTGGTTAACGGATACAGTCTGCTAAGCCACTTAATATATTAGCATTTTGAAATTCAAATGGAAAATAGATTTCACATTTGTATTTTTTAATTGTTAGTGGCATACGGTACTTATAGAAAGTCTACCTTTCAAATTTGAAAAGGCGCCAATAATTGCAACGAATATGCGCCCCATTGTTAATATGAAGACGCGCGCCGAACACGCGACGCAGACAACGGCACTCGTTTTACTCGCTCTTCCCTTTTCTTCCTCGTGCCTCGGGGCTGCGTCCACCTAATCGAATCAGTTTTTCATCAGTCTCGTACGACTTGATGCTACTTTTATTTTATCAGCTCATCTATATTGATTACAGCCCTAATAAGCAGTTTCAATTTTGCCACAAACTTCTCGTCCTCTATTGCAATTAAACTTTTTGAAAATCTTCTTATACACGTTTCGTAATTTTTTTCAACTGTTCTTTCCAGCTTTTGCACTTGCTTCATTAACGTAAATTACTCGAAATAAGATCGGATTCGAGTAGTTTACAATGGAGGACGCCAGTCAATTGTCAAACTCACAAAATGACAAAGCAAAGGACGAAACGGTAAGTTGAGTTGGAATTCAGCTTCTGTAAAAATCGAAAACTTTACAGACTCGTCCTCAGTATACAATGTCGGGTATTTTGCACTTTATACAACACGAATGGACAAAAAATGAGTTAGATCGAACTAGGTGGGAAGCAGAGAGAGCCGAAATGCAGGTGAGTAAATATTTTTTCTACGATTGTAATGTGAAATTTTTGTAGGCTCGTATTGCTTTCCTACAAGGAGAAAGAAAAGGTCAAGAAAATTTGAAACAAGATCTTGTCCGTCGTATCAAAATGCTCGAATTCTGCCTGAAACAAGAACGTGCCAAAAATTATCGACTAACCCACAACGGCGAAGAACCACCATCACTGGAAGAATCTCCAAATGAAAATTCAGCGCCAAGCGGTAATTTCTATGAAGACGTTCCGATCGAAAATATATATTTCAGAAAACAGCCATTTGACGGCCGACCTTGATGCATACATAAATGATGCTGGTGAAGCTGGAGGTAGTTTCAGGCAGGGACGCCTTCTTCTCAAACGTTATCTGGAAGAAATTGGATACAGCGAGCACATCATGGATGTTCGATCCTTCCGTGTAAAAAATCTTCTCGGATTATTACCCCAAGTATGAAAATTCAATAGTTTGAAAAAAAAACCAATCTGTTTTGAACTTCCAGGCTGATCTTCCATCCAGTGAACGTCTCAATGGTAGAAAAGAGAAAAGTGACAGGTACTTATTCACTACTTTCTTTTTGAACACATAGCAATCGTTCTAAGTAATTACAGTGATTCCGATGACGGACATGATGATGCAGCCTTGGATGCTGACGCCTCAAAGGCGTTTGAAGAGTTTGATTTTCTAAACAATATGGATGCGAAAGAAAAAGGTTCTGACGATGACTGGGCAGGAAAAGGAGCTTCATTCGAAAAACTGATAAAACAATACAAGGACGATCCAAAAGTGAAGCGGCGTTCAAGGACGTCAACTGAAGAATCCGAAGAGAAAACAAGCAACGATGTTCAGAAAAATCTAGAGACTGATGTTCCACCAGGAATTCGATCAGCTATCGATGCCGCTGCACAAGAAGAACTTCCAGTTCGGCGACAAGGTAGACGTAGTGCTAATTTTGGATATGGTAACGGAAATGAGTTGGACGTTGCTCTTGGAATGCAAGATAATGATAATATGGACATTAAGGACGAGTTCAAAGATGAAGTGAGTTTTTCAGTTTTAAAAATAAAAGAAAAATAATTGTCAAATTCAGGATGATGATCCGAATGCACAACAAGTGAAGTGGAATATCAAAGTTACTCTACGATCTCACCTTGATTCGATTCGCGCGATGCAATTCCATCCAGTTGAGCCCGTACTATTTACTGCTTCGGAAGACGGTCTGATCAAATTATGGAATCTCGATCAAAAGAAAGATGAGAAACACAACAGTGGTGGTACCGAGCTTGAGCCAGTTTATACATTCCGGGGACACAAAGGCCCTGTTCTATGCTTAGTCCTGTCGCCAACTGGAGATCATCTCTACACCGGAGGTATCGATGGAAACATCTGCTGTTTCAATGTACCATCTTCAAACGGGGATCCATTTGATTCTTATGGTAAGATTTATTTCTTAATTAAAATGAGCTGTCAAAAACTAATTAATCACAATTTGCTTCATTTTGTGCAAAATCGTTTGGAAAAAAAAGATTATGCATTGAAATTAGTATCGTCCTTTCGCAGAAACGGGACACTAGATGCATAATATTTTATGAAGAATTTGGACTTTCTCAGTGCAATTTTAGAAGTTTAGTTTTCTCTCAAAATCAATTTTCTAATAAAAGTGAATCATTCGTAGCTACCACTATGACTGAAATCGTTATGAGACCCACTCGGAAAACGATGCGTGCCTTTAAGCTAACAACAAAATTTCGCCAAATTATGATAACATGTTCAAATATCAAAGTATCAGTTACCTTTTGCGATACAGATTCAAACGATTCAACGCTATTTTTAGTTTAAATTTTCGCCAAACAATAAGACTAAAGTTAATTTAATAATTAGTTCAAATTTAAGGTTATGTTATTTATTATAGATCCACGAGTCCTAACTGAAACACTTACTGGACATACGGATGCAATTTGGTCGGTGGCTTATCATTCATCAAACAGTCGCCTTGTTTCTGCCAGTTCTGATTCAACGGTTCGTCTATGGGAACCAGGAAATGGTGAACCACTTATCAGAACTATTGGTGCCCCAAAATCCGGAATACTTCCGACATCAGTTGATTTTGTATCTACGGAAACATCACATTTACTTGCTGCATACACAAATTGCTATGCTCAAATTATTGATATCGATACTGGAAGCACTGTCATGGTGTTCGATTTCGGAGCGGTTACAGGTTCACCAACAATGAACAAAATTGTTAGTCATCCAACAATGCCTCTCACACTTATTGGCGGTGAAGATCGGACGATTCGGTACTTTGACAACACCAACGGATCGATAATTCATGAAGCTATCGCACATGTTGAGGGAGTTTCTTCTCTTGCTATTGATCCAAATGGTCTTTATCTTTTGTCTGGAAGTCATGATGGTAGTATCAGGATGTGGAATATGGAGAAACGTTCATGCCTTCAGGTATATTTTTTTATAAATTAAGAAACTGTACAAATGTAGTATTTTTCAGGAAATTTCTGCCCACCGGAAAAAGAATGATTCAGCAGTTACCTCCGTTGCTTTCCATCCTTCAAGATCTCTTATAGGATCTGCCGGTGCCGATTCTCTTGCCAAGGTGTACGTGTCAGGAAGCAACTAGAGTATCCCATTCATTTTTTTATTATTATTTCCCTATTTTCATATTTCGCCAATTTAACTTAAAGTATAATAGGAATTCGCCAGTTCGTCTCCCAGTTCATGCCCAAATCCACGCCTACATACCTTCATTTTTATTACTACAACAGTACCCTTTATTTTATTGTAGATAACCAACAACCATTTTTATTCAAATCTAAACGTAATTTATCTGTCCCCTCCTTCCCTCGATTGATTTCTTTTTAAATATGAAATTTGATCACGGGTCGAAAATGAGCATTTTGACACTTGTCAACCTAATCTGCAATCCTGTAAATATTACGTCGCAGTTAGCTCAAATTAACCATCTTCTGAAGTGGTTGCAGTGGTTATTTGGGCGAACAATTTTTTATATTTTCTATGGCAGTAATGTGAAACAACACCGATACAAATCGGGTTAAAACAATCTATAGGATATTGATTGATTAGCTCATCTTTAAACTGCACAAATTTCGACTCGTGTTCCTATTTCTCTTAGATACCCTTTCTGCGCCATGTTTTGTTCTCTCGGCATTGTTTCCATTCTCAAAACGCTTAGTTTTAATCAATAACCAGATATCCTCGAGAATCCAAATTCAGACCGTAAGTTCTCATCATTTTCCTCTACTTCATCCTCGTCTCTCTTTACCATTATTATCTGTTATTCTTTGTTTCTATCTCGGTCGACTGACAGTGTTTCAACTATGTCTTGAACTGTATCATAAATTACTGAGAATTCTAGTTTGATTTTTTGCACGAATACAGAATTTTTCACTTCTACCATTTCAGTGTTGGGCAATTGGGCAATTATCAAACGAAAATTAATGATTTCTTGAATTTTATAAATTGAGTACCGTAACCAGAAAAAAAAAACCATTTAAAACCATCTATTGATCCAATAGTCGATGAGGAATGGCAATATCTACTTTTGCTGGAAACTATGTGACCTGAATGAACATTTTCTACGTCAGACCAAACGCTGAATGGGAAGATTAAGGTATATCTATAAGCTCGATTCCAAATTGAAGAACCCAATAGATATAAATCAATCTAAAATTTTAAAGACAAAGAAAAAAAGTGAATAATAAAATATGCTAACTAACTAAATCTCGTGTCATTGTTTTATTCAATTGTTTTCTGTTCTCAAGAATCAAACTGATTAAGGATTATGTTGAAGAGAAGTTGGAAAAAAAATGTCGCCAAGTTATTTTATGTTTGACTTTTTCGCTTTTGGTTTTCGTTTTAGAAATATTTATGAATATTACGTCATAAAGCCATAATGTACTTGATTTTGATTGAATAAATGAATCAGGAAAAACTGAGAATATTCTCATTGTTAAGAAATACGATTGAAACAGAATAGTTTTCCATGGGAATTAATTTTTCTGAAAATGAGAAAAAAAACATATCAATGAGATCATTCACAGATTGGATTGATATATCGTGTCTGAATTAACAAATTTACACCTTTCCTAAGTTTCAATAATAATTATTAACACATATTTTGTGTCTTTTCTGCAATCATTATCACAGTGTTCATTGGATCTCTCGATTTTTTCGTCACAAATACGGTGCCCGGTCTCGCCACGACAAGTTTTCGTCATTTCAAAATGGTATGCGCCTTGAAGGAGTACTGTAATTTTCTATGTTCTTGTTGTTTCGGAGTTTCGTTCATTTTGTACAGTTTTTCTATCGTCCCCGTCCAATTTTTGTAAAAAAAGCACCAGAAATGAAATAAAATATTTTTTTAAATCGCAAATATTTTTCAAATCGCTAGCCATCTTCTGAACTTAACTGAACTAAAACATTATTTGAAAGTTAATGGGTGGCCCGTGGCGAGACCATTTCGCATATTTAAATGCGTCCTATTTAAAATCGTGGAATTGGGAAATAATTTACGATGTTCCAAACATTTATTGAAATATTTGTAGTTTTTTTAGTTTTACAAATGGCGAAACATCCATGCGTGACGTATGTGTAGGTAGCGTTAATATTATCCATAGATACGTAATAGCATAAATTTACTTCATAAAATGCGGAGTTTGGCGCATCAACTTTCACAGATTTTATACTCTACAAAGCCTCAGTGATTACGCGTTTTAAAAGTGTGAAAACTCAGGCCTAAAGCGTCATTTAAATAATCTTTGTACCTTTGTACCTTTGTGAAGTGAATTGATTAAAAGTTACGAATTCGTACGCGCATCAACAATAACAACACTAATAAGGTTTTCTAATTTTAGTTGACGGAACTTTTATCATAGTTCTATGCGGAACTGATTGTGCCCGCTTTATCGTGTTTTCAAGTACAATTTTAGGATTCGAACGGTGTTAATCTACTACCTCATTCTCTGTGTTCATTCGTCTGGAAGCCAATATTGTCTATATTTTTTGTAAAATGTAATTTAAAATAACAGAAGATGTTGGAAATATCATTTTACTTTGTGTTAATCATAATGATAATCTCATTGTACCCATTTATTTTTTGACATTAATAAACTAAAGGAATGATGACTATCACTAACATGCTCTAAAAAAGTCGTCTAGGTGGTTCTAAGTTCAGTGAAGGTGAAAATTTTGGATGAAGCAGGAAATGATAGAACGCTTTGTGTTAGGTCAGAAGTATTAGGAATGTTTGACGCACTTAAACATTTCTTCGTTTCTCTCATTTTAGAATACGGTTCAATGCAATCACCTGAGGTTTTACAACAAAACTTGTTATTCATAATCACCCACCTACTGTATAAGATACATGTAATGTGCTTGTCTTTTCAGACATTAATTTCCTGTAAACTACGTTTTTGAGACGATATAAATATGTGACAAAGAAAAACAATAATACCAGAAAATTTAAAGATTCATTGTAATAAACCATGACTGGCTATGAATAATGCCACCTTCCAGGAAATTTTCATTCATTTTCTTGAGCTTTTCTGCTGAAATTTTGGTAGATTATATCTCATTAGAATTGCGGTTTTTGTCTAGTCGACTAATGTGATTTGTTCCAGGAAAATACTACAAACAATAAATTTTTAGTGGAAGAGCAAAAAGTTAGAACAGTATTTAATAAGTGGCACAGAGTGATAATGTCAGATCAGTCAATATTTGAAATTCAATTTTCTTGATCTAATTGTCACGTATTTTAGCAATAAAACAAATACGAAAGTTGTTAAAGCCAAAAAAGATTTGGAGCATAACTCAGAGTTTTCGAATTACAAAGTTAGTTTCCATTTTTCTGCATACTCTTCCATATTCTGATATCACAAGTATTTAAGTACATTCTCTCATTTGATCCCCCGCGAAGATTACGGAGCTCCTCCCCTTTCTTGCTATAAATAACGCTCACATCGACAAAAATTGTTAATATGATCATGTTCACAGAAGCTGAAGTTATGAGTTTTTCATACGCCGTTGATTTTGGAGTTCCCGAATGGCTCAAACTTTACTATCACGTCATTTCCGTGGTGTCAACTGTTATTTCATTTTTCTCAATGTACATAATTTTGTTTCAAAGTGGGAAAATGGATGGATATCGATTCTATCTATTTTATATGCAGGTATTCCATAATTATAAAAACAACTATTTTTGATACAGTTTATGCATTTTCAGTTTGCTGGATGGTTGATGGATCTTCATCTATCTACTTTTATGCAGTTCATTCCATTATTCCCAGTTTTTGGAGGATATTGTACTGGACTCTTGACTCAAATTTTCAGAATTGACGATTCATTTCAAACGGTAGCAATATCAAATAAAATTTATTGAAAAAAAGGAAATTAAATTTTCAGACATATACTGCATTTACCATTTGCTTGGTAGCCAGTGCTTTGAATAGTTGCTTTGTTCGGAAGCATCAAGCAATTTCTAAAATCAGCTCTAAATATCTTCTCGATAATGTTACATACTGCATTGTTATATTTCTACTCAATATATATCCAGTTATTGCTGCATCTTTACTTTATTTGAGCATGCTCAATAAGTCCGAACAAGTTGAATTGGTGAAATCGGTAATTGAATTCAAAATTAAATTCACGAATAATTATTTTTGTTTTGCAGGTTTACCCAAATCTCGTTGATAAATTTGCAAGTCTACCAAACTACGTGGTATTTGATTCCAATATATGGGCAATTGTATTCTTTGCATTCATATTTTTTGGTTGTACATATACACTTGTTTTGATTGTCACAACTACTTATCAAATGTTCAAAATATTAGACGATAATCGAAAACATATCAGTGCTTCAAACTATGCAAAGCATCGAGCCACTTTGAGAAGTCTTTTAGCTCAGTTTACAACGTGTTTCTTGATTGTTGGTCCAGCGTCTTTGTTCTCTTTACTGGTAGTTATAAGATATGAACATAGTCAAGGTATATATTATAACACGGCATTCAATATAACACATACTATTTCAGTAGCAACACATTGGACCATTGTTGCTCTAACTCTCCATTCCAGTGCAAATGCAATTGTAATGGTTATCACATATCCTCCATACAGACATTTTGTAATGCTATGGAAAACGAACAGGTTCGAGTGTACAGGTTCTAACAATTCAATAACCAAATATATTTTCAGATCATTCCACTTCGCATCATCTCAATATCAACGGTCTACTCTCCCGAATACAAGAATTCAAACGGAGCGAAGTATTGCAGTAACAATAACAACCCATTAACTTCTAATTTCCCGAGTTTCAAACTTGTAAATAAACTTTTTCGTCTTTTGATGATACTGTTTTATTATTTCAAATTGAAAGTTCCAGATCTCTTGAGCTTCTGTGATTTCACTCATTTCGATAACCCGGAATCGAAATTTTACAAAATTCATATTGCAAAAATCCGATTAAATTGTTCATTAATTTTTTAATCCACTTCCGTTTTTTTCAGATATTTACAGGGCATTTGAAATAACAAATACAATTAGAATTTTGACAGACGTCAATAGATTTCTGTGTTTTGTATTAGATTTCGTATTTTATTAGCACAATTCGAAGTTATGAACTTGAGATATGGCAATACTTCAAAATGAGAATTTTTGCAGCCAGCCAATTCTTCTAGTATCTAGCACATATGATGTTCTCAAATCAATAGGACATTCAAAAATATTTCAGACAAAGAATATTTCAGACGAATGGATTACATTTGTAAAAGTTCAATGAATTCAACAAAATCAAATTATTGAGACTTCGATATCATATGGATATTTGGATTTTTTACATTTTGAAACTTCCATAAAGGCAGCAAACTGTATTTCTCCAATTAGTACATATTTATTTTTCATTTGGTCTTATTGAGTGCCTGTTCTGTTAAGAAGACTGTTAAGACTAACAAAGGATATATTACGATTTTGAGACTACTCATTTTTGGTACACCAATCGGAATTTTAAGTAGGAAGGCACCAAAAATAGGGGCGAAAAATGAGACTATAAACTGATAAAACATATGTATTGGAAATCTTTGGATTTTTGCGGTTTGGTGTTGCAAAAGTAGCTATTAGAGTGCAGTACTAATAGGGATTTCAATGAAATTCAGTAATAAGGTAGCTAGAGTGTATGCGTTACATGTTCTGTATACATCTGAAATATATATTTCAGATAGGAAAGCTGTTTGTATTTGTTTGCAGAGAATAACCCGAAACCCTTTTCAAAGTTCAAAAATCGAATAAGTTATTTTTCGAAGGTTTACTACATTTGGGATTTTCTGAAATCATTATTGTCAGGACCTGAGACTAATAGTAAGGATGTACCAACTTGGCAGATAAGATATGATTTACAAGTGTAGGTAAATGGTATATCTAATAAATAAGTGACAGTCCATAATAGGAATTTGATATCTTATCTATACTTGCAGAAGATTATAGAGTTTTTCCATCTTATTTAGACGCGTATGTTTCTTCCATACTCTTCAACTTTCTAACTCATTTTTTCATGATATCAAAACTTAAGAATTAAAAACCTGAATTTTCGTTCTGGCATTCAGGAATCATACCTTACCCCACAAAATTCCCTCGTTTGGTAAACTTGTTTCATGTTTGCCAACAAAGTACGCCCAAACATTTTTCTCAGGATCTTAAAATCGCTCAAAAATTCCCATAACCATTCTCGCCGTGTCACATGTAGTTCAATTATTACAATTCACAACAACCATCTGCGTCTCTCTCGTATCAGTAATCTATTCTCGGGTTCTACCTATCAAACAATCTTGTTCCCGTGTCATTTTCTATTCTTGTCATCAGTCACTATTTGTCCAAAAACTGTCAATGTATCAGTGAATGGTTGTGTTTTCTCTGTATCACCATCTAATTCTTATGTCTAACCACTACAAGCACTCACTAGAAATAGTCTACAAAACACGGTATTTTTTAGAGTAGATGTTTCGACCAATAAGTCAAAATACTGTCGAGATCATTGTTGAATCAATTTGTGCCAGACGACATCTGCACTATTTTTTTCCTAAAGAACAAGTTACGAACAAAGTTCTCCCATAATGCTTCATTTCCTTTCAGTATTAAGAAGTGAAGAAACCAATTTTTTAAAAATATCAAAACTTAAAAAATTAAAGACCTGCATTTTAAATTTTTCTATAAAATATGGGTTATTCGAGTTTGTAAAAGTGAACCATCAAATGTAATTTCAGATTTCTCATTTTGTGATTTCGTAGGTGAAAAAATAATTTTCATATATTTTTTGTTCTTCATTCTCCAATGAATTCTGATTCATTGAAATGAAAATTGTTAGGGTGCTACTGTCTGCCATTTCTCTCCCTTCATATTTCATTTCTGTTTCCGCTGCCAATCGTTCCATGATTCGATTATTTTTTTCATTTTTCACTGTGTGTTTCTCTTGTTTTTTTTAATTTTTATTTTGTTGAATTTCTAGTACTATTCATGTGAAAACGTGGTTCTTTGTAGCTTCTTGAATTTTATCGACCTTTCACTAAATTGATAAAGGTTCGATGAAAATGGGTATAGAAGAATTTATAGATAAGACACACAAAGTGTTTTTAACAGTAAGATAATTGTTATATTTCACGTTCGTATTCGATTTTTCGAATGTGCATTCTATTGAATCTTTTTTTTATTTTCAGTAGTTTCAGGAGTTGATAATACGTGAATTTGAACGTTTTGAATTTCAGATCCATCTTGGGCATGTATACCTTTTTATTTCTTCTCCTATCTCTTCTAGCAGTTGATGCAGGAAAAATTCTTGTGTACAGTCCATCCATAAGTCGGAGTCATTTAATTTCAAATGGAAGAATTGCTGATGCACTCGTTGACGCAGGTCACGATGTTGTTATGTTCATTACTGAATATGAACCATTAACTGAATTCACTGGAACTAAGAAGGCTAAAGTTATCACTATGAAAGGATTTAGTGAGTTATGATTTGACTCTAACAACACTAAAAACACTGTTTCAGGTACAAAGTTTGCTGAAGACATGGATGGAATCGGAGAATACCTATTATCGAGCTCCAGATTAAGCTTTTTGGAAAGATTAATGTTTGAGAAAACGTGCACAGGCGCGTGTGATGGTGACAAGACCCAATATTATTTTCGAAACATTTTTTAAAATTTAGATTTAATGACAAGACGCGAGGAATTAGAACAACTGAGAGCTTACAACTTCGACGTGGCATTCAGTGAACAAATTGATTTGTGTGGAGTTGGAATTGTCAGATATCTTGGAATTAAAAATCATTTATGGATTTCAACTACACCAATTATGGATGCAGTTAGTTATAATTTGGGAATTCCAGCACCAAGTTCGTATGTTCCAACAATCGAAGAAAATGACAATGGTGATAAGATGGATTTTTGGCAGAGAACTTTCAACTTGTATATGAAAATTGGTTCAATCCTTATTCATAGATACGGAACTGATGGAACTACAGAGGTAGTTTATTTTAATTTAACCTAAAACTAATCTTTTTCACTAATCACAGGTCTTCCGTAAGTACATCCCAGACTTCCCAAATGTCAGAGAAATCGCTGCAAACTCTTCACTTTGCTTTGTAAATTCCGATGAAGTACTTGATTTACCAAGACCAACTATCACAAAAGCAATTTATGTCGGTGGATTGGGAATTCCAAAAGTTAGCAAACCACTTGATAAGGTTACACAATATTTGATTTTAAAATTATCTGAATATAGTTTTTTAGAAGTTCACAAACATAATGTCAAAAGGAAAAGAAGGTGTCGTAATCATTTCACTTGGTTCAATCATACCATTTGGAGATCTACCAGCAGCGGCAAAGGAAGGGGTATTGCGTGCAATCCAGGAAATATCAGATTATCATTTCCTTATTAAAATTGCCAAAGGTAAATAATTGACGGTTCCAGAGTACATCGAATAGTGCAGAAGCTTCAGAAGAATTTAAAAATAAATCCCCCATAGTAATTTGTCAAGATACTAATTTTTTGCAGGCGACAATAATACCAAGAAATTGGTCGAAGGAATTAAAAACGTGGATGTAGCTGAATGGTTACCACAAGTAGATATTCTTTCTCATCCAAGATTGAAGCTTTTTGTAATGCATGGAGGAATTAATGGATTAGTTGAAACAGCTATCCAGGCAGTTCCAACTGTAATTGTTCCTGTTTTTGCTGATCAATTTAGAAATGGACGAATGGTTGAAAAGAGAGGAATTGGCAAAGTTCTTCTGAAATTGGATATTGGATATGAAAGCTTCAAAAACACAGTTCTAACAGTTTTAAACACTCCAAGTTACAAAAAAAATGCGATAAGAATTGGGAAAATGATGAGAGACAAGCCATTCAGTCCAGAAGAACGCCTTACAAAATGGACACAATTTGCAATTGATCATGGCGTTTTGGAAGAGTTACACGTGGAAGGATCAAGATTAAATACAATTATTTATTATAATCTTGATGTTATTGCTTTTGTCCTATTCGTGTTCGTTGCTGTTCTTCACGTTTTCATTTATGCTTTCAAGTTTCTGTGCTGTAAGAAGAGATCTCAGTCGAATATTAAAAAATCTAAGAAAAATAATTAGCTGATATTTATAGTCTCTTTTAATAAAAATATTAAAAATAAATGTTATTTTCCAGTAGGTGTTCAGGTGAATTAAGCATACAAGACTTAACGAAAATAGAAAGTAGACTTTAATCTTTTCTACAATGTTATGGCCTCATTCTAAAAATTTTAAAAGCGTCAATGTGGTACCGGCCGGTATTTTTTCGGATTCCAGACAATCTGAAGTCTGGCTTTTGAATTTCTATTTGTTTCAAACTGTTTGTGGCCCAAAACAACGGGTTAAACGAATCGTGCAAGAAACGGAAATTCCAGACAGCTTAAAAACATCTTCCACTGCTAGATTTTTCAACCAATGCCTTAAAATTGAAGAAACCACTTTCTACCATCAATTAGTGTTCCAATTATTATCATCTTTTTTCCTGTTGAAAATAAAACATTCTGCGTTTACAAAGCACGACATTTTTCTGCCAAAAACCGTAGTTGACAACGAGTAGCACACCGCCAGAATGAAAAAGTTATATAAATTGATAAACTTCAGGTTGTATACTTTTCAAATGTTCTGTCTTATTATATTGCGGTTCAGTTCTAATCAGTTTTAAAGTATTTTGGAACCCATTTTAAATTTTTATTCTAAAAAATTATTGATTTAGAAAAAGTTGCAGGTGACTGTTATGACCTTATTAGTTATTCTTCTCCTTCTTCTTGTTCTTTTTCTTCTATTCTTGTGTACAGTCCATCCATTAGTCGAAGTCATTTAATTTCAAATGGAAGAATTGCTGATGCACTCGTTGACGCAGGTCACGATGTTGTTATGTTCATTACTGAATATGAACCATTAACTGAATTCACTGGAACTAAGAAGGCTAAAGTTATCACTATGAAAGGATTTAGTATGGTGGTACGTGGATTGTTAAAATTTGATTTGAAATTCAGGTGAGAAGCACAATGATAATTCAATGGACGATATTGGGGAGTACCTTATTACTAATCCAAGAGCAAATTTTTTGGAAAGGATTATGTACGAAAAATGGTTCTCTGATATTTGTGATGGTAATTTGTTTCAAAATTTTGAACACCAAATCGAATATTTTAAATCTAGATTTAATGGCGAGACGCGAGGAATTAGAACAACTGAGAGCTTACAACTTCGACGTGGCATTCAGTGAACAAATTGATTTGTGTGGAGTTAGAATTGTCAGATATCTTGGAATTAAAAATCATTTATGGATTTCAACTACACCAATTATGGATGCAGTCAGTTATAATTTGGGAATTCCAGCACCAAGTTCGTATGTTCCAACAATCGAAGAAAATGACAATGGTGATAAGATGGATTTTTGGCAGAGAACTTTCAGCTTGTATATGAAAATTGGAGCTATCCTTATTCATAGATATGCAACTGATAGCACAACAGAGGTAATTTGGTATATCTAGCAGCGGAAAATATGTTTTTGGTTACAGGTTTTTCGTAAGTACATCCCAGACTTCCCAAATGTCAGAGAAATCGCTGCAAACTCTTCACTTTGCTTTGTAAATTCCGATGAAGTACTTGACTTACCAAGGCTTACTATTACTAAAACTATTTATGTTGGTGGTCTAGGGACTCCGAACATAAGCCAACATTTGGACAATGTAATTTTTTAAATTTAGATTGAGCTACATCCCGAAACCAAAATTATCCAGGTATTTGCCAAAATAATGTCCAAAGGAAAACGAGGTGTTATAATAATATCGCTAGGATCATTTGTGCAATTCGGAGATTTTCCAGTTAATATTAAAAAAGAAGTGTTCCGTGCAATTAGTGAATTGTCAGAATATCATTTCCTAATTAAAATTTCCAAAGGTAGATTTTGAATTTATTACAACAATGCAAGATAATTCATTCAAGATGACACGAACACTAAAACGTTGACCAAAGAAATATCCAATGTTGATCTTGTTCATTGGTTTCCACAAGTTGATCTTCTCTCCAATCCAAGATTGAAACTTTTTATAATGCATGGAGGAATTAATGGATTAGTTGAAAAGTTCTTTTGAAATGGGATGTTGGCTAGCGATCGTTTAAAGACACAGTTTGGGCAGTTTTAAAAACTCCAAGTTACAAGAAAAATGCGATAAGAATTGGAAAAATGATGAGGGACAAGCCATTCAGTCCAGAAGAACGCCTTACAAAATGGACACAATTTGCAATTGATCATGGCGTTTTGGAAGAGTTACACGTGGAAGGATCAAGATTAAATACAATTATCATTTACTATATATAAAGCGCTTATTCCGTTTGTCCATAGTTTGTAGTCTATGTAGTCTTTGTAGTCTGCGAAGTTTTAGCTTCTGGAGGGATAGTGAGTTGGGATTAGTGTAGGGATATAGTCGGGGTACTGTAGTGGTACAATGGTGGTACGTAGGAGTACTGTATGATTACGGTAGTTTCAGAAAAATTGGTTTTCAGCTCCAGAAGTCGAGGGCCGCGCCGGAGGTGCGGTCCACGGCTGGTTTATTATAATCTTGATGTTATTGCTTTTGTCCTATTCGTGTTCGTTGCTGTTCTTCACGTTTTCATGTATGCTTTCAAGTTTCTGTGCTGTAAGAAGAGATCTCAATCGAATATTAAAAACTCAAAGAAAACAAATTGATATTTTGTTTTATATTCTATCTCCTCAACAGTTTGCACACTACAACTTATATATTTTGTAATAAAACTTTGTTCATATTTTCCAAGAAGTGTATTTGACCATTGTTTATTTGAATAAATATCAACTTTAGTTTGTAACTTCCATCCTCCAGATGTTGTTCTTTCCCTTATTCTTCCCGAAATTATTGCAAAAGTCTTCTTTACAACATCTAAACGTGACTCCTGCTGCCGTTGTAAAATTCCAAATATTTTTCTATAAAATTTATAGTATGTGGTTGAAAAACAAAATTGCTTACATCACACATAAGGCTATGATAATTGTACAGTAACTGGCAGTTCACAGTGACCGTATCATAATCCTCAAATTGTTTAGAGTACGACTCATAACAATATTTAATTCCCTCTTTGCAGGTTTCAGGCCAAAAATTTTCCACTGGTCTACCCTTTATTCTCCCACGACTGCCTAAAATATTAAAAACTAACAAGTCACTCAAATAGTTATATTACCCATCCAACACTGTAATCCAAAAGAGAGCAATGGACAACAGAAAAGTACCAAGCAAACAATCAAGAAACGAATATTTTTTTGTGGCATCACTTTTGCCGAAAAATTCTGCCTCTTCCTATATTAAATCCTGAAATTGCATTCTTGACAGAAATAAAAAATAAGGGCACGTTGTCGACATGGGGTGTCCCGAGAAATGTGACTGCACTTTGAGAGCTTATATCTTGGCTTAGGGTTGGCGCTTTTGCGTTCAATAAGTGCGAATGCCTCAAAAATAGTTGCCCCACCATGGTCATTATTGAGGGGATTAATTTTGGGAAGGGTAGAACACTGATTTGCGCGGGTTTCTGGAGACCGCGAAAATTGAATATTTTCTTTGCACTGAAGAGTTTTATATTTTTCCATCCCATACGAGCAGGTTTTCTGACATTTGGTTCCAATTTGAGCACAAGAGAGAACTTCGAATTATCAATTTTTTGAAACTATTTGGAAAAAAATTGACCAACTTTCCAAAATGTAGGCCATCATTCAAATTTTGCAAAATTAAAAGGATGGATTAAACGTGAAAAACTTTTCTACCACTCTCTCTCTCTCTATTTATGAGAGGAAAATGATCAATTTCATTTCTTATTTTTATAACGTGAGGAGAATTTAATTTTTAAGATTTTTCGAGATTTCTACTTTTTTCTAATCCTATTGAAAATCGCACCAGGGGTGTGCGGCAAATTTGCCAAAATTGCCGAGCTCGGCAAATTTTGAACTTTGCCGCACACGTAAAAAATTTGGCAGTGCAATTTTGACAAAAACTATTGGTCTACAAAAGTTTTGTAAAATGGCACAAAATTGAGTTATAGTGATGGTTAATCAAAATTTTGAGATTTGCCGCACACCCCTGGACCGCACTATTCGAAAATTTTAACCTCACTTCCAGCTGGGCAGGCCGGAGGCCTGCGATGCTATTGCATTTCACTCAAACCCAAAATTCAGGGACTAGGGCCGCCTTCTTACTCTTAGAAACTTTAAGTCATTTCTATCCCTACTCCCAGCAGAGCAGGCCGGAGGCCTCCTATGAGACTACGTCTGTTTTTAGAAAGGCCAGTTAATCCGGATTGAGGGCCGCAGGCCCGAATACACATAGAAGTGTTGGACAATCGTTAAACCTACTCTAAGCCCAATAAATCAGGATGAGTGCCGCAGGCCCGAATACACTTAAAAAAGACCCAGAAAAAATATTATCTTCAAATGGCCATGGCTCAGTCAATTTTGGTTCAAAAAGATCCAAATTTTCCCCAGTTTACTAACTTAATGTACTGCGAAGCCTAGCGCGCTTGACGCGCTAGTCAAAAATGATTGTAAACATAAGAATCGGACGCATTTGTTGTTTTAGAATGTTTTGGAGCAACTTTAACGTTACAAATGCAACGCTTGTATTATCATAAAATTAATGATGATAAAAGAAGATCCAGTGTGCCATATTTCTGTTTATTATCTAAGAATTTTGAACAAATAAACTAGTTTTATTAAACACTTCTGAAAAAAAAAAATGGTTCAAAGACATTTCACCGCTTTTTGTCGGTAACACATAAATGAAACAAAAAACATTATAAAATATTTTATAAAAACACACAAACACACAACTTGAAGTTTCCATATCTACTAATTCCTTTTCTCCACGCCATTTTTGTTGCACAAATCGCTTTCACAACATCTCACAGTTACACCGGCTTTGACTTCTATCTTTTCACCCTACAATATACTGTATTAGACTTTGTTATTACGGGTATTCTCTTACTTCACACAAATTCAAAAGTCTCCTATCAGTATTTAAAGATTGGCAACTGGCAGTTGCTGTATCAAAATCTTCAGTACCTTTAGAATAAGATTCGAAACAATACTTCATTCCAGTTTCACATGTTTCTTTCACGTAATTCTCCATTTGTTCTCCTTTAACCAATCCGCGGCTACATGTTTAATAGTTGTTTGAAACCGGAAGAGATACTTATTTAAATTTACCTGCATAGCATGTTAGACCACTGCATAGTGCCAGAAAGTACGAGAAAAGCAGATAAAAAAGAAAATGGGAGAACCCCTTGTGAGATGCAATCATGATGGATTGAGAAATGATTTAAATCAGTTGAAAATGTAGAAAAAACACGCAACCAATAAACAATTTTTTCTAGAACTTTATTTTACAATAATTATTCAAACAGAATCCATAATTTTTGGCGTGGACACGGGTTTTTTTTTCGAAATCTGAAATATTTTGAACAAGGAATCGGAAAAAATGGGAACTATATTCGATGTTCTAAAAATTACATCTCACAGTTACACCGGTTTCTATCTTTTTGATATTCGGCTCTCTTTTTGGTATTGGAATTGATGAAATTAAGTAATTATTTAATGGGAGAAAAACTAACTCGAACAATATTGCATGCTTTACTAATAGAAGATATACGGTATCATTCCAAAGGTATCAGGCAACAAATGTTACAATAGATACGAAAATACTTTATTTCTGTAGTTTAACATGTTCTCGATAGGACGCTGAAGCATGACAATAAACGTGTGGTCAGTACATTTTCTCCTCAGAAGCAAATTGTGTTCCCTTTCTACAACACAAAAATCTGAGCACGCAAATGAAAACGTAAAGAATTACTACAAAAATTATAAGAACAAAAGCAATAACATCAAGATTATAATAAATAATTGTATTTAATCTTGATCCTTCCACGTGTAACTCTTCCAAAACTCCATGATCAATTGCAAATTGTGTCCATTTTGTAAGGCGTTCTTCTGGACTGAATGGATTGTCTCTCATCATTTTTCCAATTCTTATCGCATTTTTTTTGTAACTTGGAGTGTTTTCATGACGTTATTTGATTTACATAACTGTTTGAAATGAGGATATGTCGTGTAAAATCATTAAATTGAATCTTGTTGGATTCAAAGATTTGAAGCTCGGTGATATGATTATTTAAAAAAAAGTTATTTGGATGCCGTATTCGAAGTAAATTATTTCAAGCAATGTTATTGTGAAAAAAAAGAAAAAAAATTGTGTCATATATACAGAGAACTGATGTCAAAGTTACGCATTCGATGTCTACTTTCTCTTGCAACACTGTCCATTTCCACATGGAGAATAGTTTTGCTGGCACGAGCAGGAGTTGACTGATTGTGTCTGGCATGGCATCTGGGCTGGTTGAGCAGCAGAACAGGATTGAGAGCAAGATTGGGTGCAAGCTGGAGCACATTGTTGCATTGGTTGTTGCTGCTGAACGCATTGCTGTTGGCATGATTGCTGGCATTGTGGTTCACATTGTGCAGATTGGGAGACTGAAGCTTCCAGAATGATTGTGACAACTTGTGGAGCAGCAGTAGTGGCAACTGGAGCTTGGCATGCAGATTGGCATTGCTGGCATTGTGGAGCAGATGGTTGCTGGCACTGTGGAGTACATTGTTGTTGGCACTGTTGAGTTTGTTGGCACGAAGTCTGACATTGTTGGCAAGCTGGTGCAGATTGCTGTTGACATTGTGGAGCACACTGTTGCTGACAAACTGGAGCAGCTTGTTGGCAGGTATTCTGGCACTGCTGGCACTGTGGAGCTGATGGTTGTTGGCATTGTGGAGCACACTGTTGTTGGCATTGTGGAACTGCTTGCTGGCAGGTGGTCTGGCATTGCTGGGTGCATTGCTGATTGCACTGTTGGGCTGGAACTTGTTGTTGAACACATTGTTGTTGGCATGATTGCTGGCATTGAGGAACACACTGAGCAGAGATTTCCATGTTAATCTTGATTATTTGTGGAGCGGCAGTAGTGGTTGGAGCACATTGTTGAACACATTGTTGCTGACATTGTGGCTGACATTGTTGAATTGGTTGAGTTTGAACACATTGCTGTTGGCACTGTTGTTGGCATTGTGGCACGCATTGAACTGGAGCTGGAGTCTGGACAACACAGGATTGTTCACAGGCTGGCATGCAGGATGGTTGACATTGAACTGGAGCTGGAGTAGTTGGAGTATAACAGGAAGAAGTCTGACAGCTTTGTTGGCATGTAGATTGACATTGACTAACAGATGGAGCAGATTGACATTGGTTCTGGCAAGACTGCTGACAAGCTGGGGCACATTGAGAAGCTTGAATTTGGTAGGTTTGTTGCTGAACTGGTTGGGCACATGAACAGGATTTCTGGACTGGAGCAGTGTTCTGACAGGAACAACTGTACTGTTGTGGTTGAGTATAGGTGGTTCGTTGGCAAGAGCAACTTGGTTGAACTCTTGGAGCACAGCCACAGGATTGGCGTTTATCGCGAATTGTTGTTGCCTGAAAATTATATGGTATTGTAAGATAAATATAATTATTAATGTATTTTACAACAGTGATTCGTAAGTGATAAGAAACGTACTTCGGCAAGTAGAACGCTAGAAGCAATAAGAGCTGCAATTGCGATAAAGCGCATTGTTAATATGCTTGAAGAGCTGCTAGACGGCAACTGATGTCCTTTTGTCAACCTTTCAGACTTTTATACCAACCTTCTCCTACACTTTTTCACTAACCATCGAACACATACCGGAAAGTTGCTTCCCACTTATCAGACTCTATCCATCAACCGGCTCCATGACGAGCGCAAACATAGCAATGGAGGCATAGCAAATGATCCGAAGAACACGTGTGCCGTCTCATGGTTTTACACACTATTTTTTGGGAGCACGGAGAGTTGCAAAGATTGAAAAAAGGTTGGGTGCGCGTTCCGTCGAATGGAATGTGCTGATACGGTGTGTGTTTGACCGAAACGAGTTTCTGCTTAACTATATGTACCAAAGTTATCGTTTACCTTTTTAGGTACTGCTGGTAAATATTTGTCTTTTACATTTTGAGATGAACATTTGATTTCACAAGTACACTTTAAGTTTATCGACTTTCAAGACCACTCATTACGACATAAATAAAACTACTTTTTCCCTGTTCGCGCACTTATCATTTTGCTCACTAAGCTTCCATCAAAGTGTTGATCTCCTCCGCATCATTTTTTACATTAAGATAAATAGGCGGGAATTCAGGGTTTATGTTCTTTGGTTAACCATACAGTGTGAGTATAAAAGGCCTGGAAACTAGAGAAAATCATCTGTTCCAATCCTTTCGAACCGTATCATGCGCTTCTTCGCAATTGCAGCTCTTCTTGTTTCAAGCTGTTTCCTTATTGAGGTATAATGGCCATCTAATAGTATTGTTGAGCCAAATGTTCATTTTAAATAGTTGTTGAACAGGGCTGAGCGGCGATCCAAAAAAATCGGCTAAGTACCCAAATTTAACAAATATTTGTTTTTCTTGAGCATTGCTTGCAGACATAAGATTATATATTCCACGATTTCAGTCGACCACGATTGACCACGATTTCAGTCAAATTTCACAAAAATCATTTCCAGGCAACAACAATTCGCGATAAACGCCAATCCTGTGGCTGTGCTCCAAGAGTTCAACCAAGTTGCTCTTGCCAACGAACCACCTATACTCAACCACAACAGTACAGTTGTTCCTGTCAGAACACTGCTCCAGTCCAGAAATCCTGTTCATGTGCCCAACCAGTTCAGCAACAAACCTACCAAATTCAAGCTTCTCAATGTGCCCCAGCTTGTCAGCAGTCTTGCCAGAACCAATGTCAATCTGCTCCATCTGTTAGTCAATGTCAATCTACATGCCAACAAAGCTGTCAGACTTCTTCCTGTTATACTCCAACTACTCCAGCTCCAGTTCAATGTCAACCATCCTGCATGCCAGCCTGTGAACAATCCTGTGTTGTCCAGACTCCAGCTGCAGTTCAATGCGTGCCACAATGCCAACAACAGTGCCAACAGCAATGTGTTCAAACTCAACCAATTCAACAATGTCAGCCACAATGTCAGCAACAATGTGTTCAACAATGTGCTCCAACCACTACTGCCGCTCCACAAATAATCAAGATTAACATGGAAATCTCTGCTCAGTGTGTTCCTCAATGCCAGCAATCATGCCAACAACAATGTGTTCAACAACAAGTTCCAGCCCAACAGTGCAATCAGCAATGCACCCAGCAATGCCAGACCACCTGCCAGCAAGCAGTTCCACAATGCCAACAACAGTGTGCTCCACAATGCCAACAACCATCAGCTCCACAGTGCCAGCAGTGCCAGAATACCTGCCAACAAGCTGCTCCAGTTTGTCAGCAACAGTGTGCTCCACAATGTCAACAGCAATCTGCACCAGCTTGCCAACAATGTCAGACTTCGTGCCAACAAACTCAACAGTGCCAACAACAATGTACTCCACAGTGCCAGCAACCATCTGCTCCACAATGCCAGCAATGCCAATCTGCATGCCAAGCTCCAGTTGCCACTACTGCTGCTCCACAAGCTGTCACAATCATTCTGGAAGCTTCAGTCTCCCAATCTGCACAATGTGAACCACAATGCCAGCAATCATGCCAACAGCAATGCGTTCAGCAGCAACAACCAATGCAACAATGTGCTCCAGCTTGCACCCAATCATGCTCTCAATCCTGTTCTGCTGCTCAACCAGCCCAGATGCCATGCCAGACACAATCAGTCAACTCCTGCTCGTGCCAGCAAAACTATTCTCCATGTGGAAATGGACAGTGTTGCAAGAGAAAGTAGACATCGAATGCGTAACTTTGACATCAGTTCTCTGTATATATGACACAATTTTCTCATTTTTTTCACAATAAATAATAATAATGCTTGAAATAATTTACTTCTAACTTCCAAATAATTTCTTCGATAATCAGCAACAAATAAAGTCCCATAAATTTTTTTCACAAAACATTATTTCTAAATGCCACGGTATTTTTTTACTCCTGCGGTAAATGAAATAAAACTTCACGCAATCCAGCAGTACATTTTTTACAATTTTTGAATATTTCTCAATCATTTCTGCATTTGGAAGTCGTTTGGTAAGTTCTTTTGAACATGATTTGAACCAAATAAAGTTTATATGATTTAGACAAGAAATTTAAAAGTGAAAACCAATGTCATGGTATTCAAAGATTTACGTAGCAGTGCGAGAATACCGCGCTAAACATAAAATCACTGGATGGATTTTGACGAGATGTCTCAATGTACTTCTTTTCATTCAACTTATTTTGCTCTGGTGGTCGTGAGTCATTCTTGATTGTTTGCGAATCATTTAACTGGGTCTTTTGCAGACTTTATATGTACGTGACAGTGACAATTGGTTATTACGTTCAGTCAACAATTCAAGCAACCATTTATTTGATTGTTGGATCATTTCTGTTTGTTATGTCAATGTGGAGTCTTGCAAAAACGTTGTTCACGAGAGTTGGCAGAGTTCCAGAAAGATATCGACCTAGTAAAGAACTTGAAGATAGATTGAAAGCAGTCACACCGATGGAGAAAAATCGATACGTGGTAGAGAAATCGACACCTGAACAGGTAAAGTGAAAAAATCAAAATAAGTGGTTTAATCTTGTCTTGATTGTTTTGTTTTTTATTATTATTTGTTTATTTTATGGATGCTAAATACACTTTATATAATACACCAACAAAGTTTTCAGCTTGCACAACAAAATACTATTTTGGAGGAGATGTGTACTTACTGTAAAGTAGTCGTCGCTGAATGTGATCAAGTGGGAAGGCTCAAGTATTGTTACGAGTGCGGACATATCAAACCGGATCGTGCCCGACATTGTAGCTCATGTGGGAAGTGTTGCATTAAGTATGATCATCACTGTCCATGGATAAACATGTGTGTTACACACGTCAATTACAAGTACTTTCTACTCTACATTATCTACACCAGTTTTCTTGTTTATTGGTATTTGCTCACTTCACTAGAAGGTGCTGTTCGATATTTTATCAATCAACAATGGACCGATGAATTGGGAAAGTTTTTGTTCTACTTGTTCAGTTTTATTGTCGGCGGAGTGTTTGGTTACTATCCACTCGGTGAACTTATCATATTCCATTATCAATTGATCTCATTGAACGAGACAACTGTCGAACAAACAAAACCAGCTCTTCTAAGATTTGATAATGCAGCTGACTACAATATGGGGAAATATAATAATTTTCAATCAGTGTTTGGATGGGGATTATGGCTGTGTCCAATTGATTCCAGCACCCAGGATGGTCTGCATTTCGACATAAGGTATTTTAGAATTTCGTTTAAAAATCAGTTTAGCACTACAAAACGTGCGCAATAAAGTATTTCTTTCTGAAAATTTTTCTTGTATATAAGCTAATCAGATATTTTTCCAGATACGTCAACACCCAGCAACGGAATCGATTTGTTAGAATTGAGGAGGAACCATCAAGTACTCAAAGTTCGCAGTCATCGATTCAATGATTCGGTTTAATGAAACTTTCCTTGATGTTTTTTTTTAAATTAATTTTTGTTCGTATCTATATACAGTGCTCCACAAAATGATACGGCCACCCCTAAATTTTGGTATAACTCAAAACTGGGTTAAGATAGCAAAACATAGTTTCATGTGAAAATGTTCGTTGTACTGGCTAGCTTTGAGATAAGTGATGGAAATATACCCGAAGCGTTCGTAAAAAAGAAAAAAAAACATTTTTTCATGAAAAACTATTTAAAAAACTCCACAAAATGATACGGCCAGGTGGTAGAAAAGTAGGAAAACTTAGAAAAATAAGGAACAAGAGATGATTAATAATCCACGGGATGAGCTCTTGTACTAATCACATCAAAAACGCGTGAATCCATGAAAAGTTAAAGATTGTCCAGGAGAGTTTGGTCAACTTTATGCCATGCGTCAAGAATTGCTCTTTTGAGGTCGTTAACATTGCTATTGTTTCCATCGTAAATCTTTCTCATCATGAATCCCCAAACGTTTTAAATTATGTTTATGTCCGGGGAGCAGGCAGGCGAGTCGGGAACAGGGAGCCCTCTGTCACTTATCCACTTGATTGTACGACGCGCGCGGTGACAAGGCGCTCCATCTTGTTGGTAAGTGTATTTTCTGGACCTGTTTCGACGGATAAACGGTATCAAACCGCGCCTCATCACATATCTGTAATCGCATCCGCAAACTGGATACGATTTTGGCGGTGTTTTTTGGTGACGCATGGAGCCTTTCTCAATTTTCTTCTTTTAATAAATTGGGACTTCGAAAGAACTCGTCGTACGGTCTCAACATACACTGGCAGGTTCATCTCGCTCTTTATTTTCGAGCAAGTCACTGTTGAATTGGATGCTCGACAAACGATATTCCGCTTGTCCCGATCAGAAAAAAGTGGTGGGCGACCAGAAGACTTTTTGGGGCCATAAGCCGCAGGATTGGAAGCATATCGAGAAATCATATCTCTCGAACGATTCAAATTACGAGAAATCTGACGATGCGATGTGGAGCACTGTACTTATTCACACTTGATTTCATCTGAAATTCATATCAAATGTTTTTAAAGCGAAGAAATACCTTCAAATCAAAGGACAAAAAGAACAATTAATCATTGTTTGATATTCGAGTGCCACGTCATAATATTAGCCTCTGGAACAAGGGCATTTCTGATTCTTCACTTGTATCCCAAAACAGAATCATAAACAGTTCTTCCCTTCCGTTGCAAATTGCATTTCGCGAATTGCGCTCACGGAACCTGAAATTTGTTAGAATTCTTTTAGAAAAACAGACCACACCCGACAGGACAGAAAAATCGAATTCTTGTCTTTTTATCACTCATTTACAATTCCATTTTACTCACCTTTTCTCAATGTCAGACGAAGTAATTCACATACATAGATGTCAATTTACTATATAGCCTTCAAAACAAAAACGAAGTTATTTTTCTCTTCCTATTTTTAAACAAAAATTTTCCCCAAAAGATTTTTGTAATTGTCAGGCGAATATTTCAGAAACCATTTCATTTCACATAAATAGGCTTTAAAATTTTCTGTAAAATTTGGGGTTTTCAATAAATGTAGAGCAACAATCTTAATGGTTGACTTCCAAGAATTTTGATAGCTGTAAACTGAGAAGTTGCAACTTTTTGACTTTAATTTGAAATAATTTGTTTTAATCGTTGAATATAACTTTTGATTATTTCAGCACTGTAAACTGTGAACAGTTCCCATATAAACTGAAAATGAGGACGAAAACGCGAATACGTTGCTTTTGAAAATAACTTTATAGTTTCGATGGTTTCATAATAGGATTTCTCGCAACACTTTTTCACATTGTACTAGTTTCTGATCTCCCAACTTGTATTTCTTTTTATGAGAATTGAAGTGAAACCTGTCTTGTAAGGTCACTCACTGATACTGATTGATCGACGTTGATTCATTTTCAAGATACTAGACAAAAAATAAATTGAGGAAGTGATAAGACTGTGAAAACAGTTTATTTTCACATGAGATCTGAACTATAAAATGCTTTTATTTATTATTTCCAGACATTTTAGTAGATTTAACATAACAAGTATCTTCAAATGTTGTTGATGAACTTTAGTTGATCTTGATCACATATTTGATATATCACGCTGAAAACTATCTGCAAAAATAAAAACAAAAATAAAGTCGATGTGATAGATTTGAATGATTTTTTGTCCGAATTGTTGATCGCTTGATTAGATTATAAATTTCTGAAGGTTGATGATCAGTAGCCAATTACATTAGATATTTTCTGAAGGTTAGCACATTTTCACTCATAGCTTAAAGTGCGTATACGTATAAAGTCTTTCCGGTCTTCTAATATTAAAAATTAAAAATCAATAAAGAAAAATAACTCATAAAGATCTTCAAAAAAAGGTTTACACTAAAAATCATCACCATCCAGTATCAATCGATGACCCAAATAATTTTAAGTTGAATCAGTTGGTGAACATGAGTAAAACACATAGGTTTGATATCTGATTTGTTGATTTTTGAGTGATTTGACATCTTTCTCTCATACCATACCTATATTTTTCGCGCCCACCCGCAAAAGAACCGAAAAAGAATTGAAGACATGTAGTCTGTGACTGTAGGGTGATACCCAAGAGGTTTATTTTCGCGCTCTACTGCTGATTCTGAAGGCGGTTTTTATCAAAAACCGAACAGAGGCCGTCAATTGACCGTTGGTTCTTCGATTGATTCTTCTACCATCCAAGATGAACACAAATCACTCCCATCTCTTCCCATTTAACCTTTTTTGGGAATCTTCATTTTGAGTCATTTTCAGAAGATTTCAAACATGGAGGACGTCGACTTGGGCAAGGACCGAACTCAACTCATTGATTTTGTATATGCAGTTAGTTTGTAAATGACATTGACAACCTTAAATTCGAGAAGTCATATCTTTTTCTATTAACCTGGCAAACCTTCAAGTGAAAATTGTTTAGGCAGCTTTCAAAAGTTTTGCACTGAGATCAGCCATGTTTTCATTAAGATCAATTACCGTATTTTCTCTATCAGACTTGCACTCCCCCTGCTTTACTTTGATGACTTATATCTTGGATGTGTTTGTGCAAGTTTAATAGGGAAAATATGATAGATGAATCAAAAATTAATCTTTAGTTCAAACTTTTATTCATTCTAATATTTTTGTATTTTTATTTGGTTCTTCCCTTTTATTTTTTGTTACCGTAGTTTAACCAACTTTGGCACTTTCCACCCATATTATTGTTCAAATTATTATATTAAACTAAAATTCAAAAAACTTATCTCACTTTTTTTACTGAATTAACTTTCAAATTAAAATAAGTCGAGTTTAATCTTTGGCGTCAATTAATGTTTTCAATGTATCTAACAAAACAGTTTAAATCATACGACTTCCTATTTCTATTTCGAAACAAATAAGTAGGCGTCGATATAATTTTTATCTTTTTTTATTGAATGGGGGTCAGAAAGACTAAGAACTAAGGTTCAAGGATGAGTGACGGCATTTCAAATTTATTCTCCAGACTTTTGTCGTCACCTACAAAATGATTGTATTTTTCTTACAGAATGGAAATGGATCAGCATCAAACTTGAATAACAGAAATAATATTCCATTGTCGGAAAAAGCGGCAAAAGAACCTCTTCAAACTCAACCCCAAGAAGCTCCACCGGCACCGAAACCCAAAGTACAGAAACAAAAACCACCTGTAAAACCAAAAAAGCGAATTGCATGCAGTCCAGGATCAGCAATATGTCTATTCTTGCTCGCAGTTGCTGCAATTATATTTGCAGCTTTCCTCGGGCATTATCTTACAAAACAAAATTACGAAATGATGCAATTCAAAAGTGCCAACGAGTCGATGACAACCTGTAAAAATTTGTGAGTTTCATGTACTAATAAAGCTGAGATGGAGGACTCCAAACCCCCTTGCCCTCTGAGTGCGGACGTGGTGACAAAATTAATCCTGACAGTGGAAATCAATTATTTATATGGAACAGTAATATTCAAATTTGAGTTGGAGCTCCTTTTGTCTGCAAAAAAAAATCAAAATTAGCATTGTAAGGTTTAAAAGTAACAATGGAAACGTCATATCAATCCTATACAACATACAAAAAACAAAAGGTTATAGTAATCTGTAATTTCAGCACAAGATCCCATAAGAAACATCAGGATATTGTAAATGAAGAGGATGCTGATGAGAATGCCTCAATCAAGCAGCCAACAAAAGAAGAATTAGCTCTACCAAAGAACGTGCAACCTGTTTGGTATGTTAACACTTTAAAATCATAATTTCTACCTTCAATTATTCTAGTTTGGGTTTTATAAAAAATCGACTATATATGTTAGATCTTGAAGACAAAAACTTTCAAACCACACGACGTTGTACTGAGATTTTCAATTACATATATTGATGACACTTGCGTTGAAGTGAAACATTTTATCTAAAAGAGAGCTATTTTATAGGTACGATGTTAGCCTTTCTCCAAAAGTTGGTGGCAACGGAACCATGGGATTAGCTCATGTAAAGTTGAATATCGAAGAGCCAACCAACAAGATTGTTCTAAATGCTAAGGACATTGAATTCACAAGAAATTTGGAAAAGATTCAACTTTCGAAAGAAGTTACTAAAAGAGCAAAGGTTATTTTCTCTGTTCTGGAGACACGCTAACAACTTTTCATTTTAGAAATCGGTCGATTCCGGTACAAACTCAACATCCGAAATGCCAGAAGGTTCCGGAGAAGAAGCAATGGCAACGACTGCTACTACAACCACAACTGAGTCAACAACCCCTGTTTCGTCTTTTGTTGATACAGGAATCAAAGTGACAAACATTGAATTTGACGAGAACTTGGAGAAAGTCACTTTGACTTTGGATCAAGAATTGAAAAAAGGAAGTACCGTTGTTCTCAAGATTCCATTTACATCAAAAGTTTCCAATAATAATGGATTAAAAGAATACAAATACAAAAATTCTGAAGGAAAAGAACAAAGCATGTTCACAACTCAACCAAGTTATTCTTATTTACGTCATGTGTTCCCAAGCTTTGATCAAGAAGCATTCAAAGCTCCAGCTGCAATCACTTTAATGCATTCAAAAGGATCAATTGTTGTTGCTAATACTGGAGTAAAAACAAAGGATGATGGGTGAGATATTTTATTCAATTTTGATAATACCGTTTTTTTTAAATTTAAAGAGATGCTCAAACTTCAACTCTCAATAAAGTTCTCGATCCTGATTTTGTTATTGGAGATCTTGTTGCAAGTGAAGTAAACACCACTAGTGGAATTACTGTAAGAAATCAATGTTATAAAAATGTTATTTTCGATCTATTTTTGTTCTAGATCAGAATTTGGACAAGACCAGAAGTCAAACACTCCACTGAACAATCATTGGACTATGCTAACCAAGCAATTGACGCAATGGAACATATTCTTCAATCAAGATTAGAAAGCAAAAGTTTAGGTGGGTTACTATTTTTTAAAAGCTTCAATTGAAAATAATGGAGACAAGGTTGTAACTTAAATTTGAAAGTTTTCAGATATTGTTGCTGTTCCTGGATTCCAAACTGGAAACAGAGTGAGCCCATCGTTCATTGTTCTCCCAGAAGAAGATATTTTGTACAATGAACAATCGAATGACATAAATCAAAAAACTCGAATCGCCAGAATGATTTCTAATAGAATTGCTGCTCAGTGGTTTGGTGGAATTACAAATCCTGAAGAGTTTGGCACATTCTGGCTCAATGAAGCTCTGCCAAGATTCCTCGAAGTTGAAGCTTTGGAGAAGATTTTAGATATTAATTCGGTTCGAGAAATCATTTTGAAAAATACACTATTACATATTTCAGGACGATTTATGGACTTATGAAATGGAGAAAATTCTGGAAAGAGATGCAACAGCTACATCTCAACCTTTAAGAGTGAAAAATGTGTTTTCTTCTGCAGATATTGCCGAAATTGATCATGAGTTTATTGGAAAGAAAGGAGCTGCTGTCCTTCGAATGATTCAGAAATCTGTTGGAGTTAATGTTTTCAATAAGGCTATAAGAGTAAGGACTGGCAATTAATAGACTATTAAAAAGTTAATTCAGAGCTTTGTATCTTCATATCGTTCGGCATATCCTTATGATGATGGTCTCTGGAAATCATTCGAAAAGGCACTCGGAGGAAAATTAAAAGGATGGAACAATGAGCCACTTGATGTTGCAAAGTTCGTCAATACTTGGGTAGATCAAATCGGATTCCCACTAGTTTCCGTTGAGAAACTGGACGATGAAACTGTAGAATTATCTCAAGAGAGATTCAAGAATGATCATAAAACAAAGGAACAATTCAAATTCCGAAATGCTAAATATTGGTTTAACTGGGAAGTTCCATTGTTCCTTAAAAGTTCTGGACCAGTTGGAAATGTTTCATGGCTTCATGAAGCATTCAGACTTCCATTAAATACATCTGATTCAATTTATTTGAATACTGATTCGAATGGAGTTTATCGTGTTAATTACGAGGAGAAACGGTGGAATGATATTGCAAAGCAATTGGAAAAGTCTCACGGAAAATTGTCAGAAAGAACTAGAGCTCGTCTTATTTCTGATGTGTTTGCATTGGCAAACAGTGGAGCTCTTCCATTCGAAACAGCTCTCAATGTTACATCATATCTTCCAATGGAAACTGCAACTGTTCCATGGCTTATTGCAACACGAATTTTCAAAAAGTTGACAGAAAGATTAGAAGGTGCACCAATACAAGATAAACTTAACGTAAGAAATTTTTTCTGTAAATATAGATTTAAGAATCATTTTCAGAGCTTCATCTATCAAAAAATACACAAAAAGTTTGAAGAAATAAGTTCATCTCCTGGTGAAGCAAGCTCCAACTATCTCAAAAACCGTCTTTACGCCAACCTTCTCGACTTGATGGCCATTGTGAAACCAGAAAAATCGAATGAAAAACTGAATGAATTATTCGTTGAAGGATTCCTCGCTCCGTGCCAATTTTCTGGAAATTTCAGCAGTGACTGCTCAGAGTATGTTCACAAGTTTATTCCTTTTAATCAAACTCTAAATTATAGGGTGCCAGGGGATCTTCGAGAGAAGGTGTACTGCAATGGAGTTGAATTTGGAAATGACACAGTCTTTGAAACAGTCCGCGAACTTGCCGAAAAGGAAGTCGATGGAGCCGAAAAAGATCTTCTCCAAAATTCTCTCGCCTGTTTTAGAGATCCACGTGCTCTCCGTCGCCTCATTTTGGATAATCTCAACAGTACTTCTACAGTAACACTACTACTGAGAAAAATGAATAGCCGTCCAGTTGGAAAAGAAATTGCAACAAATTGGATTATCGATAACTGGTCAACTGTATTAAAAAAGAAATTCAAAAATGATCCAGAAACATTAAATGCAATTGCTGATGCTGGAATCATTTTGGACAATGAAAGAGAAAAGAGCATGATTGAGACATTCATGGAGCATCATCATAAGAGCACACATGGAATTGAAAGTTTGGATAAAAAGATTGAAGAGGCGACAACAGATATCTACTGGAGAAAGCAGAAGATTAATGAATTGAATGATTATTTGGATGGAAAAATGAAAGGCCCAGCCAAAGATGATGAAATGGAAAGCAGTGAAGAGCAGGAATAAATGAATTTCCATACAATGACAAAAACTATTAGTGACAGATAACATAAACACTTGATTTTATTTATTAATGTGAAACCGGTCAGAGTTCATAATTTTTGTTGTAACTTGTGTTTGCCTCAACATTGAATAAAATGTTTATAAATCGGACAGATGTGGTTCAAAAATCAGAAAATGCTATGCAGACACTTTAACTTTTCTAACTCGTCTCCAGTCCGAAGATGCTTCGGGTTTCTCTGTTGGCGTGGATGCCTTCGTATTGTAATTAGAAAACTCGTCAGTTTTTCCTCTTTGTGGGCATTTGCAGTATCCAGAATCCGGCCCAGGACGACCACTGCCACCAGGCTGAAAAATATCAATTATAGTTTAATAATATTTTTTTGAAAAATATTTTGACTCACCCTTCCAGGATGCCCATCGACTCCAGGTCCACCCGGTTGACCTGCTTTTCCTTGCGGCCCAGAAGACCCAGGCTCCCCAGACATGGGATAACCGCCATCTGGACCAGGCGGTCCCCCTCTCCCGACTCTTCCAGGGGATCCGGCAGGTCCTGGTGATCCATATGATCTGGTTCCTGATCTGCCTGGTTGCCCAGTTGCTCCATCATGCCCATTAGCTCCGCCCGATCCATTGTCTCCTGGCATTCCTGGATATCCTGGAAGACCTCTCCCTCCAGGAATTCCATCCATTCCAGTAACACCCACATCTCCAGGATGTCCCATTAATCCTGGCCTTCCAGGTTGTCCTTGTGGTCCCATTGGACATTGAATACACCCATTATATGGTAGCTTCATTGATAGCAATACGCCGACTCCTCCGGGGCTTCCAGGTTGTCCAGCTGAGCCGTCTTCACCAGGGTGGCCAGGATGACCAGGACGTCCCGGGGGTCCTTCCGGACAGATCAATGGCACTGAAAACGCTCATTTAAATGCAAAAGATCGTGTCCCGTAAAAATTTTCTGTATAATTCCGTGATTATTTTCACTCGGGAATCGCTCGCCCACTATGGGGGAGTCTACGCAAGGACAACGCAAGGACAAGGACAACATTCTAATGGAATGGAAACGATTGCCCGACTGCACCAATTCTAGTTCAAGTGAACAATGATAACTTTTGTATTCTGTATTCCTTCACGTCTCCCAGCGAGCGTAATAAATTATTATTATTATTATAAAAGGAGAGTTTTGATCAGATAAATTTATTATCGTTGAATATCCACTTTCTCTGTTTCTCGTTTCATTCTCTAAACGACGTATGGATAATACATATGATGAAGGTCTAAAAACTTCAAAGAAATGTCTCCTAGTTTTGCAAATTTCCACCGAAAAAAAATTTGGTCGGTTCTCGGACCATTTATGTATTGTATTTTATTTGGCTTATGTTTTACTCAGGAAAGTAAATAACTTTTGCTAAATGTACATAAAATCAGCAATGTTTTCAAAAATGTTTTGAGGTAATCCGGCTTCTATGTGATATATTAATTCAATCCTAACTGATAAGATAATTATAAATTTAAAACTTACTGCTACCTCCAACTTCTGGAACAGCATAAGAATTGGTTGGTGGAATGGTAACATATCTTGGCTGCCCATATCCATGACGTGGTGGTAATTTGATTCTATAGACTGCCCGTTTTTCTCTAATTGATTCAGTTATCAAATTCCACGCATCATCGGAATATTTCTACAAAACATTGAATTAAAAACTTGAAAAATTAATTATGGACCAACTTCAAATGTTTTCAGATCTTCAAGGGAAGTAATTTCAAAGTTTTCAATTTCATTAAAAACCGAAAAAATTGAAGCGAGAATCGTAAGAACTGCAAAAACAATGAGCAGAATAGTAGCGAATAGAAAATTTGTGTGCTTCATTTTTGTTTTCAGTTTCAGACAGGTGTCTATATTTTATACTTTTCAACACAATAGATATTAATTATTTTAGAGAGAAAAAAACAGGAAACAGCTACATAGTGTGAAGTGAAAATAGAAATATGAAAAATGAAATAACAATGACTTTGACGAATTTATCCCTCTTACCCTAAATTTTCAATAAAATCAAAATACAACAAAAGCTCCAAACTCTAAAATTACTAAATTGTATTTTTGTACCAAAACTAGCTTCCCGACATTGATAAGTAACGCACTGGCACAAACTCTAATTTTTTAGTGAACACAAAAACAGTAATCTGCAAAACTTTCTTTCTCGTATTCTCTGTTTCTCTACATACCGTACTTAATATTTCACTATCTTATCTCTCTGTGTCTCTTGCCGACCAAAAAACTAATGGTGGATCGCTATATAAAGAAATGTTAGGTAAGGAGTTGAATGTCAGTTATTTCTGTAAAAACTAGAAGTTTCTAAAATGAAAATCTTATTTCTACTTCTTACAAGCTTAACTTTTTGTTATTCTCATAACTTTCTCGTAGTTTCTCCAGTTTTTGGATACAGTCACATGAAATTTATGAATAAAGTAGCGGATACTTTGGCCAACGGAGATCATAATGTGGTAAGTTTTAAAAATTTTGATCGAGTTATTTGCTTGCTTCTTCAACCTTTTTGTTATTTCTTATTCAGACAATTCTTCAAACATACAATTACGAACATTTTGGTAAAATCCGTATGGCAAAGAATACAAATGTCGAGGTATGGAGTAAAGTATTAATTTATTGAAAAAAAACTTTTCTAGATCCTAGACTATCATCTCGACGAAAGCAAAGCGGTCAGCAATGAAAACTCTGCAAGTGCCTTCAAATACATGTGGAATACCGAAATAATTAATAATCCAATTACTGGAGCTATAGCAGTTGGTTTATGGATACTTATTCCGAAATACCATAGTTTTATTTCAGACTTCAACAGTTCTATATGGCGAAATGAAGACAATGTGTGAAAGTAGATTTAAACCAGAAAATCTAGATAATAATGTTTTATTACAGAGGTTCTTCTTGACAAAAAACTACACAAATGGATTCTCTCGAAAAACTTTGATGGATTTATTTCCGAGCCATTCGATTTTTGTGGTCTTTATCTTGGAGATCACTTGAAGCTTAACATAATTCCAATGCATTCTTCAACTAAAAGTCTTCCATCTGTTTACGCAATTGGGGAACCATCATTGCTTAATTTTTTACCATGTGAGTTTTGTTTATTTTTGAGCAAATTAAAGGTGACAGACGATTCTTATCAACTGATCTTATGATTTTCTATAAAAAATATTTATAATTTCAAGCCATGAGGACAAAGTTCGGAACGGAGCAAACTGTTTTTGATCGAATCGGTGACATCATTGCTCTTCCATGTCTCGAACTCGCATTCTCGAAGCTTTTCGAAAAACAATACAAACAAGCATCTCAACTTTTGAATGGGGATGTTCGACACTGGAAGGAAATTCTTCAGACTGCCACGTTTTATTTTTCGAATGCCAATGATTTTATTGCATTTCCAACACCATCACTTCCAAAACATGTACACATTGGAGGATTCACAATTGATCCACCAAAAAATCTGAAATTAGAAGAGGAATATAACAAAATTCTGAGTCTTCGAAAATCAACAGTCCTTATTTCATTTGGAACCGTAATTCAATCAGCGGATATGCCAGAAAGTTTTAAGTGATTATTTTAAATTTGGAATTAAAACAACTATTTCAATTTCAGAGATGGGATTATCAAAATGTTCCATCTTCTACCAGATACCACTTTCATCTGGAAGTATGAAGTAGAAGATCAACAATTCATTGAAAGGCTCCCGAATAATGCGATTCTGAAGAAATGGGTTCCTCAGCCAGCTCTGCTTGGTATTTTATCTCACTTTTCTTTTGTACTTATTTCAATTTTCAGCTGATCCTCGACTGAAACTCTTCGTAACTCATGGTGGTCTCGGCAGTACTTTAGAAGTTGCATACTCTGGAAAGCCTGCCCTAATGATTCCAGTGTTCGGAGATCAATTATTGAATGCAAAAATGTTGAGTAGACATGGTGGTGCTACTGTTTTTGATAAATATGATTTGGAAGATGCCGAAAAATTGACATCTGCAATTAAAGAGATTATCGGAAATGAAGAATTCAACAAAAAATCACATCATATTGCTGATCTTCTAAGAAATCAACCAATTGATCCAAAAGCAAATCTTCTGAAACACGTGGAGTTCAGTGCAAAGTAAGATAAACAAAATTAGGATAGCAAAGATTTTATAAAGTTTCAGATTTGGAAGAGTTGATGCTTTGGAACCATACAATGTTCACTACAACTTTGTTCAGTACTACATGTTAGATGCTTTTGCCATTATTTTTTCAATTTTAATCATTATCTTTTATTTAGCACATTTACTTTTCAAATTTGTTTACAAACACGTTTTCAAGACAAAATCAAAGAAAGAGTAGTTTTAAAAAGTTTTATTTGCTATCAATTTGTATCTCTTGTTGATTTAATTCATATTTGAGCCTTAATAAACTGTCTAATCTGCTTTTATCAACATAAAAAATGTACACCTAAAAGGTGCAAATCCATAAAGCAAAAAATAAATGGCGGAATCTAGACGATATCTTTTTCCCTGCTTTTGAGATCCCTGTATTTGTGTCTACTGGCAAAGCATTTTCAACATTCTTCTCGTATTTTATCACCTCACAAGTTGTAAGAAAAAACGTACCGTACATTCTCAATTAGTATATAAGCCAACTACTCCACTTTGAAAATTTATATCTCGGTTCATTCGGATGATATAAAATAAATAATTATCAACGGCAAATTTTTAAAAAATAGAACTGACAAATATTTTGCTAATTGCCTAATTTTTAATAGAAGAAACGAAAACTAAAATATAAGCTTTCAGAGTTGAACAAATGGGTGCAATTTCAATGGATAATTTAACAGTAAATCAGAAAACGGTTTAACAGTAAATCAAAAAACAGTTTAACAGTAAATCAAAAAACAAAAAAAAATTATTGTACAATGCCATCAGACTTTTCTAAACTCCATAGTTTTCCAAGTCCGAATACTAAGAAAAAGTGATGACCGAAATTTCTAAAAATTGTTTCATCACATCGATGTTTTCCAACATTCAAACCTTAATGATTCCCTATAAATAACAATATCTTTCTACACCATAACATATTCGAGATTAACATATTTGTGAATATATCGTTCATTTACAAATCATTTAAATTTAATTCCCATCTAGGCTATTGAGAGTCTCCTACCCACAACACACAGACAAATTAAGTGAGTACATTCTGCCCATGGTTAAACATTTAGTTTGCTGTCTAAGCCTCGAATGTCTCACCATATGATTGGGAGTAAATTTGTGGTTTCTGCGGGGTTTGTGTTGGTTTCTTTTCTACCTCTCTATTACTTTAACAGTTTCTCATCAGTTATCTAGATCAAAGAACCATACCTCAGTTCGTATTTAACTAGGGTAACTCTACTGGTGTCGATCGAATATTTTCATTTTTACCCACTATGAAACTGTTCCTCCTAGTATTTTTATTTTTTGCACTCTACTGCAATGTATTAGCATACAATTACTTAGTTGTCGCCCCAGTATTTGGATATAGTCATATGAAATTTATGAACAAAGTTGCTGATACTTTGGCTAATGGAAAACACAATGTGGTATAGTGTTCACATAAAAATGTTTTGTTGGTATTTTCTGATTTTAGACTTTGCTGCAAACCTACATTTACGAACACTGGGGGAAAATTCGAATTGTTAAAAACAAAAATATCGAGGTAAGCTTACACTGAATTTTTGTGATTCAGAACAAAATGTCCCTCTTGGTTTCAAAAAAAATTAATCAAACCAAAAAATCGAGTTATTCCTAGAAATACATGGCATCTCCAATATCGTTACTATTGAGATTAATTAAAACTTAAAAATTCAGATTATTGACTACCACAACAGTGAAAATGTGCCAAGTAATGAGCAATCTGCCAGTGCGTTCAAATTTTTTTGGGACAACGAAATAGTGAATAACCCTATAACTGGAGCAATGGCGGTAAGAATATCCATAGAACCCAAGAATCTTCAAATTGATTTTTAAAGCCAATGTTCATACTCTACAATGAATTCAAGCCGATGTGTGATAGTGAGTTGATAAGAAAAGTACAATTGTTTGATAATAACTAGAGTGATGCAACTTCAAATTTATCACGAGAATTTGGTTGCGAAATTATCGTTTGTATGTCTGTAAATGAAACTATTTGTTTCAGGAAAAATTAATCGGTCAGAAGTTGACATTTTGATAATGATGAAAAAAGTTGTGAAGTATTGGAGTTTTTGAACATTTTGTGAAAGTAAAAGTCAAAATAATTCCTGGAAAAAAATCATAGAAATTTAATCAAAAATTTAAGGAATTCTAACCGACAAGGAACTGCATCAGTGGATTCTGTCAAATAAATTCGATGGATATGTGGCGGAATCATTTGATTTTTGCTCGCTTTGTAAGCTACATTAGGTTGTTCAAATTATGAAGACTTTTTTCAGACCTCGGAGATCATCTTAAACTCAATTTACTGCCAATGTTCTCCACAATTAAAAATGTTCCAGGATCACATGCAATTGGAGAGCCATCTCTTCTCAATTATGCTCCATGTAAGTTATCTTTATGAAACCTCTGAAGTGTAATATTCAAATCGTGCTAAGTGTTCAGTAAAACAATATTTTCAGCGTTGTATACAAACTTCGGATCAGATCAAACAGTTTGGGATAGAATTCAAGATATAACTGCATTCACATCATTCCATTATGCATTTTCAAATCTTTTCGAACGGCAATACCGGCAAGCATACGATCTTCTAAATGGCGATGTTAGAACATGGAGGGAGATTTTGCAAACTGCTACATACTTTTTCTATAATAATAATCCATATATTGGATTCGCTATGCCGACTCTCGAAAAGTCTGTAGAAATTGGAGGTTTTACAATAGATCCACCACATGATCTGAGTCTCAATGAAGAATTTGATAAACTTCTTGATCTCCGAAAATCAACAGTTCTCATATCATTCGGAACTGTTGTTCAATCTGCTGATATGCCAGAAAATTTTAAGTAAGGGACATAAAACAAAATCTTTAAAATACATTTAAAATTGAAGGAGCGGTCTTATCAAAATGTTTGCAAAATTACCCGATACAACGTTCATCTGGAAGTATGAAGTGGAAGATGCGGAATTTTCAAAAACACTATCTGAGAATGTGTTTCTCAAAAAATGGATTCCTCAACCTGCACTTTTAGGTTATACTCGAGGTTTTCTCATCATTGATAAATATTTATTTTCATTTACAGCTGATCCGAGGTTGAACCTTTTCATTACTCACGGTGGTCTTGGTAGCACATTGGAAGTTGCATACGCTGGGAAACCATCTTTAATGGTAAATCTATCCAAAAGAGCTTTTCACTCTATATTCTCTTTCGTTTAGATTCCAATATTTGGTGATCAAATGCTCAATGCAAAAATGTTGAGCCGCCACGGAGGAGCTATATCCTACGATAAATACGAATTGGAAAATTATGAGAAACTCACAGAAACAGTGAAGGAAGCGATTTCAAACAAAGAATATAACAAGAAGGCATTGTTATTGGCTGAGATTCTTCATAATCAACCAATTGATCCAAAACAAAACTTGTTAAAGCACGCAGAATTTACAGCAAAGTTTTTATAAAACAAAAACAGTTTTGATAAGGAAAAAATTCAGATTCGGTCGAGTTCATGCTTTGGAGCCTTACAGTGTTCATTACAATTTCATAAAGTACTACATGTTGGATGCGTATGCAATTATTATTATTTTCTTTTTATCAATCTTGTATGTATTGAATTTGATAATCAAGTTTGTGTACCGCAAGATTTTCAAATCTAAACGAAAAACCGAATGATCTATTTTCGGATACTTATATTTTATTGTTTGAGATATTTTCTGGTACATTCTGGATCTTTGTAATTAATAAAAAATGCTCTAGCTCCACCAGTGGTTGTTGTTGTCGGACGCATGAATATAAACTTTGAATTTTTCTCCAAATTTTGAATCATCTTAAGCCATTGTGATCCGCTATCAGAATCAACTTCAATTATCATTTGGCATATTATATATTATTAGAAAAAAGGTAATAATTCTCTTTATGAATCAGACAAAGAAAACAAAAAAAACAAACACGACTACTGTAAATATTTCCTAATACACATTGGATCAGAAACATTTAAAAGATAAGTTCTTATTAATTCTCCTCCTTCCGTTGCAATTGGTCTCATAAAAATAAATCTCTTTTCATCAACCAATGGATTTATTAATTTGAACCATCGATCAGCGTCATTTTTGGTTATTTCAATATTAACTTGGCACACAACGATTCCCATTTTTGCAAACTCTCCATCTTTATTCAGATATTTTTCATATTCGAAGTTTCCAGAATTTGGGGTAATCCAGAGCATATCAATTTTCTAAAAGTACTTTTATTTTACTACAATTAAAATTATTATTTTTACCTTTTCCCCAACAGTTTGATTGAAGAATGTGTACTGATTCATTGTTGCCACATAGTTTTTATCAGAAAATTTGTCATAAACATTTGCCAGCTGCAACTTGTTATCATCGGTCGATAAAGCAACTTGGTAAAATTTCCCATAAGCACTGTTTTTTCCACGGAATGGATCAGTCCCAAATGTTTCAAAATCATCAAGAAGATTTTTCAAAGTGTCTTCAGATTTGGTGTTATCACTTGCTCCTAAAGTAACCAAAGTAGTTTTTTCTTGCTGAAAATTGTTAACTTTAAAAGTAAAATCACTCAAAAAGGTAACTTACACAGTTGGGAAGTATCGCCCAGTATTGTTTCTCTCCATTATCAAATGATCTCACTGGGATTTTAGAAGTTAAATCTTCTTCATCACATACATAAATAGTATATGGCCAATTAAAAAGCATTCCTTGTGGATTCATGGAAAATCTCAGTAAAAGCATTGAAGCACATTTGTTGAACTCGTTCATAATTGCTTCAGCGTCATGGAGGGGATTCGGAGAATCAATACTTAATTGGCAACTTGGGAGTTTTTTATAATTATATGGAATTAGTGGGGGCTGAAAAAGTTTTGATTTAATTTGATTATAATAACATTCAAAAAAATCTTCCTCGCTACTCTGCACTTAAAATTATATTTCAATTTTAATGAGACTTACGGAAGGTGTTGTAATAAAAGGAAGTTTCATTCTTAAATTCGGCTCGGGGGCAATAATATTTGAATGCTCTTCATTCTCATATTCAGAGTTATTTGAATCAAAACTAAACAAATTGAAAACTAAAAAGATAACAACAAAAATGATTGCGCAATAGTGAAGAAAACTTTTTCGATATCTGTAGAACTCTGAAAAATTCAATAATTTTTAATTTAAACAATATTCGCTAACCTTTAAATTTAGAAGTTCTAACATTAAAATCATGAAATAAATGATAGCTAGCCATTGTTATCCAATAAAACGACGGCTTTTCAAATTTTTGAATAGATGAATCCAAATCGAATACGGAGATTATAATCTCTATTTCTCACTTTTCTACTGTTCCAATACATTAACGAAAAGGCGGTTCTAATTATTTAAAATGTTTCAAACCAATCGTAACTATTCAATAAACTTTTCACTGAAGTTTGAGCTTCTCGTTGCTAGAATATTTTCATGTATTTCCTTCTCATATTTTGAAAAGTATTCTGAAATTCAAAACCACACTTATTGTCAATCATGTTTAACAAAAAAAATTTCCCGTGTTTCTTCACTCATTTATTTATCTTCGTTATTTTCAGAAGATTCATTTAAAAACAGATACCCACATGTGTCACAGTGATCAGATAACATTTAAAAAAGTTCATTATGGCCGAATAATTTAAGCAACCCGTATCTGAAAAAAGTGAAAAGTTAACAATACACGTATAAATCATAGAATGGCAGTTACTGGATCCGTTTTTCGAGAAATGCAATGACATATCTTCTTGAGAATTCGATCATTCACACAAAAAGAGGTATTACCGTATCTGAAAACAATATTCTTGAATCTGATAAAATAATTACTACTATACTTGTTATTCCGTTCAACTTCCCCTAATGATGACCATGTATTTGTTTTTAGATTGTGTTCCAATGTTGACTCGAGAAGAGCATTACTTGGTGCTTTGGCACGAACCACCACGTGATATCTGAAAATATATTCTCTTCATTTTTTATTAATTTAAAAATTCTTACTGCAATGAAAATGACTGCAAAGGCGTGTCTTCAGATTTTACGTCTTTAAGAACACTCAACATAGGCAAACGGACTGATGAAAACTCGACATTCTGAATTTCCATTGGAGTACACATATACTCTGTCAATTCTTTTGAATCAGGTTCATATTCTTCAGTTTTTTCGGTATTTTCCAGCAAGTCATTCACGATGCGCATTAGCTCTACAGCCGCTTCTTTTGCTTCACTTTTCGGGATCTCTATCTCTGAGAAACACGGACAAAAGTCTGATGGAATCTGGAAAAAAGTGTTCCGATAAACATCAAGAGATGAAAAATAGGAGGAATAATAGGGAACTAACGCCTGCTTCATAACATCCTATTCGTTTTGGGAAGGGATCAAAATAGGAATAACTGCGTTTCCGATCAGTTTGAGTCCATTTTTCACCGACTTTTCCAGTAGCAATTTTTCGGAGGGAGTCATTTACATCGAACTGAGTTGTCATCAGTTTTGAGTTGACCATCAAATTTTCCACAATCTGAAAAAAGATTGGCATTCAAGATTGGATATTTAGAATTTTATTTCATTAATGAGTGTCTACTAGACAGTTGTAAATGAGACGTGCTTTGCAGTGAAGATCTTTCACTTTTACAATAATTCAAATTCCAGAATCGTATTTAAATCAATTTAAAAGATTTCCATTGGTTGTGTCTTTATTTCTTATCACAAAGTATGGCAACCAAGTTGTTGGTTGCCGAAAATTTACCGAAATTTCGGCAACCAAAAGTTGCCGGTCGCCGAAAATCTTGGTTGCCGCACAGCCCTGGTAGGCATCTTTAAAGACTATAGTCTATAGTTGTGCCAGTAGGCAAGTGGTGAAATCGATCTGCCTACGTGAATGAAGAGCTATTTCATAAAAAAATTAGTTTTTGAATTTATTTGAAAATATTTTGCGAAAGAATATTTGGTAATACTCCAAAATGATTATGTTCAAATTCCAAGATCGGCGAGCTCTCCTAGATTAACCAACCTGTGGGTATTTTTTCTTGATTCCATCAGGTATTCTAATTGAATGAAACGGCATTCTCGATTCAATTCTTCCAATTACAGTTTCTCTGATTTTATCATATCTATGTCCATGATCCGAAAATACAATAATAATCGAATCCTCCATTCGCTTTTCATTGTTTTTGAAAAACTTTTCAAAATCATCGTCAACTTTTCCAATTAAATTCAGAAATCCATGGCTCATATCTTGTGACCACCAAAATGCGAACTTCCTCTTTTTGTCGTATTTCTCCAAGAATCTGAAACTGTGCTCTATAAACCACACTTCTCGATCAAAAAGTCAATCACGGAATGATAAGAAACGGAAACGTACTCTTCTAAATATTTCAATTGAATTTTGTGCTGTGGTGTGCTATCATAACATGAAGCAACTGATCGTCGTGATATAAGTGACCAAAATGCAGAGATCCAGAATGGGCGAATGTAGTGGTCAGTTGGTTGTTTTAAGAACCCTTCTAGCATATTTTTATAGGTGAATGTTCCAATATCAGGACGATCTTCAGCAAATAATGTTGCATAACCATTATCTGAGAACGTTTTCCAAATGAAATCGAATTCGTCAAAAGCGATATGCCAACTCTCGTTTATTTCAGTCGAGAACTCCTGAATAAATAGAACTAAACAAACGTCATATTGGTTTTACGAATGTTTTGCTGACTGGGAACCCAAATAATTTGCTAAAAATTGGCAATTTCACAGTGAAATATTGAATATACATTCAACCGAATAACTTTAATTTCTTGAACTTTTATTTATTTAGATGAACTGACCTTCACACCGACACCTCTCTTTCCTGTCAAAATAGCCAAAAGGTTTCCATATGTATTATCATGAATTTTCATATGACCTTCCATGTCGATAAATCCTGCTTCTTTCATATATTTATAGGTTTTTTGCATTTGACGAACGAAGTTTCCACGGGACATTGAATCCAACCCTATCATTATGACAGATGGAAAATCTGACGTCGATTGTTCAATCACTCTTAAAAATATGTTGAATTTCGTGAAAGGAAACGCAAATGACTCACTTGTTTTTGATATTCGATGATTTTGGGACAATTTGTGTATAATGATATTTGAATATCTCACTTTTCAAAAGATTATCTGATTCACAAGTGATTTGGAATACTTCATCAGAGATTTTAATTGATGAAGTATGAGTTAAGTTTAGAGGAACTGGTTTCTCATAAATCACATCCAAATCTGTCACATTTTCGTCATGTCTTATACCGGTTTTATAGCACCTTGCGTTTTTTATGACTTGAGGTTCAAACTGAAATTTGAGCTTTTCGATTTAGTAATTATCTAAGTTCGAGAAATCACCGTAAGAATTCCATTATTGAAACTTTTCACAGCTTGTACTTGCATGGTAGAGCAAACAAGAGGAGAAGGTTTTGAATAATATGACAGAATTGATGGATCCCATGGATCAGCATCAGGAATCACGCATTCAGATTTTGATTGAGAATCTCGAAGTTTCTGAACATTTTAATAATTTTATATTTTTTGGGCGCAGTTTTTATTTTTAACTGCGCCCAGTAATATAAAGAATTTGCACATAAACCCTATGAAACTAGTGAATAAAACTGACCTGGAGATATAAAAAATGTGGATGAGTTGAGAAATCAGTTTCTGTTCGAAAAAGCCCGTAGTAAACTCCAAAGCAAATGACGAAGATAAGTGCAACTTTTGAATAGTACGTGATATAGTGAGAATAATTGTAGAAGATTCTCGGAAATAACATTTCAGATTTTAAAAAATAATCATGAATACTTGTTTAAACGACGATACTGCTGAAAAGTATAATGTTTTAAAATTCATTTTGAATAAATCAACGTGGTTATCTGGAGACAAAAAAACGTGAAAAAAGAGACAAATAATCACGTTTTCCACTTTTTTATTTTGTGTATAATTAGTGTGAAACCGCAATTTTTATTTAAAAAAAAGAATTTCCAAACAACGAAAAATAGTCAGGATATAGTTATTTATAAACATTTAAAAAATGTCACATAATTCTCAAAAATCTAATATTTCGTAACAGTTTTCATATTAGCTTTGACCTGCAGGTGCAAGTGTAAAACTAAAAATGCAAAAAAGCGCGACTTTCAAAGTTCGAATGTTCACAACAACCACGCTCGTTTCCTTGGAAATGAGAAGAGTTAATGCACAAAGATTGAAAACAAAAAAAGAGGCGATTTCCAAATGGGGATGCCCATTCTCAAAAACAATAGAAAATGTGTTAAGAATGCAAAACAGAGCAGGTGACTTTAACAGAACGAGCAGAGAAACTACAGATTCGTATTCTTTTTTTTTTCGAAAATCCAAATGTGGGAGGCGGAACATTAAAATCTTTATGGTTTATTACGATGGTATAAAGCACGAAACGGAGGACGATGTGCACTTTATTGACAGAGAATGCAGAAAAATATTATAAAGTTTGTTTAATGTCAAGATAGAAGAGTTGAAATTTGTAAAAATGTTGTAGGGAGTATGATAAAAGTGTAAATGCTTTCAGTACGTTTTAAGGTCAAAATATCATCAAATTTTTTGGTAAACGGAATGCGATAGCAATTATTCAAAGCAATGCAAATATCCTTGTGTCTTATGACAAAATTATGAAATTAGATGTTATTTTAGTGTTTGCTGAAGGAAACCCAATTTAATGTTTTCATGAAATATGTAATTACAAAGGGGTAAAAAATTATACTGGAACCTAACACAATATCAACGATGTTCAGAAAACAGAATGAGTATAATTATGAAAGTATTTAAAGGAGGACTAACGGTTCGGACGATTTTGAACGTATAGACTCAAAATGGGCTCAAATAAACGAATTTCGTAATGAAACTTCACAAAAATTTTCCAAAAATTTTTTATGGCGGTTCAAATTTTTGAAAAAATTACACTGATTTTAGCTAAAATCTTGAAATTCGCCCATTTTTCCGTGTCACATCTGTCCGAAGTGAACTTTTTCGGAATTATCATCTTTTATTACATATATTAATAGTTTATCTCATTTAATTTCGTAGATTGAGGTACATTTAAAGCCGATAGGTAACCAAGGGTGTCAATTCCCGTTTCCCGTTTTTCCCGTTGTCCCGTTTTTGGGGTGTTTTCACGGGAACGGGAATTCCCGTTGTCCCGTTTTTCAAATTTTCACGGGAACGGGACATTTTCCCTCATTTTTTGGCTTTTTAAATATCTGTTTAATATTGAAAAAATCGATAAAAATGTTTATAATGCAGTTTTTTTTTAATAATTCGCCTCGAATACACTAAAATTTACGCCAACTATGCACTCTTTTTTTTAAACCGCCCACTTTGTCCCGTTTTTTGAGTGTTTTCAAAAAAACGGGAATTCCCGTTGTCCCGTTTTTGAAAGTTTTACGGGAACGGGAATTCCCGTTTTCCCGTTTTTAAAATTTTCACGGGAACGGGAATTCCCGTTTTCCCGTTTTTTAAAGTTTTACGGGACATTGACACCCTTGTAGGTAACCAAAAATCATCAAAATTGGTTACCTATTGGCTTTAAATGTACCTGATGTGACACGGAAAAATGGGCGAATTTCAAGATTTTAGCTAAAATCAGTGTAATTTTTTCAAAAATTTGAACCGCCATAAAAAATTTTTGGAAAATTTTTGTGAAGTTTCATTACGAAATTCGTTTATTTGAGCCCATTTTGAGTCTATAAGTTCAAAATCGTCCGAACCTTTAGTCCATTGGTCCATTTAATACGTAGCCATCTCATGGTAATTAAAATAATAATTTTGTGCGATGACATCCGCAAATGTTGGCTGTGAAGATCCTCATTCTGTTTTCCAAACATCGTTGATATTGTGTTAGGTTCTAGTATAATTTGTTTACTCCTTGGTAATTATATGTTCCCTGCTTGTTAAATTTTGAGGCATCGACATAGATTAGACATATACTCTATAGAGTCAAGTTTGACAAACATTCGACATCTATGGGCATTTCTTGTTTTTTTTATCTTGTTTGATTCATGTGCGCATAATTACTCATCAGGAACAATGGCATCACGGAAACGCAATACGAAAAGTTGTGAGAAACTACAATATTTGAGGCCGTATTATTTTCATACTTCCGAAAAACATATTTTCTATAACTATCTGTGTGAAAAGCTATGTGTAATTTTTCCGTTTTTACAAAGTATCTCAAAAGTTAGAACTTTACGTTTCCCTCATCAATTAGACCCCAATGGGCAATTCATCATACGAAACTTTTTGTATCTTTTGATCTCTGTTCAAATAGTTCAATGAATATGTGCCAGTTGAAATGTTTGCAAAGCGAGTTTTTTTTTTCGATACGATGCTTTGATAATATCATTTTATTTCTCTTTTTACTAATTTAATGTGTCAGTTCAATTAACCAATTTCTTACTTGATTCAAAAACTACTTATATTTGTTCGTATTTCAAGTTATTGACTTCTTACCGTACTCATTCCCTTTTGTTGAATTTATGGTTCGAAAAAGTGAAAAATAAAATAAAATGAATGAACTTTAGTTTTCAATATTTTTGTGTCCCCTGTCTAATGTTTATTGGCACAATATCAAAACTGAAACATTTCCGATAAGAGAATTATATTCAATCGAGTAAACAATTAGGAATAAATAATACATTTTCCTGCTAGCGCGCAAATCAAAGATAAAAAAGCTGAATGTTGTTAATTTGATTTTTTTGCGTTTCAAATGGATGCATTTGAACATTCTAGGTCTTCGAACCTGCAGCAATGCTTGGAATTACTACAGAAAGCTATATATCTACATGTATTTAACTGAAAAATTTGAAACATCTGAAAACTTTTTTAGAGCGTGTTTTTAAAAAATTTGGTCATTTTGGACTATGATAATTGTATTTTAACTCAGTCCTCACTTACGATCGAGAGGATTCAGAAATATCCAAAAAGAGATTATGAAGCTATAGAGAGCTAGATATTTCAGTGAATGAACCTAGTCAACATTTTTTTGCAGTTTTGTTCTTGTGTTGTTCCCCGAAGAATATTGTGGACAATAAACATTTCATTGAAAAAATACCTTTAACAAAACAGTGAAGAGTAAAGAATTTTAGAAAATTCGTGGAAAATTATGATCTTCGGTCAGAACAAGATAACTTTATTTAAATGTCTCACAAAATATAGAGGCACATTGCAGTGGCCATACTGAGTGCAATCTTGTCGTACTGTGAAAATTTTCCAATTGAAACAATGTTGATGGATTCTTGATCAATACGAAACTTGTTCATTTGCTCAGTTGTCAAGTTTGTGTGTGTGCGAACAGCTCAAATAAAATTGTTTATGTATTATTTATCATCAGTTTAAAAGTTACCATAACTGTGAACAACTGGAATGGAGATCAAGAAAAGGAAGATGAGGAGGCCAAGCATTGTGAACAATGAGTAACACTAGTTTTTTGTAGTTTGGGCTGACTAGTTTAAATAAAGCAAAAAATGGGAATGGAATGGTAAATGATAAGGTGATGGATCAATATGAGCAACAACAAATAGTGAACTAGTTGTACTCTTTTATCAGTTGATGTTTTGTAGATAGAATTGAGGTACTGAAAATAATATAAGGAAGACTAATAAATGAAAAATGAATATGTATCAGATATGCCTAATGACTGTATCTTTGTAATCAGTCTTTTGTTGGAGCTCATAGTTTCCAATCGAAATTATTTCATTTGATTGTGGAACTACATGGTACAATTGATATGGGTCTGTGAATCCGGAATACTCGACATCGCTTTTTTTGGTGATATGTTGCTGAAATTGAAAATTGTTTTTAAAGGTGTCTGTAGTGGGTATGTAAATGAATGTAGTCCAACATGACCAAAAAAACAATGAATCCCTCCAAACGTTTTTTTGATTTGTCAATTAATTCAAAGTTGTGATAAATTTCCAAATTTGCATAACAATTTTTTGAGTAATTTCGAGCAGTAAACGGCTCTAATTTATAGAATTTTGAAATAAAAACGTTAAAAGTGCAATTAAAATTTAAAACTCGTAGAAAAAACGTTCTTTTGGTCTACTTCAAAAATGTTTTAGACAATTTTTTATAATCACATGAAAATTAAGAAAAAACCATTGAGTTTCACGTACCATGAATTCTCCATACACAGCGAAGCCTAGATGCAGCTCCCGTACAAATTTTATTTTCAGGTTTTCTTTGATTAATTCACATCTATGCAATCTTTCAACAGAGCAGCGTGTTGGTCGTACAGATCCCGGTGGGCAGAAAATCGAATTCTGTTAATTATAATCATACTTTATTTTTTTCAAAAGTTACAAAAACTTTGATCATGTCATAAAGTACAAGGATTGTCAAAGTCTACTTGTTTGTTCCCTCAAATAGGAACTAAATTTTTGAAAGTATGGCCTCATGAATGATTTTATGAATCTATTGCAACGTGACAATATTGACGGAATAAGTACCCAGGCTTTTCATAGGATCAATGTGACTATCGGCACTTTATCATAAACATGTAGAACGTACCTCTGAAAAACACCTTTCAATTTCCACTTTGAAGTTGATACCATGATGCTTAAATGTCGCTGTTGGCAAATCGTAGTACTCATAAAAATTTCCATTGATAGTTCCAATGTCGTCACACAAAAAATGAGGAATAAAGTTGTTGTTTTCTCAAGAAAATGCTCACTTTTTCAATTTTCACTTTCTTCACTTTTGGAATTTTCAGCTTGAGAAAAATCGCAACTTTTGAATCTCGATAAAATGGGTGACAAAATACTTCTTTAACAGTTATGATCGATAGAAGTTTGGAGTTGTCAATTGGAATTCGTCGTTTAATTTTCTGAGAAAAGATAAAGTTTAAGATGGCAGATTTTGACATAGCTTACAGATAAAATAATTGGATGGTTGAGAATGATTTCTGAGAGTTCTTCATTTCGTATCAAAAGTTGAAGACTTGTTCGAAGGGTTTGTTCTAGTAGCTCCTCAAGATGATCGTATTTTACTTCTTCTCTCAATTTGCCCACATCCTTCCACATTTCATTAAAGAATTTTCCAATCAATGACTTTGTTTTTTCCATCGGAGTTTTTACATGTTCTAGTTTTTCCATTGCTTTGGCAATTCCTTTCAAGAGTTCCGGACTTAGCGTTTTTTTGCTTCTTTCGTAGAAATTATGGAAATATTTGGCAAGTCGAAAAACTTGTTTACCAATTGGTGATCTTTTTTCTCTATTTATCAGAAAGGCTGAAAAAATTCAAATTTTTTTATGAATTGTTAAGTAAATGAATAAAACTTACTTCTATCTCTCAATCCACACTCTTCTTCCAAAATTCTTGTCACAGGAACATGATTCAAACTCATTCCAGAATCAAACAATAGTTCAACTGGTTCTTCATAGTAATCAAATTCGTCAGGAATATATAACATGTTTTCTGTTTTACAAGCTCGCCGTTCATGAGCAAGGTGGTGAGCCTTTGAGCTTATGAAAAGAGAAACAATGAAAAGATAAAGCATTGTGAATGCTCGGACTAATGCTACACACCACATGGTCTTTAAATACCCCATTTAGCATTGACTGTTCCTTAGTTGACAACCCACCTCTGCAATCACGGTTTCAGTGATAAGACAGATGAAAAACGCGGAGGTCGCAGAGAAAGGTAATTATAATGAGGAATTCGGATCTCTGAGGAAATAGCTATTTTTTAGTGTTTCCTAATTGACAGACTGTTCCTTTCACTTGTAAGGTTTGAAATGAAAACTAGAATGAGCAAGAAATGAGCATCGAATTCTTTCAATTTCTTCAACTAAGTTTTCAAGTTGCTCATATTTATTTTTACTCATACCAATACTAAGAAAGTCCAAAAAGTCCAAAAAAAAAAGAAAAGTCAATTTGCTTCCGTTGTTCCATTGTTCTGGCTTTCGAATTTTTTTCCTCAGGTCATTAATTTGATGTGTACCAGTTTTATTTATTTATTTTTATACCATATCTCCTCTAATAGTTTTACACCCTTGCGAGTCGATCGAAATTAGTCTTGAAATATCTATTAGTATTGCAGTCTCTAATAGTCTTGTACCCCTTTTCTTGCCAGACCAACAATACTTTGCTGAAATTTCAGCAGGTTTGGTAATTGTTGGGTAACTTGAACTTAAAAGCGTTAAAGTTTTACAAAAAATGGGTCACTTTTCCAAAGGTCATTCGAAACTTGTATTGCACCCTTACCAACCAATTGAAAATTAGTCTTGCATGCTCTCTATAATGATACATTGAGAATGAAAATTTTTTCAAACTTTACGTTTTTTTTTTAATATTTAAAGTTGAGCTGAAAAATGTTTTAATTTTCTAACTTTGTTAGGTGGAAATTTTTCTTTCGAGAAATTTCAAGTTCAAAATTTTTAATTTGTTTCAGTCATTGACACTTAATACTTTTCTCCGCCATACCAAGTTTTTAACAAACTCGCAGCTAGTGTTCTGGTGTTTTAAAACTGTAAAATGGTCGAACATTTATCTGAGTTAATATCATTTTATTAAGCTAGAATTGATGTTATAGATGGCTACACCTTCAAACTATAATGATACCTAGTCGGATTTAGCAGGAGAAAACACCGACTGAACACTTTAAATAATTCATTTTCATTCACTTGTTCTGAAAATAAAAATAATACAATTATTTACAAAGTATGTAATTGATTAAAAATTGAATAAGATATGAGACTTTTAAAGTTTAAAAATTATGGTGAACAGTCGCGTATAATTGTTTCCTTTGATCCGGTCTCTTGACTTAATTCAAGATTTCCAAATGAGAATATTTCTCCGCTTCGTGGAATAATGTGATACAGAACGTGCGCGCTTGTATTCCACGAAGATTCAAGATCGTTTATCCTTGCAATGATTTGCTGAGAAATTGTTTTTGTTTGCTGAAATTCAGGAATTAGCTAACCGTGAAAGCTCCATAAACGGCAAATCCATTTTTCAACTCTCTGGAAAAATTTCTTTGTTGATCATTTTTGATCAATTGGCACTGCTTTACATTTTCCTTCGAGCAATTTGTTCTTCTAGTGGTTACAAATTTACAAAAGTTGATGCTCTGTAAATAAATGAATACATCAATTTACGTTTGCATGTTCTCTGACCTCGAAAAAACATTCATTTAATAATATTTGATAAACATAACCATTTTTCTTGAATGTTGCGTCTGGTAAGTTGTAGTACTGATAACTATTTCCGACCATGATTCCAATATCATCACACTGCATACATAATTTTCAAAAATTTTGTAAATGAACCCATATCAAACCAACTTTTTCCACAATCAACTTCTTAACTTTAGGAATTCTAAGCTTGACGAACATAATTACATGTGATCGTTGTTCACGTTGATAACACATAACATCTGTTGCAGAGATAATTGAAAAAAGTTCTTGATTTTCAAACGGAAATCTTTGTTTTAATGTCTAAACAAAATCTTCAAATTTACAATTCTTTCACCACTTACAAATAAAACTTTTGGATGATTCAGAATCATTTCGGGAATTTTTTCGCCGGACATCAGTAGTTGGATGCTTGTTCGGAAAGTTTCATCTATCAACCACTCCATTTTTTCAGATTTGAAATAATCTATGACTTGATCAGCCCTATTCCACAGGGATTTAATAAACTCTACAATTTCATCAATTTTCTCAATTTTTTCGATAATTTTATATAATTTTTTAAGCTTCTTGTATAGATCGTGTGCTCGCTTCACAATCGATAGTCGCTTCCTTCTTCTGACCCAGGAAACTTAAATCTTATTCTAAATTAATGTCACAATAATTTCAAACCAACATCCTTCTTCAAACTCGCACTGTTCTTGCAGAATTCGTGTCACGGAATCCGGATTCATACTAGTTCCAGAAGAAAGCGATAGTTCAACTTCCTCTTCATAATAATCAGTTTCGTCAGGAATAAATCTACAAGTAATATTTGATTTCAATTCATATTTTTCAACTCACAATATCTGTTCTGTAATACATGCTCTTCTCTCAAGTGCAAGACGTTGAGCGCTTATGCAAAATATACAAAAAGGTAGTAATATGAAGAAGTTTTGATGCATGATTGAATTTTGCTGTTCCCACTTTTACCGACCCAATGGTTTATTATTTTGTACTCACTTTTTAAATACCATTTTAGTAAACAAAGAACGGGACATTAGTCCGATAAGAAGAATTTTGCAACTCAGAAATTATCATGAGGAATAATTTTTCAAACAATAACTTTAAATGGTTGCAAGGAAAAGGAAATAATACAGAAAATAGTCTATCAGAAGGTTTAAAAAGCTCTCGGAATTCTGTACTTACAGTTGTTATGTTTTAAACTTCGTGCTTCATTCAGATTTACAAACATTCAAACGTCTTTACCCATTTCTTTGAAGGAAGTGCGCAATGTTTTGCAATGTTAGTACCTTGGATTGCCGTTGCTCAGTTGTTTTTTCAAAATAGTTATCGAACGAAACTGCAGCAAAAGAACAAAGCAATGTGTAAACAATGAGTCAGTCATTGCGTACTTTTCTTCATTCATTACGGTAACCACACAAATATTTTTTACATGTTTTTGATGAGCAAAGCAGTGCTAATATTATGCGGTTGCATTAATTGTTTGAAACTGTGAAGCATGAATCATAAAAAAAACGGAAATTAGTTCATACATTAGTTTAACTCACGTGGTGACTTGAATTTAAAGGAAGATAACGGACACCATACAACGTGATGGCGTGTAACACGCCGCGAGTCTATAGCTGTGACAAGTACAGTAGAAAAAAAAATGTTCCGGTTGAAAAAAATCCAATAAAATCTCAATATGCACCGTTAAAATAACAGTCAAAGTTAGAATAAAAATTGAAATGAATGCTTAATTCTGTACAAGTCTGCCTAATTATTTCTGACGTTAGGATGAAAAAGATGACATAGATCCATATACCGTATATATTTTATTAGTCTTGCACTCCTACTGGTCAATCGAAAATTAGTCATTCAGTCTCGATTAGCTATGAAATATGAAATTTCTCAAATAATCTTGCACCCCTCAGTTAAAAATAGTCTTGCATTGAATACTAATTAATAACAAGTGGTAAGTAAAGTTTTTATTGAAACATAACTTATGAAAATAATAAATTCTGTGAAAAAATGTAGGCATGGAACATAAATAAAATGTATTTGGAGGGTAGACATTCACATATTGATATAAAAAACGGAAAAATCCATAATAGTTGAAAACTATCGGACACCTGTAAATAAATGTTTTCTGGAACTTTGATAGCTTTATTTCAAATTTTTTCAAAAGAATACCTTGCTAATATCAGAAAAACTGCAAACTCTGGAATTTTCTTCAATGCAATTGATTTCGCGAATCGATTCAGGTGGACAAAATATAAAGCTCTGATTGATTCGAACGAATTGTGGAAAATATATGTCTTACTAACCTCCATTAAACATTTATTTGTATTTATTTCAATTGCTCGGAACGGACTTGTCGCAGACTCATAATACAGATAACCACTGTTCATATAAATTTCATAACTGGTGCACTTTAAAATGAGGAATTACAATTTTTCATCTTCAGTGATATAAGTATGAACTTACTACTTTAATCAACATTTTTTCAACTTTTGGAATCTTCAATTTGAACGAAATTGCTGCCTTCGATTGAAAACATGCAACGTTAGTAGCCTCGACTGTTGAAAGAAGTTTAGAATTATTCAAAGGGATTCTTTGTCTAATTTCCTGAAACAAGTTAAATGACAATTATCATAACATCTTAAACTAACATATTGAATTAATGGATGACTAAGGAACAACTGGGAAAGTTCTCCATTACGAAGTAAAAATTGAATACTCGAGCGAAGCTCGTATTCCGCAGTTCTTTTAATCTTTACTCCCGCTTTGTAGATAGCCGTCTGGACATCAAAACACTGCTTCTCAGTATTCAGAATCTTATCTCGGTCGGCGTAAAAAAATAAGCAATATTTACTCGTTCGCGATACTTGTGAATTTCTTCTCCTTCTTTTTGAGCACGCTAAAAATCATTCATTCTGTGAGAACTTTATAATTAACTTACACTTATAAATATGACCACATTCTTCTCCAATAATTGGTGTTGTCAAACCATATTTGTCTCCAGACAACACGACTGGTTCCAAATAGTAATCATATTCATTGGGAATGTACCTTAGAAATAACTGAATTACACCTATTAATATCAATCATGAACCCAACACAGCACAAAAGTTTAGATCCTAAAATTATTTCAAAACGTATTTCCAGCTAATTTTAACGATATCCCCTGTGATGCAAAATGTACTTACAATATTTCTTTAATTTCACACGCATGCGATCTTGATGAAAATGTAAAGAAAACTATAGTAGAAAGTGTCAAAAATATGTTGAACATGGTAAAAACAAATGCTCAAAAATTAAAACATGCTTCGTGAATTTATAGTAGGAAAAAGTTGACACTGCAAGACACTGAAAGATAAGAGCAGCCATGAAGGTAATGATGAGGAATAAATGTTTTTAATTATGAAATCATCGAGAGTAGCTGAATACAAAATTAATACATTCACAAATTATTTTTCCAACAATAATTATTTTTACAAAAATTATTCTAGTACAACCCGCTTCATTAGATGCGTTATGACATTTTCTCTGAACAATTTCGAACATTTTGCTGTCGAGCTCTTTTTTGAACAATGCTAAAACAAACAATTCAGACAGGTCCGTCGACTGTGAGGAAATTGTGCTGAAACATTTATTGAAATTTCAATGACCACGCAAATTTAAAGTGTTTTTTTTTCCAAAATTAATGTAGCTAAAATGTTACGAAATGTCAAAACTGAAAAATCCGTTTAAAACAAGAATGATGAGTCTACAACACGGTAATAAATTATTTATTCAATTATAATTCGTATACAGTATGTATGCATTCAACAAAATAAGTTAATGTGTATCCGAAATAAAAATTAAAACAATGGAATTAGATTTTTTAAATATTGATGTACATCATAGCAGGTATCCAAAATAGTTGAAAGTAGGAGAATTTGCTGTCTGATCCCTATAAAACCCGATGGTTTATATGATTGAATTATTCTAGAAGAAGATTACAAAAATATCAACCTTTCTTTCTAGCGAAACCCTGCAAATTTTGAGATCTTCTTCTTTGCAATTTATTTCCCGAACAGCTCCAGGAGGGCAAAATGCAAAACTCTGAAATTTTATTTCTTTTGCTTGTAAAAACCGATTTCTCTCGGTTACCTCAAAAAAACATTTCTTGATATCTATTTCCAGTCTTCTCAACAATTCCGTCTCAGATACGTGATATAGTAGACCATTATTTACAGAAATGTCGTCGCACTGCAATTGAGAATTATGTTTGATTGTAAACTGAAGTATAAACTACAATCTTCAACTTTAAAATTCGAATATTTTCTACGGAGACGCTCTGACAAAATTGATGAACAGATAACAATTTCAAGACAACTCGTTAATTTCTTCATATCAAAAAGAATGTGGGGGCTAAATCCATGCCAGTTTATCAGAGAGCAGAGAAGCTTGGAAAGTTGTGATAAGTATCTAACTAGAGATACCCCCATAGTTGATGTAGGTACAGCACAAAAAATAAAACTTAAATTACTTTTTTCACAGGAATCTCATAAACTCTGGGAACTTTCAGCTTCAGCACCATGACGACTTGAGAATGTTTATCACGTTGGTAACAAGTAACATCTGAAGCAGCAACACGTGAAAGAAGCTGTTGATTTTGAATTGGAATTCTTTGTTTTAGTGCCTGAAAAAATTAATTTTTAAAGTTTATTTGTAATTTTTCCACTCACAGATAAAACGTTTGGGTGATTGAGAATTATTTCTGGAATTTTCTCTCCACTAATCAGCAATTGAATACTTGTCCGAAAAGTATCTTCTAGAGCTTCTTTCATTTCTTCAAGTTCAAAGAATTGCATGACTAGCTTTCCACCACTCCACAGGTCGTGGATCACCTCCACAAAACTCATAACTTTCATAACATGTTCAAAGTACTTATAATATTTTTTAAGTTTATGGTATAGATCGTGTGCTCCTTTGACCATAAAATTGGTTTTTCTTTTCACTCGGAAAGCTAAAGTATAACATGAAGATCAAAGTTTTAATAGTTGTACACCTACCGTCTTTTTCGAACTTGCACTCTTCCTTTAGAATTCGTGTCATTGATTCAGGATTCATGCTTGTTCTGGAAGCAAGTGACAGTTCAACTTGCTCTTCATAGTATTCACCATAGTCAGGAATCCATCTTTATAAAATACGCTTTCTTCGGTTAAAATTTAGAAACTCACATTATCTTCTCAGTGTTGCATGCTCGTTTTTCAAGAGCAAGAGATTGAGCGTTTATGCTGGCAAACAAAAATATATATAAAATTAGGGAGAGCATGATAAGAAATCAGCTTCACTGGCATAATGAGTTTAGCTGTACTTTTTATAGGTAGTCTGTAAACAAAGGAAAACAAGTTTTGGCATGATAAGAGGAAATTTTGAAAACAAGATGAGGAAGACTTTTTGAACTATACTTTTTTCCTACTGTTCTAGTATAGAAGTAACAAGGTGTGAATAAAAGTATTAAAAGATTGCGGATCTCGGATTCAAATATGCTAATTGCTGGCTCTTGCATTAAATCAGAATTAAAGTCAGTTTGCATGAATATTGTATAAACTTCATAGGTATATTTCACAATTAACGTGAGATCCCATCTATGGGGGACTAAAAATTTCGCTAAAATCCCATCAATTTCCCACAGAAGATGTCCTTAAAGTTTTCAACAAATAAAAATAAATATTATCTTTTTGGATTCAGTGACTCATTTTGTATCTTCCGCGTCTCTATACAGTAACCTCAAAAAGCAAAACAATCTGTACTATTCTTTATGAGTGCCGATATCATAGACTCATTTTTGTAGTTTACTTCTAACTGTTGAATCGCTTCGATGATTCAAAAAACGGAAACAAGTCAAACTCACGTGATGTCTCAAAATTGAAAACAGATAACCGTCAGTTTATAAATCACAGTGCAATGAATTCACTTTTATGAATTTTTCAGCTTCGAAAGTAAGTATCTTATTTCTTTTTTGCCCAACTTTAGCTCTCAGCAGCTTCTTACCCAAATTTAGCCAACTTTTCATCCAAGTTTTTAGCCCAAGTCTGACCGAAGTTTAAGTTTTCTAATGCAAACTATCCCACTAAACTTTGGCCAAACTTTGGTCCAAGTTTCGCCAAAGTCTCGCCCAACTTTGAACACGCGGCGCGCCGCCGCAGCGCCCTCGGCGGACAAAAAATAGGAATTTTGTGATTGGAACTGTTTAAATATCATTATTATGTTGCTAATTTAATGTAAATCCGTGAAGAATGTTTTCTGTTATGATTAAATTTGAATTTAAATTTTTAAAATCAATTTTTGATAGCTAAAAGTTGTTATTCCCGATCATTAAATCAAAATTTTGAACTACTCGAAAAGCTTTTCTGAAATACTGACCCCTCGAGAATTTACTTGGCACTTGATACTTGATAGAATGTTCAGAATGTTGGGTTCTGAAGAAAAATGATATCAATAGAAAACTGAAATTCATTTATTATGATTTAGCATTATCTAATACAGTACTGACTGAAAATTAACCTAAACCTATGAGAATGGCTACGCGTAAGTAGAAACAACAGTTTGTAATATTAATATTGAAATTAATAAAATATTCTCGCGCGACCATCATGGCTCAACAGGTAAGAGATCAGCACAACGGGAAAAACGATCGGAGTGCAACATACAGGTGAATCTTTGGCTAAACTTGGTTTAAACTTGGGCTAAACTTGGGCAAAACTTGGGCTGAGTGAGAGTGGGCTACACAGCGGTTGACTTTTTTCCTTTTTTGACGCATCGCCCAAGTTTGACCCAAGTGTGGCCCAAGTTTGGCCAGCTTCTAATCCATGTTAATTTTTTTTTGGGCGAAACTTGAATTAAAAGCTGTGAAACATGGGCAAGAATCTGGCGGCGAATGCCGAGAGTGCTAAATACTTCAATTCTGAAAGAAAACTTGAATAATATTTGGCACGGTGTTATCACAAACCTGAAACTTTAAAGTATGGAAATCAGTTTTTTCCAGATTTCAATTAAAAAAAACTTTTGAAATGAAGAATTTCATTAACTTTTCTACAGATTGTCGGCTCTGAATCATGACATGGTAAAGCAAATTGATAGAAAGACAAGAGTTTTAATGAGATATTTAATATCCTGGAGCGGTACGTGGTGGTGGGCAGTGATCGCAAGCTCCCTCGGATCCACTCTCTCCATCTTGTCCTGGTGCTCCAGCTTGTCCTGGGGCTCCTGGGGCTCCTGGTGCTCCGGCATCTCCTTGTGGTCCTGGGCCTCCCGGTTGGGAAGATCCGGCTTGCCCTGGTTGTCCTGGAGCTCCGGCTGGTCCTGGTGATCCTGGTGGTCCAGCTGGTCCTGGAGTTCCTGGAACATCGACGACTTGTCCTGGGGCTCCTGGAGCTCCGGCGTTTCCGTTGGATCCTGGTTGTCCGGCTGGTCCTGGTGGTCCAGCTGGTCCTGGTGGTCCTGGAAGAGCAGCTCCTCCAGATTGTCCTGGGGCTCCTGGAGCTCCTGATGGTCCCTTTTGTCCTGGTGCTCCTGATGGTCCTGGTGGTCCAGCTGGGCAATCGAAGCAGAAGCTGTCTGGTCCAGCAGTTTGATCCTCAGAAGCATCTTGTCCTGGGTTTCCTGGTGCTCCTGGAGCTCCATCGTTTCCTGGTGCTCCATCTTGTCCTGGTGATCCAGCTGGTCCAGCAGCTCCAGATCCGCATGAGCAGCATGATCCTCCAGATGATCCACCGAATCCTCCGACAGCAGCGTCATTTCCATAAGATTGACGACGAGCCTTGCGGGAAGCACCAGAAACTCCGAGGCTACGGTGATATGCGTCTCTCTTGATACGTCCTTCAACTCCAGAAACTCCTTGGAACTGAAATCAAACATTTAACTAAAATTAAAATTATTCAACAAAAAAAACATACTCTCTTATACTCATCCCAAAGTCCATTTGATCTGTGTTGGCAGAATTCAACCTCCGATTGAAGAGAAGATTGCACATGCTGCATGTAGTTGTAAAGCATTGGAACAGCAATAATTGCAGTCAAAGTAGCAATTGTAGAGACTGCAATTCCGAAGAATGCAACTTTACGGAGAGACTCAGTCTCCTGGGCAATCTGCTTTAGATCTTCCGACATCTAAAAATTGTTTGAAATGTAAGTGGTTCAAAAAAAAGGGGTAAGATTGAAGGTTCGAAATAAAGTGCTTATCTCCTGCCGTTCTTCTTCTTTTATACGCGCGCAATGGCAGCAACACCGTCAATATTACAATAGCAGGTAAAGAAAAGAGGCGGAGAATGACGATAAACCTTGTGTGGGTTTACAACTGTGAGAACACTTATCCGTAGTGATAGTTGTGATTATGTTGTGATATGTCTCACAAGGAAGTAAGATTAAGAGTACTATTCAAACATCGAGACTTAATGTAGCATTCTTATAAGTGTTAATTGTCTGTGATGACTTTATCTAACAGTTTCAAAGTGGTTTTTCAATTGAAACAATGCTACATGTAGTTTGATTATAAAACATTTGTAAAATTTTTCAATGTGAATACATTTATTAACTAGCTCCTAGTTGAACTATGTACTACAAGTTGCATTTTAGAGAGCTAATTTTTTTCACATTACGCCAATTTCAGTTAAAGTGTTCTGAGAGCTGCAAATTGCATTCAACGTTTTGAAATTGTTGAATGGTTTATTAGAATAAAATTAGGGATATTCTTCTTTGAGTTTTAATATGTCTTCACTTATCTCTGTGTGATCAATCTGATAGCTGATAAACATTTTTGGTTCATTATTAATACTAGGGTAAGTTGGTTACATCAATCAATTTGAATGTTTTTTTTTAAATGAAAATGTGTAACTTCATTTTTATTGGATGTACACATTGTACATGAATAAGGTTTCAAAAATTGGCATTTGAAATACTTTACCAATAAGGTTAAATTTTAACAAACAGTATATAAAATTTCGTCTAAAAACTTGCTTTAAAATTTAAGACGCTACATCCTGAAAGTTCACCAACATTAGTTCCATTTAAAGTTTTAAACGAGGCCTGAACCGACTTTTAAAAAACGTATCTTATTTCAAACCTAACTTTATCTATTAATTGTAATTTTTGATAACTTTTTATCAATTTTAAAAAATATATGTACATATATAACAGAAAATATCCAAAAAAAATCTCAATTTGAACTAGCTAATATACGACCTGGAAGTACAATAATGTGATATCATGCACCTTATATATATTAATATATATATTTGCCTAATTATAAATTACAACATACCAAAGATTATCTACGGAAAACTCTGAAGTGATCAAAGTGGCCCAATTGAATATTTTTAACTATGGTCATCTTTGATTCGAGTTTTCATCAAAACCTTATTATTTATGTAGAGATTAGGAGTTTTGATTTTATATATCGTATCGACCGAAAGAAAATATTCAGTACAAGATGTTGATTTCAAATATTATCGTAACAAATCATGTTTTCAAAGTTCTTAATCCCCAGCTTTAGGTCAAATCGTTAAAGATTGACAAGTGATCTAGAATCGCTTACAGTTCTTGTTTTAATTGACCATGTTACCCACCTTTATTGTTCCAAAATTAAAGACCACTCAGCAAGGTTAAGCTCTAGTTGTTGACTGACCTCTTATTTTCTTGACCTTCAAATTTCTTTGTTCCCACCATTCCGTTATTCAAACTTTTACCGCTTCTTTTTACTGCGTACCCGGCTTTACTGTAACATTAACATCCTCTTCTAGAATTCTGTCTTCTTTTTCCGCATTACAATCAGTTTCTTGTATCAAAAGTTACTGAAAACAGAAGAAAACATCAAAGAATGTAAAGAGACGAAAATAATGGGCATCATTTCAGATTGTTCACAAATATTCTGTAGTTACCGGTTAGTAGAATATCGTTTCTCATTTCACTTCTTACCTCTCTCACACCCTATTTTATGTATTTTATGCTAACAGTTAAGTTTGTAAATTTCCAATTTGCCGAATTTCAATTACCGAAATGTCCTTGTCCTTTTCTATTCCTATTTGATGTTTCTTTCATGAAAGCCAATCAACTGCCACCATCATGTCTCTCATTTTCTTTTATACTTTCATTTCACATTTGTCTTATTCAATTTCAAATTTGTAATGAAATCATTTATTCCACTATTCTAAGTGTGTTCGTTTTTCATACACAAAACATACAAATGAGATAAAGCAGAGATAATCAAATGAGATGTCATTGAAGCGCTTAATATCCTGGAGCGGTACGTGGTGGTGGGCAGTGATCGCAAGCTCCCTCGGATCCACTCTCTCCATCTTGTCCTGGTGCTCCAGCTTGTCCTGGGGCTCCTGGGGCTCCTGGTGCTCCGGCATCTCCTTGTGGTCCTGGGCCTCCTGGTTGGGAAGATCCGGCTTGTCCTGGTTGTCCTGGAGCTCCGGCTGGTCCTGGTGATCCTGGTGGTCCAGCTGGTCCTGGAGTTCCTGGAACATCGACGACTTGTCCTGGGGCTCCTGGAGCTCCGGCGTTTCCGTTGGATCCTGGTTGTCCGGCTGGTCCTGGTGGTCCAGCTGGTCCTGGTGGTCCTGGAAGAGCAGCTCCTCCAGATTGTCCTGGGGCTCCTGGAGCTCCTGATGGTCCCTTTTGTCCTGGTGCTCCTGATGGTCCTGGTGGTCCAGCTGGGCAATCGAAGCAGAAGCTGTCTGGTCCAGCAGTTTGATCCTCAGAAGCATCTTGTCCTGGGTTTCCTGGTGCTCCTGGAGCTCCATCGTTTCCTGGTGCTCCATCTTGTCCTGGTGATCCAGCTGGTCCAGCAGCTCCAGATCCGCATGAGCAGCATGATCCTCCAGATGATCCACCGAATCCTCCGACAGCAGCGTCATTTCCATAAGATTGACGACGAGCCTTGCGGGAAGCACCAGAAACTCCGAGGCTACGGTGATATGCGTCTCTCTTGATACGTCCTTCAACTCCAGAAACTCCTTGGAACTGAAATCAAACATTTAACTAAAATTAAAATTATTCAACAAAAAAAACATACTCTCTTATACTCATCCCAAAGTCCATTTGATCTGTGTTGGCAGAATTCAACCTCCGATTGAAGAGAAGATTGCACATGCTGCATGTAGTTGTAAAGCATTGGAACAGCAATAATTGCAGTCAAAGTAGCAATTGTAGAGACTGCAATTCCGAAGAATGCAACTTTACGGAGAGACTCAGTCTCCTGGGCAATCTGCTTTGGATCTTCGGTCATTTTTCTAAAAAGTAATCAAATCTTAGTAATCGAGACGGAAGTAACGAGAACCTTACCTGTCACTGGACTTTAGAAGCCAAGTGATTTTAAAGCCACCACTTCCGCTTTTATACCTAGTGTTGTCTTGTCAGCGTCTCTGTCTCTATACCTATTTTCTCAAAAACTGACTAAATATTACAGCGACATGGTGTTGCGGCGCGCAGTGTGAATTAAAACAGAATGGATGAATTAGAGGGAATAAAGAAAAAGAACAGAAGGAGATAAACAGTAGGTGAAAAAAAAGTTTTGAGTGAACTAATCAGGAACAATTACATCGCTTTTGATTTTGTGTAAACGAGAAGTTTAAGTGAATAATAATTGGAAATTTTATTTGTCAATAGCAAATACTGAAAATGCAGTTCAAAGATTTTTAACGCATAGACTGATAGTGATTCATGATTGCATCTTTTATTGGCTCCGTTCCTGGCCGTGCTTCCAACACTGCTGAGGGTCCGAGAATCATTCTGTTCATGCTGTCATATCGGCTGCGGAAAGGTCCAAGCACTCGAAAATGACTGAAAGTGCGGGTTTTTTTAAATTAAAAGAATCATTATTCAAAAACTAACCGAACAACACAGTCCCTGCCTTTTTCGTGATTTTTCATAATAGTCATTTGAAGTGACATGACTCGGAGTGGATTGCCAAAGGCGTCGTGAATCGGAATTTTCTGAAAAAAATAAGATACACAACTTTTTAAATAAATTTCGAATCTTACCACCCATCCTTTTGGTTGGTCCACTCTTCGATACATTTTGAGCCACCAATCATTTGTTCCATCTCCGAGATCTATTCTCACTCTAAGAATTACAAATCTTGAATTAAATGATTTTTTCGTATTTTAACTTACTCTTGCGGGCAATATGATTCATCTCTACTGTAATCAAGGAAAAGCATGACATAAGATATGTCAGTCTTTTTTGAAAACGTGAAAAGTGCTCGATGTGGAGGGCTCATATTTGTTCTCCATGCCAGTTCTGAACTTTCGTGCAGCAACTCGTCGACTCCACCACATGAAAAAAAATTAATTAAACATTTAAATAATATTTAAAAGATTCTTACAGTGAGCAACACTTGAGAGTGAAATTCTAGCTTCTTCGGTGATATCTCGCAAATTGCTCGGATATTTAAACTCTCGCATCCATCCGCGCGAGGATGTTCTTTCTTCTTCATCCATGGATTGTTCGGGAATTTGATGATCGGCCAGCACTAAACTTAATATTTTAAATAATTATATACTTTACAAAAATTGAAAAAAATACTTACTTACTTACTAAAATACTTATTTTTGCTGGAAATCTTCGAACAAAGAAATTAAGAATATAGTCCTCTCGGAGTACACACAGAGGTCGCAGTTTTGCGTAAATACAGAAAAGTCGACGACCAAATGCATACAAGGATACTGTAGTATTTTTTTTTCAAATAATTTTGTAAATTTTTGAAACGAGCACATGACGTTCTGAAAAAAATATTATGATACAAAAAAGCGAACATTTTATTGTCCGCTCCATGCATTCAAAAAGTGAATAAAATATTTATTGATGATTAGGAAAGAGAAGAAGTCGGATATTGAGATTTATCTAGATTTACGCCTGAGTTGTGGTTGTGGCTTCAACGGTTGTCCCTGCCGTGCTCGTACTTCCACCAATTGTTGTTGCTTGAGTAGTGGATGAAGTAGTTGTAGTTCCAACCAAAACTTTAGAAGTGCCTAAAACACACGAATAGATAATTTGTTTTTTGTTTCAGAAACTCACTTAATGCATTTTTGAAATCATCTCTATTTTCTTCTAGCTTCACTAACGCATCATTTCGTTCTTTTCTTGCTTCTTCAAGTAGTTTACCATATGGTCCAATTCTGAGAAAAAAAAACATTATTATATCACATGATATAGTTGACATACTTGAAAAGATTTCCTGCCCATCTCATAAGACATAAAAATGTGCCAACTCGGTCACCAGACTGAAAATTAGTAAAACATTCTTTATCAAATAAAATGTAGTATGAAATCTCACCAATCCACATGGAATCGTTCGAATGGCTAGGAAACCCATATAAAGAAACATAAGTACAGATCCAGAAACAATAGACCCAATTGCAAATGGTACACATACAATAATTCCAATAAGTATTCCAATCAAGACTCGGAATATGATAGTCAACACATCGATCGGAACCAAAAAATCATGACTATCCTTTTCTTTTCTATAAGCGTCATAAGCCAAGCTTGCTGGTATCAGGAATATTATTAAGACAGGAATGTACAAGAAAGCGATCAAGTAGACGAATGGAAGCAGTATCCAGAGAATGACAAAATTCACGTCTAGAATCAACTGAATCGATCGAAAGATCCGTTCATAATCTGTGTATCCTAGTCGGCACTTTGAAGCTGTAATTCAAATGTTTTAAGAATGATAGGCCTGCCAAAAAATAACTATTTGAAACGCTCCGGACGCTTAATTCTGGTTCGCCAAGATTAAAACATGAGTAGATCGGCGAATAAAACAACAAAAAATGCAACGTAATTCCAGTCTTTGAATTATCAATATTTTACTAATTATTCCACACTTACCTGTCGTAAAATGCGAAGATGGTCTTCCCATTGGCTTCTCGCATAACCAACAAAAAGCTGTATTACATGCTGAATTGGCACAAATAACATAATTACATCCAACTACATGCATATAAATTGACCGACATAAAGGACATCTCTTGATATCAGATGATGGAAGTGCTGCCATAATTGAATGTTTATTCTGTTTGTATTGTAGATATCTTCTGTGAACAATTGACATATATCTCTCAAGAGCTGGCTCCTTTTCATCAAGTACTGCATTTATATCATTCTCATGAACCACTGCATTGCACGTGGAGAGTGGACATTTGAACCGAGGGTGTCCATCAACTATTATTTTATTCTGGAACATTTTTAAAATTTCTTGAGTTCAAATTTTCAAATTTCCAACTAACTTTTATGTATTCTAGAACACACGGTAGACAAACAACGTGCCCACATTGTCGAAGAATGATACGAATCTGAAAATATTAGTCAATTACAAATATTTTACTGTTTTCCCATATACTTATGTGTACGGTTTTCCTTTCCTTATCAAGTTTTTCAAAAGAGTTATGAATAAATGTCATCATTGGGTAAATATGAATAAACTTCAGTTCAGAAAAAGAATGAGAAAGAAAAGATGCAGTTTGATCTGATCAAAAATTCGTAAAATATTGACAATTTGGTCCACGTTATCAACAGTTTTTTTTGTATGCTCGTGGCCAAATTGTTAAAATCTAAATTGGAATTTTTGTAAAAATATAGGAAATATTTTAAAACCAAAAATCGCTTCAAGAACTATAATAATGAAGTCTCATCAGAACCAATACTTTTGATGAAGAATTATTGACTACTCGTATTTCTTACCGCTCAGAATTTTGCCAACCAAAGCTAACTTACTTCATCTTTTATCTGGCATAATTCACATCCTACAATTGTAAACGTTGGCTTCTTTTCTTTTAAATTCAAATCCATCGGTTGCTCATTTTCTCTATTTGTTAATTGGAATCCTTTTATATCATTATTCTGAAATTACTTTTTCGGAGAAAAGTCACTTCCATATTAAAACTACCTCGCTCACTTTATCTGACATTGTCGCGTCGAAAAGAAATTCAGAAATGAATAAAATTTAGAAATTTATTTGTAATCATTGAAACAACAAACCCTTTTTAACCGCATTTTTTCACTGGGGGTCAACTGGTTAGAAACGTGTTTTTTATCTATACATGTGAACGGAAAGGAATACAAATTAATCCAAAATTTGTACAGAGAAAATGAAAAATAATAGAAAACAATTGCACAGCTTCTTCTGGAGAGAAGTTAAAGATCGAATGGAAAAATTAAAGCCACAAAGAGAAAAATCAATTTTAGCTATAGAAATGCAATTGGGGGTCACTACATTTTCCATCACTAAATATAGAAACATTCTGGTATGTACCACAGCAATTCGTTTGAGAAGCTGTTCCGTTGTCAGCCGGCTGAAAAACAAATTATTTCGATACCAATTTTGGTACTAATTACTATTATTTACCTTGTGTTGGAATACAGAAACATAGCATGGCATATTAAACTGCGTGGTTGTTAATTCAACGATGGCTGAAAATGTCGCGCATCCTCCTCCAATAAGACCAATTACTGAAAATTTTCCACATAAAATGAATCAAAAATTGAATAAATTTTAAAAAAAACTTACTCATAATAATAATGCAAATACAAAGCGTTGGTTTCTGGTTAAAAGTGATAACATCTCTCCATCCAACTGGCCCATTTCCTGGTTTTCCAGTAATCTCTTCTTTTCTTTTATAAGCATTCAAATAAATATAAAATAAGCATGGCATAATAACTGAAGTGAGTGTCAATGTTGATCCTCCAACCAAGTCAAGAAGTGGTCCAAATGTTGGAACTGATTCGGCAACAAAGACAACGGCAACCATTATACCAGTACGAACAATAGCTCGCTTTGGTCCAAATCTCTGTGGGACATGGAACAACTCTTCAACTTCTTGCATCAGAGGATTGAAGACAATTGTGAGAGTTAGAATACAATGGACTGTGATCATAATATTAATGGCCTGTTGAATCCAGACAGTTTGAATTGATGGAATAATTGAATCGCGAAGCGAGTCACCATATACCAAGTATCCCATAATACAGACTGGAATGTACATAAACGCCATGACTGAAAATTTTAAATGAATCGGAATGTTACAATCAAATTGCTTGAGAACTTACTTGTGAAAGCAAGAAAAACGGATCTCGTGAACTCTTTTGGTTGTTTCATATCATGTTGAATTGTTGGAAAAGCGGAATGCCCACCAACGGAGAAAAGTAGAGTTCCCATTGAAAGAAACAGGTTGGTGGTTCTGAATGGTGGAAGTTTCGCGAATGGAGCACACTTTCCATAGTCGATGATTGATCCAACAATAATTAGAATAACAGCTGCAGATGTTGTCATCATGGCAATAACAACAGCCCACCTGAAATTGATTTTATTAGGTCAAGGAATAAGTTTTGTTGTTTTTTCTCAATTTTAATTTTTTCTCAAATGTTTTTTTGTAGTTATATAGAAGACTGTTAGCAATGACAAGCCTATCAATATCAGCCATCTGAGGCGCCTTTAAGAATAATTCCAGCTCAAAACTGTGACAACGAGAAAAAAAATGTTTTTCTCGATTTTTTCATTTCTTCGTGAAACTAAAAAGTTAACATGCCCTGAAGTATTAGACAGTTAGTTAATTACAATCGTGCAATAACAGCTCCAGGTGCCCTCTTATGGTAGCGCTAGATATGCTGAAAGTGCCAAAAGTGCTTGCAAAAATGACTTTTTTAACTTTGAGCGGCGCTAACTTGAAGCACGTGAAGGATACAAAAAAGTAATCAATTACAACATTAACAATTGCATCATTAGCTACATTTTATCAGTTGATCACTTTTTTGTATATGCACTGGTTTCTGAGCTACGATGAGTTTTAGTGGAGCTGGTCCAATTTTTCAAACCCCCTTTCTTTTCCCTTTATGACCCGTAGCTCCAAAACCAGTCGACCGATCAAAAAATGTTCAACTAACAAAACATTTATCTGTTTATTATACACATGTAATCATTTGTACATTTTGTATATCACTTATGTTTGCAAAGTTAAAAGCCATCAAAAAAGGTAATACACATAGTTTTGAAAAAACAGGAAAATTGTTCAATAATTGATTTTTTCTCCCCATAAAAGTAGCGTAGACTAGGAAAAATGAATGCAATTATGTAGTTAGCAGGTACACATTATTATTCAAAAGTATTTAGAAGTTTATCTAAGAAAACATTTCTTTTAAAATTTTTTTCAACATTTTTTTTTCGATATTTTTTACAAACTACTACATGTTTACTTAAAGGACGCATATCTTTGCCAGCATGAGGTACTTTGAAATATTTCAAATTGGAAAATGTTCATAATAAACAGGTAAATGTTTTGTTAGTTGAACATTTTTTGATCGGTCGACTGGTTTTGGAGCTACGGGTCATAAAGGGAAAAGAAAGAGGTTTTGAAAAATTGGACCAGCTCCACTAAAACTCATTGTAGCTCAGCAACCAGTGCATATACAAAAAAGTGATCATTTGATAAAATGTAGCTATTGATGCGTTTGTTAATATTGTAATTGATTACATTTTTGTATCTTTTACGTACCTCAAGTTAGCGCCGCTCAACGTTTAAAAAGTCATTTTTGCAAGTTTTTTGGCACTACCAAAAGAGGGTACCTGGAGCTGTTATTGCACGATTGTAATTAACTAACTGTCTAATACTTCAAGGCACGTAAACTTTTTGGTTTCACGAAGAAATGAAAAAAATCGAAAAAAAATTTTTTTTTCGTTGTCACAGTTTTGAGCTGGAAATATTCTTAAAGGCGACTGATATGGCTGGTATTGATAGGCTTGTCATTGCTAACAGTTTTCTATATAACTACAAAATAAAATTTGAGAAAGAATCAAAATTGAGAAAAAACGACAAAACTTATTCCTTGACCTAATATTTGTTAAAGATACATTTTTTAATTTTTTAGGTTATTCAATCAAAGGGCATGGGACAAGTGGCATTCGGCAAAATGCCGAAAATATTATTTTGCCGCCAACCCCTGATTGAATCGGTATTTAATTCTAAGGGGTAACCCCCGAGCATCCCCCATTTAGAATAGGTTCTCATAGTTTTTCCAACCGTTTTCTATTCGTCTTTGATAAAGTTCCTTACACCGAAAAACTAGTTAATCATTCAAGTAATGTTCTATTTACTTGTGCACACTTCTGCAATTTTATGACCCATCATTAAAATTAAAAATTAGTCTATTTAACCACATTCCAATTTAGTGCACGTATTCTATACTTCTCTGTGCCTCTTTTCATTGTTCATTAAAAAATAAGATTATTAAAAATTAAGTTGAGCTTAAAAAGTGACGAAACAATATGATGAAACCTTTAAAGGATTACGACTAATCAGCTTATATGATCTTTTTGAAAATTGATAATATAATTACCAGAAATCTTGAGGCGATTTGAGGAAACAAAGTGGCAGAAGACATGTTGCAACAATGAGAATCAGAATGCAGAAAGATATGTGAGTGCCGGAGAATGCCTGAAAATTGGCTTCACATTATAGCACAAAATATAGATCTACTTACAATGATCATGTTCATAATGTTTTTCGAAGCCAAAAGGAGGTAGACAACGGAGATCATAAATTGTGTTACATCAATGCAAATTGAAACAAGAAGTCTGAAATATTACAACAAATCTAACATCATTTACAAAATAAAACATACTGGCAAGTCTTTCCCATAGCTCTTCCACCAATTTCTGGATACGGTTTTCTGCAATGATGTCTATATTCTGGCCATGTGCTCAACAGAATATTCCAACTGAGCCCAAGAACGTAAGCAGTATAGGTGACAACTCCAATGAGAATGACACATACTATCAGACCGGTCCAGAATTCTGAAATTAAGAATTTGAAGTCAAATTGACATTCCCATACGTTGTAATGATAAAATTAGATTTTTTCAATACATGTTTTCTTGTATTCCATGAAATTTTAGGTGACCTTTTTTGTTTAAGCCGCGTTCTTATAAAGACTTTAACATTTTTATTTGTCCTTTTTTCTGTTCACTGATAAGAAACTCGCAACGTGATCAGAGTTTTCAAAGGAGCCGGAACCGTTATTGACAGCATATGCCTATCGCTAGTGATGCTTCGTTTTTTATTAAGAAAAGAGATTACATCGTTTATTTCATTTGACGATTTTATGTTTGTGTGTTTAAGATAGTGAAAATGGTGAGAAGAAAGAAAACCTCTAAAATAAAAAGCCTTACCTGCTTGAATAATGGCAGTTGGCAATGCAACAATACCTCCACCAGCAAGATCTCCAACCACGAATAGACCAGTTACAAACCAGTTTAAACCTGAAAAGTATGATTTAGAGCAATTTGTTCAATTTAAAACTATTTTATAACCTGCCGAACAGTGAGAGCAAATCTTATTAAAATGTTTAGATTTAAAATTTTATAAAGCAAATTCCATTGTACTGATAGACTCTAAAGTTTAAGATTAATTAACTTATTGGAAAACTACGAAATTGACAAAAAAAAGCGTTTATTGCTAACTGTAGTACAAGAAGTTGGGAAATATTGAAAATTGATCTTTTCTTGACTTTAAATTCTTCTGTTAGTCTTGTAACCCCAATGCTCCACTTTGAAAACCCTTTTTTTCACACACTTTTCAGTAATTAATTTGAAATGAACTAACCAGCTGGATTAAAGAAAGGCTTTGACATATCAACATCACAGTGAGAAGATGATCGAGTTTCACCATTCCAGCTGTCTCTGCGGGAACATGATGAAGTTCTTGTAGATCTATAAATGTATACATTTATATTTTCATTGATACATCGAACTTACTTCCTACAAGAATCTTCAAAAGCGTAATTCTCTCTAGACAAGGAAAAAGACATCCTGATTGGCCAAATTAACCTGAAAATTCAATATAAATTGATGAATCAGAATAGGTAAATATTGTCTTTAAAGTCTATAAAACATGTGAGAAAATGTGGTTTATTGTTATCTATTGTGAGCTCTGGTCTCAACAACAAAACAACAAAACTACTGAAGGTAGTGGGTGTGTATTTGAAATAAAATGTGTGTGAATAAAGATACCATTCAACTTCAAAAAAAGTAGAATGGGGTACACTTCTTTTTATCTTGTTCCATTCTTCTTGCTTTTTTCACATTTTTCTCTAGTTACAAGTCGTGAGAGGGGGAGAAATGAAAATTTGCAACTGAAAGTGATAAAGATAGTTCGTCAATCAGGCTTTTATTCTGATGTCTTATCAGTTGGAGCTTTCGTTGGTCAGACGAAAAATTCCATGTCTTCACTTTTTTCATGGCTTACCGAAGCGACGTAGTGGGTGCATGAGAAAATTGAAAAACGGGTTAAAAATGAAAATAAGAAAGAAATAAAGAGAAATAAGGGATTTAGTGTAAGTGTATCTTTTTTGTCTGGTTCACGTAAAAATATGTGAACCCTTTACGAGAGGTCCTTCGGGTGAAAAAGAGATGCTCAATGAGGAAAGAAATTAGAGTCATGACGATTCTCAGTTTTATAAGAATCTCTTCTTTTCAGTGACATCATTGAGAGCTTGCAATAAATAAATTTAATTATTTACTGAACACAGTTCTCAACGACATATTTTTTTCGAAACAAAAATTTGCAATGATTGCTCACTGTTTCGAAACGTTATGTTACATCTACTCTAGTTTTGATAAAATTTTTAAAGACTCCCGTCAATCGGAATCGGTTTCTTTTTTATTTGGAAAATGTTTTCAATTTAAAAAATCCTAAAAATTATTATTTCAATCACAGAGTTTTAAATTAAATATCTATTTAATTCTGAAACGATGAGAAATGAACGATATTTTCAGTAGTATTTCCGAAATGTTCTAAATTTGAGTGATCACAATTTTTTCAAAATGAGTTCGGCAATCAAAATGAGTTCGGCAAAAGAATTCTCCGGAATAAAATTGCAAATTGTTTAAAAAAAGTAAGGATTTATTTTTAGCAGGAATTTTTTAAAGTCATAAATTGGCAACAGACTCAAAAAAAAATTAATTAAAACTATTCTCAATTATGAGTCATGACAATGATGTAAAAACAAATGAAGATTCAACCAACATCTCATTAAGATAAGAGTTTAATCAATCATCATGAAACATTTTGGTCTCTGTAATAGTTAGAAATCATGAGATGTCATTTAAAAACAACACAAAGTAAAATGACCTTGTTACGTAATATGGTTATGAACTTTAAAATTAAATGTCAGAAACTACCAGAAAAATTGTATCTCTTGTTTGATATTAAAAAAGGAAAAATATGTTTAAAATATGTTATTTGATAGCTAACCTTGTTTATTGGAATTTCATCGTAGAAACTTTTTATTGAATTAAAATGAATCGTCATAAATTATTTTTGTTGATAGTCATAGATCCAATAGAACGTTTGTATTGAATTTATTGACCTATTTGTTTAGTCTACAAGGCATTAAGAATAGTATGATTCCAATACCACACGAAGCATTTAAGAAAAGATCTCTCGCAACACAACTGGAACAAAACTTGGTTAGAAATTATGGTGGTGTCTTACTAATTGATGGTATTACCTTTTGGAAGTTTAGAAGGAAAAATGGTTAAAAAGTGAAAGACTCTGACAAAAATGCCTAACCAATTCCACGTATAATCCGTTATCAGTAAACCTGCAACGTCAGTACAGAGTGTGTTGTAACTCAATGCTTCTGTGCTGGGTAGTTCGAAGTTTATTAATTTAAATTGTCATCAAGAAAATAGAGAGAATCTGATTATCAATGTAATTCTTATAAAATTCGTGGAGAAAGGGCGTCATTAATTCGTTTCTGATGACTGAAACAGGAACATTGATATTTTCTAGATGACTATATTCAAATGGAAATGTGATGCTCTTTGCGTGTTTCTCAACTCCTTTCCAACAATGTCTCTTGAGAATTCAAAAATCTTAGTGAACAAAAAATGATGGATACGTTTTCGAGTACGAGTGTTTTAAATGTGGAAAACCTGAAAACCTGAAAATATCCAAAAGATAACTTTCAAAGAAAAATGATTTCGACACAATAGTATATTGTACAAGTTGGGCAAACTATTATGATGACATCTATAATATGAATGGGTGGGAAAGTTTTGAACGAAAACACTTTCTAAAAACATGATCATCGATGCACAGAACTGTTAAGAATATGGTTTGATAAAAATTAAAATATAATAAAGTGTTCAGTTGTTTCCGGTTTTCCATGGTATTTTCAAGAACGTACTAACAGCAAATATTGGACAAAAATGGATAAGTTGCAAACGATAAGACCTTGGAAAATGAGTTTTCCCACACTGCGCAGATAAATTTTAAAAGTGTATTAATACATTTTCAGTACCGCTCATCAAATCGGTCAAAAAAAACGAATGAGGTAGTCAAATGTAATAAGTGCAAATTGATTTTGAAAAGTGCACTAGGTCGATGTCAAACCAGTTATTGTGGAAAGTTCCCATTGGAAAAATGATTTACGGGAACACTAAATTCTGAAAATGCGTATTGCATTGCGCAACATATTTGACGAGCAAAAATATCTCGTAGCGAAAACTACAGTAACTATTTAAATGACTACTGTAGCGCTGGTGTCGATTTACGGAAATCATTTATTGATCGATAACACACAAATAACAAACAATACAAAAAACTAACGAAAATTAAATTTCGCTGCCACAATTCGAACATAAATTAGTTTCAATAATCGAGCCCGTAAATGGACACTAGCGTTACATTAGTCATTTAAAGAATTACTGTCGTTTTCGCTACGACATACTTTGCGCGTCAAATATGTTCAGTATTACGCATTCTCAGAATTTAGTGTTTCCCTAATAATGCCTGGCCAGTTGACTGACAACATTACACAGCAATATGTAGACTCGGAACTTGTAGCATCGTGACAAGACCTATCAAAATTATTGTATGCACCATTAAGATAATTCTACAGTACCCTGAAAGCAATGAATCAATGTTTCGGCTTAATATGTTTTGTTTCCTTGGTGAATTTTAAATAGCCATAAACTCAAAAAAATAATATTAATAGATTATGGACTAATGGATTAATGAAATGGACACATTCAATATATAGTATTCCATTTCTTTTTATTTCTGCCGGGTTACGGTATACAATTCTGTGCAGTTTTGCGTCACAGTGTTTGAACATCTTTGAAATTAAATATTTTTCGGATTTGTTTTCAGCTGTTTTTCATTTGTTAATCTGCAGATTTAAATCGATTTAATTTTATTTTGTGAAAAATTTAAATGACAGGAATACTTCTGTAATGGAGAACAGGATCAAACGGCCAAAACTGGATCCGTCCATGGACGAAGCGGAATCTCCTGTCCGAGATGGTTCTCAACAAAATAACGATAATCTGAATCAAGAAAATGAAAATAATGAGAGTAAGATATTTAAATACTTTTAAAACTTTTTACTACCGTTCCTTTCAGGCTTTTCTGACTCACTCGTTCTGACAACAATTCATCTGCTCACTGAAGAAGATTTTAATGAAAACACATTAAAAGCTGTTGTAGTGGATAATGTGAGAAAAAATTTGTTCGTTGTTTATTAAACCCCTATATTACAGAATCGACTCGAAGAAATGTGTATCACGAAAGTTTCGCATAAAATTAGACGGCTGCTGCGACACTTCCAAGATTCTGGTTCAGCTAAAAAAGTGTTTAATTTTCGTTTTCCTGCCTACAAGCCTTCGTTTACAGATTATCACTTTGGCGAACCAGAAATGCAAAGAACGCCCGTGTACACAGGTTATGATTCTTCCACTCAACCTTCATTGCTTCCCAAACACGCTTAAAAAAGGTACATCAATTCTAAATGTGCGACACTTCCGAATAAAATAATTTTACAGGTCTTTTTGCCACTCGTGACATTCTTGAAGGCGAGTTTATCATTGCTCCAGTCCCAGTGAAGCTTTCGTCTCCTGAAGAATGCGGCCGAGATGAGATGGGAGTCCTTCGTCCAAATATTATACTGTTTAATGGGCTACAAAATGACTTTTCGTTCTTCCAAGTTATCGGTAATTGAATTGTATATAATTAATTAAAAGAATACGATATTTTCAGATATAAAATCCAGAAAAAGAAAGAGAAATACTCGGGAATTTCAATCGAGAAGAAAGATTCGCGCCAATGAGGCAATGAATGGCGTCAACAAGCCCGTCTATCAGTTGAGGATATATTTATAGAAGTTAATAGTTTTAGGTTTCAGGCCGCATGCTTCATATTATTCAGACGATGAAGATATTCAAAAGAATACCGCATATGAAAAGTATGATATGTGCATCGATTTAGCTGATTCAACTGATGAACTGAAAGCTATTCGACGAAACTGTGAATCCAACTGCATGATTCGATACGTGATTCATAATCAAAGAATGCAATTATTTATATCTGCTCAGAGAAATATCCTAATGGGGGAAGAGGTGAGACCCTTCTTTGATTAAAAAATATATTATAAGACTCTGTTTCAGCTTACACTTCCACATGACTACGATTCGAATTACTCTAGCAAGGTCATTCAATGCGCTCATCCTTATCAACCACACAATGTTTGCATTCACGAGGTTAGTCAGAGAAAAAATATTTTTTTATAAAAGTAGAATAATTCATTATCAATATCTAACTCTGAGCTGTCTTTCAAATTTCACAGCATTTCGTCTGTCTTCCGGATTCATTGGTCCCCAGTCACCAGTTGCTCTTATCATCACCTAAATTATTCCATAAGTAGTTTTTAAGATATATTCTTACCACAAAAGGTTCCATATTTTTTCTTCGATCATACTCATCTCTCAAAAAGTATAAAATCACAAAGATGCATGGCATGACGAGAAGAGAATATCCTATTGGATCAGACACAATAGAATTTTCATTAAATGCTTTTTTTTGGCCGAATGTTGCAACGATACATCCAAAAGTTACAATGAGTAGAATAGGACTGATTACAAGCCAGTTAAGCCACCAGAAGACGTTAGGAGGTCCGTGTCCCCCAATCATTGCTCTTATGTTTCTGAAATAATTTTTTGGACTAAAAACTTTTTGTTTCAAATTATTGTGAATAGGTAAACTCTCTAAAAAAGATTCACATTTTTCGAACTTACACGGAAAATCTCTTGAATCCATACACATAAGATACCGTTATTACTTCAACAAAAGCAATAAATATAGTGCCATATGAAGCAAATGTTTCGATACTACTCATTAGATTAATTCCTCCGTTACCCAAAAATGGTAAACTAGAAATAAGACCTGTGACACTCATAATTGCTAAAATGATAGCTCTCTTATGCCAACTCGCAAGAGCTTTTCCATATTTTCGCCGACTTCCGTTTAATCTTTCCACAATCATAGAACTTATAACCTAAACTTAGATATTGTGGACGTTTTTGTGGCTTCATTTCTACCCAAATATAACTAGAAATTCCCTGGATTGAGCATGCTGCAAGTGTTAGCCAGAATAGAAACACCCAAATGCTTCCCATTGAAGAATTTGTTAATATCTAAATAACTTTTCTGATTATTATAGATTGAACTATTTTAATATACCTCGGAGATTACACTTTCAATCATTACCGGTGTAGCGTATAGTTGAATTCTTTCACTAGCTTCCAAGTCTGGGTAATATAATCTTCCTATTTCAGCCATGAACATGAACGAAAGTAATCCAGTGCATATGTAAAATACAAAAGAAACAATGCTAATAAGTAGAACATCTCGATGTATTTTGTTGTGAAAGTTGTTCAATGAGGCAAATTTCTGGATTCCGCCACATCCAACACTAGAAACAAATACTTTATTTTTCTGAAATTCATGATTCACACCTACTTCAATGCTCTAAGTGCATGTGCTGCAGCATCTGCCCATGACCACACCCACATCCATTTATCCTCGTAACCTTCACTTTGATAAAAGAATGCAGTAAATACGTTTGTAGTATCATTCAAAGACATTCCATACGAAAGAAGCATTATAGTTCCCACCAATAAAAGTGTAAGAGCTACGATACCGGTTCTACCAAGAACTTTTGATCCTCCAATGGAAATTATACCAATAATTATCCATAGACAAACTGCACATATAATAGATGTAACACTTGGCGGCTCCCAATCATTCATTGTTATGCTTCTCTGAAAGTTGCTTCGAAATGAATATCATACAGTCAAGTTATACAACCTTGTACATCAACCCATGAACAAAGCTCATAAATGGAGATTTTCTCTGTTGAAAACCACGGGTGGCAATTAACATTTCTTGATATTCATCACATTCTTTATCCGATCCCGGTTGAATCCATGTACATTTCGACGATAGCTTGTAATTGACACAGTAATCCCCAGATTGACTTTCCTGGCAGCTCTCCCATGGAGATGTTGACCAGATTGATTGGGAAGCATGTGTAAAAATAGTAAGATCGTAAATTGCCCAGACAGATAGACTGATTGTTCTGAATTGAGGATTTTGAAAAAATGAGAAGTTAGGTTCAGATAAATACCTGAAAACCATTATGAAGCACATTCCTGCAGATAATCCTGCCATGGCGGGAGCCATTCTTGAGAAAACTGATAGTGGAGAAGCAGAAGCATATTGTCCAAGAGCTGTTTCAAGATAAAGAAGTGGAACAGCGATGAATACATAACAAAATGTGAATTGATATGGAAACCATCCACCGTAATATCCACAGAGATACGGGAAAAACCAAATATTTCCAGAACATGTAACGAACGAAAGTGTGGCAGTGATAGCTTCCCATTTTGAAGTCCACGTGGGTCCTTCCATTTTTGTATCCAACCCAATATTCTCCAGAGCTAGATTTGTCACGCTTTTGAATCCAATGTTAGAGATGGCAGTAGCATTTGAAGTTTTCTGTAGAAAACAAAAAGATTTTTGATCAGAAAATGTATATATTTTACCTTTATTGGTATTATTTCCTCTGTAGTAGTGCTTCTATTATCATCATTTACTGTTTCGTTTGATGCTGATCTTGTAGTTTCTTCAGATTTTGTTCTAGTTTGTTTTAATTGTTTGAAATCTGAAGACGACGCCATTCACTGTTTTTATAAAACCAAAATAAACTCGTATCGAAATTGAAATTCAATTGCTCTAGTTTCTAAAAATTCACGTTTTCTAAATATTACTAAATATGATTTCAGAAGGAACGTCAAAACACTATCAAGAAGTTCATATCAATGAATTCCAAGTGACTGTTCTCAAATGTAATTTTATAATTTTTTATCACTAATTATTCTCATCTTTCAGACTCTGAAAGTATCTTCTGTTCTCGGAGTCAAATCGTATCTATAATTATCATGTTAATACAATCAGTTTGTTTCATATAATAATTGTTTTTAAAAACACAGTTTTCCACAGTACATCTTCAATAAAATCATAATATCATAATATCATTCTATTTATAATTTTGTTCATACTCTTTTTTATAAAGTTAATTTCATTGCTTCATTTGTAGACGCCCAAGACAATTTATTTAAATCTTCATCGTGGTTACGGTACCGTATACGGTTTTCAAGTTTTATGGCCGCGGCCTAGAATCCGACAACCGTGTACTCCTCCTAGACAATTGCAGAATATAATTTTATTGCTTAATTTTTATGGAATTTGGTTCTAGAACTATAATTACTTGATTCCTAATTCAAAATTTAAATTGAAAACTCCCATATAAGTGCATTGATTCTTGTGTATTGTTTTAATCAAAATTTTGAACACGTGATGCAAAAAGGGTATTCTTGGAACGTTTTCTACTTTTTTCTCATTGGAGAAATTTTCATTGTCTCTAACGAGCGTTTTGCATTTTCTCTATCCTCTTTCCATTCACTTTCATTTCTGAAAAAGGCTTCCATCTCGATGTCTTGACGACGAATTCGTCATGTGTGAGGCTGACTGCACCATCGATTGAAAGAGACCTTCCCTGTCGTTCTCTCGTTCCCCTAACTGTCTGATATCTCATGCTCATCTGTACTCTCTCGTCGCTCGGCATTCGTCTGTTTCTCTTTTTCTTTTCCTTCTATACCTCGTGGACCCTTTCAATATTTGGTGGTAAAAACGTGATAAAACTCACTGCTCTCTGAAATTATTTTTCATTCCCACGGATCTCGTTCATATCGAATAATTTTTCTATTTTTCATTTCTTCTCAGTTTTGCCTTCATTTTTCGTTGTTTTTCGAATTTCGAAATTTTAAAAATCTTTTCGTCTAAAAGGTTTTTTTTATTTTCAGCGCGATTTTATCGTGTTCAAATCGTTAGTAAGGATAATAAAGGAGGAATCCGAAATTTGGGTAATTGCATGTCTTGGTAAATATTTCAAATTGTACAGCAAACTCTTCAACATTAAGACTTTTCAGAATAATAACAATGTCGGCGACCGAAAAGGACAAAACTCCACTTTTGGGTGTTTCTCAACCCATTTCGCTAGCCCATCCAGATTCAAAAGACATTGCACAGACGACTTTATTGATAGAAACATTGAAAAAGTTTGGAAGCTATGAACCAAAAGAAGAAACAGAACAAAGAATGGAAGTACTTCGTAATTTGAATCGTCTAGTCAAAGAATGGGTTAAGAATGTAACTGCCATGAAGGTTCGTTTTTTGTTGAAATATTTAAATTTTAAAAGTATGATCTGAAATAGGTTTTTGTTTATACAATATTTATGAAAATCATCCAACGACTGGATATAATAATTGAAAATAATTAATGTTGGCTCATTGACAAAACTCAGTTTTCTAGAAGAAATTTCAAAAATACTTTTATTTTTACTGTTTAGTTGTGGAAAATTTTTAAAAATTAAATTTGACATTAAATTCGTTGTTTAATTGAAATACGTGTTGATAAAGGAATATATATTAACAAATTTCTAATTTTAAACTAAAACCTCAATTTTCAGATCCCGAATGGAGAGGGTGTGAATGCGGGTGGAAAACTTTTTACTTTTGGATCATATCGTCTTGGAGTTCACAGTTCTGGTGCTGATATTGACACACTTGCTGTTGTACCACGTCATATCGATCGATCAGACTTTTTCACATCATTCAAAGAGATGCTCAATAACGATCCAAATGTGACAGAATTGCATGGTGTTGAAGAAGCTTTCGTTCCAGTTATGAAACTTAAATATTCTGGTGTTGAGCTTGATATTCTCTTTGCTCGACTTGCTTTGAAAGAAGTACCTGATACCCAAGAGCTTTCTGATGACAACCTTCTCAGGAATTTGGACCAAGAAAGTGTTAGATCACTAAATGGATGCAGAGTCGCTGAGCAACTGTTGAAACTGGTTCCACGTCAAAAAGAATTCTGTGTAACTCTACGAGCCATCAAACTATGGGCAAAAAATCACGGAATTTATTCCAATTCGATGGGATTTTTTGGAGGCATCACATGGGCGATTCTCGTTGCTCGAGCTTGTCAGTTATATCCAAATGCAAGTCCATCAAGACTTGTTCATAGAATGTTCTTCATTTTCTCAACGTGGACTTGGCCTCATCCAGTAGTACTAAATGAAATGAACAACGACAGAAACGATATTCCGACACTGTGCGAGTTGGTTTGGGATCCTCGACGAAAAAATACAGATAGATTCCACGTAATGCCAATTATTACTCCAGCATTCCCAGAACAGAATTCGACTCATAATGTGACTCGATCCACCGCCACTGTTATAAAGAACGAAATATGCGAAGCCCTTGAAATTTGTCGAGATATCAGTGAAGGAAAATCGAAATGGACTGCTTTATTTGAAGAAGTCAACTTTTTCAGCAGATATAAGCATTTTATTGGTAAGTTTTCATTTTTATCACATTTCAAAATGAATTTGTGTATTTTCAGCTCTTATCATGGCTGCTCCTAACGAGGAAGAAGAATTAAACTACGGTGGTTTCCTTGAATCACGTATCCGTCTTCTTGTGCAAAGCCTTGAACGTAATCAAGATATTATAATAGCCCACAACGACCCGAATAAGCATAAACCATCTCCAAATGCAAAGTTTGATGTAAATCCAGAAAACAAGAGGGTTACTGTATGGTTTATTGGTCTTGAATTCGCGGAACATGCTAAAACTCTTGATTTGACAAATGAAATTCAACGATTCAAAACAAATGTCGAACTACAAGCGAGTAATGTGAAGGGTATTGGACCAAATTGTCAAGTGCAGGTGAGTGTTTTGTTCTGAAATATTAAAGATTAATAGAAATATCGACATTTCTGTATTACAACCAGAAATGCCGTGCAATTTCATAAGAAATAGTGAAAAAAGTTCATTAAAAAGTAATTTAAAAATATGGAAACATTTTTGCTTTATCTGAAATAACCCTTATTTTATTTTAAAACAACTGAAAAAGTGTTCAAAAATTTCCTGTAAGATGAAGTAACTATATTTATTATTAAAAAAAAAATTTATTATTGAAACTATCGAAACATCTAACATTTTCGTTTTTCGTTGAGAAAATTTTTTTCTATATGGCCAATTCTCAATATCTCATATCAAAATCAACTTTTTTTTTTTGATAAATCTATAGCTTTCTTGTTTTTTCCGTGCATGTCCACTTTTCTTCTTGGCTTTACGATATTCGATTTTCGACAAATTAAAAATTAACGAAAATTTCGATTTTCTCTGAAAACTTGCGTTTTCATTTAAAAAAAAATGCTATTTTTCAAAATGTCGTGCTAAAATTAAACATGAATATTGAAATATCATTTCGAAAAAAACATATTTCTCAAAAAAATTAGCTTTCAGATTTTCAACAAAAAATTTTGCAATAATTATTTAATAATTTCAGATTGATATGTTCTATGTAAAGAGAAACAGTCTGATTCAAGTGATTAGTGCTGCTGATCTTCGCCGTGGCCGTCGCTGGAAGAAAGTTGTTCCAATTGCTACGAATACTTCCGTCAGCAGTTCTACACCCCGAAGTGTTGTGCGAACTACAAGTACTAGCTCTGTACCAACTACTCCAACTGGACTTGCTGCTCCAAAAACACCACTATCTGCATCAGTTTCTGCCACGAATGAACCTGATTCAACAACAAATGGTACTCCATTATCAAGAAAACGTAGTATGGATGAAGAATCATCAACTACTGTAACTTCACAAATTTCTGATGAATCTGTACCAAAAAAGAAAACACGTGATGATACATTAGAAGAGAATAGAGTTTCAATGGTTGTTGAAGTTTCGAATGTTGTGGTTGAACAAAGAACAAAAGTTGTTCAAGAAATAGTTGATTTGCAAGCTGATAATGGATTGAATACATCAAATGGTTTGGAAGCCAGTGAACAGAAAATGGAGGTTCCACAAAGTGTTTAATAATGGGTACGTTATGATTCTCAATTAAAAGAAATTTAAAAAATTGGTAATCGGAATCAGAGGTGGACTGTAATCGAAAAGTTCTGAAATTTCCGTGTTTTAAGTTTTCCACAAGGCAATTTCCGCAGTTGGAGAACCTCAACATGTTGGTTAATTCTTAAAAATAATTTTGGAAAAATAAACTAGAAATGAGCGAAAAAGCAATTTCAACTGCATTGATAAAATTTTGATCTCACTAACAGTATTCAAAGTTTAAAGTTTAAAAAAGTAAACATTGAGGAAATTGTTAAGAACAACTCCCATGGTACCTAAAACCCAAATTTCAAAAAAACAACCAAAAATTAAGTTTGCAAAAAAAGTTGGAAAATTCAAATATTGTAAAAACAGCTGGATAAAGCTACACGAGCCGAGATTTTTCAGTAAATTTCAAAGATCGCTATTTTGAAATCAGCTTCCATAATTATCCATACATCGATTTACAAAGACGTTTTAAAATTATACCATCTTTTCAGGTGTCTACTGTCTTCAAACCAAAAGTTTTACACACTTTTTCACGCGGTTCTTTTATTCTCTCACATTTGTAATATATCATTGATAATAGTTATCAGATCGCTTCACTTTAGAGAATTTATCACCATTTATTTGTTCGTTTTCTCTTCGTATTTGCATAAGATAATCATCCAAGTACCAATATGCATTTCTTTTGGTTTTTAACTTTGTCTTCCTCAGTATATGTTTTCTTTATTGAAACTATATGATCCTCCATTTCATTATTTTCTTGTTTTTTCTTCATCAAGTATATGCCTTCTACTTCACTTTTTTTGTCTTATGTTTCCTTCTGTTTTTTTCATGAAAAAATTTATTTATATGAGCCAAATTGGCAGCTTCATTGTTTTTTCTTTGACTTCACATACCATCGCTCTTCTCGGAATCATTTAATCTACTTGTATTTACTATTTTGCTTCTCTGTTACTATCTATCTCTGAGTTTTCAGAGAATTACATTTGCTTTGTATAAAAAAAAGCCAAAAACTCTGAAAAAATCAAGAAAAAAAATCGGAGGAATCGCACTCGTTTCTTCCCCCAAAAAAGGCACGCATTCCAATTTTCTTTCCTCTTTTTCCTCATTTTTTACCACATTTTCTTCCTTCTCGATTTGTCGTTTTATCCACGATAAGTCATTCATCCTTTTTTTCCCTTTCTCCAACAGTCTCATAAACTTCTCCCTTCATTCATACATCAGTCCACGATGTCTTCTCATCCCCGTCCAAACTTACCTTTTCATTTAATTTTAATCATCTCTCAATTGTTTACTGTTTTCGGTTCAGAAAGTTTGCAATCATTTTTGTGCACGCTCATGTTTTGTGAACGGATAATAATGGTTAATAAAAAGAGAAGACGTCCAGCTTACATTGGTTGAAATCATACAGAGAAAAATAATACATTTATAAATAAAGAAAATGAGAAAGTTCTATGCATTATACTGCTTGACCACGGCCTTCAACATGAAGATTGCAGATTCTGGGGTATCATATGCAACCTGAAATTAATATTATTCCAATAATGTTTTCCAGAGTCACTATAATTGGTGAACGGCCAGAGTCACTATAATTGGTGAACGGCCAGAGTCACTATATTTGGTGAACGGCCAGAGTCACTATAATTGGTGAACGGCCAGAGTCACTATAATTGGTGAACGGCCAGAGTCACTATAATTGGTGAACGGCCAGAGTCACTATAATTGGTGAACGGCCAGAGTCACTATATTTGGTGAACGGCCAGAGTCACTATATTTGGTGAACGGCCAGAGTCACTATATTTGGTGAACGGCCAGAGTCACTATAATTGGTGAACGGCCAGAGTCACTATATTTGGTGAACGGCCAGAGTCACTATAATTGGTGAACGGCCAGAGTCACTATAATTGGTGAACGGCCAGAGTCACTATATTTGGTGAACGGCCAGAGTCAGAGAAGTTCGAGAAAAGTCAAAACTCAGAGATCCACTAATACTGTACGCGATCGTACTCTTTGCCCCGTGACTCACTCGCAATCCTCACATTATTAATGTTGTTTTGTTATCTTTTGCACCATTCAATTATAATTGCATTCCTATCCCCCGTCATTTTTACTTATCTTATTGATTCTCCGCCTACTTCATATTGTATATAAGCCATCACCTATCTGATGGCTCTATCCTTTTCATTTAATATCAATAAATGATACAAACCCCAGCCAGCTCTGAACTCGATTAAATACACATAAAAAAGAAAAAACTTGGATGGGCTGGACACGTGGCGAGACGAACGGATAAACTCTGATGAACGATTGGTGCCCCCGAGACGATCAACGACCCGTTGGACGCCCACCGATGAGATGGAATGACTCTTTAAGAAAAGAAGTCACTACGCGAGACGCCTTCGGACAAGTCAAACAACTTTGGTCCACCCAAGCAAAGGACCGAAAAGCTTGGAAAGCTGCGATCCGCGCCGCAGGCGAAGAACGGATCGACTAAGTATCCTAAGTAAGTAATTATTTTCACGTTCAAATAAACGTATCAAATAAAAATAATATTAATAAAATATTTAATCAATTTTTTAAACTAATATATACTCGACGTGAACATCACATCATTATGAAGTCGATGCGTAAATGAACTGTTGTATTTTAGTCATTTCTTGATTATATCGTCCACAACAACATCTACTCTGTCGTCGTTGACGTCTCTTGTGTCGGTAATATTATTTTTGAACGTTTTTTTCAGTCTCAGGATTGATATTGTTTCCACTTTGGAAGATCACAATTTTTTTCAGTCCCGAAATGACAATTTCAAAGGAAGACAACCTAAAATTGATCAGATTCCTTTTGGAACGACTGAGAGATCAAAATGGCCGTACAAAAATGAAACACATTTACCGCGAATACGCAATTCTCGATGGCCAAGCGTTTGAAGCACAACGTTATTACGAGCAGTGAGACAAAAATCAGAGTTCTCTTCTAATGGTTTTCATTTAGATTTGGAAGAATTGTAAACAACGAAGGAATCGTATCGAGTGACTGCTGAAGGGTTTGTTTCCCACTTTATCCTGTCTTCTGTGTATTCAATTATTTTTATTTCTAGATTGACTAAAAGCAATAATCTCGAACAAGTGAGAGATTCATTCAAAGCTGAAGAAATCGAAGCTGATTTCCCGAATCTGGAAGAATTGAATAATACCGATGAAGCCAGAGAACATGCCTTGATTGTCAGCAAACTCCATATTGAAACACTGAAATACCTTTATCAATTGCTCTTCCTGGAAACCAATCGCGTGATAATGAATCCGATCGCTTTGGAATCATTTAACAAAAGACAGTCTATTAACATTGATTATGTATACAGCAAAATGACTGAACTCTATAACAGAATGCTAGTCACTCAAGGAATTGAACGAGTCTTCAAATGGAATTCTCAACGACAACCGTTGGTGTTAACTGCAGAAATCTCAATGTGCAATATTAACTTAAACGATTTCCAAGATCTGGTAGAGGAACTTATCACTACTTTGGTTTACTCGATCAAAAGATCATTTTTGATCAAGTATAGATCTGTTGAAATTGATTTTACACCGCCATTCAAAAGGCTGTGCAGACAGGAGGTTAGTTTGAGAGAAACCCCGAAACAGAAAGGTAATTGTATTCTTTGCAGGAGATGAAGAAGCCAAAAATATCTGCAATCCATTGTTCTTCGTAAAAAATCACCTTTCTGGACAGAATCCTGATTTGGAGCTGATATGTGGGACACACAAAGTTGTGAAAGCTACAATGATGTCGAATGATCCAAAAACTTACTTCCAAGGAGACAAACAAACTATCATTGATATGCATGCGGTCAACACGATTTTTTCAGCCACGGATCAAATGAGAATTGGAACTTGCTGTGTCCATATTGAGAAGCTTTTCCAAATTTTAATGGATCTAGACGATAATACTTGAGAACTGTAACCCCCTCCCCCCATCCTCTTTTTTTTATGTCCTACTCTCTGTGGCCTTCTTTAGTTCTCCTTGTGGCTTGTTGAAATGAAACTTCTGAAAAATTCTTGTGTCTTCTACATGCCATTTTGATATTTTAAATGACATAGTAACTCCTACAGAGAGTGAACATCAATTTTGTGAATCCTTTGAGGTACGGCTTTTATTGCGGCGCGGCAAGGTGCCTTCGACGGCCTCTGCGATCCACGCTTTTTTCGTAGTGTGGAGCGGATCTCAGAGAGTCACAATCTAGCAGAAATAAAAGTTTGCCTCAAGTATTTTCAAAAAAATGCAAAATTTTCCCATCAGGAAAACTAGATTTTCCAATAATTTAAAAACATTTTTTTAGTTGCATTTACTCTCTGGCTTCACAGTATATTTTACTCTCTGGCTTCACAGTATATTTTACTCTCTGGCTTCACACTGTATTTTACTCTCTAGCTTCACAGTATATTTTACTCTCTGGTTTCACAGTATATTTTACTCTCTAGCTTCACAGTATATTTTACTCTCTAGCTTCACAGTATATTTTACTGTCTGGCTTCACAGTATATTTTACTCTCTGGCTTCACACTGTATTTTACTCTCTGGCTTCACAGAATATTTTACTCTCTAGCTTCACAGTATATTTTACTCTCTGGCTTCACACTGTATTTTACTCTCTGGCTTCACAGTATATTCTACTCTCTGGCTTCACACTGTATTTTACTCTCTGGCTTCACAGTATATTTTACTCTCTGGCTTCACACTGTATTTTACTCTCTGGCTTCACAGAATATTTTACTCTCTGGCTTCACAGTATATTTTACTCTCTGGCTTCACAGTATATTTTACTCTCTGGCTTCACACTGTATTTTACTCTCTGGCTTCACACTGTATTTTACTCTCTAGCTTCACACTGTATTTTACTCTCTAGCTTCACAGTATATTTTACTCTCTGGCTTCACACTGTATTTTACTCTCTGGCTTCACAGTATATTCTACTCTCTGGCTTCACAGCATAATTTACTCTCTGGCTTCACAGAATATTTTACTCTCTGGCTTCACAGAATATTTTACTCTCTGGCTTCACAGTATATTTTACTCTCTGGCTTCACAGTATATTTTACTCTCTGGCTTCACACTGTATTTTACTCTCTGGCTTCACAGAATATTTTACTCTCTAGCTTCACAGTATATTTTACTCTCTGGCTTCACACTGTATTTTACTCTCTGGCTTCACAGTATATTCTACTCTCTGGCTTCACAGCATAATTTACTCTCTGGCTTCACAGAATATTTTACTCTCTGGCTTCACAGAATATTTTACTCTCTGGCTTCACAGAATATTTTACTCTCTGGCTTCACAGTATATTTTACTGTCTGGCTTCACAGTATATTTTACTCTCTGGCTTCACACTGTATTTTACTCTCTGGCTTCACAGAATATTTTACTCTCTAGCTTCACAGTATATTTTACTCTCTGGCTTCACACTGTATTTTACTCTCTGGCTTCACAGTATATTCTACTCTCTGGCTTCACAGAATATTTTACTCTCTGGCTTCACAGAATATTTTACTCTCTGGCTTCACAGCATAATTTACTCTCTGGCTTCACAGAATATTTTACTCTCTGGCTTCACAGTATATTCTATCCTTGAGATACACTTGAGATACACTTCAGATACACTTCAGATACACTTCAGATACACTTCAGATACACTTCAGATACACTTCAGATACACTTCAGATACACTTCAGATACACTTCAGATACACTTCAGATACACTTCAGATACACTTCAGATACACTTCAGATACACTTCAGATACACTTTCAGATACACTTTCAGATACACTTTCAGATACACTTTCAGATACACTTTCAGATACACAGATAAAAAATCAAGAAAGAATGTCGGAGGAATCACACTCGTTTCTTCCTCCAAAAAAGGCACGCATTCCAATTTTCTTTCCTCTTTTTCCTCATTTTTTACCACAATTTCTTCCTTCTCGATTTGTCGTTTTATCCACGATAAGTCATTTATCCTTTTTTCCAACAGTCTCATAAACTTCTCCCTTCATTCATACATCAGTCCACGATGTCTTCTCATCCCCGTCCAAACTTACCTTTTCATTTCTAATCATCTCTCAATTGTTTACAGTTTTCGGTTCAGAAAGTTTGCAATCATTTTTGTGCACGCTCATGTTTTGTGAACGGATAATAATGGTTAATAAAAAGAGAAGACGTCCAGCTTACATTGGTTGAAATCATACAGAGAGAAAGAATACATTTATAAATAAAGAAAATGAGAAAGTTCTATGCATTATACTGCTTGACCACGGCCTTCAACATGAAGATTGCAGATTCTGGGGTATCATATGCAACCTGAAATTAATATTATTCCAATAATGTTTTCTAAAATTAAAAATAATTTACCATATGTCCTGCTCTGAGAATCCACCAGAATTGCAAATTCTTGTAAGTCTTGTAATATCCAGCCAATGGGAATGATTGAGTTTTGAATGAATGTCTAGTTGTTGAATTAAATGTAGCAGCACCGTCCCAAGTGAGCCGATTAACCCATGCAGCAGTTCCCATTGTATTACAAATTAAATCTTCATTTCCATTATACACAATCACATTGTATCCATCCTTTAGAAGCTGATCTACAGTACTCCAAATTGGTGTCATAAAGTCTCCTTGTTGATAACTGAACACGTCTCCAGCTTGTCCTCCGAACTTCACCTTATCCGGAATAATTCCCAACTTCTTGCGAACAACTGTATCCATGTAATTTGAAAGAGAATCCAAATTCTGTGGAGCAACGAATCGATTATACAATCTACGAGTTGAAGTCATCACTCTATTTGATCTCATTGCAGATGAACTCCAGTCATCAGTATCTCCTTTCTTCAGAATATTATACCAAGAGACATCATTCGTCTCAACACTTATCAAATTCTCCATATTTCCCCAACAATTCGTTGCTTTTTCCCATTTCTGTTGATCCACGAGTGCTTGACATCTTGCTGCTTCAGCATTAACTGTATTCAATTGATGGTCATCAAGGAAAGACTGAAAACGTAATTGAAATTTTGGGGTTTCTACGTGTTTGATAAGCGGATTAAAACATGGAAAAACTGACGAATTGTCACCTTTTTGTTGGTCAGAACCGTACTTTCATTTTTGTGTCGTTACAATGAAACCATAAGAACATATGCACGTTTGTCTACATCACAAGTTATTCGGGTATTAATGAATTTCCCGGAATGCGTGGTTTGTATATTTATACGCCACATACGTTTTTAAAAAAGAGTATCATCAGTGGGGCAATTCTTTGAAATATGTTGCAATATTATATTACAACTTTTTTTTTGTTGTTGAAAAAAAATTATTTCAAAAAGTGCTCTCAGTGTCTCCTGTCTTAATTTTTTATGCCTATCACAAATGAAAAAGTCTCAAACCGATGAAGCAAAAAGACTGAAATAGCCCTATTCGTCTTTGACTTTTGAAAGCTGTGACGTAAAAGGACGTAACAGTTTGAAGTAACTATATTTTTTTGAATAATTCTCGTGGATTGTCAAAGTCTCAAAAACAAGTTTCTACGATATTCAGAAAAACGTCTCGAGATAGTCGGATTTGCTTTTGGATTTTTTTTGTGATAACTATCACATTTTAAATCTTACTGTAAATATTTAAATAGTAATGTTATTTGCTAGAACAAAACAAATTTTTTTGGGGAATGGAACACATAAAAGTGTCCTATGATCATATGAACTCACATTAGCATAAAGATATGGTCCCCAGGTGTTGACATAATCCATTGCAGAAATCCATGAATCTCCGAGAGCAACAGCGCGGAAGTTGAGTTGAAGACTTCCAGCTTTGATAGACTAAACAACTACAGTTAATTAGTTTTTTTTATGGTTACCTCGAAACTTACATCAGTTATGACTTTAGCAAATTGAGCGCTCATTTTACCTCCATAACTTTCACAGAAAATGTAGAACGGACGAGTACGATACTCTGGATGAAGAGCAAGGAATTTGCGAAGCCACGCGAGCAAATCTTTTCCAATTTGAGTGATTTCAGTGGTGTAAGCAGATTTATCGTCGACATAGGAAAAACCAGCACCAACGGGGTTGTCCACGTAGACCATGTCAGCAACTTGAAGCTAAATTTTTAACTTTTCAAATTTCAATTTAGATCTTGATTTCAAAAAAAAAATACAGTGTTTAAAATAACAATCACAGAAAATATCGTACCCAAGTAGCTGGATTGTCAGATCCATTCAACGTCTTTGGTCCAGTTTCCTCAAAGTTTCCAAAACCGGAACTAGATGATCCAGGTCCTCCTTGCAACCAGAGAAAGAGTGGACGTTGAGAATTGGCAGGCTTTGCTGCATAAAGCCACCAGAAAGTATGAGCATTTGTACGAATATCAACATATCCCCAATCTTCATCATATTGAATAACACCTCCCCAAGTATTAACTGAATTGCTAGCACCCGCCGCAGCAAGGCTCACTAATGAGAGAATAAACAACAAGTTCATCTGAAAAATGAGATAAATGTAAAGAAAAAATAAAGAAGGAAGCAGAAGATTCAAGAACAAATATCCCGTGACCATCAGACTGCCGTCTTGTCAATTGGAGCCACCGCAAAGAGCCAATAAATCAAAAAGCTGTAAAGTTCTTTTTGTTGAGGGAGGGCGGTGGAGACGATGACGATAAAAGTGGTATGTGTTATCAGAAATGAAAAGAAAGAGGCGGGAACATTAAAAAAAAATATTTTTTAATAAAATCATCACAAAAATTGAATTTATTCTGGAAAAAATCAATAAAATTGGGAAAATGAATTATTAACGTGCCGCTGGCACCATGTATCTGGAACGGTCTCCTAGGATTAACTTTCTCAAAACTTGAAAAAAAATTGGAAAAAAAATCTAGGAATACTAGCGGGAAAGGATAGAGATGAAGATCCTCAAGGACAAAGTAAAGAGGTAAGATTTTTAAAATTTCAAGATTTCTTTCCCGATAACAGTTTTTTCCAAAATGTTCAATTCAGAGAATTTCAAACCTAGAAAATGTAAATATACACGTATCAAGAAGATTAGAAATTAAATTTAATAGTTTTTAGTTCTTATTTGACAAAGTCTACGTATGGATCAAAATCAACTTCTTGAGTGTACTCTTCACTTGATGGTGGTGCGAACAATTTCGATTTCTCTGGAAATATATTTGAATTTTTTAAAATGAAATTCTCACAATAATACTCACTTCCACTGCTAGGTGGTTGAACAATTGAAGGCATTCCTCCATTAATCGGAGATCTTGGTTGTGGTATTTGTGGTGGAGGAGGTGGTCGAGTATTTCGAACCGTTACTGGTGGAGGTCTTGTTGTCAATGGTGGTGCTTCCGTATCTGGGAAGTCCATTGGAACATCATATTCATCTTCATAATCTGATCTTTGATTATCCATTGCAATTATATCTTCGAGACTAAGAGACGCAGGCGTCACATTTTCGATAATTGGCCTGAAGTGTTCAACTGGTTCGGCAATTGACTTGCTTGTTGGGATTGGTTTTCTGATATGTGCATCGTATACAACTTCATTGACAGGAAGAGTTGGATATGGAACGTGAACATATTCAGTTGTGGTTTCAACTGTAGTGGTTGGAGTTGGTATCGTGGTTAATCTCATTCTTGCTTGGTACTCTTCAGCCCGTTGCTTCATTTCATTTTCATATTTCAATCTTCTATCATTTTCAGCTTTTTCTCTTTCAACCATCATTCTCTCACGTTCTCTTTGCTGTGCAGCTTTCAACTCTTGAATCTTTTTCTTATGTTCTTCTTGTTGTCTCTTTTGCTCTTCCTGCCGTTTTTCCAGATCTTCTTTGTACTTTCTTTGCATTTCTTCATGTTTTAAACGGGAAATTTCATGGGTTGGCACTGTCGTGATCAATGGAATGTATGGTTCCTCAGTTGTATAAACTGCCTGAGTGGTCAAAATGGGTTGAATCACTTGTTGCATTGGTGGAAGTGGTGGAAGTTGAGCCACGGGAGGTACTGGAACATGTTCAGGAATTCTTGCTCCTTTTGGATAAGCTGTCCACTTTATTCTTTGTCGAACAACATTGCTACCATCAGGGTTTCGAACTGTCTCAATGTGAGGTATCAAAGTTATGATATGATCTGGAAATTGTGCCTCAAGTTTTCTTCTCAATGCCTTTTCATGTTCATCTAAATGTGATTTGAATTGATTTACAAGTTCTGGATGATAGTTCTCGTTAACAGATGGACTATTTTGTTGCGGGGGTGGTGGTGGAGGAGGCATCTGAACTGGTGGCCTTTGATATCTTGCTTGCTCAAAGTAATTGCGTCGCATTGTGTCTTGGATTCTCCTCTGCGTCTCTTCGGCTTCATTTTGCAACGATTGGGATATTTGATTGTGCTGCTGAACGTGTGCATCTATAAAAGGAATTTCTGAATATGTAGAAATGATTGAATTCTTACCTTGTTCTCTAACAACTTGATATGTAACAGGTCTATTGTGTTCATTTATCTCCGAATCCAGTTGGATACGATAAGAATTTGACTGAGAAGCTGGACGCGTTCCCAAGTGAATCATTCGTGGTGGAAGCTTCTTCTTTTGCATTTTGAATCTTCTTTTCATAAAACCATTTTGTTGTGCAGAAGCTTGTTCCTGAATCTGCCAGTTTACATCTTGATCAAGTACTTGCATTGGTCTTGGTTCGGAATCATAACGATGAATAGTCAATCCATCAGCTTGAGTCTTGAACGATTGGGCAGCTCGGCTGAACATCGGAACGGTCACAGCTGGAGCTGCGTGAAAGTAGCTCTGAAAATGCTAAATAAAACAAAGAAAAACTGTGACTAATTACTGGTCCATCGTCTCTGTGACTGATATTGATTGTCATGAGTTTATTGTCCCAGTTATCTGAATTTCCATATCTTCTCGGATGGCTGTCATAATAGGAATTTTCCAATGGAACCTGCACAGGATACGGCTCTTCTGAATACTGATGGAATGATTCAGTTGGGTTATTAAAAACATGTAGAGATTCAGCTGACATTGATCGATTCTGTAAAACATAACTATTGTTTCCATTCGGAATCTTAACTCACCATCTGTCTTCCCCAGTACTTCTCATCAATTCCAGGTCCATGTTCTGCATACTCTCCACAAATGAGCATACAGTGATTATAGGAATAATAGATATTCGAGTTACCACCACAACCAGACCACCATGAGCATACACATTGCTTCTTGTTTTCGTCGAAAAACCATCGCTCAATGTCCGCATAGCAATTTCCTGGATCATGAGGTTGAAAGCATCGATCTCGGTTTGTAGGTACTTGATAGTGACACTGAGATGAACACTCTGGAAAGAATGCTATTGAGTTAAAAAAAACATTGTGAACAACATTGTAATTCAAAAACCAAGAAGTAATATTACAATTATTTTAATTAATCATATTTTTGGCAGTGGTCTCCAATTTTTCGACAACATTTGACCGTTTATATTTAATATTTGTAAACATAATCAAATCTTGGTTATACTTTTGCCGCATTTTTTTAAAACATCGGTCAGACCTTGCAGACCTTTGATCGTACTCTGATTATGCAATATGTGAGGTGACCCGGTCTCGAATAATACTAATTCCGTAACATCGGCTTTTCTTTACAAAGGTTTAACAACTGTTTGACAAACTTTCCAAAGCGCTCCAAACGCTGGCCATAAACAAAAAACTCGCCAATGGATCTTAATGGGTCGTCTAGCGCCCATAACGAAGCATATATGGTATTTAGTTACACTCAAAAAAAAACACTCAAAAAGGGACAGCTCGCCACGCCAACAGTGAGAAAAATAGTGTGGTGCGCGGACCTCGAATGATGTCGGCGGCTGATATTGCCTGGGGTACCGCTTTTTGCCTTTTCCCCGTGAGTGAACGAGAAAAAGGCGGGGCCTATTTTGGCGTACACGCAACGCAGTTTTATTATTTTAAGTGTAAGCTAAAAATATATTCAGTAGCATACCTTCCAAAGAATCGAATCGATTCTCATTTCCTTCACATCCTCCATAAAAGAAGCGACGACATCGATGATCATACCGATCATAATACCATTTTACATGAAAATCAAGTTCACATGTGCCACGATCTGGCCAGTGATTGCATTTTGGATTGGATAGCAGTTGTTGTGAGTTGACCGCAGTACAACCAAAGAGTAAAATGAGAACAGTGAGCATGATACTCTACTCTTTCAATTCTTGTCTGAAATGAAATAATTTAAAAGTGCTCCTGACACTTAGGGCGGAGCTGTGCGAAAAAGAGAAAGCGGCGGTGAGATCAAGAATAAAATTCAATGGAAATGAGAAGATTGCACAAAAAGTCATTACATGAGATACTTTTTTATTGGTCCATTGAAAATTATGAGTTTCTGATTTGAAGACGGGTGTATCCATCCCACTCATTAGTCACACAACTCTGACTCATTCGATTTTTAGGCTTCTGGCCAATACAAAAAATAAAGAAACATGTGGAAAATTTTAAAAAGGTTGAAAGAAAAAAACAATGGGATTGAGTGTCCTCTCTTCCTTGCTCCTCCCGAGTTTTCTAGGACATTGCAGGTGGGATGAAGATGAAGGAGAAACGGGGCGGGAATGTGAATAGGTTGACAGAGAAAACAGAAAAACGAGGCGTGCTCCCACTGGGGAAAAGGTATTCGAGGTGCAAGAGGGGACAAATGTCAACTGATAGAGATAAATGAGATGGCATCACAGAAGCCAGTTTCTGTTTTTGTCCTGATGTTGTTGGCTGTAGGTGAGAATATATAAGGGGATTTTCACTTCGCCATTATGTGATAATTCTTGCAGTTTACTAAACCATTTCTAATTTAGGTTTATAAATATCAATAAACATTCCTCTTGTAAATTGCTTTAAAAAATTCTTACAGCATTCTAGGTTTCGAGAAAAAACTTAGTAGTTTTAAAGGTTAGTCGTGCCTATACCAACTTATTATTAATGCTCTAGGACAGGGGTGTGGGGCGAATTTTCCGACAAAATTAGATTACCGAGTTTATCGGTAAGTGTTCGTGTAGCTTTTCTCGAAGCAATGTATCAGTATTAAAGCAAACATTTTTTTGTTACAAATTCATGTAATAACATTTTTAAAATTGCACAGATTTTCCTTATAACTTCCGCAAAGCTCAAAACTCAGTGTCCTGGTACGTTTTTTTTAAAGTAATAATCACACCTAAATTATTAGTTTTTACCAGCGGCCAGTTAAGAACTTATGATCGACAACATTTTTCAGAACAATGTAACTGGATACTTAGAGGGCCACTTTTGGTTGGAACCCATTTCATTTTTAGTTGAAAGTCAATTTTTGTGCGTTTGAATAGGGAAAGAAATTTTTTATGAAGTGTTGTCATTTTTGAACTGAACCAGATTCATTTTTTATTTCGAGCACTGTGGATTAATTTTTATAGGTAATTTAATTTTATAACTCATTAATTACAGATTTCACTGTAAATTGGATTTTTTAAAGTATTCAATTAGTCAATTGAACACCAACGGTTAAATTTAAAACAGGCTCCCTATTTGCGCTACTTTGCTTTGAAAATGTAACAAAAAACGTAATGAAGTTCTGAAAACTTCAATTTTTGTTCAACTTTGTTCAAAAATAAAAATCTCTGCCACATTGCATTCTGCAAGAATGTTTTATAACTTATCCGTCAGAAAATGTTGCAATTTTCCATGATCCGTCTTATTTCAAGAATGTGCCAATTTGTTTTTCAAAAAGTTGTTATCTCTTTCCCTGTTTCATTCAAAAACTTCTGAATCTCCTAATCACTGTGTTCTGCTGCCATCATCCATCAGTGTCGAAAGTGAAATGAGGCGACCTTACACATTCTAAATTCGAATTGAAATGTGCGAACATGTGACCGTCGCTTGTTTTTTTGTGCCAGGCTCATCCCGGCCAGCAAAATTTGCTGAAGTGATTGATGGAATTGAAGTTTGAAATCTACTCTTCATTCGAAACATTAACAGACAATTTTTATCTGTTTAGTGCAGAAAATGTTCATGGCAGATCAGAGAGTTTATATTTGCAGGGAATGAGGTAGACTTTATTCAGAAAAATTAATAGAAACAGCCAGTACAAACTAAAAAATAAAACATAGAAATCTGATTTAAAAGTTAACCCACGTGGGTGGAAAAGTACTCTTAACTAGAGAAAACAAAACATTTTAAAACAAAATAATTCAATTAATTTAATTTTTTCTTGTCCTCTCTTCCAAATGCCCAATACAGATGTGTTCCATTCACAATTGGAATCATTCGGTTTGTGTCAGAACACAGAGCAGGTGCATTTTTCATTGAGTACAACTCATCATTACAATATCCACAAGAATGACGACAAACTCGAACAGCAAATTCTGCATCAGAACAGCTGTATTTTCCCATTCCAGATGCTTTGAATCGTCTGCAGAATCCAATAGAATGTTTGTCTTTACACATTGCTGGAGCCTTCTGGAGTGAACGAGAATTCTCGGAACTGATCTTATCTGAAATATTGGGATTGGAACTATGAATATCTTGCCTTTGTAGGCTGGATTATTTCAGTGAATGATTTCAATCTCCAAGAATTGCTTGAAAAAAACTGACAAGTGATCCAAAGGTTTTAACAGAAAAAGTAAAACCTACAAAGTTAGAAAAACTATTTGGGTCCCTTTAAACTTCTTTAGCGTATTAATAAGAAGCGTATTCAGGAAAAAAACATGAGATACTCACTTCTTTCAATATATTTTCTGCATTCTCCACAGCAATCAATAGCGGCAAAATCGTGATCAGTCAAGCATCTGGAAATTAAAATTGTTTTTATTAATCTATAGTCAATATTCTTTGAACCTCTAATCGAAATAAATTTGTTCGCGCCCACAGATATAAGAAGGAAAAAGACAAATATCTGCGCACACTCTTGAGCAGATATTCAACAAAAAACGACTGGATCCATTACCTCACATTTATCGCCACTGAGACTCACTCGTTTTTATTGGTTTTTCAAGAACGCTCATTCCCAATCTCACAAAGTTTTAGAAATTTTGACAGTTTTTTGTCATTTTACCAGTTAGTTTGTGAAGTTAACTTTCTGTTATCTCACCTCTTTTCAAATAATGCTGGCTGTGATTTTCTCAATGATTGGCATGCTTGTTCTCCAAAACGATCACGACAACATGGTAATTGTGCAGTATCTGGAACTAAGAAAACTATTGATTTTAAGAGTTGTATTTTACTTTTAAAATTTTTGAAAACTTTCAGCTGAAGTTGAAATAATTTTTTGATTCAATTTCCAATTAATGTCGGAATGAAATGTACAAATTTCCAAATTAAGAATTCTTCTCAAACCTTGATTAAATTGAAAATATGTTTCTGTCAGTTGACAAAATAAATGTTCATTACTCATAACTATATTTTGTCCTTCACTATTTTTTTTATAAACATTTTTTACTACAATTTGGGTGATTCAGTCCATAATTCTGTAGTGTGAATTGACGATCAACACCTCGTAAATTCCCATCAGACTTATTTCTCCGATAGCTATGAATGGTTGATTATTGAACCAGAAATATATGGAAAGAAAATGAAGAAAAGTGAAAAACAGGTTCTCAGGAAATCAGAAATAATTCTCGATGAATGGACAGTTGAAAATTCATCTCACACTCTCCTCCGTTATTATCTGTTATCAGCAAGCAGATTCCTTTTGCCAATTTTTCCATTCCTTTCGATGATTTCTTCATTGACCATATATCTTTTTTGATTGCCTCTTCTACACATTCCCAATTTTGTTTATTCTGACAAGGTCGAATCATGGTTTTTGTATTACGGACGGATGTATATATGAAGATACTGATATCTCTTTTATACGTAAAAGTATACATACCTTTGTTCTTTTCTTCTTATTTTCAATGTATGAATGAACATTTGGTATTTGAATGTTAACTACCAACTGATCAGAGACCTTCTCGATCATTGTTTTCTTTCCGTTTTTTGGGTTCTCTTAGGTGGAGACGTCCAAAAAATTTGATACAATTAGAACATTTTGGGATTTTATAGAACTTATTTTACCAGACAACACCTTTTTTATCGCGAAAATTAATCTCAGTTTTTCCTTTTTGAAACATTATATTAAATTTATCGTTTTCATGTTTGTTAGCGTAGCATGATATTTCAATGTTTGAAAACATTGTCCACACTTCTAAAACTCCTAATCATTTTAAGAAAATTTCTAAATTTTAATAATAATTACTAACTTTGATAATTGACAAATAACTAAAAAGTGGTTTGGTTCTCCATTTGTCTCTCTGTCAAAACAACAAAAAAAAAACTGAAACTTACAAGCCGTATTATCAAATCTCTGTGGTAATTCAAACTAAAACGTTTTGGCATAAACATTTTTTCTAAAATTGTATGCTAACTAGGACCTATCCCTGGATCAGGTTTCTTTTCTCCCGTCACCAATTATCAAACATTATCTACATCCATTAATCGACGCAATTATCGATCAGGGCGATAGACGGATTTGGTCATTTCTTCATGACTTTTTATTCTTCTCATCATGACTTCTATTCATCAAAAAAAAAAGATTTCTAAATGTTCACACATTTGCTATGAAAACAGTTGACGTTGTAACCCTGTAGTAGACCAGTTCATTCCTTCTCTTGCTTCCTTCTTTACCATTTTAGTTCACTCGCCGCTTTTACCATTTTACTATTATTGTTATTACTAATACTATAATATCATAGAGGTCATTTGTATTCGTTGCGTTCCCCGCTTCCCGAAAACCAATAAAACTTACGAGAATAATGACCGTATCTATTAGTTCTTGCATCTCAGCTACTCAGTACCAAGTTACCATCCAGATGACCCCGTAAATTTAAAAGTCAAAAGAAAACCCATGATTGTAAAATCATGAAAATCATTGGAAAAGAAGCAGTGAATCATTGAATCTTTGTCGCCACGTAATCACATTTTCTTGGTAATGGATCTTTCCCATTATTTGTCAGTTATGTTAATGTTCTACCCGTTTCTTATCCAGTCTTTCGATACTTCTCCCTTTCTACTTTTTCCCCTTTTTTCTCGCATCATTTACCTCATTTACAGTCTATCACACTTCTCCTCAACCCCCTAAAGTAAATAATTCACAGATGGCAAAAGAAGAAGATGAGAAATGTCTCAAATGCATTTTTGTTGGAAATGCGGCAGTTGGAAAAACTTCGATGATAGTTAGCTACACGACAAATGTTTATCCACACAACTACGTGCCAACGGCATTTGATAATTTCTCAGTTGTTGTTCTAGTTGACAAGAAACCAATACGTCTACAGCTTCATGACACCGCTGGACAGGTTAGTGACTCACTTATATTTTGGGTGATTCTAGCAACTGGTCCAACTGATTTCATTGGCGCAATTGCGGTTTCCATTAAAAGTTGCCGAATTGATGTTATGTTTTCTGGAATTAAAAAATGTTAGCATAAAATATTAATTTATTTTTCAAAAGATATTTTGAACTACTTATGCACTGGTTCCATATTTTGGTATTTTTTAGTCTCGCATAAAATCCTTCAATTTTAGATTGCCGGTTTTGTATTTGTAATTTAATAAAATCGAAACAAACATAGGTATTTATAAATTATCACCACCCCAAAGTACAACTTTTACAGTTCAATCTCAGTTTTCATTTGTTCTATTTGAACATTGTCAACAGGCAAAACATTTTTTAATTATTTTTATATCATTGTGCAATTAGGTATATATTTATATCATTATCAAAATAAACCGCGATACCACTCTTCAAAGTGAGATAGTAGGGGTGCCATAATATTACAGAAAATACTGTAAATATTTAGTTTGGCAAAAACTACAAACTAAGATTCTAACTAAAAATTTGAACGACAAGCTATGTATATCGGAAAATTCAAGTTTAAAAGTTAAAGCTCAATTTTGTAAAGTTTACAACTGAGAAACTACTCACCCAGGTTTTTGAAATTATACGGAAGTGATTGCACAGTTGTTGTTCTGATAGGAACTGAACTTGAAGTTGCTCTGATTCTTTGAATACTTGGTGGTAATTTACGAATATTTGGTTGATTGAACCTCCTCACTGGATACCTACAACTTCTAATGTTACACATTGACCAATACAATACAAGTTAACCTTTGGAAACCAAAAGAAAATCCAATGAAACATATTATCAAAGTTGAGACTAAGATTCCAGAAGGATACATTGAGAACAAGTGAGCTATTCAAAATGAGATGCCCATTCGGATATGCGGCTTCGTTTTATGGTAGACAAGAAATTTAAAAACAAATAATGTCTCTGCCGAGGTGACAGGGTCGGATGTCAAATCGAAAATAGAGAAATGCACAATGGCGGATACAAATACCGGATGAGTTTCGGACCGGCGCGCGCAATCCGGAAACAATAGAATAACGGCATTTCAAAGGGATTGAGCATTCGAGAACAGAATTTAGTTTAAAACGAAGATGTATGGCATGCTATATTAACTTTTTGAGTTTTCACACTCATTAAAAGATCTCTTATGGGATTTTTGCCCCATTTCTGTACGAGGAAAAGTTCAGAAAAAATTTATTGCACAAATATTACTAATATGAATGAGTAAAATAGATTACAAACATCCCAGAACTGATAAACCACCTTTTCAAAAATAATATACAAATTTACACTTTGATCTTAAATTTAATTAAATTCCAAATTCTTTTTCAGTCCTCATTTGACACTCTTCGCCCGTTGTGCTACACAGATGCTGACGTCTTTGTCATTGTTTATTCAGTTGTTGATTTACAATCATTTGAAGATGTGTCACATCACTGGTATCCGGAAGTCACCAAGAGAAATCCGGGGACAAAATGTATGTATACAAATTTTTGGACACAGTCCATTTTAATAAAATTTTCAGTAATTCTGGTGGGAACTCAAGCTGATCAGAGATGGCAAGTACGTGGGAATACTGTCACGCAGTTACGCGGAAAAGCTTTAGCAGACAGACTCGGAGCTGAATTTTTTGAATGTTCAGCACTGACACAACACAATTTAAAACAGGTTGGTTGATTTCTTAGAACTTCGCAAAGATATTTGAATTCACGAAAAATTTTCAATCCAAACAACATTTCTGTGTTTTATCTCCTGATTTTGCATGAATAAAATACTTCGGTATAATTAAACACTGAAAATAAATGAATTGATTCCAGATGTTTGACGCAGCAATTTTGGCCGGTCTCGAGGGAAAGAAGAATCGAGAGAAACGATCGAATTTTTACACAAAGTCATCGAAAATTAAGGAACGCGTGGCAAGATTCATCACACGTACTCGCAACCTCATTTGATTAATTTTTGAATGTTTATATTAAATTTTGTAGCTTCGTTCTATCCAATGCGGGTTTTTTCCTCTCTCACTTTTACACTATACGACAATTTTTTATTTGTTGCATTAATTTTTTGATCAACATTCAGTATTGTTTCATTTCAAAATGCAAAATTCGAATAAATGCACCACTCTCCGTTTGCAGACGTTGAAATGTCTAGACACATTTTGCAAGTTGCCAGGAAGAGCACGTATAACAACATCTGCAAAAATTTTGAACGATCAGAAAACACTATTCTGAATCATAAATTGAATTGAAAATTCACAAAACGTACTAAATATAAACATTTAAATTTCTACTTCCTATACATATTTTTTTGTCTCCAAGAAGCCAAAAAGTGAGTGGCACGAGGATGCTCATTGGCTATGTGCACCCTGATTTTTCTCTTTTGCTTTTTCTGCGGTTGTTGATGAGTACTAGGAAGGATTCGAAAGAATAACGAGAAGTTCAAAAAGTCACGTTTTGTTTTCCAAATGTTCAGTTTGAAAAATCAAATGATATATGGACTTCAAAATGATTGTGTGGGTTATACATATGACATTTATAAAAGTTTTTTAGAATATATTACTCACAGACGAATCAGATAAAGATTTCAGCATTGAATATATGAATTGAACACGTTTTGATATTTGACAACAAAGTAGGGTTGCAATGTTTTTTAAAGTGTGAAGCGACTTCTAAAAAATCAGATTAACATATTTATAAAAAACATTGTTTTATAGCTCAGAAACTTTAGGAAAATGTTTCAGATTATTTTTGACGCTCCTAAACTTTCAGAAAGTGACGTAGTTTTATTTCTGAGCAACTCGTGGGTTTGTTAGCTCTATCCTTGTTGAACACGTGTGAATATGTTTGCTCCAGTGAATCATTTTTAGTTGTGTATCCTTCTTGAAACTATAATTTGTCTCAAAATGAGTTTCCAAATCTCAAATCTATGTTTCAACCGTATTATATCTCATTTGTCGATTCAACAATAAATAGAGTTACTTATGTTTCTTTACTTGACATTCATAAAATTCTATACTTCATTCTAAAATGAAGGGGGTACATTATAGTTGATGACAAGTGTTCAAACACCATGCTTTCATTAAAATTAATAATTTCATTGTGCGTCATAATTCATATGACACCTTCAACACTCTTTCCAAGTAGAGCCACATTATTACGAGCTAATTTCAACTCCTAATTTTACGTACCAAGAAAACATTTCACGATATACTGACAGATGTTTTTTCACAATATGGTAATGTCTTTGAAGTTTAAGATTTTGCATATTTTGAAAGAGCGTCTGAAAATGTTGTGATTTGTTTTGTGAGATTTTTTCCGTTTTTTAAATGACGATTTATCCGACCTAAACTTTGAATGATCAATGTTTATCGACTAAATTTCAAATTCTATTGTGTTGTAATGACAATTGCGAGGTCTGAGTGAGACTGATCTATTAAATAATTACAACGATTCAAGATCATTTTGTTTGTCAATTTTTTAATTCAAAAATCTGCTAGCAGTTGAATTCTTAATAATAATCTAATTAATGTTTTACGGTTTCATTTAGGGATTTTGGTTTTTTTTCTCAAAATTTCTTACAAAAGAAAAACGTTCCATTTTACTTGCAGAATACAAAACGTTGCGTGCCATTTCATTTAGAATTCTAATTAGAAGTATTATATCACTCAATCAAAATGTTGGGAAAAATTTAAATATTTGTAAAAAATGTGACATTTTTCAAAACCCACTAATGTGATTTTTTTTCAACATTTAAATTTTTCAAAAACTACCACAACATTTATCTACACATGAGCATACTAAAAACACCAAAAGTGTGCTAAAACAGTACCTGGAGTAATTCTATAGGCCATGAAAAAAAGAAAATTGCACTGTTTTTCCAAGTTCTATCTCAAAGATTCATGTTTTCTCTATGCAGCGAACAAACGTTTTCCTCAGAAAAATACTTGATAACTGACAATTAGTAATGCCTTCATTTTATTCTTAATAACAGTCCTCAGTTTTCAGGTTATACTTAATTCTTGAAAAATCAGCATAATGTGCAACAAGTTATGCTAAAGATTAAAAAAAATTTGCATCACCCACGAAAGACCTCAAAGACCATTCCTTTCCGAATCTCCTCACACCTTGTACCACATTGAGATAGTAAAGAGATTGGTGGAGAAGCAGAGTGCGCGTGCATGTGAGCGTGCGCTTTTCACGTTCCAACACAATCTGCGTCTCCGTGCTCTCATCTACCATTATGTCTGTGTCTCTAACTGTCTTACCAATTTTTCATTTGCGCACGTAGACAGTTTTGGTGTCTCTCTCTATCTCTCGATTTCCTCCTATATGCGTGTATGTGTGTGAAAGAGAGAATGAGAAGAAAAAGAGAGAGAAAATGAAGAGGAAAGATCTCCCGCTTCGTCATTTTCCGCGCATTGCATTTTTTGTTATGCTCTTCCAATTAACTGGGTAAAGCATCACGGACTTTTCAATTATTATATCAAAGTTCTTTTTTTTAACTATCAAACAATTATTCGATCTTCTTATGACTACTGTACCTGATTACACTTAAATTTCCTAAAACTTTTCCGAAGATCTACTCTTTTATCTATTCAAATATAAAAGAGTGATCTTTGGAATAGGCAAGAAACATGTCGCAAAAGAGTGCACCCATCTGTCTCACATTCCTCTCTCAAAACTCTTGTTCCTTCCATATCTTCTTCTCATTTCTCTTCGTTTCAATTTCTGCCCTCTTTCGTAAGGTGTGGGAATGTAAAAAAGTGCGTGACGTAATATGTTCCATCTCTTTTTCTCTGGATTGATGCAACCTTGTTTTGACACCAAACACCCTGCACAACATTTTAGAACATAAAAATTTTAAAATTGATGAATAAAAAGTTATTACCATGTGATGAAGTTCAGTCAAACTTGTTTAGCATCTCATTGGTGTTCACTTGATTGGTCATAAGATTTCTCTTTGTTTTTTCTTTGCTGAAATGTACATATTAATTCAAGTTTTGAAGAAAAAATACAGATATTCCTTATTTCAAAGCTTTGTCTCGTTATTCCCAAAAAATGTGTTTCTATGTTCATGCCATCTGGTGTATAGAGTACAATGTATCGTAAATTTGTTCAGTTTAATAACTTTTAAGAAAATCGTTCTTGATTTACCGTATCAATGATGAAGGTCGAAGTGATTTCCACCGAGAAATCCTAAAATTATTTTTAAAAATTGCAAAGAAATAGTCTGTAACTTCCGTTTTGAAACCGTTTCTTTTGTGTTACTTGAATTAGTTTAATTTTTTATATTTCTGAACTTTTCTTTCGAACGTTCTCATTTCATTTTTTTTTCAAAGGCCGATTAAGAGTGCACTTTAATTATAAGTGTTTCCGGAAACTATTGAAGAGTAGTCCATACTACACATTCCTTTTATATCAAACAATTTTTAACCTGAATAACACGTCTTTTAAACGTTGAAATCAAATTTCATTTGAAGGTTAACGGCATCAATTGACAGATAACTTTTTGAATCAATGAAACCATATTTTGTTATTACTATTTAGACAATATACCAGGATAATCCCTTGTGATTTCTGTTTTACTTCTAATCTATATTGTTTTCTTGATCAAATTTGTTCGATTTTCTTTGTCATCGTGTCTCTTTGATCCGTCCAATCACAACCACCACACATTTCTTTCACCGTTCATCTAGTACTGAGAACAGTTTTTTTCGTTTTCAATTTTTTTTTCTTAACTTCTTCGTGTGATAAACGGCAAAATGTCGTCGTGCAAATCATCAACGCTAAGATGGACATTTTTTTTAATGATAAGAGAAATGCAAAGAGAGAGAGAAAAAAGCACGAGAGAGAGAGAGAGATGAGCACACAAGACACGCAAACAATCAGTTTCGGTGCCACGTCGTTCATTTTATCACGTTCACATATTTTTCGGTTATTTTCTGATCACTGCCAGATACTGAATGTGACAGAAAAAAGTTGCAGCACATGACATGAGCAGTGCCCCAAATGATGACTGTGAGATCGACAAGGGAACACCTTCTACCGCTTCACTTTTTACAACGCTGGTATGTTAAACTACTTTAGTTAGAAAATTTAAACTCTTATTACCAACCTTTGAAAATTGAACACCTAAAATGAATTACCTAAGTGATTTTTAAACAGTTATTACTCTGTTTTCTGAAATTCACTATTCAAAAAATCTGTAAAAAGGATACTGTACTTCTGTATGTGGTGAACACTGCATCAATGGGACTAGTTTATTAAGTCTAGCAATTTTGAAGTTTTGTTTGTAGTATGGAACCCCTATTCGCATTAGAGTTAAAAATCACTGAAATCGTACATTTTTCAAAAAAGCATAACTTTTCAGAATTACATATTTGGGTCACATTAATAATGAATAATTATTCAGATGCTCAGTCAACCATCTTCTTCTACAGCTGTTTTACAGTGTACATATTGTGGAAGCTCGTGCACATCTTCCCAATTGCAAACATGTTTATTCTGTGGAACAGTGGCTTATTGTTCCAAGGAGCACCAGGTTGGTACCGTAGGGTGTATTCGTTGATCAACAAAATAATGGGGGTCCTGCTGATTAGATAAACAAGTGTTCTCACGTAATCCGTCCCTTCTCACGATGCATCTACCCTAAATCTGTTTTTGACTCTAATTCCTCCCTTCTTTTCGAATTTTTGAACTGGCTATTTATGGGAATCAAATCTAGTTCCTGTTTAAAATTATACTTTGTTTCTGACAACTACTTCCAATTATAGTTGTCTTATTTTTGTTGAATTTTTCGGAAAATAACCTGAACCTGCATATCGCGCAAGAACGTGTCGATTCGAACATTTCGGCTGGCTGCCCTCCTCCCGAGAAAGAGCTTTTTGAAGCATATGTGCGCAGACAAGAAAGACAGAAACATTTGTAGACCAATGTCTGTGTTTACTGCAAAAACATCAAAATGAAATAGGGGAAATAGATGATGACAATAGGAAGAAATTTTAATTTCGAGAAAAAAGCTGTGGCAGCGATTTTAGATTTTATCGACGGAATTTGGACGGAGGATTGTAGATAACCCAGAAAAAGTTGTGACGTTCTCAAGAACAATAGTCTAGTTATTAAAAGTATTGAAAAAGTTCTGAAACTTGTTTCGTTAAAAAATATAATTTTCAATAAGAACCACTAATAATATAATCATAGTGACCCTCTACATTTAAACTTCCTAAATTATTCAGCATAAAAGTTGGGAAATATCAAACTTTAACAAAAGACGGAAACAATTCTTAGAGGTATATGTTGTGGCCATAGTATACTATTAGACGAGAATATGTTGCTTCAAAATATTTTACTTCCTTATTTGAGTGCAACAAAAATCACAATATGATTCATTCGTATTTCTAAAACTTTTCCTCTTTTGTGTTCCCATTGTCAACTTTTTGATCTTATTACTTTTCTAGACACGTCCATCAACAACATGCAAATAAAAAATTTGTTTAGTTTCCCACGTCGTTTCATAAATATTCTGATTTATGCTCAACAACTTATTTTTCTTACTAAACATCACACCTTTCTCTCATTAGACATAACCCAAATCAAGCCACGCCCGTGCACTTTTCACAAATTGAAACATCACAAGTGTCACGTAGACAATTTTTTTAAAGCGACTTATGGATTTCAATTTTTAGACGCTTGCAATTTTTTAATTTATTTGCCATAGATGAGATCAAAATTTTGAATACAATTTGCTAAAAACACATGCAAAAACAAAATGAGGAAGTAGAGGGTATTATTCTTGTTCAGTATTTCAAATAGTTCTACAACTTTTAGTTTTTCCAATACGAAACTCAGAATCAATATCTAATTTCCAGCAACTCGATTGGCTAACACATAAAATGATATGCAAGTCACTTCAAACAAGTGGCATGGTGCCAAGTAATTTGATGCCTCAGGCAGCACCTGCTGTTATGGCTCCAATTCCACCTACTGTTTCGTTTGATGATCCTGCACTTACCACGTCACTTCTTCTATCTCTTCAAAATAATCCAATTCTGAATCAAACTATTTCAAATTTTCCGCCAACATTTTCGATCACATCGAAGACCGAACCAGAGCCATCGATTCCAATCCAAATTCCACAAAGGATATCATCAACAAGTACAGTACCGTTCAGTAGTGAAGGAAGTGCATTCAAACCATACAGAAATACGCATGTGTTTAATTCAATTTCTTCTGAATCAATGTCTTCCATGTGCACATCACATGAAGCATCACTTGAACACATGTCATCAGCTTCCCTTGCAATGTTCCCAACAAGTAGTACTGCTCAAAGTGATATCAGTAGACTCGGTAAGCTACCAATTTAACAGTTTTTTGATATAAAAGATCTTTAAGCTCAAGTTTTGAGTCTTGCTGGAGATTCACCAGCTTCGTTGGCTCTTGTCACAACTTCGGTACCGTCAACTGCTTCCACAGCAACTATTCCACCTCCAGCGACAACGACAAGTTCAGCTACAAGTTCAGGCAAAAGCGAGACAATAACTGTTGGAAAAGAAAAGATAATTCAAACTGATGATCCGGATATTCAGGTTAGTAAACGTAATCATCTAAAGTCTCATCGAAAGGCCAAAACCTTTTTATTTCCGTATTTCCATGTTAGTTTCATTGGTGAAAATACCAACTATTTGATGTGAATATGTGTATCTAGGCTCATGCCAACGTGCGGATTCTGCGAGCCCTCCCGAATTTTACGTGATTTGTGAGAAGCGTGTGTGTGTGTGGAGCGGACGGCAATGCTGCACAAAATGGCAGTTAAACCAAGCGGTTAGAAACAGAGCCACACAGCAACAAAATAAATTGGCTGGTCGGTTTTGTGCTCTCTGAGTAATTATAAAATGGAAGTGAACTCGATTTGTTTGATGTTGATAGGAACGAGTAGACAGGGATGGATCACGCGTTCAAAGGGTTCGGAGATGATAGTAGTAGACAGTGAGTCAGGTGACAGAAAAATTCACTTTTGATGAAGACTGGAAGTTTTATAGTGAGCATACTTGATATTTTTGTTATCTCTTCAGAAAATCTGATGAGCACTATTGAGTTAAGAAAATATCATGCTTTTTCATTCCGTTCAGAAGTCCTTCCGTTTAGAATGGAAACACAAAAAATGTAGTGGAACATATGAATTCATTTTCAAATGTCTATTTTCATCTGTTGATCCCAGCACGATTCATTATTAACTTATAAAAAATTTCTACCGTCTTCTGTCATTAACTTCTGCTCATCATGCCTCTCAACCCATTACTTTTATTTTTCGGCTCATTGTTCAGTTATCCACCGGACGAGGAAGCAAAAAAGCAGCTCATTCATTATTTTCTTCGAGTCGCAATGCTTCTTCTTTCCTGTTATACCAACAAATGTGTCAAAGTTCACGTAGCTCTTCTTTCACTTATTCTCTGAATATCTTTTTGATCTATCTCACCCTCATGAGAATCTTCCTCCACTTTCCCATCCAAATGGAAAAGAATGAACGGCATCGTCTCGGAAAAGGATGTCGTTCTCCTCTCGATAAGAAAATATGAGGAGAATGTCACGTAGACCTGAAAAAAGCGTGAAACCGGAAATTCACATCAAAACAAGCATGGAAATGCAGCGACTGAAATAAACAGAAAAAGAGAGAATGTATTGGAATGAAAATTAGAATTTCTGGAATTGAAAAAGAAACATACGGTAGTTTTCACTCTTTTCCTCTTTCTCTTTTCTAAAAGACGACGTGCAGATCAGCAGTGTGCATTTATTGTTATCAGCACTATTCCATTCGTTGTCTCTAAGCGTCCACCTCCCGTTGTCTGTGCAAAACTTTCCCATTTTCGATTCTCGATTTCGGCACGTTTTGTGAAATTCACCCGCTTCTCTCCATCACGCACGCATACTCTTGCACCGCTCGTTTCTCTTAGCATTTCAGTAAATTCATCTCCTTTTCCTGGCTTCTTTATTTGTAATGTATTCAGTTTTAGTTTGAGTCTTTCAGTCATTAACTTTGTGCCGGCTTTAACTATTTTTCCAACTGAAAAACCAGATAACTGAAAACGAAAAGTGCAAATATCGAAGAGAAAAACAAACAATATACATACTCGTTTCACTCTTGTTTTCCAGTTGTGTAGTCAGTTTAATTAGTTCTATTACTGAAAATATGTTCCTTTTCTAGCCTAACATAAGTTTTGCACAAAAAATTGAGATATTTTCAATAACAGTCCTAACTCTAAATTTTTTCATTTTAATTTTTCTATCATGACCTATACTTCTGATTTTTTACAATTAAAGTATGAATAGCAACTGAAATTATTCTTAAAATGAATTATCCTTTCCCCTCAACAGCCTACGTTACTTCTGAATATCTACAGTTTGCACTCTTATCAGTTATCTTATTTTTAGTCTATGATCCTCCATGCTTCCCATGTCCGCAATTTTTCTCGTACGTGCCATCTTCAGTCCGTCTGCTAAGCCTTCCACATATAAACACACTTCCTAAACAGTACACCAGCGGCGGTCCATCCTCACCAAACGTGCAAAACACGATGAATCGTGCGCACATCATCAGTGTCTTCCCCTCAACGACGGCGGCCGCGCTGTCACCATCACTATCTTCTTCTTTTTCTCTTTCCTTCCCATTGAATACCACGGCTTCATTGACAGTTTTATAGTATTTATGACGATTTTCAGCACTATCTTTTTATCGGATTTAGTATCGTTGTTTCTCTGCCTTGTTTCATAACTTTGAGCACTTCTTGATACTGTACTCATTATCAGATATGCCATTGCGTACAATTGTGGCACCAACATCATACGGTATCCCCACACCAATGCCATCACAGAGTCGTTGGAAACCATATTCAAAAACTATGAAACCTTCGGTATGAATCACAGAACAACAAATATTGAATGTCTGTGCCAACGATTCAAAGACCACAATTTTGATTCAAAAATCCGTTTAGTCCGATCTCACGTATCGAGTGGGGAAAAATGAAACAAAGACAGGTGTTGCGAATGAGCCCAGCCAATGATATGTGTTATGTGATCTTTGCAAAACGGGTTCGGGAAGAGTTGCAAAAATTATCTTCACTTCACTCTGAGAATCAAAATTCGTACTTTCAGATCATCGAAACAGAAGGTGGATCAAAACCAACGGTATCCAGAACACGGAAACGACCAACTCCTTCTAACTCCGCTGACCCAAAAATTAATTACAAGGATCACAATAAGAATGTCGTTTACTCGGTAAGTAAAAAATTAAGTTACGACAATGCATTTTTTGCTTTAAGAAGCCGACCCCTTCTACATAAATTATCAAGCTATACGGCGGTGTACTTGTGTGAAAAAAAACTTTTTTAAATCCTTGTTTTTACAGACAACCCTCCAAGAACATCAGAAGCATCTTCAGAATCGTGGTCTCGCACTAAGCATTCACCAAGCAATGGTTCTACGGTTAAGAGTAAGTTGGTGGTACAGTACCCTTGATGCAGTATATTCAAATGTCTAGCATTTGCTGTAACGAAATTAACTTTCAGTACATTGCCGAGCATGTGATCAGAAGCCTGAATGAGTTTGGATGGGCCGTTGTTGACAATTTTCTGGGCTCGGATCACTACAAATTTACCGCGAAGTGAGTGACTAGATGTAAAGGTTTTTTGTCGATTGCGATAGTTAGTAAACAAACATTTGTGTTGTATTCTCACGTAAACTTGTATTTCTCATGGATGCATCTTTACAGCTGATTGTTGCCAAAGGGATCAACATAAATATTTTATTTTTAGAATGTTGTTATTTTAGAAAACTGATTTTTGATCAATAACATAACAATCGACACCATATTAACTGTAGATATTAAGAAGCTGGCTTCCTAAAATCTAAAATGTTGAGAGAGAAATAAAACCACACGTTTCGCAATATACTGAAAGTTAATTTGATTAGTGTAACGGCAGAAATACGTGAGAGCAAGAAACATTTTGTTGAGAATCGGACTTTATAACTGTGTTAGATACGCGATTAATAAATTAACTTCAAATGTTTTAAAAGCAGCAGATACCATATTCATTTCTGATACTGTAACATTCAGTGGGGCCCAATTATCAAGTTTATCTCAATTTATTGAATCTTTATTGAAGTTAAGTGTTTTGCAAATTTTTAATGAATAAAAATTGTAATTTTAATGCGATATAAATTTTTTGAACAATAAAGCATATTATAAGATCGCAACAAGTGAAATATCAATGCCAAAATTTTGCAGAGAAATTGAGCGACTCTATGAACGGGGACTCTTCAGCCCTGGTCAGTTGATGGAAGCAAAACACAAAGACGAATTTCACATCAAAGATATTCGATCTGACCACATTTACTGGTATGATGGTTATGATGGACGTGCCAAGGATGCTGCAACTGTTCGTCTATTGATTTCAATGATTGATTCTGTAATTCAACATTTCAAAAAACGAATTGATCATGATATTGGAGGACGTTCTCGTGCAATGCTTGCCATCTATCCTGGAAATGGAACTCGTTATGTGAAGCATGTAGATAATCCGGTAAAAGATGGAAGATGTATAACCACTATTTATTACTGTAATGAAAATTGGGATATGGCAACTGATGGTGGTACTCTCAGATTATATCCAGAGACTTCAATGACTCCAATGGATATTGATCCAAGGGCTGATCGTCTGGTATTCTTCTGGTCCGATCGTCGCAATCCTCATGAAGTCATGCCAGTCTTCCGTCATCGTTTCGCAATTACTATTTGGTATATGGATAAATCCGAAAGAGATAAGGCTTTGGCAAAAGGAAAAGAGTCAGATGCGGCATGTGCTTCAAAGAAAGAGAATGATCCAACAAGCTCTTCACTAAATTCCCTTATTGGATCACTTTTGAGACCACGGAAAAATCCAAGTACTCACGATTTATCAAAACTTGACCTTCGACTCTTCCCGTCCACATCATCCGATCCAGCTCTGGTATCTGCAGCAGATGAAGATAGAGGTAATTTTTAAAAAATATTGAAGTGGATTAGGAGAATGCTTCCCGCGTGCTGTGTTGCCTGTAACATTTTTGTTGTGATTTCAGTTGACATCTCTGCCGACTTTCAATCCACTTCAAGTCTGGCTCATCCGGAATCTACTGACTCGGGTAAGACAGACTTCAAATAGTTTTTGCTCTGTACATTGTGCTTGTTCAATAGATTTGTCAAAAAGTAGACTAGAAAAGTGGAGCATTTATTTTTGCTTGCACATAACCAAGATATATAGTTATTAATAATGCTTTCAAATTAAAACTACGTTGCTTGTATGACGTTATATACATAGAAAAATGTCCAAGAAAGTAAATTGAGATAGTTTGCATCTCTTCCATAGAAATGTAGTAATCAAATTGATATATCACTTTGTTTAATTATGATCTTGTATTTAGGCATTCCTTTTCAAACAGGGGTTCGCGGTTTTGTCGTTCGGGAATTGAAATTACTGAAATACTTCACTTTCGGCAACTGCCTAAACTGCCGATTGCCAGAGATTTTTGACAACCACACCCCTGATTTCTACTTGAATTTAAAAAGTCTAAGCATTATCAAACAGTGTATGTATAGCTTCCTAGTAGTTTTACATTGCTAGTTTCTATAACTTCAACTGTAGAAAAATATATTTTCACATTTATTCATTTGAACGAAAATCATCTCCCAGAGATAGTAACACTAAATATTTTTCAGGAGTATCTCTCTCCACCTTCAATGTCGCTCATAATCACATGGAACGTACTACCAGTCTCCAGTCGATCTCCGATCATTTCCGTTCCGAAAGATCACACGAACGTCGCAGCTCAACAAGCAGCGATCAAGATCTAGACGAAGGGCTCCCACCACCTCCTTCCACAAACCCAGAGTATTACATCTGAAGTTTTTCTGGTTTTTGTTACTTTCTATATATATATATGTCACCTTCATTCAATACGGGTAAAGTCAATCTTGAAATTCCGATTCCCGAGAAAATCATTGTCATTCGAGTTTTTTTATGTATGGACTCTACAAATTATTATCTCGACTTTTCCATGTGAGATAGAGTACCAATTCAACATGGTTTTTATTTTCTTTGGGTACAATTTTCTACAATTTAACGAGTGATCCCTTCTCTTTTCCCCTTCCAAATTCCATTAATTGTGATAAGTGCAGAATACAAAAAAAAGAATTATATCAGACTTCTTCTCCCAGGATCAAAGTTCTCCCATTTTTAATTGTAATAATTTGAATATAATTTCCCTGTAACTTTGGTCTCCCGTTCTCTGTCACTCTCTTCCATCTCCCTACGCGCATATGCATGTCCAATAAAAAACAAATCAATGTTTCAAATGTATCTCAATTACAATTTCATACAAAATACAAAAGACACACTGCACTTCATACAACATGACTTTTTTGGGTGAGAGACCGTCCGAAATTGTTTGTCAAGTGGATTTGTTGGGTGAAATGAAACACACATACAGACACGCTCTTCTAACTTTACAATGACTCCGCAACTCTTCACAGATTTTCAAATTCTCTTCCATTTTTGTGGCGTCATATTTCAGTTGAGCTGTTTACGGAATGAGTCGTGTGTTTTGATTCATGAGCCATTAGATTATAGAAATTTTTTTAAAAATTTACGATTACCGTCTGGGCGTGTTATTCTTTATTCAGTATCGGAAGTTATGAAATATTGTGAAATTTAAATGAAACGATTGATTTAAATGTTATCTGGTGTTTGATTTCATAACCTTTTTTTATCTCGTGAAGAATTTTAGCTATTTACTTAAAATGTATCAGGTTTCAATGACAATAAAAGTCAACTGTTTCAGTAAAAATATGGAATAAAGTTGCTTCCTTAAACATGTTTCTGTCAAGTTGAATCAACTTGCGATGATTATTTGAATTATAACAATTTTAAATTTCCAATATATTATTTATTTTCAATTGTTTTGTGATTGATTTCTATCTACAAAAGTGGGTTTTAACGCCTCACCCAAGACTTGCCTACTTCTTATTAACGGTTTTTAGGCAAGATTTGGGTTGGAAGTGGCATTTTGCTGAAGCAAAGCTCTTTGAAGCAAAAGACGATCTGAATCTTTTTCATGCCATTTCACGATGAGAGGTATTGTGGTCCTGGGAACAATTTCAGGATTTTTAAAGAAATTTAAATTTTTCGAAAAAATAATCTCAATTTTTTTGTAGAGTTGGCACAATAGGTAACACCAAGTGTTATCATAAAATTTCCAATTTAAAAAAAAAGTTCGCAAGCAGTCTCCAGAATATTTGTCTGGACAGTAATTATCATAATTCGGTGTGCTCATTTTTTATTTCAATTAGTTGTTCCTCTCCTTTTGTAATATAACTATTTCAATAAAGTTCGTATTCGTTTCAAATTTCAGCTAGTGATAAACAGGTTGTTAATATTTTTCAGATTCAGTAATAGAAGTTTGGATCGCAAACTTTACAACGAAAAATATAATTATCTCTTTTACCAAAATGTTCAATTTGACAAAAAATATTTTGTCGCCTAATCCCATTCTCGTCCACTTTGTCAATTTGTAATTCTGTCCAGTTGTTCCGCTCGTAAACCACTATTCTTCTTTCAATGTTCCACTAATTACTGAAAGAACACTTCAAAACCTCTCTCTTTTCGTATTCGCCCCCAAAATCTTCTACTATCAGCTGCTGCACCTTTTCCGTCATTTCCTGCGTCTCTTGTTACGTTCCCGTGTTCTTCACCAGGTCTCACCACGCGCGTGTTTCTTGGCTATTGTACAAATAAATATTTGCGCCGCGCACCGCCACCCACCACAAGCAGTTTGCTTTGAAACGCCTTGCGTCCGTCAATTCCTAGCCAAGCCCTTCCATTTTTCCGTTCCGTAATTTTGTGTGCTTCTCTAGGCCCTCTACAAGTTGTAGAGGTAGTTGAAACCAAAACAAGTCCCGACCTTTTAAATCCTTTCCTTGTTTTCTCTCTGAAAATTTCCATATTCAGTGTCATCCTTTCACCATCATCTGTGTCTCTCCGAATCGTCAGCCACCTCTCAATGATAATATGCGCCCCGAAAGAGACACGGGGCGCCGATAACAACACAACCACCCTTTTCTTTTTTTTGTGCATCAGCGTATTGAAGACAACGCCTCTGGAAGAGAAGAAGAAACGAACGAAGGTGACTGTTCACTCGTAAAGTATCAATGGAGAACAAATTGAAATTGGTAGTCGTGGGGGATACCTATACTGGTAAAACAAGGTTAGTCCTACTTTTCTTTTAATTGAACATTTCTGAATTATTTATATGTTCATCGTTAGTTCTAGTGATAAGATTATCAATAAATTTTTCGAATTTCAACTTTTGGATTTCTGAATACTTAAAAGACTGTTTTACTACATACAAATTTATTATCAAATGTTGGTAGTCATGCAATGAAAATTTATGAACTAGATAACAAGTTAGTCAAGTATGTAACTTTTCAAAAACTATTAAAGCTAATTATCAAAAAGCTGAATATTGAATAAAAAGTCGATAAATTTTTTTTTGATGGAATAACTATGAAGAAATATAGTCTAACTGTAGAAATTACCGAATTTTTTTCAACTATATGTATGATAAATCAGTAATGCCTCAGCGGAAAAATAGGAAAACTCATGAGATTATCCCACAGAATGTTTCTTATTTATTTTTTAAATTATCATATTTTTTTAAAATCAAAAACAACAAATTTTAAAACAGCAAATCCAAGTGGTAAATGAAATGATATTTATGAGGTGATAGAAACGACTTCCGTTATTCATTTCCCAATTGTCTTTTCCTATAAAATAATCTGCTAAATCCGTCAAGTAATTCGATTAAAGTCACATCAAGCGCAACGACACTTATCTAAATCCTTTTGCCAATTTCATTCAATTACCCATTTATCTCATTTCCGAAAAACCAGTTATTCTATTACAGTCTTCTTGTCGCTTACACGAAAAAACAATTTCTGGATAACTACACAACTACTGTATTTGATAACTGGGCTGTTTCAGTTCATATTGACAATAAGAACTATGCTGTCAATTTATTTGATACTGCTGGACAGGTATGGTTTTTTTGTGGTCTAATTCAGTGACCGATATATTATCGGATTAAAATCAAATCTGATTTGAAAAGCAAATAAAATCTGCTGAAAGAATTGTGAGCGAATGTGTGAAATTGGAATAAAGAGAAAAAAAAGAAGAAAAACAGCTTAGAAATTCCGATTGTTTGTCTTCAATTAACTCTTTCTTGTTTGACTGTTGTCCCTTTTGAATTGAATTGGGTTATCCAAACAAATGGCTATCGTGCAAAAACTGAGAACATTGAAGAACAAACGCTAAAAAAACCATTTTGTAAAACGGTTTCTCAAATAATGCATTTTTCGTGGCAATGGATATTCTCAACGTACAGCCTATCACTTGTAGGGGTTACCTGTAAAGTGATTTACAAAGACTGATTAAGAAAATTCCAGCAAGTTCAAAAAACGTTTCATTGAACACACATCATAAGCGTTAATTTTTAAAAATTTGATTTTGAAAAAAAGAAGTAGAAAAGAAGTTGCTAATGTTCAAAGTAAGAAACAACTTTTGGTATCAATTAGTATAACGAAATGAGGTTGTAAGCTCAAAAATGACATCTGATTTTCAGGGAAACTATGAACAAATTCGATGTCTGAGTTATCCACATGCAAATGTCTTTCTTGTTTGTTTTTCAATGATTGACAGGAAAACGTTAGAATCGTGCAGAAGTACGTGGATACCTGAAATTCGGAAATATGCTGGTGATAATGTTCCTATAATGTTAGTTGGGACAAAAAATGACCTCGTGGATGACGCTGATTCTCGGAATACAGTGACAGAAGATTATGCTAAAAGAGTCGCTCATGAGGTGAGGCTTTGCATTTTAGTTTCTGGGTAAAAAATACCATAACAACATTTTCAAATTTACTGAGTTCTAAAATTTCAACGTTTCGTTTTAAAAACTATTTTTAATATTTAGAACGTATCTGTTAAAATGAGCTGTTTCAGATCGGTTGTCACAAATTCTATTCATGTTCTGCGCTGACGCACAAAGGCTTAAAACGTGTATTTGATGAAAGCTTCCTGGCTGCTGTAGGTGTAAAATTAGAAGAAGAAACCCCAAATCCTTGTTGTACAATACTTTGAAAGATCTTCATCTCGTTCAGTATTCTACTTACTATGTGTACATTGCTCACCCATTTTCCTAGTCCAAATCGATTCCGTTATTCTCTGAATTCCCACCAAATTGCACACTCAGCTTTATCCATTTTTTTTCCTGTTTTTCCCATTGAAGTCTGTCATGATCATATCAATTTCTGTTCAATTAATGACAGAAAACAATAAAATTTAAAATCGTTGTTCAGACTAGTCGAATACACCCGCTACTGACAACAAATATGATAATTTAAAGTGAGAGAGAGATGAGCATTTTGGAATGGGATCACACATAACAAGGCACAAAGATTGAAGAATGAGATTAAAATGTGAAACATTTTGTAAACGCATCAAATCGAAAAGCTTATGTCTAATATAGATCAAGTATGAAGAGAACACAATTGATAAAAATAAAAATTTAAAAATTCTTTGAAGATCGAAAAAAAAATAAATTAAGATCCTCGTTGATCAATCAGCTGGTCAAGTTCGTATGCAGTTTTTTCCACTTTTTCAGCCGCATCTCGAAGACTTTCTTTACGTTTTGAATGTAACTTCTCTGTTTCTTCTTCTTTTTTATCTTTATCTTCTGGAGTTTCTTCTTCGATTAGTTTCAGCCCTCGAGCCCAGTACCAGACCCAAACATCCGAGATGAGTGAGAAAATTCGAAGGCATCCATAAATGACGTGCAGTCTGAACATTTTCTAATAAGCTCTTTTATGTAACTTGAAATGGAAAATTAACAAACCTGACTCTTAACTCATCAGTGTCGTAAACAGAGCATGATCCTGATGAATCGCACGATTTTTTCCAAAGAAGACACGACATATCTATTATTTTTCCCCAGATGATTGGAGACGGTAGCGTTGCCAAAAGACTGACCAAAAATCCGTTGAAACCTAATGAGACACTACGATGCTCCGGTGGTACTGCTCTCAATACAATCAACATTCCAGGCACCACACCTAGTCCTCCAAAAACTGCGCCAAATGCTTGATGCATAAAGAAGCGACCAAATCTTTCTTCACATTCCTCTGAAAATGCTATACCTTTTGAACGTACTGAAATGTTACAGGGAATATCAGTCCTCAAAAACTCAGTCCGGACTAATATGAAAAAAAACACATACCAGTTCTACAATATGATCTGCTGACTTCTTTGACCTTATTATCAACACATGCACAGTTTTCAAAAATCAATGTATCAACTGTGGCTTTTGTATTATCAAAGATACTGTAGTTCTTCCAACCCATTGCACAGCCAGCATGACAAGGGGAATAATATGCACTTCCACTGAAAACAATTAATTTATAATCGTGCTTAAAATAGGCATGTAATAATAAATTAGACAAATGGAAATATTTCGAAGAACGCTCAATGATATAAAACCAGAACTGACCTCACATCACATACAGGATACAACGGAGTTTGCTCACACATACAATCATCTCTACATCCATCAAATACTGGCCCATTAATTTTGATTTGATCACCAATTTGTCCAATTACAGATTTACATCCGACGGTACCATTCGCAAATGAAATGAGAGCAGCAACCAGACTACATACTGAAATTTTTAGGAATTAAAAAAAGGTTCGCAAATTATACAAGTACCTGCAACCCAAGCAGCAGCTTTTCTTCCTTGTAGCTTCAAAAACTTCATCGATAAACTACCAAGGATAACTCCACAGGCAAAACCAACAATTCCAGTACTTGCAATGTACCTTTGAATTCTGTATTGAGGAACACCAAACTGTAGTTCCAAATACTTTGCTTGAAAAACGAAATATCCTTTGAATGCAAGTACATCAATGATTCTTCCAAACATGGCCCCCACAAATATTTTGTTTTTCACAAGATTAGCAATTGTTGCTTTAAAATCATTGATTTTATCCATTATAGTTTCAGGCATCAGAGCATTTCCCTGTTCATCCTTTTTGATATGACGATCCACAAGATTTAACCGTTTTCTTGGTTTTACTTTTCCACTAAAAAGTTCGTCGATTTTCAGGTTGTATTAGAAATTAAACTCACTCATCATCAAACTCTTCTGGAGCGTTAATATCAAGATCATCAGATGGGAAGAAGTAAAGAACCAAGGATGGCCCAAAAAGAAGAGTTCCAAAAATTAAAAATCCCAGCCACCAGCAACCAATCCACATTGGGTCAAGTGGTGTAAGTCCTTGTGGAGCTGAAAATTAACATATTTTGAAATTTCGTTATTTATTTATTCATTCCGTAAAACTCAAAAAAATGCCGAAGGCAAATTTCCAAACGTTTGAAGGTTAAGAAAGGTTATTTGTAGTCGGTTAATTTTCGTTTCAAAAAAATTGAAATTCAAAAGTATCATTGAAAACTTACGATTAAAATCAACGTATAACTTGTTCAACTGCCCACCAACTAGAAGTCCAATAACCGGACCAAGGATTTTCACAAAGAACATGAACGCTGCAATCAAAAGTTATTCCTGTATCACAATAAAAAATGTCTTACAAAAGTATAATGGCAGATTTTGTTTTTTGACATTGTCGTCCATTAATGGTAATCCAAGAGAAAATGGCATTGTTCTTCCAACTCCAAGTACCAAAAGTCCTCCGAAAATCATCATGAATGGTCCAAGAGTTGATTGATCTTTCTTGCATGCATAGTGCTGAGCTCGGACGAAATTAAGCATGGAATGACAAAATCCATATGGAAGCGCAACCATTGCTCGAACATTTGACATTTTTGCATCGGTTATTGGAAACTTTTCGGCTATATATTTTTCAAGATTCTTGCAGATTTCAGATCCCTTGTGGTAGTGACAATATTCTACGTACTTTTGTAACAAATCGGATTTTTCATCACCTTCCTAGAAATAGTTTATATTTGACTTTTTTCGTTGAAGGGTGGAAAACCTTCAACGACTCACATAGTTCATTACAACTTGATTTTTAGGATCAATCAATGGATGAATCTGTTCCAACCACAAATGCTCTGTGCTATTTACATCTCCATTCACTATATCTCTATCAATTTGATGAGCTAATGCACTTGGAATGTGAGTTGTCACATTGGCTTGTTCAACTGGGAATAAAAAATTACTGCTGGCAATCATGAAATTAGCAATTGCAATCAGAATACATCCAGCACCAATCCATCTTGCACGATTTCCTTTTCCACCAAAATAACTTGTAAAAATAACAACTGGGATGTATGCAAAATCTCCAGCAGAAACCATTGTTCCACTTAAACGAGATGGAATTTGAAATTGTTTTTCGATGAATACCACAGCACTGAAAATATTCGGTATTAGACTAACTAACTGTTATTTTAAGTTCAATTCATTTGTTTCAATTTCCGTTTTTTTTTTTCTCAAATTGGTCTGATCAAAATGCATGGTTTGTGCTCGGGTTATCATGTCTATCAGACGATGAAATTTTAAGAGCATAATCGTTTGTCGAAAACCTATTATTATTATTATTGTTGAGGTATGTGTCCATCAAAAACGTCTGATAAGAAGGTAACAAAGTTGAAGTTTGTTAGGTTCAAAAGACCTGAATAGTCTCTAGCTACATCTGATTTTTAAAACATTCGAACATGATTTTCCTAATTTTGAAACAAAAGCCTGTGCAAAGAATTACAGAAATCATGAAATTGTGGTGTAACTTTGGTTAATTACATCATGTTTCAATAAAAAAACACTTTTTGAATCAATTTACAACAAAACTTTTATGTTAGTATTTTAATTTGGAATTTTTTTCGAAAAAAATAACGGAATTTTAGACAATTACCGGCTTTCCCTCCTATAATGTTTTGCTGGCCATTAACACTAAACTATTGTTCAAAAAACTTACCTAGTCATATAAAATCCTCCGATTGATTCCAGAAAATAAACCGTTCCAAAAACTATAAAAAACCATGTTATTTTAGACATAGCCATGGTTATTCCAGAATCAGATACTCCGGCTTCTGGAGGGCCGTTTTGATGAGCTCAGAAAGCTGAAATAGTAAATAAATACACAAAATTTAATAGAACAAATACTGGGGACACGTGTTCCGACATGTACTGACTGAGTGTCTAACAAGATGAGAGACAGTGAAAGGACAAATTAGACAATAACAGGAGATGGAAATAGTAGATGGTAAACAATAAAAAGAACCAGATAAACTCTAAAAAATGTTTAGAGATATTCTTTTTTTTTAATTCGGAAATACCATACTTGAAGAAAACTTAAAGAAAAATCGGATTCCAATGCAATTTTTTAAAATAATTTAGAATTGTACCATCAAACTGAATACATTAAAACACAATTAAGAAATGTATTTTTAAAATTAAATTTCTATTTAGTACCGTTTTAAAATTTAAAGTTATCGTTGTGAAATTGTTTCTAATGTTTCTAATGTGACTAATGTGAAATTGTTTCAAATAGCAAAAAAATCTTTATGCATCCATTATTTGAAAAAAAAATAACTGGTGCAGTTAGAACTGTAAATCACGCTCTCTAGACCACGGAGAAATTTTTATGTATCTCGTTTCTTGCAAAGTTGGTACATTCACTACTGCTTATTGATTTTATCAACAAAAACAGCTACATAGTAGTTTTCAAATGCGAATGAATCAATTTGATATGTAGAAAAATAAAAGAACTATAATACTAGGAAGATCATAATACAAGAAGCCAAATTAAAGTGCGTTATTATTAATTTTTACTATAATTTCAGGACAATCATAAAACCATAAAAAGATGTGGTCATAAACAGTTTGCCGTACACAAATGGACCGAGCACAGTTGCTTTTGTCTCTTCCAGTATTAGGCGTTGATAAGGAATACGATGTACTGGGGATAGTTAGAGACTAAGAAAGTTAAACAGTTCGTTAGCTTAGATAGTGGGCTTAAAATTTTAGAACATGGAAGAGAACAGTGAAATGCTATGTGATCGACATATAACAGGAAAGAGGTACATAACTGTAGTTTAGAAAATATCTGGAGCATTTATGTATGTGCGATGGTGTCTCAAATGATTGGTGGTGATAAGTTGATAAGGTTCTATTCTCATTCACTTACCCGCACACAACATACACCAGTACAACAAATAAGCAGGTGGTAATGGTAAAATACATCAGCACCAATGTGAATCGAAAAAGATGGAGAAGGTTCAAATTACACGGAAAAGGACACGAGTTGTGACCGCCGGAAAAGGAAGACAAAACTGGTATATTTCCCACGCATTAAACCTCTCTTCATAGTCATGCTAATTCTGAACTTCTTTGGTGCATATTCTCAACTTTTGTGTTTCGCTTATTTTTGAACCTGATCAAAAAGTTCATTGAGAAAGAAAACTACAAATGTCTTGTGTGACCCAAATATGATTCTATTTCAGTCTTAACAAAAATATAAGAGTATCATAATATTTATTCAGCGGGTAACGGGGGAGAGACACACATTTTTTGGCAATTTATTAATTAATTGGAAGAAGTAAATCAATATGAAAAAGTTTTTTGGAAGAAAAATTTAAAAAAAAACTGTGTATTATTGTTGAATTTGTGTAAAGCACAAATGTGTTTATAAAAACGTCACATTGTGACTTTTCTGGACGATAAAAAATCATTTGTAGTGAATTTCACAAAAGATTCACATTTGTATTTTCAAATATTTTGAAATTTGAAACAGAAAAATGAAAACCAAACCGGGATATTAGAGATATTCTGGATAAAAAAGTCTAGCTCAAATTAACAACTATTTCGGAGTGGACACTTTAAGTGTCCTGTTTCGAGTAAAATACAAAGCATACAAAAACCACAGTATGAGAATATCATCAAAAGTCCGAAGAATTTGTCCATTTTCCATCTTGAAATGGCAACACATGTGAGAAGGACAATTAACATTGCGAAGAGCAGACCAAGTGAACAAACAAGCCCATTCGATGTTACTGATACTGTAAATAAAAATTGGAGTTAAACTAAATTGTATTTGAAAATATAACTGTTTTGTGTTGGTTCGGATTTGAAGACTCCGATTGCAAAATGAATGAGCCAAGGAATCGGAAGTCCAACACAAACATCAAATAGATTTGATCCAATCGATGAGGAGACTGCCATGTCACCGAGACCTTTTCTGGCAACAATAACACTTGTTATAAGATCTGGGATACTTGTTCCTGCTGCCAGAATAGTTAATCCCATAATTTCAGTTGGGATTCCAAATGTTTCGCCGATTGTATTTGCCCACCAAACCATTAGGTATGAATACGCAGCAATCCAAAGAATTGCTCCAATGAACGTTATTGCAAAAAACTTTCTAAGACTCTGAAATAAATATTAAAAAAACTATATTTAATTATCAGTTTATGATCTCTGATGCTACATTATAATCTCCCAAATCTTACCGGTTTCCTAACATCTGGAAGTGTGTATGCCAGTGGAAATGTAATTGGTGCAAGGAATAGGTAAATTAACTTCTTGTGATTTGCTTCAGGCCATGAAAGATCGAGAGGCTTTTCAGCAGTTGAAGAAGCAATTGAGAGCTGAAAGTTTAGAATTTGAACACATAAATCTTATTCTGATCTGCTTACATTATCAAGGGCAATTGGTGGAACGGGATTTCCATTGGTTTGTGCTAACTCTAAATGTCCGTTGGAAGGATTAATTGCCTCCACAGGGGTAAGATATGTCCCATTGTTTCCATTTTTCCGTTTACCATTATTGTTATTATTTATTACAATGGTGTGATCATCGCCAAAGTCTATTGGAGTTATTACTGTTTTGATGCTATCTGAATGTACCGATTATTTTTTAAAACTTATTCTGCTAGACCCCTACTTTGATTATTAAATTTTGCATCTGGATCGTTTGCTGGTTTCACCATAATTGTTCTTCCATTTTGTCTAATTTCTGGGACTCCATTTGACACTGGTTTTATTTTATTCGATCTCTCGGACGATGATGAAGATGACGATGAAGAAGTATCATCTTCGTCTCCGATTACTAACTGTGCAATGCTTTTTCTAACTTCTTGACCTCCATGAATCATAGGAAAACTCCTTCGAGGTCCTTGAGCACCTAAACTATGAGGACTCCTTGGTGTGCATCCAGCTGCAGCATCTACAATTGTTTCTGGTGCAATTTCACTTCCAATCCCGACTTTGCGAAATAGAAATTGTTTCGTTTTCAACTCCAAAAATCCATTGAATTTCATAAAGAAGCCATATGCAATGTACATTGAAAACATGACCAACGCCTGAAAATTTTCAACATGATTTTTGTATTCAAGAGGTCAACTCACTTCTTGCCATTCAATCACTTCATCACCGAAGAATATTAATAAAAGAAATAATGATAACGTATAAAATGACATGTCACGAAATAGAGGCCACCAGGTTAAATGAAGTACCTGACGAGAGAATAAGGTACAAAATGCAAGAACGCATAAAATATTGAATGTTGCTGATCCTGAAATTATCATATCGGTAAATGTAAAAATTTGAGAGAAGATGTATGTAATTATATTTCGAAAACTTTAAAAAAACAGTCCACTTACCTACTATTGTTCCAACACCAACATTATCTTGTGCAACAAATACACCAAAAAGTGAAGTGAAAAATTCAGGAGCCGACCCACCAGCTGCCATGAATGTAGCTCCAGCCACATCGTCAGAAATTGCTAGCTAAATTATGTTTTGTCTCCTATTCTGATATTCCTTAAAACTTACAACTTCCGTAATAACTGACAAAGACGGTACAAAAAACTCATCGCAAACTACTGCCAGTGCTACGAACATGTAGATCAACAGACCAATATGTACAATAACACCTCCTCTTCGACGTGTTTGGAGGGAAAATATATCTGCAGGAAATTGAGAAGAATTCGCATTTGAAGCTGAAAAAAAGATCGTCAAAAACCTTTTTTTTCCAAAATTAAAGTTCTCAGAAAAATATGATTTGTCAGATGATGGAGAAATGCACGTAGGGAATATTTGATGGATTCGCAGAAATATTTTGCACTGGATGAATGCCTACAGAATTCAACGGATACGGGACTTGGAGGCAAAAAAGTGAACGAAGAAGTTTCGTGTATGAGGAAGGTTTACATTTCAAAACATTTTACAGAAAATTTCAAAAAAACAGGTAATCTCCATTCGAACAAATACGAGAAAAGTATGTATGGAAGTTTTCGAAAATTTTAATCCGACTGTTTGCAAATATTCTCCCGATTTTTCTTATCATTTTCTAGAGATGTAAAACAGATGAAAAATAATTAAAGAAAATTTTAAATCATTTCGGGGATTTCTAGTCCGAATTTTCTGTTTTCATCACTACACTTTTAAAAATTAATGAAGCAAAATCATATTATTGACATTTCTGGAACTACATAATACTTTCAATCGCTTTTCAACTATAATCGAAAGTTAACAATACATCCTTTCAATCCAATCAGACATGTTTTCGTTAATTTTTGTTTATTTAGATACAAAAAACTGAAGACCTTGTATATAATGGAGAAAAAACGAAACTTTTTATTGCCGAGCATATTAAACTTTTGAAACCAGATTTCTCAAGGCAGTAGATTATCTCGCATAGTACTTCGAAAATTTCATCGCAATATTTCTAAAATAAATTAGAGTGAATTACTTTATAACGAAATTCCCTATTCTTTACTGAAGTGCATTTCAAAACGCCAAACGTTTTTTTATTATATGTTTTTATTAAGTAAACTTAGAAATAATTCATTGAAATTTAAGTGATGTGATCTTTTGATTTATAGTTTTAAACGAACAATTTTCTGCAAGTATCTTTGAAGAAATGTAACAACTTCAATAATTCACAACAGCTATGTGGTTTGCTCATCAATTTTCTTCAACACTTCCGTTTACTTACTTGTTTGAATACGGGGACGACAGTCATCAAACTCATACTCAACTGATCGTCGATGTCGTTTCGAAATTTCATTTTCAATTGAAACATCGGCGGGAACATCTGGAACACGGTCGAAATTGGAATATCGAATATCAATTGGCGAGGCGAGTCATGTGTCATTTAATAAATGCTGGTTTCCTTCCGGTGACGGGGTAAGATTTAGGGGGATTCATTAGCTTTGGGGTGGTAGATGGGAATAGAGGTTAACATATTCAGATTAGTTGTTTATGATTTGCTGTTTGAATGGCTAAAGATTTAATACTCACCATTTTTAACCAAAGGAAGTAGTACAATTAAGAAGAATAATGATCCAGAGAGAAGTAGAATAGCAATTTGAGTTCTTAATTTTCGGTCTGCTCCAGTGAGCGCAGCTCGACGATGAAAGCTGTGCATCTTTTGAAATACTCAACTCACATTCCGGATTTGTGAAGACATTCCTTAAATGTTTAAAATATGATGAAGAAAAGGAAAAATGTAGGTTGAAGTGGGGAAAAAAGCAAGATGCTTCTACGATAATTCAACAGAATTCAGAGAAAATGGTGAAAGATTTATTGATTTTATGATTGATTGTTGTTGGTTGAAGCTTTAACAAATTGTAGTAAAGCGTGTAAAGAGAAGAAGATGGATTGAACTAGATCTTATTTGTTAACTGAATGAAGAGTTTGAACTCTTTCCAGACAGCTTCATCATGCTCCTAACACGTGTGGTGAAATATTTCAGAACAATTTTTTTTGAGGGAAGAATATTGATATAAGTCATGGAAAAGGAAGAAGAGTTTTAAGAAGGAGGTGGATAAAAAGAAGAAGAAATAGGTGGACACGATTGATATGATATGAATATTGCATTTGAAAATGTGGCCACGACAGGATGTGAGCAAGCTTGTTGAGGAGACCGCAGAGCCAACCGGATGACTTCTCGTCTCTCAACTGATATCTTTTTTTCGACTCACCCATTTGAAGACGTTGAAATCGGCTGAAAACTTGGTGGAATTTTAAGGAAAACGTGTGAGTCGAGAAAACTGCCAAAAACTCTGAGCAGGAGTTATGAACAGCAAGAAAGATTCTGGAAATAACCAATGATTCTGAATAAGCGGGAGCATTGTTAGCTCATATCCGAGCTTTCAGATTGTTTGAATTTCAGTTTTTAACAAGCCATGTTTTCTCTAATTTGCATTGTAAACAATATCACTTTCAATTTGATCATTTTATTGAAATTCTAATGGGTTACTGTGTAAAATACGGTAGGTGTGTAAAAATAACACAAAAGTATTAGGTTATCCAGCATCAATAAAAAATTATATTTGCATTGAAACTAGGCCGCATAAGCATTCATGCTCGTTTTTTTGAATTTCAAATTTCTAGACATTTTTGAATCAGGATATAAATGTTGAATATCTATTCTGATGATGATACATTTTTAAGCTACTACTCCAAGCAGTTAGAGTGTTTTAATATCTTGTGCAGCTTTAAATTTATTTTAATTTTTTTATTGGTAGCATCTTGATCCCACGCACATTTACACATTCATATATAACAAGATATTCTCACCGCTTCCGGAATCAAAATTTCGGAAATTGCAGTTTTAATGTTGATATGACATTAATCTTAGAACTCAGATCGTAAGATTTCATGTTTTTTTTTTCTTCGATTAGTGCATTATTCAAATCGAGTTCACCAATTGAATTACAATTATCTTTGGCTTCAGACATTTCTCCGCATCGACTATTGTTTTTGGCAAAAAAGCTTTCCTTAAAACAGAGAAAATATGTATTTCTCAATATTGATATTTTGAACTTTTTGCATTCATTCCCCAATTTCAAACATCCATTTATTTTTCCACTCAAAATTCTTTCAAATGTTCTTTGTTTTTTCCGTCGTTAACAGTATCATGTTAAGTCATGTTTCCGGTTTTTGAACTCTTTTTTTCTAGGTATTACTTTACATAATTTTTCACTGCAGTTATGAAAAAAGAAGCAAAAAGCAAAAATCCTACAAAATCGCTCAGGTTACAGGAACCCTTACTTTGTCTTGTAACTTAACACTCATCATCCCGAACCAAATAAAGTAGTCAAAGGACTTTTCATTTCTACTTATTCAACCCCTCTCTCATAATTCTTCTTTTGAACTATGACTCTTCCGCAACAAAATAATGCTGTTCCAGTTGGTGTAAGCCTACATTTTTAAAACTATATGTATCTTCTCATTTGAAAGAGAGAAAATATGAAAGTTTTTAAACATGAACGAAAAACTTTTTTCTGATGCACTTTCTGGTGCGCTGAAATTATTTTTTTTCAATGAATTTCTGGCTTCTGATTTACTTATTGTTTCTTAAACAAGATTGATAATCATTGAATAAACACTACATTGTAAAGTGTATAATAGAAATCAAGATCTCAATATTGCAAAATGTTTTCCAGCAACGTCGTAAAAGTTTTATTTCGTCGATTCAAGGTGCCATGAGCATGAACAGTCAGAAGACAAGCACTGTGAGACCTTACAATTTGATCAGTAGATGCTATGCTGAATTCCTTGGAACATTTATTTTTATTTTTAGCGGTAATATATGTAGGTATTTCACTTTCAATAAAACTAAATGATCATATTTAGGTACAATGCAAGCAAACGTGTATGACATCAGTCAACCAGTAGGTCTAACCCATGCAGCATTAACACACGGTCTTGCAACAATTGTTGTGATTGCGGTTTTTGGAAAAATCAGTGGAGGGCATTTCAATCCAGTTGTTTCATGGGCAATGGTTCTTTGTCAGAAATTACATCCATTTGAACTTCCATTCTACATGTTCTCTCAATTTTTCGGAGGATTCGCTGGAAATCTTCTGAGTGCATGTTTGCAGAGAAAGAGAGATTTTCTGAATTGGGAAGACTATTCCAGCATTCGATATCCTCTTCCAACAGCAAGTATTGAGTATGGATATGATAAAGTTCACAATTCTACCCTTGAAAAAACTATTTTGTTGACAACACAACTAGCTGCAACAACATCAGGAATAACTCATCTTGGAGAAAATCATGAATGGTGGGAAGGATTAATAAGTGAAACAATCACAACTTATTTCTTTGTTACGGTTATTCTGATGAATGTAGTAAACAATGAACCGGTTAGTACACTATTGAGTCCTGATGGTTAAACTAAACTATTTTTCAGAGTGAAGCTACTCCTTTTATCATTGGAATGATGGTTATCGTTAACATTTTTGCAACGTAAGTCAATATCGTAGACAAAGAATTAGAAAAATGATGAATCAAATAATCAAATAAAAACAGAAAGTTTGATGTTGTATGATCTTGAATATACGTTTTTTTAAAAGCAACGGTTGTTTTATTTCAGTGCTTCAATAACTGGTACAGCTATGAATCCAGTTCGTGCTCTGTCTCCAAACATCGTGGGTGAAATTGTTCTCTCTTCTTCCTCACTACCACCAAACTTCTGGACATACCACTACATATATTGGGCAGGACCCTACCTTGGCTCTACCATTGCTGTTATTGGATTCAAGCTACTTCTCTCAAAAACTGATCGTCTGATTCCTTAAAAATGTGTGTATCATAACAATCATTGTTTGTCATTATAATAATAAACCCGTTCCACTATCACAAATGCTACATTTTGAGCACATTCCAACTACATTGTGTCGAGCCACTAATTGTGCTCAGTCGTGACATTCTGTTATCGTTTATAACAACGGAAATAAATTGTTCACTATAAAAGCGATTGATAAGATGAAACCAAAGTATTCAACATGAAAAATACTTTATTTTTGTGCACCCTGTTCCTTGTTGGATTCGTCCAACCGTTTAATTATCTGGTATTTTGTCCCCTTTATGCACACAGTCATCATAAATTCTTAGCAAAAATTGCTGACACGCTCACAGATGCTGGCCACAATGTTACTTTTCTTGCACCAATTGTTCTTCGGAAATATGAAAATGTGAAATATCTGGAATCAACCAAAGATATAGTTTATATCCAGCCAAGTAAAGAACTAGAAGCCCTTGGGTTTACTTCAAATTACTCAAAGTTCTGGACAGAAGATGCAACAGCGATCCAATTTGTTCCTGCAGTTAGAACATTCGTCAAAATGTTTGTTCAACTCTATGAGGATTTGAAAAAAGATTTGTCCGTTTTGGATGAATTAAAGAATAGAAATTTCGATGCCATCGTCTTCGAGTTTCTCTGTCCAACTGCTTTCCGTAAGTGCATTCATATACTCGGCAATTCGCATCGTACATTCCTCGCATTTTTCTCGTACATTCCCCGCATGTTGCGCCTCTCAAGCCAAGAGTTAGTCGTACATTCCTCGTATATCCCCAGGAACCTACGAGGAATGTACGACAAAGGCACAACACGTGCGTATATTGAGGTTTCTACAGCTCTGTTTACTTGATGTTTTGAATATTTTCCACAAATTTTCTATTTTTTAACTATTTTTCTCGATAGAATGAAATAGGATAATTTATACTTGGAACTATTAGGTTGGTAAAAAGGTCTTGTCCTATTTTTTATCTGTTCTTGTGAGCCGTAGATCAATTTCGGTGTTTACTCCCTCCTAGTGATTGATAAGCAGAAAAAAGTCTTTGCAGTAATTAACCCCCATCCCTCTCCCTTTCTCTCGGTTCATGTTCACTTGAGATGTATATACTGCAATTCATCTTCGGCATGTTCTGTTATACATGCTCCTGACGCACACCACAATGTAGGATTCAAAAACTCTTCTGATAAAAGTTTATGATGTACCTGCTTCCTTGTGTAAAAACATACAGAGTTGGTTCGATCGTTCCGGAATTAGAGACTTTTCTGTAAATTAAAAGAAATGCCCAAAAGACCACATGAGTTGGATTTGAATGAACTAAAAGCCAGTGTTGAATCGGATCAATTTAAAACTACCCGTGAGCTTGCAAGCACGTTTGGGGAAACATTATATATTTATAGCAGATGTCTTGAAATTGCTCGACATGAGGAAAATACTTGGTCGATTCGTACCTCATTATTTTACCCGTTCTATCCTTGAACGCTGAGTTGATGTTTCATTTAATCTCCTCACTCTCCACGGCGGTGACCGTTGGTTGGGCCGTCTTATTACTGGAAAGAAAAGTAGGTGTTGTACGCTCTCGAATCACCAGTGAATGTGCGATGAATGCGCGACGACCTACGAGCGCAGCAACGTTACATTTTGTTTCTCTCCTAAACTTGTCGTATGTTCCTCGTATATTGGTCGTGTCTCCTTTTTACACTCACAGTTTTGTCGTACATTCCGGACTTCCTCCTAAATGTACGAGGAAACTGCGAAGAATGTACGATGCGAATTGCCGAGATTGTTCTGTTTTTTCATTATTTATTTTTCATTTCAGCCATCGCTGAGTATCTTGGAATTAAAGCTTTATTACCTTCACTTTCAATGACACATCATACACAAATGAGCAGATGGATTGGGGAGCCATCGTCACCAACTGTTTTGCCAAGTAAGGAATTATTCTGAGAAGTAAGAATTATTTTATTTCAGGTATGATTTCCTCATTTGGGGATGACATGAATTTTTGGGAACGTCTTGGAAACACACTGGGAGATGTTTTTTTCACACTGTTTGTTGACATGCCTCGAATGACTTCATTCAGTGATCCAGAAAGAAAAATTGACTTCTATGTAAGTTATACAGCAACTTTTAATTATGTTAAACCTTTGAATGAGATGGTAATACCACAAAAAATCAAGTTTTCAGGAAATGTCAGTCCGCGCACCTTTCATGTTTATGAATTCCAATCCATATCTTGATTATGCTCGACCAATTCTCACTAAAACTGTTTTAATTGGAGGAATATCTGTTAATGTTACTCAATTGAAGCAGAAAAAACTAAATGAGAAATATGATAAAATTATCAGTGAGAGACAGCAAAATATTCTTATTTCATTTGGCTCTATGATTTTCTCGAAAGACATGCCTGATGTATATAAGTGAGTTTTTCTTAATGAAAACTGAGTCGAAAGTTGTATATTATTTTACAGAAATACACTTGTCCAAGTTATCAAATCATTTCCAAATGTTACATTTATCTGGAAATATGAAGAAGATGACGTCAGTTTTGCTAAGCACTTGCCAAATCTTCATTTCTCAAAATGGGTTCCACAAACTGCGCTGTTAGGTTAGTTTTTTTTTCTGATCCCCAACACAACTTGATTGATTGAATTTTAGCTGATTCCCGTCTTTCTGCATTTGTTACACATGCTGGATTAGGAAGTGTGACAGAATTAAGTTACATGGGAAAACCAGCAGTTTTAATTCCTCTTTTTGCTGATCAATTGAGAAATTCAAAAACGTTGTCCAGGCACAATGGATCAATAACTTTGAGCAAATATGATTTGAGCAGTTTTGAAAAGTTAAGATTCGCAATAAACACCATTTTAAACGATGAAAGGTGTGTTTGTGAAAAATATAATTTAATATTTTTTTCACAATTCAGGTATAAAATAAATGCTGAAATTCTCTCACAACAACTTCAAGATCAACCTGTTTCCCCACATGCTCTACTTGTGAAGCATGCTGAATTTGGAGCAAAATACGGAGAGCTGCCAAACCTTGATCCATGCTCTCGTCAGATGTCTTTTATTTCATTCTATATGCTTGATATTATAGTTTTTGTTGGTTTCATATTAATCACAACCACCATCGGGATCGTATTGACAGTAAAATGGATTTTAAAATTCTGTTTCAAGCAAAAACAGAAAATTCAATAATGTTTTATTTGATTTATGTTATTTTTTTGTACGGGTTTAGAATGAACCCTTAAAATAAAATTGGCATAAAATAGTTGATTTTAGATAGCCTAATTTCTCACGAGACATTCCTTCTTAACGGCGCGCGGTTTTACCCAGATGGGTACAATTTATAAATACATTTTTAATGAAAGCAAGTTCATTTGTGCTAGTTTTTAAACAACTTTTAACAGGAAAATGAAAATAAAAAGATGATATTCGCTGAAAACAAAGTGATATATAACAAAAAAGACTACCGTATGTACATTGTTTTGCCCGCCGATACCCATTGAAATAAATCCGTTTTTAAGATGGCATCCCAAAATCTTGTGAAATTACTGTGTATTATACGGTCTCCTAGTCCTACTGCCATTTTTAGATGGTTTTTCGACTTCAATCGAATTATTTATTTAGTAATTCACAAATAAAAACGAGAGAGTGTTGCAAAAAAGAGACGCAGAGACGTTTTAAGTTTTCACGTTTTTTTTTTAATTTTAGAAGACCGTCCTATTATGCCCAGTCATTTTTTTCGATTTTAATTTTTCGCGTGACGATATGGAATTCTACATATCTGAGTGATTTGGAATTTTTTAGAAATTATATTTGTGGCATATTTATTCAATAAAGTATCAGTCATTCCTCAACACTTCCCTGATACAAAATGGCGACTTATTCAAAATCAGGAAAGAAAAAAAAAGTGGCCGAACCTGCTGTTCAGAAGATAAGGAAAAGTCGTGAAGAAGATAAAGCCACACCGTGCTACCTATCAAATGATGGATTCTTGTGGACAGACAATAACCCAGATTTGAAGTTGATCGAGCCACGAATTTTGGTCTCCACCAATTATAACTATTTGGAGTTTTCTAGAAAGGTTTGTGTATGGAATAAATAACACAATCAACTTAAATTTCTTTGGGAAAATCAGCCTAGAATCAAATTTTCAGGCGGATCGTCCACCCGAGCGTCGTGTACTAACACTTATCAATCATGGAGATCATCCAGTTGCATTCGAAGTACAAACTACAGACAATTACTCGTATTTTATTGATGTTGTGCATGGAATCATACCGCCACGTCAGACATCTGTTAACGCTGCTATTCGAATGCCCAATTCTGTTTGTATTCAGGTATATTTTGGTTAAAACTATGGCATCGGTAAAATGTTTTTACGTAATGAAAAATGAAGGTCGTCATCAAATCCTATCAAGAACAAATCTCATAGGTAGCAATACAAATTCTGAATTACCTGCTCAATTTTTATGTCACGTTCTATTAATTTGAGTTTTTCTTACAAATATAAAAATGTTTCAAACTACAAGTATGTTTTCTGGAAAACAAAATTGCGAATTAATGTTAAAACATTAACAAATCTATCGTAAAAACTGTGCGCCTTATAGTATAATTTTCAGGTTTATCACAGACCATATAATGCATATTCGGCAGAAAGACAGAGTGATTTTTTCAATCGGTATGTTTTAAATATTCAGGCAATGTTGAATATATTATTTCAGTCCACGGAAAGATAAGATGTCGATTTTACTGGCTCCTCAAATTTGCCAGACTTTTTCTCCTGAAGCAATTTTCCACAACGAAAGAAGTTATGAGAAATTGCGAATTATGCTGAAGTATACCGGAATTGAAGAAAAGTCAGGAGATGGTAGACGTGCGTTTTGTTTTCTTGAAACCGATAAAGTTTCTCAACAACTGTAGAAACAGTGTAAAAATTGTGTTGATTTGCAAATTTCAACACTATTTTCTATTAATTTTTGAAATATAATAGAGCATTTCACGTAATTGTAGTACGACTTAGTCTTCCACGCGGCTGTTTATTTACAAAAAACGACTCCAAGACGTATGCTAACTGTTATGATTTAAAAAAAAAAAAAGCGTGGATACAACTGTAACTTTAATTTTCCAACATCATTTCAGCCAAGCAGTTTATTTTACACGGAGTTCCTGGGTCGGCCACATGGAAAGATGACAGTGGTATAAGAAAAACGAAGAATGAGCAACAAATGTTGGAGTTTAAGAAAATCGAAAAGACAATCATCCAGGTTTGCTTGTTTTTTCCGATCATTTTTATACACACTTTTTTTTGCAGAATGCCTCAAAAGAAGTATGCGAAGAAATGTCGAAGAAGCCCATAATACGCCGTCCATCGCCACTACGTGCTCGTTCCAAAACTCCAGGATCCAAGGATAACAAAAATCAGCGTGATAAGCGTGAAGGTGGAGTAATGAAGATGTTTCGAAATCTCAATCCATTTGATAGAACTCCGACTCCGACTACAAAGAAGACACAATCGGTTACGGTAAGTTTAACACTTGAAGACGAAGCACAACCTCCTACACAAATTGCATTTTTCAGCCCAGTAATAGTACTCCGTCTCCAGCAAAGCCAGCCACTCCAACAAAAACGCCAACACCGACTAAGAAGCCTGTAGAAAATGTATCACAATTTTACAATATATTTTCAAATTACCATTTTTCAGAATGAGACCCTATCTCAAGTCAAGACAGTTTCCAAGGCACTGTCTCATTCTCCCAAGTCACCAAAGAAGGTTTGGTTTTCAAAATTGCCAGTTTTTCCAAAATTCAAATTTGATAACATTTTCAGAACAGTCAGGAAAAGTCGGCTCCACCATCACCGAAGTTACCACCGAAAACTACAGCACCAACGCCAACAAAAGACGGTGGCAATCATTCTCCAAAAACGGTGAGTTTATTTTCAAGGAACTGATCATTTAAAAATTCAATATTCAGACTAACAAGGCATTAGAGCCGCCGCCGAGCCCAAATCGTACACATTCGCCAAGTGCATACCAACCCGTAAGATATTTGATTACAAATGTGTATGGAATCTTATTTTCAGGCGATGTCTCCGAAACCTACTGGAAAGTAACTCTGTGGATATTCAATAGTGAACAGAAATGTTTGATAATTATTCTTTTTTTTTGTTTCGTATTTATAAAATGAACAGGGACAGTACATTTGAAAATTCACACAGTGAGGTCTTTATAAAGTATATGTGTTTCTCATACAGGAACGTACATACATGCTTCGTCAACATTTCAGGTCTTCAACTGGAACCTCAGTATATGTGGCTTTTTCTGGTTCTGTCCAAGATGCTGGCTGGTCCGTGAATATAAAAACTGATATTGCGTTTGCCTGGGTAATAATTTGATTTAAATTTGAATTTCAACATTGAACTCACAATAAACATAGAAACTCCCAAACTAACAAAAACTGGAATCCATTCCTCTCTATTCGATTCTGTTTCTACAAAGAATGCAACCACAGCAGGAGCTGAGAACAGTGCAAGGCATTTAGTGAATTGAATTGCAGCAATTACAACATGAGCATGCTGTCTGAAAACATGCATCTTAACTAAAAATTTATGTTTATCAAACCTCGCGTGAAGAGCTGCACATTTATAAAATCCTCCAACATTAACAGCAACAAACATCATAACCATCACAATGCAAATAAAACTTTTCCAATTTTCTTCTGATGGAATAAATCTGAAAACAAGAGGATCGAAAATTGAAAATTACATTAGACTTACCCAACTAGTGCAAGTGTAAGACCAGATACTCCGACGGAAATAGTGTTAAAAATTATAATTTTCCATTTTTCAGAGACAAACCTGAAAATAAACTTTTTTTATTAAACACTTTTGAGTGACAGTTTCAAAAAGCATTTTTTAAATGTTCATTAAACCATGGCTGGTAAGCCGGCGTCCGGTTTTTCAAGCGCCATTTTTAACATTTTCATTTTATGTTCCAGATTTTTCAAACTTCCAAAAGGTAGAGAAATTTGACGCCGGATCGTCTAGCATCTGGAAAACTGGACGCCGGACGTCTGGCTTGCCACTTCTAATTAAAACTAAAAACTTACGTAATTCTGTCGCTGAATGCGGCCGATACCAGTCTTAGTGGAATATTGAAACCTAAAATAACAGCTACGTAAAAACCGGTTTCTTGTACCGAGTATTTAAGAACTTGATGGAGATATATCGGCATGTAAGTGGCAAAAAATATAACGGCAGTCATTTCAAAAAAAGCATTCAGCCACACAATAAGTATCACAGGACTTTTGATAATTTTCTGAAGGTTTTGAAATTAAAATGATTTCAATTAATAAACTCTAACCCAATAAGGAATATCTCCATTCTTGTCTAAATGAGCTGCAGATTTATTCTTATGAATTCTTCCCAGCTCTTTTCCAGATATTCGTTTTGAATCTTGCGGATCGTCAATATATATCCATGCCCAAAGTGCAAAAAGCAAAAGTCCTGCAAAGGCATGAAAATAATAGGAATATTGCCAACCAAATGAGCTTTCACAAATGAGTCCAGTTGCTGAATTAGTGATCATTGAAGCTACACCAGTGAAGCATGTAAGAAGAGCAATGAAAAATGCAGTTTCTTTCAATGGAGCCCATCTCACTGTCATTATCCCAATTGCAGCAAAATCAGTAGAATAAGCTAGTCCCTAAAATGTTTTGAAATTTCTCAACTAAAGTGTGAAAAAATATCTCGAACCTGCAAAACTCTTAGAAACAGAAATAGAGTAAGACTTGTTTTTGCAGCAATAGGAATCAAGGCTGTGGAGAAAAGTGAAACCAATCCAGCTACCAAGAATGGCCATTTTGCTCCATATTTCACCACAACCCAATTAGTTGGAATGGTTCCAAATATTGTACCAGCACCAACAGCCCACATTATGTACTTTTTTTCATCGCTCGTATAGTCATAAATGCTTCTCATTGTCTGAAATGGTGTTGTACTAAATGAATAAAATCAATTAATAAAAACTTACCCCATTAACCAAATGCATTTCCGAATTATCTTCTTTCATGCAAATAAATGTAAAATTTATAATAATATAGTTGGAGCATACTGATGCAAGACATAAAAACCCGACAATCAATATAAGGTACCGATAATAATTACCCCAAAGGTGCGTTTTCATCTGAAAAAAAATTATATTTTTACTGAAAATTAGCGCGGGCATCAAATTAACACAACCGGTATCAGTTAGAAATGAAAACAGATTTTTAAAAGAAATTGATGATATAAATATAGATGTGTGATCACTGAACTTCCACGAGAGTCCATCAAAGTAAAAGTAGAAAATAACAGTAGCCAGGCAAAACTTTGCTTGTTTGATTTATAATTTTATGAAATGTTTATTGTGAGCGACTATCTATTGTTGAAATAAAACATTGAAGGAACTATTGAACTATGCATTTTCATTTAAATTTGAGTCTTGCATTGTAATGCGAAAAATATTTGAATCATAAATAAGAAAAAGTTTCAAAAAAAGTTATTCATCGAGACCAATACAGTAGGTAAATTTTCAATGAAAGGAAGTTAGTTCCTGTTGGAAGTTTGTAGGAAAAACAATTGTTTGTGTTTTGAATTTTAATTTTGTATCTGCTAATTATATAATAGTTTGTTGTTAGTTCGACACCCTATCAAGTATTAACTTTTTTAATATTAAAATTTCTACTTAAAATATGAACTCTAAATGAACTTTACACAATCATCACACAGACTTTGCAAACCGAATGAACATGGTCAAGTTTCTGCATTCACCACCAATCTTGTTTTATATAAACCCTGTTATCCTCCACAATATCTTCTCAAATTATTCTTTGATATCTGACTGATGTAATGATTGTCATCACAGTTAATAGACTTCATAAATCAAAAAACGTTTTATGAAAATATTATGCTTGACTTTGAAAGCAGATACAAGAAAATAATTAAATGAGAACAAATTTAAGATATTAAGTGAGTCTTCTTGCAACACGGAACAGTTCTTGATCTGAGAGGAAATCATCCCTTGGAGATTTGAATTCGCAACGAATTGTGAATCCAATGGTAGATGTACGGCAACTGAAAACTTTATAATTGAGTTTGCATATAGTAGATATAATTGAAAGTATGAACACCGATGTAACCAAATAAGCATTCAATTTCTTCGTGAAATTATTATATATTTTTATAAATCTTACTCTCCAGATCTCCACAAATAGAAGTTATCTTCTCTTCTTTCCAATCGGTATGTAGTGTGAGTGAAACAAGTCTTGTGTTGTTGTGGCCAGCGTGTAATTCTAAAAATAAAATAATGAAAAACTATAATTTACGATCGCTACACCTGTAAGCGGTATCAGCTCCCGGGCACAGAAGATCACAATAAGTTTTTATTTCTCCATTGACTGTTTCCTGAAATATCATGGATAAATATTCTTGGATATTGATAATTTTTCATACATCAATACAAGTGTTGAATGGAACTACACGTGGATTTTCGTCATTTTCGTGTTCTTTGAGTTGAAGCTCACAAGCCGAAGCATGCCCTTGTTCGTTAGTTTCATTTTCTCTGCAACGGATTTCACGCCATTCTGAATGTTGAGACAAATTGGAATATTTTGAGAAATTGAAAAAGGTTTTGGGTTTTTTTCAAAAATATTTTCAGTGTTATTGTCGAAAATAATGAAACAAATTAAACAGTAACATTTAACTTACGCCAATGCACAGACTCGGAAGCCACTGCAGTAAACAAAATTGAAACGAGAAGAACTCGTCCTACAACCATCCTGAAGACAGTCGATCCAACTTATAAGATGCGAATTTATATCGCATAGCATTTGCATATTATCTTTTTCTGTCATCTTTCTTAATATGGGACACGCTTTGGAAAATGTTATAACAACAAGTGAAAGCGTCAAAGGCCGAGACGAGCGTCTTCGATAAAGATAATGTTTTGAAAGTAGAAGAAAAGAAATGATGAGAACGAGAGCCGGTTATGGTCAGAGGACCGGAAATACGTGTGTTTATGTTTGATGGAAGGAATGCCTGTGTGACTCAAAATGCGCAAACACTCAATTGATAATCCCATCTACTTATTCATTTTCACACGCTCTTCATATATGTTTGATCACTGTTTGTTGAAGAGTTCGAAATGTGACACGTAGCCATGCAAACAGTAAAAAGTTGCAAAAAAAACTTTTTGAAATCAACTTTAAGCTGGGCACATTTTTTGTGTCTTGTTTTATTTGGAAGCTGAGAAAAACTATTTGAATTTTTTATAGAAATATGCAGGTATCAGGAAATCGGAACTTGTATATTCGCACAAAACCTGTTAAAAAATTCAAAAAAAATTAAAATACAAACGCTATTTTTCAGACACCATAACATAAATTTATCTCTCACAGTAATTCGGGACCGCTTCGTAACAACTTTGACCACATTCTAGCTACCATACACGGCAAAAGTTGGTTAAACTTGATGAAATGGGACAGTATTTTCACCCTTTAAACAATTAGAATAAATAGTTCACAATTGTTTTTTAAAAGATTAATCGAGGGACGTCCTAATAACGAAAAAAAATTCTGATGCTGTGGTTTCAAGTTGTCAAATGAGAAGGGTTTTATGTAATCAAGTTTCATTTTTGTGATATTGTACCTGAACTTCCAATTGAAAAAAAAAAGTTGGTTAAATGTGATGAAATCAAAAACCTTGAACAAATGGTAGCTTCATCTCTTTTTTCTTTCCTGAAACAACGCAACATTTCAATAAAGTCCTCCGCAGATCGTTTCTTCCGAAATCCCACGCTGATCTGGTCAGAAGTACCTCCAAAGTACAGTCCATTTCCTCTTCAAAGTGCTCATGCACACACCCATGCCACGGCAGACATGACGTAATTGACCGTCTTCGGAGCACACCCTGGAAGTATAAAAGACATGTGCTGATCCATTTTCAACACACTTCCCCATATTCTCACTTTCATTTCGGTGTTCCAAAATGGCAAAGATATTCTGTATGTTAGTTGTCCTTTTGGTATCATCGTCTTTTTGTTCTGCTAAAGATTTGAAACGGTCTAAACGGCAGATGCAAGTTTATTATATGTGCAATGGAGGTGTATCTCAATATCGTAAGTTATAGCGACTTGGAACTTTTAAATAATTTCGCATGGTCATTTAGCGTGTAACTCAAACAACAACTGTAATAACAACAATTGTAACTTCAACAATTATGGAAATCAAGTTATTCTTCCTTCTTCATTTTACAATCCAAACATGAATTGCAACTCAAACTGTAACAATCTCAACTGCAATCAATATTCAGGATCCTGGCTTAATGGGTTAGACTTTTCAGGTTTTAAATTAAAGCTATAATCTAATTTTTAGACAATATGTTGCCTATAACATGGGATCCAATGCTTACTCTCCATGTGCTAGCTCATGCTGTTCCAACAACAACAACAACTATAATCCATACATCAATAACAACTACAATGGAAACTATAATCCATATGGAACCAGCAATGGAGGTTATAATGCATATGGAACTATTCCTGTAAATGTAAATGTACCAAGCAGCAGCACAAATACAAATGTAAACCAGTACTTGCCGTACGGAGCACAACAGTTCACTGGAACTTACCAAAACGGACGTAAGGCATAACTAACAACTCTACTAATTTTGTTATGTTTTAACCTTATTCTTAATAAATATAAAACACTTTCAACAAATAGAGTTGTCGTTTCCAGAGTTCTTCTGTGGAGCCACAGAGCCATCGGGTGGAGTTTGTCGTAACAACGGGGTGTGCCCATCAGGACATAGTTGCGTAGCCGGAAATGTCTGTTGTCGTTGTCCAGTTGGATCAAGCGCCGGAAACTGTATACTTCAAAGTGACTGTTCTGCTGGATATGAATGCATGGGAACTGGATATTGTTGTCCTTCTCAAGTCTTATCAACAACTAAACTTGGACCATGTGTTGATGGAGCCTGTCCACTTCCTGGATACACTTGTGGCGTTGGAGACTTGTGCTATCCAGATAGTTACTTTTTGTAATTTATTGAATTTCTGTTATGTATTGAATTTTCCATTGTTCTTGTTCTCTGCTCAATTTGAAATCTCTTTGTATTATTTATTGAAGGTTAATGGCGTAATTAATAAACATTTTAATAACTTTTTATCTCTGGAAGTCAAAATCTGCAGTTGGCATCATTATGGTAATAAATTGCTAGTAAAATTCATAACTTATTTGATTAAAAACTACTAGGTGATCAATTTGATGAAATTCGATCATATTTTGAAGCATAGAACCAGGGACAGCGATGGCGAGGACATGGGCATGGGTTTTGCTATTGTTCTTTCAAAACCAATTCCACCCTATTGTCAATATTTTTGACATTGGCAAACGAACTTCTCTGAAAACTTTTTTTTCTTCGTGTTTTCAAACTTCAAGTAAACCTTCTGCAATGTCTAATACTGTCCTAACAAATGAAGATCGTTATTTTCTCTTGGATCGTAAATCCTATCGTTGAAATAGAATTTCCGCGACGAGTGAACCGCGTAACGTTTACCCAAATCTGAAGATGGCATCTACGGCATCCGTACAATAAAACGGTATCCATTATTTTTGAATTTCCAGATTCCAACCTCGTTCATCCATATTTTAATAAATTTAATCATGACGAAAATTAAACGACAAATTAATAATTTCGATTTTCGTCGAATCAAAATACTTTTGAAAAAATGGAATGTTGTAATTTACTTTGTACTAATACTTATATGTTTCTATTTTATTATTCCTATATATTTTCCGAACAACGATAAAATGAATTTGTGGTTATCATCAATTAAATATTATTTGACGTATCCCATTTATAATGAATCTTTAACAAAAACGGATGCATATATAATCAATACATATTACTATCCAAAATCGAGTTCATTAGGAGAAAATGCGATTGGAATGATTCTTTTAATGAATCGAAATACTCAAAGAGACATGACAAAGTATAGAATGAAATTGATTGCATCTAACTCTTCACATCAATCCGTGATTGTCACACCCAAGTTCTTGGAGTCAGCTGATTTTTTTGTCTTTTTTTTCATTTTTAATTTTTTAGAGAATCGTACTCCAGTTGCCCATACATTAACATGGTTGCAATGGTAAATACTTTGCCAAATTTGAACAAGTTGGAGATTTTTGATGGTGAAAGAAAAATGGAGGTTCGTGATTTAATATTGAAAAAAAAACGTCTATTCTTGGTTTATCAAAGTTAAATTATAGAAAACCCTGTTCCAGATTCCGTTCCAAATGGGTAAAACTACAGCTCCAGCATCTGTAATTATATGTATTTCTCCTCAATTTGTGGCAGAGCAGTGGCAATTATTTGTGGCACATGCACATGTTGCTCGGAAATTTGGAGGTCATCTTCACATGTACGTTACAAGTATCATAGATACATTCTTCGATTTGGTCCAAGAGTACGAAAGACTTGGTTATGTTACAATTGACTATTGGATGAGATTGAAATTGGCAAACTCATCGGTTGATTCTGTAGAGCCTAATCTTCATTCGGAACTAAGAAATCAAGCAGGAGCTCAATCGGATTGTCTTTATCAATACAAAGAAGCTGCTGCGTTTATCACTTTTTTCGATTTGGATGATATTTTCATTCCACGTGGGTATGATTCGTATTTTGACGAATTTTCTGCTTTGTATGAGCTTCATCCAAATATTCTAACATTTCAATATACAAAAAGAGAAACAATGGTCTACAATAAAGCAAAAATAGAAGATATAAATTTCGAAGAGTTGTTTGGTCACACTTGGTTTGTGAATGAAGAAGATTACGGAAAAGTTATGACAAAACCTGGAAATTTGAATTCAATGTGGATTCACGAATCATGGAATATTCCAACAAATCGGCATCATGTTAGTAAAAGCAATTACATAATTCATATGCAGAAACCAGTTGATCCAGATGGAACTGATCCAGTTTCCTATCGAATGAGCAATTTTGAAATGTTGGAGAGCATGCAACTGAATGCTTCTACTTTGATACCCATTCAGGATGACTTGGAAAGGTCTTTTTATTACAACTTTTTGAAACTTTTGAAACTTGAAACTTTTGAAGGAAATCTTCTTGAAGTATTCAATTTTTGATACAAAAAAATCCACAATGTTTTATATATTTATGTGTCATGAATACAATTTTAATCAACTCACAAACGAATCGATTCTATTCTTTCTTACTAAAAAAGTTTTTCAGAGTACTCAAATCATCGAATATTTCTATGACCGCTGAAGATCTACCAAATAAAACATACTACTTCCCAATTATTTACCGATGTTATTATGAAAAATTTTACAAAAAACCAAAGAAAGACTCATGTCCAAATGGAGAGGGATGCTTGGTGAGTTACCAAATTTGTTATAATATTAAAAAGTATTCAATTAATTTCAGATTCCACAACGAACCGGTACAAATTGTATTCACTCAGACGCTGATTTCAAATCAGGTCCAGAAATGTGGCCAATTACATATCATTATCATGTTAATTCAAAATGGTCTCGAACCAAAGGATGTCATGCCTAATTTTTCCTTATTTACTTGTTCTTAAAAGAAAATGCCAAACGTGGAACAAGGAACTTTTACTTTTTTGTAAAACTAAGTTTTAAATACTTTTCCAACATTTATTTAGCTAAAAAAGCAAAGCTTAAACCGATTCGAATGTATCCTCGAATTTTTACACAGCCACCTAGCAATTGATCTCATTTAGACAGTCCGTAATTTGGATGAACGTGTGTTTCTAGTACTTTAAAATAAAATATGTTTACCATTTTCAACGTCCACACGATAGTCCAAATCTTGTATTAAATAAAGCGAAGCATACGAAGAAAACTGATGTAATCTTGTACTTCGTGGCAGTTCTGAGAAGAATGAATCGGACATAGATCAAACGGAATGATACTCGTCGGACTTGCCGATTCAACAGGAATAATTTGACAAATCCTCGAAAAAGAAGAGGCGGAATAATCATACTACGTTCAAAAGAAGAAAAATGGTTCAAACACGTTTTAGGCATGAGAGCAAAAAGAAAACGATTTTCTCAACATTTTATGTTAAAAAATTAAAAAAATGTCTTGGTCATTGCATCAGAAACGATATACCGACAAAATTTGCAAATGTGGTTCATATTTCTCAAAGCAAAAAAAAACAAATTAAATTTCCGATTAGTCGAATTAAACAATTAGTGTAAGTATGTGGCGATAAAAAATATTTTTATTTTAACTCATCAATGAATATTTTTTACATTTTCAAACAACAATCCGAGCTCAGAATATAACAATCCGAGCTCAGAATAGCCAAAAATTATAAACTAACGAAAAACCAGTAAAAGCCCACTTTAAAAATGGTTATTTATCTGTTGGAATTTTTATGAGGATATTAAGCAGAAATTTTAAATTGTAAGGCACGAGCTTTGACGAAGTGATTTAGGTTTTCTGCACCTCGAACGAACTGCCATCTTCTTGCAAGTTTGATCATCAATTTTGAAAAAAATACTTTATACAGATGTATGTAGATAAATCAGCGCGATTGTATTGAACCGAAAGTGACAAATGTTCTCTAAGGCTACTGTACAGAATGCTCGTGAGAATTATCTATATTTCTCAACTTTGATTTTCCTCATGATCGATATTGGTAGTATGAATAACTGTTACCTGTTCCGAATTATTAATCTGAAAATCTTGATACTGACCCCAAGTGTACCCTTATCATCCATTTTTCCTTCTTGCATCATGGGGTTGAAGAGTGATGTAATTTATCACCCGCCTCACAACAGCTGGTTTATTTTGTTCGTTGTATGTCTGCTTGTTTCTTTTCGATCTTTCAATTTAATAATGCCGCTTTTACATCGAACAATCATTTTTCTTCAACTTCTCGGTACAATTTCATCAAATTACAATGCATTTTTCGCTATCATGGTCACAAATCCAACAGTAAGATTGCATCGTTGTGAGATAAAAAGAAATACAAATATTTTCAGGTGGTCCAACAAGTGAATCAAATCGAAGTAAATCTGACACAGAGCAATCCTCAATTTGTAAAATTTGTGCATAACATTTCCCATCTTCATATCAAACTAAACACAGTTGAACTCAATGAAACCAGATTACCAATGTTAGTTTTTTTAGATTTGAGAGAACAAATAATTTTTTTTCAATTTCAGAGTTCAAAAGTTTTTGAAAGAATTACCAAAAGCAATGTGTAATGTATCATATTCAATTCCGGCATTGTTTGAAGGAACTGCTGTAATGGCAAATACTACCCTTTATGGAAAAGTTAATCCAATGTCTAGCAGTGTTATTTCTTCTGTTCATCGTGAGTTTTTTGTTGTTGCAAAATTTTATTGATTGAATCTTTTTCTGTGATTTGGAAACAAACAATATCTCTTTTCCTGCAAGCACAAAAATGTTCAGAAAAAAATCAAATGATCATTGCGTCTGTTGAGCACATGAACATCGGGTCAATGCGTGTTGTTCATTTTAAAAAAATCCTGAGAAATCAAACATTTGAAAAAAGCCATAAATATACAAGCTATAAATAGTACTTTTTCAATTTCTCCAGTCTCCAGAATACACTTAGTTTTTGTTTTTATGAAAAACTAAATTATGAAAAAGTGTGATTTTAGTTGATCCATGAAACTTTTCGATTTTTTAAAGTTTTAAAGTTTTTATCATTTTCGGATTCACTATTTTTCATGATAAGTTTGAAGTCAATTTCAATTATCAGAACAGCTATCGAAATTAGCTAACCACTCTGTACATTTTTTTTTCAGAAAAAATATTCTCTCTACTTAATAACACTGAAATTCCGTCTGTTGATGTGCATGACATTTTCCATCCGCGAATGAATATTGTAGAACTTGACAATCGAAAACATGAGGACCTTCTACAAATTATGTCAAACCGGACAGGAGATTTCAAGTTGAATACGGGAGATTTTATTAAAGGTTTGGTTTGAATTCACGCTAAAACATTGAATCTTTATTCAGAAATAGTCTTGTTCAATTCAACAGAATCAGGGTCCTTTCATGAGGAAATTGGACGAGCCGTATTGGCACCTTGCTCGAATTTCACTCTTCTCAGATTCAAAAAACCCGAATTAATTTCGAATCGAGTTCCAATTTTTCCACTTGAAATGGACTTTAAATAAAGATTTATTGTAATAAATACAGAAAAAAAGGAGACAATCTATCGATATGTAGAGATAAAGTACCAGTAAATATGTAATAATATGACATTAACGGTGTGTTTATGAAACAATACAATGTGAATTCTGAGTTAAAGATCATGTCGCAAACCTAGTTTCAGAAAGTCTGAAACTATAACGTTATGTTTCCAGATCAGCAGAATTCAAGAACTTTTTTTTAAGTCATGGCAAAAATTTAATAAAGAGCAGTACTTGTTTCACATTGCATTAATTTAATTCTTCTGTGTGGACTATTGGAAAGCTCATCTGTAGAACGGAAAAATCTGAGAATTTTTTGAACAATGCTTAGGGAGTCTTGCTGAAAATGTGTTTGTTTAATTTTTTTTTTGAAACCTAATTAACTACCTGCATATTTGGTACCACAAGTTGGAAATCGACGACGCTACTGATCTGCGATTCTTTACGAACGATATCAAAGGAAACACGAGGAGATGTAGAGTATCCGCCGTTGATGTCTGAAATGAAAACATCAAAGTTTGCTTAGAAAAACAAACAAGCAAGTTTGAGAAGTCACAAGAAAGTTAGGAATGTATATGTGCAGAAAGAGAGTATCATGTCAGTTTCAAATTAGCTTGGGTCAAAGGTATAAAAGTTAGAGATGTATCAGAATCAGTTTGAGAGAAGTCAAGCAAGAAGGTTCACCTTTTCAACTAACTTAGGCAGAATCCTCTGAAATTTGATATTAAGATACTTGTTTTTTGAAGAATCCAAGATAGTTGTGTAGTTTTAAAATTATGTAGGTTTCTATTTTAAAAATTGGAAACAATTTCTGTTAAAACCAAATTTAAACTTCTTTGTTTCAAACAGGGGCGAACGTTTCTGTATTGCCGAAAATTGTCGATTGCCGCACACTCCTGGTTTTAATAATACGCAACTATCTTGGAATACTTATTGCAAAACAATATACTTACCAGCTGTAAGCAGATTTCCAGAATACATTCTGGGTGGATCAGGTCTAGAAATAGGTAAAAGAACGGAGGACGCTGAAACTCGGTGTGACGTTAATGCCAATTGTTCACTTTTTGTCATATCAGCAGTAGGTCTCATGCGAGATACTTCAACGTCCAGGAATGCTTCCATTGCGTATTTTCTGCAACTTATATTTCAAATTCATTATACGAACCCACAACTTTATCTCCAACCGTATAATTTTTTGTGGCAAGCATGTAAGGAATATCTGGATAAATACGGCTCGGAACTTCCGACTCATTGCACAATAAATGATGAAGTTAACGGCAGAATTGAGCAACGAGAGGACATCCATCACATCTCCGAGATGAATGTATATTTTATCGTAGAATGTTTCTTTTGTGAAAATTGCATTGAAGACGTGAAGTACTCCTTGTGGAAGTTCAGCAAATAAAAATATTGAAAGAACGGCGACAAGCATTGGTGTAGTATGATCTCGTGGCATTCTTTTCTTATTCATCACTTGAGCTAATTGTTTCCTTCGTTTTCCAACGTCACGAATAATACTGACAAGTGCAACTATAGAAAATGTTAGAAGAAGACAAGGAACAACTTTGAAAAGTACTCCATTTGTCCAGAATGCAATCTAAAGAACATAAAAAGTTAGCAGAAACAAGATATTTACTCACATTAAGTAGTCCGCAATGATCAGATGGAGCAACCAAATAAACGAGCATATCGTCTTCAGCTGTCTCGTTTGCTTTGCATTGAAGCCAAAGAGATGCTGGCGTTTCAATTATCTAAAATTTAAGTATTTCAGCTAATAGCTAATTTGATTTTAGCTATTAAATTGTTTTTTTTTTCAAGGTTATGTTCAAACCGAAACGGGATAATAACAATAATTAATTAATTTTTCAAGTTTTGGTCATTTCAATTCTTGATATTCTAGAATAAAAAGTGTGATTACCTCAAATGTCAGCATATTTGGAACATTTAACAAACAAACTACAATAAATGTTGTAACAGCAATAATACAAGTCATTTGATTAGTTACAGATTCTCCAGCTACAGATGTTGCTCGCCGGATAGAAAACACTCGAATTTGGGCTAGTAGAACCTGGTTTTGATAATATAAGTTTTTGAATTTTAATCGTGAAAACTTACTGTTAACCAAATACTTGTTGCATGGAAAATAACCGTGGCTTGGGAATGATAGTATAAAAAATATGCCCAATAAATGTTGTAGTCTGTTGGATCGCATCTGGAAATATTCAGGTATATATTTTTTCAAATTGAATTGAAAACATCAAAATCTATTTGGATGCTTTTTCATGATAACTCATTCTCAAAGTTCTTTCATTCCCATATCCAATGGACACTATTTGAGTCACAAATCACAATAAATCAGAAAAAAATTCAAAATTAAATGCAAAAAGAACACGATTCTACAAATTCAACCAATAAGTCTACAAAAGAGGATTCCTTTAATTAGGAATTAATGACAAAATATACCAATTGCATCGTGTTGAACTGCTGCGTTGATGTTAGTTTATACCTCTGATTATTTAGAAAACACAGAAAATGTTAGAGATCACAGAAAATCAGTCAACAGAAAGAAACTCGTGCATGCAAAACCGACAAACCTGTACCCCGCAAATAGTAGAAAATGAGTAACAAAAACCAGGACACTGGTCATAACAAGAATGTCGCAAAGAGCAATTGCACAAAGAAGTGAATTGACGGCTGATCTCATTGATGGACGAGTTAGAACAATCACTGTTACTATGTTCATTGCAGTACCTACAAAATTCACTTGTGGCATTAGTTGAACATTTTTGTTGTCGTAATAATTTTAAAGCAGTTTTTGGTAGATGTCAGTGCTGTGCTTCAACGCTCTCTTAATGCGCAAATTGTATTATTTTTTATTTTTTGGGAAATCACGAAATCACTTGAAAACAACGCGTACGCAGCAAATCAACTAAACCTGCCGATTTATAAACATTTCGGGGTTTTATTTTTTAATTATTTTTTTTCCACTGTAGATACTCAAAAAATGAAATAAATCTTCTCGCGAATTTTCCGTTTTGTTTTTTCGTATATTTGTTTTTTCCTAAATTTTTTAACTTTGCAAAAAATGTCAAGCAAACTGTCAAGCCATATACAAAACAACCAATGTAGTTTTAAATTCTTTAAAAAATCACCCATATATATATCATATTTTAGGATCAGACCTTATTTAATTATTTTTGTCAAGTGTTCATTATTTATTTCAGTCTTTTTGCACGTGCTCAATAAATCTCACACGCTCTGCGCACTTTCAAATCAGATTTTATTTCTTGCTTTTCACTCTTTCTGTTGCTTTTTCGTCATCAACAAACACCTTTTTCTGCTTCCCCCTGCATGTTATTTTCAGTAAATTACCATCTGAAAAAGGATCAACATGTGCGATCACTTCATAATAACCAACCTGCAAGACAGAGAATCACAGAGACGTACGGATGAATATGAGCATACGCTGTATTTATATTTGTCACTGCTGTCTCAAGCCACTCGGCACCCGTGAAATTCACCGAACCCATGTCACATCCCATCTAAAAATGGATTATGAGCTTATGAATTTAAAATGAAAGTACTCTAATATTCCAGAGATTTTTAGAGAAGGATCTATCAAACTAGTGTGAATTTACAATGAGGATGTCTACAAGTACTGCATTTTACAATATTTCAAAAAAATTAATTAAAACTGTTTTTGAACAAATATCAATGAATAAAAGTGCTGAAGATTTTCTTCCATCAAAAAATATATCATGAAAATTTTAGTACACTTCTATTTAAACAACTTACTTTTGTGAGAAGTGTCCTCCTAGTCCGGAGGTATATTAATAAAAAATATTGTAATTATTTTGTTCCACTTAGGTTTTGAGATATCATTTCACACTCCGTCTATTTTTTCCCTGAAAATTACAAAATAAAATGCAAAAAATATAAATAAAACTGCGCAAAAAAAGAATGGAACAAAAATTTAGGCTATTCAGATTGGGAATATATTCAGAAAACTTGAAAAGAATAAAATGACGATGTGAAAACGATGAGTAAGAGGAATAACAAAATGTGGGAGATTGATAAGTGGCTTGATTTCAAGAAACGGAAAAAAATATACTGCTCTCGATGATTGGGTTGATTTTGAAAAGAATTCCTTAAAAACGATTAGAAAAAACGGGATTTTCGTCATTCAATATAAATTATAAAAATGTATCACTTAAACTTTTTGAAACGGTCCAGAAATGGAAGTTGGTTTCCCCCATACTTCAAAAAGAGACACGAAACATTGTCTGATTTTTCTGAAGAAAAAACCATGAAGTTACCCGATGCTCTGAAAATTATTAAGTCTGCAAAATTCCGCTTTGGACTTATTTAACGGTTTTAGTTTCAAAAACACAGTTTTAGATTTTGATAAAAAAAAATGTTACTTGTAGAACAAATTACGGTAGAAAATGTCAAAACTCCTGGCAAATTCAAGGAATGGAGAGGAATAAACAGGGAATAAAATCAAACTACCTTACAGAGAAAATTGAAAAACTCGAAAACATTCATCTCAAAATCGACTTAAACTTTAATCTAGTTTTCGAAGAAGGCGAACGCTTTTCTCACGTAAAAATACCTTTTCTTATCGAATTCCCACGAAAAAATAAGAAATTCATTCGAAGAAAATGTGGACCGAAAAGGAAGGACACATGAAAGACTTTTACAGAGAGCGTGTCGATGAATAATTTTAGTCTGTTCAGTCAGTATTTTAAAAGAAATCTTCCAAGTAAAAATCAGAAAAGGATTTTGATTTTTAGTCTACAAAGAAATGTTATCGTTTCCTAAGATCTGATTGACGAGCAAGTGATTAAAACGAAATAGAAGATCGGAAAAAAGAGGAAAAGGAGAAAAGGGTGTCTGACATTGAGAGTTTCATTTAAACGAACATTTCGATGATGAAACTAAGTGAAAGTGAGCAGCCGTTTTTTGAAATTACTAGTGGAATGCCGAAAACTGGGAAAGATGAGCCATCTGAGTCCGTAATTTGAATTAAATCGGGCGAAAGTTTATGCGATGAGCCACGAACCACCAAAACAAATTGTCAATGTGTGAACAGAGTTGTCATTGGCAGATCTCTTTCTCTTTGTCTCCCTCATTATAATGTCAACTTAGAAACGAATATGGCCATAATAACAACTCTAATGATGGGGATAATTATAAAATGGGTACGAATTTGAGTAGAATCTAATAAGAAGGAGGCGGTGAAGAAAGAAGAACACATGCTTCTTCTGTCTTTTTTTCTCAATAAGATGATAGGTAAACACTGTTGATTGATTGTCGTTGTATTTGAAAGAGGATATCAATGTCCGGTGATTTGATGAACCAGACGGGTGGTGGAACAATGAAAAGATGGGGGTGGTGGGAAATGAATTGCCTGGGAACTTTGAGTTGTTGATTTCATTAAGTCTGGGAATGTGTTAGGTTGGATGTTCCTGTGATGCTTGATCAAAATATTATGTCAAAGAGAGCAAAGCAATGATCACAAAAAGATTACGTTTCATGTCACTTGTCACAGTTATGACAAGCTCAGAGTTCAAATAAGGTACGCAAGTATGTTTTTGTGACAATCGGCAATTTGAGGATTTTTAATTTCCATTTTGCATTGACGAAGTTAATTGTATTGCATGGCAATATATGAAATGAACTGTTGGTGTGTTTTTTTTTCCATATATGAGAAAGCATTTGCATTCATGAGACTACCTGAACACGGTTTTTTCAATTTTTGTAATTTATAAGAGGTTTATAATAACAGTAACAAATAATTTAAATTGAGGATACGATAACCATTTCATTTGCCCAACTTGCATTATACGAGTATTTGTTTAATTTTAGTTTACATATGAAATTGATGATAAAATGACCTGTACAATAATCCAAGAATCAAGAAAAAATTTGTTTCCGATGTTCATATTATTACTGCGTACACAAGAAAAAAAACGAGTATATTCGCCTTTGTGGCCAACAAAGGAATTATATCATAAAATGTGCAGATATGAAGAAAGAGAGGATAGGAGCACTTTGAATAATGGACAGATCTAAATGCCCATAAATATGAGAAGTTCGTGGTGCGTCGTTTTTGAGTTTTTAGACGGGGTGGTGAAAGGGGAAAATGGGTGAAGATGACGTAAAAAGAACTAGCAAAGAATAGATGAAATGGGAGAAGCAGCGATTACTGAGAAAACTGATATTTTATGAATCCGATTACTTTCCAGGAAAAATACGTATGGACATAGATATCCATAACTTTAGAGAAGGGTTCTAGTTTATATAAGGAGCTGGGAAACCGCTGGAGGTGATCATTTTGTTTGTCTGTTTTTCATAGGCGTTCTTTTGAGGATCTAAAAGTGCTCAAAGTGCGTAACAAAAGATGGCGTGAAATTGAATTGACTTTTGTGTATAGGATGACGGTGATGACAGATATCCAACTTCTTCAAAGGTTTGTCTTGTTTTTATGTGAGAAAGAGAAGGAGGTCCTCTACATCTCGATGCTATCAGATGATGAGATTCAATAAAGAGACACGAAGAGACGAGACAAAACAGATGAGAAGATGTGGAAAAGCTCAAGAAGAAGCAAAAGAAGAAGAAGTTGTACTCGAATTGCCGAATACAGAAAATATGGTCAAGAGTTTGTGTTAGAATCCTATGAGTAGTTAAAAGAAAACAGGATATGTGAATAACCATATCTAAAAAAATAGGTTAACAATGTGAACAGTGTGTGATTTCTCACAGTTCATAGATTAACATCTAGATCACCCTTTAGACGTTTGACTTTGAATATTTATTAACTTGGTGGAGGTATACCTCTATTTAGATACAAACAAACACATAACCACGAGCCGAGCTGTAAATATTCTTAACAATGTGCATTTTCAATAACATGAATACATTTTCAATTTAGACTAGACTCGAAAGATTTGACTCGTCACACAAAATATTACGTAAATAGTCAAATGCATCTTTGTTAAAAAAAAATCTATTCACAACAAAAAGTATATGGGAAATTGTGCTTTGAAGTTGCAATACTAAACATTTTTTGTTTTTTTTTTCAAAATATTGATCAGTTGCCTAAATCTGGAACGAGCTTTTTGTTTTTCTAGAAAAAAAATTTTTCCGTCCTGAGTTCTTAGAATCAGGAATAGAAATTTCAAAACTTCTTCGTGGGAATTTATGAACAATACTCATTAGGCATTATGTTACATATTATCACCCCTGTTTTTAACAAAAATTCCTATTTCAGTAATGATATATGTGTTTCTGTGAAATGTTTTCATTTCTAGATTAACCAAGTATCAAGAAATGAATAACACAATTCTAGTATCGAGTATCTAATTTGCTAATTTGCAGACTGTTTTTTTTTGCAAAATCTTGGTGTGGTCAAAAAAATAATTAGATATTTAATACCTACTAAATATCTAGTTGCAATGTTTAAAAAATCATTTTCTATTACTTTTTCTCTGTAATAGTACATTTGGAAACTTTCAATGTCATCAAGAATTGCCAAGTCTACAACTCTACAAGCTCTACAAAGGTGACGCTCTTGTTCTGGAATGGATTGAATTTGTATTTCACCTCAACTTTCTCTCCAATTCCCGGAAGTTTAATCAGAAAATATTATTTTGAAAAATATAGTTGGGAAGTTAAGATTTATTTTTGTCAGAGAAGTTGTGGGGATCCCTTTTCTATATAAAGTTTGGATAAATATGAAATACAAATAAAGTCTAGACCAGGTTTGAGAAAAGTGATGTTCGACACAAAAATTTCAGAGCAAACGAAACGTCGTTTTCTGAAATAATATCTTATGAAAAATTTAACAAAAACATCTCCCTTAATAATGTTTTTGGTTTGAAACCTGAGTTGGTAAATGTCATGAATTTCAAAACTAGATCAAAAGAAATATGGGTCTTTTTTGTGAAAGTTTTCAGGAAGACACAAAATGATCTAATTAAGTTTTCGTTTTTGGATTGCTGACCTGTCTGTCGAACTTCAACTAGACATCACAACAGCATCAAACAACATTTCAAACGAGTAAAAGTGGGTGGACATTCAAATGAGTTGGTCACCGTGATGCAGAAATAAGTTCAGATTAAAGATGAGACGTAAAAGATGTGTTAGTTGTAGTATAAGATGTTGAAGAAGAAGAAGAATAAGGAGAAATAGTTGTTTTGGTTGGAGCACAAGAGGTCTTTGTCATTTTTTGGCTTGATTGACATCTTCTACCAACGGAAACTCTGCTCTCGGACAAAGAACTTTTTGGTTGAAATCAATTCAGATTCAGAATTTACAACTAAAACACTTTCGAACTATGTATCTTGTTGCTCCAATTTCATTTTAAATAGATTGCGCAGATGGGTATTCCCCAAAGAACTTTGAGCCGGACGAATGAGTTTCAGTGAACAAGGAATTTTATGATATGACATGATGAAAGGATTTTTCTACATAAAACCAAAATTGGCTGCCGGAAGGATGATTGGTTTTTATAAATGTCAAGAATCAAATGATCAACAGGTGATTTTTTGTGCGTAGTATACTGGATAAAATATAAGAGAATGTGTAGCTTGAAGTTTTGTAGCTTTGAAAATACTGAATTTAGTAAGAATAATCAAATATTCTATAGAAAATTCACAATTATATTTTATTAATCGCAGAATGTTGTTGACAATAATAAGAATAATATTTTGATATTTGTACAGAAATATATCTACAGTATTTACTCTATTATTCTTTGAAGAACGACTAATTTTTGTTCTGTATGTATAGGTACAAGAATAATAGAAACTGCAATGATAATTTACGAATGTCTTATAGATTTGGAAAATTGAACGGTATTTAAGACATTAATGGCATAAAGATTTACCAAATATTTAGGAAATATAGGCTAGTCAGATCTCGAGTTAGTGCAACACCATTAGAGAAAATACGTCAAATTGTTTTTCTCTAAAACAAGTAGTCTTGTGCTATAAATATATAAAAAAAGGTGATGGCATATATGATGGATCTTGAAAACATTTTTATAATAGATAAAAATCCCTCCAAGTCATAAGCATAATAATCTCTTACAGGTTACCACCTAATTTTTTAAATAATAAAAAATAATAACACCAATTGAAATTGAAATTTTTGAGTACAGTAGTTTGATTACTGTACAAAGAGAACTAAATAAGTCCGCACAACTAGAAAATGTATACAACGAATATATGGATGGTCCCTGTAGTCTTTGTACCCGGCTTTGATGAAGATGACGAATACAGGAAAGAAAAGTGAAAAAAGCTGATTAGCGGAGAGAGCGAGGACGTAGGAAAACTTAAAAGAAGTCAAGGAAAAGACAAAAGAGCCTGAGGGCGATTTGTGACGACGCATGTCTTTAACGCAATTCTGAATCCTCGAGAATCTCAAATTCTTCTTATCGGCCGGCCACTGTTTCCTTTCAAGTAGACGCGGAGAACGAAAAGAATCAGTGAAAAGGGAAGAGAACCGTAGGTTTTTGGTGTTCTCTGAACAGATAAAAACACATAAATTAGACGTAAGAAAAAAGCATTGACTATTGCGTGGGGTGTGTTTGAGCTTAAAAAAATTATGAATAACACAAGGGAATTGTGGCGTAATTGCAAAGAAAAATGTAGACGAGAGGTACTGTAGGATCTCTAGGTTTTCAGCATGAGAAATTATCATGCGACCTTTTTTTAATAGTGGGGAATACATCATATATTTTTTAGCAGCTGGATGCATTTTTCTTATTATTATTCAGTTCTGAAAAATGTTTTTCGAGTATTGTAAGTTGAGAGGTTCTACGACAAACAGTTTGATAGGATATTGAATGAGTGTTACTGTACTTTAGAAAAATAGAAAATGCAGCTCTACTTTAAAGGCACACAAAGCTTTTCTCAATGGATCTAGCTCCGATCTCTGCCATTTCAATTGCTACTATTCCAAAACTTCACGAAACCACCGGTTACGAATAATTTATTTATGAGAGGATATCAAATGGTCGCTGTTTGTCTACAAAAGCGGATTATTCTAGATTTGACAATCAGTTTTCTGCTGAAAAACTCTTTCAACCATGTTTGAACTCTTTCTTGCATTTCACAGAAGAGGGAAAGTTAACTTTGATTGAATCTTTATTTGAAACAAGTACACAATTGAATTTATTCTATCATTTTTCCAATCAGAGTTCGCGACGGCTCGAAAGAGTTCTACAAAGGTTTTAAAAACACTAGAGAAGAAGAAGCTATATTTAAATATTCTTGGAATCAAAGTATGAGAAGAGAAAGAAATAAAAAAAAGAAGAAATGAGAAAAGAGAGAAATCTCTCAAACTCTTTACTACTTTTTCGTACTTTTGAAGAGAAACGATGAGATAAAATTTGGATGAATTGATTCTTGATTTTGAGTTCAGAAAATGGCAAATATTTGCAAAACGATGTTTTCTGCATGTTAAAACCTAATTTTTGTTTTGTGTTATCGCTGAGGGATCCGTCGTCACCACTCCTCCCCACGTCTACAATTAGAATTTCGAGATTCTGAGTTGGGTCGTTGTTTTAGTCTCTAGAGAATTCAAGACATTGCTTTGTTCAGTTGTTCCAAAAAAGAAACACGTAGGAGGCAATGTCATAGTTGAGCTGACAAAAGAAGAACGTCTTACTTGTCAATCAGACTGAGAAGACACAAAACAATGAAGTTTCTAAAATGAAGTTTCTAGTTTACTAGGCTTTAAGAATCTGGAGAGGATACAAGACGATTGAAGAACTTGCTCCGTCTCTTTGAAATGTGATATGGGCAACAAGTGTTACTTGGTTGAGACTATGGCGGAAAGAAATTGCCGCTTTTCTTCGGCGATCCAAACTCTGCATTCATCATAGATTCATAAAGACGTCAAAAAATGGGAATATTTCAGTGTCTAGTATCTTCCTCAAATGCAATTTTTCAATTAAAGTCTTTGTGTGACATGATAACTCGTTGTTCATATGGAATAGTAAATGGAATTGCTGACAAAAACACGAGTTCAAGGGGATAGGAAAATTCGGAGGCAAAACACATTACAAGGGAATTGGGCTCAGGAAAATAGTAAATTAATTCTAAGCAAAGTTCAGGTCAAACCTACATGTATGCATCACAATTAAGAAAAGCGTTACGTGAGATTTGGGGTCTGATAAAACTACAAAATAAGCAAGGCAATGAAACGGAGTACAGATTGAACGAGAAACAGGCACCATGTAAAGCGAAATCAGAAAATTGAATGAAAGAAGACGTGTATAATGCACGATATTGAAATTTCAGTTTAGAAAAACGAAAGGTGCTTCACGTTATAATTATGAGCTTCAATTTAAAATAAAATGGTTTCTTTTTTAATTCACGTTCTAGTGCTTCAATAAGGGCGCCTACATGCCTGCCTGCTTCCAAGGAAAATTCGCCTAGCGCATGCCAACTGCCAGACCACACATGAATTTTCACTTCAGGATGAGTTGGAGCTACGAAAAAAAACTCAAAAACTTTGATCGAACAGTTTTTTTTTATTTCTCGATATTCAAAAACCCCAAGCTTACACACTCCACTTTTAATATTATAAAAACGGCAGAAAATGATACGTGAACAGGAATAACGGGAATATCTAGAAAACGATAGTACATAAATTAAATGAAACAAAGTGCAAATCTATTGCATCTCCTGATTTACTGAAGATGAAGAAGGCAAAGCCTGTCCTTTGAGCACAAGAGCAATATCACGACGGAATCGAGTGAGGTTTTGTGTGAATGTGTCCTTATTTTTAACTGTCAAATTCATCTCCACGTTAGACATCAGTTGAGTGAAAAGCATATCAAAATCTGCTTGACGATCGTATGTTTGTTGGGATGTCAACTCGCGCTTCATATCAGAGTATACGTCTTCCTGGATAAGAATCAATCCGAGAAGTGGACGGGAAAGACTCCATTGACATTTCACTTCTCCAAACATCATCAACGTTATCACAGCTTGAAGCATCTGGAAAAAAAAAGACTGTAAATCAATTTATGATAAAGTTATTTTACCTTTGCGAGAATGTCAGGATGTTGCTTGATTGCAATAAGAATATTGTCACCTTCTGGATCCATGCCGACTTTATTCGTTGGTGGCGTCGATCTTGTCAGCCGACGGTACAAATAGTTGAGAATCGTATCCAGTGATGAACAAGCTGATGTTATCACGATTGCATCCACAGAACTAAGTCCCGAGTGAATTGATCGAAGAAGTGCACAAAACACGTCAACCGAGAGATTCGTCACAAACGGCATATTATCTTGAACAACGTGCTCCAAAAGATTATAATGATTTTGTGCTATCTTTGTATAGCTCTGAAAGAACGCATTATTTAATTTTAGCATAGGTCGTAATATGAACTGACGTGGAAATCATCTTGGGGAATACTTGTGAACAACTTCACAAACGTCGTAAGCGCATCCTGAAGACAGGAATCACCATAGAGTCGGAATACTCCAAAAGGTACATAAGCTCCAATAAGCGCATTCTTGAGAATCAAAAAAATCACTCCAATATTCTTGTATCTTTCCTTGTATACTCTGTCTTTCGATACTTCTGGCAGTTGAAGAAGCCTTTCTCCGTAAATCGAAACAATTTTTGAAGTTTCTTTGAAAAGAAGTACAGCTGAGCACGAACTCATTTCGAATTTCAATCGTTGCTGTCGATTTTGAACCATTTCGGAGAGAAGTCGAAGAATTGGAGTAACGACATCAGCACATCCAGGCCATTTTTCTACCGAGAACTGCATAATATTGAACACTTCTGGGTACCTGGAAAGAAAAATAATTGAAAAATAATAAATATTTATAGGAAAAACATACATCCATTCGAATAGAATTTGGAAGATAGTTTTCGTTGTTGATGCTATTGCCACTCCTCGAAGATCTCGACACAGTCCAGTAATAATTTTCTGTAAAAAGTTTGTTTTAGTTTTGAAAACGTTCATTTTTATAACCTTTAATTGTTCTTCTTCAACTCCTTGGCAATTATTCTGGATCACAGTGCAAATTCCTTCAACTGTATCTGAAAAAAGTACATTTGAAAATCAATTGGAATTGAATCTACCTGTAAGAGGACGAAGGAATCTTTGAAGCATTTCCTCGTCGTCCGAATAATCCGTTGTTAAAAGACGCGTTAGTGCTTCGTAAAACGTCGTTCGCTGTTTCATTGTTTGATAATCAATATTTGGACCAAGAAACATGAAATGATCGGCAGTGTGATTGTTCAATAGAAGCTGAACTTCTGGTAAACGGAATAACTTTCGAACTGCAGAATATCCAAGCGATAAATCCTTGAACAAAGATAGGGAAAGATCCAAGAGATCAGAGTTGGACGGCCAGAATTTCAGATTTGTGAGAATCTTTTGTACAATAACACCTAGCATGTCAGACTCTTCCGTAATACGCAGTTCTGCTTCAAGTGTGTCGTAGACTGCACTGGCTCGAGTGATTTGATCCATGATATACGCACGACGGAATTGCTCAAGCATGTGAATAAATGAAACTTCCAGTCGAAGATTTCCTTTCAGTGGAACTGTATTATTTGACAACTGAAGCCGATTATCATTGAATCTCATAACTGTTATACATCGGGCAATGAGTTCTCCGTCCATTTTATCGTGAACATCACTGCTTGTTGCTGTCGTCTTTCCGAACACAGCAGTTCCGATCAATGTAATCAACCAAACGAGACGACCTTCGGCAATCGCTGTATTGGCATCCTGTAAATACAAATTATAAGTTTCAAAAAAAAACAACTAAGTGTCTTACATTTTCAGATCCATTCATCCAGATGTTGGCATTTTGATCAAAGTGTTGAGTGAGAAGTTTACATGTGTTTTCATATTCGCATCTACATATAATCGCAAGATGTTCCATAACTTGAAGGGTTGCTCCTTGATCATCTAATGGATTCTCAGCTCCTTCTCTGACAATGCTCTCAACGTGTTGTAATCGACTCTCGACGAATGCTGTCATGATTTCTGGACAATAAACGTTGAGAAGATGCTCATCATTATTTCGAACATATGGAACAGACGTCACCATTCTCTGCCAGAATGTCATAAGAAAATATGTACTGTTGGCTGAGAACTCCATCATTCGTAGGCTTTGTACAGTGAATTCCGCGAGTAACCTTAGCATGTGACTGTAGCAGGGAACAGCGATGAGCTCGCACAGCTGATAATTTGTTTTCAGACGAGCAATCAAACGGCAAAACTCGTGGAATGCGGCCTAAATCAGGTATATAAATATGTTTGCCTTTAATTTTTCATTATTCTTACCTGGTCACTAAGCTTCCCAGGGTTCATAATTACACTGACAACTCCTTCAACAAGTTTTTGAACGTAAGCCTGTCGCTCTGTTCCATTGAAAAGCGTTCTTCGAATACTTGCCAATTGAGCTATTATTGTCATCACTTTTTCACTTGATTCTTGTGGAAGCACATTTAAAAGTTTGAACATAAGCTGTACAATTTTTCCATCAGTAAAACTTGCTCTCCATGCTGTTGGGATTTGCACATTACAGTTGTCTTCACTTGTTTCGTCTGTCAAACTTCCTATATAATCAAAAAGTAGACATTGGAGATTCAAGTTGAGAACCGCGTGAAGAAGACCCAATTGGCGATCGTTCAGATTTCTGTCCACATTATCGTTCAAAACATTCAGAGATACCGAGAAAATCTCATATAAAAAATCGTCCCTGAACTGCGAAAGATTCTTGCGATGTTTGTTAACTGAATCCATTCCCGAAGCTGAATTCATGTCAGCAACGAGTAAGGTTAACAGTTGCACGGCCAGCATACTTTCCTCGATATTATCCATGTTGATTGTTTTGACAAGGCTATCAACCGGATCACGAAATGGATATTCAATTTTTGTGTCTTCTGTTTGATTTTCTGTGGGATTTTGATACGTCCATTCTTGTTTCGTGAGTCTTGCAAAAAGTTGGCAAAGTGATGTGACGAGATATGGAGGAAATTGAGGTGCACCTTGACCTAGCATTTCCAATAAATATTTTGCAAGCTCGAGCTTCTGAACAGAAGTGATGCTAGTTTTTCCGCCGAGAAGTTTCATTAGTGTGGTGCTTGCTACCATTGGTCCGTATGGGTACTGAAAATCATTATGTAAATTGTTTAACACTTTTATTATTTCGACTTACATCTCCTCGTGCAAAGAGAAGCATGCATCTTTGAAGGCATTCGGGTGACTCTGACAGTTCCGCAAGGTTACTCTCGGCTCGGTGTCGGGCTTGCGGATCGACACTCTCATATAGATCTTTGCATAGACTGTTTAGTACCTAAAATAAGATTAGAATGCACATTAAGAATTTTGAAAATGCTAACCGGTAATTCATCCATTTTTGAAGACTTCGAATCCGCTGTTCAGCGATTCACTCCTAAAATATCCAATTCAGAAGTAATTATAGCTTGAGAAAGAGGAGAAAAATGTTTTGAAAAGCAAAAAGAATGTTTAAAACGGATAAAATTAATTCGGCGTCTTCCCACCGTTAATTGTTTCGAAAAACTGCAAACTTTGGTGATGATTTGAGTTTCTGAAAGACGAAACATCTTGTCCTGGTGAAGTACACGGCGGATGGCCGATAAAAAAGTTAGGCCATCCTTTCTCATCCTACTCTACATCCCACAGGCTCTCTCGCCACAATTGGCATCTTTTGGCAGTTTCCACTATTTTCAGAATTCGTTATCTGTTTTCTGATAACAAAAACAAGAAAAACAGAATCTTTACGACTACTTCTTTATTTATCCGCTCTAACCACTCATTCTACGCAGATTTTGAATGGCAGAGCGGTGAGTTTTGAAATTTAATCTGTAGTACAACATGCAGTTGGAAATGCCAAAAATATCAATAATTTCAGAGATAAAGATGAAATCTTTAGTTTAAAAAGTTATCAACGTCCAATTGTCTATCATTCTGAATATAATGTAACTGCATTTGGAATCGAACATTTACATCCATTTGATTCTTCGAAATGGAGAAGAGTCATTACACATTTGAAAGAAATGAATCTGATCACTGATGAAACACTCGTTGAGCCAAATCTACCGACATTTGAAGAACTCACTAGAGTACATGATAGAAAGTAGGCACATGAAAGTGTTGTGAATGTGATTGAATCGTGGAATTGGTTTATGAAAAAATCATGTTTGTATGGCCCCATACTTAAATTGAAAGAAAATAATTAAGCTCATAACGTTTATAGTTGACATTCTAAAAAAAAGTTAGATGAGGCGTTCAACAATTTCAACTAATAAAAAAAATTTATTCATATTATTTTAGATATCTGAAAAGTGTTCGAAATCCTATTAAAGCAGCACAAATCGTCGAGATTCCATTTGTCGGTTGCCTTCCACCGTGCATTATTGAAAGCAAGTTATTGCATCCACTACGGTATCATTCCTAGTAATTGTTGTATTCATTTATTTGTGTTTTCCAGTTTACAAGCCGGTGGAACAGTTTTAGCTGCCAATTTGGCTCTAAAACATGGTTGGGCGATCAACGTGGGTGGTGGTTTCCATCATGCTTCTCGTATGTTTTTGTTATTCCGCAAGAAAAATAGACGCTATGGGATTGTACAGCAGCCTATAATTTCAGATTCGGGCGGAGGTGGATTCTGTTTTTACGCTGATATCACCATGGCAATTTTCGATTTGTTTGACAAAAAGGCAATTGCCAACGCGATTGTTGTAGATTTAGATGCTCATCAGGTACTGGAAAAAACATTTGAAAGAATATAAAATACCGTATATTTTCTATTGATGCGTGCGGCACCTTCACTGCTCAACTTTGACAGCATATAACTCAAAGGAACACGTGTAGTCAGAAAATCCCATTCCGCTTTGATCTTCGAAAAATGCGGGAGTTGAGACGCAGACATCTCATTTGATTTGGAATGGTTAAGAACGTGCTGACGTCACAATTTTTCTGGGAAAAAGTCCCGCATGTTTTGTAGATCAAACCGCAATGAGACAGTCTGACATCACATGAAGGAAGTATTTTGCCTAAAATCATAGATGGCCGATATCTGAGCTTTCAAAGTTAGAATTGTCCTCAAATTTTAGCTACCTTACAGTTACGTTAAGAATTCTATAGACTACGGTATCATTTTGGAAAACCATTTGGAACGTGAATGAAATATGTCTAGCCCGTAAAGATATTTCTCAAATATTAGATATTAATTCGAAATATTAATCACAATATTAATTGTTTAAAAAAATTATTAAAATTTAAGAATCCAATTTTTTGCTTGAATCATACTTTAAGGGAAATGGCCATGCACGAGACTTTGCTGACAATCCGAATGTGTTTGTATTTGATGTTTTCAATCCATATGTCTATCCACATGATCGTGAAGCTCGTCAATTTATTAACAGAGCGGTTCATGTAAATGGTCATACGACTGATACTTCCTACCTCTCGTAAGTATTCATAGCGGCTTTCTGCTTTCACTGACCGACTTTATTTAGCGAATTACGCAAACAACTGGCACAGTGTTTAATTGATAGAGAGAAAACTACTCCTCCTGGTTTCGATTTCATTATGTTCAACGCTGGCACAGACTGTCTACTTGGTGATCCTCTGGGAGCAATGAAATTGAGTCCACAGGTGTGTGAAAGCAAGGAATATTGTTATACGAGTTTGGTATTTGGTGTATAGTCTATTTTGAAATAAGATGTTGCATATTTTTTTGAAAATCAAATTTTCAGTGCATAATTGCTCGAGACGAAGTTGTGTTCAATCTAGCAAAATCAAAAGGAATTCCAATTTGCATGGTAACCAGTGGAGGGTATCAGAAGGACAACGCGCTTCTCATTGCAAAATCAATTGAAAATCTCCAGTCAAAGAATCTCATCAGTATCAAATAAAAAAGTTATATCAGCATATCTTTTCCTTATAAATTATTTTTTATTAAACTATTTTTTATTGTTTAATGGCAGGGGAAACTAAATAGATAGAAGGATCAAGTTCAAAATTTCATTTTAAAATCGAATGGATGATTTTGAAACATTCTATATCAACCCGATTCCATTAAAAATAAAACAATCCAAAATAATACAAAGTACTCTGAATATGAACTTTTCCTAAAACTTTCAATTTTTATGAATCCTCGACTCCTCCCAAATTTTCACTTTATGTGGATGTCACTAGGTCATCATCGGGTAAAGGGTCACACAGAGAGACACAGTCATTTCTCGCCTATATCTTTTATTTGATTCTTCTGTCGATTGCGACATGATTTGCTTCCGTACAGCTTTCATTTTAATTCTTGGAGTAGTGATAGGCACGACAGCAAAACGACACAATGTTCGAAGGCATGTCAATGGTAAATGGACTGATAAACATTGTGAAGAACCACCTAGTTTGGTTAGTTTTTGTTTTTTTAATTGAGAGTAAATAGTTTCACTAGCATGTTCTGGATATTGTTAGATATTTTTACATAGATTTATTCAATAAGTGTGTAAATATGCGTGAAAAATGGATGAAAGTATAACCCAAGTGTAAGTTTAGGAAAATCTCGAAAATCGGCCAAAAAGTCATATAGATATTCATGTTTATCCCCCATCAGTCTAAAATGACCAAATATAAAAATTGAAGTTTACAGAAAATTGTTAAACTTTAAAAAAAATTCAATTAACTTCTTGGTAAATTGCCAAATTTTCAACACAAACAAGAACTGGACTATTTGAGAAATTCGGAACAGTGCTTTCAACCTATACAATGTTTAAGTAAAATAAATTTAAACGTGATTAAAATAATCCAATATTATTTTTCGGTGAACTTCCAAAATTATGAAAAATGAAATCTGAGTAATTGCTACCCTTCAATTGTAATTTTAAACATTTTTTTAAAAAATGGTTTCAGAAGTTACTATAATATTTGGTCACAGCACAACAAAAGTGATTTTTAACAACTTCTTCAATATCACTTCGGTTGTAACATAGTATTTAATAAAAAAACATTTTTTCTTAAACATTTAATTAAACCGATACCTGATTATGTGTTTACAGCTGAACACAAAACAATAAACTAAAAGTAAACAGTTTTTAATGAATAAAAATTTTTTGATTGACCCGTCACAAATTATATCGCAACAAAAAAATGAATAGAAAGTTCAATGCCCTTTTCAAACCGTGTTCCGATTAATACCTTCCAATTACCGAAGTTGATCTATCTTTCATTTTTTTCTTTTTTCTTTTATCGTTGCACTAGTTGCCCACCTATATACGCAAGTACGGTGCTTGACACCGTTGCTTTCCATCTTTTCAATCGCACTTTTCCCGAAAAGATTATCTTATTTCCTTTTTCTCTGCGCCCAGTAATACCTAGTGTTCATTTCATAGGTCAAATTTTGAAAAAAAGATAAGGTAATCGACATCAACAATCATAAAATGTTTCAGAAAGAGGATCTTGCTACATGGATGCAAATTTCAATGAGTGGTCAATTTGATGATACAGCATTAGAGGAATGGAGTACAAATGGTAAAGAACCTGAGATCTGTGAGAAATCTCCAAAAGCTGATGGAGTTACTACGATTATGGAGAGAGCTCTATGTCCATGGGATAGCAGGTAGTAATTTAATGTTTCATTATTTTCCGACGTTTGATGTGTTGAGACGTTTTATAGAAAAATTCAAAAATTGAAATGTTTTTTCCAGAGTCAACTACCAAGAGAGCCGAGAACCTAAATTGATTGCTGAATCAGTTTGTCTATGCCGTAAGAGCCGTGGTTCTACAGGAGCTTTCTGTATGCCAATTGTTCGAAAAGTTCCAATTCTCCGACGTGTCTCTTGTGATCGTTCAACAGGTTTATGGAATTATGTAAGATCAACTGAGCTAATAACTGTTGGATGTCATTCTGTATTGCCAAGAACTCAAAGAGCAGCACGTCTTGCCCATTTATCATCTTCTCGTATTATTGTTTAATCATTTTTGGGCTTTATTTATTTTTATATTATATATTTTTACTTTGTTTTATTCTCATTTCTTGTCATTTCTCGTTGTCATTTTCTAATTACGGTTTAATTATGTTGTCTTTCAAATAATCCAATTTACGGGTGTTCTTCAAAACCTTATTCAAACTTTCAATAAAACTTCCAATTTATTTTCATTCATAATTGTATCGAAAAAGGTTTCTTTGATGGAAAAATAAAGAGCATGATTGAATACGAGATGACAGAGAGAAGAAAATAGGGAAAGAAGGCGACAGTAAATCCATATGAAGTTAACATCTTTGAGAAGGTTAGGGTGCTGGAATTATTTTGAATTGAAGTAGTACACAAGCAATTCGTTAATTTTTGGGCTTTCAATCAAATTATTTTTATTTCGTTTTTGAGTCACAACTTGTCAAAATATAATTTTAACATTAAAAAAAAGAATATTCAACATTGCAAAATTCTCCTACTTGAAATTAATTTTTTCTAGAAGTTTGAAGCTTGGAAACTATTTTTTTCATTCATCTAGTTTTCTACTGTGCTGTCCAATTGATGAGATTATTTTGCCATTTATGATACCGTAGTATCATTAAAAATATTAAACACTTCTTTGGTTTTCTTGATTCAAAAGTTTTCAATTTTTCTTCAAAAATCTTCGAAGCACTCTTTTTTTCATAGAATGATGTAAAAACCTTATTGATGCGAGAAACCACATTACACATCTCGATTTGCTGGCAACTTTCACATTTGCTCCATCAAATTGCTCAAATAAAATACAAAGAGCAGTGTTGCATGGAAAAGTGAAAGAAATTGATAGAATTAGTAGAAGTACAGTCATTGCAATCATTTGATGGTTTGGTGGAAGATATGGGTACGATGAAGTTATGATAAGAAAGAATTGAATTTTAATGGAAATAAAGTATCCTCCGAGAATAAGAATTCTTCTGAAAATTAATTTTTTCAGTAGCAAATGTTTTTCATTGAACCTGGAAATATTAACTCTTGTTGACACCATAACTGGAATCAATTGAAGAATTGGGTAGAACACTGAAAAAAGTAATGCAGAATGTGTTGTCATTCCATAATAAGTGAATATGAGAGCACTGTATGTCTGCATTAATGGAACTCCAATCGACTGAAACAAGACGAAATTTAAGAAGTAATTAAATGGTTACATACAACATTAATGACCATCAATAGGAAAACAAAGAGAGCAGGATGAGAACTTTTAACTGGTTCTGGAGTATTTCCGTCGATTGATACAGTTTCAGTACATTCTTCTGTTGGATATTCATCGGGACGAAGAATCAAGTATAGAATTCCTAAATTATAATTAGACACTTTGTTTAAATTTCAATAAAATCATGAAGGTTTTATTTTTAAGTTGGGTTTCTGTAATAGGTAGGCATGTCTTCAGGCGTACATGTCTGTCTACGAAGTCGACCTAAACAACAGTCCTAACGTAGATTTATGTATTCCGTTCTCACTTCAATCAGTTTGTAGAAGTTTTTAAGTGAAAAAGGTTCGCTTGTACAATGGCCGTAGGCAGCCTTGAAGGCACGCAGGCAACAAGTCGGAGTTTTGAAAAATCACGGTTTTTTTTTCGATTTGTATTGAACTATCATGACTCTAACCTCTTCATTGCGCGGATAACGAGTTACTGTAACTCATTTCGTAAGTTGACACTCGTTGTCCGCGTGGCGAGACCCATGCGGGTAAAATACGGAGAAAATATGGAATAATTTCTCTAAATGTATGTCTTTTCGTAGTAAAATGTTTCCACCATAATTGGAAATATAGAAGTGAACTACTATTAAATATTTGAAATATTGTAAATTCAAACCTGCAGAAGCAGTAAGACCTGCAGAAAGAAAAGTTGGAGATATCAATTCTGAAAGTAAAAACATGGAATTTGCAAGAAAAGTTCCCATTGAAAAGGCTGCGGCTAAAAATAAAAAGTTTGTAGGTCTCATGCTCTCAGGTACAGCAAGTCGAAGTACTGCAGGAGCACAAACAAAACCACTTCCAGCTGAATATCCCATCACGAAACGGCCAACAAATGAGCAAGTCGTTTGGAAACTTAATAAATAAAATTTAACGAAAACGATAAAAATGTGAGATCTAACATGGGAATCGCTGAAATTATTGCTCCGAGAAGAAGTAATCGGGCACATTTATCAAGTTCTTCGTGTAGTTTGACTTCGTGAAAAGAGAGAAAACAAGTTGCAATAAACTTCCCAATTGGAAATGCAGCTGTTACAAGAGAAATCTGCCAAATAGTTTGAAATTCTTTAGGATCAACACTTGACTGTTGAAATATCTGAAGAGAAGACACAAGTGCTAGAATAAGAGCAAGACGCATGTCGATGGAAGGACAATGAAAATAGAGCAATCTGAATGAAGTTGAGTAGTAATATGAAAGAATCTGCATTTGACACATCAATTTTTTCATTCTATCCAATTATCTAGTAAATTATACAAATGATGGAAATGATGAATCCGTAAATAATATTTTGGTGCGATTTAGACAAATATAACAGCGAGAATAGGGGGAAAACGATTGGTTGGGTATATTCTGAATCTTGATGGGAGTGTTTGTAGGTGAATTTGACAGAAAATACTATTTTCGCAAAAGAGCGGATAAAACAATTAACCTTAAATGATTGATGAAGAAATATAGATATAACTTAACAAACAAGTGGAAGATTTTGGTATGATGAGAAAGAAAATTGGCACAAATTTCGTTTTCCAAATGAAACAATGCTAGGATTGATAAAATTATAAAATTTGTTCATTTGGGGAGAGGCTCCGTTTTAAATTTGGACGAGCTGGTTTAATGAATTAGATAAGAGCAACGGGATAAAAGTGAGGAAAGTGTACTTTTTTAAAGTTTGGGAATAGAGTAGAAGCCATGAGAGTTACACATGCTTGATGTCACGTTGTGTCAGAATTTTCTGGGCCAGCGTAGTAACTGTATGTTCAGGAACACGCAAATCAGTTGGCAACAGTCCATTTGCTGTTACTTTATCCAGAATGCTCTTGAGAGTGACCATGTCTTCTTCTTGTTTGAAGTCTTCCGCAGCAACAGCCTCATCGAGGAATTGATTTATAACAGTCTTCACTCGGGACACCCATGCTTCCTCGGCTTCTTTTCGATGAATATTGACTTCTGGTGCAGCAGGGAAACATACAACCACCATCGTCATATTATCCCGACTTCCTTTCACAAGGCATTCGTCGAGAACATCGTCGCACACCTGAATAATTTTGCAATTATTTAAGTTTCTAGACTGGAAATTATTCCTCTACTTCCAATTGGAAATTTTTGTATTTATTCAAAAATTTACGTTTTGTTCTAAAACTGAGAAATTCATGAATCCAAATCATAAAAATATGCCACGTGGAAGGTTTAAAATGGATAAATAAGGGTGGAAAAGATTTTTATTACATTTTCTCACATTTTGAGAAATGTCGTTACAATTCTTTCCAGCAAAAATATTGAAACTTCGAGTCGGTTTTCGAAAAATAAGAGCACTTTTTAAAATGTCACTGTTTCTCGGAGTGAGATACAATTTTTAAAACGGAATTCAAAACAAAACTTTTTAGTTTTGGTAATTAATTTTGGAAAATGATTGCATATCGGTTTGTTCAAGTACAAAAAATACCTCTCTCAAATCAGAGTGAACTGAAAGGCGATCTTTCACAAACTCTGCGAGTTCTTCATTCGTCATCACATCGTAGATTCCGTCACATGCAACAACCATAAACTGATCATTTTCAAGATTTCTCTCTCGGATGTAAACATCTGGTTCAGGAGAGACAAGTTGTTGATCAGCAGGTAGTCGCGGATCATCTTTATACTCGTAGTCTCCGAATGCTCTGCTTACGGCCAGACTTCCATTTATTCTTTGAATCATAACAGAACCACCAGCACCCTCAATTCGTTTTCTCTCCTTTTCCAGATATGGTTTGTGGTCCTCGGTACCGAAAATTTCATTTTTTCCAGCAACAACCGCACGGGAGTCTCCTGAAAACATGATTTATTGAAAGTCTTTATTCAATCTTTTGTGCAACATTTTAATGACATACCGAGATTTCCGATAATGAAATGAGTTGGAGTGACAATGGCACACACTGCTGTACATCCGCTTTTACTCTGAAAATATAAAAATGGAGTGGAAAATGTTATCCGGCAGATTAACTTACGATATCATTGCTCGTTTTACTGATTTCATCAAAACTCAAGAATCCTTTCTTGATTCCCTTTTCGAGCAGTTTTAGTGTACTGTCTGTGAGAACTCCGTTGTTTTCCTCCAAAGTTTTGGTCATCTCACGAAACTCTTCGCTTGAAATGAGGTGTTCAAGAAGCTGCGACGATGCTCGATTGGCGATGTGGTGTCCAGCATGTCCATCGAAAACGGCAAAGAATGACCAATCCTTGTAGGGGGAGGATTGAGACATTATAGCCTGTAACGAAGCAATTTTTCATAGATTAACTCAATTAAAAGTCTAACCTCAGCAATGTGTGAATCTTCCATACATATTCTCCAGCCCTGCATAGACGACATTCCATATCTGATTCCCTAAAAATTGTTTTTAAATTCATATCCGGAAAGAAAAAATATATTTAAAATTTTGAGTCACATATGATTTAACTGCATACCCAGATGGTTCTCAGAAACTCACATTTCCTTCTCCATGGACGTTAGTTTTGTCGGTTTTCGGTTTGTCGAGAAACGCTCCCATCGTCTTCGCGTCGACTTCTACTAAACCCGCACTGGTAACTCGCCAAACACGAAGCTCGTCGCTGCTACTGCTTCGAGGCACCACCGGAATGGGCTGGCACTCTGAAAATAAATTAACTGTGGAGAGAAAGGTTGACGCTGCCGTCGCAACAGCCGAACAGGTTAACGCAGAAACAAAAAAGAAGCGGCCACGAAGCATTATAGCTTTTCGCTTCAAAAAACAAACCGACTCATGCATTGATTACTCGTGACGAATTATGTGGAATTGAAAGAATATACATGGGTATTGGTGAGAAAAACCATGAGAGAAAATAGTGTTCACGGTTGAGATACGGAGATGGAGAGAGCGGGAAAGCAGAGAAACTAACAATTACCGCTGGCAGAACACACGTGAAGTCATCGAATTTCAAGTTAACTTTTTGATAGAAAGACAAACATGACATCATTTTTTTTTGTATATTTTACATTAAAATTCAATGACGGTAAAAAGTAATAAACATGCAAAACAATGACGACCACAATATTATCTTTCAGAGAACACTGATTCATAAAGGTTAAGTTCAAACACAATAAGATTTCGGCACATTATCCAAGACCCATGTATATTCCTAAAACTAAATATCTTTACCTTGGTCCGAGGGAGTTCCGAAAATAGATAGCGAAGCAATCGTGGACGCAGTTTGCCGAATTTCCGGAGCAAATGATTCGTTGAGATTTCCGTGAGTCTTCGGTTCAGCAGAAGACGCGATTTGCAAATCTGCACGTGAAATCGTCATTCTTCTCGGGGGAAAAAATATATCAAAAGACGAAAACAGGACAACGAAGAAGATGACGACGATATATTCAAATACGCACTACTGTTCCTTTCCACCACCGACTTCCCGAGTAGTGGGCGGATCAAATTCAATGGGTTGGTTTTTAGAGTTCGATTTAACGTCTTGCGACTTTTGAATGTACACAATTTATTTCTGGTCTTTATGGACAGCAAGGGTAGCAAATCAACTTTGTACAAAGTTATTGGTCGGAGGACGGAGGAAAGTGATAACTACTCTTCAGAAAAGACCGTGAAACTCGTGCTTTTAAAAAAGAGTGACCTGCCTAGAGAGACTGCTGACGTGCCAGATACATTATTTCTCTCACGTACAGAAATTATCTCATTTCGAAGAAGTTGGAAATCATGAAAAAAAATTGAGGAGAGTAGAAGAAAATCACGTGGATAATATGACGTTAAATTAGATAAAGCTATTTGTGTTCTTTTTCGAGTAAAAAAATGAAAAAAGCAACGAATCAGCGGAGCCACAGGAACTTACATTCTTGTGTAGAAATGAAAAACTTTCTTTCTTATCAGTAAAAATATTACGGCAAAAATGTATTGTATCGCCGATTTCGTTGAGAACTACTGTTCTACTTTTAATTTTTGACAAATAAAAATAGGCTAACTGGGTTAATAAATCATTAGTGAGCTTTTCCAGTTTTTGAAATAATTTAAATTTTGCTAAATCGCCGATTTTGTATTAACGTATAATTTTGATAGCAACAGAGAGTGCGAGGAAAGTTTTTCATAATCGGAAAGTTAAAATGTGAGAAAGAGGTATGACGAAATCAGATTTGTGGTGTCTTCCCGCGCCATCACCGTCTGTTTTCCAAAAAGGAAAAGTGTTTCGAGTGACGGCTCCTTTTATTCCCGTCCTTCTTTCTTTTCTGTCTTTAACGTCGTCGTCCACATGGACAGGGAGAAAAGAGGCAAACTGAGAGAGGAAAACAATCGAAAGATGCGGTCGAATCGAGGGCACACACGCACACTTGGAGAAACGAACGAGTGCAGTAGAAAAATTGAAACGCGTCAATACAAGCGCACAAAAAGCGCGTCAGCAAGCGATAGTTAACGCAATTGGAAAATAGAGGCGATTCAAATGCATTTTTATCGAACGAAATGAAAGCTTTTTTCTCATTAGCTTCCTAAATCTCAATAGGGGTTAATTTAAAAATACATACGTCAGAAAAAATCTTATTTGTGAAACTGTAAAAAATGCATACAAAAAAGGTCACATCGGAATCAGGGGTGTGCGGCAAATGGAAAAAATTGCCGAGCTCGGCAAATCGACAATTGCTGGTTTTTCAAAATTTGCCGAGCTCGGCAAATTCGGCAAATCTCTTTTTTCAATATTTGCCGAGCACGGCAAATTCGGCAAATTTGCCAAGCTCGGCAAATTCGGCAAATTCGGCAAATTTGCCGTGCTTAACAAACTCGGAAAAATTTGATATTTTTTATGTTTTTTGGAGCACCAAAACTACTGAATTCTTAACACACATCTGGTTTCTGAATAAGTTCCGCGTAGTATGTCTGTTTAAGCATCAAAATAGCTCAATTTTGTGTCATTTTACTAAATTTTTGGCTAAAAAATCAATAGTTTTAGTCAAAATTGTACTGTCAAATTTTTGACGTGTGCGGCAAATTTCGAAATTTGCCGAGCTCGGCAAATTCGGCAAATCTACTTTTTTGAAAATTGCCGAGCTCGGCAAATCGGCAATTGCTGGTTTTTTAAAATTTGCCGAACTCGGCAAATCGGTAAATTTGCCGAATTCGGCAAATCGGTAAATTTGCCGAGCTCGGCAAGTCGGCAATTTTCGGCAAATCGGCAAATTTGCCGCACACCCCTGATCGGAATTGAAACGAATCAATTGAAGAAATCTAGAAATAATTCTAGAAGTTTTGGGCGAGATGCAAATGCGCTCCATTCGGAAACGACATACTAGCGGAAGTTTAAATTTTAGTTTTTTGTGCATTTCTCGTACAACGTTAATTTTGCAGTTTTACTGGAAAAATCATTCATCCAATAAATAGTTATTATTTATTACCAATAAATTTCACGGAGTTCTGGCCTCCGGCAATGTTATCAAAGACGTTTTGCATGTTTTTCCTCCGACTTATATCTTCAGAGGGATAAAAAAGCAGCAAAAAAGTATTTTTCATCCGTACATGGTCAAGAAAACCAGGAATGGTTGATAGTATGCCTCAAAACAATCAAAAGTTTTATTAAAGTTAGTTCGAGTTCCAAATTATACTCGTTATTTTTCCCGTAAAAGACAAGCGTCACAAACTTTCCAGTGGTACTGTAGGATTACTGTAGTTTTGGGAAAAATGAGCTTTTGCTCTAGAAACTTTGGAAAAATTCGAGAAACTCTGAAGAATTCTGAAAAGTTCTGAAAAATGCTGGAAAATTTGAGAAACCAGGAATGGTTGGTAGCATCTTTAAAAACTCTAGAAATTTGAATTGCCGAATCGCCGAAAAACAGTTCCGGTAGCGATTAAGCAGACGAAAACATCCAACATCACCATGGAGAAGATGTTCCTTGATTGATGTCAAATGATGAGACAATTCTTGTCGTTCGGTAGCAGCCACTGTTGAACAGTCATGGAATTTGCTTCAGGTAGATCACTTGATATCTACGTCAAAAAGAGTATTCTGAGCATCTCCAAGAAGTTAGAGATTATAATGCAAACAACCTGGGGGATCCAGTATCTTCACGATTTTCCAGCCATTTACAGAGGTATTGCAGCAAGAAATTTCTTATGGTAGTGAAAATTTTGAGATTTGATAATTATTCGTTTGACTCGAGCAATGAAGAAAACTACAAAACTGATAATGAGGAACATTATTGATGATGTCTTTGGGAGTCTTGTTGGATTTAATAATATTATCCAAAAGTGGATAAAGTTGGTTTAGAAGTGACGCCGCTTTGATGAGCTTTATTTTGAGAAGATCAAAGAAGTATAATTTGATTTTGGTAACACGTTTCATCAAAAAATGCAAGAAAAAAGTCACTATTTAACAAGTCAATCCCATGCCAAATCGGTGGCAAGGTTCGAAAGATGCTACCAGATTAGGATGAGATTTACTCGTTTCAATGACTGAACCGAACTTACCACTATGTACTATTCTGAGCAGAAGTAAAGAAATGAACAAGTGAAGAATAAGAAAAAAGAAAGGAAGAAACATTCGTCACTGTCTTATGCGTCATGTTTTAGCATACAAGAGCGAAAGTACAGTCTCCTCCTTCTTTGCTCACTTCTTTAGTTGATATGAGAACGAACACACAAATAAGGTTCAATGCTAGGAATAAGGAATTGTTGAATCTGAGTCGGTCCAAAAGCGGTCATAACAGTGCCGCTCCTTGTTCAAATAGTACTTACAGCCCTCTTGATGACAGAGAAAAGGCGCATGTACACATTCAACGGATTAGCACACGTTTCCCGACGGGAATTCGAAAAATGTGCTGATAATAAATCATTCGTATTAATAGGTAACTTAATGAAATGAATTGAATTTCTGAAATTTCACGTTATAATAATAAAGGAATTTAATGAATTTTTAATGTTGAATTAATGACAATAAGACAGCATTAAAAGACAATTTTCAATCTAAATATTCTCTCAACTTAAATTTCCCCACTTGAAAAACTTGCATTTTTCAGAGCTATCAACAAAACTACAATTAGAACATAAAAAACGTTTTAAACAAACTTGTTTGATTTTGGATTAAAATACAAAAAACCCATTTTGGAAAGAATTTAATCAATTGATTCGGTTTTTTTCTATTTTGAATTTAAACATTCATTTAAAAAATTTTAGTACGTAAATATCTAAATATATCGGTTTTAAGGTACAGTAACTCGAGATCCACGTGCCGAGATGAAGACATGGCAGAAGTTCTGATCTTCAAACGTCTACATAATAACAACTCCGTTTACTCTTGTTGATGTCTTTTACATCAAAAAGACCAATTTTCATCAATGATGATAGTGATAAGATACATTCCTAATGATCTGGAAACATAACTTTAATATTGTACTTCCAATTCATGAATTATCACACAAACTCCATTCTATCATAGAAACGTGATCTTACACATTCTCGAATATATTTTTTGTGAATCATTTGAATGTATCTTCAGATGTCTGCAATGCATTTTTCTATTCCCAGATTGAAAGACAATCTGGCTCCTTGTTGCACTACACCACAGATCGAAAAAGAAGAGAGCAGCAGTAGCAGTGATGAAAAATCGGTGTAACCGAAATACTTCCGTTGACGGTGTCTCGATTACAAAGATGCCATTTGGTCACGAAAACGTCGCCACTTTTTCCAGAAGACTTTTAAAGTGCTTCTGAGGAATGCCTCGAAAAAGAAGATCTGAAGACGTCGACGCTATGGTTATTGCAACTTCTCCTATCAAGGTAACAACTATATTTTATCTATTGTTAATTGTTTATTATGATTTTCCAGATAAAAGTTGAACAATTCATTGAAGAAACTTCAAGTATGGATGTATATATTCCAGCACTTGACAGATTTGCTGAGGATACGTCAATGCTAGGTTTCAGATATCTGCACACAAGATATAAAACATGGTTTCGGTACGTTTATGGTTGTTACGTTAAGTAAATTGTGATTTTTGAAAACTTTTCATGATGTTAAATATTAATTTCGACTATAAATTTATGATAACTTGAAATTTCGTTTTGGAGTAGGTGTGCCCGACAAATTTCAAAATATTTGGTGCTCGACCTATACGATCTTGTTTTCACATAAAAAACCAAACTCTATCAGTGCAATTTCTAAAAAAAATTTCAGAGGCGGCGACTGGTGACCGGCTTATGATCTTAAAGGGGGAGTAGAGTTTGTGGGGAAATATATGTTTCTGACTCTAATTGTGCTCCTGATACCGAATATCGATGTGAAAAAAATTTAAAAAATTTCCCTGATTTTATATTAATTTTTAAAATCCGCAAATCCATTGGATGCCTATATGAGAGATTTCAAACGCAAGATTTTCCCGCCAGAGACGCCCCGCCCACGAAACCGTGCCGCACGTGTGGGTTTACGAGATTAATTTTTTCCTTCTATTTTTATTTAATTTTATGCCGATTTTTTCCATTTTTTCGCTGTTTTATATCGAAAATGTTGTTATTTCGCGTTAATTTATGCCTTTTTATTGATAAAAATCAACAAAATTCCATTGAAGTTCCATTTTCAGCACAACATCGACGGAAAACAAGGAAAATTACGGCGACACGACGTTTCTAGGAAAAGTGAGCATTTCATTTAAAAAACATTTTCAAAAAACAATGTAAAAGTGAAAAGCATTCCGTTCGCTAAAAAATTAGGCCTAAAACATCTTTAAAAAATCAACAGTTTGTCGATTTAGTCGGTAAATTCCAATTTTCATCCAAATACTCATCATATTTCCTTTACAAATCACAATAACGAAAGTTCTCCACATTAATACAAACATTTAACATTCCAGATATCCGGAATACGTTGATTCGTAGTGCACCCAAGGACAAACTTCAATTTTTGTTTTTTTTTGTTATTTTTTTTCCCAGAAATGTGATTTTTTATAAATTTTATTGAAAATAAATAGTTTTATAATATATATTTTATAATACACACGGAATAATGATACATTTATTGTCCATGGTTGCTTCCACCTCGTTTCGCGTCGATTTTGTGTTGAAAATGGAACTTCAATGGAATTTTGTTGATTTTTATCAATAAAAAAGCATAAATTAACGCTAAATAACAACATTTTCGATATAAAACAGCGAAAAAATGGAAAAAATCGGCATAAAATTAAATAAAAATAGAAGGAAAAAATTAATCTCGTAAACCCACACGTGCGGCACGGTTTCGTGGGCGGGGCGTCTCTGGCGGGAAAATCTTGCGTTTGAAATCTCTCATATAGGCATCCAATGGATTTGCGGATTTTAAAAATTAATATAAAATCAGGGAAATTTTTTAAATTTTTTTCACATCGATATTCGGTATCAGGAGCACAATTAGAGTCAGAAACATATATTTCCCCACAAACTCTACTCCCCCTTTAAATGAGTTTTTATTTAAAAATAAATACTGAAACATATTTAATATGCTTTTCTTCAACGAATTGGTCGCTTGCGATCTATTGCAGAATAGAAACAAGAAAAAGTATAAATAAATCCAGTGCACCAAGTTCGTCTGAAAAGTGCAGGTGAACACTCATTTTCTGCATAAATTCATTAAGGAAAAAAAGAGTACGTCAGGTTTCAAATCAAAACACATATCCAAATCATGTCTGTCACTAAAACACAGACTCATATATTCATATAATTCTCGAATTTCTATTTCAATGCAAAAATATATATTTTTTCGAATTTGAGCACACTTTGTTCACGTGTCAATTTCATTTTAAAATACCACCCTCTTCGACTAACCCACCATTTCCGCTACGAATGTCTTAAATTTCATAAGTGCGTCACGATACATCTTCAAAAGCACGAATAATATAATACCAATTGAATTATACTTTCAGTGTACTTTGGGGATTTGTCGTTGTATTTTTTATTGGATTGACTTTTTATCAAGTTTTCGAACGGGTCACATATTATTTTATCAAGAATCCATTGACTACACGAAGAAGTTATGAGACACTTCCAAACATGTATTTTCCAACAATTGGAGTATGTAATAAGATGCAAATAAAGTGAGAGAGATTATTGTTATAACATGTCTAAAATTTAAACTGCAGAGCATCATCTGTAGCATCCAAAAACCCCGATCTACTTCGCGGGATGTGTAGTGTTCTAGACGAAAGCTCATCAAACTCATCGAGGTTTGATGAGTTGGATAAATTTGATGACGTGGATATTTTATCATTATATCGAAACTCATTTCAATCTGCTGATGATTTATTTGTTAGGTAAGATAGAATGCACTCAGATTCATAAAATATAAATTGATTTACAGTTGCGAATTTGGAAAAAGTGGTTCTTGCCAAGATGAGATTCGTCCTATTTATACTCCCTTTGGTCTCTGTTATTCTGTTTCGCCAAACAAAACTATTCTAAGACCAGGACCTGAAACTACACTTTCTTTGGTTTTAAATCTGGAAGTTCATGAAATTATACCAGGTAATACAATTAATCACTGAAATACAAATTTTGTTCTCATTTAGGAACAGTTGTTGAACCGGGTGTAGTTTTATCAATATATGATGGAGCAAGTTCTTTATCCCATTATTCTGAAGGAATCCATTTGGAAGCCGGAAAAGTCGTGACAATTCCTGTGAATGAAGTTCGAAAACTTCGTCTTCATGAGAGTAGTTGCGGCTCAACAAAAATGGAATCATTTTCCGAAAAAGAGTATTCAAAAGCAGCATGTGAATGGTCCGTCAGTGTAAAGCAAATTGAAAAAGAATGTGGATGCATTCCAATCAGAAATCCTATTTATCGAGGAGTTTTTGATAATAAAAATGATCCACTCAATAACTCAACTGAAATTCCAAAGAAAAAATACAAGAAATGGAAGAAAAGAAATATCCCGAGATGTACGTTGAGGCAAGAAATCGAGTGTGTTCAAGAAAAATTAGTGAGAATTGAGATTTAGGTAACCAAATAACTTTAAACGTTTAGAACATACGACCTCACATTGATGACTCAATTTGCCCTGACGATTGTGACGATATTTCGTTTTCTTCTATTGTATTCGGAGGAAAGTTGGTAAGTGTACTTTTGAATGCGTATTCAGTTCATTCATATCAAGTTTAAAAGTTTTTCAGAGTTCATCTGAAATAGTTTCCATGCTTCCAAGTGATTGGGAAGATACAAAAGAAAAACGAGTAGCTGATTATCAAAAAGTCCTCGAAGTTATACCAAATAAAATGATTCCTGTTGTGAGAAATGTTCAACAACTCGCGGATGAGCTCCAGCTGTTTGTCAAGGAAGCATCCGAAGTTAGCTTCATTTTGAGCATCAAATTAAGTTAAAATACGACCTCTTTTTTTTCAGATTTTTGGAGTTTCCGATAATTTCCATGATGTCAAGTGTCTCTCTTTGGATGGTCGTACCTATGAAAGTTTTATCAATCAATTTTACTCTTATGAACCAACATGGGAAAGAATAACCACGCAAGTCTACTCTGAATATCTGAAAAAAAAAATTCTTATTTTCAGGTATCTTCAACATTCTTTGGCCAGAGAACTCAACAGCACTGCTCTTTGTCTAGGACTATTTTTGACTGAAAAAGGAGAAATTGATGATACAGTAACACCGGTTGTAAACATGACGCTGGCTTCAATTTCTTTGTTACAACTCGGACAAATTGAAAATTCACTCGGAAAGGCAAACTTTAATTATGGATTGACAATGATGCATGAAAGCACTCGAAGAGTTGTGCTAGGATTGGGTAAGCATGCAAAAGCAAAGAGTTCTATTCCTCATATACTTTCAGCCCATCCACTGATTACTGAAGTAAGAGACTGTGTTACCAAAATGTATGAAAATCTGGAGAGAGTTGAAGAGATTGCAGAAGATTGCAGAATTGTATGTCAAACTAATGCATGGATTTGAAGAATAATAATTATTTTTAGATTTTCAAGAATCGCTACACTCCACTTATTGAAGCATCTAACGTCCATACAAAAACAAATCCAAATTCGGAATCATTTAAACTTTACACAGAAGCCATGAAGAAAGTGTTGGCTAAACTGCAAATATTAAAAACAAGAGTTCGAATGAGTGAATGGAAAGATTTTAAAATTGATTTAAAAGAATTTGAATCATCGTATCGAGAAATAGCAAAAGACCATGTGGAAATTGAAGAAATGCTAAAATTAAGAAAAACTATGGTTACGGATATTCCAGCATTGGCGAATGAATTATCAGAAACCTTTTTGGCAGCAACAGAAAGTAGAAGAAAGTTTGCAGTATTGACAGGAATTGCTGCAGATGAAAGTTTCAGTGATAAATTTTCAAATTTCTCGAAATGTTTGGATGAACTTCACGAAAAAGCGCCAAATTTAAAGGCAAGAATAATTACTGACTTTGAAATATTCAAAATACCTAAAAATTACATTTATTTGTTTGTTTGTTTATTCGAAATTTGATAAATAGTAACAAAATGTAATACATAGAAGATCAACGGGGAAAATCGAATAATACATAAAATAAGAAAATATTTCAAAGTTTAAAAATCAAGATCTGATTTTAATTTCTATATTTTAAAGAAAACTCGATTCATCCGTGGCGAATGGCTTTCAAGACTTCGAAACCAAGTTTTGATGGCCCAGTCATATTCTCCAACTCCTCAATATGATGTGTAAGTCTTTTAAGCGTAATCTGAGTTGTGAGTAGGGTGAGCTCAGTGATGGCAAACGACGCCGCCGTGACGTCTTGTTCTAATTGAGTGTATGCGTGCAAATAAACATTAAACTTGGTACTTTCAACGGAACAAACTTTTTTCAGAGTAAATCTTCTTCACATCAAGTTCTATTTTGCACACTTTAAACAAGAGACTATTCTTCAAGAAAGATCCTACAACTTATTTTTACTTCTTGGTGAGTTTTACTCGATGTGCTTGTAACTTTGAAAGTTTTCAGCCGAAATTGGAGGAACCATTGGATTATATGTTGGAGCAACACTTCTAACTGCAGCAGAAACTCTTGTTTTTCTTTGTGAACGAAAGAAAAGTAATATATTCCTAAAACCACAATTTATATAAAAGTATTCAATGTATTTTATTGTGTATTTTACGACTATTACATTAGATAACAATGGTTAACAAAATCTGAAAAAAAAAGTTATAGTTTACTGACTAAGAACGGACATAAGATCATGTGTTTGCATTCCCATAACAAGAGTTGATCCTCCATCAGCAACAATCGATTGTCCAATAATGTAAGATGAGAGGTTTCTATCAGCCAGGAATACAATGATATTGGCAATTTCTTCTGGCTTTCCACAATGCCCAACAGGAATGCATTCTTTCCGTGAGCCAATAAAACTGTAAAGCTTGTCAGATGCAGTTTCTGGTAAACCCATCGCTCCCATGAAACCAGTGGCAACTGCTCCAGGGCTGACAGAATTTACGCGGACACCATGTTGAATAAGATCGATTGCAGTGCATCTGGTGTATTGGTCAAGCGCAGCTTTTGCGCAAGCATAATATGGATATCCAGAGTGCTGAAAATTAAAACAAAAGTTCTGAAATCCTCTCTCCCGAAGCTTACTGCTTGTGGGCCAGCAACGATACTGGAAACATTTACAATCTCTCCTTTTGTCTTTATCAAATGTTCCTTTGTTTTCTGAGTCATTTCGATCACAGCTTGGAAGTTTAACTTGAATGTTTTCTGATACAACTCCACTGGTTGATCCGTATTAGCTGTTCCGTCAGCTAAATTGGCACCAGCATTATTAACCTAAAACAATTGAGTATATTTCATTTTCTATCTATGTACATACCAAGATATCAATTTTTCCGAATTTAGCAAGAGTCGTGTTGATGATATCATCTTGTCCTGATGCTTCGGTAACATCAGCAACCACGGCATTAATCTTCTCAGCTGGAACTCCTGCTTTCAATATTTGCTGTTTGGTTTCTTCTAGGCGATCTTCATTTCTTCCAGTAATTGTAACTTGAGCTCCTTCCTTTGCAAAAATCACAGCAGCCGATCTTCCGATTCCATTAGAAGAACCAGTTATAATGACAGACTTTCCAGAAAAGCGAGCCATTATTTTGAGATTACAAAAATAAAATGTCAATCAGATGAATGTGATGTTTAAATGCAGTTTAATGTTTTCTTTTTATACTCATTGCAGTTAAAATTATTTCATGGTTGAATGGAAGTTTGTAGTTTCCGTGACTAAAATATGAAATATCTGTTTACGTAGAGAGTATTTTCAAAGTTACTTCCCGAAGAGACCATAGACAGTGTAACAATTTTTGTGACTGTTAATTCCTCTGCGTCTCTTTGAATTGTGTCTATTTTTGTGCAAGCACAGTTGAGGGAAGATCAATTGATCAAGTTTTCAATATGAAAACACAACTATGATTTCAGGAATTTTAAAATTTTATTTGCTTAAAAAAAAAATAATTTCCGTGTCCAATAGTCTTGCACCCATCTCTCCATCTTTAGCTGCTTATTTTTCGGTTGTTTTTTTAATTTTGTCAGACATTCGCCAACTAGCAAAATATAAACAATAAGCTTTTTCTTAGGGCTTTAATAACACATTTCTAGTATCGTTAAAACGTAGTGCGACACTAGACGTCAAAATGAATTAATTTGGTGAGGAAATACGGTGAATAGTCTCTCTAGATCCAAAAACTTGTTTAACAATAATTGTTTGAGAGCTTTGGCACTTTATTTTAAAGTGTAATGTTGAACTGTAAATATTTTTTCATCGTTATTTTTATTTGCAGATCTTCGAACAATGTTTTTCATTTGTCGGTATTTTTTATTACTGTTATAAAAGTGCTTGTGTAATATCTTTGAACAATGTTATTTTATTCAATTGAGCAAAGTTCCGATTACTACTCCGATTAGTCCACCACTATCATTACCAATTATTCAAAATGCTCAAAAAATGGAAACAGCCGAAATATTGTTACGTCTAACAATTGCAGGTGAAACTTTTTTGCCACAAAACGTATCCTTGAAAAACGCAATAAAGGCTTTTTGGTACGGTGTGATGGTGACAATAACAATGAACGCATCAATAGCTGTTGGAAGAGAAAGCATCATATATAGAACTTTTTCAAAATTTGAGAGAAACGGCAAGTCTGAAAATTGTCACATATTATTTTACTGTAAAAACGGACAGGAGCCTACCATAATTCTCAAGTATTAAGTGAGCTATGTATATAGGAATCACACAAACTGCAGGGACAAGTGTCTGAATCGTCAAAGCAAGATCAAACTTCTTGGCTTGAGCAGCAGTTTTATCAGTAAATAAATGTTTTAAACTGTTGAGTTTAATTTGTATTAGTCTGGAAACACATTGGTAAGTATTTCTTCGAAACTCAAATTTATTACCTAATAAACACAATACTCATGATTGGTGGGACGAAAATGCTTATCATATTCAAATTTGTTGCTAACCAGCTCCAAAAATGTTTTTGATATCCAGTGATATCCGCATAGTACCGGAAATCATATTGTGTTGAATGAAACTTCCTGGTCTCTGAAGCAACCTCAAGAGATTCGTCTGGTTCGTACGTTATCACATAGATCACCTAGAAACATTCATATTTCCATTCTAGATCAATCACGAAAAGCAAAACTCACCCCCACAATTAAAGATAGAAGGTAAGAGCTTAAAAGAATCATTCTGATTTGATTTTTAGTTATGTTTTTCATATTAATATTTGTTACTTTTGTATATTTGTAAAACAATGTAGCAGGAATTGCAAAGGACGAGGCATCAAAGACTAACTGAATTTTGAATATTTGTAAAAAATAACAATTACAGGACACTTACCTGGAAAAAATCAAAACTGAAAAAGCAAGCATTTTTATGAGTGTGTCTACAAAACCCGCTAAAAAGATATGCTGACGATTCTGGATTGTTCACAGGTCTGAAGGAACAGTGTTAGCTAAAAATTAATATTATCGTACAACTAACCTGACTTGTGTGAAGACAACTATTATGCACATGAAAAACTGTAAAGTTGAAGAATTGACAAGAAAGACACGAAAATCTTTGAATACTACGGGCGTTTTAAAAACAACTAAAAGCACGACGGAAGTTTGACTGAACATGGTAAAACCAAAATAAACCCAAAAATAAATTGGAAATATGACAGTGTCGTAAAAGGTCTGAAATTAAAGTAACTGGCAATTACTTAAATGATAATCACAGATATTTTTCATATATGACAGGCAATGAAAGATTGGCATTTTAGTATATTTTTAAAAGTTTATTTTAAAAAGCAATCTTCCAATTGATTTTTCCTCATAAATACCTAACTAGGAGACTCACCATTGGTGGAAAAAGAAAAATTACTCACATTTGCTTCCATTGTCATAATACTAGAGTTGGCATTCTCATTGGATACATCCATGTGGTAGAAATTCTGAAATTCGTAATAAGAATATTTTTGTGAAAAATATCCAAGAAGTAACGAGGATGTTTACAATCTGGTAGATTTTTCTCGATTCGGGGAAATATATACTCCCTGTGGTAATATATTACCTAATTGTTATTCCTGTATGATGGTTTAAATCAGAACTACGTTCGGTTAAAACTAATTTGAATTCAAATCAAGATCTTTTTGTTTGTTGAAAAGTAGAGTAAAGTTTGAGTAATTTCACACAAAACGAAACATCTAATTATTCGATGATTGCACGCAGGAGCTTGTAAAGTTCTGTTGCTATGACAGAAAAATTTTGTCGGTATCAAAAAATGATTTCTTTTTTTTCGAGTTCTAGATAATGCATCACTTGCGTATGGAAAATATGAGACTGCCAATAAAAGTCTAACGACGAATCAATAAGCGAAAATATGTATTAAATGTCAGAATTGGGTTTTTCTTTTGTGATATCTCGGCATTTAGGCACATTTTGCGTATTTCAAAGCAAAATTAAAATGATAAGCATCAAAATAAATAAATCACTTTCAGCTGTTTGGCCAACTGTAATTCATTTCCTAGATTTTATCACCGAGTATTTCAAAAACTTCCCGGTTATTGCTCCACTTTTAAATGTAGTTTTTGATGAAAATTTTGTCGTTATGGAACTTGTGTAATGTTATTGCTGTAAGAACATGCAATGGTACTTTCAATACGTATGACTTATATCATAATTCAAAATTGGAAGTAAATTTTGTTTGTAATTTTTGTAATAGTTTCTACTTTACAGTTATAAGTTAATTAGCTTCATACTACATCTAAGTTTCCATCAAATCCCTAGAAGTTACTTAGCCAAATACATAAACTGGTTTAGGCATTGAGATTGTAAATGACAAGTTCTTCTTCTTATTCGATCGAAAACACTAACCATTACCAAGTCCATCAAGATGTTATGCAGTTTGAAAAATCAAGTTAAAATATTTCCTTCTTTAATTTTTGCGATTTTATCATGTTTACTGATAATATTTATTGTTGGTATCACTCATAAAGCCAATTATAACACAAATGTTGGATTCGAGAAAAAATATGAATACGCATACACAATGCAAGGTGAGGTTTTTAAATAGTTTTTTTTTCTTTCGTACATTTTATCTTACTTCAAAAAATATTTTTTTTAGATACTCGTGAACAGTTGGGAAATTTTTGTAAATTTCCATTTTTATTCTTTGCAAACTATGACGTCGAAGATGGGATTTACAATGTTGAGTACGTTTAGTTATACAAAATTTTAGTTTTGACACTCAATAATTTTTTTTGAGGTACAACTCTGTATAAAATTTTTAAAGTACCAATGAGAATAATAAACCTTAAAGAACAGGGTAACTTTATTTAAGTCAAGCTGATGGAGACATTTATGATCAATGACAAAACTATATGAAACATAGATAGAAATAATTGGAAAAATATCAAACAAATGAATTGAAAACAAATAGAGTTTCCAACTTGGCTGGTACTGAACATCAGAATTGACTAATTTTATAATAATTACATAACAATAGAAAAGTGCAATAGCTAAGAAAAGTGCAATAATAACATAATAGCTGAGACTAGTTGGCAGAAAACACAAATAATAAAAATAAATTTAGAAGTAAATTACTACATCAATTTTTTAAAAAATGGTGAAAAAGATACGTGACGAGCCTGTTCCTTAATAGTCTGGTAGTAATTCTCCCTTATCTAATGGAAACACATCTAGTTCAGAGATGAATAAATTCTGCGAAAGTCTTCAATGATAGCATTCCTAGAAGATTTTCAAGCTGTTAATGTGATGTAATATGAGCAATCAGGTCGATTCGTCCACAGTTCCAAGAAAATTCTCATTTTTCACAATACTAATTGGAACTGAGAGTTTCATGAAATTTAATGGAACTTAACAGGAAGATTTGAGTTAAATTCCCATTTAGAATATGTTTCCTTTATTTATTCCGACTTAGAAAACAACTTCCGTTATTGTTAAATTTTTTCCTAAAGTATTTTAAATTTTAAACCATAAACTATGATTCTACTGTATTTTTGTAATGCAGACTATAAATATCAAAGAAGTAAAATATTCATGATGTCAAGAACTAATCCAAAATAACAAAACAAAATTGTAAATTTTAAGCCCTGAAGACGATTGTGTTCCTGATGAATTGAACAAATACGTTAATTTTTCAACAACTAGTGTTCTGACATATCGACCTCAGCCGATAACAAATTTGAGCCTGGAGCCAATCAGGTTTGTCCCAAAACGTGACTTATTGAAACGAAAAATATTCAATCAATTTAGGTGTGCATATCAAACAAATAACGGCTTATCAAAGCAATTTTTCGAGGTAAGAAAATGTGGTAAATAAGTGAGTGAAAAAAATCAATTCAATTATTTCAGATTGAACCCAACGTTCCTATTCAAATTCCTCATTATAACTTTTTGGTTTCTTGCAAAAGAAATGAAAAAGAAGTGTTTGTGAAGCCATTCGTCAATTTTGGTGTAATACCAAAGGTTTGTAGCAAACTTATTTTTATAATAGTATAATGTGGCATTCAAATTTTCAGTTTTCAGAAATTTGAAAACAGTTTCAAATCTTGGTACTAATAAATCTTGAAAAACCTATTGAAGCAATTTTTCCAAAACATTTTTTATTTTTAAGGAAGTGCCAGGAGAATCTGTTGCTGTAATATTACTTCCATCTATAAATCATATGCTTTTTACCAAGAAAATAATACGAACCAAAACTGTTATGCAAAAGAACGGTTTCAAATTTGCTCAAATGTTGAATATGGTAACATTTGACATCGAGAATATGTTTCTAATTATTAGATTTCAGAAAGAAACCAAACCATTTCTGGATCTTCTTTTAGAACTTGGCATTTCTAGTGAAATTAGTGTATTTCAACAAGCAAAGAAACATAATTTTACTACTTTCTTTTCCGGACCCCAACAAATTCGGGAATTAATCGATGTAGACTACGATACTATGGAACATAGAAATTATATTTCCAATAATCTTATTGATGAGAACTTTTGTCTTCAAGATGGAAGGGTTTCTTTTTTGTGAATTAAAATTTTGATAAAATTGATTTTTGAAGAAACTTATGGATGATCAGTTGGAGAATATGGAATTGTTTTTGGAAAGTACGAGTGAATCGAAATTTTTCGCTTTGATGTTTTTAGATGATTATGGAAGCCAAAAAAGTTTGATCGATTTTGATTTAAGGTAATTCGACAGGTTTATAAAATCTTTACTAGAATTAAATATTTCAGTAATATGTTCACTCGATTACAACAGAAAGGAATATTTAAAAGCACGACATTCATTGTAACAACCTACAATTTGTCAGCCAAGTAAGTTTTATGAAAGATTAATTTTTAAATTGAAATAAAACATATTTTCATGAAAATTGGGAAAAATTGGAAATTTTAAGACAAAAAAAATCATGTGTTAAGGGGTAACAATTTAAACTCGGAACTCTAGTATTGTTTTTCAATACATTTGAATAATACTTGTTGCAAGACTCGTGTAATAATTTGTTTTATTACGTCAAATGTGCCATTGTTTTTTTCCGTATTTCAATTTCTAATAATGCACTTTTGATCGACAGAACAACAAATAACATTAAGTAAAATCGCCATAAACACAATTCTTGAAATTGTTTTTCTTGGAAATGTGACAATGTAAAATCAAAAAATGGTAGACCAAAGGTAAATAGTAATAATTTCAATGCAATTTTAGTTTTCAAAAAATAAAGGGAGCGCGAAAATGCCTAATATGTAATGCCTAATATGATACATGTGGATTCCATTATAGATCGACAATTCTAGCATACGTGTAACACCTTCCGAATGCAATTTTGCATTAAATTGAAGGTTACATATTTGTACGGTACCCAATATTTTCTGATTCGTTAAAAATATGAGAACATTGAGCACGCGAATAGACTCCAGGCAAGTAATAGTTTTTAAACATGCAAATTGTTTTCATAGAAATGATATGTTCATTCAAAGATTAGAAATTTGTTCTCTGAGAAAAAAGTTTCCAGAGAGAAATCAAACAAATAATCTCTGAAAAAAGTTTGGATTGTGTTTCGAAGAACAAACAGAAAAATTGACAGAAAATTGAGTATACCTTCCAATACTCATAATAATATTTTTCTATACATTTGATTTTTTCTTGTTACTTCTTACTTCGAACGTTTTTCTTGAATATACAAAATAAATTTGAAACCAATTTTTCAAAGAAAACTCAAAAACTGAACTTTAAAACTAAAAAGTGTTTACTGTATATTATTGTTTCAGAGAAGTAACAGATGAGCAATCTAAAAATCCATTTTTCGCAGTCAGACTTTCCGACACTTTAATGAAATCTCATAAGACAGAATCACACTTTCTTCATTTAAACTTTCATAGGTAATTCATCAAAGTCTCTTAAAATTGAATCGATTCAATTTTCAGACTGTTAACTACTTCTAATTCTTATCATTTGATAATGAACTTACTTGATCCAAAAACATCATTCAATCTTTCTCCATTTTCATTACAGTCAACAACAAGATCTTGCCAATCAGAAAACTTATCCGACGAAATATGTCTTTGTATGAAACCGGTGAGAAAATGAAAACAAAAGCATTTATTGGTATAACAATATAAAATGTAATTTAGATTCCAGTTCCTGATTTCATAAATCCAGTTAACATAAATTTCATGCAAAAGCTAGAAAAGGAGTTTGGGAAGGAAATCAAAATGTACAAGTGTGTTCAATCATTTGAAATGGGAAATCAAACGGCATTCTTTGAATACGACAATTCAAAGTAAAGTTTACGAATAAAAATATAAGGATATTAAAAAATAATTCTGATTTCAGAGGAAAAATTCGAATCGTGGAGTTGTCGGCTAAAGCAAGAGTGTTAGGAAAGAGACGGAATATAGTTTAGCTTATCGCAATTTTAGTAAATATTTTCAAGTTTTAGATAGATGTTCCTCTCAAGAAAACATTCATCTACGATGTTGTTCTTGAGACTTTCCGGGAATTTGACTATGCTAGAATAATTCGTGGTCATGAAGTGCAAATTCCTATTGTTAGGTGAGAAAAGAAAATTTTAAAAAATTCAATTCTAATCATGGGGCAAAAGTAACCATGCTGTGAAGTACAAAAGAACCTACCTGCGAGACGACCTACGTCTCTTTCGTGGCTAAAAGCTTACCAACACTCTACATGAATGTTTCTTTTTAATTTCCAATCAAAGCAATCAAGTGAGAAAGGTTTACATAAATATAAAAATCAAACAGTCTTAGCAGGATTAACAATTAACCGTTAATTGTACATTAAAATATTTAAACATTTATTTTTCAGCATTTGTGTTCTATAAAAATCAAAAAAAGGAGAATGAAACATCATAACGGGACGTTTGTGTCATTGAAAAGAGATCGAAACAAATGAGCAACAACTACTAAAAATGATGGATATGTTCTTAATAAATAATGGCATTTTTCATCCCATAAAATTGTTCAATAATCCACCAAATCCTGCGAGAGGTCCTTGCATCATTCCTTGACTTTGATGACTTTGTTGCAAAGCGTTCACATTTGCAGACATTCCAGAATTTCGACAATTATAGCTACTGATTGGGAGACCGATCAAGTTGATTCCAGATGTTTGACACTAGAAAAACAATAGGATTAATTTTCAAATTATTAAAATTAAGTCTTACATTATATTGATCTTGCTTTGCTGCAATATGGTTTCTATTCATATTTTTATTCCAATTTTTCTGTTGAAATCCAGGTTGTTGCCATCCTCCTGGACCCCCTCCCCATCCTCCTGGACCTCCACCCCATCCTCCCCATTGTCGTTTCACTCGGCTCTGAAAATTTTAGCATAAATAATTATTCAATTTTAATTTTTATTCGAATTGGGCGTTGGAGAATTGTGTTCTCAAAAAAAAAAAAATAAAGAGGGAAATTTATTCTCACTAAATAATCATGCTCAAATTTGGCAAGAACAATTAAATTAAATGAAAATATTTTCTAGAATTAAAAAAATCTAACCTGAATTAATCCGCCGGATATAATCGAAACCAGGAACAAAAGTAAAATAATAATTCGAGTATTCATAATTTATCAGTGATTTGGGACACAGGACACGATCATCAATAATGCCTTCATTTTTATACGGAAATCAAAACTCAACCTGACCGGCCTCCTATCCCCTTATTTGACAACCTGTTATGTTGGACGAGTGTAATATTTCAGATCGGATCGGGCGAACAGAACAAAAATCAAAATAAAAGTTACGTTGGAATTGTAATGAATCGGCCAAACAGACCGTTTTCTTCATGACTTAATTGAGTTCCTGCAAGTGTCATTTTGTTTTTTCAAAGTTACACAAGACACAATTCGGAGATTTCGAATTCGTAGTAAATGACGAATTCTCGAAATGTCTTCATTGTTTTTCTTATGAGATGAACTTGATCAACATGTTTCTTAAATGGCCGTATCGTATTCACTAGTAAAGGGAACAGCCTAACTTTAAAACTAATCATTTTTGGAAACAAATGAACCTGGAAGCTGGTTCGCCGGAATAATTTATCATACGCCTTGCTATCAGGGAAGATCTGAAAACTACACCGACTTAATTGGAATTTAAAAAATGGGAATACATTTTGTAATAAAGTAAGTGTTCATCTTTTCATGTTTTAAAACATTAACCAAATTTTCGAGAGTCATAGTCCAATCTTGTTTGAAAATATTTGTGAGAACCCCGTAGTGCACTACATAAGGTTAAAACGGAATAAATGTTTTGCGCTCTCATATTCATTATTTTTCTCATTTTGACTTTTCTATTTGATAGTAATAACTTTGAGTCAGTGAGAAACACTGCCTATGAATGCTTTTCTTGCTTTCTAATTTGAACACCTTTCAAGCCAAGTTCAAAACCGGTTGTGAATTATTTTCAAACTTTATCTTGAAGATCTTCCAGAGATTTCTTGACTTTGCCCCAAACTAGCCTGTTAGATTAAATACTACAGACAGCTTGAAGTTGGACTATCGTCAGTGGGGTAATACCTTAATCTAAACATATCCTGATGAATAGATATAAATAAATAAATAAACATATAACATTCTAACATGTCCGAATATACCTAATAATGATGAAAAAAATCTAAAACTTTTTTACAATCTTCCAAACAAAACCAATTCGGAAATGTGTTGAACATTTGAACTTTTGTTCCACTTCACACAGTCATTGTTTTGACCTATTCTAATTAAGCCAAACTTTGACGTCATCCAGATTTTACGTAGGTTTTTTGGTGTCTCGTCTCTTTTTTAAGACTTATTTCGTCAAATTCATTCCGAAAATTAAGTTGAGGCTAGTAATTTGTCAAACAGGTTCTTCTATCGGTCGATGAATGCAACAATCGAAATGTAAGTGGTAGATGATTGAAATGTTGAAATGATGAAGGTTGATTGATTGGGGTAATTGAAAAATTTACATATAAATGAAAAGAGATGCTTTTTTGAATAATTAACGTACCAGACTTTAAAAAACATTATTTCTATACTTGTTTGTCTAATAGTTTTCAAGATGGAAAATATTCGAGACCAAGTTTCGCTTTTTTTTAATTTGTGATTGCCGAAAACATATTTATGTATTATGTGTTCACTATTCAAGCTCAAAATATCATACACTTCAAATTTGTTTCCGTTTCTGAAAAAAAATGTTTTCAATAAAAATTGTTATAAGTGTACGGTTTTTCATAAATCGTCTAATAATCTTTTCTGACATATTGTATATTTTTTTAGATTTCAGAATATTTTTTAATGGAACAAGTTGGGACTAGAAGTTTCTGAAAAATAAATTTTACACTTGAAATCCAAAAAAATCATATACAATTCTAAGAATATCAATATAATTACAAATTGTCTGAAGCTCTGAGGCTTAATTGTATAAAAAAGTGTCTTCTTCCATTTAAAATAACAAAATTTACTCTTTGATCTAGGTAATAAAACCAGCGAATTGGTAATTTATCTTGTCTCCATTTTCATCACAACCACTTATCACCCAGAAGTGATAAACAAGAGAAAGAAATCAGATCCTTTATTTTCTTCATTCCGACTACCAAGGTCGACTCCGAATCAGAAATGGATTGATGATTCGACCGGGAGACGGCGATGTCATTAACGAGAGGTAAAAGAGAAACAAACAACGACGAAGACGATTTTGCAGCCGTGGAAAATCAAAAGTAGGTGGTAGGAGAGAAATAGACAAATTCCCGCCAATCAACCACAATCATTGGACATCCTCGCACGTCTTCTTTATTTTCCTATTTAGAATTCCACTGTTTTCCTGATGCCACGTCATTATGCCTTCTGCCGAATGAGAAACTGCGAGGGAAAAGTAAATTTGGATAGAAGTGTCAAGAAGGTAGTGATTATGAATAGGAGAACTAGTTGTTTGGAGTAACAGTTCTTCAATTCGTTTTCCATAAATTCTTCTTTTGTCTACATTGTTTCTGTTTCTCCGTCGTCGTTTACCTCTTCGAATTCTAATTTCTTTTCTCCACAACTCAACACCCAATTATTTACTTTCCATCTCTTTTTCAACACAGAAATGTGAAACGGCGACCTTTTTGGTGTTGTCCATTCTATCCTATTTGTTGTTTATCACTTATCAATGTCTCTCTTCTTCTTCTTCTTGAAGACACAATTTGATTAAGCGACGTTCTCTCTCTCTCTTTTCATCCACTTTCACGCTCAATCTCATTTTACAAGTTAACGTCTACCATCTTCGTACAATTTTTGTGTTTTCTAACCCAATTAACTAAATAGAAAACTATTTGATCATTTTCAGAATCAAGTGGTAAGATAATCCGGAAACAATGACAATATCCTATGACGAGGAGTTCTCCTCGTTGATGCTCCGATGGAGAGGATCCATTTGGAAGGCTGTGCTCAAGGATCTCATTGGTTTCTATATTGCATATTATATTGTGCTCGCTTTTCAGGTAATATACATTTAGGACTTTAAAAATTAGGCTTGACGTCTCGCCTACAATTCAAGAATTTCGTAGGACGTTGTTGATCGTATATTTTGAAATTTGTGATAACTTTAGAAGTTTTTTAAAAAAATGTTATTTAAATAATTTACCGTATTTCCTCTATTAGTTTTGCACCTCCATTAGTTTTGCATCTAAAATCACTAATCGAAAATTAGTTTTGCACCCCTTCATTTGTTCCCCTTTTTTGAATTCAAAATTTGCATTATAAAATCGTTCTAAAAATTAGGAAAACTCTTACAGACTTGGTATAACAAGTCAAAATTGGCAAAGTATGAGTACAACTCGGACAATTTTTGCGTATGAGTCGTAAAATTCATCCATTTTGGTTCATAAGTTGTCATTGAAATTGATGATATTTTGTCATAACTTAATGGAAAACATGAGAAAAAACCTGTTCGAAAATTAGTTTTGCACCCTCTATTAGTTTTGCATCAAGTTAGGTGTCCGAAAATTAGTTTTGCATGCTATGCTAATAGAGGAAATACGGTACATCGCAAAAAATCTCACGAAATATTTAGAATTATTTTAAGAAGTTTTCATGCATTTTCAAATAAAATCACGATTTTTAACATCCGTTTCAATTTTTCAAAAGATTCCACTTTCGTTCGGAGGTTGTAAAGTCATTACCACAAAAAAAAGATTTACTGATAAATTATTTTATTGGTACTGGAATCGTTAATAACAGTTAAACATGCTTCATTTTAATTTTCTGGAAATTTTTGTATGAATCTAATTAAATCTAATTAAAAAACTAATTATTAGAATTGTTGAATAATTTTTCTGGATTTTTTGAAAGATTTGTTTAGATTATCAAATTGTGATTAAATTATTATTTTCCAATTCTGATTCATAAAAATAACTTTGAAATTTTCAGTGGTATTTATTGGATGAGAAAGGTAAAGAATACTTCACTGGATGGATTATGTGGTGTGAAATTGGAGCACAGTACATTCCACTTTCATTCTTACTTGGTTTTTTCGTTTCTCTTATCGTTGCGAGATGGTTAGTCAATTTCCATTCTTTCAGGCACAAAACATTTATTTTTAGGTGGGAACAGTTCAATTGTATCTCTTGGCCTGACAAGATGATGATTATGGTTTCCGCATGCCTTCCCGGCAACGAAAACATGGTGGTCCGTCAAACAATTGCTCGTTGGAGCAGTCTCCAAGCAGCAATTGCATGGTCCGGTGTTTCAGTGAAGACGCTGAAACGATTCCCGACTGAACGGCACATGGTTGCATCAAAATTGATGACTGAAGAGGAATACGATTTGTATATGAACACAGATGCTCCACATGGAAAGTGGTTTATTCCAATTTTATGGATTGTTAATTTAATTAAGAAACAGAAACAAAAAGGAATTATTGATTCGATTCAAATGGATATGCTCCTCAAACAGGTTTATTGCTTCTTTTTAAAATCATTATAAATAAGAAAAAGAACAATTGAAGAAACTCATTGCTCAAAATGTTACGGAAAAACTGTCAAAGATTTATTTATTTATTTTTTGCTTCAAATGAATTATTTAAACAAGAATACCAAAAACTGAATAATTTCCACATCAGATGGTAGCTCGAATCCTCGCCTAACTGAAATTATTTATGTTTGCTAATAGTTGGTTGGGCGGAAAATGTTGATTTCAGGAGGTATGAAACTATATAAAAAGTAAAATAAATCTCTCCAAGCAAACATTTTTTCAATGAAATATTCGATTTTTTGTTGTTTGCCTTTTTCTAAATTAAAATTTTCAGGTCTACAGTTATCGTGATGGATTTGCTATGCTCTTCGTTTACGATTGGATCAAAATTCCACTCGTGTATACTCAAGTTGTTGCCATTGCCACATATGGTTACTTCTTTATTTGTCTTATTGGAAGACAGCCAAAACTTGATCAAAGAAGTATGGAAAAGGAAATCACTATTCTTTTCCCTATTTTCACAACTTTCCAAATGCTTTTCTACCTTGGTTGGTTGAAGGTCGGACAGTATCTTATGAATCCATTTGGAGAAGACGATGATGATTTTGGTAGGAACTTTCAGATTTTCAATTCGAAAAAAAATTTCAGAGCTGAACTACGTTCTTGACAGAAATACAGCTATTGCTCACATGATGGCTTCTGAACTTTCTGATCAACTTCCATCAATTGGAGCTCCAATGGTTCCAGCAGTTCCACATACAAGAGCTTCTTTCAAAATTCAGGATGTGATACCTAAATCTCATCTTGCCGGTTTTAAGCTTTCTGAAGCTGAGATGAAATTAATTAAGCCAGAAGATTTAGAAGAGCATGAAAGATTGATGGAAGAAACAAAAGTAACTAATAGACAAAGACTTGGAACTCTTGTTAGAGCTCTTGAAAAGAAGTAAGCATTTTTAAATTAATTGCATTTTAAAATGAAATAAACTACCAGAAGTCGTACAAATGCTACTATTAATGAAGATGACGAGGAGTAAGAGAAAGCCACTGGAAACTTTTTAGACTTATATATTATCCTTCAAATCGTTTCAATCATCCACATGATCACTTCTTATTGCCAAAGTTCTTAATAATTTGTTAATTGTAATATGGTTTTTTTCTTTTTAAATCCGTTGGATAAATCTTTGAAAAACTACAAACACGCCTGTTCACACCTTTCACTTCATCTGAGATTCCGATAAAATCTGATCGAAAATGAATTGCAACTTCCTTGAGGATTGGGTATAAATACAAAGTTCTGGAATTTTAAACCAACCAATCATCATGGCTTCTATTCATTTCTTCACTGGAATTTATTCAATTTCAACATTGCTGATCTTTAGCAGTATTATTTGTTCAGCAGTAATTCTCTTCGAAATCAATGATATTTCGAATGAAGTTTTTAATGAAATGAGAGCTTTTAATGTAAGTGCTGCATTTTTTCAGCAAGAAGGCATGTCAAGTTGATAATGACTTAATGATAAGATTAATTCTAGAAATAGAATTGATCACCTAAATTCATAAATTTGTACATAATCTTTTCACGGGAACATATCAGTGTTCACAATTACCGTATTCTTTTCAATCAAATTTACAAAAATATAGAGCGTGCAACTAAGATTCAATTTATAGAACAGCTGTATTCTCAAAAGATCTAGATCGAAAATTGTTATATTTTGAAGATTTATATCTTTGTTAGCTGGAAATCTTTCGTAGATATACATGTTTCGTGAAGAGCACAAAATTTATTTACTAAATGTATTATTGCAGTATTATTCAACCGACGCGTGGGAAATGATGTCAAATCAAATCAACAATTCACCTCCTTCACAACCAACATATTTTTCTCGTCTGGCACGTTCTACTGAACAGAAATGCAATTGTAGCCAAGCAAACAATTGTCCGGTGGGACCTCCTGGTCCACCAGGAGCTGCTGGAACAAATGGGGAGGACGGGAGCCCAGGAGTTGCAGGACAAAATGGAAATGAAGGAAAGTCAATAAATGCACAAATTGATACATATGCTACCCCATCGTGTACTCAATGCACACCAGGACCCCCAGGAGCGCCAGGGCCCGATGGAGTTTCTGGGCCAGTTGGAATTAATGGTCGACCAGGAGAGAATGGCGCCGATGGAAATCCAGGTGCTCCTGGAGAGGTTGGTGCACCAGGAGATCAAGGAGGTGCAGGAAACCAAGGGGCTGCTGGAAAACCCGGCTTGCCAGGAAAGAATGGACAGAGAGGATCTGGTCACCCTGGACCTACTGGACCAGTCGGTGAAACGGGAAACGCTGGTAACAATGGACACCCAGGAGTTGATGGAGAAAATGGAAAACCTGGAACTCGCGGAGAAGCCGGATTGCAGGGAAAAGAAGGTCAAACAGGTCCAATTGGACCAGCGGGACAAAAAGGAGAAAATGGAATGCCAGGCCTAGATGCTGGATATTGTCCATGCCCGGAGAGAACTTACGGAGTGGAACCAATGCCACCGGCACGTCAATACGAGGGAATATAAGTTTTATACATATATATATATATAAATTATGTTATTCTATTTTCTAGTTGGTTATTGGCTTGTTGGTTTTTATAATTGAATAAAAGTTAACAGCAAAAAAATTTGTAAAGGTTGCATGTTGCAGATGGAAATTGTAACATAAATTGACATAGTTGACCATTGTTTAAAGTAATATAAAGTTTATCGTTATTCTATAAGAAAAGAGAAGAAGATGGATACTTTCTGTTTATTTGTTTTCCTAATATATATGATTATTAATTTATGATGCTTTTAACGGGGTTTTTCTGAAATGCACCTCTTTTTATATCAACAGTCAAAATATTTTTGACATTTTGTTGAGTGTTTTGTATAATTGTACAAGATTCGTTGTTTATTTACATACATAATTGAAATACGAAAACCCACAATCTTAATTAATTTATGCTCAAAAAGGTGACCTTTCGTAACTAAATGCTAATGACCTTCAATTGAACAGAGGCGCTCGAAAATTAGTTCTGCATTCTAAAGTAGTACTGCAGTTTTTAAAAGTGATGCATTCAAAAAAAAAACCCAAAAATTAGTGCAGCACTAATAGAGAATATACGGTAAGCCTGTAGAGTTTGGTCTAATAAAGTCAAACTTGCGGTAATAAAAGTTTGAAGTGATTCTTATCAGGAAAATAAATAATTCCAAATCACATAATCCAGTTCATAATCTATTGACTCTTTCAACCGCGCCATTGAACATTCTAGTCTAAAAAATTGTGCAAGATGATGTTCACTAAATCATCACCAGTCAGAAAACCGTATTCCTTAGGACACTCTCTATGTTACTTGTTCTCTATGTTTCTGACGTAATCGCCGTCACTTAATTAATCCCGCAAACTCCTTTTGTGCACGATCTTATCTCAAAGGTGACAATTCAAAGTTCCTGAACCAATTTATCATGCAATGATTATAAACTCCATATAAATTGCGGCTTCAATTGGTAGTACATCATTAGCGGCGGCATTTTGCTTATGCTCTTATCTTATTTATAGTTCAACCTAATAAATTGCGGGGAACTTCCTCTACGAGTGTTACGGTATTATTTGGCAGTACTTTTCAGTAACAACTTTCGATTTTAATTTTTTACTTTTCAAGAATATTGACAATAGCTCAGTTTTTTCAAATAGTTCTTTTTGATTCTCAATCTCTAACTCTGAAGAACCAAAAGTTATGAGAGACTTCGAATAACCCAAAAAATCCTGATCATAACAAAATAGTATTTCAAGTTTTCTTGTTTTCATTCGTCATCACCTCCTCCCAACTTGTACCCAATCAGCCCAGAAATCGCAAATATAAGAAACGATATCTGATGAAAAAGAACTAGAAAACTAGGAAAACATTTACAAGTTCGAAACGCCTCTTCCCTCATCTTCAGCTGATTTTGGAACCGTTCTCGTCATTTCGTGTGAATGTCATCAAAACACATCGAGTCTGCCGGGAAAAAAAAGGCGTGGGTTTGATCTTTCTACTAGCTTTAACTGTTTCAACGAAATTCTTATGTAGGTAGTTAAGTAGAAGAATAGAAGAAAGTGAGTGTACTTCTTTAGACCCCTCAATTCTTTTCATTTTCTTTCTTTACTTTCTCATTTTTCCACCTGATGATGACTTAGAAAGGAAAGTAGTTAAAATTTTACAATTTTTGAAAACCGAAACTGTTGAATGAAATCGTTCCCAAATTTGAGGTCCTACTTTTTTGACATGGTGAAATATTAGAAATTGTATTTTATTTTTGTGGCTGTTGGCAGTATATATGAGAGTTTAACACGGTTTCTGTGTTGTACTAAACTCATTAGTAATTTTTTTGCCAGAATCTAGTTTATTTTTCAGATTGGTTGTTTCGATGAGTAATATTATTAGGTGTGATGAGTTTTAAAAATAGGAGGAGTATATTCTACCACATGTGATCCTATTATTGTTTTTAAATAACTTCCCAGGAGGACCATTTGATGAATTTCGTGAGAAATATATGTGAAGTTTGATAAATTCCAAATTTCGTTTTGAATATAAAGTTTCTCAATTTTTTCGATTGTAGTGCATGAAAGAGTAACTTGTAGATATTAATCTGCCAAAGTTTCGGCAACAAAACTGATAGTGAACTAGAAGTCCACGTGAGTGAAGGTCTATATCATTCCTCGCTGATTTACGATCCTTCTCTCTGTATCTCCTCAGACCAGTCCACTTTTTCTTTTCTTGTTGCGCCTATCCACCTAATCAATCGGTTTCATTTTCTTTTTACATGTTCCTTTTGTTTGCATAAATAAATTATTCTTCCTCCACATTTTCCTGAATACCTAGAAGTGCTGCCATGAAGGAATGGCGGAAAACGATTGATGTATGGGACGACGTCTTCCGTTTCTTTTTCGATTTTTTGCTATTTTCTTATTCTTTTTTTCTCATTTTTTCACATAAGTGGGAAAAGATGATGAAGTCTATCCATTCGACTAGATTGATTTCCTTCTGTCCCTTCATTTTGCCTATTTTTTCCCAGAATACCTTTCATAATACATGACGTGTTGTACCTTTTTTTTTCGTAATTTCTTCTTTCTTGCTTGGACATTGCACATATTCGGTTTCATCCGGCAATTATTTGAATGTCTATCCTTTCTTTTTGTCGCCTACGCTTTCTCAGCTTTCTTAAGATTTACCCACGGCTCATTTTCAATATCACCTTATTTCACTCACTTACTCAATCAATGTTTTCAGGCTTTACCCACTCTATCAACATCATAATATCAAAATGTCCAGAATTGAGAACGAAAGCGGATTTTTGTCATCTGACGCCGCAAGTGTTGGATCCGAAGACGATAAAGTTGAGATGAAGAAAAGAAACGGAACGATTCCAAAGGAAGATCATTTGAAATCAATGTGCAATGCCTATCAGAGCATCATTCAACATGTCGGTGAGTTCATGTGATTCTTTGGTTCGGAAAGTATTAGTCGATCAACAACAAATTTAAAATAAGCTGTTTAAGAATAGATTATAGAGTTCTGAAAACGTACTGTCAACTGTTTACGTCAGCAGAATTAGGAAAACTTTGGTTTCGATAAACATTTCAACACACTTTTTGATTCATTCTAGAGATTATAATGTTTTAGCATTTATTCATTATCAGTGACTCAAAGAATATTGATAAATATTTTCCCAAATATAAATTTGACCAAGATGTTTTGAAAGTCGATGATCTATAACTGATAGTTGTTATTGTCTGGAAGGAAGTTCAGTTCAATATATTCCACTCTCAAATCAAAAATCAAGATCGAAAATTGTTTTAATTTAAAGACTCATGACAAATTGTAATCTATTACATCACGCAATCAAGGTACCCTAGCACATCATCAGGAACTTGTGATTTCAATTGATATATCTATAACATAAATCAGAAAAAAATAGGTTGTGTCCGTTGATTATAAGGGAAAAAATGAAAACAAAATACATTTTCCCACGTTGACTGATTTTGGGAATTCAGGAGAAGACATCAATCGTCAGGGACTTCTGAAAACTCCAGAACGTGCTGCCAAAGCAATGATGGCATTCACAAAGGGATACGATGATCAACTTGATGGTCAGTTATAGCAATACAACGTTAAAGCTCAAAGTTTCATTTTTCAGAGCTCCTCAACGAGGCAGTATTCGACGAGGATCACGATGAGATGGTTATTGTGAAAGATATTGAAATGTTCTCCCTTTGTGAGCATCATTTAGTTCCATTTATGGGAAAAGTTCATATTGGATACATTCCAAACAAGAAGGTTCTTGGTCTGTCCAAGTTGGCAAGAATAGTCGAGATGTTCAGCAGAAGACTTCAAGGTAAATTGAGAAATTACATTTTTGATTGGAACCTAACCTAAACGTTCAAATATTTCAGTCCAAGAACGTCTTACAAAGCAAATTGCCACCGCAATGGTTCAAGCTGTACAACCATCCGGAGTTGCAGTTGTTATTGAAGCTAGTCACATGTGTATGGTAATGAGAGGAGTTCAAAAGATCAATGCTTCCACCACAACATCCTGCATGTTGGGAGTATTCCGTGACGATCCAAAGACTCGCGAAGAATTCCTTAATCTTATCAACAAACGCTAAAAATTCTAGTCATTTCCTTTTTTACTTGTTTTTTTGGGTTTTAACTGTTACTAACTTTTCATAACTTTCCATGTGAATCTACTAACATCTTATGCTTCAGCTTTTTAAATTCATACAACATGTTCATTGCCTGGATACTGTAATATGCTTTTATTGTACATGCAATAAATTACTAAATACCAGATAAATAAAAACAAAAACAATTAACTGGGAAATGAAAGTGATAAAGCTAGCCCAGAAGCACAAACTAAAAAATTAGGAATGAAGGACCAGTGAATTGGGGAAGTTTACAGAAGAAGCGTGAAATAAAAGCCACCGTAATTAGTCAAACAATCACAATCATACACAAGAAATAAACCAGATTGAAAATTAAATAAATATTTTACAAAGAAAAGTCCTATTCAAACATAATGTCATTAAGCGACTCGAGCTCCAAATTACGGCAACTTTCCATGTTTTTCACATTTTGTTGATAAAACATGTAATCTTTTGTGACATATCTGAAAATAGTACATTATAGTTGAAATTTCAGTAATTTATTCTTACCCGTATTTTAAAGGGTCATGAGGTGTGATACCCATTCCAGTGACGTGTTCTCGTAAGTTGGCTTTAAAGTTTTCGTGTACTTGACGGAACAACGCCTCGATCTGATCTCTTGGCATGATGCCAACCAGTCCATTGTGGAATTTCAGCATATGGCGACAAATTTGTTGAAATTCTGGCGATGGAATCACTCCTTTCACATCCCACATTCCAAGACAATTTGTTGTATAATGAGCTATTACACTTATTAATTTGGCAGCAATTTCGTTGACGTGATCGCGGTATTCACTTTCAACCTGCTTGAAGTACCGAAGCAGACTTTTTCGATTTTCAGGAAGAACTCTGTCCATCTCATCATGAACCATCGGAATGAAGCGGCATACTAACTCGAGTGATCGACCTGCGAGTGCTGGAAAAAAGAACACTTTTTACGGTAAAACTTTAGAGCAATACCTAAATTTCGAACAGATATAGTCTTTAATCCAACCAATTGTAGGGCACCTGCACCTAAAATCAATTGACAACACCGACTGTTAAATGTTTTCAGTAATTCCACAACTCGCGAATTCCAGTCTTGGGAAAATGATGGCATTTCAGATATGGCTTCACAGTAGTCAGAAAGGAGCTGGATCATTGTTATTGATGATCTGAAATTAAAATATTAATATTCGTAATCCTAAATCCAAAATTTGAAACAAACCCAACAACAACATAGTTCTCTTCATCAACAATTACACCTTGAATTTGATTTGAAGTAGATGTTGTTGAATCAATTGTCACAGCGCTTTCTGTTCTTTTGAATGATTTTTTTATTGGACCATCATCTATTCGCTTTGTGTTTCTTAATTGGCCCGTTTCCATCGCCATGTCGACAATGTTCTGATCCACAATCGAAACATCAGTCGCTTTCCAAAGTTCTGTGTCAAGCATATTTCCAATACGAATCTTTCGAGCTGCATGGAATTTTTCAATGTAATCCATAGAAAGCTTGTTAACAGATCTTCCAAGACCTCCAACTTTTTGATTCTGAGTGGAATACCATCCTTCCTTGTCACACTTGGATTGAAATTCTTTAACGAGTTTAATGCATTCAGATAGTTGGGTAGGTGTAGTAGCTTCTGTCACTGATGCATTTTTGGCCCGAGCAATGAGCAATCGTGAAATCCGTTGTTGCGCACATTGATGACCGAATTCTGCGATCAATGGGAGCACGTGTCGTAAAAAGGCTTCTGATCTGACTTCAATCGAAAGAAGAGTGGTAGCTGACGCGTTAGAGGATAAAGCCGAACCACCGACGGAGAATCCTCCTGAACTAGCTGATTTGGAAAAAGTTGTACCAACTTCATCGTCAGACTCAGATTCGTGAATATCTTTTGCTTCTTCGATTCTCTCAACTATAATATCTTCAGAGCCATGTCGATGTAGAGGATTTGCTCGTTCAACAGTTTCCAGTAGAATATCTTGTAGAGCTTCCAATCGTTTACAAAAGTAGAACTCTTCATCCATAACAGCTTTCACAGTTTTCAAAAAATCAGCATGTTTCATTCTTCGTACTGGCTCTCCCAACTGTGTCAAACTAGGATCAAAATCGTTCAAATCAACTCCATTATTTAGAATTTGATTTTTAATAACTTGTCGCATTACACTTTTGACTCCTTCAATAATTTCCTCTCTTAAAACTGCAATAAATGAGTACTTTCGCATTCTCATCAATCCAAGTAGGACAGCAGAAAGTTCTCCTTCGGCTTGAATCATCGTTCCAGCTTCTGGCTTCACACCGAGCTCTTTTTGTATTAATGATGCAAAATCTTCATTCATCATACGTCCAATTACTGTATAAAGCTCTCGAAGCTGTGATGCAAGATGTCGGAAACAAGTGACGCCGTTCAATTCCTTTGAGAGAACATCTAGACTCGTTTCAATGCATTCTATAGCCTTTGGGTAATCTCCTTGTGATAACATCATTTGAACTGTTGATTGGGCTTCTCGGAGACATGAAATATCATGAAGTTTTGCCAGCAGTTTCTTTTTTTGTTCGTATCTTTCATGAACTTCTACAATCTTTTTTGACTGGTCGCATACTAGTTCGTCGACTCTTTTCAAGTTTTTTCGAACAACCATCACACATTGCAACGCGTTGGCAAGTTGTTCCTGGAGGCCACTGTACGATCGGACGACTTGCCAAAAATCATCAGTTTTTGCAACTAATTTTCCAGCCAATCTTCCATCCACAACGTCATGCATCATTTCCAATCTGTTTTGAAGAGCTTCGTAGTCTCGAAATTCTCCAGGTTTCTGAAAATCTAATAGTTTTTTTGCACAATGCTTTCTAGAGCACTTACCCTGTTGGTAGCAATTTCTAAAGGTGTAGCTGGAATCACATTTCTACCTGATAAAGTTTGTTTCAATGCATCCAAATCATCATTGGCAGGAACTGTGAACACATCCGAAAAAGTAGAACTGTCGCCAAGTGTAAATCGGGGGTCGATGAATATCTGAAAAAAGTGCACATAAAAATTTGTAGTGAACACTCTTCCTAGCCACAATAAAATTTTCGAAATTTCATGATCACTTGGCGCTCCGGCCGTTCCATGAGCTCAATGAGCTTTGAGTCGTCGTTTAAAAAGAGCCGACAGCTGTCTCTTTCCACCCTCACTCTATGAAAAAAAACGGGACGGAAAAGATCACAAACATCAAACAAACTAGCTGATAATAGTAAAAGAACAGCTGACCGAATAGAATACGTCTATCTCAGATTTCGTACTTTTTCAATGAATTGTGGGAATAATGGGCATTGGCTAGGAAGTAGATACTTACTGGTGATTGTATAGGATAAAGTTATACAAAGACAGACGTTTTGAAAACTAAAAATTAAAAATGTGATCTCTAAAGCAAACTAAGTTTTTTTAACTGTTTGAAAAATGTGTTCCTAGATAAATGGAAATATTTCTAGTAAGTAAAAATACATTTTTAAAAACAGAAATAGTTTTCCCAGTTATTCCTGCTTACTGATCATTCAGCCATAACAATTTCTGGAAAAATTATCAAGTATCCATTCCCAATCTTACATTAGTATGTTTGATATAGAAACTTGTTTCGCATCTTCCTACATTTCCGTTGGTCAACCAGATGTGTCCACTTGTGCCAACAAGATGTCAATTTGTCAATCAGTACCTACACTTGATCACAGGAGGAAAACACGAAATCTAGAAGTGATTCAGATAATAGATATCTCACTGAGCCGATTCTTCTCTATCTCTTCGTCTCATCTATCTTTCGGCTGTTCGTTCGCTCCGTCGTAAAGTGATTGCAAAAAAAAGAAAAAGTATAACAGAAACAACTGCGACTACCCAGCTCTGTCCTAAACACTATTCGATCAGTATCTCTAAAGCGTTTGATCAAAATTAACGTTTTTTGGTTCAATTTTCAATTACTGAATGTCAAGTATTAATTAACAACAAAATTCTTTGCTACTTATATTTTCATTCCCTGTTTCCACATTTTCAATTATGCGAGAAGAAAGTGGAAATTTTAACAAAAGTGACACCAAACAATTAATTCGAGACCAACAATTTTGCTAAAGTCAATTACAACAACTAATAAGTAGGTAATCATGATTATGGCACTTGGTCATACAATCTATGAAGATGAGAAAGCATATCAAGAAGAACAACGGAGAAGAAGATTTAAGAGGTTCGTTTATTTTTAAATACTGATTCAATTTTTTTTAGTTCTATTTTAGAATTTTTGTGTTATTTGAATTTTTAAAGGTTGAGTTTAGATGGTAGAGAAATGGTTAAAAACTATTCCAATTGTGCCAAAACGGCCAAATATCATGATTATTAGCTTTGCAAAAAATTTGATTTTTTTTTTATTTTGAGTCAAAAAGCGGTGAAAATTCATTTTTTACCACTTGGATGGAAGTCATCGATCAAAAACTTTTTTGCTTCCAGTTTTATGTTCTAATCAGGTTTAAAATATTCTTATTCCAACATTTTAAGGGTTCGAATATACGAATGTGCGTTAGATTTTTTTAAAAGTTGCACAAACTCACTGAAATAATTGTCAAAAATTTTTGAAACGTTTTATTCTGATATTTGGCCATTTTAGCATCAAAGGAATGGTTTTCATTCATTTCCTTACTGACCGTAATCCATGTTTAAGATAAATTCCATTTAAAGGAAGATTTTTTTTGGTAGTATTCGTTTTTCTACATACCGTAGGCAGATCTTCCGCATCTTGTCTTTCATCTCCAATTCCAACTCCTCCATCGGCGTGACTCAAACGTAGAGCTCTTTTGATTGCCTGATATCGACGATAGGACTGTAAATATTTAAAAATAAAAAAAATAAATAAATAAAAGATCTTATCACCTCTCCAGCAGATTGACAATAACTATCGAAAGCCGAATCAGCGAGCCGAGCGAGTCTTTTAGATTGTGGTACCGGTTGTGTTGGAACAAAACTGTCACCCCAATGGCGTGTGAAGAACGTTGTTAGGTCACTTCGAGATCGTGATGGATCGGCAAGAACTGCTGACAGATTTTGAGTGAAACTGAAAATTTAGATATTGGAAGTGTCAATTGTTTCAACTTAAGAAATACTGTAATTATCCTAGTTTCCACATCAAAGTCTCAATATAAATTAACTTTCTGCCCATGTTTACGCTAAATCTATAGGTTATTTCTTCCTTTCCCTATTTTCATCAAATTCTCGTTCGCTTCACTGTTCTATTTTGCCCATTTCTAAGTGGATGGAGTGTCCCGTTTGCCTACCATCAATTTCTGCGCCTTTGATATCAAATTCAAACCAAAGGTCATCCAATTCTTTTTCTCTCCGTTTTTTACCTGAAGACTGTCCCGGTCCATCACTATAATTTCTTACTTCGCCTGATAACGAGTGATTTTGCGGCGACAACGTCTAAATTGCCACTGGTCAATTGAAAATCACTGTTTTTGGAAAAAAGAGAGAGAGATAGGGATAGAGATGTTTGTAGGGGGAGGAAAGATGAAATTAAAAAGAGGTTTCACCTCATTCAGTCATTTTTTAATCAAATCAAATGACCTGAAGAACTTGAAAAGTTGAAACAATTCTTCAGATTCTGTGTCAGAATTTCCAAATTTCAATTGATTACACAAAAAACTTGAAGTGAAAAATTTGAAAATGGCAACTACTAAGAAACAGTTAGAGGACATAGTAGAGGACAGAATTTTCCAATTTTGACACAATCCGATCCGAAAGGTGTGGTGATTGTTATCACAAGACATAACTTTATAGTTTAAAAAAATGTCGCAATCTTCTTTTCGGTTATGCACCGTGTCTATTAGAATTACGATAATGTAATAGATATTCAATAATTCTCTAGAAATGTTTATATATTTAAACGTCCAATTCTGTGTTTTGTTTGAAAGTTAACGTAGTTAAATCAGTTCCGCGTCCCGTGATTTTTAAAAAATTGTAGTTCGGAATTCATTGAAGGGAAAACATTTGGTATCCCTCAAGACCTAAAATCACCATTTTTCCCTATTCAGGTACACACCGTCGTCCAAATAATGCCGGTTTTAGTTGATATCAGGTCTCTCTTTTTCACATTCCACTGCTTTCCGTTTGTCCAAAATCAGGTTCTTGTCCCATCGGATACCGTTCGTCTTGATGTTACAATCAGTTATTTCAAAATATTAGTTTCTCAAAGTTCCTGGTTTTGACGCGTGTTTTTACAGTACGTTAACACTGGTTACAACTCCTTGGTCTTGATATTTTGTTCCAATGAATAGCCTGTAGAAAACAGAAACTAAGATGAAGAAGAAGGCGTGACCATCACCTAACTTTGACCCTCCTACTCCAACGATTTTCATCGTTTTTCCATCTTTCCCAACGCTCTCAAAACCAATAATTCGAATTACTGTTCTGAGCGTCATTCCCGCCCGTTTTTCGCCTTCTCTTGACTTCATCTCATCAGTTGAAAGTCATGTTTCAGGTTGTCTGGCTATTCATTTTTCAGCCACAATTTTTCAGTAAACACTTGTGTCAAATTAGTTAGATGTGAAGATTTATATAGTCAATTTTCAAAAACATCCTGCTCTTTCAATTACATCTTCCATTCTTAATTCTACATTTCAGAATGGGTGCCAAGGTAAAGGATCAGACGTCCGTCGAGATGCATGATATACCAAAAAATCAAGCTCATCCAGAAGATGATAAACCACATTCATGGAAGGATGCGCTGTTCGGAAGACGTGCTAGAAAGTATGCCTTCGTATTTATTGTCGCTTTTCTGGCTGTTCTCACCGTCAAAGATGTATTCGACCTGGTAAGTAATTACCTCTCATTATCACATTAGTATTTCCCTTCTGTTCAATTAAAATTGTAGTTCCTAATTTCAAACGACGAATTTACAGTTCGAGGAATACTTTGACTATCCAAAAGAATCGGACATCAACATCGTTTTCAATGAATCAATGACAATGCCAAATGTTACTTTCTGCATGTCTCGACAACAAGCCTGGTCCCATTTCAAATTGAATCTTACTGCGCCCGCGGATGAGTGGGATGCAGTTGTTGATGAAAATCTTGCAAATATGACTGATCACGACGCATTTATGAAGACTCCATGGGATTATCGACTTGTAATGGAAGCATACGACATGATTGCTACATATAGTAGTTTGGAAAGAGAGACAACTGCTCATGGATCAGCACGTTCCATTCACGTGTTTAAAAACGCTCCAAGACTTGCGGCAAAGAGAAAAACGTTCAAGAAATGGAGAGATATTCTCGACTCTCGTGGAATCACATTCGATGAGTTCACTCAAAAGACTGGAATTGAAGTTCTTCGCCGTTCAATGCAAAGATTCAGAAGACGCACGTTTGATGATGATGAAACTGTGATCAAAACGAAACTTCGCATTTCTTGGATTTCCCAGATGCAAATCTGCTTCCAGCCAGAATTCGATCAAGACAATTTTAAGACTATTGACGACCAGGGAGTGTTCTTTGACATGCTTCTTTCTCATAACGCTGAGAATACTGAAGGTCAAAAAATTGACTGTATGTCCGTAGATTTCCATGGAAGACCATCATCATTGAACAGATTCATGGAAGGAAAGGGTAGATCTAGAGATGGATACGTTGATGAGGTAAAACCAGAAACAAAAATAATGGTTCGGTGTATGCAAAAGCAATTATTCAGGTTTGTTTGGGACAGCGTCACGAGGTAACAGCTCATGTCACTGCACTCTATCAAATGTTAGAAAATGACGAACAAGGTACAAGATGCCGTGATGTAGAAGACGGAGAAGACAGTGAGTTCAATTGCCGATCTCGTTGCCGTATGGAGATGATCCGTGATGCTTGTCATTGTACTCCACTTTCATTAAGTTACCTAGCGAAAAAAGAAGACATGGAAATCTTCCCATTGTGTGACTATACACAATGTACTGTCGAGTAAGTTCCAGACACATATTTTCAGATTTCAAGTACCATTTTTCAGTGTTCAAAAGGGTAACTACTCTGACACAGAATGCGCCAACAAATGTTTCCCCGATTGCCGTCAAATTAGATTCGAGGTTGATCACTCTGTAAAAGGACGTATGCTTCGTCCTGATTTAACACTTGTTGAACTTTCCTGGGGTCCATTCGAATATCTGACTATGGAACAACAATGGAAATATAGTGCCACCTCGTTTATCGCTGCATTGGGAGGATCCATTGGAATGTGGCTTGGACTTTCGATTTTGTCACTTATCCAACTCGTAACATATTCTTACACCTACTTCACAAAGAAGATTGTTAATGAGAGAATTCTCAAGAAGGGAAATACTTTTGATAAAAAGGTAGGTCAATGAAATGATTGATATGGAACTAAATATTTAGTGAACTATTATATATTAAATGAAACCCATTTTAGACTGTTAATAAGAAATAATGCAAAAATAGTGAGTTTGTATTTTCAATAATTATGAGATTTATTCTTCTCATTTCTTTCAATTATTTTCATTCACTCGAAAGACACTGCATCTGTGCATTGAAATTCACGAGAACACATTACTTTCTTATTTTTGAACACTTTTCCTACACAAATCTTTTCCACTTCAAAAAACTTTTCAAACACGTTTCCACTCTAATAAATGCACAGGACGAGGGAGACGAGGATGGTGACTTCACAATTGACAACGGAACTGAGAGAAAGAAGATGTCATTGGCAGAGAATCCGTTCGCCGAATTTTTCCCAGCCGGATCACCGGAACAACCGAAGAAGATGGGCTCTAAGCCAAATTCACGTCAAGCATCTCTTGATAAGGCAAGCACTGTCACATGAGTCACTTTTCACCTCTATTTTACTATACTAAAATTATCTTAAATTTGATAATTTTTCAGGATGGAGGCAATGCACAAGGATACAGTTCTAATCCACGAGCTTAAAAACGTTGACTATATTGTTAGATCGATCAAACTTCAATTACTGGTTCTTAATTTCATAATTTTAAATTAGTTGTTCCTCTCAGGTTGTTAATCATCTTCTTTTTCTCTTTTTCCCTCACTTTTTTTTTCCTTTTGTTCCCCCATTCCCAATAATAACCTATTCCTGTGATCTACATGATTCTCTCTCTTGAAATATATTCGAAAACGAAATAAAACGAACTCACCTGTGAAGAGTGAATTTTTTCTTTTCAATTGTTGGAGTATCTCGATCACTTGTCAATCGTATACTTCTCAAACTAGCTGTTTCTTCACTATCTTCAGTATAACTTGCTACCAATGAAGATGTTGGACTTGAATATCCAGCTGGTTGAGAAGAAGTGTGACAACGACGAATGTGGGCTTCAAAATCAAGATCACATACTCCTTCCAGTGGTAGTTTCTGACATACTCCATGTTCTCCGTATCTAAATAATTAGAATATTTCAAACGATAAATTGCAGAAAATATAAAACCGTTCTTCAAAATTAACAAAAAATCTTGTTATTGATTTTTGAACAATCGAAAAATTTCGGTTTTCAATTTTTCAAATTTTGGTTTTTTTTCTTATTTTTAGAAGAAATTTGTTTATTTTTCAAATTTAAATTTAAAAAATTGAATTTTATGGTTAGTTTTCTGAAAGTTTTTATTTTATATGTTTCGATTTTGAGTTTCTTGAGCAAAAATACTTTTTTTTCATTTTCGATTTTTAATTTTAAATAAAAAAAACACAATTGTTTCTTTTTTTCATCAATATAAACAAAATGTGATTTTTAAAAAAGTAATTTTATGGTTTTTTTTTATTTTCCAGAAAATCGAAAAAATTTATTTTTTCGATTTTTCGATTCTCTTGAAAAAATATAGTTAACGAAAAATGTTCGATGACACCCTTGACTGTGATTTAAAATTATATTTAGAATTTTTATTTTTCAAAATTTTTTAAAACATACCTACAAAGAAAGCTACCACCTTCTTTTGTCGTATGATCTTGTCGAATATGTCGTGCAAACTCGGAAGCCGTCATAAGCTCGATAATTGGCTGACAATAATCACATATTCTTGGATAACCAATCTCCGGTTGAATTTTGAGTGAAGCTCTTGATGAACTTGCAGATATAAGACCTACTGTTCGGTCATCCATTGATTTCATTTGTGAATCATTTCTGGAAATAAGAATTAGTAAAAAACTAAAAATTTTGATAGTAAATATAATAATCTGCAAGAGACAGTGTTGAAATCGGAGAAAAATAAAATTACAAACGTTCAATATTCATTATTATGGCTCACAAAAAAAGAGAATCGGAATAGAAATGGTACTTGAGCAGCACTTAGTGCGAAATAATGGAGCGAGAAGAATGAGAAAGATTCAGAGAGAAAAAAGGCTAAAATATTCCCACCACTCGCACTAAAACGTCGATAAAATGTAAAGAACATTTGAATATTAACTTTTTTGACCGAGAAGCTGGGAGTTCTATTTTATACCTGTGGGATTGTTATCTATGAATTTTACTTTTTTCCTATTCTACATCGCAATAATACGCATTATACTTAGCACCAAAAATTGTCACGAAGTGAAACAGATGAATAACAGAGAAAATTGAATTGAATATTGAACAAACCGAGAAAAAAGAGAAGAAAGCAGAGAGAGAGAGAGGTAATACAATTAATATTACAAGTATTTAATTCAGAAAATGGGGAGAAAAAGATCAACGGCGTCCTCTGATGAATCTGTAGGCAAGGTATCCAGAGATAGTCAATGCTCCAAGACCGATTGAAACATACAAAGCTTCGGTTAGCCAAGAATTGCTGAAAGTTATCATTTGGTACTTTTCCGATTTCTGCCCCCCCAAAATGTTTTTTACTCAATATTTTAATTTAAATTCACACGTAAATGTTTATTTCAATACAATTTCAATTTTTAGGCTTATGGGATGATGCAAGTGAATTTCTCGTCATTTCTCGACAAATTTATTTACCAAAATTTCACCAAAAAAATTTATTTACCAAATAATAATATTTAATTTTTTTTTTCTGTCCAGTCAGATTTTAATAATAAAAATCGCGAATTTTTTAATTTCCGATTAATAAAACTTACTTTCTCGGATCCAAAAGACTAAGTGGTTTACGTGGTGTTCTCGGTACATCGTCAATGATGGAATGAGTGGAAGGAGCATAGGAAGTAACACTTTGAGCATCTTCTTCTTCGTAAACTTTTCCACGAATTCTGAAAATCAATAAGAAATAAATTCAGAAAAATTTTAAAATTTACCTTTCTATAACAGCCGAAAGTCCATGAGACGTCAAACGGCTTTTTGATTCCGAATGCGACATCGACTTTGGTGTGTCTGTATTATTCTGAGTACTACGAGTCTGTGGAGTGACTTGAGGAGTAATTGAAACAGAAGCAGTTGGAGTTTGTGTTCGATCTTCTTGAAGATGTAAGTATTCTCGATCAATCAACATTTTAGCCACATGACCGATTTTAACACTTCGAAATACTTCCACAGCTTCATCGTGTGTCTTGTAGGTCATATCGATACCGTCAAACTAAACATTGGAACAATTTAAATTAATAATTACTTTAATCGGAAACTAACCGACAAAATTTTATCGCCTGTTCTTACGACTCCATATGATTTTGACTCGCTATTAACTGATGAGACGTATATTCCGATATCTCCAACAAAGTGAGGATTGTCTGTTCCACCAACTATATTGAATCCGAAACCTGTAAAATGAGTACTATATAGACGTTTAAAAATACAATTTATACCTTTAGATGTTTTTTCTATTTCAACTACTGTCAATGCCTCCAATGGAACAGATTCTTGTCCATTTCCATCTGTAGTCGTATCATTGAATGTCATGTCGTCCGTTGCTTCTGCAGCAAATGAAATATCGAATGTATGATCTTCATCAGCGTGAAATGGGGAGGAAACGAGAGCGGCATGATCTGAATATTCTTACCAACTCTCGAGTCCTTCCATAGTTTAATACTTACGTTCATAAACTGGATCTGAATCGGTATTGAACACTGTATCCTCTTGCGGAGGAGACACCATCATTCTGAACAATTTGAAGATTTTTGTAAATTTCGAAAATCACTAATTCCAAATGAAATAAATAATACACAGAAAACAACTGCTGTAATTATAAACGTAGAGAAATAACACCATTTAAAAATATTTATTCATGTGGTTGCGGATGAATTGTATAACTGGATATGAAATTTCGTTTTCACATTTTTTGGAAAAGAGTTTAAAACTTAGGACTGAATCCGTAAAAAGTGAGAAAAGAGAACGTTGGAAAGAGATAGAAGTGAGAAACCCATATGGATGGTAATCAGTGCTGATTATTGAGCCTGTTGTTCATTAATTTGTAGATGCTCTCCTTTACATATTGCTTATTGTGGGGGACATATGTGTATGTTGTCTGCAATTTTTTTTCCGATATTTAAAATATGTTTTAAAAACCAACATTGTCGAGAACCAGCATTGAAAGATCTTTGAGGTCGTCGATGAACTCGAAAAGGTGCGATATGTCATAGGTGATTTCGTTTTGAGCCGGAACCTTCTTTTTCAAATATTCTTCGTAGACTCTGCAGATTCCTATAAGTTAAAAGTTTTTAATTGATTATAAACTTTTAATTTTAAAATGTAATTTGGTTTTTGTTACTCACCTTCAAGACATTCCGTGGTATTCTCATAATCCGACCATGAACGTGACTCGATGTTGTCTGTCGGTTGGAGCAGAAGAATTGTGTGACTCATTTTCAAAAAATTGAGAATATTTTTGAAAGGGAAAAAACGGAGTAAATCTGCAACGTCAACGCAAAAAAAATATTAGCAAGAAGTGCGCCAGTACGTCGAATAGTGCGTCAGCGACGTCCACTGGCGCGCTTTTGGTGTTCGGGCAATTTTTATTTTTATTTTTTCTTTCTTCTATAATTTAACAATTTCCATACTGTTTGAGGTTTTTTGCATAAATTGTGAAAATCGAACAATTCCTATCAAATTTTCATTTTCTCAACACAAATTCTAAAAATTATTTTCAGGTGATTTCGCCATGTCAGGCTTATCTCACGCCGGCCGCCAGGTTGCACGTATTGCAGTTCGACAAGCATCGTCTCACTCTCAGTAAGTTTTTTTTAGTGTTAAAGGCTAAATAATCTGATGTCAAGAAATCATGTTAAAAAACGATATCAATGGAATTTTCGATATTTCAGAAAATATCTGTGTTCTTACCAGGAATTTTATTTTAAACAATAGCTTTTTCGTATTCGTAATGCAATTAGTTTACTAAGTGATTATTCTTAACAAATATAACAAATGCTCACTTTCTTATTTAATCTGTTCCGAAATACTAAATATTTAATCATCTATCCAAAAATATGCGTTTGCTCCCTTTAAAAGCATTAAAAAATGCATTAAATTGTTGATCTCTTAAAGAACAAAATTGATTTTTCAATGCTTGTAATATCTATCCCTCGAATACAAAACAGTTTCCTAAATTGGTGAATTTTTGAATCATAAATTTTCAAATTATTGCAGTGACTCCCACGCCGTCTGGAAAGAAATCAACAGACTCGGAAGTGAGGGAAAATGGGATAATGTGAACAACATGCCAAAAATGTTTTTGTTTGGTGAAGCCAAGCAGGAGACGACAGCTGCTTATCGTGCAATTGTGAGTTTTTTAAAGAATTAATTATGTTCCCGAAAGTACAGTCGGTTCGAAAATAGTTCGAAAATATGTTTTTGTTTTGAGAATTAATTGCAATGCTTTCAAAATAAGATAACCTTAGTACTTAGTTTACTGAATTTTTAATTTTTTGATCATAAAGCTTCCACAGCTATAGATTTATAGTGTCGGGACTGTCCGGCGAGGCTAAAAACTTGGCTTTTGAAGCCGCCATAATGTTTTTAAAAAAATTTCAAAGTTCTTCACAAAATCATATATTTTGTTATGAAATGGCATAAGTACTACAAAAAAAATCAATTTTCTCATGCATAAGTAATTAAAAAAATTTTAAACAAGAAAACGTTCAATTTTTAAAAAGTGACAGCATAAAATAAAACGCAATGCGATTTGTATTGTTTTATTTCAGAACAAAGACCCCGACTTCTTCCGTCAATCTCCATATGGTCAATATTTGAAAATTGTGTGGCGATTGGCTCTTCTTTTCGGAATCATCAAAGCCGGAACTGTTGTCTACGATTTTGCCGTTCCAGAAGAGCAGCGACTCAAGTACAAGTACCGTAATCACGGACATCACGGTCACGACGATGCCCATGACTAAATTTCTGATTCACCACCGTCCGAACGTCTTCTTTTTGCATAGGAAGAAAGAGCCCATTTTAGTGTATTTGTAATCATTATCATTATCACAAAAAGATTTTTCTTGTAAAAAATGTCTTCCCATAAACATTCACAACATTGCAAAGAACATATCCAATATTCGAATTAGAAGACCACCCAGATGGAAATTAAATACGTCGGCTGGTTTTATTTGCGCCGTCAATTCAGTTATCGAAAAAATCATCATCGTCATAAACTTAGTTATTGATTATTTCCTGATAACTACTTATACGTTCAACCAAATCATTTCGTTATCAGCCACAGTTTATATGTGCCATAAGATTCTTCAGCACTCAACTTTTCCAGTTTCTTATTTTTTGAACTTACCAATGCTAGAAGTATAAACATAGAAATTCACATTCTTTCTAGTTAACTTCTCTGCAATGACTGGTCGTTTTTGGAAAACATGGTTTGTACTCAAACTATTCAATTTTTTTGCCGAATTCTTCTTCGAGCCCTTGCCATAGATTATTCATTGTGTGACATCTCTATTGTATTCTCTATTATTTAGTACTAACTTCTCTGGAATTCGACTTGCATGTCATACTATTAGAGTATATGGCCGTGATGATAGGCTTGTGATGATATACCTTGTGAGGGCTGTGAAAAACAACAAAAAATCGAATTTCTCCAGAAAACCAAAAAAAAAACACTCTATTTTTTTCGATTTTTCATCAATCCAACTAAAACATAACATCTTTGAAAAACAATTTTTCTGTTAATTTGGTCTGAAAAAAAAATCAAAAATCCATTTTTACGAAAAAACCAAAAAAGCAAAAAACCGACAGCTCTGCTATGATATACTCATCTATGATGTGATATAGATGAATGTCTAGCGATGATTTTTTATAGAAACAATATGCCCGATTATTGAGCCTTAAAAATTCACTAAAATTTCTCAATTAATCTTTGTTTGCCGAGTTTGACATATAAGTTGCTAGAAGCTATTGATCTTTTCCATTTTCCAACAACAAATATTTGACCTTCAATACAACAACACTAATTTATTAGCACAATCACTATCAAATCTGCACGTACTTTTGTATTTATTTAATGATTTAATCAAGAGTCTTTTATCAAACTACATAGATATTCTAAGTGTCACATGAAAATCAGTTGGCAAATATATACATTTTAAAACTATTTTATAAACCGTTTCAAGACAAGTACACTTGAAGCTATCTCTGATTACTAAAATACTATCAAGATCTATCTCTTCAGTTATTGATGTTCTTACATGTATTGCTATTGACATAAAATTCTACGTATTTACAGAACAAATGTTGATATTCCTGTTTTTGCTGTTTCTTTCAGCTCCACTATGCAAGTTTGTATTGTATCCAGTGATATACGCGTTCCTTAAATGGAGACATCCGGTCAAGTGAGTACTAATGTGATTATGGACCCAGTATGGGGCAATTGATCACTTTTTTGTTTACGACCCAAACTGGTTATCTATATTGAAATTCGAGTTTTTTGTCAATTGTGATTTGATACTATCAGTTGATTAACAAGTGAGCACACTTTTTTTTTTGAATGAATAGCAGAAACCATACTTTGATAAATTGACAAAAAGTTGAAACTTCTATCTAGATTTCTATGGAAAATATGAACGATGACTATCCGATTCGTTCACTCTTATAGTATTTAAAGAAAAGACATGTGCTTGAATAGATAAAAGATTGATTTAAAAAATTACTCAAACGTTTTTGCAATACTTTAAATACCACTCATTTTTTTTCGCTGATCGAAATTTGGAAATCGTACTTTTAAAACATTTTCAAAATAAAATCTTTAACTGTTCCCTTCTTGCATATTGATGGTATTCATGCATATTGTCTTTTTATAAGTTCTAGTGAATTACCGAGATTTTTTTGATTTTTTTTAAACTAAAAAAGGCTACAGTAGACTCAATACAATTTCAGAAAGTTCACTGCTCCAACTGCAAAGATTCGTGACATTATAAACCCTGATAAAGAGGAATGGGAACTGGAACATATTAAAAATGAAGTATGAATAATAAAAATAGACACGAAATTCGTCCTTTTTTTGCAGGAAATTCTAACAATTAGCGGTTCTGGAGAAGATAATAGTTTTGTGTATATTCAAGTTATAACAAAGAATGAAATTCATTTTGCTCATATTCGAGTTTTCGAAAAAGGAATTCTTTATTCCGGATCATACAAAGCAGTATTCTCCGATAATCGAACAATTTCATGTGGACCATTGCTAATTGAGCTTCGAAACCCATTCCGTAAATGGAGAATTAATTTCCGTGGATACCTGAATGATGCTAAAGGCAACTCTCATTTTGTTATACTTTCGGGATGGTGGAAATGTGTGTCGAATGCTAGATTTTTCTATTCAAATGCTCTTTTGAAGTCATTCAATGAAATTTACAATGACAAACCAACTGCACTGATTGAGAATTTGAAAACTATCGAAAAGTGACTGAATCATTTCTTACAAATACGTTATATCAACTTTAGGTACCGAAAAGGAAATGTGTTAAACCAAATGGGTGAATATCACGCAGAAATCAAAATTGGGAAAGATGAAGTTGTCGAACATAGATATAGAGGTTGAAAACACACGATACAAAAACCAAATTCCATCAAAGTTTCAGGACTTCGTCATAGAAATCCATTAGACTTGGAGACAAGTTCTACACATTTTCATACATACCTGAGCGTAAGGTTTATTTATCTTTTTTGTATTATAGAAAAGTAGAAATACTTTTTGGCTTATCCCGCTTAAGAAAGTAGTTTTCAGGATGCAAATGCAATTTCCTATCGTGTCAACTCTGTAGATGAAAAGAAATCAGTTAGTCACGGAGTGGGATTCCGTTCAGATCACAGTGCTCGTCCAATAATTATTGATAATTCTCATTCCCTTGAGTCAGATAATATGCTTCCAGTTCAATTCAAATATGTTTCACGTGGACTTCTCCCTCTTGAAATGAGAAAAGGACGAAAATTATGTCATTTCACGTTTATTCGAGAAGACAACAAGGTTGTCGACGTTACTGCGTTAGAAGTTAATTCTGCAATTTTTACGGGAGTTGGATTTGTGGTTAGAGTGAGAGAGGCAATTCATGAAGTTACAACTAAACTTCCCGATAGTTTCCCGGAATATCATGCAACTGAATCAGAAAAGATGAAATCAGTAGTCTCATTCAATCACAGAGCATGTCAGGATAAAATGTTAACTGGCGGAAAAGGTGCGAATTTAGCAAGACTTCAAGCAATCACCGATGATGTAAGTTCTGAAAGTAAGCATATACAATGTTGAAATAGATTTTCAGTTCCATGTGCCTCCTGGAATAGTTGTCACTACCGCAGCTTTCAACAAGCATGTAATTGCGAATCCAAATGTTTTAGAAGAAATAAAACTTCTCGATATCAACGATAAAAATGCCGAGTATTATGAGGATGTTGGTAAAAGGTAATAAAATAAGTTATCAATCCAATATTTAGAAACATGACATATTTTAGAATTGAAGGGCTTCTTTTCGAAAGTGAAGTGTCTCAAGAACTGCAAAAAGAAATTAAGGAGTGGTTACCGCGTTCTGAATACTATGCAGTAAGATCATCTGCAGTTGGAGAAGATGGAGCAGATCTTTCATCAGCTGGACAACTGGAAAGTTACTTGGATGTGATTGAAATTGATATAGTTGATAAACTGAAGCTGTGTTGGGGCTCTAATTTTAGAAGAGAAGTATTGAATTACAGAAAGTAGGTTTTAACAAGTTAAAATTTCAATCACAATGTGACGTTTACAGAAACTACGGTCAGCAGCTTAATCCGTCAATGGCTGTAGTTATTCAAGAAATGGATCGAAACGGAGTGGCTGGAGTTATGTTCACCGCAAATCCAGTAAAATTAGATCGTGGAGAAATTGTGATAAATGCATTGAAAGGAAGTGGGGAACAAATTGTGAGCGGTGTGACGACACCAGATGAGATTTACGTAAATCGAATCCATAAAACGGTGGTCATAAATGTAAGTTGGGTTTTCTTAAAAGGATTTTTGCTATATTTTACCTTTTTGTCAATAAAGAAGTACTACAAAAATATTTTCAGAAAGTTGGCGTCGATTGTTGCTTGGATGACTATCAGATTGAGAAACTTACCAAAGTTGGAGAGTACTTGGAGAGAATATTTGGAAAACCTCAAGATATTGAATTTGTTGTTAGAAATCAAATGGTTAATATTGTTCAAAGTCGAGATATTACTGGTTTGGATAAGGAGACTCAATTTGAAATGTGCACAGAATATAATTCGCCAAGTATTCATGACAAAGAAATTCTAACAAATGCAAATGTTGGAGAAGTTCTTCCAGTTCCGGTTAATGCCATGGAAGCTCATAATTTAACTGGAATGTTTGATAAAGTCATTGCAGTAAGAATAACAATATAATTAAAAAAATTAAATTATAAACAAAATTTCAGTCAATGACATTTCAAGAGCTCAATGATGTTGTGCCGGCACATACTTCAATCGGCTTTTCCGTTGCACACCGTAAAATATTTTTCAATTTGGGAGAAGTTGTTCTTCGAATTTGGGAACTGGTTGAAAAAGATCGAATTACTGATATAGTGATTGCTGGAGAAACTCTTTTCAATGCGGAAATGTTCCAACAAGCAGCTCATCAATACGGAAAAGTTTCACCTTTCTTTCCGTTGAAGAGAATGTTCAACATGATCAAGTTAATATATTTTACATCAAACAGTGTGAAGGCGAAAATTGTCAAAATCGACGAGGAAGCAAAGAAACTGGTGCCAAATGATAAAATGACGATTGAGATAGTATTCAAAAAATATGACGAGCTTGAGAAGTTGTGGTGTGATGCAAGCCATTGTCACACCAGTCTTTCAATGTTCTCTTCTTTCACATATGTGCTATGTGGAATGCTTATTCGTGGAAGTGACAGTTAGTTTTTGTGGAAAGTGTTGAAAGGCCTTCAAATGATATAGAGTTTAACTGGAATTCTTAAGGAAGGGTTAAGCTCTCCTTAAAATACTATTTTTGATAGGTTTTTAAGAGTTCACACAATTGATGATTACGCATTAATCATTTAAAATTGTGTTTGTTATTTAGCAGCATACTTGAAAATACCTATAAAATTATGATTTCTGTGTCAAATCTGTCCTCCTTTTGATTCTTGAAATTAAGTATTTCTAAGTTGTAATTATTCAAATTTTATAGAATCTGATATCAACTTCCATTCAAAATATTTTTCAGATGGACCTCTTTCCAATGACAATATATCCGATTTTGCCAATGTGTTCTCCAATAACTCTCGTGGAGATGTAATCAGTGCTGACGTTCCAAATTCTTTAAAGAAACTTGCAAAAACCATTCGAGAAGAGAGTATTGATAAAGAATTTTGTGCTGCAGAAGACGATGAGGCTTTGAAAACACTTGAAAACGGAAAGAAAAGCTCTGACGAATTGAGAAGATTTCTAGAATTGCATGGACATCGAGGGCCGAAAGAACTTTATTTAGATGCTACCACCTGGGAAGAGGACACCAATTTATTAGTTCATACAATTAAAAGTATGTTGGCTTGCCCAGAAACGTCTGGGAAGACTATTGAGAATGAAGATGATATTATTGATAACTTGAAATGCAAGCCGACTGGTATTAGAAGGTGGGAAACTTTTTGTAACCATTTGAAAAAAATGCATTTACACATTTCAGAAGACTTTTGAAATATTTCATCGGTCAGACACACCGTGGAGTTTCATTTAGAGAAACAGCAAAAAATCATTTAGTTTCCACGACACATTCTCTTCGAAAGGCATGCAGAATGGTTGGAAAGAAGTTGTATGAAAAAGTGAATTAATTTAAAATTTGCTGCAAGTAATTTTCAATTTTAGGGATATCTTCCTGATCCAAATCTTTGGATGCACTTCTCAATGGACGAACTTAAAGAATTGAATGCAACAAGAAGTGCAAAACTTGTTTCCAGAGCAATCAGAAGAAAACAGATTTCATCGAAGTTTGAAGGTCTCCAATTTCCACTTGTTTCTCATGGATACATGAATCCAATTAAAATAGAAATCGCTGAAACTGATGCAAATATTGGTATCATTCTTCGAGGAACTACAGTATGCGAAGGAAAAGTTAGAGCCAGAGCAAGAGTTGCCAAAACATTGGAAGAAGCAAAAGAGACAAAACCAGGAGAGATTCTCATTACAAAATACACGGATATCTGTTGGTCTCCATTTTTCCCAATTATCAGTGGAATTGTCACCGAGATTGGAGGACTACTCAGTCATGGGGCTGTTGTTGCAAGAGAGTATGGACTACCAAGTTTGATTGCAGTTTCCAATGCAACATATCACTTTAAAACTGGTGATCTTGTTGAACTGGACTCTATTTCTGGCACAATTAGCCGACTGGACACTAATCAGGAATAAATTTATGTAATCAATTTTTTTCAAATAAAACTGTTTTATGTGAGTGTTTATTCAAAATTTGATATTCTAGAACACAAATAAAAAAGATGCGTATGTTCACATTGGTCAGTAAATCAGTAAATAAAAAATATGTTAGTACACGGAACTTGTTACCATGACAGCTCTACTCCTGAGACTGGGAAAATGGTCTGTTGCCATTGACGTACGTACCTAGAAAAATAAGACATGTTTCACAGAATTATATATCATTTACCTTGGTACTAAAATACATAATAGTCCATGGATGATTGAAAGTGAGTATGTCACTAACAAAAGGCATCAATGCTTTTGCAGTTTGGGCTCCGACTGACATTCCTTCTGATGGTGCGGCGCGAAGAATCAACTAAAAGTATTGAAATATTGAATAACTGAGGAGGCAAAACCTAAATACCGTATCTCCGAGAGCTAATAGCTGAATAATGAACGAAACAAAGCTGACAGTAAACAGATTTCTCTCTGCACCACTGATCCTTGTTGGAAGAAGAGTCAGACGAATTATTGAGACAATGTTTGCAGTTGCGGTAAATAATGTAAAAACTATCATGAATGTGACTAGCGAGTTTAGCACTTCTGTTGAGTTCTGAAAAACGAAAAAATTGAATATATTCATAAATTCAGACTTTAAAAATGTTTTGAGTTCATGTACGCTTTGACACACTTTTAAAAAAAGTATCTCATTGAGTTTGAATACATTTGCAACAAATTGTAAAATTAAAACATACGGCTACAGTTTTTGTTGCAAATCCTCCCAATGTTGGAGAATAGATAAAGTATGCGTTGTTTGTCGCAATTGGCCATGTCATAATCATAGGGAATATAATAACTATCATAATAAGGAAAGGAAGACTCGGGCGCCATATCTGAAATAACAAAAACACTTAATAAAAATCGTAATAAAAATTCTCTCGAGGTCTTCTAAATAGCATGAACTCCTAACTCACTTTCTCATAACTGTCAACAAAAAATACCATCGTCAAACGGTTGAGAGAAGATAAAAATGTCATGAAATACTGAATGAATGCCATGCAATAGTGAATGGTAAAGAATACTTGAAGAGGAAAATTATCTTCTTCTGTAGAAGAATTTCTCTCAAAAAGAAATGCAAATGTACAATTGTTGCAAGTATTTTGAGGGGCGCGAAGAGTAACAAATGAATTGGCAAATGTTACCATGTTCTGAAATTCATTATAATGAAGTACAGTGAAGACATTTTCAATGGCGGTAGAAAAATTATCTTTTTCATATAAGCTATTTAGGAAAGTACCATATTGTATGTTCTCTATTTTATGAGCATTTTTAAATATTGCACTGGACTACGTTTTTCGAAAATTAGGATCGCAGTCTCTGTCACTGCACCATTTTTCAGTTGCGAGTCACATAATGATAGTTTGAGCATTTTAATGAACTTAGTTTTTTTGTAATAAGTTTTTTTGCTCTAGCAGTGTGCTCACACTAATGAACAAAAATATGATTAGTTGTTTCCCTTCTCTTCATTAACTACTTGTCTTGCAAATAAAAATACGAAAGTTGTCTATTTTCAAGAGATCTGTTGCAAAACAGAATCCCTCAGAACTTACAAAAACATATTCTATAATAAACAGTTTGAAAAACGCAGTGTTGTATTCATTCCATCTTCTGATCATCATAAGAATGATCAAAGTGTACAGGTAGGAAGAAGCAACACCATAAGCTGCCGGAAGAAAGAAGAGAGGGGTAAGCATTTCAAACTGAATAAATGAACCAGAAAGGAGAACTTGAAGTCAGCGTTCTGACCAGACAATCCCAAAGGTCGATGAGCCAATTAGCACAGAAGAGTTCTATTCAGCATATACTCTGACGTATTTTATTCTGAAGGTGTTAGATGGAGGAAGTGTCATGTGAACAGTTATGTTTTTGACTGGAGAACATAACTTCCGGATAATACAAATATTATCATAATCTGGAATCAAAACAGTTCCTGGAAACTTTTTTCCTTTTTTTGTTTTCATAATATTGCAAAGTTAAACTTATTTTCAATTCTAAAATATAATATTCATGTTGACGCAATTCCCTTAAATGTCTATGTCTAGTTCATCATTTAAACTTTAGCAAATGAAGTGCATATTTATTAAACTTCAGAGATCAGTGCGATAAATTGCTAATGAATACAATCAGTAGTTTCTCCACTGAATTGATCCGCCAGGTTTAAAGTTCCAATGTCGTAGTTGTCTACTCCGAAGTTTTGACCAGAGTTGATTGCGTAGTGTGGAATATCAATTCTCAACTTTTTGTCACACATCTGAATGTTCTTTAATGTAGATTTTTTTGTGTTTGAATTGCACTTACACCGTAATGATTGCAGCTATGATAAATATTCACTTTCGGATCCATATCAAAAACTTTTGTATAATGTCCAGAGACTCTGAATGTTCCATCGTAACTGGTTCTTGTTGAGTCGAGCTTTGTGTCGTAAACTGGAAAAATAATTTGAATTTCAGTGTGAACTGCCTCGTGCCGACATGCCTACTTCCAAAGAACATATTGACTTTTTAATAATTGTATTAAACCTTCATAAATGTTTGCCTGAAAATGTTGCTACCCACCATGGAATCCCAAATGATTCAAAAAAAAACTTTCAATCAAACTTACTCGTTCCATCTTCATACAATTTCACAAGAACATCTGATGCCGGCTGTCCATCACAAATCAATCTCCCTGTCACGGTCACATACTGATCACTTCCTATCAGATTAAAAATAGCATTTGCAGAAGTTAAGAATAAAGCAAAAAATAAGATTCGAATCATTCTAGACGTTTGATTTTTAACATCAAATAGCAATCATTTTTATATCCAAAAGCCCAACCACCCCTTATTTACTCAATACAGTTTGGTCTGTAAATAAAAAGTGAGAAACTCATATTCATTGAAAACAGAAAAGAGTACAAACATCACAAGGAAATGTGATGTCAACTGAGTGACTGTTTCTTTTCTCCATTGGCTCATCAGTGTCTATTTCCCATTGCGACTACTTGAGAAAATATTGAGTCAGACATTGAGAATGATAGTGCTATATTACTTAGTAAAGGTAAAGTCTGAGGGACAAAAACCTATTTTTCAATTCGATATTGCAAATGTAATGAATTGTATATTAATTGTTCGAACATCAAACGAAAACACGAGGTAACCCAAATTATTTTAGAGCCATGAATGTCGTTGTCATATGATGTTTTTGGAGGTGTCTGGTTTTACAATTAAAAATAATGACGAAATGCAAAATACGTATCGATAGAGAGAAGTTAGTTTTTGATAAGAGTAGTCATAAATTATGACGTTTAAAGGGACAAGAGAGAATTAAAACGTGTTTGGGAAAGTTTATGTCTATGTATATGAAGGTTAATTTTCCAATTTCTAGGTATATTTGTCTTTTATCACAGGCCACATAGTACGTGATAATTTGAATGTACGATGATGAGTGTGATATGTACACAAAAAATATAAGACTGATTTACTTTATTAGATGAATCATGAAAAAAAGATCTCAAAAATTGACAAATATGACAATGAACCTGAAGTGAAATTGAGTAGGAATTTAATGATAATAAGCAAGAAAAAGGACGCAGATTGAATCTCAATTAATATCAGAATCTCAATTAAAATTGAATCTCAATTAATATCAAGCAATAAAATTATTCTAAGAACCATGTTTTTCGATACAAAAATTTGGGTGTTCCAAATTCAAAAAAGTCTGAGATCAAATAAGTGCCTTTTCCTTATTACTAAACAAGTTAGTTAGAATGAATTTTTCTCTCGTCATGTCGAAACCGTTTCACAATTCGAACTCCGTTGACAGCATTACGTCGACGATATCCTTCTCCCGTATTTTCAGCTGCATCAACAAGAATTTGATTGTCTTGAACTGTTCGCTTGAATTCTGCCGACTGTGGTTTCTTTGTTGATGGTAATTCAGAAGTTTCTGAGTGCCCATCATCTTCATATTCAACAGTCTCGTCTTCGTAAACCACTGAAAGGTTTTATGAAATATCGCAATTCGTTTGTAACGTTAAACAACTAATTTTTCTTACCTTCTGTGTTCTCGTGTGCAGCTGGAGCCACAGTTTTTGCTTCTACTCGTGGTTCCATGAAGAGGACAGTTGAACTAGTCACAACTTCTGGAGTATAACTAGGAGAAAGAGATGTTCTGACTGGAACCTGGGTTTCTTCAACAACATCATCGTAGTTTTCATTCGCTACTTCAACTCTTTCGGTCTAAAATCCAAAAATCTATTATCCACTATAATAATATAAAAAAAAATTATTTTACCGTAACATCCATATGAATAGATGCTGGAGCTGGAGCAACAGTAGCCTCCTCTTCAACAATTACATTTTCTGGTGCAAAAGTTGTTCCTGATCTTGAATCTCCAACTTTATTACCCTTGTCGTCATAATATGCATAGTAAAATTCATCTTTCTCTCCCTTTTTCACCGGAGTTTCATCGAAATCTGGTACTTCTTCCACTGCTGGAGCTTGAGTGACAATAGTTGGTGCATCAGTCTCATATACTGGAGCAGCAGTAACCACTGGAGTGTAAGTTGTTCTTTCAATTTCTTCTCCATATCCGTTATCATGAAGAGTATTTTTTCGAGTTTCAGCAAGTTCAGCTACTGGAGCAGCAGGCTGAACATACGGTCTTTCTTGAACACGTGGTGGTTGATATGGAGCAGGAGCTGGACGAGGAGCAGGACGTGATATGTATTGTGGGCGAGGAGCTTGTGGTTGAATGTAGCGAGGATTTGGAAGTTGATACATTTGTTGAAGAGATTGAGCTGGTCCTTGTTGGTACTAAAATAATACTATTTTCAACTCACACTTCAATAACTTTTGACGTTAATTTTGATTTTGTTTTTGGAAAATAACTCAATTTATGCTTCACTATCAGTCTCTCAAATGTTAGGTCAAACATTCTTTACTCCAAATTTTGTTAGTTTTTTTTAATTAAAAAAGCCGATTACATTTGGCATTTAGAAAGAAGTAATGTATTTTTCATTTTATAAAAATTGGAATTTTGAGATATTCCTCAGTAACATTGACTTTTTTTTCATTTTCTACTGCCCAAAAGTCTAGTCTGAATGGTGATCAATTAGTACACTAAACCCAAAAAAAATAGCGGAATACTAATGCATTTTGAGGTGGATTATCTCATCTTTTTTGTATTATTTCGATTTTTCTCTGATATTCCTCACCTGTGGATAAGAAGCAGTTTGATAATACGGTTGTCTGAACGGAGTCAGATCTCTGTAGAAAGTAGCATATCCATTGATTGCACCACCTCCGTATCCACCACCATATCCACCGCCAGAGTAGGAACTATAACCACCTCCACCACATCCACAAGATGGACTGATTACGGGCCTTCAAGATAATTAATCGAAGGAAAAATTAAAGATCGGGACTTACGGGCAGAAACATCCATTAGATAAACCTACGAGCAGTGTGGTCAAAGCCACCGAGAAGAAGATCATGACCTAAAAGGTGAATAGATAATTAATCGAAATCGAGTGAAGCGTGAGAAGATTGAAGTGAAACAAAAATAATAATGACGGCAAGTGATGATACTTCCTCTTTTTTTTCCTCCGCCTGCCGCAGATTACAGTTCAAGCCTTTGTCGTTGTGATAATTTTTGAGAGATTGAGTGTCGTGTCCTGTGCAGTTGTAAAATTACAAAGAAAAGGTTCGATGGGAAAGCGAGAGGAAAAAATATGAAGCTAATGAAACAAAGAGGGAGGTAAAACTGTTTTGAGGTAGAACACTCTGAAGTCAATAAGATCAAAGAAATTGAAATCGAGAAAAGGAGAGTGAGAGAAAGGTGAGAAGAAACTGAATGGCATGGACAGGCTAGTTGGCTAACCAGTACTTAAACATTGAGTAAGCACATCGGGTTCCGAGCGTATTTTTACCTGTAGACTTCATGACGTTGACAATTAAACCATGCATATACACTTCAGACGGTCATCGTTGATGAAGTGAGGAAGTGCCCATTGATGATAATATCTTGGATAACATCTGTTCGCAACATCTTAGCATTTCCCTTCTCTTACGCAATTTAGTTTTTCATAAAGTTTTTTTTGCATCTTTTTCCTTGTCAACCTCTTCCTCGTCCAACAACCGCCGCCACAGGCTTCATGCTGATGATGATCTGGTTTTGATTCTAAAATAAAATTTGTCTTCTTGTGTCGCAGAAAAGTGATTGAAAAAGGAACATGTTGCGTGTGTTTCCTCATTTATTCAATAACTACTTTGAAGAATCAAATCACAGAATATTACAGTTGAAACGTATTCAGTTGAAAACTGTCTGGATCTCAGTTATGTGATTTTCAGCAGTTTTTTTTTAAATCGTAGAATAAAAAAGGTAGATTTTGAATGCCAGGATAAGCTTCTGATCAAAGTGTCAGTCATCAGTGTAGAAATGGAAAGCTGGTAGAAATGCACGTATTAAATACATGTGAAACCTTTTGCAGTTGACAAAAATGGCTGAAAATTTGAATCGGGCGTTAAAAAATACTCGAGGAGATAGGTTATAACGTACTATCCGAAAAGTGAACTTTAAAATTTCAAGCTGTAGAACACATAAATCTTGCAAACTAAAAAAACGATATACATCAACTCATTATAACATTTTTTTGCAATATTAGAATTTTGGTCGATTTTTGTACATTCAGGCAAAAATCCATTTGTTCCGTCATTTTTCCTGAATTCTCACAAAAAAAATGCCTATAGCGACTAACACATTGAAATTTTTCTTCTTGGATAGTTCTTTAAAAACTGTTTTTCTTTAATACGACTTTTTGAGTTTACACAATTAAATTGAAAAAAATCAAGTTCGAAGCTAGTCAGTTTTATTTATGACGAGTATCATGTATTAAAGCGTTTTCAATCATTACAAAATATACATTAAACAATTGAAGTTCTCAGAGTTTCGAGATGAAAAATCCTACTTTCCAACTTTTAGAAGCAATTTTATAATAGAAATGCATCTAAACAACAACGCTGAGATCCTTCTTTTCCTCTTTTGAAAGTGAAACTTCCTTGATTGGTTGCTGTACAGGACGGCTCGCTCTCTTATAAGCACGAGAGTTGAGATGAACATGCATTGCATAGAGATAGACTAGATTGTGAGCAGTGGCAGTGAAAAGTAGAATACCGACGAGATTGAGGGACAGATCATCTGTAAAATTTAGAAAGTTGCAAAACTTTTTGTATGCTTTGTTACCATGGCGGATCTTGCCTTCCATGTATTGCTTTACTTTAACAACAAATAAGATCAGCGTGCCATTAGTTGCCATTACAGCCAAAAAAATATAAAGGGGCATGAAAATGCGACGATAGATTGACATTCCAAAGAGAAGACTAGCAGCCAGAAATAACCATTGAATCATTATAACTCGAGTGAGAACTGGCTCACTGAGAGCCAAATTCGGCTTGATCTCATAGATTTTGTCGATGGTACCATATTGAGTCATGAAGCATGCCGAGTAGTAAGTGGTCAAAAGAATACCAATCAACAAGTAAGCAGAACAAGTGAGTTTTGAATGACGAACCCATTCGATTTGAATATTGAATCTGTTCTTACGGATTTGTGGAAGTGGTGGGTAAATGGGTTTTTGAACACGATGGATAGGAAGCATTGGCTCGGTTGACGGAGCCTGTAATAAACTTTTCAAAAGAATTGCAAATTCACGAGAGAAAATTTACTCTATAATCAAACTGGATTGTAAAAGTATGATGAGAAAATGCGTACCTTGATACCATCCTCGTTAGTTGGAGAAGGATGCTTGAATTGAATTGCTGGCATTACCTAGAAAATGTAAAATAGAAAAGTGAAGGAAGAAAACAACGAAAGAAATGAATTTGCATTCAAAATAAACAAAAACCTAAAAGATAGTAGATAAAATGAAGTATACTATCAATTATCTGATGAGGGGAAAATTTGAGAATTTAAGAAAAAATCTCTCTCTTCAAAAACTTGCAACTTGCAACTTTTACAATTAGAAATTTCCAATTTGGGAAAAATATATTCACTATAAATTACTATTAAATTAATTAATCACATTTAACTACAGGATATTCATTTTATCTGTAACTTTGACTATTAATTCAGTTTTAATATATCTACATTGCAATAATTTATTGTCATCAATAACACATCGTGTGGTTGAATAAAAAATTTATTCCGTGAATTCAGAGCAGAGTTTCCATAGAGATAAAGATAGAACTTTCGACAACGAATGTACATAGATAGTGATGTATTACAAAACCAACTAATTAATTTTATATATTATTCTATTGTTGCATCGTTAGTTTTTATATTGTAAAAATAAAACCATAATTGTCTAACATTATTTACAATTTTTGAACTTAAGTAATTGCGGGTTATTTAAAATTTGTCTGGCAAATTTTCAACAAAAAAAGTGAACTATATGAGCCTCAAACGTGATTTGAATGTCCAAATCGTAGAAAAAACAATTTTTAGTGAATTCTCGAAATCATGATTGTTGAAAACGGAGTTTTGGTAGTTAAATAATCAAATAATTTTAAAACAAAAATTATCCCTATTGGTGGTACTCTACCTCTAAACTAAGAAGGTATCTGAACTCCACAATAAAAATTGTGTAATTATAACTTATTATATTGGAAACAAATGTGCTGAAGTACGAAAAACGGAATCTAGACATAAAACTTCACAGTAAGCAGCAAAAATAACAAATTAGGTTCACTCAAGATGATACTTTAAAGTTCTGGAGAACTCTTTCAGAAAGCTTTTTGGAATCAATACTAAGCGATATTCGAAGCACTTCAAAAACAATGTTGGATGAATATTTTCTCATTCTGAATAAATTTGTTGATGTTAGAAAATCAAATCTAAATTACCAAGTTAGTAAAACAAATATGGAAAAACGACTGGACGATGGGCATGGCGCACTCTCTAACAGGCCTTCCAACTATAAAAATTTATGAGCAATGAACTCTATATTTCTCTGAATCTATGCTTTCACTAGAAGCCACGTCACAAGAAGACACATATACACTACTTCTCTTGACTTCACAGCTTCCTCGTTATTCCTTCAATTGGATACGAGAATATCTGGCAAAGAAAGCAATGAGAGAAAAGGATGAAAATGAAAGCAACGAACAAAAAAAAAGGCTATAAATCAGACGGCACTCCGCCAATTTCCTGAAAATTGCTCAAGTTTTCTGAGTGTGAATTTGAAATGGAAATGCCACGTCAGCAGAGTGAAATGTGGAAAACTATAATTAGAAATCTGGAAAAGTGTTTTGTGCAAATGAGTTCAGTCTAATTTATAATGGTTGGTAGAACAGTTTAAACTGAAACAATTTGATTAACAATTTAGTTTATCTTCTAAATCTTAATTTGAGCAGTATCATAAGTTTCGTCATTAAAAAAATTTGGTACATATTTTTTCTAATCATGCCACTTGAATGAAAATGTTCAAATTTCATGTGAAGGTGTACATTTTAGTTTGTTTATAAACTTGGTAAAACTATGCTTATCGTGACTACATGCCATTGAAAAAATTATATGAGGGGAGCAATAGGAAGATAGAATAGGACACGGAACAGGAATGAATGAATGTGGAAATTTTATTGGACAGAAAATCATTCTCATACCAATTTAGAAAGAAAAATGACCACTTTCGACCAGAAATGGATTTCAGGCGAAAGAGTGTAGGTTATGTATAATCATAGGATTTATTTGTATGCCAATTGAATTGAAAACAAAAAGAAGTCAGGAAGATGGAGTCAGAAATTCGTTGCTAGGAGATAGAGACCCTTGGGATTACAAAAATTGTATGCGATGTTTTTAGTTGTAAAAATCTTCAAATGTTTTTGACATTTATAAAATCAACATTTTTTCACAATTTGAGATAGAATAAATTAAGTTGATACAAGTCCAAGGGATCTAAATAGAATAAATTAACTATGAACTTTGGAAAACACGTCAAATATCTAACGACGACCGTAACGATTTTTATTCTACTTTTTACAATGATCATTGTAAATATCGCGTTAACGTTGCCTTTAAAGGCCTTTTTTAATGTGAATTTCAAACTTTTTTAAAGGGAGGTCCAATTATGCAAGTGGGCCTCGCCGCGCGAAATATATTTTTAAACGAAGAATGCTATGCGCCTTCATTCTTACTGTAGAAGCTTTAGAAATTGTTTCAAGAACTTTTTTATTTTCTGTTCTCTGTGTAAATAATATTTAGATATTGAAAGAGTATAAATAATAAATATTTCAAACTTTTAGATCATAATTTCGATTTTTTCCTGTTTTTAGACTTGTGCGTGTGTGTAGATCATTTGTTGCTCTTCTTTTTTTAACCCCGCGAATTCGAACATAATGATGAACCCGATAGTTTTGAATGCTCATCAGTCGATATTTCCTCAGTTGATCTTCGATCACTTCAGTAGGAATGTCGTCATCCTCTTTTATTTCTTCAATCCCTACTAATCACACAATATTCGCTACTCCTGCTTCTAAGAAATACTCAGTACCGAATGCGGAGCACAGCTATTTTTATATTCCCCCGTGCAAATCTGTTGTTAGTTCTGAAAAGGTAAGTTGAAAAATGCTTTAAAAAATAATTAAAACTAATTAAAATTTTCAGCCGCTAACAGTATTTATGAAGCGAGATGTCATTGATGGTTTAGAGATGGAATGGATTGAACACTCGCCACGAGTAGTTCTTCTTTATGCATTTGCTGCAATTCTGACTATTGGATACTATGCAGGATCTTTCGTTTTTCAGTATGGAAACTATACCCCAAGGAAGAAAAACAATATTTTTGGTGAGTTTTTTCTGAAAATTTTTTAAAAATACATTTTTGTTTCCAGATGAAGCTTTTCTGACTCGTGTCGTGATTGTGCAATGGCTGATACTTCTCGCTATACTGTTTTCCGGAGTATTTCTCTACCGCCGTCTCTTCATGCCACTCTACATTTTCCTTGCAGTCATGGCCACAAACGGAACTCTCGTACTTTTTATGCTCAAAGTGAAGCAGCTAGTTGATGCACGGATAAACATCAGTGAGTTGAGCGAACCAGAATTTTATTTGAGAAAACATTTTTCAGTGGACATCTCGTTGAATATGCTCGGCCTTCTACTATTCTGCGCAGTTTTACACGATATTGTCTATTTCTACGCAATCCATTTGAAGTTGGTTGAGTCACGTCCCGTCCTTGTTCCTGGCTTCCGCGTATACGATGCAACAATGCCGAATCACTATTCGACTATTCATTCAACTCGGATGGCACCAAACAAGAATGCTTCATGTGAAACCGTAGATATAGTATAAGAGATTATTAATTCATCCTTAATAGCATATTATCCCTATTCATAACTTATTCTATTGCTCCAATGATTGTTGATAAGCTCGGTCCTATAATATATTCTCCTAACGTTGAATTCATATCCAAAGCCTATTGTGATTTCGATTTAAAATCGACTATTCATTTATTTCAAGAATAACTTGTACTTGCTTGATTTATTAACAGGATTATCTATATAATTTAATAAATTCAGTCACGCTCTTTGACATCTCGACATTTATAGCGATATAGCGCTAATAATAGGGAACTTCTTTGAACACATCTTTAGTGCATACTATTTTCGTGAAAAAAAGTATTAAATAAACAAGCGTATTCTTATAAGTATAAATTTATAACAAGATACAGACATTTTTGTTAAAATTATAAAAATTATAACAAAATTTTTCATGAAAGTTTGCAACGACACTCCGGTTTACGATTCGCGTGTTGTTTATCGTAAATCGTAAGGGTTCGTTCAAGACGTGATTTTTCCTGTTTTATTTTCTTAATTCTATTACAATGTTCAATTCATTTTAAATTTCTTGCAAAGATAATAATTAGGTCTTGTATCAAAATTTCTACGTTTTCTCATACTTTTTTTTAACCTAATTATTGCATCATAGTACGCATTTCTAGATTCTACCAATCCCAAAAAATTTCAGGGTAAAAATGTCGCTGAGCAAGTTGACTCAGACCTGCTTCAGCCGACACCAAGCGAAAACATTTATAAGACTTTATAGTTCAGGTAAGATTCCACCAATATTTCTCATTATACAAAAATTTCAGATTTTAAATCTCTTCTGGGCCCACCGGCTGTTGCAAACCCTTATGCAGACAATGGACGCACTCGTTTTGCTCCAATTGTGCCAATAAACGTATTGACTTGAATCAGTATAGATAATTTATAATTATACAGTTTTCAGCACGGAAATGTTTTTGCTAGTATCAAATTGCCGATAAATGAGACCCAAGAAGCAATCGCATTCAAATCAGAAGTCGAAGAAGCCCCAAAAGTAGAGAAACTCGAAGTTGTACGCATAATTTGTTTTATTTGATAAATTTTGAAATTTGTAGGAAAGTCCAAAAATAGAAGCTGAAAAGGTGCTGAGCTCCCCGCCTCCTGCTCCTGCCCCCACGTCTTCAGCCATTGACGAGTTGAACTCACTGAAAGATTCTCTTGAAAAATTGGAATCTGCTGCATCAAAGTCTTCCTCTTCTTCTGGAGGTTCTAGTGATAACAGTGACGTAAGTCTTATATTCATAACTGTTTTAAGTGTGGTTTTTAAGCCTGGTAACGCTGAAGAAATCGAAGCTCGCCGGAAACGAATGGAAAGAAATACTCGCATTGGAGCATATGTTCTGTTTGGTGGATCTATTATCGGATTTATTTCGTTCTGTTTCTACTATGGACGTGCACAACGAGATGAATTCGGAAATGTGATATCTGATGAATTCAGTGGTTCTTTCTTGGCACCGTTCTACCGCATTGCCAACAGTTTTAAATTATGGAGAGATGTGAGAATTCAATCTTTTAAAGATTCAAAAAAGAAATGTATAACATTGTTGAACACAAAATGCCAGAATACCTTTTTTCTACAGCTATTGCTGATATTTTCTGAAAGTATCTAATTTATTCATATACCAATAATAATATTTCTTAAAACATCAAATAGACCAACAATTTTATAAATCCATAATCAGTAACACATGCAAAATTTGATAAGTTTCAAAATAGATTTAGTTAATCTCATCCATTGCACTTTTTCTTGACCAATTTTTGAAATGAATAATTTTACAAAAAATAGCTTAATATAAAAAGAATGATTAAAAATTAGTACCATTATCAGAATGATTTGTAATTTCTGCTCAAAAAAAAAAGTCGGAATCGCGACTTTTTCCGGCAGTACTGTATTTTAATATTTTTATTTTCAGTATGTCGTCGAGCCAGCACGTGAGCAATTGTTGCCTGATCCATTGCCAGCACCATATCTCCAACCAAAATATACAATTGTGATCGAATTGAAAAATATTCTTGTGCATCCTGAATGGACATACAAAACTGGATATCGTTTCCTAAAGCGTCCAGCACTTGACTATTTCCTCGATGTCATTGGATATCCAAATTTTGAAGTCGTTATCTATTCATCTGAATCAATGATGACAGCTGCTCCAGTTGTTGATAGTTTTGATCCAAAACAAAGAATTATGTACAAGTTGTTCAGAGATTGCACAAAGTATATGAATGGACACCATGTCAAAGTAAAAAATTACGATTTCTCTTAATTAGTTAAACTTTTTTTCCAGGATTTGTCGAAATTGAATCGCGATTTGTCGAAAGTTATTTATATCGATTTTGACGCTAAATCAGGACAATTAAATCCAGAAAACATGTTAAGAGTACCAGAGTGGAAAGGAAATATGGATGATACAAGTCTAGTTGATTTGGCAGAGCTTCTTAAAAGTAAGTTGTTTTGAATATGAATGATTTGCTTCAATTTTAATTTTTTTTGCCAAAAGCACGAAAAAAGCAAAAAAAAATTTGTTTTATTACAATATTCTGAGAATGCGTATTGCGCAACATATTTCACGCACATATTATCTCGTAGCGAAAACTACAGTAATCCTTTGAATGACTACTGTAGCGCTTGTGTCGATTTACGGGCTCGATTTTCGAAATGCCGTAAATCGACACTAGCGCTACAGTAGTCATCTAAAGAAGTTTTCGCTACGAGATATTTTGGGCGTCAAATATGTTGCGCAATACGCATTCTCAGAATTCTGTGTTCCCGTAAAATACGTTTTGAACGTTAATTTGAAAAACTCAGATATTTTATTGAAATTTTCAATAGTTCTAATTTCCAGTGTAATTTTTCTTTTGAAAAAAAAGGTGTTAAATTTGAACATTATCATACGATTTTCAGTTTGCGATAGATTAACAAAATTTTCGCAAATTTTTCCTTTTTCCCGAAAAAACCAAAAAAAAACGCATTAAACGAAAAACCAACAGATCTGACTTCGATATTTAATTACATCATTTTTAAAATTATAACATAAAATCTTATAATTTTGGCAAAAAACATGATCATTATCGATCCCGTTATTGGAACATTTTGTATTTTATTAATTCAGCTATTCACCTATCTGACGCTGAAGATGTTCGTCCCATGCTACAGTACTACTCGCAATACGATGATCCAGCGAAAGAATTCCGTCGACGAGCTGTATACTTGTCACAACAAGAAGAACAAAAGAAACAACAACCCGATGATAGTTCCATGTTGAAAAGATATTCTGGAAGATTGTTCGGATCTAGAAGACACGTTAATGCCTAAACTTTCCAAACATTTTTCATCTGATGATATGATACTCTGACTCTCTTTTCCCTGCGCCCTTTTCACTCTCAATGTGCCTTTTTATAGCTCAATTTTTCTAATAATATAGGATTGTAGGTTTATATTGTTTTCTTTTTTAGTTCTTTCCATTCTTGTGTTTTTTTAAATTTAGTTCTTCCCACACTAGAGTTGTTCAGAGCCGGTATATGACAGTTGAATTCTCCGTCTACACACTTCTTTGTTGATTTTTGTTGTTTCTTATTCCACCCTTTCCAAAAAAACGTATCAATTTTTTTCAGAAGTGTTCGTTTCATTTTTCCTTTTGTTTTTGAAATTCTCACCATAAAATCCGATAAAACATTCAGAAAAATTGTGTTCTTCTCATTTGATAAACGCGCGTTGAAAAATCGCGAGAAAGCTTTATCACATTCACTTTTTATTTTTCTCTTTTCATTTCATTTCGATTATCTGGGTCGATGTTGCCATCAAAAGGGCATCAGAAGCATCCACAAGACAAGAGACGCAGTATATGATCGTTCCAAATTTTGAAAGCTTTCATTCACTGCGTCTCTTCTTTTGTTACTCTCTAAAGTCAAATCAAACATTTGGTCGATTACAATTGTTTGACTATTTCCACGTCATAAAATATATATTTTCCATATTGAGCAATTCATTCGTTTTAGCAACGGGTCTTCAGAAGAGAGAACATAGGAGGAGGAGAGACGCAGATAATACAGTTGGTGACGTCATCTACAAGAGAAGGATTACAGAGGGACAATTATGAAGGTAAGAATAAACTACTGGTAAATAAATACTACACTAATCTTTCTCTCCGATTTCTGAAAATAATTGTAGATGGTGGAAAGGTTTAAAGATAGAAGACGCAGAAAGATTATGATAGAAATGGGCGGATCTTTCTCGAGTGATAATGAAGAAATCTGCAGGAGTTTCCTTTTTGTGATAGAACATAGTGAAAGTACGATTTATCGTTTAATGATACACTTTCTCTTTTTTTTCTTCAAATTTACAACTGTAATTAAAAGTTAGGCAGATATAAATCTAGCATGAACTCCTAACATTAAAAAATAATTCCAATATTAGAAAAGCGTTTCTTAAAAGTCCTATCATCTTACTACCTACAACATAGATATGACGTATTGTGTCCAAAATTGTCCAATCTGACAATTTACCCTGAAATTTGTCTCGTCTAAAGTTGCATCTGTGTCCATTGGGATGATACTGGTCTTTTTGTCCGCTCCTACACAGTTGGCTAGTTTTTATTATACCATCAAGAATCGAGTCGCATTTTTTTCCATGTACTTGCATTATTCATGGTGCAGAGAAAAAGAGCGAATATTCAACAGTGATCATGACTGGTACGTAGATTCTATTGACTTCTTTTTTTAACGTTACTTTTTCATAAATATAGGTACATTTGAAGATAAAGTATCGGTTCTAAGTTTTTCGCTTGTTTCAAAAATGACTTAATTAAAATCTCCAATTTTGCTAACTTTTCCGTGACGCAGCTGTTGGAAATTAACTTTTTTAAAAATTATCATTTTTATAGCATATTTTGGTCTTTTATCTCATAATATTTGGTTGATTCAGGCATTTTCAAGTCCAAAAATTATCTTAATTGATTGCCTGCCGGCTTTAAACATACCGTAATCAAACAAATAATATGAGATAAAATACCAAAATATGCTACAAAAATAATAATTCAAAAAAAAAACAGTTAATTTCCAAAAAATTTCCAGAGTTTGACACAAGTTGGCAAAATTAGCCCATCTTTTCAAATTTTTGAACAGCCATAAAAAGTTTTGAAAATGTTTTAAAATTCTCATTAAAAACGTGTAATGTCTAGTTTGGTAGCAAGCTGCAAAAAAAAATCCCCTTAAAAAAACAATCCAGAGTCGAATATTGACCATTTTTGTATTCTTGCTCTCTTTCTCTCACAATTCAATTGTCCCTTATGATCATGGCCTCATTGTTAATGCAAAAGCCACCGATCGGTGCGTTTTTCAAGCGATTCGTTTTCCCACTCCCCCAGTTTGTTCACATTTTCGATTTCTGAGTTCCGATTGAGCTTCTATTGACACACCTTTTGCCCGGAACTTAACGTCGATATCGATTTTTATCATAAACTAGAGCTCTTCCATGAAAGTTTATAAAAAATTTCAACGTTTCATTTCTTGAAAATAACTGAGTTTTTCCATCTAGAAGAATAAAATGCAAAATGCCAGGTTTCCGCTAACTCTTTCAGCACGTTTCATTGAGGAAGTAACTTGATATTTTTATAAAATGTTTCCCATTTTCAGGTCATCCGGTACAACTGGAGGCTTATCTTCGTTCTAATGGGACTTGCTCTTGTACTTGGAATCCTAATATGTACAACTTCCGCATGGGGTCAATGGAGAACAAATCAGAGAACACATCAACTTTCCTTGCTGCCAGAATCATCAACACTCCGATTATGTCGGGATTTCACGAATACAACTCGATTCAAAGAGATTCTGGCTCCAATTATGGTTCCTCGCATTGTTGACACTAAACAACACCGACAAGTTGGAGATGTAAGCTCAAAAATATTATAAATTATACGTTGTTTCTGAAATAGGTATTTTCAGTATTTACAAAGTTTTTTGCATAACTTGGGATTCGCTACTGAATGGGATGCTTTCACTGACACAACTCCATTAGGGACTCGCAACTTCCGAAATTTAATTGCAACATTTGATGAATCAGCTCCACGTCGTCTTGTTCTTGCATGTCACTACGATTCGAAAATCATTCCCGGTCAAGTAATGATTGCGGCAACAGATTCAGCTGTACCCTGTGCTATGATGCTTGATATTGCTCAAACACTTGCTCCATATATGTACAAACGAGTTGCTCAGCAGATTGGACTTCAATTGATTTTCTTTGATGGTGAAGAAGCATTCCGTGATTGGACTGCTACTGATTCACTTTATGGATCAAGGTTTCTTAATTATAGTTATTATTATGAGGTCGTAGGGAGAACATTTTCAGGCACTTGGCACAGAAATGGGAGCAAAAGTGGTATCCATCTTCAAGTAGTCTCAACAATTTTGAACTCAGCAAAGAACTTGATAGGATTGTGAGTATTTATCTTACGTTTTAGTTTAGAACTTTTTTTTTTCAGGACGTTCTCATGCTATTGGATCTACTCGGAGCTGCCAATCCATCAATTGGAAATACGATAGGAATGGGTGCAAACGATCTTTTCAGCCAGTTAGCTGATGTGGAATCGAATCTCCGAACTTCGGGATGTCTTAGTTCTTTGAGAAGGAATGTCTTTAATAAGCAATTATCGTACAATCAAGTTGAAGATGATCACATTCCATTTTTGAAAAGAGGTAATTAGCAAGTTGAATGACTTATTTTTTACATTGCCTATGTGGTTTCCACAATGATAACTTGAAATAACCAATCAAATTTTCAGGAGTTCCAATTCTTCATCTGATCACAGTTCCATTCCCATCCGTCTGGCATCGATCTTCCGATAATGCAAATGCTCTTCATTATCCAACAATCGATCATATGACTGCAGTTATTCGTGTCTTCGTGGCTAAATATCTTGGAATCGCCCCAGCATAGATGAAATTATATCTAGAGTTTTATTCGCATTTTCAATCATTCCGCTTCTTCCTCCCTCCATCTCTTCCTCTTCTTGCTCCTCACTGTAATTCAATTATTTCTACGGGCCCTTCTTCAATCGCGTTTGTTGTGTTTTTTTCTATCTTTATAATTTATTTTTGTATATATAATAAAAATGGAAATTTATGATTGCCTATTAAACCATAATGGCAGTCCGCTTATCAATCATACAATCAATTGAGGGGCCGAAATATCTTTGGGGTAATTGGCACCAGTACTTTGATCTAGACTCACATCGCGGGAGGCCACCAGAAATACCAGTTTATGAAAAAGTGGCTCTAGGGCCACCAGAAATACCAGTTTATGAAAAAGTGGCTCTAGGGCCACCAGAAATACCAGTTTATGAAAAAGTGGCTCTAGGGCCACCAGAAATACCAGTTTATGGAAAAGTGGCTCTAGGGCCACCAGAAATACGATTTTATGGAAAAGTGGCTCTAGGGCCACCAGAAATACCAGTTTATGAAAAAGTGGCTCAAGGGCCACCAGAAATACCAGTTTATGAAAAAGTGGCTCTAGGGCCACCAGAAATACCAGTTTATGAAAAAGTGGCTCTAGGGCCACCAGAAATACCAGTTTATGGAAAAGTGGCTCTAGGGCCACCAGAAATACCAGTTTATGGAAAAGTGGCTCTAGGGCCACCAGAAATACGATTTTATGGAAAAGTGGCTCTAGGGCCACCAGAAATACCAGTTTATGGAAAAGTGGCTCTAGGGCCACCAGAAATACCAGTTTATGAAAAAGTGGCTCTAGGGCCACCAGAAATACCAGTTTATGGAAAAGTGGCTCAAGGGCCACCAGAAATACCAGTTTATGAAAAAGTGGCTCAAGGGCCACCAGAAATACCAGTTTATGAAAAAGTGGCTCTAGGGCCACCAGAAATACCAGTTTATGAAAAAGTGGCTCTAGGGCCACCAGAAATACCAGTTTATGGAAAAGTGGCTCTAGGGCCACCAGAAATACCAGTTTATGAAAAAGTGGCTCTAGGGCCACCAGAAATACCAGTTTATGGAAAAGTGGCTCAAGGGCCACCAGAAATACCAGTTTATGAAAAAGTGGCTCTAGGGCCACCAGAAATACCAGTTTATGGAAAAGTGGCTCAAGGGCCACCAGAAATACCAGTTTATGGAAAAGTGGCTCAAGGGCCACCAGAAATACCAGTTTATGAAAAAGTGGCTCTAGGGCCACCAGAAATACGATTTTATGGAAAAGTGGCTCTAGGGCCACCAGAAATACCAGTTTATGAAAAAGTGGCTCTAGGGCCACCAGAAATACCAGTTTATGGAAAAGTGGCTCTAGGGCCACCAGAAATACGATTTTATGGAAAAGTGGCTCTAGGGCCACCAGAAATACCAGTTTATGAAAAAGTGGCTCAAGGGCCACCAGAAATACCAGTTTATGAAAAAGTGGTTCTAGGGCCACCAGAAATACCAGTTTATGAAAAAGTGGCTCTAGGGCCACCAGAAATACCAGTTTATGAAAAAGTGGCTCTAGGGCCACCAGAAATACCAGTTTATGAAAAAGTGGCTCTAGGGCCACCAGAAATACCAGTTTATGAAAAAGTGGCTCTAGGGCCACCAGAAATACCAGTTTATGAAAAAGTGGCTCTAGGGCCACCAGAAATATCAGTTTATGAAAAAGTGGCTCTAGGGCCACCAGAAATATCAGTTTATGAAAAAGTGACTCTAGGGCCACCAGAAATACCAGTTTATGAAAAAGTGGCTCTAGGGCCACCAGAAATACCAGTTTATGAAAAAGTGGCTCTAGGGCCACCAGAAATACCAGTTTATGAAAAAGTGGCTCTAGGGCCACCAGAAATACCAGTTTATGAAAAAGTGGCTCTAGGGCCACCAGAAATACCAGTTTATGAAAAAGTGGCTCTAGGGCCACCAGAAATATCAGTTTATGAAAAAGTGGCTCTAGGGCCACCAGAAATACCAGTTTATGAAAAAGTGGCTCTAGGGCCACCAGAAATATCAGTTTATGAAAAAGTGGCTCTAGGGCCACCAGAAATACCAGTTTATGGAAAAGTGGCTCTAGGGCCACCAGAAATACGATTTTATGGAAAAGTGGCTCTAGGGCCACCAGAAATACCAGTTTATGAAAAAGTGGCTCAAGGGCCACCAGAAATACCAGTTTATGAAAAAGTGGCTCTAGGGCCACCAGAAATACCAGTTTATGGAAAAGTGGCTCTAGGGCCACCAGAAATACCAGTTTATGGAAAAGTGGCTCTAGGGCCACCAGAAATACCAGTTTATGGAAAAGTGGCTCAAGGGCCACCAGAAATACCAGTTTATGAAAAAGTGGCTCTAGGGCCACCAGAAATACCAGTTTATGGAAAAGTGGCTCTAGGGCCACCAGAAATACCAGTTTATGGAAAAGTGGCTCTAGGGCCACCAGAAATACGATTTTATGGAAAAGTGGCTCTAGGGCCACCAGAAATACCAGTTTATGAAAAAGTGGCTCAAGGGCCACCAGAAATACCAGTTTATGAAAAAGTGGCTCTAGGGCCACCAGAAATACCAGTTTATGAAAAAGTGGCTCTAGGGCCACCAGAAATACCAGTTTATGGAAAAGTGGCTCTAGGGCCACCAGAAATACGATTTTATGGAAAAGTGGCTCTAGGGCCACCAGAAATACCAGTTTATGAAAAAGTGGCTCTAGGGCCACCAGAAATACCAGTTTATGGAAAAGTGGCTCTAGGGCCACCAGAAATACGATTTTATGGAAAAGTGGCTCTAGGGCCACCAGAAATACCAGTTTATGGAAAAGTGGCTCTAGGGCCACCAGAAATACGATTTTATGGAAAAGTGGCTCTAGGGCCACCAGAAATACCAGTTTATGAAAAAGTGGCTCAAGGGCCACCAGAAATACCAGTTTATGAAAAAGTGGCTCTAGGGCCACCAGAAATACCAGTTTATGAAAAAGTGGCTCTAGGGCCACCAGAAATACCAGTTTATGGAAAAGTGGCTCTAGGGCCACCAGAAATACCAGTTTATGAAAAAGTGGCTCTAGGGCCACCAGAAATACCAGTTTATGGAAAAGTGGCTCAAGGGCCACCAGAAATACGATTTTATGGAAAAGTGGCTCTAGGGCCACCAGAAATACCAGTTTATGAAAAAGTGGCTCTAGGGCCACCAGAAATACCAGTTTATGGAAAAGTGGCTCTAGGGCCACCAGAAATACGATTTTATGGAAAAGTGGCTCTAGGGCCACCAGAAATACCAGTTTATGAAAAAGTGGCTCAAGGGCCACCAGAAATACCAGTTTATGAAAAAGTGGTTCTAGGGCCACCAGAAATACCAGTTTATGAAAAAGTGGCTCTAGGGCCACCAGAAATACCAGTTTATGGAAAAGTGGCTCTAGGGCCACCAGAAATACCAGTTTATGAAAAAGTGGCTCTAGGGCCACCAGAAATACCAGTTTATGGAAAAGTGGCTCAAGGGCCACCAGAAATACCAGTTTATGAAAAAGTGGCTCTAGGGCCACCAGAAATACCAGTTTATGGAAAAGTGGCTCAAGGGCCACCAGAAATACCAGTTTATGAAAAAGTGGCTCTAGGGCCACCAGAAATACCAGTTTATGGAAAAGTGGCTCAAGGGCCACCAGAAATACCAGTTTATGGAAAAGTGGCTCAAGGGCCACCAGAAATACCAGTTTATGAAAAAGTGGCTCTAGGGCCACCAGAAATACGATTTTATGGAAAAGTGGCTCTAGGGCCACCAGAAATACCAGTTTATGAAAAAGTGGCTCTAGGGCCACCAGAAATACCAGTTTATGAAAAAGTGGCTCTAGGGCCACCAGAAATACGATTTTATGGAAAAGTGGCTCTAGGGCCACCAGAAATACCAGTTTATGAAAAAGTGGCTCTAGGGCCACCAGAAATACCAGTTTATGAAAAAGTGGCTCTAGGGCCACCAGAAATACGATTTTATGGAAAAGTGGCTCTAGGGCCACCAGAAATACCAGTTTATGAAAAAGTGGCTCTAGGGCCACCAGAAATACCAGTTTATGAAAAAGTGGCTCTAGGGCCACCAGAAATACCAGTTTATGGAAAAGTGGCTCTAGGGCCACCAGAAATACGATTTTATGGAAAAGTGGCTCTAGGGCCACCAGAAATACCAGTTTATGAAAAAGTGGCTCTAGGGCCACCAGAAATACCAGTTTATGGAAAAGTGGCTCTAGGGCCACCAGAAATACCAGTTTATGGAAAAGTGGCTCTAGGGCCACCAGAAATACGATTTTATGGAAAAGTGGCTCTAGGGCCACCAGAAATACCAGTTTATGAAAAAGTGGCTCAAGGGCCACCAGAAATACCAGTTTATGAAAAAGTGGCTCTAGGGCCACCAGAAATACCAGTTTATGGAAAAGTGGCTCTAGGGCCACCAGAAATACCAGTTTATGGAAAAGTGGCTCTAGGGCCACCAGAAATACCACTTTATGGAAAAGTGGCTCCAGGGCCACCAGAAATACCAGTTTATGAAAAAGTGGCTCTAGGGCCACCAGAAATACCAGTTTATGGAAAAGTGACTCTAGGGCCACCAGAAATACCAGTTTATGGAAAAGTGGCTCTAGGGCCACCAGAAATACCAATTTATGAAAAAGTGGCTCTAGGGCCACCAGAAATACCAGTTTATGAAAAAGTGGCTCTAGGGCCACCAGAAATACCAGTTTATGAAAAAGTGGCTCTAGGGCCACCAGAAATACCAGTTTATGAAAAAGTGGCTCTAGGGCCACCAGAAATATCAGTTTATGAAAAAGTGGCTCTAGGGCCACCAGAAATACCAGTTTATGAAAAAGTGGCTCTAGGGCCACCAGAAATACCAGTTTATGAAAAAGTGGCTCTAGGGCCACCAGAAATATCAGTTTATGAAAAAGTGGCTCTAGGGCCACCAGAAATACCAGTTTATGGAAAAGTGGCTCTAGGGCCACCAGAAATACCAGTTTATGAAAAAGTGGCTCTAGGGCCACCAGAAATACCAGTTTATGAAAAAAAGGGCTCTAGGGCCACCAGAAATACCAGTTTATGGAAAAGTGGCTCTAGGGCCACCAGAAATACCAGTTTATGAAAAAGTGGCTCTAGGGCCACCAGAAATACCAGTTTATGAAAAAGTGGCTCTAGGGCCACCAGAAATATCAGTTTATGAAAAAGTGGCTCTAGGGCCACCAGAAATACCAGTTTATGAAAAAGTGGCTCTAGGGCCACCAGAAATATCAGTTTATGAAAAAGTGGCTCTGGGGCCACCAGAAATACCAGTTTATGGAAAAGTGGCTCTAGGGCCACCAGAAATACGATTTTATGGAAAAGTGGCTCTGGGGCCACCAGAAATACCAGTTTATGAAAAAGTGGCTCTAGGGCCACCAGAAATATCAGTTTATGGAAAAGTGGCTCTAGGGCCACCAGAAATACGATTTTATGGAAAAGTGGCTCTGGGGCCACCAGAAATACCAGTTTATGGAAAAGTGGCTCTGGGGCCACCAGAAATACCAGTTTATGGAAAAGTGGCTCAAGGGCCACCAGAAATACCAGTTTATGAAAAAGTGGCTCTAGGGCCACCAGAAATATCAGTTTATGAAAAAGTGGCTCTAGGGCCACCAGAAATACCAGTTTATGAAAAAGTGGCTCAAGGGCCACCAGAAATACCAGTTTATGAAAAAGTGGCTCTAGGGCCACCAGAAATACGATTTTATGGAAAAGTGGCTCTAGGGCCACCAGAAATACGATTTTATGGAAAAGTGGCTCTAGGGCCACCAGAAATACGATTTTATGAAAAAGTGGCTCAAGGGCCACCAGAAATACCAGTTTATGGAAAACTGGCTCAAGGGCCACCAGAAATACCAGTTTATGGAAAAGTGGCTCTAGGGCCACCAGAAATACGATTTTATGGAAAAGTGGCTCTAGGGCCACCAGAAATATCAGTTTATGAAAAAGTGGCTCTAGGGCCACCAGAAATACCAGTTTATGAAAAAGTGGCTCCAGGGCCACCAGAAATATCAGTTTATGAAAAAGTGGCTCAAGGGCCACCAGAAATACCAGTTTATGAAAAAGTGGCTCTAGGGCCACCAGAAATACCAGTTTATGAAAAAGTGGCTCTAGGGCCACCAGAAATACCAGTTTATGAAAAAGTGGCTCTAGGGCCACCAGAAATACGATTTTATGGAAAAGTGGCTCTAGGGCCACCAGAAATACCAGTTTATGGAAAAGTGGCTCTAGGGCCACCAGAAATACCAGTTTATGGAAAAGTGGCTCTAGGGCCACCAGAAATATCAGTTTATGAAAAAGTGGCTCTAGGGCCACCAGAAATATCAGTTTATGAAAAAGTGGCTCAAGGGCCACCAGAAATACCAGTTTATGAAAAAGTGGCTCCAGGGCCACCAGAAATACCAGTTTATGAAAAAGTGGCTCCAGGGCCACCAGAAATACGGTTTTATGAAAAAGTGGCTCAAGGGCCACCAGAAATACCAGTTTATGAAAAAGTGGCTCTAGGGCCACCAGAAATACCAGTTTATGAAAAAGTGGCTCTAGGGCCACCAGAAATATGATTTTATGGAAAAGTGGCTCTAGGGCCACCAGAAATACCAGTTTATGAAAAAGTGGCTCTAGGGCCACCAGAAATACCAGTTTATGAAAAAGTGGCTCTAGGGCCACCAGAAATACCAGTTTATGAAAAAGTGGCTCTTGGGCCACCAGAAATACCAGTTTATGAAAAAGTGGCTCTAGGGCCACCAGAAATATGATTTTATGGAAAAGTGGCTCTAGGGCCACCAGAAATACCAGTTTATGAAAAAGTGGCTCTAGGGCCACCAGAAATACCAGTTTATGAAAAAGTGGCTCTAGGGCCACCAGAAATACCAGTTTATGAAAAAGTGGCTCTAGGGCCACCAGAAATACGATTTTATGGAAAAGTGGCTCTAGGGCCACCAGAAATACGATTTTATGGAAAAGTGGCTCTAGGGCCACCAGAAATACCAGTTTATGAAAAAGTGGCTCTAGGGCCACCAGAAATACCAGTTTATGAAAAAGTGGCTCTAGGGCCACCAGAGCCCACCTAGCCGATGTAGCCGATGGAGACTTTGTCACTTTGGAGACTTTGTCTCAAAGAGACCCTCGTCTGCTCAAAGTTTGTCATCTCGGAGACCGGGCTTATACGGTACTCTAATACGAATAATTGATCATTCTGGGCAACAGGACAAATTTTCCAAAACACAATGTAGGTCTACAAATTGGAATAAAATTGAAATAATATCTTCATTGGCAACTTTCATTCATCAATAAAAATTATTTGTAAAACAACCTCGTTTAGAAAAGCGGGAAATATTTTAATTTAGCGACTAGAATAACCAGGTGAAAAATCTACCCGCAATTTTAGTCGGTTCAATAAAAGGATACAAACAAAATTAAAGAGTTGGCATTGAAAATGACACCTGAGAAAGAAGATTATGGCAAGTCAAGATATTTCTTTTTACAAAATACAAATTATTTGCTTTAAATTGCAGTTGATTCTTTTGATGATCCTTGAATTTCGGTTCCAAGTAATGGAACAGAAACCGCATTTGAAGCAGTTAACTTTGGTGAATTGGCTCTAGAAGGAGTGTTTGGGAAACGGATTGTACTTCTTTCAGACGTCATACGATAGGAGATTCTCGAAGTTTGATCCGTTACGAGTACCTGAAAATTGAAAAAATTAGAACAATTTCACACTCAATGAAACATTAATTAAAATACGAGACAAGAGACGGGACTTGTTTTAATCATGGACACGCAGAAAATTATTCAAAATCAGTGAGCACATTTTATCACAAAGGTGAGTGATTAAGCAATGAATTTTAAATGTTAAACATTTTAAATTATTATTCTGCACAAGCACATACAGAAACTTGCCCTAAAACTTCTAACTCGTTTCTTGAGATACCTTGTAAAAAGTGGAGTAGAGGAGATTTCGGTTTAAAATACTCAAAATGATCAGAAATGCAGAAATGTCATAAAGATTATTCTTAGTATATTAAAGGAAAATCCTCCTTCCCACTACCCCACTTTTCAGTTCCACGCCTTTGAAAATTGGTAGTCTTGAATTAAATTCTAACTACTCCAATATTCTTTTCCGATTAATTAAAGATTCTTCTACTAATCTTACACTACCATTGCTCAACTACCTTGGCAGCCTTAAAGTTTTGATCAATACTAAAGAAATCCATAAAATTTGAGCGATGATAGTGCCAGATAGACTAAAATTATGTAGTATGAACCCAACAAAGGAAACAAATTAAAAAGAAGAAGAGGAAAGTTTTCAAAATTGCAAGTGAAATAAGTGAAAAATAAATGTTCGTGACATGCAAATTTGGTGATATTGCAGACAATTCGTGTGTGTGTTTGTGTGTGTCAGTGAATGTTGCAGGAGAGTATTTTTGGGAACAGACATCTCAAAGTTGCCATTCCGTCTTACTGTATGTGGTGCTGGTTGAGCAATTGGAATCCGTTTTCGAATTGAATCACTGACTGAATGAACCATGGAGAGAAGAAAGCGCTGTCAAAAGATAGCATAGAAAGTTGAAATGAATATAGTGGGAATTGTGAGATGAGATAAGTGGGATGATAAAATGAAAATAAGTGAATATCGGATAAAATCAATTATTGATAGTTTTGAAATTGAAAGAAAAACATATATTTTGTTATTTTATTCTAGTGAGAAGTTATTACCTTTCCCTTTTGCCGTTCTGCGTATCCTGGACAAAGAATTCGCTTCCAAGCAATGACAGCAGTTTTGCGGAAATTTGCACTGAAATTTAGATTTTTAAAAACTTTTCTTAATTCTCTAACATTTTTCACAAGCACTTTATACCCCTGAAATACCAAAAAATCTTACCTGGAAAATGCGTAGACCAATACATCAATTGCCGTGTTCATGTAGTACATGTAATGAGCAGTATTATAAACAGTCTGAAATCGATTCAACATGATTTTGTGAGACTTATTCAATGTAAGCTCACCACAAAAAGTTCTGATCTTGTATCTCCTGATGGGGGTGACTGGTAGATAATTTGAAAAACAATTTCAATCATCATAATTACATAGAATGGGGTGTTCAATACTACGAACACTAATGGCATAACCCAAAGAATTCTGGTCCATGTACCAGATGATGATGATGATCCTCCAGTTCTTCTTGAATTGCTCTTTTTAGTTTCTGCCATGAAATGTTCTTGTGATTTTTGTACTTGTAGTGCAACAAGAATGTTCAGAACAACAATTATTCCACATGGTACCACGTAGCAAAGTACTGTATCTACAGCTTGAGCGATGATTTGATAGTTTGCTTCTTTTAATGCACATTTCCTTTCTTCGGTTGCTGGCTCTAGTGAGAAAAATTGAAACAGTTGTAGAACAAAAGGAATTGGAACCCAGTAAAGCATCACTTTTGCTCGATCCACGTGACCATACTGAAAAACTCAAATAAAATAGAATTCCGAAAAATTCTTAAAAATCGTTTTCCGAGTAAACAATAACGCATCGTATGATTTCATGGAATATTAAATACGCCACAAACACGCCGAAAAAACAAACAATAACCTTCATATGAGACAATGGATGAGCAATAGCCAAATATCTTTCAATAGTTAGTGCTGCTGTTGACCAACTCGAGATATATGAAGCCGTCATGAGAACGTATTCTAGACCAACACAATATTCGTACGCAATCCAATCAACTTTGAAACAAATCAGAAGGATTCCAGTCAAGAATATGCTATCAGCTAATGTTAGAACTATCAAATAGATATTAGCATTCACCTGAAAATATATCAATGAAGTTTAATTTGAAATGTAGTTCAGTTACTCTTCTACAAGATATCAGTAGATTATATTCGATTTAAAATTTATTATTCCAAAGATCTAATTATTCATAGTCATAATTAATAGGCCCCACACGTATTCCCAATACTCACCCTCCTTAGTCTTGAATGAAATATGGTAACGAGAGAAATGACGTTCCCAGACAATCCAAAAATGACGATCAGAGGCAGAAGATACATGTAGACGTCAAATTGAAACCCCGTTTCCTCCATTTCTGATGTAATCTGCTCTTGCGTTTGTACCAACAGTCCTGATGACGTGGCAGTAGTTGTGGGAACTAATGACGTCATCTGAAACAAATTGCAACTTGTAAAAAGTAAACCAAAGATGCGATCAAAAATTAACGACGAGAAAAATGTTCCTGTTTTAAAGAGCAAATGCAGATCCTCATTTAAGCTTTAGAAGGTCTGACATCTAACGGATACATTTTGACAGCACATTTCCGAGAAAGACGTGAGTTTTCAAAAAATAAACTACACACATGATGTATCTTGGGTCTTGGGAAACAGATTGTCGGTTGCACAAGAAACAGAAAATATAACTGAGAATCATTTACATTTTTTCAAACAATTGATAACGGAACGGAAGAGAAAATGATGATCGTAAAAGAGTTATGAGGTGTAGGGAAATGATTCATAAACTGTAGAAAGAAGAGAAGTTTATGAACATTTTTTGATCATATTCATGCCTTCGTGTTCACTGTATGACTTTGTTGTTATGCGCTTCTTTTACAGAGTAAATTATTATAAGCCACTGGAGATTTTATGAGGAGTTCTTCTTTTCGATATTTTTTTTATGATCAGAACTAAATTATTAACATCGGAAAGTTAAGATTAAAATTAGGTCTAGAAACGACACTTCAAGCGAGAACAGGCTTTAACTTGCCAAAAAGTAAGGTGCACTTGAACAGAATGTAATAGTAATTATAACAGAAAAATAGCCGGAAACTATAATTATAGCTGAACTAATATTATTTTAAAGTCGAACTTTGTTTGAATGAACTGATAGTGCAAAACATACAGAAAACAATTACATATGTGCCGAAAAACTAACACAATTTGCGGTGGGTGCATTTCAAAAATTAGGCTAAATTTTTTTTAAAGAGAGAAAGTGAAAAATATTTGAATAGATCTTTCAAAATATTTATTATTTTAAGATTTTGTAGATTTTCATCTCGTTCACTCTCACAAATATATTTTCAAATGTATTGGAAACTTTGATTTTTGTTGAATAAATTGTAATACATATGTTCTGTCAAAAAGTCAACCAACACGAAAGTTAGAGAAAAAACGAATAGCTCCTCAAATGGTTGTCAATGTTTAGACCAAAATTAGGGAAACCCCAGTTTGAAAATTTCAAAGAAAACATGCATCGTCATTTGACTGAAAATTATTAAATTAAAGAAAAATAACAGATTTGTGTATGAAGGTTCTAATGAGAAAACTGGGTTGAATCCAATAATTAATTATTAAGAAAGTAACCAAAACAAGACATTTTGAAGAATCTTCTGACTTATGATATCATGATATCAGAAAATAAGAATAATTTATGAATATGGTCAGATATAGGACACGGTAGGTACAATGAAATTGACAAACGATGAAACGATTATATTCACACGTTCGTTAAAATTAGCTCCGCCCATTCACCCCATTACTCATGTGCGAAATTGGGTTTGTTTTCCCACCAATTTTCTTTCTCTTTTTTCGTCTTTTTTTGTGCTTTAAAATTTTCAGACCCCGAAAAAAACGCATGCGTGAAACGATGAACCTTAGAAAATGAAAAGAGCAACACTGTGTTCAAATAAAGAGAGTAACAAGAAGTAACATGTCAAGTCAGAAGCAAGTTTGAACTTTCAATCTGGACCTACGCAGATATTTGAATTTCCAGAGAGGATCTGATCAGATTCCAAAACTAAATTAACTTTTTTAAAGATATAAGAGCCTTAAAGGGAAGAAGATTTCGTCTGGTGCTATGAAAAACTGAAAACCAAGTCAAAATTTTTTTGTGATCGAAATTTTCTAATTGTCTGTTAACTGGGATTAACTGGGAAAATATATCAGAAAATAGTTTTTTAATAAACTTGTATAATTGTCTACGGAATAAGCTTGGCCATAAGATTCCTATATGCACCTAATTGTAAAGAAGAACTATCTAACATATAGTTTTGAGAAGTAATTATATTTTCTCAAAAGTTAAAAACAACTAGGTTAGGAATTCTTTTTGGAAAATCCATTTTATATTCCGAATACCTGATTACGTAATATACACGGCCTCTCTTCATTTCAAAAAATAAATAAATTGACGTGATGAACTGTCTCTGCGTCTCTCATGGGCGAGAGAGTGAGCTTTTTGAGCCGAATTTGTACTGAAAACGGTAAAATAGACCGGAAACGGCTGATAGTGAACAAAATCTAATAAAAATTTACTAACTGCCTGATCAAACACATAGAAATTATATGAAAAAAGGGCAAAATTGTAAATCACCTATGAATACGCCCACATGTGAAAGTTCAAAATTAGTGATTTTCCAGACAAAACTGTTTAAAGCCGGCGATTCGCTGATAAATCTTTAAATTTTTTATTAATATATTGTCAATTAAGACTAAGTGTGTCTATTTTTATGCAAATATCTAGGTTAGTGATGTTCACGACGCCGGCAGACGGAAAAACAAAAGGCTACCTCAAAAAATGGATTTTTTGGGACCTCTAGTGATCCTTGAAAAGAGAAATTTGAAAATTGAAGGCCACCATTTTGTAGATAATTTTTTTCTGATTATTTTCTGTTTTTGATGAAGGTTTTTTGATGAAAATTGACGTCGGCATCTTCAAAACAAGAATTAGGCCTGAAAACTCCAAAAATCGTTAAAAACGACAATTTTTGGCGGGTTTTCCTAACTTTACGAGACGCACCAAGACATAATCAAAAATTCAACATCACCAAAAGTTGCAAAATTCTCTAAGGAAGAGATTAAGATGTCAATCACCTGATTTGATCAAAAACTGATTAAGTAACTTCAGTTTTAAGACAATGCGATTGTAATTTTTGGACAACCGCAAGCATAATAGTTGATGTGAACGCTTTTGAAAACATATAACTCGGTAACCAGAAAAGCTATCAAGAAACTTTAAACTACAAAAATAATCTTGATAACACAAGAAACATTTTCTATGTGCATAATACTTGGCTATTCTCACAAAATACATAGTTTAAGCTATGTAAAGATTCAATGCTTTGAAAAACTTTAATAGAGATACCACGAAGGTGTTCGAAATTATCCGTTTGCACAATCAACTCAAAGAAGCAAAAAATAACAAAGTATGGATTAATACCGTCTGATACCTTTTTCATATGTCACTTTTTGTTTTTCCCGTACGGGATTCCGTCTTTACAGTCGGCAACCGACTGAAACCGAGGCCACCAATGAATAACTCAGGTTGTGAACCCTGTCGGGAAAGTCTCATCAGTTTTCCATCAGTGTACGACAAAAAATATACCGTATTTCCTCTATTAGTCTTGCACCCCTATTAGTATTGCACCCCTACGGACCAATCGAAAATCAGTCATGCAGACTCTATTAGTCTTGCACCCCTACGGGTCAATTGAAAATTAGTCTTGCATTCAAGACTAATAGAGGAAATACGGTAATTGGGTACGATAGGAATACGGTAGGTTCATAAGTTATGTGAGTTTCTACAAATGTAACTACTTCAGTTTCTCTGTACCAAACTTTGAAGAATTTTTTATTACTTTAAAGATCACTGAAATAGTGAGCCGTTGTCTACGAGATCAAATATGTCCAAAAATTACCATTTGGTATCGATCCTAACAAATCAGTATTTATACCAAAGTTTTTTCTTCGTCAATATTTTGAATTTAATTTAAAAACACATATATTATTCAATTTTCAATCTCACGTGAGAGAGTGTGAGAGAAAAAGAGGAATTTTGAAATAAATGAAATTGAGAGAGGCCGTGATATAGTTCTGAGAACAATGATCATTAAAATTCAAGAAATGAGTTTGGAGTTTTTTCAGATATTCAAGTTGATGAAAAAAGTTGAAAGATTTATATTTTTATTTATTTTTATTTTTCTATGAAAACCTCAATTTTTCGAATTAACACGGGGAGTTTTCCATCTCGCATTTCATGTAAAAAAATTAAAATCTAAAATAGAAAAGACAAAAAGTATGGTAGACGCTCCCAATTTCCATCTAGTTGATCATAGATGGAGATTAATTACCCTCATAAAATTTGGAGTTGGTGAGTTCAAAGTTACAAGAACTTGGTATGTCTCTAAAGAAACTCAACCAGAATGTGCCACGTCAAAAATATATGTGGTTTTCGATATATGAGGCTCCGCCCACTCGAATTTGTTGTGACTCAATAGGAGATCCTCTTGCTTCACGCGGCGTCGACGGCAATGTAGATTCATCAAATTCACATTCTCATCGTGTGGAATTCTATGTTACGAACACTAATTAGGTTTTTTCTCTCCTGGCGGGTGTTCTCTCAACAAGCTAACAATAAAAAAGAGCTGACGACGAAGAGTTCACAATAAAAAAAAGAGAAGAAAAAATATCTGCAGTAAACCGAAAAGGGAGTTCCTCGTCAAATCATGGATATGTGAAGATGTCAAACAGATTTTAGAAATGTTACGAAAATATGTAACGATTCTTCTCGGGTAATAAGTTACGCTTTAAAGCAATATTGGGATTAGTAATTTCATGAATAATCACTTTTTCTCAAACATGGTTTTTCTGAATTGAGTTTCATAGGTTGGCAAGCATGTTTTCAGGCACACGTATCTGCTTTATGCTTGCCTGTCTACAACCTATTTTCTCGGTGGCACTTATTTGAACAATGAACATCTCATTCATTATTGTTAAAGTTCAATTTAGAAATTTGGTCATAATAGGTAGGTCACCTTTTAAATTTAATTAAAATTTGTGTGCCTGTGCCTACATGGAAGCAGGCAATTGAAGGTATAAAAATCAAGTTTTCGACGTGAATGTGTTCACAAAAATTTTCAACGTGAAAAAGTGACCTATTCGAATTTTCGGAGTGCTTTCTCAGCCGCTAATAAATCTAATCAAATCATTTAAATTTTCAAATAATCTAACAAACTATCAATAGCTCGACAAAGGGCTCGAAAATCCGGAAAAATCGTGAAATTTTGTGGACATCAAATTGCTCAGCTGATGTTTCATTTTAAAATGAAGGAATGCTAAAGTTTAGATATGTTCATTGAATAGAAAACGTTCAACAAATTATTCCGTCTCAATGAATTCTTCGCCCTTTTTTGTTCAATAGAGTGAAAAGTATGTTTTAGATAAAATTACTACACAGGTAAAGAAAACAGTGTGAAGCTGCAAAATACTTTAATCCGAAAGTTTTTTTTTTTTTAATCCGAAAAAAAATACGGGAAGCAAGAGAGGAAGTCTGCAACATTAATGTATTCCGACGTGAAAATTCATGGATTCTGATAACACTTCACTGCACCATTATTTCATTCAAGATCAAAGTCTCATTTAATTTAAATTTTTGTTATTCTTACTAGTGAGTATGTTATGAAAAAATTGAAAACAATCCCACGAAGTCATAAATTCTCACGCTGATTTCTTGCAATAAAAACAAAAATTACAAAATAGAAAAATTCAAATTAAGAATCTTGGTATTTTTAGCAAGACGAAAATAGAAAGAGCAAAAAATTGGAAACATTTTCTGATGAAAATAGATTTACATAAAGCTGTATATTGGTGAGAAATAGTATAGTGGAAAACATTTCAGAAATACTTCTTTCTAGTTAAAAGATATATTCTGAGGTTTTACCATCTGAGAAAAGTTAACATTTTCGGATGAAAGATGTTTCAGTTTATTTCCAAAATATTTGGAACTCAATATTCAAAATATTTATAAAATTTGTAACAGAAAGCAAGAAATTATGAAAAAACTTTCCACGAGAAACACACAAAAATTTTTTGAAATAATACGGCTTCATTAATGTTTTTTCTAGCTACATGCAACGTCATAGAATTGAAATAAATCAAAATTATGAATCAGGATTAAAATATTAAAGTTGAAATATAATCCATAAACGCCTCCTCTAGAGAAAAACCTAACGAAAACAAATTCTATAAATAGAAAACATTTTTGTTTAGATTTTTCTCAACAAAGTATTTTTTACATTCATTTTTACATACTTACACTACATGAAATAATTGGTTTTATGATGACATTGACAGGAAGAATGACAAAAACAAGCAGAGGGTGTTGGGACAAACGTCTGTGTTCTATGAGGAAACCACCGAAGAAAAATGATTTGTGATATTTCATAAACTTCGGAAGTTACACAAAAAACCGAACTAAAACTTAAATCTTCGGATAACAATTGGTTCGAATAAAGAAACCGACTTAAAAGCAAAAGCAAAACAAAAAATGACAGAAGACAAAGGAAAAGAGACGCCGAAATTATGGTTTTCTTGTATACATAATCGTCATGCAACCACCAAGAAACGTTGAAAAAAAGAAAGAAAACAGTGGAAGGAAACCATAAAAAATTGGCAAGGATGAAAGAAACATCAGTAGTAGTATAAGAACAAAAAACCGAGAGACGAGCACTGAAATATAATAATTGGTTCTAATTCTCAGACAATATAAAAAGAATATAACAAAATCTGAGGCATGTGGGAAATGAACGAATTGTGCCCTGTTGCAAACCCGAAAAACATCGAGCTCAATAAGGAAATTGCATGCTCAGAAGAAATATTTTTAAATGTTGAAGAATTATTTTTAAATTATTAACAATTTTCCAGACATCAGCAGAAATGTTTAAAGGTATTGAACAATTGTAAACTGAAAATGTTTTGAGTTTTCAATAAGACATCAAAAACTGGCAAAACAGCTTAAAAGTTATGTAGTAGATCAACGAAAATAGTTTTAAATTTGAGCTTTTTCCAAGAATTACTGACCTCCAATACAAGAAGCATAGACCACCGTTTTTTAAGTTTTTCTTGTTGTAATTAGTTTTCAAAATGTCGCCTACAGCATCATAGAACAACTTCTAGTTGTTTCATAATGAGAAACTGACAAGAACAAAGTGAGTTTGAATCCTAAGAAAATGTCTTTTTTTCTCAATCTGATGAGATCAGCAGGGTGAAATGGGAGAAGCAATGCAAAGTGCTTGATTTAGGAGTTGTGGAGATGATAAGAAGATAAGGATTAAAGATAAAGAAAAATGCCAATTCATTTTATTCTTAGTGTGCACATTCGCTCAAAATAGAACTAGCAAGATTGACAAAGATTGACAGAAAAAAGAACTAAATCGTTTAGTCTCGCAAATGATGCCTATGCTGTTTATTTGACACTATTAATCCAGTGAAACTATGACAACATTCCTTCAATACTGAGAAAACATCATTTTCGTTTGAAAATAGTTCAGCAATGGTGCAGCTATTAGAAAGGGTCAGTAGAGCGACACAAATATTTATGATTGCCCGGTAGAAACAAAGCAACACTTTTTTTCGTATTTTGGTTTTAAGTGTTCAAATAATTTTCCTGTAAGCCCAATATTTTTTATTAAATATTCTAATCAGCAACTTTTGAAATGTTTCATAGACTTTGAAGCAATTTTTATGAGGATATCATAAATTCTACTGTACTTTTTTTTCCAACTTCCGAAAATTGGCTTCACGTGAAAATTTAAGCAAGCTTTGTCACCTTTAAAAATGTGTTTGTTGACTAACATAAACTTCCAAAATAAAAACACAAAACCTACTAGACGAAACACGTCTATTCATTCGAACACATTCGTCTAGAACGGAGGCTCTGGAGCCAAAAGCTCAAAAATAGGAGAACGGAGAGGTGTCAGTCATAAGTAAGTTCCCCCGCACAATTGAGTCTAAACAAGTAGGGAGGGGCCATAATGACGAGAAAAAGAAGATTTCTGGGAATGTTTTTAAGAATACTACCACGTTGTTTAGCTGAACATCGAGAAAGCAGTGAGAAAGTACTTTTTCTGAAATCAAGGTTTTTGATCGACACAAGAAGAAGATAGCTAAGTTGTGAACAGATATGAACGCAGCACTTCAGAAAAAATAACAATTGAATTTCAAGTATTTGTTGAAAATTTATCAAAAGGGGGAAAAGTCTAGAAGTCCTAGGTTCTAGATCAAACTTCTAAAAGATCTACATAACATTTAGGGCTTTATTCATACAATTTTGATTATTGCTATCTCATGTTTCCAGAAATTTAATATTTGGAAAACTGAAATTAATATCTAGATTATATAATATTTTTCAACTGTTCGGGGAAAAAACTTGAAGCTTGTCTATGCTTAAAGTTTTTCTTCCGAAAAATCCAGAGAAAGTTTTTTTTGACATCATATGAAATTTCATATAGCAATTACATTGGAGTTGAACTTTAAGCCGAAATTCGTTGTTCATAACAAAAGCTTCAATTGGAGCCGACCTCTTTTTTGTGTATTTTCAAATTTCAATTCAAGCTTTTTCCATTGCCGGGACCACATTGGTAATTCACTTTTTGTCAACATCATGTCGATTTGTGCACATTTGTTTTTCTGTAGTTTGATGCAATTTCAGAAAAATGATCCTCTTCACAATTTAAAAATTGGGGGGAGTTCTACCTTGAGAGCACTTTGTAGTTTTGTATCCGGACAACAAGAAATAAGTTCTCAGGTTGAACTTGTCAAAACACACACATATATGAGTGAACGCATCTGGCATAAGGAACTAATTTTTGCAAGTGCTTACACGAGTTTTTAACTCGATTGAGTAAAGCTCAGTGGCCAAACAGCGATGAAAAAACTTAAAAAAAAAGAAATTCAAGGGAATAGAGAAGACAGAAAGTTTATAAAAAAAGTAATTATTGTCTTACAAGGTTTTTTTCCAGAAGAAAAAACATGAAATTATATACCGTATTTCCTCTATTAGTCTTGCAGCCTCTATTAGTCTTGCAGCCCTATTTCTGCCTGGCCAGCTATACTAAGAGGAAACTTCAACAATTTTGTAATTTTTCGGATAAATTGAACTTGAAAGTGATTAAATAGCTTATGAAATATTGGAAAATAATGAATTTTTCATGCCTTAAGCGGTAAAAAAATAAGTTTTCAACAAAAGTTGGTAAGTTTTCCAAAGTTATTGGGCTTTCGAAAATTAGTCTTGCAGCCTCTAATAGTCTCGCAGTCTCTATTAGTCTTGCACCCCTACGGGTTGATTGAAAATTAGTCTTGCATGCAAGATACGGTAAGCTGAAGTTTTCACATTTTGATTCTAGCGCTTTCGTGTAGACACAAAATTGTTTCGTCTTCAATGCGAAATACTGCTAAAGTACGCGTGGAAAGTTTTTGCGAGGCTTTCTATAATGAGTTGTGGAGCTGTGAGCTCAGAAAATATTACGGTGCAAAGATGTCTTGATTTTTGAAAGAACAAAAAAAATATTATAAAAGTCAAACATTAAAAACGCATATATGCACCTTCAAGAGCAGTTCCTTTCTCTCTCCCGTCAAACCCTACAATTATTTCCAACGTCTTCTGAAGATCTGACCCATTTTTGGCAGGTTGTCAGGTCTCAAATGTGAAAGAACAAGGAAGTTCCTTCTGAGATTAGAAGCATGAAAGTGGATAAAAAAAAGAGAAGATGCACATAAATCTGGAGTAAACGTTCGTATTCTTTCACTCTGTCAATAGACAGAGCATCCGAAATATACACGAGTCCCCAGGGATAATTATTCTGACAATGCACCTGACCGTAAGACCGAAAAGATGATTAGATCAAACATAGTTTCACAACTCTTAACAATACAAGAATGAAACGAGTTACCCACAGGAAACATTTCAGAAAGTGGATGGTCAGTTTGTGTTCCGTAACTATGTACATAAATGTCGCAGAGAATTAATTTTCAGATTAGCGGGTTTAAGGAATAAAAATAATATATTACATGTTTGTGATGTTTCTTCAAATAACAATAAACAATATAAAGAATGTATGTGAGATTAATAGTACGAAACACTATAATATTTACAATGTGCCGAAATCTGATACCTTTAAAGTAAACGTGGTTTTTTTTGGGTATTTTTAACTTTTCATGTTTTTTTCTGTGACGAGAAGACGGCTTTTACCTCTGATCAAAAAACTGACTAAAAAGTGATACGTGGTTTTCGATGTGCTCACCCACTTTTAATATTTATTAAGTAACTTATACATTTGAAGAAAAAAAAACAACAAAAGTTCATGGGATCTAGAGAGTAGTTTAGAGGGTGGTCTGGACATGAAATTAGTTTTTTTTTTCTACGAACATTTGAATTTTTAGAGGAGGAACAAAATTTAAAGACATATTTTTCGTCTTTATTTCGCCGATTGGAACTTTCTCCTGGGATATGAAATATGTTATTAAACGGTGGATAAAACGGAGATGAGAAAGATTTGACGCAGTGGATCTCATCGTTAAACTTTGTATTTTTCACAGATTAGCGTAACTCAGTGATGTGAATATTATTTTTCTAGGGTAGAAATGTTCAGTAAGAACATTTATTAAACTTTTGGTTCAAAACTTTCAAGAAATAAAGAATCACAATAGAAAACCAACAACAATATGGCAATGTGATTGATGTATCTCAAAAAAAAACCATTCTATAGTTGAGCTTTTTTGATATTTTATTGTTAGACCGCTCTACATAGTTTCTATATTCAATTTTCGAAACCCTCCACCACTGCATATTTTTTGAATATAATTAAAGGTTGAGTGAGAAATATTAAACGCATTTTTACGAATCCGTGCACTTCTGTTTAAGATTTAAAAAAGGTCTAGACATGCGTGGCGCACTTTTTGCTTTGTTTTAAAATATATTGCTTCAAAATTTGTCACGCAATGTTGAAAACCTAACAATTCAAGAGCTAAAAAAGGAAATAAAATAGTGAAGAAAATAAAGTAAAGTATACTTCACTAAGATGAGAAATGAGAATTTTCAGCTTTTTTGCAGTCGTTTTTTCACTTTTTTGCAAGGGTCTAGAGATTGAGAATCAATAAACTTGAATGTTTAGTAGTTTTTTTTTAAACTTTCATTTGAAAAAAAAAATGTATAGTTACTGTTAATTGGCAAACAGAAGAATATTTCGAGCAAGAAAAATTAGATCTTAAAGTTTCTGAAACCACAAAACTCAATCGAAATCACTTCTTTCATAACCCAAGGCAAGTTTTTTATAACTGTAGACGCCAGTTTTCTGAATAATTTAATTTAAATAATGAAGTTAGTGGTTTCTTTTGTGCAAAAGAATTAAATTCGATTATTTAAGTTGTCTGCAAGTAAAATGAGAAAATACGATCATTGTGGAGGCAAAGAAATTAGAAATTAAATTTCAAAGAACATTCTCAAAAGTTAGATGAAAATATGTATTCAAAAAAACTTAAAATTAATACTTATTTGGTAAGTGTTACTCTTCGGCTTGTTAAAATCTAATTTCAAAATTAATTGTTCTTACAAAAATCTGATTTTCACAAGACACAAAACATATACTTCGAAGAAAAATGTTAGAAAAGCTTAATATTCTAAATCTATGATTACCTGGTCAACGTCATCAAGTCACAATCTCAAAATGTCACAAACTCTCTCATTAGTGAATATTGATGCGTTAGGTAACCAATGAGTAAGTGTAAATGTTTCACAGATTAAACGGAGATCATCCAAAAGTAATCTATGTGTATTGTATGTCCAATTGGAGATATGTAGTGCAGTATTGCAATATTTTCTCAAAATTTTTGAAAGAGAGGGCCTAAAAAGATAGCTGGAAGGAAATGAGGGTGGAAAATTGAAAGAAAAGAGAAGATAGGACAAAAAGCCATGAATAAATAATCGATTCTTGTAAGGGCATTGAAAAGTTATTGATATTAGGACTTGCAACATTTTAGGTGAGTTGAAGAGTGACGTGGCTAAGGGGATATTCACGAAAATGGAATACACAAAGTCACGCGTCTGCAAAATTGTTTTGTCCGTCCTTTGAATGTTAATCAACTAGAAAAGCAACCCATACTTTTGGATCTTTGTATACAACGCTTTTTGAAATTCGTACTCTCCGATAAATATACGTCAGTTTCAGGAAATATTTATATTCAAATACCCGGATTAGTACGTTTTTCATGAAATAAAGTGAACTAAATGAACTTATTTTAAATCTTCACAAGTACCTCAGTTTCTTTCCATATCATTTTTAAAAATGTCGACCAAGAATATCAAAAGAGAATGTGTTACCTAATTAAATAAAATTAATAAAAAAAGCATTACAACTGAAGGTAGACGTATCAGGTAACAAAAATAGAATTGCGTTAGCATGTGTACCAGGTATAGTAGAACAGGTTTTAGGATCTTTATTATCATTTAATATTTTTATTTTTATGAACTGTTAAATTATTTGGATAATCAAATGAGACTCACAAATTGAAGTTTTTCAAAGAATGTACTGCGTGAAAAGTACTGATTACCAGGCATCTCGAATAATTTTCAGAAAACTGGGAAAGAATAGGTTTTTGAGATTTTGCGGAACTCCATTCACTCTAGTACCGTGTGAAATGAGTGAAAGAAATATTATAATAGTCTCAAACTTTCTTTAGAATTAACGATAAGGTCTAGGAAATTGGTAAACAAAAACTCAATATTCAAACTAGAATAAAGGGTTCCACCGAAGAAATGCCAGAAAAAAGTTTAAAACAGAAAAACCAATATTTTGCATAAAGCTACAGAGAATGTAAAAATAAAAAGTTCATGGTTGCACTTTTCATTTTAAGAAAATTGGTGTCAAAAAAATTACTCATTGTGTTTCCTTTTATACATGTCTTTAGAATCTCTAGAATCTCTGTCTTTAGATTCTCTACATGTCTTTAGAAATATTGATAATCTTAGAATAAAATGTGACCTGTCTGGTACATTTTTTGTTTTAGGAATCCTCTCAAGTCCGAAAGAGTAAAAATGTACAATTTTTGCAGAAACGAGTTATCAATCGGTAGGAACCTGAGCTTTTGCAACAACTTGTTTTTGATTTCAATTATGACACCAAAAGCGTGCACAATTCCGAGTAAAGTTACTGAAGCTAACATTGGGCTTTCAAACATCAGTGGCTTTCGAAATTGTACACTAGTCACGGGTGTCTCACAGATGTTCAGTAGAATACTTTTATTGAAGGAAAAGTTAGTGTACCATGGTGGCCACAAGCTTGAAGAATTAATAATGCATATCACCCGTTTTGATTATGGCATATGAAACTTGAAATAGTTGACTTTTAAGGATCTTATGCTTACTATGCATGCAACACATTTTTTTTAGATATGATCGAGCAACGTGTCTAGGCATAAAGTGAATGGGCGATATTTTGTAAAGAAAAGATTAAGGTCTGGTTCAATTTGATTGAAAACTGACACTACCTGCATATTTAATACTACATTTCTCATACACAGTACTACTAAAAAAACTGAAAACGCATCCTAAATAGTTTTTGTTTCATTCCAAAAAAAAACCCAAACATTTCCAAAGGAGAGTAGTTTTGAAGCATACTATTCAAATTAATACATGCTTAAATTTTCAATCTAATCAAAGTTAATTTTTTTCAAGATTACTATGAGAGTATTATTGCGTCAATATTTATCTAAAAAATTGTGCGTTATGTATAATATTGAAAGAACCTTAATCAACAATTCAAGGTTGAACCTTCAACAGCTGATGAGTTCAAAGAATGAAGAAGCTTTTTGAAGAAACTAGCCCTACCAAATTTTAGTTTTCAATGACGACAACAACAACGATAATACAAGAGCCTTCTCGTTTTTTTTTGTTTCGTTCACTAAAATGTGCAGTTCCCCAGCGGAGAATGTCGGCGTCGCTCTAATTAACGTAATGTTTCGACGACGAAACCAGATGGAAAACTGAAAGATAAGGAGGAACGACAAATGTCTTCAGGGTGGGCTGATGACTCCAGATGTTTTGCAAAAGTAATGAACAAAATGAGTTTCGAGAAAATGAGAAATAATTGAAGGGGAACGTTTGTTTGAAACAAAATTTTGATGGCGAAAATAGGCTTAAACAGAATCAGTGACTCCGTCGAATGACAAAATACTCAAGCAGTTTTTTTTTAGGATTGTGGATTGATTAGTGTTCTTCTAATTATCCCGTCATGTTTAAATTGACTTATTTTAACTTAGACAGCCTGGATATTTTGGAACCCACATGTGGGTTCTAACTTTATGAAAAACTATTCTCTAAAACTTATAGTAAGAATGCTTTGTGTTGAATATCTGCTGCACAATTTCTTGCAACTATTTTTTTTAATTCTTCGTTTTCCGTAATATGACTAATGTGCCTACCTCAATAGTGTCTCTTTTGTTAGTACGTTTCTATGTATAAGAATTTCATGTTGAGATCTGAAGTTTCAAATTAACAATATTAAAATTTGCCTTTTGAGGATAGACAAAGAATTAAAATTTTAAAAACAGCCATGAAAAGAAAAAAGTTGTTTCTGGAATAACCCAAACAAACAGAAGCAAGTACATTGATTTTGTTTATATGTTTTATTTGTGAAAATAGGATATTTATATCTGGGATACAATGACGGAAAACCAAAAAGAAGAAGAAGAAGTGGTTTTTGGCGGAGAAAAAGAGAAGGCGACAAAAAGTCGAACACCATCGAAATTTATGGGTACTAGAATCGGAATGAGTAGTGGAATTGAAAAAATAAACAAAGAAGTGCTCCGTGTGCATAAAGATGCAAGTATCTTTGAGCTAAGATTTTCAGTGCTAGTTTTCTTTCAGAAAACATGAACCAATTTCGATAGAAATTCATGTCGAAAATGATGATTGATGCCCAACAAAAAATTCAGAAGTTAGTTTCAATACGCAGACCATATGGATGTCAACAGACGTGTTCGATGCTTAGATTGAACAACTTCTCAAATATCAGGAAATTGAGAAAAAATGGAAAAATGAGACATTGTCTATGCCCACTCAAAAAGGATTGCGTTTTAACTTCTGTATTAGGTTTGTGCAAAAGCTATTGTGAAAAAAGAAGCTTCCAAGATTACGTCAACAATCACAAAGTATGATGGAGTGTCGCTCCTTGAGAGGTTGTTTACAAGCAATATGAACACTCGAAAAATCGCTGGTTCTGGATCCCAAACGACACGTTGCTGAATTACAGGGTAGCGCTGAAATGTTCATTGTCACGTGCCTATCTGGTGAGCCTGGCTTAAAAATGTTCTTGAAATTGTGTGTGTGAATTTCGGAAACTCGTTTTTCGAGAAGTCTGAAGTCGCAACCGATTAATTTCAAGTTATATGATTGTTTCTGTTGTTTAGAATTTCGGGCTATCAGTGAATTATTTAAAATTTCGGAACTTAATACACTCATAAGGACCTTGTTTTACTGGTTAGTTTTTCACAAAACATAATTTTCAAAAATCAATTCCCAAATCACCAAAACTACTAATATTATCCAAAACGAGTCGATTTTCAAAAATCCTGTTCCACTTAAGATACGTCAAAAAGTATATAAACTATTCGTCGATTCTTTTGCCTCCCATCTCAATCTATTCAAATATATTTATGCGGAAATTGACCATTTTGGTGTTCGAAACGTAAAGAGTTGACGTTTCGATTCGTCGTGACACGTCTGCGTCTCTTCGGGCGCCAAACTCTTTTGGGACCTCCCGGAAGGCCGCCCTTGAGTTGAACGAAGTGAACAACCTGAGAGAGCGTGGCTTCTCGTCACCTTTTGTTAATTGTGTATGTATGTGTCACCCGAGAAATGTGAGAAAAGACTAAATTGATTGGAATGCTATTCTCACTGGTTACGGTAATTGCAAAATGGCGGATACTACGGATCCTATACTTCAATTACTAAAATGCTAAAGTATTTCAAAATTTAAAATTTGAATAATTTCTATGCAGAAACTGATGTTAATAAACTAAAAAAAACCAATGTCAGATAATTTTTAATTTTAAAACAATTTTGAATAGTTACATAAAAAAATTTTTAAGTCCATGAATAATTTAGTTTGCAAGTTCAATTACAATTGGCTATTTTTGTAATCTTACCATGAAATCAACCCATTTGTCTTCTGCAGTTTCTCTGATGCAATTGCTTCATTAAAAAACCACCATATCTTTCCTCAAGAAGCATTTATTTTGTGCATTTCTTCATTGGTTTTCTGTTCTTTCAATCTGTCACCAGTGCACGTGTATCCTCTTTTCATTTTTCCAGTGTGGCAGTTGGTGGCAAATTACTTGTCAAAAAAGTGATATTAATTAGGCATGTCTTTCTCCTCCAAGCTCCTCGGAACCTCAGCTTGAGGTGAAATATGAACATTTGGTTGCAGCAGAGAGACACTTGATAATTTATTCGTTTTTTTTTGGGAAGAGGAACACATAACTGTGTGAACAGAGAAGGACTGTGTGGGTCACGCCTGACATCCGATCTATTTATGATACTTTGTTCGGAAAAAGGAAAAATACAAGGTGGTTGGAAAATAGGGAAAAATGATCAGATATAACATTCACAGGTGATTGAAAATTTAAAAGAAACAAATAGAAACTCCACAAAATGCCGACTTTAGACCTTCAATACTAGGGAAAATTTCGAAGTTTCGAAGATCAGTGGTATCAGAAGATTGACAAAAACTAGTATAAGAAGAATGCTTTATTAGTAATTTTTTGTTAGCATATGCAAATTCATACAAAAAACTGATACTTAAAGTTCAATTCAATTTCGAGAACACACAAATTTGTTTTCAATATGTTTGAGTAGGCGTTTTAAAAAATGCGTTTCGCATTAATGATTGAAGAAAAACATTTGTGAATCTTAAGAAGATCAACAGTTAGGTATTTATCGCGGCTTGTAAAAATATTCTCGTTGGTATTTTATGTTAGAGAGTTTTCTCACGAATTAGTATTATCCCCCTCTCTCTCTTTAGGCTCTTTTTGACAGTTTCTATCTATATTGCCTTTAGTTTAATTAAAACACCTTAACTAATAAAATACGCGTAAAAATTGTATCCGCAATGATAATAATAAGAAAAATACGGACACCATGCAAGGTACAGTTTAAAATGTAAATTCTAGAGTCTTCCACGAAAAAAGAATTAAACTCCATCAACATATCTGTTAAAAGTGAAAAATAATAGCTGCCCTTTTATATGAATTTTTCTAATTACCGGAACACATGACTCTGATACTATTTATCTGTGATCGAAACTCTCAAACTCGGGACATTTCCTGATTAATTGATCATTGCGAAGAGATAGGCATTTGACCTGATGTTGCAAGGGTGGTGGAAATAAAATGAGTCATTCATGAAATAATACAAAGGTTTCAGTAAACCCTGCAAAATACAAGCAACGTTTTTTTCTTCATATCGTGCAACTCATAAATTTTCAGAGCTGGAGTCACCCTACATTTATTCTGCATTTTTGCAATACGCTTTCAGATTTTTGTTTCATTTCTATCCCACCTTTCATTGCACCTTAAAATCATCTGTAAAAAAGTAACGGATGTCAATATTTTCATTTTCTCTCAAAAACTCATTTCTCCTCAATTCAATTTCGAAAATGGCGTCAATACATCATCATACAAGCTCCTCCTCCCCCTTCCTCTGTTCTATTTCTTTGAAGCCGAATGTCGATTGGTCCACGCACTGTTCTATGGCCACGCCTCTTTTGGGACCAAGTACACTAGCACTTTTGACGTATCTCGATTCAATACTCAAGATGCCTAAAGAGCAGTATATGTGCCAATTATGTGCAAATCATGGGATTTTTAATCAACCAAAGAAGGGACACAAACAGAAATGTCCATACAGAACGTGTCCGTGAGTTTTATTGAAATACACTTGATAAAGAAGTTTTCCGTGTTTACAAGTTTTATATTCATTGTTTAATTTTAATTTTCTGCACTTTTTAATAGTTTTATCTCTTACAGTGTTTATTATAGTTTTTAAACATTTGTTAATACTTTCGCAGGTATTTCAGCTGAGAAGTTAACAGTTGCAACACTTTTCGAATTATCTCTAAACGATGGAACGGTTTTGTAGAAAAAGTAGATATGAGATTATAGATTTAGTGAGATTATCAAAAAATGTAAAAATAATTCCAACCGTAATTTTTAACATAATTTTATTTGAGCCTAGGACTGGCGATCCTGACTTAACCTCACGATCCGGTGCCTTGTGTTTTCGGTGCTACAGTTGTATTTCTGAAAATTGTAACTCATTTTTAATTTTGGCTTTTCAAAAAACAGAAAAAAAAACAAAAAAACAAAAAACAAAAAAAAAACAGATTTGGACTATTCTGAGAATTTGGAACGCCAAATCAAAACTTGAAAAATGATACTAAAAAGCCAAACGTCTGATTTTCCAGTCCTATTTGAGCCTCTTCTTTTAGTTACTCGGCATCTTTTTTCATACATGAACAGAATGTTAAATTAATTTCTACAATTTTTTAAACGTATTACTTTGACAGTAACTTCCTACTGTGTGTTATATTTTTAAGTGGACAAAATCAGCAATGTTTAGTCCACAGATTCTGCCAACGTGTTACTCAGACAAGTGCGGTATTGAGAAAAAGTTATTGAATTCTAGATAGTTGTTAAAATTCATCTAAGCCTTATCAGAAACCAATTTAACACTGAACTACTTCAGATGCTCTTTATGTGCATTAAATACCAAACGACGAGCATTAGATCAAATTGAAAGGCAATTAAAGCACACAAATGAACCAATGACAGGACAAACTGCAACATCAATGGCAAGTCCAACACCAGGTATGATATCAACCTGTTCATTCTATCAATATCACGTCTTGCCCTTTTCATTTTTCTCGTCTCCGTGCTTGTTCTTCACTTTTTTCCCTCAACACTCAATTTCCAATCAAATAAAAAGTGTTTGAGAGATGAGATGAAGGCAAGCAAGGTGGCTTTGAGGGAGCGTGTGGCAAAAAGTGTCGTTACGGACCATAAATTTGTCGGGTGTTTATTGGCGAGTTCTACCAATTGATATGAGTTCTCTCTCTCTCTCTCTTTCCTTCATTTCTCGTTCATACCCCTACATTCATTTATCTCCCGGCGCTTTTGAAACGTAGAGAAAATCGTTTTTTTTTTTTTGAAATTAAGAGACTCCCTCTGTTCCCATGCTTATCTATCCGAAATGAACAAGCCAATTTTTCAATTGAATACAACACATGGATGACGAAAAGAGGGAAAAGAGGTGACAGAAAAGGGGTACGGTAGTACAGAAGGAAGATTGAACACGGACATGTTAGGAGGGAAAGTAATATTTCAGAATGTCCATTATCGCCTACTACACCAAAAATGACTCCTCATACTCCAACATCAGGAAAAGACACTTTCAGGAACAGGTAATATTCAACGGCACTCGCTTATTTTCTTAACTCGAAAATGAAAGTTTTAACTAATTCTGAAAATAAATTGGTTAGAAGGAAGTCCTCTTTTATAAATGCAAACAAAATTCGGAAATTTCATTTGACCTTTTGGAAACATTTGGATCAAAAGGAATTTGGAGGAAGTTAAGAACCGAAAATAACCTGTTGTCATGCAGGGAAAATATAACAATTATGTTGCTGTTTTTTTCCGACTTACCTTACGTCTGCCGTACAATTTCACGGTATATTTATAGTAATTCTAGTTTATCTTTCAAACAAACCTCTTGTGATATGTGACGTACAAATCTTCAAAAATGTTTAACCTAATTCCGGTACGACTTCCAAAATATATATAAAACCTTAATTCACCCTATAAAGATTTCATTTCAGTATATCCAGTAGCAACATGGCTTTTACGGTTCAACTTCCCGCCACAATCACAAAAAAAGAATTGAAAGTGAGCCAGTTTTCAATTAATCCAAAAAAAACACACTGTTTCCCATTTCTAAATTGGTTTTTTTCAGCTGCTTCGTCGCGACGATACTCCCCTTCAAAATTCCCTAGAACGTCCATTCCCAAGAAGTATTGATGAAGCAATAGAAACTATAAAGAAAGAGAAAATGAGCAGTATTTTTCATTCGGCTGAAATGTTAGCTGTTGGAGAATCTGCCACGTCATTGATCTAGTCATTTCTGCTGATATCATTCTTTTTTTGTTTCACTATCGATTTGAAAATCAAATGTTTTCCAAAAATTTTGATTTCAAAGAAAACAGTTTTCTTTCCCCCGAGATTTTGCTGTCATACGCTTTCAATTACTTTCTTGTTTAATAAAAAAACATGATTTGAAATATATTTTTCCATATTTTCTGTTGCTCAGCGAGCACATCCTGTGTAAAATGAAGCAAAACGAATCCAAGTCAACACAGAATTTGAATCGAGGTGTTGAAAAAAAGGGCGGAAATATAGAAGGACGTTTGAATATATTATTCTCTGAAGACGTTCTTGTTTTTTTTTTGTGCTCTGTCTCCCATGAATTTTCAATTTTTAGACTTGGCACATCAGATGACATTTCACTCTGTAAAGTGAAAAAAAGAAGAGGTTCGAGAAATATCAAATGAGAAATGGAGAATTTAAAGAAGAAATTAATAGGATTACCTACTTGAAAACACTCGACGCTTTCTCGTTTTCAATCGTTCAACACCTCAGTATTTTATTTTGCATTCTTTCCTACCTATCCGAAACTCTAAAACTTGTATACTGAAATTTCCAGCATTCAAAATCCTAAAGCAAGAAAAATGCACGCAAGAAGTCGTCGGTCAGCTCGTCGTCAAAATTCGTTTCGTCAAATTAGAAAAATTGTTCAATTTGGAGTAAGCTTTTTTAAAATAATATATTTTTAAAAACAAGAAACTTTAAACTTTTGGTGAAAGGACTGTTCAAATTAGAAAAAGTATCAACTCAAGAATTCAGAAGAAAGCTTGATTACTTTTCAAAATAAGAAATGTTTGAAGGTTGTACAACCAATGTAAAACTTTATAGTTTTTTAATGAAAACATTACTTTAAATTAATATCTAATCTAATCGGTGAGTATTTTAAGAACTTAAAAATATCGGCCACGTACATGATAAAATGTTTATTTGAGAAAATCGTTTTTTTTGTTGAGAAAATCGTTTTTTGAGCTTCGCTTTCCAAGTCGTCGTAGAAAATTTTTTGGGAATTAATAAAGGTTCCAGATGAAAATTTTAGTGTAAAACAAAATTAAATAATTTTAAGTTGTTTGTTCATTAATTTTTAATTTTATAATGTGTTCCTTATAATAAAAACAATTGAAAAGGTAATAATTTGCCCACTACAAAGTATTGAACTGATACAGCACATAATGTAGAGAATATATTACAAATTCACATGTCAACAAAAATTTCAAAAATTGATGATTTTCTTGAAATTGGAAAGAAATCAGTTATGATATCAATTTGTATATCTGCTTATCAGACTTTAAAATTTTTCAACGTCGTTCCCGTACATACTACATAAGAAGCTAATCAGTGATTATTTCATTTCCCGAGTGCAGTCATCCTTTGGCCTAAGGGTGGATATTTATATATCTTTCATCTCTTCCAACATTTTCCAATAGATGTTTAATGAACAATTTTTTATTAAAATGAGATGGGTGCAAACTCACTTTTGCAAAAAAGTTTTAATTGAAGTTTGCAAAGTTCTTGAAAGATTTTTCTGTGAAATAAGATTTAGTTTTCAAATTTTGAATCGAAGGTAGCATTAGTTGTGAAGTTAATAATAAATTAAAAATTTTGCATTAATTTTTTCTATAAGAAATGAGTCCTCTTTTATTTTTTAATGAGATTTTTTTCAGCCAGAAAAGGTTTAATTGCTTTCTAGCCTCTATTTTTTGTTAAATAAAAGTTCAATTTTATGATTGTTTACGGAAAACTATCTTGAAAAATAAAAAAAATAAAATTTTGTTTTTTAAAATTGATCATTCATCTTTATTATCATTTTTGGAGCTGATCATAACTTACTCACTAAAGCAATGAGAGTTTTTTCTGCATTTCTTAGTCCATAAAATTTTAAAAACTCTAGTTTGTATTCAGAAATCAATACAACTTGCAGGATTCTCCGCTTTGTTGCAAAATTAAATGAATTTTTTTGTAGTCAGGCAAAATTGTTTCAAAAATAATTTTTATTTATTTATTTTGGAATGAAATTTCGTTCATTGAAATGACGTTATAGATATTTTTGAATTCCTTATGTTCTTCCCTTCATTATTTGTTTAATTATTTTGATCAGTGATCAAAAAGTAAGGGAAAACAGATGAATAATCTCTCGTGATTCAGTGAAATATTCATTTTGTATCTAGGTACAATTAAGGGACGTCTTCGTTTTTTCTTCTTTTTCATCTTCTCGCCAGCGGCAAATTGCTTGTGTATTGCTTTACAATCTATGAACACTTTTTCAGCCCACTCTTCTTTTCGCTTTTCTATGTTTTACACTCAATATTTTCTGTCATTTTGTACTTCTTCAGCTGACCTTATTGTAGTTCTATCCAGCTCATTTCATGAAGATTTTAATAATTTTTTTGCCCCTTCTTTCCAATAAATATAAAAATGAATAATATTATTATTTACAAGTTTTGATGTCATTCTGAAAATTCAGAAAACATTCCTTGAGTGACCAAGAAACGTGGAATCCTTCATGAGCTTTCATTCTAGGTCTTCGAGTTTAAGTCTAACTTAATGAAGATGAAAGCTTCATATGAAATAATTTCAAAAACAGTGGTTGCAAATTATGAAATTTTAAATGTTTAGCTGACAAGGAAAGGAAGTCAATCTAGTATCGGACTTTAAATTGAGACGTATGTCATTTGAAAGCTTATGTTTAGACTAGATCACCACAAAAATTTCAGCGGCGGAACTCAACTCTGAACCCCTGAAATCGCCATCTGAAAGTGCTCCAGTGCATTTTTTCGCTGGCTTCTATGTCAAGTAAATGGCCTTAAAAGGGGTTCTGAGAGATTAGAAATTGTTTTTGGGGGTTTTTAGGGTCTAACAAACAATGTGGGAGCTTTTTGGAATTTTTTATTTTTTTGAAAAAAATCTGAAATTTTTTCGATCCATTGGACACAAAATTTTTGGTCAAAAAATTTTTTTTTGAAAAAATTCCAAAACTATTTTTTTGTATCCGGGCATGCAAAAAGCTACATATTTCTTCGAATTGAGCATTGTTACAAAATTTTACAATTTTTTACAAAGGGCCCGATTGCAGTTTTTAAAAATTGAAGAAAAAAAATTATTCCCACTGAAAGAATCGAACACGAGACCTTTACTTCATTATTCCAAGCGTTTACCATTCGGCCATCAACCGTTGTTTTTTATTGTTTTCAATGTTTGTAATCATTTTATAAAGATTGAAAATCATTTTTTGTATAAGTAAAATGAATAAGTACGAAATAGTATTGAAAACTAGGAGGGCGCAGAGAAAAATTTTCAGAAGGCGATTTCAGGGGTTCAGAGTTGAGTTCCGCCGCTGAAATTTTTGTGGTGATCTAGTCTAAACATAAGCTTTCAAATGACATACGTCTCAATTTAAAGTCCGATACTAGATTGACTTCCTTTCCTTGTGAGGAGGATACTGCATTAAAATTGAAAACTTTCAATTATTTGAGGCTTTTGTTTTTTCTCCATAACTTTAGCATTTGTTTGCTCATTTACCTAATTGACACATTGGGAATATTTTGATCTCACACCGTTTTATTATTTTTTGTTTCACAAAACAAAATAGTTTGGTAATTTTGTTTTTTCTGTTTCAAAGAAGGAAAAAATCAAGTAGCATTTCCCATTCTTCTTCCGGTTTCATAATTTCTCAATTGAATAATTTATCAGTAATTCTCTATTTAAGAGTTTCAAATGTATCTCAACAATTTTTTTACTTGAGATTCATTGAGTTTTTAACGAGAAAAAGGATAAATTTTTTCGATAAATGTAACTTGAATTTCAGTAATGTTCGAAAGAATTTTTTTTCAAATATGAAAGTTATGTTTTAGTTTTTGAGATTTTCAGAATTATTCAATTACAATCTGTTTATATCTCATTTAATTATAACAATTTGTAAACCATTTAAAAATTGTTATAAGATATGCTGAATTAGCAGATTATTATGTTTTTATAATATTATTTTCTCCCTCATTAGAGCTCACAACTTGTTTCACATTGAAATAACAAAAAAATTTGTTCCAATTTCCAGTTCATTTGTTGTCTGATTCCAATTATTTGGCTTCAAGAAAATGATCAACTTTTCCGAATTTTCCAACAAAAACATGCATTCACACCTTTTCACTTCTTTTCATCTTCTCTTCATTCTTTTTTGTTCCTTATCACTCACTCGTTCTAGTTTTTCTAGCTCTGCATATATACACGTAACACAACAATTCGTATCTGCGTCTACCAATCTTACTCATTCTTTACTTTTTATAATCGCTCACAGCAGATCCTTTTTCTCTTCTTATCACTCGATCATCTCTGCGTCTCCTTTTGTCTCAGCAGCTCTCACGGCGACGACTTCATCTCCCACAGCAACACATATCACAAAGAGTTCCTTTTTTTTTGGAAATTCCGTTGAGAAAACAATGTTGTCGTACCGTCTGAAAAGGACGTGTGCCTCACAGGTGAGATCTCGATATCAAAATTATTATCGTCATTCATTATCAGCCCCTGAAAGCTTTCATATTCCCGGTGAATCCTCACCAAATCTATCACATATATCAACACTTGATCTTGATTATTTGGCTGAATGTGGGATTCAAGAACCCCATTATGGAAAGGTAAACAAAATATATTTATTTTTAAAAAATCAGCTACTTGAGATATTTGGTTACTTGAGATATTCGGCACAAAATAGTTTTTTATCTTTCAACCAAATTAATATTGTAGGTATTTCAAGTTTTTTCTAAATTGTTTTTTTTCTGTTAGGTAACATTTAGATTCAAGATTTCAATTTTTGTAGTATAATGCAAATAAAATTTGGAATCTATGCACAAAAAATAATTTTCGATAATTAAAACACGCAAACATACAAAATACCAATCTTCGAAGCAAATAATATTCCTTAACTTTGAATGTATTCCTGTTTGTCTTCTGTGCTTGACCTAGATAAAAATTACATTATCAAGTTCAATAAGTTCAATTCAATAGATCAAAACAAAATTGTTCCAGAGTTAACAACTTTTTTAGTTTTTGTCAATGTGAATAGTTTAAAATAATAACCTAATTTAATACAATAACAAACAAAAACGGATATTTAAAATTTATTGGATCACAAATTTTGTCTTGCGAAAACATATGTTTTCTATTTTAACTGATTCTCTAGAGGTTTCCTTAAGTTTCGGCAGTTTTCTTACGCTTTTCACAAATAAGTTTTTTCACAAAAAAAAACATCAAAATGCTTCATAGTATTGCTTCAAAGGAATCTAACAAAATTGAGCATGCAAAATTACGTATGCAAACGTTTAAAGAAACAGTAAGTTAAATAATGTTGCAATTAATATAATGTTATAAATAACTAATTTACTAAAATCGACAAAAAGAATTCGGAAAACGTGATTACAAATATAGCCCAAAAATTTGAATTTATTACTGAAAACAATTTTTCCTTCGGAAAAAAAATATTCAAAAAACCCAATCCTGTGACAAATTATAGGAACTGATCGTTACTGGTGTTATTTGAATAACGAATCATGTCTTGTCTATTATGGAATTTTTTGTAAGTTTATTCAGGAAAATAAACTTATGCTTTGAAAACAAGTATAATATTAGCTTTTTTGTGATTTCTGAAAGTTTGAACAAATTCGTAAGCTTCGAAATTCAATCTGACACAAAAAAGTGGGGAGGCGACTCATTTCCTGTTTGCACAAAACGATCAGAGATTCCCTTTTGAAACCTTTTTCTGTCTCTTCTGTTCATATTCTTTTTCTCCAAGGATTAGAGTCTTTTGATACGAAACTCCACCCCGTGATAGCTTCACAATAGAGTTTTGTTCGTGAGAAGAGGCACACTTTATTGAATCTAAATCGAAAAGAAAACGAAGATTCTTTCACATTTTGACTTTTTCTTTCTTCTGCGTCTTTTTTTTGCGACCAGTAGCTATTCAAGCTTTAGAAATATGGTAAGACTAAAGGTAAGGCTTCTGCAATTTCTGGAATCTATTCATATGACGTCACTCTCTATGCAGACGATGCCATAATGCTCAAAAGATGAGCAAGAAATCAAATTTAGAATAGGGAATGGCTTATGGGCCCCGAGGCCAAAATAACACCTTTTCTTCTTCTTTTCCTTGTTGTGTCATAGGTTCTCAAAAAGATTCTTCACTTGTTCATTTCCTATTTTTGGATTCAAAAAACTTTTTTTCGTTTTTCTGTTTCTGGTGTTAAAATCGCAAATATCTTGAAACTTGATACTAAAATGCTATAATGGATGTGAGAACACTGCCATAAAAAGCGAGAAAACACAAGTTGTGGTTTGATGTTTGTACAACAAGAAAAAAAGACTCTCTTGAATTTTAAAGTATGAGCATAATCTGATTCGGAAATTGGCTTCCTTTTAACCAAAATCTCTGATATTTCTCAAATATGTTCTAATGTGGGAATTCTATTCGATTTTTCCACTCTAAGCGCGTGTCTTCTTGGAAAATATCCGATGACACGAGCGCGACGAGTTAACGATTCTCACTCGTTTTGAATTCACTCGTAGAGTTTTATATTGCTCGGCTATTGCCTATAAATGATAAGCTGATAATGTTTTCAAGTGTTTCCAAATCTAATTTAAATGTCGCGAAAATTGCAAAACAGCAGGTAATTTTGGTTTATTAAATTTTGGTTTGTACAACTTTTTAGTGAAATGGTGATTTTGTAAAAATTAAAATTCTAAAAACGTTTTTATTCGATCAAGTTTACTATAATTCATAATTAATCGTATATTTTTGGATTTTTGTATTTTCAGATTTTTCTGTCTAACTTTCAAGTTTTAAATGTTAGACTTTGGTGAAAATCCGAAAAAAACAAAAAAAAAACTTTAAGATCAAATCACTCTACATCTTTTTAATAATGTTTTAACAATTTGTAGCGTCTCCAAGCCGAGGAAAACGCTGCTGTTCAAGCAGCAAGTATGGAGAGAAGAGTTGCTTTTCGGCCTCCTCCAATTGGTGAATCAAGGAGCACGACGATCACACATGATTCCGGTTTGATTTTCATTGAATTCGTGGGAACTTTTCTTTTATTTCATGGAAATATATTGCAGGGTCCAATGCCGATACTTACATGAGGCTTAATGTTGGTGGAAAATCGTATTACGTTCGTGCGGAACTCTATACATCTGAATGGACAAGAATGCATGAATTACTTGATTCAAGTCACGAAGAAAGGTTGTTCAATTAAAATAAATTGAATTAATTTTGATTTTTTTGTTTTAGGTTAAAAATGGTGGATGGGTTTGATTCTAAAACCGGAGAGTACTATCTGGAAAGAAATGCCAAATTGACTGACCATGTTATGGATTTTTTTGTGACAGGAAGCTTACATAAACCACAAAATGTTTGTGTCGAAAGATTTAAGGAGGAATTAGAGTACTGGAAGATAAAACCAGATCAGGTGAGGTATACTTCAAAAGCAGTGAGAGAATAAGACGAAATTAATTCAAGAACATGAAACAAAAAACAAAATCATTTGTCTAATATTTTGATCAGAACAAAGAGGAAATACAATTAATGTTATTTAGCTCTCAACCTGCTGCCAAATCCCCAGTGAGCATCATGTTCGTAAACTTTCACGTGGAACGTCATTCAATGAAGACGACTATGTCACAGATTTCGATGGAGCGTGTTTCGCAGGACCACGTCTCGCAATGTGGAAATTCTTGGAGGATCCTCAATCATCTGTATTCGCTGCCGTATTTGCTTTGCTATCTGTGTTTTTTGTTTTTGCATCAGTCGTTGGTCTTATTCTTGGCTCAATGCCAGAGTTTCAGGCAGACTCGTCTAATGCAGCAACTTATCATGTTATGCATGTCAGGAGTCGACCGAATGATTATGGTGAGTTATTAGTTATCTTCCTACTAAAGTCATTTATTCATTTTAGGAAATAAATTTGGAAACGACGATGACGTGGCGCCCAATGAGCTGCTCAAGGATTTTGTGTATAAACCTACCGACTCTCCGAATCTTCCACTTACCATTTTAGAATACATATGTATTGGGTGGTTCACATTTGAATATTTAGTCAGGTCAGGGAGTATTCCATAATAAATCTAAAGAAATCAAATTTCAGATTTACAATATATCCACGGAAGCGACAATTCGTGAAAAAAACTCTCAACATTATTGATCTCTCTACAATTCTTCCATTTTATTTGGAAATCTGTCTCCCACTATTTGGAGTAGAGTCCCGACTTAAAGAATTTACAGGTTTGTTGGCATAAAAAATTGCTCGTATGAACTGAAAAAATAAGTAGAAAATAGAATGCATTGATTGGCATGTGATAAACCATTCCAGGTATAACATCCGGTTGGCCTTTTCTAGGTAAGACACCAACAGGAAATATGTAGAGTTTGTTGGTGGAAACGATTTTTAACACATCTTTTACTAATTGAGATGACTAACAATTAAACAAGCATGACATAGAGTGGAAAAGGACGTTGGGCTTTCAGAAAAAAAACAATCGAGATTTCAGGTGCAATGTTGGTTGTTCGAGTTCTTCGAGTTCTACGTATGGCCAGGGTTTTCAAATTGGCCAGATACAGTACAAGTCTGCAGGTAATAATTGTTTTATGTTTAAAATATGCTGAAAAATTGAGTTGTACTTGGTAAATATGGTAGGAAATATAATCCCACTGATAGAAACCCGAATGTGAATCAAAGAGAAATTTAATATCAGTAAAAAAGAAAGTCACAACAAAATTAATAATAAAAACAACAAAGGATTTCAGACATTCGGACACACACTTCAGTCATCAATCACAGAATTGAGCATGCTGAGCATGTTTTTGATCACAGGAATTGTATTCTTCTCAACAATTATGTACTATCTTGAGAAAGACGAACCACATACAGATTTCTACAGTATCCCCGCCGGCTGTTGGTGGTGTGTGTAAGTGATAATTACCTTGAGAGTCCATTGGATATTCTTATGTTCGGATGAATTACAGGGTCACAATGGCTACGGTAGGATATGGAGATGCAAAACCAGTAACAACTCGTAAGTTACTAATAATTTCAAATGTAATCATCCGTAGTTATCACTTTTCAGTTGGAAAACTCGTGGCAACTTCTACATCAATTTGCGGAATTATAGTTTTGGCGTTTCCAATTTCTATGATCGTTGAGAAATTTGCAACGGCACAGCAAAGAGCAATCGAGGATCAACAAATTCAACAAGGTCAGAAATCCTTTTTTTTTAATTTTTGGAATAAAATCATTAGACTGTGTAAACACTTACTATTAGTGAATATACTTTACTAATTCAAAAAAAAACAAGTTTTCAGAAGTCCCTGATATTGTGATTTGACGAGGTAACACCCAATTTAATTTTGTAAACGTTTATATAATTATTTTTAGCTTTTTTCATCACCCTTCGGCTTTTCCTACCCCACAATCACTAAATCCAATTTTTATTTTAATATAACCCAATGCTTCATTCCTGTATTTATTATTCTTTATCGGTTAAACTCTTTTTTTTTCAGCTCAAATGTCAGCAGTGGCTAATAATGCTCTCCTCCGACGGTTCCCAACTCGAAGAAAAGTTCGGCGGAATACAACAGTCTCGGTGAACAATATATAGTCTGGAGAAAATAAAAATACAAAATTTTGAATACGGGAACTCTTCGTTTCAATAAAAACATTTTAACTAGTTCTATTCATTTGCAGTTTCTAGTTGTGTTTCGGATTTGGCCGTATAAGTGGTTCCTGAAATCTGAAATACAAATCTGAAGTTCTTGAATTACATTTAAAACTTACAGTTTCGGACATTTGAGTTCTGTCAGTAACAACAGCGGTACTTGAAGTGGAGCTCACCATGCTGTTGTGACTCTTGGCTGTATGTGGAAGCATCTGGAAAAACTAGTATAAAAGTCTATAAAAAATAATTCGAACAGTAATGCAATTTCCAATACAAAGTTTTTTTTTTAAATAAAAATGAAACTCACATCCGATTCTGATGATCTTGAGTTATCCTGATTATGAAGGTTCGGAATTTCAATTGGATCTTCATGTGCATTAATCAAATACTCTTCTCGCCTACGATTTGCTTCCAACCACTCATTTTCTTCGTTTCGTTTCTGGAAATCTAAAGCAACGGAAGATTACGGTACAGTGAGCCACGCCCATTCTCACCCTCCTCTACCAATCCAAACATGAAAAGGCCACAACAACAGAGAATGAGCCCCATGACAAAGAATATGAGAACTACAAAAACTGCTACAAGAGATGGCCAAATCGGGGTATAACTGGTCGGAACCGATGAAAAGTACATATACTTCGGCTCAATTCCATCGGAGATATTGAGAAATGCTGAACTCAAAGATGCAAAACTGTCCACAATTGTCTCCAATTTTTCTGAAAATGTAAATTTGAGAATACGAGTTGTGTGCATCTAGACAAACAATACTTTTCACTTGCTTCTTTTGTTTTCAAATTTTTTATATTTAAACTGCAAAACTGGACTTTATTGAGATAAAACAAAAATAGAACTCAAAAAATTAAATTTGTGTTCCGTGTTTTAAAAATATATTAATAAAATATTGGGCAAATTGACAATTTGGCAAGCTGTCTTAAAATTTGCGGAAAATCTGTAATATCCGCTGTGGTAATTAAACTGATAGTTTCAAGTAATTAAACTGAGAGTTTCAAAAAATATGTTTAGAATAGTTAAATTCTAAAACCCATGAAAACCTAAAACTTTCAGAACTTCTCTTGTTTTCTCACACACCATAAAACAAAGATTCAGTTGTGAACGGAATTGCATCGAATCCAAAAAGTTTCAAAAGTTTACAATCATGATGGTGGCAAAGTCCAATCTTCTGACGAACCAAAGCCGTGGATTCTGAAATGAATTATTTTAATAAATCTACTAAAAATGATATATTACCCGAACTAATACTCAAAAGCAGCGGATCCAGTTGATGAGGTCCACAAGTAGTCAGAAATTCCAGAGATTCAAATACTCTGATAACTTTCCCACGAAGTAGAGCTTCTAAAAAGTTACTTTAAATTAATGAAATATAATATAAGCTCACGATTAATGCCACGTGTTTTCAAATTACATTTTTGCATTACACTTAATTGTTTCTCAAACGATAAACTTTCAATTTGAAGTCCGCTGTCTCTTCCGTAACATTTCATAAAAGTCTCTATGACTTGTGGTAAATAATTAAATTTGAATAAGTGAAAGTGTTGATTATTCAAAGATTCGAAAATGTCTTGGATGCTTTGATTCTTCGCCACTTTTGGAGCTACGAATGGGGTGTATTCCAAATTAATGAAAAGAACAGTTACAAATGACAAATCTGTTTTAGTTTTGTCCAGAACTTCGCAGGGATTCAAGATTGCCTTAAACTTAAAAATTTAATTTCACAAATCTTTTGAAAACTTACATTTGAAACAAGGGAAATGTATGAAATTAATAGAAATAAAAAACACCACATTCTCACTGCCACGATGGAGTTATAAACAAAGAAATGACCACGAAGTTAGCCATTTTATGTTTTATTTATTTTCAAACAAATTATTTTTGCATGTTCACGTACTTTATAGTTACCGTATACACATATTCTTCATAATCCTACTTTATTCATTTTGCAATTGAGCAAAGCATCTGCAGGTGCCTGATATTTTACGGCTTCCGCCCATTACCGTAGCTGAAAGAGTATAAATAGAAGATTCATCGTTCAAATGTTTAATGTTCGACTTTTCAAATAATGTATTCCTACTAATTTCTGAAAAATAAGCCATCAAATGCGTCTAGTATCAAAATCATGTAAAAACTGTAAAACAGATTTTGTATGAGACGCATTTCGATGACGGGCACAACAGAGACACCGCCCATAAGACGGTATCTTTTGATGGTAAGAGGTGTGAATCTATAATACGACTGTGTGATCCATGTGTCGGTTACCATAAAAAGGTACATCTGTGGTCCCAAAAAAGGTGATAATGAGTATTCAAAGCATTTTAGCAGCTGCATAGTTACCGTATCTTAATAATAATAATAATAATTTATTACGCTCGCTGGGAGACGTGAAGGAATACAGAATACAAAAGTTATCATTGTTCGCTTGTACTAGAATTGGTGCAGTCGGGCAATTGTTTCCATTCCATTAGAATGTTGTCCTTGTCCTTGCGTTGTCCTTGCGTAGACTCCCCCATAGTGGGCGAGCGATTCCCGAGTGAAAATAATCACGGAATGAAAAGAGTATAGATGTTTTCCTACTGTACAGTGTTTTCTCTATCAGTGTTGTCAGTCATTTACATTAATATTATCTTTTTCAGAGATGAAAAAGGAAAGCAAAACTAGATGTGAATTTTCTGTGAGTTTGATAAGCCTTTCCATAAAACGATCACAACATTTGTTGTACGTTTTGAAGAAAATTATAAACTACGACATGCGGATACATTATTTTCAGACACATTTGGCGTTTCTATACGGAAAACTACAAGTTTACATAGCTGCACCTATGGCGACTTATATTTGTTTTGATTTTTTGGTTTCGGACTTCAAATAATATTACTTTTGTTGATCACAAATACTATTCTTCAACTTTCAAAAAACCGTCCACAATTTTTTAAAATTAAATTTTCATGTCAGCTTTAACAACACTCTTTTTCAGTTCTATTTGACCCTTATTTGACCTTTGCTTTTATCAATTTTTATAATCATATTTGCAAATAAAATGATTGCCAAGGCAAATATTTTGTCTGAAAAATATTAAAAGTCAACAAAGTTATGAAACTTTTTCTACCGAAAACTATCAAAAAGTCTGAGACTGAGACACGGCTATATTTTTATTTGGCTCTCACGATTCTGGAAAAGTACTTTTGTATGCTGACTACTGTACTTTCTCACATACAAAGATATATATTTACATTTCTCGACATCATTCCTTTTTTTATTCTGTAAGCATTTTCCAGAAAGCTTCTGATAGTACTCATCAAAACTTGAAAGATGGTCATAAAAGTCAACAGCGGGGGTCTTTATGGCGCCGATGTATTTGAACTGAAAACATTCGGAAAATATCGAGGAGAAATGAACAGGAAACCCGACTTTGAGCAGGTAACGTTTTTTATATTTTCATAATGTATTACAGTGGTCACTTTTCTATAATTTTCTCTATGTACAGTTCATGACAAAAAATCAGGTGCTGGAGGTGAAAACAAGTCGATTACTCTCAATCTAATTTATCTCCGTTCCTCCTTACATTTACCCGAAAATAGTTTCTATAGGTCATTGGGAAAAACATTACATTTATTTTTTCAAAGTTCTATTCTTATTTCAAAATGGAGGTTTGTCCAGTTTATCCTGATTCTGAAAATATTCCTTCTCCAATGGTTCGAAGTGCTTCTGATGTTATTTTAAACTCAGATCCATTTAATTCTACAATGGAAAATTTGGTAAGCAAATATTTTTAGGATACATTCAAAATTGAAATTTGAATTTGAAAACATTTGACAGTTTCTCTAATATAGGTTTCAATGAAAGTTCTTCACTACACCACAATGTATTAGCGATCATGTCATACCTTACTTTTACTTGACCTAGAATTCAGCAAAAAAATGCACTGGAGCACTTTCAGATGGCTCTTTCAGGGGTTCAGAGTTGAGTTCCGCCGCTAAAATTTTTGTGGTGATCTAGTCTAAACATAAGCTTTCAAATGACATGCGTCTCAATTTAAAGTCCGATACTAGATTGACTTCCTTTCCTTGTTAGGTTAGCTCAAAAATAACTAATTCACCTTTCCTGACACTTCCCCCTTTAATGCATATAAAGCGCGTGGTTTTTCTTCTCATTCTGCTCCGACGGGCTCATAAAACCACTGAATTTCCCATCGCAGAAAGGACCACTAAACAAAATTCAGTTTTAAAAAGTGAGTGTCCACCTCTCATTTTGACCAGTGAAAAGCCATAGCAACCCGTTTTTATGCAAGTGGGTCAAAACTAAAACTACATCCTCGTTTCTCTTTTTGCACATAATTAGACAAATACGCGATAATTCAGATTAAAAGAAAGTTGGAGAGAATATGGTGGTAACTAATTAGCAACCTAACCTAGTTTTTTATCTGGTGAAACAACTTTCACGTTTGTTCCTAAAGACTATTTCCGTTTTCATCACTTTTAGCCGCCCGCGACAAATCCAAGAAAATCCAAACAAAGTGTCAATGTTTTTTGTTGACGAAACTATATCAAATGTATGTTTTTTTTAATACAAAAATATATGTTTCTATGATTCTAAGCTTTCATTTTTATTGTAGCATGTACACAAATTAAAATATTGAATATAATTTTTGTTAACTGAACTTTTTTCTTTTCATTGTAGTTCTTAAAGTTGGAAAAAGTCAGCTAATAAATTTTTGTCACGTACGAGCTTCAAGCTAGATCATTTAAGTAGATTCTAAATCACCAGTAATCACAATTTTTTAATTTGAAGCACTTTATTTTTCCCATCTGATATTCGATAACTTTTCAAATGTACAAAATATCTGAATTTTTAAAAAATCAAGTTTAAAATGGTTTTATTAGATTTTTGGTTTTCAAAACGCTAAAAAATTCAGAACATGGAATCAAAGTTCTAGAACCATAACAAGCGTGGTTCAAAAAGTGTTTAACTTTCTTTGCAAAAACACTTCGCGGTGGTCACTCTTGATTTCTCTTCTAGCCATCTTCAAAAATGAAAATTGAAAAATCGAACGACCGGTATAAAATGGTAGGAGGTGTCTTCAAATCGTCTTCTTCAATCCATTCATGACGTTCTCATCATTTATGACTTCCAAAGTTTTAGACGTATTCCATACACACTCGCTTTTTCATTTTATAATTCATAAGTAAAAAGAACTAACAAATCGTTTCTATTTTCTGTTTTCTTTTCAAAAACCACACGAGTTGTGGTTCTTTTTTGAGAACCAAAAGAAAAATTACCGGAAACGTCTATTTCACGGTGAATTGGGCTTCAAGTAAGAAGCATTGAGCAATTTTTACCTAAAGTTGTTTTGAAATACGCCTATTTTTACCAAAACATTGTGGTTTTTGGTTAAAATTTCAAAACCGACAACTTTTTTTCCCAGATCCCGTGATCTGTTCTCGTCAATTTTCCATCAAAAAAGTGTTTGAGATCTGGATAATTGGACGGACTTTTTCATATGCACCCCCCTCCCCATGGATACTTATTCTCTTGTCAAACTTTATTTTCATTAGTTACTTTTTATTTTTCAGAAAAACAGTTCAGATATTGTTCCGAAAATGGTTGAAGATGAGAAGGACTACACAATTTATTCTAAATGCGCAGCTGAGTTTATTGCAGTATTACTATTTGTTTATATTGGTGAGTCATCTTATTATTCTAGATACATAACTTCTGAGGAAATACTTGGGAATATTTTGGGATCCTAGATGTTTTGGTGTTTCAATTATGTATAAAATTATCATTTTTACTGATGAATGATGCAACGGGAAATAAGTTTATCTAAATTTCTCATACAAACTCTACTCATGAATGTTCTCAGGATCAATGCAAGCAGCAGGAGTGTTCCTCCATGATGGAGTACTTCATGCAGCTTTCGCCCATGGAGTAGCTATTTTTGTACTTGCGGCAACTTTTGGAGGAGTCAGTGGAGCTCATATCAATCCTGCAGTAACTTTTGGAATTGCTCTTGTTGGACGTATCAGCCCAATTCATGCCGTCTGCTATGTGGTCTCTCAACTACTTGGAAGTGTCTTCGGTGCCCTCCTTGTTCGGGTAATTTATTACACTACAAATTTGAAATGTGATTCATACATCTAATTTCAGATTTCACTCCCTTATAAAATGTATAATGTCATTAGCGCTGGCGCCACCCTGTGTGGAAAAGGTTACAACTGGCAAGAGGTAAAACGAACAAAAAACAATTGTGGAAATAGAATATGGGAATAGTAACAAAACTGGTTTTTTGTAGGGACTAACTGCTGAAATTGTGACAACTTATATTCTTGTACAAACAGTTCTTCTTTGTGCAGTGGATACTGATAAAAATAGATTGGCTCCATTGGCTATTGGATTTTCGTTGATAATTGAAATTCTTGCTGCTGGAGCTATCTCTGGAGCTTCAATGAATCCTGCTCGTTCTTTTGGACCAAATATTATGGGACAAGTGTTCTTGAAGCCTGAGCATCTTGATGCACAATATATGTACTGGAACTATCATTGGATTTATTACATTGGTCCGATAATTGGGGCATTTATTGCTGCAGGTGTTTACAGGTTTGTCATAATGGTCAAGTGTTCTCTTTTAAAAATGTTTCTTTTTTATTCCAGAATGTTCTTCGCTCGTGACTACCGTGTCCTTGCCTAACTTGAAAGTTCTTGAACGATTGAGAAAGAAACTATTATTTTAAAGAAAACAAATTGTATAAAATGGGATTCAACTGCATTTATTATATTTTAATAACGAGAAAAGTAGTATAATAATAATTAATTTCTCATTTTCTACATTTTCTCGCAGTCCATAATGAAGTTCATTTATATTTACTTCGTTTTTCTATTTTCTTGTGATTTTTCAACCGCTTTTTTCTTTAGAAGCAAGTTAAGTAATAGTCGTAAAAAAGTGAACAGAAAATAAACTAGAATAGCCAAAAATACACCTAAAAACAGGAAAATGTCAATCATATTGAGAGAAAAAAACGACATTTGTCGTGAATACGGATCCAAAGAAGGGAGCTCTCCGAACTCTGCACCAAATGTTGCATGTTTTATGAGAAGTTCACGGGGAGAAATGGGTTGATTGTTGAGTTGTCTTGCCAAGATTTCTGCATTCTCTTGAAAACTTAAAAGGGAAAATCAGATGCACTTTTAACCTGTTTTATATTACCTGTTGTCTTTTAAAATTTTGGCTAACGACACGCGCAATTTTTCAAAATTTCCCAAATCTTGTTTTTCGAGTGAAATAGATCCATTATGTCTAACCAACATTTTTGCATTTCTCAGTTGATCCGCAAAAATTGGAACAAGAATTGCAGGTTTACCCATGTAACTCAATTCATTTATACTTCCCAATCCAGCATGAGTGATAAATGCAGAAAGACGAGAATCGGCTGAAAATTTTTCATTTGAAAAAATGTTCGATTAATTTTGCTCATATTGTTCAAGTTTGAATGATTTTTAATACAGTTGCGGCAGAAAAACTAGCAATATTCCAAACGCGACCTGCCCTAAGTGTGACATCGAACTCTTCAACCAACTTTAGTAGTGTTAGAGAATCGCACACTATTCTCGCAAAATCTGCGGTAAAAAAAATTAAAAAAGGGTGTTCTTAACACTCTATCACTACTAACTGTGATTGGTTGAATTTAAAATCTGCGATGGACAGGCTGACCTTGATCAAACTTTTGTCAGGTCTTTGGTAGGCATCGATCAGAGTATGTGCAGAGAGATCTGGTAACAGCTTCCGAGTAGTACTTTTAAGCAATTTGGCTCAAAAATTTGTGCAAGGAGCGGTAAAACTGACAGCGCAACTTTTTGTAGTTCTTACCTAAAAGTGCCGTCTGAGGAATCCATTTGAAAAAGTGCAAGTTTTTGAGATTGTTTGCAAAATCTAGTTCATCGGACTCGTATTTCCAAATAAATGTTACATTTGGAAATTCTTCAATCACTTTAACAATAATTGATCTGAAAATTATAATTTTATTGTTTTTCTGAATAAATCACAATTACTTGTATCTATCTGGCATGTCTGTTGAAAGCATGATTGATCCAAAAGAGATTAAAACTGTTTTCACTCTTATGTTTAGAATATTGTGATATTCATCTGATAGTCTTTCTTCTCTAATTTGAGATGTATTTACTGAAATTCCACCAATCAAAACTGTTTTAGTGAGCATCGGACGAGGGAAATCCAAATAAGGATTTGAGTTTAGAAATACAAAACTCGCTTTGGATTCAGCTTCCTGACAAAAATACAATTAAAAAGCAAAAAATTAAATTTACCTTTAGATCAATTTCATAGTATGGATGTGAGTATGAAATCATTTTTGGGGGCTTCATAAAAACTTGATAGATAAAAGCACATACAGTGTTCATCAATCTTTCTTGAAAATTCATTTTTTCGCCGTATGGAGATAATGCACCTGAAAACAATAACAATTAAATTTTGCTGCAATTTATAAAAACTAGCTTGAAAGAGTAGCAGGAGATGCTGGTTCTCCAATTGATTTACTTAATACCATTCCATGTGTGACGGAAAATGTTGGATACAGAGTTTTGATTCCCAGATATTGTTGAATTGCTTTAAAATATGCATATGACTTTCTGATGGTTTAAAAATAATTTACCGATAGCATTAAATGCCAAAACTTCGTAGATCATTGCATCAAACTTTCTATCTTTCAGAGAATCTAGAATAGATAAGTCGGCTCTTAAATTTTCATATATTTTATGAAACATTTTTTGAAACAATTTTATTGAAGGAATCATCGAGAACACACTTGGCTCCTCGGTCCAATATTTAGAAAATCCAGCAGATCCCATTATTTCGCCAAGTTTCTTCAATTCTTCATCGGGTTGAATATAGATTATATCAGTAGTATGCTTTAGATATTTGAAATTTTCATATTTTTGAACTATAATCGGAGCAAGAAATGTCACATTATGCCCTTCTTCGGAAAGTGTATCTGCTATTTTAGCAAGAAATGTGTGATGGCTATGTGCAAATAATGGGCAATACACTAGAAAATTAACAGATTTTGAATTTTGGAATAAAATAGATATGAGGAAGAAGAGAATGGTTTTTCTACATGTCATTTTGTGAGATCATACTGTATACTTTCTCTGTTTTTGTAGTCCTGTTCATGAAAAAAACAGGTCTCAGAAAGTGGAACAAGGTGTAGGCTAACCTATAGTCATTCTGAAAGTTAGATGAATTTCAAAAAGATCTTTTTGCAGTTATGTGTAGCCTTTCATCAGTTTATTTTCTCTTTTCTTACAAAAACACTTTTGAAGAACACGCGAAAGAGATACAGTGATATAGAAACGAATATAGCAAAAGTTGCTGTCAAGAATAAAATAATATCAATCATGAAAAATGAGAAAAATGACATTTTACGATAATGTGGATCCAGTGATGGTAGTTCTCCAAATTTAGCTCCAAATTCGGCATATTTTACGAGAAGATCGTGTGGAGAAAATGGTTGACTCTCCAATTGTTGAGATAACAATATCGCGTTATTCGTATAGCTGTAAAGTTGTTACATAATTTTTTTTTCAAAAAATAATAGAACCTTTTATCATTCAAAATGGCATCCACAGCATCTCGAAGTACGTCAAACTTTCCAAGATCTTTCTTGTCTAATTCAATAGATCCATTGTGTCTAACCAACATTTTTGCATTTCTCAGTTGATCCGCAAAAATTGGAACGAGAATTGCAGGTTTACCTATGTAACTCAATTCATTTATACTTCCCAATCCAGCATGAGTGATAAATGCAGAAAGACGAGAATCGGCTGAAAATTATATGTTTGAAAAAATCAGTCGGCTAGAATATCCTAATTTTGAAGTTTTAATGAAAGTAGTACTACCTAATAAAGCTGTTTGCGGGACCCATTTGAAAAAATGAAAGTTTGGAAGATTTTCTGCAAACTCGACGTTGTTGTTTTCATATTTCCAAATAAATGTGACGGATGGAAATGATCTCACCACTTGAGCAATTGTGTCTCTGAAAAATTGAAATTTGGATTTGTTGTATTTTTAATTTCATAACTTTAACTGTTTCTCGTTGTACAGTGATTTTTTTTGAATTCAGAAATGGATATTAGCACTACTTTTTAAAAGTGTAACAGTGACAGTTATACTAGAGGCCAATACAACTTTTGTATCAAACTGTTGGTATACTTCTGCAATACATTTTGATTTTCTCAAACAAAAAAATGTCCTACTTGTATTCTACAGGCATTTCACTTGAACGAAGCATTGAACCAAATGAAATCAACACATTTTGTTGTTTTAAATTTAAAATTGTATTGTATTCTTCCGGAAGTTTTTCCAGTCTCATTAGAGTTGCGTTCACAGAAATACCACCAATTTCTATTGTCTTTGTCAATGTTGGGCGTGGGAAATCCAGGAACGGATTTGAATTGAAAAATATGAAAGGAGCTTGTGAAAGAATTTCCTGAACATACAAAAGTTTCCATTTTTATATATCCGAAAACAAACCTTGAAATCAAAAGTTTGATGTGGATACTTGAAAGAAGTTAATGTTGGTGGCTGAAATATATGGGTAAATGTAAAGTCTGCAAGAGTATTTAGAAGACGTTCTTTAAATGTCATTTTGTCTCCAAATGGGGAAATGGTTACTGAAAAATGTTTGTCAGTCCAGTTGATGTTTTAAAAGTTACTTGGTAGAAAAGTAGGTGATGAAGGCTCTCCAATCGCTTGGCTCAATTCAGTCATATGTGTCATCGACCAGGATGGGAAAATAGTTTTTATTTCCAAGTACTCTCGAATTGCTGAAATAATATTATGAATGACTATTTTCTAATAAGAGATTGACGGGTTTGCAAGGAAATTGTATGAAACCTCTCCGGTGGTGGAAATATGACCAAATATCATAGTAGACCATTTAAAAATAGTTTGGAACTGTTCAAAATTAACAGTCTAAAAATTGGCAATCACTCCGTTTTTAAATATCTTGATTTTGGCTCCAAAACAAATATTTTCATATTTTAATAAAATGTTTATAATTTTTACTTGAATATTGTGTGAGTTCAAACCTACTATACAATGTTGGAAATTTATTTTTAAAACTTGTGTGATTTTTTTTTTAATTTTTGGCAGTTTACCAAAACATCGACTGAAACTTTTTAAAAACCTTAAAATGTGTTTGACAGTTTAATTGGGATATCTGGTTTTAATGGATAATCAATGTAAGTTGGTAATAAGTTGAGTTAAATAAATCCCCAGCATACTCCATTTTCCTAATGCAGTGAGTACTAAACTTCAAAATTAGACTTTCACTTACGATGTGCACAAAAAGCAAGTGATTCAAAAATCATTGCATCAAACTTTCTATTCTTGAGATTATCCAACACACTCAAATCCTTTTTCAAAATATCATGAACTTTTGTGAACATTCTGAAAAATCTCTCAATCGCTGGAATAAAAGTTAGTATTCCAAAATCGTTTTTCCAAAACGTTGAATAATCAGCATTTTGTGCAATTTCTTCGAGTTCTTTATCCGGTTGAATGTAGACTATATCAGTTGTATGCTCCAAATACTTGACATTTTCATATTCTCTGTGTATAATTGGCATCAGAAAAGTTACATTATGCCCAGCTTCCGTAAGAGTATCTGCTATTTTTGCAAGAAATTTGTGATGGCTGTGAGCAAATAGTGGACAGAATACAAGATAATTATAAGAAAGTGTGAGTTGGGGCAATAAATGTAATAGAAACAAGGAAAAATGCCAGTAACTACGAATCATGGTTTTTTATCATTCGTAACATATGTAGTTCATATGTTATTTTATATCAAAAATTTTCTTCTCTATCTTTTTGGTTGATTCTGAATATTTTGACCGTAAAACGATGACAATTGATAGATAATGTAATATCTGTGACTTCGTTTATAGTCATTTTGTAGTAACTACACAAGTTCGTAGCCACAGTATCTTCTCCGCGTTTCATCTTCAAAAGACTGCGATACAATTCAAGCGTTTTTGAAGGCTGCCGCGTATAAGACACTCTGCTATAATCTAGCGAGTTGGTTTATTCTTTCTTATCAGTGAGAATAGTTGTATTTGTAGTTTTTGAACCCCAAAGTCATAATAGTTGATGTTTTCTGATGTTATGAATATGTTACCGTTGACAAACGAAGTATTTTAGCAAGAAAAGTTCAAAAATAAAATGTTGGTTAGAACTTAGTCTGTTCACACATTTTCCAACATTTGAAAATATTCAGGTCAAGAGATACAGCGAGAGACATCTCGCGAGTCCAATTTTGGTAATTTCTCTTGAAACGGCTGTAACTCAAGAACGAGTTTTCATGATAAAAGTTTTTGTAATAAAATAATTTCTATTGTTTGTAATTAGTCGTTTAGGCTTCTCAAACAACTGGGAAGTAGACACAATCTCGAATTTGTTCTATCTCGAACGAGACTGTGCAGTTACTTTTCATATCTATCGCAAAAAAATTTCCAAAGTATTATAGTTTTTATTTCCCACAAAAACTGATTTTAAAAAATTCCCGCTCTTTTTTTAAATTATAGAATGGAATTTACAGAGAAATAGATAAAAAGTTTATTATCAAAATTTTGATAGCTATTAAGAGCTTTTAGAGCTATTCGTCTTCATTTTTTTGTATCGTTTCACCACTTGGTAAGCTTCTTGCAGCGTCGACACCGGTACAACATTGATCCGTGCTTTCAAAGAATCCGAAATCGATCCAAAATTCTCCTCCAGCACAATGACAATCGGCCCCGCCCACAGAACCGCGGCTTGCAATACGCCCATTTCTGCAACTGCCGCACGGCGAGAATTAACCAGAAGAAATAATTTTAAACCCGTGCGGCAGTTGCAGAAATGAGCGTATTGCAAGCCACGGTTCTGTGGGCGGGGTCAATCCCCCGAGTTGGTAATCCCCCCAATTGGACATCCCCCGAGTAAGAGGCCTCTAGAGGGGAAAATAAATTGTCGTACTTTCTGGTGTAAGAGTTCACTGTGTAAACATCACATTTCACGACACTTTCTTTATTTTTTATTTTCAGTTAACTTTTTTCTTCGTCTAAATATAAATGGAACTCGGCAACTTTGTGACTGATTTAAACGGCAAAAAGTGTGTGAAATGCGACAAAGATGCCAAATTTACAGGTAATGAATACAATTTCATGTTATTTCTTATCAAACTGTCCTTCTTTTTAGGCGTCGATCCAAAAAAAGCGTGGTATTGCCAAGAGTGTTTCGTTCAAATGGTTAGGAACAAGTTCAGATCATCTTTAAGCAAGAAAAAAATTTATAAGGTTTGGAAAGTATCGATTTAGTTTTTAATTTGGTTTTTAAACATTCAGGATGCTGATGCTCGTGACACTTTAATTGTTTTCGATGGTACGCTATCAGGAACGTTTCTTCTTCATCAAATCAACGATGCATTGAAGCAGATTACCTACAAACGTCTTATGGTAAAGCCAACGGTAGTTTTATTTTATTTAAATTAATTTTTTTAATCATAGATTTGCAGGTACTTGTTCTAGTGTCATTGACAGAGGATACAGAGATACAAATGGTTATTAAGCGAATCCAGGAAATCAAAAAATCCGTTTTAGAGAATGTTCGATGGGTTGTGGCACATTTAGCTTGCTCAATGTATGACGAAGATTTTAAATTGAAAGAAAACGAATGCAATGGAGTCGAAAAAGTTTTCAACCCTCAAGAAGTTTAATCTACTTACTTATTTTTTCAGATTTCCGATTACAATCAGCTCATAGCTTCATGTTCTGTCCCGACATATAGAAAAGAGTTGGAACGTGTTCTGAAAGAGAAATGTCTTCAAAAAATTGCATGTTCGATGGGAATATTAAAGTGTATGGTTCCTGACCATGCCGATGATTTGGGGAGGCTAGCTATTGATCAACTGTGTCTTGGAAGAGGTATTGTTTTCAATTTTGAAACTGTAATTATAAATAATTTTTGTGCCTATTTAGGTGGTTCTATATCAACATTGGTTACAGTGACCGATAAACGCCCAGACTTCATGCTGATCCGGCCGCTATGTGATATCTCTAAAAAAGAATTAGCAGTTTATAATTACTTATGTGACATTGACAAACATTGTATACATATCGCTCAGCAAAATAACCAGCAAAAATCGGTTCAGACGCTGACGGATGCGTTCATCTGCACATTGGAGAACGAAAAGTTTTATGTACGTCAGTTTTATAGGTGATCAGATTTTTAATTTTTTGTTCGTATTTCAGTCAACGATCAATACGGTTCTAAGCACAGCTGCTAAAATTCATAACACCTCAATAGGAAAGGACGATTCCAAATGTTCGTTTTGCAATGTGGAAGTCGCTGATTCGGTTTGCTCTACTTGTTCGGCAATTCGAGAGTGTACAGGCGACCTACTTACTTTACTGTTCTGAATAATATTTTTTTGTTTTTTGTTGACTCATTTGTTATTCTGATTTGATAAAACTTTACTATTAAGGCAGTTAGATATCATAAAATGCAATAAATTATGAGTAAAAAGAAGAAGCATGCAGATAAATAATTTTGAAGTCAATAGTGAGAATTGGAGATTTTCCAAGACACGATTAATAACCAGCTGTTCCGAATAGATTATAAGCTTGATCTGGAGAAGTTCCAATGGCGAATGTACGGAACCCGATTTCACGCAATGCTTTCTGATCCAGAATGAGTCTTCCATCGAATATGGCAGCTGGATGCTGCATGTCATTATGAATCTGACTGTAGTTCAATTCAACGAATTCATCCCACTCGGTAAGTACAACAATTGCGTGAGCACCACGTGCAGCAGCATATGGATCCGACTCAACAGTAATGAGACGCTCAACATCTTGCGCACTTGTCACCGAAGCCAGATCGTTGAGCATTTGCGATTTCTGCACTTTTGGATCGTAGACTGATAATTTTGCATGCTCCTCCATCAAGTGTTTGATTACGTGAATGGCTGATGATTCGCGTGTGTCACCTGAAAAACCAAACTTGTAATAATATTCATTTTCTTGACAATATGGCAATATGCATAGCTTTAAAATACCTGTAAATTGTAAAACAAGCATGTAACGTATGTATATTCTCGGTGTATTTTTAGATTAATGTTGAACAGCTTTTTGCGCTTATACTCACCTGTGTTCTTCTTGAAAGCGAATCCGAAGATTGCAATTTTCTTATCAGTCACCGTGTTAAACAACTCCGCAATAATCTTGTCTGCGAAACGTCTTCGTTGCCAGTTGTTAATATTAATCACTCCTTGCCAATAATCAGCGACTTGTGGAAGATTGAGAGATTCGCAAAGATATACAAGTGAGAGTACATCTTTTTGGAAGCAGCTCCCTCCAAAGCCAACAGATGCTTGTAGGAACTTGCTACCAATTCGAGTGTCATATCCAACTGCGTGAGCAACTTCCGAGATTTCAGCTCCGGTAGCTTCGCAAACGGCAGAAATTGAATTGATCGATGAAATTCTTTGAGCCAAGAATGCGTTGGCAACGAGTTTCGAAAGTTCGCTGCTCCATGTATTAGTAGTAATAATACGATTGCGTGGCACCCAGTTTTCGTAGATTCGAACAAGTTCAGCGACGGCTTGAAGTCCTTCTGGAGAGGATTCTCCTCCAATGAGCACACGATCTGGATTGGCAAGATCCTTCATAGCTGTTCCTGAAAATACAAGGTATTTAATGGCAAAAACTGTGAATGTGTAGCCCACCTTCAGCCAAGAACTCTGGATTTGACAGGACTTGGAACTTTAGATTTTCGTTATTTTTTTGTGCTTCTCTCAAAATGCAACCAATTGATTCTGCAGCCTTTACCGGAACTGTACTTTTTTCCACAACAATCTTTGGACCACCCGCGTATTGAGCGATGGTACGCGAGACTGACTCGACATATTTCAGATCTGGAGCCATTCCTTTGCCACGTCCGTACATTTTTGTGGGAGTGTTCACCGAGATAAAAATAAGATCGGCTTCAGCAATCGCTTTTGGAATATCAGAGGAGAAGAATAGATTGCGACCACGAGCGGCGAAAACAATCTCGTCAAGTCCAGGCTGCAATATGTTTATTAGAGAAAAATTTAAAAAAATATAGCTCACCTCGTATATTGGCAATTTATCAGAGTTCCACTCGGCAATCTTAGCGGTGTTCATGTCCACGACAGTTACTGTAATGTGTGGACACTTGTGCGCAATCATTGCACATGTTGGTCCACCAACGTATCCAGCTCCGACGCAAACGACTTTCGACACCTTTCCGAAGACTTGATCAGTCATTACTGAAATTTGAAAATATTTAAAATGAAAAGTAAAATTAGTAAGCGATAAAGAAAAGCTTTCAAAAGGAACACGATTTTTAACAACTCGAAAGGCGTCAAGACATGAAAATGAAAAAAAAAACTTTTACATTTGAATTGCCGCCCTACAGAAAATCAACTCGTACAATGCAGAATATGCACAATAAATGACGACAATTGAGAAATACTCTTTCATGGTACACATTTTCATGGTTTTTCAGTTTTAAAATCAAAAACACTTCTAGAAAAACGTATATTTTATCTTAAAAATTGTTAACGCTATCATAAAGCTTTCGAAAAATCTTGTGCCAAAGTGACACGTAAAAATCTTCTGTCGTGAGTTGTCGTCAGATCTAGCGCCGCGTCTGCGCCGCTGATGCCCGCTATTTAGCAAATTAGGTCTAGAACCAAACAATTTATTCTTAAAAGCAAAAGTAGCGTTTTTTGTCATCGTAGCTGTATGGATATATCAAGGGAAATATTTCAATAGAATCAATGTATCTTCGTTTTGGGAATATATCAAAAACAGCCACGTTCTGATTTGCATAGACAACACGAACAAAGGACAAATCGACAAAGAATCGAATATCGTTGCGAAACGTGGAAAACGATCAAAAAATGGAGGGGAAAGTGGATTGACCAGAAACAAAAGAAACAAATACAGAGAAAAAGTGAAATCGGATCGAGTCGAATGCTAGTGCATGTTTATCAAGATTTGAGCGCTAGCGCCAGAAGATAGAGATCAAAACTTTATTTTTCAATAGAGAAAAATTAGGAGTGGAACAATTTTTCAAAAAATGCAAAACAAAATATGGTGACCGAAAGTTCGTTTCGAAGAATGTTAAATTACATCTGAAAATTATTTGGGTGTGGCTTTCGATAGTTAAACATCAGCACTGTTTACTTTTATAGCTTAAAATTTGCACAATGATAAAAAATCACGATCACTTAGAACAAGGTCAACCACCATACGGCTCAAAAATTGTTCGGGCATTTTTAATAATATTAACAACTTTTTAAAAAAATAATTCATATTATATAAGAATTTGTTCAACACAAAAAACGACCGAAATGTGTATTGACACAATTTGTCAGATTATAAAAAGCAACAAGTACAGTACCCCAAAAGTTCTGAAGAATATAAGTGTCTATTATATCAGTTGATTTTGAAAAAAAAACACCTGGAAAACAACTGACATCACCTGATAGACGAACATTTAAATATATTTTAAACTGTTGAACGAAACCAGGACAAGGGCACATTTTGTAATTAGGAGTGGAAGAGAGGTGGAAGACGAAAAACCAGATGTGTAAAAGAATAGGGAGACGACCTTCGAACATAAATAAATAAACTGAAAGAAGCTGATTCATCGACGTTTATGTGAGAAGGGTCAGCGATAAAAAGACCGAGCCTTCACATGTGCGTGTGTGGTCAAACTAATAAATAGTACAAAAATTGATTATATCATTGCACTATAGAAGCCAATTCTGCAAAAAATAAAAAGGGAGATATTTGTTTTACAATAGCTTGTTGAGCTTTGATTCGACAAATAAATGGGGATGTTAGAGTGTGAAACCCATCAGAGGATCCTGGTACAGTACTATTTTGAAAACTATTCTACTTCCAAGGCACTGTTTGAAACCTAATTAAGAGAGAAATGGAAACAAAAATGTAATGGTTTATGGATTTTTAAAATTAGTTCTGTAAACAATATTGCATTTCGTTTGATAAGAAAAACGTATACATATACAAATTAAAATTAAATTTTATAAATATCAAAATTATGTATTAACGTATCAATAAATTCCGAAAACTGTCTACCGTATTTCCTCTATTAGTCTTACATGCAAGACTAATTTTCGATTGACCAGTAGGGGTGCAAGACTAATAGGGGTGCAAGACTAATAGAGGCTGCAAGACTAATAGAGGAAATACGGTATGTTATTTTAGTCAGAATTGGCAAAAGGTGTGCCTGTAAAAAATGATCTTAATAGTTGAAAGTGGTTCGAAAATAAAGCTTTATAAAGATTAAAATACTATTTACGGTAGAGAACTGTACTTCAGTTTCTATAAGCCAAGAAGTCAATATTTCGAATAACGAGATGTCTTATACCATTTTTTGATACTATAACCTTTTGTCGGCTTCCATATTAGGCATACACGTTTCTTCAGTGCCTACCGTTTATCATATTTATTTTGACGAAAAGTCCAGTGTGTGGTATTTACACAGTTTAGACTTACGCATTTCTCATTTTTCTCATTTAAATTAGTTCGATAAAAAGGCATACAATACTTAAAGGTTGCCTTGGAAGCTCACTTTTAATGCCTGTGTGTAATTCTTCGTAGACGATAGGTCATTCATCAAGTGACTTATAACTTTTTTAAACTTTGTCTACATTTTTTGACGATTTGAATTTTGAGTAGAGTTTTCATTTGGCGTTCAATTTTCTTATGAGCAACCTACTTCTTTTGCTATTCACCTATTAGAACACTTGTCAAATATATTTCGATTGTTTCATAGATAACTGAAAATAACTCTTTTCCTCACTTCTACAACTGACCGCTGCAATGATCCAGGCACAGATTAAAAGCTTTTTCGTCGAAAAAAAGAGTCTTTTGTCTTGGGTGCCCTCTTCAAGAAAAACTTTCGTGTCTTTCTTTAAATAATCTGAAGCCCATGTTGCTTCAATTAGTAAACAAATGAACATTTCCTTTTTTCAAAAATAAAGAAAGTATTCCATTTTTGGTCTAATTGAATGAAGAAAGAAAAGGGAACTTTGATGAAGCTCTTTCAATTTCATCCGAATGTTGCGATTTTTGACTTTCTCTTCTCTCGATCCATAAATTAGCGACGCGCCCTCTTCTTCCAATCACTTGCCATTTATCTCTTTTCGTTTATTGCGTCTTTTACTCACTATCATTCTGCAAAAAAAAGAAACCAATAAAAAATTTCATGAAGCTCGAGCAGGTCATGGAAGAAACTTTCTAATGAAACAGTTGTCTGTGAATCTCACCTATTGTCCTCCTCAACTCATAGATTTATTATCGAGGTGTGAGCGATGGCAGCTGAGGTTTTGTTTGGAAGAGGGTAACTGGGATAAACGAATGAGATGAAACAACACAAAATAGAAATCCGAAGAAAAAAAAAGAGATTTTTGTGTTCTATCTTTAACTTTTCTTTGTTATATGTATGTTTCTCACTCTTTGAGCAACTGTTTTGCCTAGTTAAACCATCATCATTGCTATTCGAAACGTGGTTGATTCATAGATGTCATTCCGAGTTTGTGTCATTTTTAAATTCGTACGTCTAGAGTATTTCAAAACCAAAAGGCTTTTGATCTTTTTCAAGAGCTCTCTTGATTTCTGGTTCTTCATTTTCTTTAATTGAATTCTTAAATTCAAATACAGCTCTTCTTTTTGATGGGGCGATGTTTGTTTTACATTTTGTTGAAATTTCAGCATGTGCAAATTATGCCCTGGGCAAGCTTTTGAAATACATTAGCTCAATTTATGGAAGGTTCAAAAACTATTTTAGAAAAATAATTAGTTTGCAAATGAGTGGTCTCTTTGATAATTTTAAAATAGAATCTTCACACTTTTTTAATTGCATTTTCGAGATTTTCATTCAAAAGTTCATAAAAAATGTACACCTGCACAAACTTCATATTCAATCAAGGATGATAAGCAAGAATTTTGCCTGTGCCTGAACTATTTAAACAAAAAACTTCGATCTGAAAATAGAATCGAAAATGTGTAATTTTTTCAAAAAAAAAAAACCTTTATAAGTCCACAAGCTAAATCAATTTTTGTATCAACAGTAAATATCAACCCGTCAATCTTCAGCCCAGTGTTCTGCATCAAAATCGCATAACTCGAACGCATTTACACGAAAACTATGATCATCATCACTCTATTACGATGTGACTTCAATCTTCAGACAAATTCAACTCGTTCCAAGTTTTATCGTTTGTTTTTCTTCACCTGGTGAAGAAGTAGAAAGGAATTGAAATAAAAAAATAAGTCATAGGTGTAGTGTGTGTGTGTGCATTGTTTCGTCGCCTTGCTCTCCGACTCCATCTCGGATCCATCATCATTCGATGCATGTCTCATGTTCGTCGACACTCTCCATTCTACCTCTTGTCACATTTCTCCCACTTATAATTGATCGATCCGTTGTGGTCCTGACCGACCAAAAAAATCTCGAAGCAGATTATTATTTTCATCCTAGACATGACGTACTCTTCTTCGAAATAACTCCAACAAACTCTTTCCTCATTTCACCTTTGACCCAGTAAGAAGAGATGATTAATCATTTTTTCCAAGGGTGGCCACATATACCGATTTGTTTGCTTCTCATGTGCTCCGTGAGCACACTTAAACTGAAGAAGACGTCGATGTCGTCTTCTAAATTTTCCCAGTGTCTTTTAGTTTTTTTCTTCATTTTTCTCCAAAAAGAAGAGTGAATCCCCTCTTGTTGGCTTGGCTGAAAATTTATGACCCATAATACCTTTTTGGTGGTATATTTTCTCTTTGTTCTACTGAACCTTCCTGTTGTTTAACATAAACAAACGACTCAACCATGCTGTAGGTGCATGATTTATGAAGGTTCCGAACATATTCTAAAAACTTTTTTCTATTTTTCTATTCTGTCAACTCGTCAAATATTTTCTGATACCTGTCACAAGGACATTCCGACTTTGTTTTTTAAGCGGTTCAGAACAAATGGCAACTTGCGATAATAGACGTTCTGCGGCTTTCTGGAACGAAATACGTTTTTTCTAGGTATTCACGTTTGATTCTCCTACATTTTTCGAGCAGCAAAACTTCTGACTCCCAAAAAACATCAGAATTTAAAATGACAAAGAGTACCTCAAAGATTATGCTCTAAATTTGGTTAGCCAATAACATTTGCAAGCTAGGTTTTTCAACTTACGAAGCAAGTAAAAACGTTGCATTTAACCTGAAAACAAGCATTCAAAAAGTGTATGTCTTACACTTGTTCTTTCATTGTGACTTCTCATGTTTCACATAAAACTTGAATAGCACCAAAAAATATTTTTTGAAAATAAAATGATTAACCAAAGCTAGGGCATACTATAAGGTGTTTAATTACATTTGTTCTAAACTTTAAACTTGAAAACTAAGTTGTTGCACCATAAAAAATATTTTCGCAACATTTCCTTCCTCAAATAAATTGGCTTTATTTCTAGAAGTTTCAGACATCAAAACTTTTTATCTTCCAAACATTTCTTGAGAAAATTGGTCTAACTGAATTGAATTTAGACCGAAAAGCTGCTGACACATTTCCTTTTTTTAGTTTCTTTTTCTGTTCCCTTTTCACAAATTTATCTAATTGATCTGTTAACTTCTTTAATCTTTTTTCTTTTTTCTTCTTCTTTTCCTTCTTTATGTTCCAATTGTTGCTCTCATTTTGTTCAGCTGTGTATTTCTTTTTCTTTCGTTTTGTTTCCTGCGGCTAACAAATAGCCAGTGGTCGAAGAATTTACGATGACTCGCGGGATCTTTGTGGGCTCCTGAAGCTGCTCCACTCACTCACAAAAACGAGGTGTCGAAAACGAAATGGGTTCCTTTTCACATCACACAATTGCCGCCGTTGCGATTAAACTACCAACCATCTTTCTTTGCGTGATGTCGCAAAAGTCCCACAAGCCCCGCCTCAAACATTTTTGCAGTAGAACTACTCTTTTATCCTATTATATATTTGCTGTTTAAAATTATCTCTTAATTTTAAACTTTAAACGTTTCTCATTAACAAATGGCATAATGAGGACCAATTTTTGCAACTTTTAATTTAATATTTTCCACCCGAATTTCTAACCAAAGTGTAAAAGTTAATTAATAAAGAAACATGCAATGATATTGTTTTACTGTGAATTTTGATGACTTCGAACAAATATAAGAAGCTTCCTAGATAAATTTTAACACGGAAATGTGTGCATGGATTCAAGATCAAATCTTTTAGGGTTTCATTTTCCTACTTTTTATTTAGTTTCATTCTAATCAGATGATTTACATACTTTGATGAAAATTTCTTTGTCAAGATCTCAACGTTACCCCTATTAATTATTTCATTTCCAGATGACACTGTTCAAAAAAATTCAGTGGTTTTGTAACCTGATCCGTCTAAGAAGCTACTACAAATTCTTATTATTAATTGCTTATACTGCATTTGGAGCCTGGCTCTTTAGGACTTATGAATTACAAGCTGATATCAAAAGACGATCAGTTTTTGGAAATACAACCAATTTGGTTAGACGGCAGGTAGAACTTTGAATTTTGGGTTTTAAACTTAATTCAAAACTATTCTAGCTGGCAGAGAGGTGGATTGAAATGCACAAAGATGCAGTATTGAGGAACGATTCTGCATTGAGGGTTTAAAAATTGAATTGTATTAAACGATAATTTAAGATCAAATTTTCAGTTTCGAAGAGCTGCTGAAGCAGTTGAATGGTTACTCGATGAGTTGAATTTATCAGATCATATCAGAGATTTATCAGAAGAAACTCCATGGACGTGGACTGGTGCTATGTTTTATGCAGGACAATTATATACAACAATTGGTAAATATTTTGTCAAAGGATTAATGTGAAAAAAGTTAATTTTAGGTTACGGTTACCCAACTACTAAAACTGACGAAGGGAGAATCTGCACAATATTCTATGCACTCTTCGGAATTCCATGCTTTCTTATGTACCTTAAGGTCAGTTATCATTTCTCAATTCCTCCAAGTTATTTGTCTCTCCAATTGTTTGGACCTTCAGCAATTTGTCACCCCATGAAAAAGTGTTGATCTTCTCATATTAATTGACATTTGCTCTTTCTTTTTTCTTCTAAGTTGCCCCGCTGCAAGTTGACTAATGAGTTGATGAACAGCTCATTTGTTATATTACACTTTATCAGATAGAGAATGCAATTGAATGGAAGAAAGATAAGCAGTTAGGAAAAAGGGCTCTAAAAATGCATGGATTGATAAATGATTCGTTTCAGTCAATTGGTAAGACATTGTCGAAAAAAATGAAGAAATATTACAAGAAGTTGAGAAGATCTCGAGTAGGAAGAATACTACTTCCAACAAGAGTTACGGTAGGATCTTTTTTGCTCAATTACTAATACAAAAATATAATATTTAGGCAATGAAAGATGGATTTGAAGATCCTGAAGCTGCTGAAGAACGAAAAAAGAAACCATTTCCAATACCAATTGCAATTATAATGCTGATTATTTGGATTTGTTTTTCTGCTTCCATGTTTTGTATTTGGGAAGATACATGGGTTTTCTCGTCTGCTGTTTACTTTTTTATTGTTTCTATTTCGTATGTTTAGTTTTCGAAAAGTTTTTTTGAAATCCTCAACTTTGCAGAACTGTTGGTCTTGGAGATATGCTTTTTCGTACTCCAGACATGATGGTCTTTAACTTTCTACTCATTCTTGTTGGATTGGCACTTCTTTCAATGTGTTTCGAACTTATTACTGATAGAGTTGCAAAATGGAAACAAAAAAGATTCGACGAACACATAAAAAAAGTACAGAAAATGGCGTTTCAAGTTTTTGAAAAAGACCCGTTCATTGAAGAAGCTCCACCACTTGGAATTCGTATGGCTCGTGAGTAGAAATCAAAACAATTTCATTCCTGCAGTATCTTAAAATTTCAGCAAACTTAATGCAAATTGCTGCAACCCACGTAAGTGAAGAAAAACGAGGATTCTTTGCTGAATTCAAGGATTGGTTTGCTGGAAAAGTTACTGATAATGTGATCCAATCTAAGTTGGAAGATAGTGATGATGAATCAGATAGTGAAGAAGCACTTGAGGAGTTTGATTCTCCGCAGATTGCAACAGTAACTGCAAATGATCTAATAGTTTGTTCAAATGGAGCAGCAACTAGAAGAGTTAGCAAACAAAGTTATGCATGTAAGTTTATACAATTTTTGATTCACTTTTATTTTTGTTATTTTCAAGTATCTGATATCTCCAACCTTTCAAATTCGAAAATTCTGCCTGGAAATAACTACGGCCAACTACTAGATCGCATAAAGGCAATGGAAAAATTTAAGCCAAAAAAGAACGATCTTGATTCAAGGATGTTTGCAAAGTTTTTGGAAAACAAGAAGTTGGCTAAGATTTTAGAACAAACCGAGTTAAGAGAGCTGGCAACAGTATCTTGTCAAACCGATCTCAGTGGATTGGTTGTCCAAAGAAGAAATCCAAAAGGAAGACATGCAAGAATTGGTAGGTTTCTCCATATTCTTTAAAGTTTTGAACTATTAAAACTGATTTTGATCACTCAAACAATAATAATATTTGAACAGGTTCATGCTCATCTCAATCCACAATGTCCACGTTGCTCCCCAATAAAATGCATGCACCGGATGAAGATTCTGTAATGTCATTCACGTTTGGAGATCTGAAATTTGATTACAAAACAGAACCATTTATTGATGAATACTACATTCGTGAATCGAATCATTCTATATTTGATGTAGGTTTCAAATAATATATTCAATCAATATCATTGTGTAAACACAGTTTGATGAAGATGAAACGGTGAGGATACCACAAAAGATGTTGATTTCAAGACCAGGAATGCCTCCACCACCTCCATCTCGTCCATTAAATCTTGCTTCACCTTTGAGAACTCTTTTAGAGAAAGAACAGAAGTATGATGAAGATCCAGAAATTCAGTTAACTCCAAGACGATTGAATTCATTATCAGATATTCAGTAAGTTCCTAAAAAATTATTCAGCCAAGATATGTTTCCTGTACCGAATAGTATAAAAATATTTCAGAATTGGAAAACTCCAAAAACCTTTTAAAAAGAAGAAGAGTATGAGCTTTCTTGAAATGTTGTTGTGTAATTTCGGTGTAACTCTAAATCCTGCTGCTTTCACAGACATTTTTTGCTTATTTCTTCTCTTACAAAAATGCAGTTTAAACTTTAAAAGATTTCAAAAAATATATTGGACACTCGCTATCACATTTGCCCACTGTATATCCATGCCAGCTATTTATTTCAATCAATGATTTTTCCACTTTGAAAGTAATATTGTGCATTTCCAGGGCTCGTAAAGTAAAACTTGGCGTGGATGAAAATCTTCAACATGCTCGCCTTGTCTGTGGTTTGTTACCTCAAGATTTTGATTCTCCATCAACTTCCACGTAATGTTTTCTCGCTGTTAAAACTCAATTGAATCACTTCAATTTTCAGGTCGACGTCAATGATAGATTCTGGATATGAACTTTCAAAACGAGATGCGTCTACAATGGCTTAATTATCACACTTTTAAAATATTGCTACTCTAAAATGTCTTTTCAACTTTTCAGTGTTTATATCCGGTTTATATGTATTACGGGTCATGTCGTGTCAATAAAATGGTAATTGTATAAGAAGTGGGCCAATAGTGTGCTCTTTTATTTGTCATGTGTCCTGGTGGCAGAAATACAGTAATTTGATGCCTACACGCAACAGTAATACTTTACTAATCTCTTTTAACTAATATGTACACACAAACTTTCATGACCTTTGTTCGTTCGTTCCCTAATCTTAGTAAAAAAGTATAGAGAAGAGGATATTGTGAATCCATTTTGTGTGTGTAGGTGGAGAAACGCACACACAAATCAGCAAGGAACAAGAAGTTGAGCAAAAAAGATTACGGTAAGTGGACAAACAGATAACGCGGCCGTATTTTTGGATCCAAAAGCCAAAATTGTTGATGAGGAAGATTGATGATGCGCAAATTAGGGAGCAGTTTTTGGAAGGTCAAAGAGAAGCCCGTCCGCACGCATCTCCCGCGTACACACCACAAATAAGGTAGTTTACTTTTCGGCGGCATCCCTTTGCGGCTGTACACAATAATCTTGTAGAAGATGATTCTAATACTTGTAATTGGATTAAGGTTAGTTGTGAATACGAGACAGTGATACTGTTCACAAGTTTTCTTTCGGGGAAATGTATATGTATATGAGTGAAGTTATGTTGAAAAATTGTCAAATTAAGTCAAAGAATTCAATGTAAAATTTTTAAGCCAAACTCTCAGTGATATTAATAGTCTTAATGTAGACAAAGCAAGTGATACAGTTACATAGTTAAGCACGACTATATGCGCTTTGTACCTACTCAAAGGGTTACTCAGAAATCGCTAGAACCTATCATAATGAGAGTTTGTTTTTTAAATACGTTAGAGCAAGATAAATTCAAGCCAAGATAATAGATTTGCCTTACAGGCAACTATTTTCTGACTGATTTCCTGAAATGTAAAAATTAATAGAAAAACTATTTAAAGCAAAGTTTTGAGCAAAATCGAATCCTAAAGTTACTGAACTACGTTCAAGCTTTCGGAGCATTAACCTAGAATAAATCCAGTGCGCGAAAGTTTGGGGGATCATTGCGAACACGAAATGAGCATAAATATATTGGGTGCTCATTTGCCGAACCACTTATAGTTCGAGCACTACACTTGATTATTGTTAGCCGAGATGCTCATACCCCAGCAAATAAATAACGTGTGCAAAAAGATAGAATTTGATCTATTATGGAAAGTTATGTATTAAGATATCGACTTTGGTACCTAATCGATTATTGTTATTAATTTGTGAAAGGAGCCTTGATGAGATTTATCTTTAACCATTAATTGCATACAATGACCACTAATTCAAATCTATTCCGCAATTGGGTCCTTGTCTTTATAAAGAATGCCAAAATGTTGTACTGGTTTCAAAAGTAAGTAGGCATAGTTTCAAGTGTAATAAAGTTTTTACATAATCTATATATTTGTCTTGATGGAAATATTTAAGTATCCGATATAAAACTAATTACACTAGTCTCAGAAGATCTTTTTTTTAATAACACAATCTTTACTAGAAATGAATTTCAAAAAAATAGGACTAAATTGTACTTTCCATTCCTCTTCACTCTACTCATCCTCACATCTCCGAGATTTGTCACAAAAGAGATGAAATTGTATACTGAGCTTACAAGAGTGCGCAGAGATATCTAAGCATACAAATCTACCGTACCGTCTTCGCTTTCTCCGCGATTTGTGGGTTGGCGAGCCAGAGGGAGCACAGGTGGGCGTGTTGCAATCAGCACAAGAGGGTCGGTTGTCAATTGCACTCGAGTCTCGAGAGCCGATGTTCAACGTGTCGGCGCTAGCAGCAGCGACGCCTTCTATCGCTTCGGTTTCATCCGTTGCAAGCCCATCGGAGCAACATGGATTGTCTACAAGTGTTGGCGTCGGAGTGAATGATACCACTTCTCGAACTGGAGATGGCGGCGCCGCTTCATCGGCTTCAAGTGCATCAGCGGCGCCACAACAGCAGTCACAATCGGCACTTCATAACAAGTAAGTGTTTTTTGAAGAGAGAAGGTCGGAGAGGAGAGGAGGCTTGTCGTCTTGAAGATGATCCACTTTATGTGAAGAGATCCCCCTCCACTCATATATTCGATTACATCCTCCACTAGTATCTGTTCATTTCAGGACGTTTCATTTCTATATCCACAACTTTTCCATTCGCGTTATTCATTTCTACTCAATTATTTCCAAGAAGTTTTTTGGCGAAAATTCCAAATCGTACGCAGTTTCTTTGAAATTTCCACAAACAAATGATATTTATGAAACAAAAATCTAATGATATTCAAACGAACAATTTAGTTTTACTTGCTTAAAATTATTTCGAATATTACATTTTCAGAAAGCAAAATTTATTCTAGTATTTTTTTATTGTCCTTCACCAATTCAATAATTGAAAAACGTATATTTCTAAACACACAAAATAAGGAAACGATATTGAGATGCGTTGTGTTCAAATTTTCCCCGATTGTTTCCTACAATGAAACGGGATGAAAATATCCTAAGAACTACTATGTATAGCTATGACGTGTTACAATAAGACATTCAAGCCTTTTAGCGTTGCAATTTTATCCGTTATGTTATGTTTTGTTGATTCGTGGTTCTGACTATCTTTAACCTTGAGACAAAATGCAACATCCACTTTCAACCATGTTCTCCCCATTTTCAAAGAAAATTTCCAATATCAGTATTAATAACAGTTGTGCTTAAATTTAAAATGTTTTCTACGAGTATAAAATCAACGAAAAGTTAATAAACCGCACAAAGCGACGTATCTTTTTTTAAAGATGCATTCATTCACCTAGAAAATGGTCAGCTCTCCTCGACCAAGCGCTTATATCAAAGCATTTTGGAAAATGTTTCACAATAAAGTTTTAACTATTTTCGGCAACTTCAAAAGGCGGTGGAGAAGTTATTTGAAACTCTTGAATCGCCGCTTCTCGTACCTTTTTGCAAATCAAAACACCGCATATCTTATATAAAAGCTTGTTTTTTGTCCGACTCCTTCACATTTCACCATGCAAACTTATGCATTTTCCAGACTCGAAGCTAAATGGGACACTCTACTTCCCACCGACACCAATTTACAATGTTCCACGTGGCCTGATAGCATTCCATTACTTGCAGGTAAGTAGATTTGAACTTCTTTTCTCGAATATCCAATAACGAATTGTTGTGTAACATGTAATGCGGGAATAAGTAACACAACACCTTCCCGTGAGAACACTATACAGTATTCGTATGTCTTTTCTGAATATAGGTGATATAGGGATACTGTATACGGTATACTGTCTCATTCTCTTATTTAAATTCGCTATTTCGTGTTTACCTAGAATCGGAAATGAATGGATGCAAGTAAACAGAAAGGGGCTTTTTCTCTGTTCTTGGCGCCGCGACTCTCTATCACGAGTCTTTTTCCTCTTCTACCTTTCTTTATTCTAAAGCCAGACAAATTATTATGCAATTAGCAAGTGAAACAAGGGTTTTCCCAGTTTCAGGATATTCTGCTACTCCCACATTTTCCTTCGATCCTTGCACATACGGCAGCTATGATCCATCTGCATATTTTGCTTCAAACGGAATTGCTGGTAAGTTTTTTCCCTATTAGAAAAATAAATGTTAAACCTACCTAACTGAATTTTGTAGGTTCCATGTACACTCTACCTGATCAATTTCCACGTTCTGAGAATGATATGCTAGATAACAGCAATACATCAAATGGAAACAAAAGCGATAAAGATGGGTGAGTTCATAATTTCAATTTAATTTTGATTCTTATTCCAACGTATATTTTCAGAATCAAACTTGAAGATGAAGATGAAATTCTGGAAGATGAAGAGAATGACGAAGAAGATGATGGAACTGGAAAACGGAAAAAGAGAAAGCGTCGCGTTTTGTTCACAAAAGCACAAACTTATGAACTTGAACGACGATTCCGCTCGCAAAAATATCTGAGCGCGCCTGAACGTGAAGCTCTTGCAATGCAAATTCGACTTACTCCGACTCAAGTAAAAATTTGGTTCCAAAATCATCGGTTAGTATTTTATGAAATTTTGATTTATTTGTGGTTACATAATGACTTTTCTATGTTCAATTATAACTTTTAAAAATTTAGATACAAAACAAAAAAAAGTCATACGGATAAGCCAATAAACGCGGCGCTTCTTACCACAATGCCCAATGCATTTTCAAGTCAATCGACAGCGGCCAGTTTTCCAACAAGAGCGTGAGTTTTATTCAAAATCAATTCATTTTTATATTTTGTGACATGGAGAAAGTTGGTTGATATCAAACAAAATTTAAAATATTAAATTGTACCTGTATATTTACAGAATGCCGATACCAATGCTAGTCCGTGACTCTTCTGCTCGTTCTTCGGACATTTCCTCAACATCTCCATACACGGTAGCATTTGGAAGTGCCAATTCAGGATACCTACCAACACCTTCCGCCTACCTCCCAGCCACTTCCGGGTATTTTTCAAACGGACCTTCAGCAGCTTCTTCCTACATGACCAATACTCAATGGTGGCCTTCTTGATTTCTCTAATACTCTATACCATGTCAATTTTTCCCAGAATACATCTCGTTTCTCACTTTTAATTGCTCATTTCTCATTATTACATATTTTCTCCGAATTGTGATCTACAAATTTATAACAACAAATCAGTTCGGACTACCGGTTTTTGAAATATTTTATCAGTTATGCCCATACACATGTTTTATGTAAATTGTGATAATTTTATTAAATGACTTAAAATTTACGTTGAAACCACATGAAAAATGTATGTTTAACTATGTATAATGCATTTAACAGACCGTCTTCTATGTACATGTTTTACGATTTGGAAGATTTCGTATCGATTACACAATTTCCAAGGAGAAAGTTCACAAAAAATTTTGCAGTTTTGAATAAAGTGGGGAGTACATTTTGATGTATGACATAGAATGTTTTTAACACGTGTGCTTATTGCCAAGTTGCATTTGAACATTTTTGTTCACCCTTCAATTAAACTTTCAACAAATTAGGAAAACGAAAATAAATTATTGATTGAGTGATTTCTTCATGGCATTCTTCATGGCATTTCAAAAAAGTCCACACAAGAACATTTTGTTGGTTTTAAATATGAATTCAGTTTGTTTTTACTGCCTTGAAAAACGAATCCTTTTGAAATGTGAGTTTTTTCCTTAAACTATTTCTATTGTCGCAAGAGTTTCTCAAAGTCATAGATAAATTTCGAACACTTATACACAGATTGTTCCGGCTCATTCAAAACCAATTCATTTAATTGCATTTCAACGCAAAACTCTATTTTCCAAATAGGCTAAACCAGAGAAAATTAATTTTATGATTAGATTGATTGCCGTAGAAAATTAAATTTGCAAATTCGTATTGCCATGACCTATGGATATATCCTTTAAAAAACGCCAGAAATATTTTTCCAACAAAATTCCATCTAATTTGAGTCTTCCCGACGTCAAGTGATTTTGAAATCTTTCTGGAAATTTTACGTCAATGTGTTTTGCTTTTTGTTAGATGAACGCCAGCCAGGTCGCATTTTCCCCAGATAATCTCTGTAAGTATTTAGTATTGAATACTCTCAATTTGATGCATTTTCAGCAAGATTTGAGATTTGGTCACTGATAATAAAAACGTGTTATTATTTCATGTTGACATCAAATTTCCCACGCACTCGTTGCCTATAATCTTCTTATTTTCCAACTTTTTCTATGCTAAATTGCTGTTTACTTGTTCCGACGTGTAGTCGTCTCAGATATTGGAGAGAAAATTTTATAAATGATACTTGACTCAAAATTACAACTTGAAAAAGGTTAGATGCTCAAATGTTTTGACTCTGCAAATATTTTGTGTTAATTCATTCTACCGTGTAAAACTGATGTTCAGCTTTTTTCACTAAGAGCAAAAACGGCTGAAGAATAAGAAAAAATTGGGTGGCAAGAAAGGAAAATGGGTGGCAAGACCAATTGTACTTTGCCTAAATATTAGATGATCAAAGGATAGAATGTTTTGTCGTCCACTGCCTTTCCTCATATCTCTCACCCGAAAAACAAAGCATTCTGGGTGGTTTCAATTTTAAAATGAAATCTAGATGATCATTACACAGCTTGTGTCATTACGTAGGAAAAGTGATAACTGACATGTCTAGGTGTGCCATTCCATAAGCCAAAAGATTATTCGTTACAGTGTTTGAACACTGACAGTTATTTTAATTTTTCAGCCGTTCTTCCCAAAGTTAACTTCATAGAAGAGCCAAAAACAATAACTGCTAGAAAAGCTCTTTTTTTAAGATGAAACTAGGTCCAAATGTAGTCCTCATTTAGAGACGTCTTCTTCTCGTAAATACTTTTAAATTACTTTTAAATTACAAAGCTTCCAAATTATTATAACTTCATTGAATAACACTTTCCAAATTAAAAAAAAAAATTATCTTCACATCAGATATCCAATTTTCAACTATTTCAAACTTTCATATACACATGTGTAAGCTGCAGCTTCACTCGGAAAACCAGTTAGATAATGTAATTCGAATGCCGCTGTGCAATTTTCAGCACTAGTTTATTTGGTTTATTCCATTTCATTCTCTTCTCGAATTCAAAAAACCCAAAACTTTTTTGTCTTCCAGTTTTCGTTGTTTCTTTTTCGTTTTTCTCTTTTCTTCCCGAATCAATGCCTTCCTTTCTCCCACAGAGGTTTTCGTTCTCTTCTTCCGTCATGTTCTTGTTTTTTTTTCAACCGTCTGTTTCTCAATTTCTCTCATTCTAACACAAAGGGTCTTGGCCCGGTGCCCCATTTTCTTTTGCTCCAAGAGCCCTTCTCTCGCCTCTTCTTCTCCTTCTTCTTCTTCGTCGTCGTCTTCGTCGTTTTTCTCACTACGTACTCCATGAGCTATTGAGCACAAGGAGACACGAAACAGGCAGTATTCAGTGTGGAAAAGAGCAACGACGTCATTTTTAAGAAGAAGAAGACGAAGATTCTCTTTGCATTCTTCACATTCACTTTTCCGTTTTTTTCAGCCCATGTTTTTTGTTTTCTTGTTTTGGTTATTTTCTACAAACTTTTTTGTCGTTCGAAGCTATGATGATGTGTTTTTGTAGAATTTCGCTAATGGCTTTCATTTTTATGGAGACTCTTCCATTTCAAAAAAAAAAGTTTATTATTGAGTTTAGGAACAAATTGCTGAGCTCTTAGATTCCCAACGGTATTAACCGGAAATATTTTCTCTGAAAATACGCAAATTATTCATTTTTCAAAACTCCTTTTCTTCCAGACATGCTTTAGAGAACAACTTCCTGTTTTGAACCATTTACTGAATGGGTGGGAGTAGATCTTTGTTATCATTAATTATTCTCTGGAATTGGAAAAAAAAACAAAAGAGGTGGGAATTCTAAAAGTATCATATTTCTTCAGAAAATGATCAGAAACTTTTTATGGTGAATGAATGAAAATTTTAGGTATTGGTTTAACAAAATATATATATATTGGTTTCATTTTTTTCACTCCACTTACTTGATGGGTTTACAATTGGTTTGTTTTCATTGTTAGAAATAATTGTGAAAGCATTAAATTCGAGATTTGTTCTATGATATATAGTCTGTCAGACATTTCCTTATTAGATACAGGTGGGCGTTAATTATTTCTTGGTATTTATCAAATTTAGTTCCAAAGTTGATAAACCCGGTGGGCGAATTTCAAAGCACTTGGGTATTGTAGTTGTACACTTAAAATGTTTGTAATTCTTTGTTTCAATCAAAACATGATCATTTATGGCATCATTATTTTTATTTGGAGACTTAGAAAAAATCAAGTCTAAGCCTGAAATTTCATTTTGTGTTTAAATGGAAATTAAATATATTTTCAACAAAAAAACAATATGACCACAAGTGACAAACCAACTTTAAATCTTACATTTTGTATAAATGTTTCCGTTTTAATTGGCCTATTCTATGATTCATAGTTGACGGTGGCGTGTTCAATGAGTTCAAAAGATGAAGTATGTTTTGTTACTTACCTTTTCTTATTTCAATATTTTTAAACAAAAAAGACAAGTGAAATCGATACGTGTCTCCGATGCTCTTGATCTTTATCCCTTTTTCAACACAAAACACACGTCTTTCTATTCATTGTTACACAAAACATTGACTTATATGACCTGTGTCTTTTGATTGTGTATTCTGGTCCTGAAGTGTTTTGAAATTTAAAATAAACGTCTGTTATGCTTACTATTAGGTATTCTGAAGCCGTCACATTGTACTCTCTTTCTCTCTGTTTCTGTGGATTCATTTTTCTTTTTTAGTCTTGGTCATCTGGAAGAATAAGAAACAGAACGTTTCTTCGTAATTCGATTAGGAGGAAGTGGTCGGAGAATGACTTGAATCATTCCGAATGTTGCCGCTGGTGATGTGAAAGATGTATATTTCTCTAAATCTCGTCAATTGTTCTGACCTTATTGCTATACTATCGCTTCGTTCCGACACTTTCCCATCGTTTATTGGGAAATTTCACATCGAATACAGACGAGACAGTCAGTTCATAACGAATTCACTGTTATTTCCCATTTTAAACTCCCGAGATGTTTGTTTATGCCTTTATAATAACGATTCATTCGAAAAGAGCCAAAAATGTTAAATTAAAAATTTCTTGGAATATGGTGATTGAATATTATATAGAATTTTTATTTAAAAAACTGATACTCCTCCCACTCACGAACTCTTTTGGACAGCTGATTCAATGTTCTTCAAAAACTTGCTGAGTTTTCACTTTTTGCTCACGAATATCTAAAAATTAAGCTAAGCTAGCTGAAAATCATCAACTGATAAAAAACATACAATTACCGTACTTGTCTTTGAAGGCTTCTGTTCTATCTCGTAGTTACTGAGTCGACTCAGCGCTATTTGAAAGCAGATAGCAAATAAATAACGAATGATTCTAGCCATAGACTTTTTCGATACATATTTTCAATGTGATCTTATTAATTGCGGCTACAGTATGTTGAATAACTAAATCACATTCTGTTTTCATTACATATTTCATTAGAAGCATGTACCTAAACTTTTTTATACGAAAAATCTTAATTGCATCTGTATGCTCATATATAGTAACATTTGATTGAATCAGTCTTTATTTTCCAGCACAAGGCGTTCCTTCGAGCCCAAAGAAACGGTTTTTCTTCCCGGTCTCTGCGCCTTGTCATCTTCGTTTTTCTTCCTATTTTTCGCCCTCTCAAAAACTTGCGGTTACTTGTTTAGTCAACAACTTTTTTTGCTTCTGCTTCTGCGCGATTCAATAAATTGAATTCGAGACCCTCATCTCAACGTGAGCATCTCGTTGCCCCGTCCGTCCCTGCTTTCCTCCTCTTTTTTCATTTCCTTTCGGTCTTATTTTGCCTTCTCTCGATCTTTTTCACATGTGCTTACGTTTTCTTTCACCTCAATCAAAGCTCGAACATGATACTAAATTTTCGTGAGAAAAGTTTTTGACTAATAATTGTTTTTAGCTGTTTATTTGAAAGCGTAATTCCGAAATTTTCACAAATCTCCAAAAAAGGAGCCTAGTACGGTGGTTTTTTGTGTGCAATTGTGCGTCAACTTGTGAACAGTGTTTGCGGACTTTCAAAATAATTTTTGTCCTATTGCATTTTTTGAATGTTTTTCATCGCTTTTTTCGTTTATGAAACTGTTTATGTTACGAAATCAAGTAGTTTTATTCTTTTTTAAATAATTTTCGTTTGATATAACTATTTTCCGTAATGTCATAGAGGCTTAAGGTGATTTGAATGACTTCTTGGGGTATTTATTCCAGAATTTATTTATTTCGATTGAATAGAAAAGAAGTTGGTTTAAAATATGAATAACATGTGTTATCATTTAGTTTATATTGTTAACATTATATTAGTCATCGAAAAGTTTTACACCGCGCAATGAAAAGAAAAATAATTACGAAATTTTATGGCTCGTAAATAGTTCTTTTTGTAACATTTTGTTGGCAGAAACATACAATTTGTCATAATTTTATGCTTAATAATAAAAAATTGTTTATTAAGTGTTGTTTGAAAAAAGTCTGGAATGTCGTATATCTTTACCGCACAGGAAGTGTTTGCCTTTCTCAATCTTTTCTTTCTCGTCGTCGTTTCCTCTTTTCGAAACGTTCTGCGTGCAAATCAAATACTTGTACATCTCGTTTTGCCCATTTGTTCTAGAGAAGAGAAAGAAAGAGCACCTCAAGCTTCTCTAGCCGTTTTTTATTGTTGTTTTTTCTCACAAGAATAAGCGTTACCCTTTTCAAAAGATAACAGACTATGCGCAAAGTGTGATAAGAAAACCTTCTCGGAAGTTGTCGCCGTTTTTGATTCCATGACGTCTTACACGATGTCAGTAGTGTCGAACCAATATCGCACGTGCCACCGGAGGTAGTGCAATAACATTGCGAATTGTTTCGGCGAAAGAATGGAAACGACGGTGGCGAGTTATCGATCAATACTGCGGGCAGTGGCCGGTGGATCGGCGCGCGTTCGTCTCTCGCTCCACTCGTACACTCACACATAGGGACAGGCACATACACATGCGTCTCAGTCCGTCGTCACTTTTCGCTCCTCTTTTTATACGCGGCATTTCATCCCGATCTCCTCATTTTCCTCCACTATTGATGAACCTACTTTGCTTGACTACAGCCACACATGTTTCTCTTTGAAAGCTTCTGTTTTCTCTCTATCATATCTTCACCATTTCCTTTTTCTAGTGCTGTAAAGTTATCCGCCTGCTGTGACGACGGTGTCGTGTTTATGACATGTTCCTCCTCGGGGTCGTTGATAACGGCAAAGAGAAGGAACGGGCGTCGTCTCGTTACCGTTTTCCGATAAAACTATATAGGTGTATAACTTGAAATTGGCCAGAAAAAAAAAGAGTATTAGAGTAGCTTCGATTTGCCTCAAGGTGCATAAAGCGGTGATTCACGTTTCGAATTTGAGAGACGCAGGTGTTTAAGTGAATATGGTCTCAGTTTGCTCCCCAATTCTTTTTGTTGTCTTTTGCTACCACAGGACGAAGGAATTTCTCTTAGTACACCAACAAACTTTTTTCTTCAAGGCATCAGTTGCTCGTTTTCTATTTTCAATGTTTAGAAACAGTATAGCACAAATTTCACATAATTCAGTTTTTTTGTTTGTTTTCACGACACGCGTTTGTTGCCTTTTCAAATTCAAAATTTGCATATCGATTGTTAAAAACCATGTGTTCTTTCTTTCTCAAACATTTTAATATTGTGTCCATCACGTCATCGAGTTTCCGATTGAAACAAATCACTTTAAGGTTTTTATTCTTCAAAAATATAATCCAATCAGGAAATTTGAAAACTATATTATATTCGCATTACAATTTCTTGATAAAATTCTCATTTTTGCATTTTTCCTCTTGGAATTGTAATGATACGCATCACATCCTACTGCTGTTGTTTTTTGATGCTTTTTAAGCTTAGTCTTATCAATTTTCTCACGTTTTCCTTGAAGTTTTTTTTAAATTCTCACGCCAACGTTACTAATTTTTTATCTTTCAGCCACAACCAATATCAGTTGTCGGCCAAAAACATTGCAAGAACATACATCACTTGCCATCCATCAAAAGTGACCAACAGAAGCCGCGGAGATTGCAGCTGCAAAAACAATGTCGAACGATGGAGATTTAAACATTGACAATCTGATCACCAGACTTCTTGAAGGTGGGTTTTAAAGTTAATAGAGAAATTGATCTAATATCGACATTCGAACTAAACCAGCTGTATAGTTGTTCAGAAATTTTATTGAATTTTATTTGTTTGAAATTCCGACTAGAAATTCCAAATATTCTGGTTTTGAGGAATTTTGTTTAATATAGCAATTATCATTATTTATTATGGTTGGCAACTATTTATTTCAATAATTTCTGTCATTTTTCCACTTTCCGATTTTTACGGTCGTAAAAAATTTAATTAATATTTAAAATTTTACTAATTCTCTTTAAAGCTTATTTTAAGTGACTAATTTGATTTTTCAATAAAATTATTTTTCAGTTCGCGGATGTCGTCCAGGAAAGCCAGTTACCATGTCGGAGGCGGAGATCCGTGCTCTTTGTCATAAATCTCGTGAGATCTTCCTATCACAGCCAATTCTTCTGGAACTCGAAGCACCTCTCAAGATTTGTGGTGAGTTTTTTTATTATTCAAAAACCGTTTTTGTGTCTGCAATGTAAGAGACGACTAGAGAATATGGTCAATAGTCTTCGATTATTTATAAATTCTGTCTAAAAATTCAAAGATAGTTCAATTATTTAGTAAAAACATCACTGAACGTATGTGATTATTGGAAAAAAAGTCCGAATGTCATTGAAAAGTTTCGCAGCATACAATTTAGAATGTTAATTTCTCTAAAAGTTCAATATGAATGAGAAATATTTAATTTTAGGAGACATACATGGACAATATAACGACTTGCTCCGTTTATTCGAATACGGAGGATTCCCACCAGAGGCCAATTACTTGTTCCTCGGAGATTATGTCGATCGTGGAAAGCAGAGCTTGGAAACAATTTGCTTGTTGCTCGCATACAAAGTCAAATATCCAGAAAACTTTTTCCTTCTTCGTGGAAACCACGAATGTGCTTCAATTAACCGTATTTATGGATTCTACGATGAATGTAAGGTTTTTTTTTGCTTTAAAGAAAATTCGAAATATTAATTGAGATATTACGTGTCCATGATTTGATGAAAACTGCGGAGACGCCTGCGTCTCTCTTCTCCACACGCTCTCTCGCCATAGGCGTTTTGCATAGGCGTTAGATAGCATGCGAGAAAAAGAGACGCAGGTGCTTTTTGCGCTTAAGATATGGCGATTTTTCTCACCCGCACATGGATACGTAATAACAAATTATTCCAAAACAAAATATTCGCTTTTTTTTAAATTTTCATACGCCCGTTCACATCAAGTAGAAACTTTCTCCGGATGACAAAAAGATTCTTAATAACCATGCATCGGTTGTGTATATTTTAATTTATATTTCAACGAAAAATTCCATTAAATTCTGGGTTATTAAAATTTGTCCAGTTCAATCAGCAAATTTCGATAGTTAAAAAAGGAAAATTATGTCAATTATTTTTTCAAAATAACAGAATAATTACAATTTTCAATCAATGTAAAAATTTGGAGAACAATAGCTACTGAATTCTTTGAAAAAATCAGTATATTTTGAAGATTTTCTTATTTCTCTTTTTTTCAGATTCTTATACTCAAATTTTCATCAAATATCAAAAAAAAACGACCAGGTCCTCAAATTTTAATTTAATAATTTTTAGAAGTAAAAATTGCTGGAATTGTTATTGAAAAGTCTTTAAACCAAATAATTTTCAGGTAAGAGACGTTTTTCGATCAAATTGTGGAAAACTTTCACCGATTGCTTCAACTGTCTTCCAATTGCTGCACTCATTGATGAGAAGATCTTCTGCTGTCACGGAGGACTCTCCCCAGATCTCCAAAATATGGAACAAATTCGCCGTGTGATGCGACCAACCGATGTTCCTGATACTGGATTGTTGTGCGATTTGCTCTGGTCTGATCCAGACAAGGATGTTACCGGATGGGGAGAAAATGATAGAGGAGTCTCGTTCACATTTGGACCTGATGTCGTTGCAAAGTTTTTGAACAGACATGATTTGGATCTGATATGCAGAGCTCATCAGGTCGTCGAAGATGGATATGAGTTCTTTGCTAAGCGACAACTTGTCACACTATTCTCTGCTCCAAATTATTGTGGAGAATTCGATAACGCTGGTGGAATGATGAGCGTTGATGAGACATTAATGTGCAGTTTCCAGGTAAGAATATTTCTGTTATGTATTCGAAGGCCGAACAAGGAGAGAAGACGAGTAGTTTATTACATTACTAAACTAAGGAATAAATAAGTTAGTTCATAGAGTTCACGTTATACGATCTTCTTAGCCACGTCGTGGGTCAATACACGTTCCAACAATTTCATTCTTTTTCCAAATATTCCAGATCCCCGAAATGGAATAAATTCAAACAAGATGGAAAATCAGAAACCAATTTTCTAAATGTGTTTACAATTGATTTTTAAATTAGGGGTCGGGCATCCTTGGTCAAGAGGAACCGATTTCGAAAAATTGAAACCTCGTGAGATTGAAAATCGAATTTATGTAAAAGTTCCTGCTCTTCAAATTTAATTTTGGCTGGGAACTCATTGAACATTCGCATCACATCAAGAAATAATCTAGCATGAGATGAACCTTTTTAGAGAAAAACGGCACCGGCATATTTACAAATTCGTATTAAAATGATCGAGAAAATTAGAATGCTAGTGGCTGTGTATTTCACGTGAAAAAAACTATCAAATTCTTTAATTTTGAATATATTTCACAAAATCTCGTGAAATTTGTATCAAAAATCAATAATTTTTCGTAAATCTTAGAAATCTCAGGAACCGAAAATGAGCTGTATTAGTATTTCACCTTCCATCTTCTTTCTTTTCCATATCAAAATATGAGAGAAAAAGTACCATCAAACGGTACTTCTTTATTAAAATCCTACATTTCGGAAAAAATTTAAAATGTTTAAATATATAATGTTGATAATTGTTCAGTTAGTGACAATTTGTTCTTTTCCCGAAAAAACAATCTAACTCAAGTAGTTGCATCCCATGTTACGTCAAAACTCTTTTTCTTCCAATATCCTCTTGAACCTATCGGGAAATAATGACCAAACTGAACCATCAGTGATTATTAGATAATTTTATACTCAAAAAGCTTATAGAATTAATTTTGATCGGATAAGACTGAAATTGTTTTTTTTCAAATAAATTAGAAAAATTTGATTCATTATTTATTTTACAGATTCTGAAACCATCGGAGAAAAAAGCGAAATATCAGTATCAAGGAATGAACAGTGGACGACCAGCAGTGGGCGGAGGACGGCCTGGAACGACTGCTGGTAAGAAGTAAAGTGATGAGGAGAAAGAACATTTTTGCCTACATTTTTACTCATTTCTCTCGGATTTTTACTTTTCTGTCCGTTTTTTTTGAATTTCCCTTCTCTTTTATCTCAAACATTTTATTATTTTCTCGCCCTCAATACACCCCACCCCGCACAAAAACGAGTTTTAAATGCTCTTCATTATTATTTTCTTTTCTGATTTTCTATTTTTGTGCAACTGTACTCGATCGAATATAATTTAATTTTTCTGGCGAGTACAGATTGCAAATCTTTCTCTCTCTCCTTCTGTGTTCTCCATTTTTAGCTAAATTTTCTCATATATTTTTTTTCTGATTGCCTCTCTTTTTCCATTTGCTCTTATCCTGTTTTATTCTTAGTTGTGAGCCTAACACACCGGGATCAAAATCCTTCCGATTTAAAGTTGCAGCTTATTTATTCTTACAATGTTAATCACACAAACATTCTGAAAGTACGAGAGCGAATTCGTTCTTATTTTTTAGAATATTGAATTCTGATCCGCCCCAACAACACGCACACTGATAATTTTCTATGGTTTTTATTCGAAAATAGTGAATTTTTCTCGACAGCTCCCCCCGTTCCTTTTTCTCGCCCCCATTTCCTTCTTTCTTTCCTCCAACTGATTCCAATGAATATTTTTTCCAAAAGGTTTCTCTTGCGCAAGAACCAGTCACTCAAATTTTGTGTGTGTGTGTTTGGTCAAAGTATTTATAAAACACATACTGTCTTCAGGCAAAAAAATAATGGAAAAAGTATGAATCACATTGTTTGGAATGAGTACAAGAATAGAAATAAAATGTTCGTTGGATGGAAAAAGAATAAAGAGAAGGAATCCTGCCAAGGGAAACCAATTACTTCTGAAACATTAAATCAAGATCAGGGAAATTTAATATTTCAGAAATAACTGCAACACATAATCCTTTAAACTGGGCAATTATTTTTTAAAAATTCTATTTGGTAGTTTTCAGAATGGATTTCGTCGCCAAAATAATGTTATTTATAAACCATTCGACTCAATAATACGATACCTGGACCCGGCACGACTGTAATATTTTTTAATGATTTCTGTGAAAAGCAGTGTGCGTCTTTCAAGAGTACAGTAGTTTACACTTCTGACTGCTGCACAATGTTTTCAATTTTTCGCTTTATTTTCTTTTGAAAGTTCCTTATTTTCAGAAATTTAAAGTATGCATGTGAAAAAAACTATTTTACAGAAAAATGTGAAGGAATCTTAAGATGTGAAAAATCGAAGAAAATTGCATTCTACAGCAGAACGGAATGGACGCCACTGTAATCATTAAAGGCGCAGTCTTTTTTCTCGCAGCTTTTATTAAAACATTTTTTCGTGACGAGACCGGGTACCGTATCCCAGCGTCATTACAATTTTCACATCTGGGAATATTGTGTTGTTCTTTATTAAGGAAAAGTTAACAAAAAACACTTTTGTTGTGATTTTGCGAATTAAATGAGGTCCCGTGTGCGCCTTTAATGAATACTGTAATATCAAACTCTTGTTGCTTCGGAATTTTCATAGATTGTTCATAGTGTTTCACACGATTTTTTAACATTCATATGCTTTGTTTTTCGTTTTCTTGATTAAATTTTTCTTCAAACAATGAATGATTAATGAAAATTCCGAAGCAATAGCTTGAAATTACAGTAATTATTAAAGGCACACGCCTTTTCGCATTTAACGAACGTTTGTCGTGTCGAGACCGGGGACCTTATTTTTTAGATCGCAAAATCTTGCCGTGTAATAAAATCCTCGCATTCCAATTTCAAAATGCTCAAAGTTCTTAATATGTGTGTGGTTTGAACTCATAGTTTGCTCTACAGTGCCGTAATACGAGACGGAGCACACAGGTTAAGACGTGTTTGAGCAGCATTTCACAGTTTGTCGCAAAAACTTCGAACAGTTTTTTGCCCGTTTCGCAGACAACTTTGAGAGTTTACGAGAGTATTTCACAAGTAAATACATTATTTCCTTCAATTGTTGCCACTCGGTCTCATTGACTGTGTTTCACATTATTTGCAATTGAAAATGTTCCAGTTGTTTAAAGCTCCGCCCATTGCAGTTCGCTTAGATAGAGAAAAACAGAGAGGAATCATCAGACGACAAGATTATTGCTTTTTTGGTGGGTTTTTTCAAATGTATAATTCAGCCTATAAAAGGTAAACTTCATTTTAACCAAGATGGTTTTAAATTTTACTTTAGCTCTAGTAAACATGGTTTTTTAAATGTTATTTTTTCCTTTAGTTAAGTTGTGATTGGACGTAAATTATGAGTGATTCCATAGTTAAAACATTCAATAGGATGGGTCTCGCCGTGATAAAAATTTATGGTAGAATTTTTTACATTTATTATGCATTCTTAATTAATTTGTATTTATTACTTAAAGACTTGTTAATAGTGACAAATATCTGTAAAATTCACCAATGAATCCCGGTTTTCAAAATTTAAATTTCTAAAATCAATAGTTTTTCCTTCTCAACTCTCGAGGAAAAATTTGTCTCTAAAGCATCTAAAAACAAAATGATATCATGTATTTGCACAGGTATGCTCAATTCGTCCATGATTGAACAACAATTACCGTATCTTATGAGTTTTCCAATCCAGATACTTATTTATTTTGAGCGATATAATTTGGTCATAACTCAATCATTCCATTTGGTATTTACCAATGGATATTTGAAATACCAGTAAGCTCTCATCTCTCAACCAACCGCATTGTCTTGTCAATAGTCCACTTCTCGCTGTTCTTTTTCATTTCACCCGCCTCCACTTTACCCTCTCAATAATACGTCATTTTCCCTCATCTTTTTCACGTACATTCTCATTTGGCAGATTTTGAGAAATTAAAATAAATTTTTATCTTTTTGCATCTTTTTCTCTATTCTTTAGCCATTTTTACCTTATTCCCATTTTCTCATTAAAAAAAAACCGGTGTCAGCTGACCGGTCTGCCAACCGAATTTTTAGAAAATTCCGTCAAAATTTTTGTGTTTCTCTGACAACCGAACGAGGCAAAAAAAGAAGAGGAGATGACATCTTGTTGAAACCCGTTTGGAGTTGGAAAAAAAATTGGACGAGTAATGGGAAAAATGACCAGAAAAGACGACCGTACAAGAAGATGAAGAATTGAATTTCGAGATGAACGAAGGAAATCGTGAGATATTTTGTAGAAAAATGAAATATTCACTGGGAAATAGAAGAAAAGTATAAAATTTCAGAAAAAATTTGATTTGAATAAAATTTGATTTTAGGTTCAAAAGTCAACCCCTCCCACCTAATAAAAGTTCAATATTTGAGAATATTCATCTCTGAACAACATAGTCTTCATGGCAAAATCATCAGACATTAGGGCTCTCGGACATTAGAAATACTTGATTTCTCAATGACACACACTTAAATTTCGTAGTAAATCAAACCTAAAATTTTAAATTCGTCAGAATTTTTTTTGAAACATGTAAAACATAGTTATTTAAAAGTGCTAAAAAGTGACTAGCGCGTCAAGCGCGCTAGGCTTCGCAGTAGATTAAGTTGGTAAACTGGGGAAAATTTGGATCTTTTTTAACCAAAATTGACTGAGCCATGGCCATTTGAAGATAATATTTTTTCTGGGTCTTTTTTAAGTGTATTCGGGCCTGCGGCACTCATCCTGATTTATTGGGCTCAGAATAGGCTTAATGGCTGTCCAATACTTTTATGTATTCGGGCCTGCGGCCCTCAATCCGGATTACCTGACCATTCCAAAAACAGACGTAGTTATGGAAACATACGTCTCATAGAAGGCCTCCAGCCTGCTCTGCTGGGAGTAGGGATAGAAAAGGTCTAAAGTTTCTAAGAGTAAAAAGGATTTTTTGGGTTTGAGTGAAAAACAATAGCATTGCAGGCCTCCAGCCTGCCCTGCTGGAAGTGAGGTTTAAAGTGACCAAAATGTCCGAGAAGTGCGGTCCTCAATAGGATTAGAGAAAAAGTAAAAATCTTGAAAAATCTTTAAAATTAAATTCTCCTCACGTTATAAAAATAAGAAATGAAAATTATCGAATTCATCCCCAAAAATAGAGAGTGGTAGGAAAGTTTTTCACGTTTAATCCATCTTTTTAATTTTGCAAAATTTGAATGATGGCCTACATTTTGGAAAGTTGGTCAATTTTTTTCAAAATAGTTTCAAAAAATTGGTAATTCGAAGTTCTCTCTTGTGCTCAAATTGGAACCAAATGTCAGAAAAACTGCTCGTATGGTATTGAAAAATATAAAACTCTTCAGTGCAAAGAAAATATTCAATTTTCGCGGTCTCCAGAAACCCGCGCAAATCAGTGTTCTACCCTTCCCAAAATTAATCCCCTCAATAATGACCATGGTGGGGCAACTATTTTTGAGTCATTCGCACTTAGTGAATGCAAAAGCGCCAGCTATGAGCCAAGTTATTAAAGCTCAAAGTTTGTACATTTTTGTCGGACACCCCATGTCGAAAACGTGCCCTTATTTTTTATTTCTGTCAAGTATGCAATTTCAGGATTTAATATAGGAAGAGGCAGATTTCGTGAGGTTTATTATTTTTTAGTCTCCTAAGTTCCAGAATCTATTGATTCTTATGAAGGAGACACTATTCAAATTGCCTACCAAAATACTTTTTTTGTTAACTACCACTGTTCCCGAAAGTCTCCAATGAACATCCCTTGTTGTATAAACCTTTCAATGTATACCATATATTCAGTATGAGGGCAATAAATTTCACATTTTGTTTCCAAAAAAAACGAGAGTATGGGCGTGCAACTACTTAGTGTAGAAAAGGATTGAGAGAAAAGGGGTTTTGGTTTTGAAAGTGATTTTCATGACATACATTCATCTCATTCGGCATCATTTTACTGTAGATAACTGTTACTGCATTTACTAGAAAATACAAATATTACCTGAACATTCCTAATGAATCACATTTACTATTAATCGGATTGAGTTTTTAAGCCTAAAACGCAACTTATTGAATTTCCCTAACAAAAAATCGTACATATATATTCAAATGTATGCAATATGAAATGGTTCAGCTTTTTTTATATTTTCAAATTTGAAAAAATTATATCTCTATTGATTTTGAGAATAGAAGAATAGTGAATCAAAAAACTTAAAAAATAAATGAATATTGTTTTCTGTTGACAATTGTTTTTATCAAAACTAAAGGAAACCGAGGATGTTGAGCAATGTGACGCAGTTCTAAATGAGAAAATACGGCAATTTCTGAACTTTTCTCTAAATAACAAAGACAAATAAACTTGGCACATATGCTCAAAATAAATATATATTTCAAGATGACTAACTCAAAATGTTATTATTTTTATGAATATCCCGAACACCTGCTGCTGAAATTACCAATCTTTGATGATTGTTTCACCTGCATTTCTTCTTTTGATTTTCATTTCCGTGTATTCTTTTCACCTATTGTCCAAGTGGTTTCGGTACTTGACACCAGTCATCATCCACCTCCCGCTTCCTCATTTTGCCATCGGTCTTCATTTTCAATGGCAACAGTATCCAATATCCTCGGATCTTTCTTCATTTTACCTGTAACTATCTTCCCTCCTCATTGCTAGTATCTATCATATGATCCAGTCGGTTCGAACCAACTACTTGAGCTTCGAAATAGTGCATTGATCAGTGAGACGCAGATATTTGTTCTTCTGTTGGTGAAAGGGGGCACAAAAAAGAAGCCTCTCCCTATCGGAGGGAGACTGCACCGCGCGAAACGTGAACCGAGGATTCACGCAATGTCTTCCTCTCTATGTCTCTTTCCGTCTAGACTTATGCCGGTTACTGTCTTCCTGTCTTCCTGTCTTTTCTCTAAATCTTTTTTTCTAATAATTACAACTTTTACTCAGTTTACTCATTCTTGCTTATGATGTTCTCTAACTGTTTCATAATCTACCTGATTTTTCCCAATACTTGAAAAGATTTAAAGATTACTCATTTACCGCCGCGTTCCAATGAACTTCTTGAACCTTCTCTTTCATCTTTACTTGCCAATATCTAAATTTTCTGCAGTTTCAGCCAATAATGTAATTCCACACATTTTTCGAAATAATTTCTAAAATTTTATTTCAAGCTATCTTGCAACCATTGTTGAAGTTTTTCTCGTGCGGAAATTTGGTACCTGAGTCTGAGTCAAATCTTTGGTAATGTTTTGTGAAACTCAAATTCAACAAACTTCCTTTTCAAAGTTGCAGTCCGTAACGCTGAACGTTTAGAATGTTATTATAAATACGCATATTTGAAAAAGGTTTCCCATTAAATTCCAAAAATAGTTAGAATTTCATAGACGCTTCTTTGCTTGTCATACCAGCATAATTTGAACCTCTCATTATCATTTAACAGTAGAAATATATGTATAATCTCTGTTGTTTCTTATCGTTTTCTTTTTCTTGAAAACGCTCTCTTGTTCACTTTTGTTCACTTTTTTTTACCTCAACGTTCTCATTTCGAAAACGAAAATTGCCTACTTGAGAGGAGCACTGATCGCTCAGTAGCTCACATTTGTCTTCCAAGATCGTTTTCAAGTGAGCAAAACTGTGAAATGTGCACTTTTAGGTACGTTGATCCGTTTGTTAGCTAACTATTGTAAGTTGAGCCAGAAAATCTACCTACCCAGCAAATTTCATAAATTGAGAAGCCGCTAATGTGCGGGAGTTACATATATGTTTAGGAGAGGCGAGCCCATTAATATGTGGAACACTATTTTAATCATACGTATTGTTGTTATTTATATCTGTAACGAGCTAGTTCAATAAGATTTTTGAAAAATAACAATAACATATTTCACTGTAAGTTTCATTTCCATAAATCGTTGTTAGGTATTTGTCAAATCAACCAAACCAAGGACTTTTCTCCTTAAAATATAAACTGTATGTACCCAAAATAAAAGTAAAAAAATCCGAAATCTCATCTTCTAGCAACTGCAAAACATGAGATGACATGGGTGTGAGTGTGAAAATTGAAGAAAACGCGACATCTCCCTCTTTCCGTTTTTGTCAAATATAATTTTGACATACACCCAGCACAATTTACGCCTTTTCACCCAAAATACGTCTTCCGAGAAAAAAAATGATTCATGCCCTCCTCCAATAATTTTCAAATTCATTATCAATGCTTTATTCAAAAGAAGATTAAACTTCAATTACTTGTCATGAACTTGATTTTTTTGTTGTAAAATCCGCATGTCCATTCAATCGTATTATTCCTGTCTGTTGTTTCATCACCAAATTCAATGGAATTATAGTCAACTGCCCAAATTTTGACCAATTTATATTTGTCTGAAACTGAACTGACAGCATTCATTTTAAGACGATTTTTGAGTATTGAGTTTCCTATCGAAAAGTGACGACGAACTCAATGATCATCAAATTTTTATTATTCTCAAAACTCGGTCTTTGTTTAACGTTCCAATATTGTTAACACCTGATAAATATTTTATTCGCTTTTTTCTACGTGTGAAACAAATATCAAAAATGAATAAGGCGGCATGAATTTCGTAATGATTTACCAAAAAACTTTCCTCCAAACCTGGTTATTTCCGGCAAAATTTTATTATTATTTGTTTTTTACTTGAAAAAAAAACAAAACAATCTTTTGAAAAAAAGTGAGTTAAATGACGATATTCGAAAACATCACTTTCATATAAATTTAGAACTGACACTTTCAGAATGTTCAACATAAAAATGAAACTACAGGGTGGGGTCGCATTTTTGTTCCAATCTTTCTTATAAAATTTCTTGACACATTCAAGAAATTTTATAATTTTACAACCTAATTTCCGCAAGTACAACCTTTAAAAACTTAGGTTAGTTTATTTTAATCGAATTTGATTTCCACATTTTAAGTGTTTTGAATATCATGTTTTTATTGGAAATATTTTTGCTTATCTTATTGTTTATTGAATTCATAACGCCCACACTTGACCAATAACACACATTTTTCGAATTCAACTTTTATATTATACCGGTCACTCCCCATTAATTATCACCGGTATAGCAGTGTACTGATAAAAATTGATAAAACTTAAAAGTTTAATGCTCCATGACGTCTTGTCTCATTCAATTTCTAATCAGTTTTCTGTTTCTCTAATCTTCTTGTCTACGTCAATTTCAGATCAAAACTTTGTTTGTTGCAGATCACTCTTTTTCTAACCCCCGCTTCATTTTTTATCGATAAAAAATTCATTGCAGGTATGGTATGAACTGTGCTCGTTTTTTATTTCTTATTTCTTTTCTCTCTTTTCTATTTTTTTGCTTTGATTGCCAACAATTTATGAGAAAATTGAATAATGATTGGAATGTATTGAGACAGAAATTGAAAAAATAGGAGAAAAGAAAAGGCTTGAATGTGTCAACACTGACTATGAAAATGAGAAAGATTGGAACAAAAAAGCGACCCCGCCCTGTAGTTTCATTTTTATGTTGAACATTCTGAAAGTGTCAGTTCTAAATTTATATGAAAGTGATGTTTTCGAATATCGTTATTGAACTCACTTTTTCAGAAAAAACGATTTTTGCTGTTTCTTTTTTCAAGTTACCACTTTCTCTCGGGGGTCGTTAGTTTTAGTTAACTTTCTACCCTATAGGTACATCTTTCAAATATGGAATCTTGTACAAAAAGTTGAACCAACCTTGGTATGGCTTTCTATGCTTTTTATTTTGTAAAGATTAAAAACAGCGCCGTGGGCTTTCAAACAGAAACCTGACTCTGCGGCATTGGATAAGGTGAATTCGTTGTGAGACGACATTAAGCTTTACTGGTTAATATACTTTGACGCTCATGTTCAATGTTCTGTATAATAGCAAAAATATAAGATACGCTTTACTTAACAATTTACCTTTCAGTAAATTTTTTTTGCTGATTTGAAATGCAATTTCCTATAGGCATTTAATAGGCAAAGTTAACCTATCATTTTCAAATTCTTCGATCACATTTCTTATGACTCCGTTTAGAGTTAAATTTTCCATTCACTGTGGCATCCTGTAACTGTAAGAATAACATCCGGTACAAAAGTTGTGTTAGACGGGAAGATCGTCATAGCTCTTTTCCAATAACAATTTTCTAATTACCGGTACAGTAATCAACTCATTGTTCTATCTTTCTTCATTTTACTACGTCTTCTAATTTCCTGAACGCCTTCGTTTTCTGTCTGTTCTTTATTCATTTCCTCACCCTTCTCATCCACGTGTCTGTTGGCTCATAAAAGAATAAAAGCAATTCGTTGTTCGCTTGCTTCTAGCCACATTTTTTGATTTTCTATTTTTCGTGTTCCTCAGTTAGTCCTTGATCTTTTTCCAACGGAACCACATGTTTCTGTCTTTTTGTGCTTTTCACATTTCGATCTATTTTTGAGATCTTACTTTTTGCAAATCCTTTGAATTGAACCTGAAAAGTTGCAAAATCGTCTCTTGAATTGAAGAATGGGAAAGTAGGAATACGTCAAAAAAGGACGGAAGTGGGTGCTCAACAATCGTTTGCTGCTCATTGCTCACCGCTTTTTCTGGTCAGTTCATTCCATTTTTAGTTGAAGATGACGGATTACGGTACCTATTCGTCTTCATCTTTTTGATCTTTTCAGCTCAAGAGAATGTGACGATGTGTTTGTTCTTCTTGTCCTCTACCACTTCCTGCTCTCATTTCATTGCTGATCCTTTTTTATTGCCCAATTTCATTTTAAGAGGAGTACCAGGCATTCTGGAGACAAGAACAATGACATCATCACTTTAGAAGAAAGCTCGTATTTATTTCAATAAGTCTCTAACAGACAGTTCTGTTGAAAACAAAGAACAACGCGTTCATTGTTCAAATTTTTTAGGAATTTTTTGAATTTCTTTTTTTTTTGAGGCGTTTCTAGATATAGATAGAGTACCATAGTAATAATTAAAAACCATATAAATCTTAGAATCGCTTTTTATACTTATGAATTTTTAACTAGACCTCATGTAATATTTTATAGTTTGTAACTTCTAGACTTATTTCTGAATAGTAAAAGTTTTTGAAAGAATATTTTGTCTTTTTACAAAGTTAATTTTGTATTGTAAGACTGAATGAATGAAAGAGCTTCAGAAAAATAATGAATGAGATGCTATTTTAGTTTTATCCATACTTGTAAGCGCGGAGTAGACTTACAAGAAACGGGAAATAATTAAATAAGGAAAAATATTTCTCCCCGCTGTGATTAAAATTGGTGAATTTAGTTAACTTTAAGTATTTTTCCAGAGAACTGGCAGAGCATTTTTTGAAAGTTTGAAGATGAAATTCGGTCTTTTGGGGCTATTTTGAGTTTTAAATCACAAAATCAAAATTCTGCTCAAGGCCACTTTTGAAATACATTATTCATGTCTTCTCCCACCTTAATTATTTTCTTTATTTTGTCAGTTTTCAATTTTTAACGCCATGAAGCATTAATGAACACTGATGTGGGTTACTGTAGATTTGGCGTGTCATTAATTCAAGACGAGGAAAAACAACTGAAACTTTTTTTTCTCAAGAATTCTATCTACGTCACACTTCTACGTATTTTTCAACTTTTCTTTCATAAAAATTGAAGAGGTCTACTTTATTAGAAACTAAAACAAAACATGTGGTGGGAGAATAATTGAATTCTCAAAGGTCCCAGTGTCTCTGCACTTGACAATACCCCCCCCCCCCCCCCCAATGTGTTCAAATCAACATTTCCTGCATAGAAAACACTCGTTTTCTTTTAGAAAACTTTTTTTCCTTCACAACACAAAAAAAGAAGTTGTGCTTTCATCTTTTCTCATGTTTTCCTTTTCCGTTCGCCTCCATTTTTCACAGATTTCTTTCTCTTCTTTTTTCTGAAATCCTGAAAAACTATTTTCCCCAATATGTTGCCATTCGAACGAATTTTCGCTTTTAACAAAATTTCTCGTCCTGAGTCTCATTCATTCCTTTTCGAGCTCTAACGTATGCATCATCGTTTTTTATTTATTCAACCCTACTTTTATCCGTTACCTCAAGTCCCAAAGTTTCAAAGTTCACTGCTCATTTCATCTTTTTGAAGAAGAGACAGCTCTTTTTTCTGTGTGCTTAACTGATTGTCCTGTTCGTTCGGTAGCACCGAGTTTCACACGTTCTAAGAATTTATAAACAAGGGATTTCTATTCTTTTTTTCTTTTTTTCTTCTTTAATACTAAACATTTGTAGGAAGTTTTGACCTGAAAATACGTAGAAATTCGATAAGTTGATTAATGTGAGAATTTCGTAATACATTTATTTATTTTTGAATATACCTACCTAGTGTCTAAAATTTCCTATTCACACTTCGGGAACAATATTAGACAATTTCGGCACCAAGCGGGCAATGTCACACAAAAGCATCAATAGTTATGATATATTATTTTGCAATGTATTTTCAAAACCGCAATCAATCAAATGCTACTAACTTAAATTGAAACTATGTTTGAAAACCAACAATATTTTCAACTGTGTTGGACCAATTATCTTTTTTTCTACTTTATATTTTGGTTACATATTTACTGTAGGAATATGTTTCCGTCGATCTACATAAAAAATTTTTAAAAACTGGATTTGGAGTTTGTACCAATGGTTTGCAAGTCAATGTTCAAAAAACTTTAGGTCTTCCAGTTCTTCGAAAGATTTTTTTGTTAGAAATAATGATGTAATCTGTGGGTAAGTAGGCAGTACGTGGGGTACAGAATCGGTACGAGAGAGAGGTAAATTCACAAACATCGGATTAGCGGAGGAAAAATTTGAGGGTTGACCTCCGATTTGTCATGTGATTATTTCATTTTTTTCCCAACTTTCCACCCTCGCAACAAACGCCTGTCGGAAATGGTTTCTAATTTTGAAAAGAACATGCCAACTGTTATTGTTGATGGCTTTTTCTTGATAAGTGATCTGTGTGTTTTATTTTCAGTTATATTTTGACATCGACCAAAGTGAGCCAATCTGAAAATTTTTCTGCGTTGCTGAAAACTGTATTAGATCTACAAAAAAGTTATACATGTAACTTTCATGTTTTAGTGTTCTCCAAAAACAGTTATCAGATGTTTTGGGACCAATTATAGAATGTTGATAAAATCTTGAAAATTCCTCCAGAATGGCTTTGTGCAATAAATAATTCCTAAAGTTTCGAAGCTATCAAACTAATATTTTTGTCATTAACAAGATACGATTCTTCATTATTTCAAGCTCACTAAGTTATAAACTTTAAATTTACAATTTATTTTTTACTTTCCAACCTTAGTTATTTTGAAGCTCTTAAAATTGTTCGACTCCAGGAGAGTTGTCCGCATTTTTTTTGAACAGTTTCATTAATATTCTTTTTTCTACCATTTGTTCTTCACATACTACGCACATTGTGTTATAAAACCTTTATCAGTACAATTTGAATTCAAAAAATATAACATTTGCTTAATACTGTTCAATAATAGCATACTTTTCGGAATACTTAACTTTATCAAAAACTTTATATTTCTAGTCTACACCTTTGAACTTGATTCTCTTTGTTCATTTCTTTTTAACTTCGGAGCATTTTCACATTGCATTGCTTGTGTCACACGCGTCGTTCCTGAAACTTGAGAAATTTCAATGTTTTCATGGCGTCTCAATGAGTTCAGGTCAACAAACACGCTGGTCTTTCTCGAAAGGCTAAACTTTCGTTTTATTTTGCTATTTTTTTTTCTTTTTTTTTCAAGGAAGAGGAAATGAGGGTGTATGCGTGCGTGGCTTGTTTCTCCAAATATCCGGTAGTGTAAATGACCCTCGAAAATATTTTGAAGCAAGAAAAAAATGAAGCAGACAAATGAAAGGAAGCAGTAGCACACTGACTGAAAATAACTAATTCTTTGAATTCTGGTCACTTACTCAGAAGAGAGTTTTCGAATGTTTTTAGAAAGTAAAGATTATCTTTAAAATCTGTCAAACCGGGATAAATCTTGCATCAAACATTTCCAGACACTCGTAGATCCCAGACCGCCCATCAACAGGTGGTTTTTTTTTCTATCGATCAATTATCAGATCTATTTTTATGCCGTTCGTAATCAATTGGCATTTGTTCCACAAATCTTTTTCTGCAAAAATTGAAATTTGAACTTTGAAACTGTAAAGATATACTTTATGGGGTAAATTATAGTTATTTTAGGGAAACTAACTTACCCACATTTTTTAGCGCCGATGAAATGATGGAAAATTATACATTATTGAAAATTTATATGAGCTCAAATAAAACTTCTGTCGAAGAATCATTAATTTTCCAAACTTATGTTGCAATCGAAAGTTCGGATTACATGAAGTAACAACTAAAAATATGGTTCATTTTATTTTCTTGCCGAAAAACTTTCTGTTCTTGAAAAGTAGTTCTAGAAACTTTATTGACAGAAATCTTTTCAAAGCAAAAATAAAAACAAAACAAGAATTAGTGAAAAACACGCCAATAGTGGTCCGAAGCCTTGCAGTCTGTCAAAATGACGTGGCAAAAAAAGGTCGAACCCTCATGATATCCCATGAGAATGCCCTCTCTGTGCAACCCTTCCTGCTTTTTCTCCCTTATTTTTCCCTTCATTTTTTTTCACTTTTCCTCTCTCCAGATTTTGTTCGTTCTCGATCCGACAAGAGTGTACCTTTCTTCCGGGAGCTCTACATGCTCAAAAAAGGAACTTTTTCTTTTTTTCTCTTTTTTCCTCTTACATCATCATCGTACTAAAGTACACGAAGATCCTTGAAACTAAGATTTGAATCTGAATCTGAATCTCATTATCCCAAATTTGCTCTTCATCATTTATTTATATCCAAGAGCTCCAAAACACGGCGAGCATCTTCGAAAAGCCCTCTATTCAATCTTTTCTTCTGATTCGGGTCTTTTCCACTCAGAAGATCAAAATGATGTCACTGAGAAGACGTATCTTGAAAAATTGTAGGTAGGAGGATACACTTATAACTTATTCATCTTAATACGGATAGGAAGCCAATCTAAGATATTCCTCCCCGATGCTCACCTTTTTTTTTGTTTTTTGACGTTTTCAGTTCTAGAAATAAATTATAGTTGACTTGAATTTTAATTTAGTTTTTTTTTCTTGTGCCTGATAGAAAACAAGTCTTTGAAGTTGAATTTCGCGGAGGAGTTTTTTATATTTAACATGTGGGAAATTGATTCGTCCCTTACAAAAAGAGCACAGATTGAACTGAGAAGCAACTGTCGAAACATGTGTCCCTTGGCAAAATGCTTCCGTCAACCAAACACACGACAAAACAACAACAAACTTTCGATTTTTCTGTTTTGTGATAAAGAAAGTATCAAGAGTTGTCTTATTATCAAAAAGCCATTTTTTGATGTACACATTCTTTAAAATTATGAAACTCTTATTTTTGTGCTCGTTAACTATTTTGCTGAATATGAGTTTTTTTTCACTTTTTAACTTGAAAAGAAAATGTTTCTAATTTATAACCCTCACAAAATTTAAATTTTAAAAAATTTGAAAACCCTGTAAGTTTTTATTGCCCTAGATTTCGGCACTACCGAGATAGAAATATTTTTAATTTTCAAGAAAATTTTTGTGAGAAATGGTAAAAAGTCTTGATCATTCCGCTGGTTGCCCCTGACTGGAGATTGTAGTTTGGTGGGTACGACCACTAAAATCAGAATTTTTTGATCGAATTATTTTTAATTTTCTAATTAATTTCCTGCAAAAACAAAGTTTCAGAGAATAAAACTCATTACTTTCTAGATTAATCTGACCTTGGGAATAACTAGGAAGTAATTAGTTAATTGTATTTAAATTTAGTGACACCCTTGACTAAAAGAACTTGATTTTTTTCGAATTTTTCAACATAGACGACTTGGAAAATGGTTTGAATCACAAATTTTTTTTTTTCAAAAAAATCCCAAAACTGTCAGATTATCCTTCTTATATCTCATAACATCATCATTTTTGTTTTTTTTCCTTGAATTTTTCAACGATTGATGGCAAAAAATAGAAGACGGTGAGTCAAGAACGTGAGCAGCCTCTCCTTCTTATTCTCCGTTTTTTATTCCAGTTTTCTTCTGTCTTTCCATCTCCAAATCGCATTTTCGATGTGCCGGTGTCTGTCAGCACAGCTTCCTGGGAGTCGTTATCTACCACATTTTTATGATGGATCATTTCATATTTTTTCTCGTTTTCCCCCGGTTTTTCTTTCACCAAAAGGTGAATAATTCACATTGTTGCCACGTCACAATAATTGCGCATCTTTCGGCAATTTTTCATTTTTTGCGTTCTTTCCTTCTTCTTATTTTTTCACTTCCTTGTCTATGCCCAACACCACGGTGTCACCATAGTTGTCAAAAGCGTCAAAATGTTTTTTTTGTTTCCCATCTTTCTTCTTTCGGTATTTTGGAAGTTCTGGGGAGAAACATTACTCAACGTTGTTTTTTTTTGTTTTTAACAAACAAGGCTTTCAGGACATTTTGGGTGCCTTTTTCAGTTGAATTTTGGAAAAAAAAGTGACGATATAAGTCTCAATCATCATGTTTATCACCTTTGAATGGTATAACTCATATCAAAATAGGTACTTCCCTAAAAAACGATTGATCATTCTGCAAATTCATGATCAAGATACAAGTTTTAGTCTGAACGAATAACTTATTTCCGATGTTTTAAAAGTGATGGCAGGTATCTGATTACTTATTCAAATTTTCGAATAAAAATGCAGCTCAAACAGAATCTGACACGAGAAGCTCGTCAAAGTGTCCCGGTAATTAGCTTAATTTGTCCAAACTTTTATGATCCTATCTTCTAAAAGCCTCCCTTCATTGAACATTTCTCTCTTTAATATTCTTTGTTCCAGTTCCTATTGTTCTTCTGAAATTCCTTATACCTTTGTTTCAAAAGTTGTTATTTTTGAGGGGCAAAAAAGAAGTCGATCATATTTATGCATATGTGCAAAACATTCTCTTCAAAAACAACCAATTCACTCTCCAAAAATCCGATCGGTCGCCCACTGGCCGCATCATTATTCCCATCCAATTCCTGTCCACCTACACAATCAAATATATGCAAATCAGTTCTCCTCGTAAAAGAATCTCTTTCTCTCTTATTTTAGGTATGAATCCTAGTAACTGCTGGGAAAATGTTGGTGCCTCGTGTTCCACTTTCGATAATCCAAACGTCCTCTCGGAGACTAATCGGCTACTCTCAGTCAGTTTCTCTGTATTTTTTCGTTTTCAAAAAATAGTACCGCCTAGGTATTTTTGTTTTCTCACTACCAGTTTTCCAAATTTCTTCCTTTTTCCAACAACAAACACAACTTTTCATTTCCTGCCACTTTTTTCATCTGCAATTTCTAAACCCAAAAATTTCACAAATTTCGGTATCACCTAAAAAGTGTGGTCATCACATCATTTTTCGAAATCTTCCTTCTGACCGCGCCCAACAACGTTTTCCTTATATGTCTATGTCTCATCGTCATACAGTTTTCTCTCGTTCATTCAATTTTGATTCACCGTCCGACACCTTCATTTTGTATTTGCCTCTGTTCAACTTTAGACCGAAAACATTGAGTTTAATCAGCCATGACCACGTCACACTCGTTTTCCGTCCATTTTCATTCATTTTTTATCCATTTTCACCTCGTTTAAAGATTTTGTACTCCTAATTACTTTTCCCTAATACTATGTTTTCACATTATTTTACTTATTTTCAGCATCATCCCAATCCAGATGATGCGCCGCAAAAACTCATCTTCAAGCTTTGGAGAGTTGAATATTGATCAACTGATTTCCACATTAGTATCTGTAAAACCATGGCACAAAACATTAGATGTTACGGAAAATGAGATAAGGATGGTTTGTGTACTTGCCAGACAAATTTTCATGCATCAACCGATGCTTCTCGAGCTGGAACCTCCTCTCAAGATCGGAGGTAAGTGAATTCATGATCTATGGATTATTTTATGTCAAAAATGAAAATTCCTATTCATAATAATAATTTTTGCTCTTGGAACTTAGAACCGGTAACATGGTCACATTGAATTTCCTTATTAGATCATCAATTTATTATGTAAATAGTTATACATTTTTAGGAGATATTCACGGTCAATTTGCTGATCTTCTTCGACTTTTCAATCTCGCCGGATATCCACCAGAGTCCAACTATCTCTTCCTTGGTGATTATGTAGATCGTGGGCCAAAAAGCATTGAGGTGAACATACTTTCATTGGATCATCTTCTTTTAATGATCATAAATCATGAGTCACTTTCTTTTCATTCACTAAATTTGACGGACACTCCCGTACGACTGACGTTTTTCTCAATACGATTAACACTAGAAATTGTTCACCGTACACACTTATTTCCTTTAGATTCCATTCAAATGTGTGACAAAAGTATGTTGCCAACCACCATTTTAATTTCAAAGTGGAATCAAAAATCGGGAGAAATCCGATAATTGCTATTTCCATGTTTTTTGATTCCATAAAAAAATGAAATCTGCCAAATAAACATTAAAACTAAAACAAAACTAACAAAATATTTTCAGACGATCGTCCTGTTGTTGTGCTATAAAATCAAGTACCCGAATAACTTTTTCTTACTTCGCGGCAACCACGAGGTGGCCAACCTCAATAGGATTTATGGATTTTATGACGAATGTAAGTGGCTGGAATGGATGCAAAATGAATGGGGCAAATGCGAAATGGAAATTAATAGAAATGTAGATGATCATCATATTTTTGAGAAATAGATATAAAAATCAAAAGATGATCGGATGAATTATTAATCAAGCGGAAGCTCGCAAATTGCTAATAATTTGATATTTAGCTTAATTTGCGCACAGAAAGGGTTTTATAAAATAATATATTTCATGATCACTTTTTTTGAATACAAATTAGATGATTTTTAAATAGAGACAACTGTCTCGTTGTGTGAAACATTTTCAGTGAAAGTTTTTCTTGAGTCCGATTCCAATATTTTCCAGGCAAACGACGATACAGTGTGAAATTGTGGAAATGTTTCCAAGATGTCTTTAATTGTATGCCAGTTGCCGCTCTAATTGACAATAAAATCTTCTGCTGTCATGGTGGTCTTTCACCAAATCTTCGGTCTCTCGACCAACTCAAACGACTTTCCCGTCCATGTGATGTTCAGGAAACAGGTCTTCTGTGTGATGTACTTTGGTCTGATCCAGATGCGACAGTTGTTGGATGGGCACCAAATGAAAGAGGTGTTAGTTATGTATTCGGTGTAGATGTCCTTGCTCAATTCCTTCAAAAAATGGATTTGGATATTGTTGTTCGTGGTCATCAAGTAGTCGAAGATGGGTACGAATTTTTCGGCCGACGTGGATTGGTTACGGTATTCTCTGCACCCAACTACTGTGGAGAATTTGATAATGCTGGAGCTGTAATGAATGTCGATGAAAATTTGTTATGTTCTTTCCAGGTAAAATGTGATTTTTGAGAAAAACTAATTAAAATTTTGATTTCAGATTCTCAAACCCCAATCGCAACTTGTAATGGATGCAGCTTTGGCTGAGAAGCAGAACAATTTTGTAGCGAATCTCGCAGGAATGGCAAATATTAAAATAGAACAAAAACCCCAGCCAATGATTCAAAAACGGTTTCGCCGTGGAATGTTGTAAATAGTATAGAAAACTTCTGTCTAGTTCATCCTCTTCTCATTTTTTAGCTTTATCTGAATTAATTCAGTTTTCCTCCTTCCCCTCCCTTCAAACCATCACTTTTCTGTCCCGGGTCCTTTCTTTTCTCCCGATTTTTCCATCATTTTTGCCCTGTAGTTGATAATTTGTTCCGGTTCTTAAATAATTCTGAAATTGATATCTGTGAAATTCGTGTGAAAAATAATTGTTTTATCATTGATAACACTTGTAATCATTATCTGTATTTGTATTCAAATCATCGAAAAACGATATCAAAGTGATGCATATTCATGTTTTTTGTCTAGAAATCCTTTCTTTTTCTGAATTTATCAAGATTATAATGTAATTTTTAGTTTTAATATTTGAAGCTGTTGAAGCGGGTCTTCAATAAAACATTGTATATTGGAAATTGAGTTTGTAGTGTTACACTGAACATTCTACAATTTTAAATTGAAAAAAGTCACAAGTTTTCATTTATTTGTGCTGCTTCAACTTTGAATTATGAAATCAGAAATGAGAAAAATAGAAAAAAGAAAGAAGAAAACAAAATAGTCAGCTGAAAATGAATATCTTATGAATCACCTGCTGAAAGTCACGAAACATCGTATTTGAGAACAAAATCAATCTGATTTTGATTACCATCAAAATGAAAAAGATTGAGTTTTTATTGATTTTTGACAAAATATAAATGTAAAAAACAAAAATAGGAAATGAATTAGAAAAATAGCAAAGATGAAACTATTTTGGGAAAATGCAAGAATTGGATATTCGTTTGATGTAAACTGTCAGTTTTCGTGGGACCCACATAATAAAAAGACGGAGCAGTACCAGTGAATTTTAAATACGTAGTTAAAACATTTTTACAATATCAAACTCATAGGAAAACACTTTTTTGTTGACTTCCAAAATTATGAGTGGCGAAAAGTAAGTAATCCACTTTTTGACTGCAAACTAATACATTTTCAACACTTTAACTTAGTAACTCTGCTTAGTAATTTTAGTACTTTAGGAGTGGTTTTAAATTTCAAAACAACTTGAGCAACTTTCTAGAAAGTGCATATATTTAATTTTATTTTCAGTTTTTTTTAACGCTAAAATGAACTACAATTAATGCATCCAGAAACAGAGTCACTTATAAGTCAAATATTTTAAATTATTCCAGAGAAACGCCAGACTTATAAAAAACTTATACAAGGATTGTTTAAATTTAAAGCATCTCCGCGCCTCCGTTAAACTTACTCTAAAACATGATATTTAGACAATGAGGTAACTCTATTTCAGTTCTAATTTTATTTTCATAGTATACGAAAATCCCTTTCGAACTTTTATTGTATTCTCCAATCCGGCAAGCAGGGAATTCTTGAATACAACAGTATTCTAATTGACAGCTCACTGGCCGTGTCTAGAAATCGGTTGTAAAACGTTCAAGTGTTGTGATAAAGTTCGGAATTTACATTCGAACCGAGTTTCGAATGATCGTCTCGTATCACGTGATCGTGTTTAAAGTTTAAGAATTACAGGGTGCGCCAAAAGTATGGTAACAGGAGATGAGCTCTTTTACATGAGCTTGCCACGTCATACGTACATTTTTTTATCGAATACTGATAGCTGGAAAAATTTCCTTCAATTTGACCTAAAATTTGTAATGTTTCCCCATAAGGTGCGATCTTAATCGCCTCGGCAATCTGACAAACCCTTCTGCCGAAACGCTGTTTTGGCACGCGACACTTCCCACACAAACGCACCTCCCACGCTCTCCAATAATTTTCAGATGTTTTATTTGTATGTTAAATCCAAAGTTAAAGAAGTGAAAAAGCGTTTTCGACTGTTTTTGTAGCATATAAAAATTTTCTGTGTCGACACTGGCGCCTAGCAAGAACCTTTGAATGTTTCATGAATTCAACTTGAAATTTTTCTCAGTTTTTTTGGTTTAACGAGGCGTAACGACCCACAAAATTATCTGAGCTCAATTTTCTATCAAAATTCTGGGAAGTCAGGTCAAAACGTGCCGAAAAGTACTAAAATGAATTTTTCTACATACTGCTGCCGCCGCTCACATCCATCTTTCTAGCGACTGTTTCATTCAAGACTTTAACTACTGCCACATTCCATAACAAAAATACCATGACAGAAATTGTTTGAATTTTTGTTCTTAAAGAATCTCTAGACCAAGAGCATTCTTTGAACTATAAAAACTTGTAAGAAACTCGATGGAATCGTCGAAAAAAATGTAGAACTCCCGCAGAATGCCTACTTGCGTGCCATCAAGATCGGGGTCTCAAAAGTTCTGAAGGCCTGCAGCGATGCGGATGGGGAAATTTTGAAAATTCAAAATGTCAATCTGGTCAGTATTTCGTGGAGAACAAAACTTGTACAAATTGAGGTAATAATTCTCTCCACACGTGAAGCTATAGAGCCGCGAACGTGTTACCATACTTATGGCGCACCCTGTATGAACTATGAAACTCTCCAATTTTGTAAATTATAAAGATACATACAAAAATATGAACTGTTAGACAAAGTTTCAAATTGTCGTAGTTTCTGAATGATGTATTGTATGATGTTCTGATCAAGTGTTGAGAACTAGGAATTTGAAGACTCAATTCCCTGATGCACCAAAAATTGAAGACATCGTTCTTTCATTTATCCCCCTGATCATCAAAACAAATCAACTCGAAGGGCAATCACTTCTTCAGGATGTAGCATTATTTGCCGCTATCTATAATTATCTTTCTAAGAGATCTCCTCTATGGATCTACTTAATACATCTTCTTTACTGGGATCAACCTAGAGACAAATATATCATAATATACAAATGAATGAAAGAAAGGTCATCATGAAGTAGTTTCATTGCTTGTGGATGATGCAATCCTGAGCACTTATGATACTTTGATTGAAATCTTAGTTTTTTCAAAAGACAAAATCTAATTATAATTTTATTTATGAAAAATACGTGTTTCAATAGTTCAAACTAAAAGTAATGAATATTGTTAGAATGGAGTACATACCACTCAAAAAATAAAATAAATCCTTCTCATCCTTTAGAAAGACATGAATTTTCGGATTGCTCTGAAGATTAGTGACCAGTTGTCACTTACCTTTTGGATTGATAAGATTAGCGATGAAACTCTTGAAAATTATTAACAAAATTCTGTGACGCTACTCAAAAAGAACTGAACACGACTTCAATTATGAGACACTACGTTTTATTTGAGAAAATATAGAATTTAAAAAGTCACAAGTTTGAGCTGTGAAGTGACGAACTAGATTTAGAACAGTATTTGTATATGGAAGAATCAAAAGTCGTCAATATCATAGGAAAATGAATTTTTTTTAAACCGGTAAGTTTCTGAAACATGTTCTTTTTCTTAAAATGTTCATTTTTGCGGCGTAAAGTTTACAGTAACAGGTAAACTTAATCCACACGGTTCAATGTTTCAAGTGTTTTATGTATAGCCCGTCGCCCAGAAGTGGTTCGCCAGACCCCATCAGTACGAGGCAACCACAGGTCGCGCATGAGATCCGCAGCTAGATCAACTGCAACTTGAATAGATCAACTGCAACTTGGTAGATCAACTGCAACTTGAATTTAGTTTCATAATCATTTGAAAATTTTAAATTGGTTTACGAAACACTTTGCCAACAAATATTATGAACAGTATGCAAGACCCTCGAATCTAGATTTCTACTTCTGAAGTTTTCCAGCTTCCAAGCCCAATAGATCAAAGCAGATTTTTTCACATTTTACAGATCCCCTAACGATATACAATCTTATTTTTTGTTTACTCCCATCTGTACAGAAAATAATTCACCATGTTACTCCAAAATAGCTTAGAACATGTTTTCAGCCCCTTCCATTCCATGTTCGTATTCAAAAACAAAGCCTCACGTGTTTTTGCTTCTGAGATATAAGACATGAGCTTCTCCCCTCTTTCAATTTCCCGTTGACGTTATAATTTCCTTTGTATATAATTCAAGTGGCTCTCTCTCTCAGTGCCTCTGCATTTTCTTGAAGTCACATGCTCGTTGCCACACCGTCAGATGAACAACGTGATTCGTTGCTCGGGGGAACGGCGACGGACACAAAACAGCAGGGGACACGAGACTCAAAAAACATGCTCAATTCTCAGTCTCGTGAGCTCTCCCGCCAAATGAGAAAACGATTCTCCCCAACCGGCTCCAGTCATGTTCATGAATAATGGCTTTTGCAGTGTCTTTTCATATATAATAGTGACTGAAAATTTGGATGGGTGGTGGCGGAGGAGGAGGTTTTGAATGAAAACTGCGCACAATAGAATATCGTAGAGACCGAAGGCTAGAGTTCAAACGTTTCAAAAAATGGCAAAAAGAGAGAGAGCAAAATGTTGCAAAATAATAGTATTCGTGCACTTTTTCGAAAGCATCAATGAATGTTGGCCAATCGAATTGAAATATCGACAATATAAAAATTATTAATATCGTTTTCTGATTTTCGAACATTGGTCTCTTACAATTGGCTAAATGTAAGCAATATGCCGGCTGAACAGGCCCTTCGCCATTTGTTGCAAATAATTGGTCACCCACATATACATATCAAATATTTCACAAAAAGCAAAACAGAACGATTTAATTTTATACAGAAAAAATGACCGTTGGAGAAATACAGAATTACGGTGGAGTTCGAGAAGCATCCAATTGTGGAAATTTTAGATGTCAATTAAGTTAAAATGTACCAAATTACCCGAAGTAATGGTTGAGTCATCAATAACATGCTACGACTAGAACAAGTTGACGAAATTCCAGATTTCAATCAATGCTCCAGGGCTCTTTTTTCAAAATTTTGAACCGTCATAAAATCGTATATTAATACATTATAAATTTTCCAGGCGTCAAGTGTTATCCCTAATAGTTGCCGCGTACATCTGAAAATGAAAAATCTAGAAAGTATAGTTCAATTTATCACGTTTCTCGTGTTTCAGACATTATGTGCACACGTTAATAATAAAAAATAAATCCCTGAAAAATAACTAACAATCAAATAATTTTCCAGTCACATTCTTTTAGTCATCCTTTTTCAAGATTTCAAAACAATAACATGATTTCGAAATGTGTCATCACTTTTGCAGACCTACTGGACAAGTGGAATTTGAGACACGCGTGGTCACATTTGCTTTTTGTGTTTTTCGTTTTGTATTGTTTACCTTAGAATCACAAAACATATACACATACAAATCATAGTTTCTGTAGACTCAACAGATTTATCATAATCTAGTTGATTTGAACATCGAGTATATTGGATAACTGGGATAATCCGGTGTAATTGTAATAAGCTATTGGTGGTGAAACAGTCATTAAATGGATTACATGCATATGGTTTTAATGAGTATTTGATGAGAATATTTGAAGTATGGGAATTTTCATATTTCGAAGAAATACATTCAATAGCTTTACTCGATTTGCTGCGACTGTTTGCTCTCTTTTTGATTTCATATTTTAGTAGTCCCATCTAGTTTGAAATAAACCTGTTTGTAAACTATGATTTTCATTTTTTCTGTCTATTTTAACTTTAGGGTACTTACTCGATCCTATCTTAGCTGGCTCACAAATTCCTAAACTTTTTGGTTCATTTTTTCGAGGGAAAATAATTATTTTACTAGATTGAACAAGTGATTGGATCGCACATCTCATGAGAGGTCTTCCCAGTTTCAAATTTGAAAGAAAGGCTTCCCGCAACTAATTATAACCACTGTTGTCTTAATTCCAGACTTCTTGTGTTAAGCTGACTAATTCAGTGAAGGCTTTGTTTAAAGTCTGTACTTTTTTTTGAAGCCATTAGCTGACAGTGTTGCAAAATCGGACATGTCAGTTTGACGCTTTCCGCGAAGTGACCAAATATTAGTTTGATTTTGTGCAAAAACTTCAAACTTGGAAAATGTTCGAAAAGTTTCAGCTGCATTGCTTATTTTTCGATGTTTGAAGCTACACTTTTGAAAAACATAGTTTGTGAATCACGTGAGAGAGTTGAGCAAGCTTCTCATTTGCCACGCACCTGGCTACCGTAATCTCTTTCCGGGAAACATGTGGTATATTCAAGTATATTCAAATATTTATTAACTTTGTAGACATTCAGCTTCTGAGGAATCTTATAGTAATGAGAAAATCGTTGCATGGAATTAAGAATATGTGTTTTCATTTACCGAGAAGTGGATTATGTCAAGTATAGTTTCAAAAAATCCCTTATTTTTTTGAGTGTAATTTACAATTGCTTGTTCAAAAAATAGACAATCTCCGTTTGTGCCATTTTCCCAGGAAGTCTTCTGATTGCCCTTTAAAAAATCAGAACCCATGTACTCGATCCCTGAATGTGTGCCAGTCATCTGATCGTTTTGTACTTTATATCAGGACAACTTCATATATTCATTTTTCATATTTATGAGACTCCAGACATAATCCTCTTTTTCTACCTTCCACGATAGTATACATACAAATTGTACAGTCTACTTACAAGTACTAAAATATGAATTTTAAAAACCTAAAATATATTATTTTTTATAGTAAAACTTCAATCAACTCTTGGAATAGGACAAAGTTTACTAGTAAACGTTAGAAAAATAATTTTTATTAAGCAATACATAAACAATAATAATCATTTAAAAGAGGACGCTTTGAGTTGACAATGAGTTGGGAATTGTGGAATTCTATTTTTAGCTTGCATTGTGTTGTTAAGTTGATAAGACCACAAAATTTTAAAGTGTAGTCATTTACAAAAGTCATTCTCGATTATTGTCATGTATTATAGAATGTGTTGCAAAATGTATGTTCCTGCAGGAAACATCTGAATGGTCGTAGAGGCATATTTCTTCAATGGCAATAATGGAAGCATTGAGAACAATTTTTTCATGCAGTTTCGATACAACGTTACTATCATTTTCAGAAATTTCTCCAACATTTTCAGATATTTAGGTATAAAGAATGACAAGAATGGCAAAAATTTGGCCCTTATACTCAAGAATACGGTACATCTCGGTAATATCTTTGTTTTTATTAAGATTTACCAAAAATGCTCAAACCAACACGCAGAAAAATAGCAGAATTCTACGCTTTTTTAGAACCGATAATTCTTGGAATGCACTAATAAAAGTTCGTCTCCTACAGTATCTAAATAACCTTGTAACTGTGTTCTTTGTTTCTCCTCTTCCAATTCAATTTAAATCAAAAAACAACCAATCGGAATTTATTTTAAAAAGTGTAGGTGGTATCTGTTTAAAACCATTCTTCTTCTCCGAGTATCTTCTCTCTCTCTCGAATGTCCTTTTATAACCCTGAACACCGTTATCCGTTTTAATTGATTCAACTATCCTCATTAAATTGACACCACTCAAAAACCGAACATTCACGTCGACGCCGTTGTTATCCAAATACTCATTTCGATGTGTTCTTCAACGTTACCGTAAAGTTTGGAGGCTTTTAGATTCAAGTTCTAGAGTTTTGCAAATCCGATGACAACGTCACATTGAATTCCATACATACAAAGATTCGCTGAAGAAACGCGATTCGGCGATCACAGTTCAATTCATTCGGAACGAATCATCGAATTAGGATCTACATTCGGGTGCTATGATTCATCTTTCTCAAATACCAACAAATTTAGAATTTTTTGTGATGTTTGCGAGAATACAGTTTATAAATAAAATTATTTATTCGCACATTTTCTGGCATTTTATGGTTTTTTTTCAATAGATTTCCGATTTTCAGCATTAGAATTGCGAGAAGAAATAATAAAAAGGCCGATAGCAACATCATCAGTGGGTATAATGCTTTCGTTAAGATTTACTTGGGACGGGGCGAGAGGAACGGATATGAGCAAAAGACAGACAAACGGTTGTGGAACTGGTGGGGTGCGGATAAAAAGACAATGACCGGGATGAGGAATTTTGAAAGGGAAATGGGGAAATTTGAGCATGGCAGGCCTCTCCGTTACAGAATTCAGAACGACCGTACCAAAAGGGAATATTGAGGGAGAAAGTTCGATTAAAACCATCATAACACAACGTACAATTCTTCGGGTGAGGCGTCAATGAGCAGCAAAGTATGTAAGAGCAATCGGGAGTCAAATAACAAGTGGAAGGATTTGAGTCGAAAGAGCATAATATGTGATACTGTACATAAATACTAGGGTCCTAGATTAAAAAAACATAATGAAAACCTTCCTGGGGAAGAAAGGCCTTCTCAAGTCAGCCTTTGAGAATGAAAGAGAGGTTGCCCTATTTTAGACTATCGTATAATACAGGGTAACAAAAGTTAGAAAAAGGGAGGCGTTGACTTGGTCACACAAAAATTAAAACTTCTTAAAATATAAATAATTAGTATCTCTGGAATAAAACTAGAGCTGCGAATATTCACGACGTCTGTAGAGAAAGATAGTTATCATATCATGATGATATTACAAGCTTTTTGAAAGGGGACAATATAATCTTAAAATATGTCATGGTGGAGATATTCGGGAAGTGTAAAAGGATGCAAGAAGAAAGCTGATTGAGATGATGATTAACAAAAATAGAGCCAAAAAATGTGGAAATAGGTAATTTGACAACCAATATTTACATGTGGTATATACAAATGGAGAGGGTAAATTCGAGCTTCTGCACAATTTAACTTGATGTGCCCAAAAAGTTGACAATTCGTGTGAACATATTGCTTCCAACATTGTCGCGACATCCGGCGAAATTACATGGATCGTGGGAAAGAGGGCGACCGACTGAAACATTTGAAAGTTAATAAAATCTTGGAAAATGTATAGATCATTTTTTAAAAGTGAGAGTTCTCATAAAAATGGTGCTTACGTTGGCGGCTATTATTCGTGGGAATCGGAGACACGGGCTTCAACGAGGAGGAAATTTTTCGAAGCGGTGTTGAGAGGACTGAAGCAGCAGATTGTGGACGAGCGAGTCGAGAAAGCGATGAAACTGGCGTCAGTGTTGTGACGGGAATCGGTGAATCCTCTCTTTCAATGGTAAGCACCATTCTTCTGAAATTAAAAAATGTTACATAATTATTTGAAAGCTGAAAATTCCACTCACCTTGATGGCTTACAATACTTCAATTGAATAACAACTCGACGATCCTTTGGATGTGGAATTCGGCATGTTCTCTCAAGAACAATTGAGTGCTCATTTTGCTCATTTCCAAAGGAACGATTCATCGGACTGCGTGGAGGACGCTTCTCGATAATATCATGAAGATGTTCAATTATATTCATGAATTCATTGTACTTATATGATCCTCCATCAATTGAAATCTGTTTGAAAACAACTGGCTTCGCAAGTCCCAACCATTCTTGAACAACGTTGTACAGATTCTGTGGGCGGAATTCGTGACATCCGACAAGATGAACCGAAATACGCTTACGGATTTGATCAGGCAGCTTCATCCAGTTTATCAAAAGTTGATCGCGAACCATAATCGTTTGATGCTGTTGTGGTTGAATGACAGTTAAACGATTCAAATTCGACAGATTTAACACCTCGTGTAATTCAATGGTGGAAGCAGCTTGAACGTTATCGAATGTTAGAGCACGAGTGTTCCTTCGCATCATTGATAAGAAATAAAAGAATGTGACTGGAGGACGAGCACCGTAGCATACCGAATCCTTGAAAATGAAATGAGCATTTCGAATCTTGGAAAGTCGATCAGCAAGTCTTTCGATTCGTCCAGCCGATTGATTTCTCATTTCCAATTCAGCTGTAGGATTGAGTCTGACAATTTGACAATCTGCTAATGACATTGCAGTTGTCTTATCTTGAATAAGTTGATTCTCGTAGTATGCGGTTCTTCCTTTATATGAGCTAGGTGACATTGGATCTTCGATCTTCTCTCGTTCAAGGAATGAGCAAAAATTTTTGAAAAAGACATCATTCACATCATACTCTTGCAGCCATTCATCGAAGTGGAATGCAAACGCCCAATTTGGATCAGTGGTATCCGTATATTGATCACTGAGGAATGAGGTAGCTTTAGAATGGATTCCAGAACTGTCAGTTGATGAAGATGAAGACTTAGTTCGATCGCTGATGTTTCGCCTTCTCAATTCCTTTTCTCGTTCAGTTTGTTGTTGTTTGGTTTTTGTTTTGGAACTTGAACTGACACTATCAGCTTCAGATGAGGAAGTTGATGCGATAGATGAAGAAGACGCCGATCCAGAATCAGAGGATTCGCTGTTTTTTGGTGTTCTTGGAAGGCGAGACGGTGTAACTGTACTCACGCCTTCTAGAATTGCACGTCTTCTATCACAGATGAAAATTTTCGCCTTCTGGCAAGAACGGAGAGACTCCGCGCGTTCATCCTCCATATCTTCGATAACTTCACGGAACTGTTTGTTTACAAGTGAGCAACGTGTCATGTCAGTGGCAGAGCAGCTGAAAAATATATAGATTTGAGAAAAAGAAATGAAAAAAGAATGGAAAAGATGGAGTACGAATTGATATGTTGCCAAATTTTGTTATCAGTAATTGAAAAAGAGCACATACCCTCGTTCCCCATCATTTTCTATTCTTTGTCTATTCTATGATTGTTGTCATATAAAGTTTCGTGGAAAAAGTAACAAGATCAAAGTGTTAAATACTTACGTTGCAAAGATCTGTTGAAGTGCTTTTGGTGGTAGTTCAGTTATTTGACGACTGTGACTATGTGTTGATAATTTCTTGATATTCTTTAAACTCATCGAATTGAAATGAACATTCAAAGCTTTCCAAGCTTTTTCTGGTGAGTTTCTGAAAATAACAAAATATATATTTATGGATATGAAAAATGAAATGAAAATATTTAGAAGAGGAAAATCGAATGACGCGAGGATTTCAGAGTAAGGGAAGTCATGAGGATTCAGAAGACTCGTGACTTCGAACACGAGAATGCGTTGGGCGCAGCCAGCGCGCGCAACGCGGAAAAACAAGAAATGAATATGTGATTAGTGGGCGAATACGACGATGTTGACGAATACAAGAAGAAGAAGAAGCATGTGAAAGAAAAGAAAAAAGCAGACGAACGGAGAGGAAGAGGAATGGAGCATTGGCCCGATGCCAACAACTTTGTTGTTTTTCAGATGAGTCCAGGTACTACTACTACTAAATTAAAAAGAATATGGGAACATTATTCCAAATCAAGATTGGGAAAACAAATAAACATAGTAGGAAATGTTGAAAACAAGAAAAGTTTTGTAAAAAAAATTCCGCCCACTGGTCAACATTTTACGAAACATTTCGAAATTTGCACAAGATAGAAGGGGAAAAGGGGCGGTACTAAAACTCACAAAGGAGCAGAAAGGAGGAGTGGGAACGAAAAAAAAAAGTGGGAGGGGTCTCGGGAATGAAAAATAGAAGAGAAAGAAACATAGCAATGCCGGAGAAAAAGAAGGAAGAGAATGAAGAGAAGGAGGCGGTGAAGAAGCGGCAGACGGGTGCGCGCTCGTCTCGCGCGCACGTGACCGGAGGGAAGAAGGGAGGATTTCGAAAGCCTGGCACGATGCCAAGCCGCAATTATAACACGTCAGTGAACGAGTGGGGTGGGTGCGTGCGAGTGCGGGGAGGGGAAAGACAGATGACGTCGTGCTTATAAAAAACATGTGTGAGAAGAGAATAAAGTGGAGGCGGAGAGGAATGTGACTGTGGATTGCGCAAAATTAGAAGAGAAGAACAAAAGAATTCGATTGCAATGTGTTCAGATAATGTCTTTCTGACATTCGTGCTTTTCTACATTAATTATTAATGAAAAAAGAAAACTTTTTCGAGTTTTTTATAACTCACAATCATCTCATTGGGAATAAATTCAGGAAAATGAAAAGAAGATGGACGTCATCCGATTGAGAGGAAACAAAAAGCGCCGAAGACCAATTTATTATCTAGATATCCGAATATGGGATGAATTCCTTTCTGATGACTGTATACAAGGAAGTGGGTTAAGCAAAGACAATAAGGAATGTTGAAGGAATTGAGACATAGTAACCGGAAAAATAATTTGAAATAAATGCGCGAAAACTATTTTGTAGGGGGTGGGACTGTGTGCGAATGATAATCAATGAGTTCATCTCTTTGCAGCGAAATATTTGCAATTCAAAACGGATTTGCGGGAAGAGGCAGAAAAGTGTGGAGGAGTGCGAGAATGATATATCGACCAATAAAAAGCAATCAAAGAGATCAACACACTGTTTGCAACAGTTCGATGAAAAAATGCACGGAACTGACAGCCGAAGAGGAACGAAAAGAAATGCACAATGAGCACGGGAGAATAAGACAAAAAGAACCTGTTCACGAGAATTGGTCAGATAGGTCAGCTGAGAAGGATTGTGAGTGTACCGGAGATAGAATGAGGTAAAAGGAAGAACACCGAAAAGAGAACAAAAAATGAGCGCGCACGCGCGAAATTTCTCAGCTGGCAAGTGCGCAAGAAGGAAGGGCTTGAAGGGAGGGAAAAGGGCGATTGTAAGGGTGTGTATGCGAGGCATGGAAAAGTGGGTGGGGACAAGGGTCGCCAGTGAGCAGCAGTCCGTCAGTCAACCCTCCCGCGCGCGCGAGAGCCCCGCGAGCACTACTGCATTCCTAGAGTGTGGTGGGTAGTGCACACACACACATACACACATAAAACGCCCTTTGAAAGACACTCGACCGGCTGAGCGATGGGAGGAGTTTTCCCGCCGGCTGATAGGAAGGAATGAGGAAGGTCACTAAAGAGGCACCCATCTTCCTTTCGAACGGCACCTCCTCTCACCAAGGACAGTGCCACTTCTGCAGACGGCAGATGGAAAGAGAAGAAGATTTCTCGTCGCGGGAAAATAAGGAGGATGGGAAAGGAAATAGGGAAGTAGTAGAAGGAAGGAAGGAATGATTGGGGCGTGGCCTGGTACCACCTGCGTGAAGGCATCATTTCCCGCGCGCGCACACGCGCACGGGAAGATAGAGAAAGAGAGATCACAGAGTGGTACGTCTTCGTTTTTCTTTTCGTGTCATTTCTTCTCCAGCTGGGTGGTCTGTGTTCGACGCGTGACTTTTCGCCCTTGGCGTCGTGCCCGGTATCGACGTCGTATGCACCGTCTTCCCTATGACGACGACCACCAGTGGAGACGACGATAAGAAGCGAATAATAGCAATTTACATCGCCTCCCACTAAGTCTTTGAAGGAAAAACGAGCGAAATGAAAAGGGGAGGAAGTGACTGTCGGTTGGCGACCAGCCAACACTCACACAACAATTGTCATGATGGGCATTTTTGCACTTTTTGCGTGTACTTTTAGAGGCGCCATCTTCTTCGCCCTTCTTCCGTTAGAATAAAGACACATAAATCGCCTGGGCCCGTCGAAATGTGAATGTCGGATGTCGTTTTGACTGCCACTAACACACACAAAACTGCCTACCTAGTGGATGATGGGAGGTCTACGTCCTTTTCAGTTTGCCGGTGGTGGGGATCTTTCAGTGGAAAGTGTGAAAGAGGATTTAGTGAGACCGTGACTAATACCAAAAGAGGTGAGCGGGTGAGATAAACTACTACACATAAATATAGGATACCGAGATTCAACAGAACAACAGGAAGTGTTGGCAATGCGCCAAGATCAGATATTGAAGAACGTGCATTAAATAGGAAGAGCTGGAAGATTTAAATTTAGGGATTAGTAAAGAAACTGACCAGAATGGGATAGAGATCTTTTAACTAGACTAGTAGTGTGCAGATCATCTAATCCATGTAATACTGGACGTGATTTCAGAAATTTGCGAAAATAAGAAAATCAGGCTTCTTTCTATGCTTCAGTCATGTGCAAAGCGCGAGCACCGCTTCAAAAGAAGTCCTCTCATTTCTTATTCAAGAAGTCAGGGCAAATGACAACCACGCAATTCAGTGAAATTAAGGCAGAGATTTGATGCAGGTGCTCTTATCCGCGCGGCGGTGCGAACTGTTGAGAACTCACTATTTCTTCTAGGAGCAAAGAGCGAAGAACGATGTACCGACCCGCCCATACGAATTTAGTCCACTTGCACACACACACACACAAGGAATGTATGCGGGTTCGTTTGATTTGGAACGAAGCCAAGAGAGAGGAGAGATGAGGAGATTTAGGCACAAAGGTTATACAAATACAGGACGAGAAGTCGGCAACAACGGTTAGGGGAGCTCAAGAATACACTGTATTAGCTGAGCACTGGTATGTCGGTTAATGTGTGCATTCCAATTTGGCACTGATCAAGCTTATAAGAGTAGGCGGCGGATATTTGTACGTATGCTTCAGCTGTTTCCGATAAACCCAGGCGGGCCTCTTGTCTCGGATTACGGGACTACAGTAATCGTGAAGATACATCAGTAACATGGCTAGGCAAACCTACTATAGGGCACCTGACATAGTTCATCACCACTTCTAGTACAGATTATGACAGCTGTTACTACTGATGATGCATTATGAGAATGTAAAAGAAAGAGAATCCACAAGCTTTTACCAGATCAAAGTTCTCGTTTCTAAAAAAGCACGAAAAAACAGAGAAATAGAGAAAAGTAAGACGAACTTTTGTCACTGACGAGGACTAAACTAAAAACGAAATGAGAGAGCAGAAAAATGAGATGAGCAAGAGATTGAGGGAGTGGTGATCCAAGGAGAAGCTTTACACTACACTTCCCGGGAGCCGTATTCTCCACCTTTTCTATCTCTCTTTCACAATCTACCACTATAACAGAACCAACTAACTGAGAAGCTCTTTGAAGAATGCAGGAGCACCAGCATCCTGAAGATGAGAAAAAAGAAAAGAGAACAACTCATCAATCACATGACTTTTTGGCTCCACCCCCTTCGTGCAAAACTTCTTCAACCCTCCTCTTCCGGCCGCCATGATGGCGGTGATGACGTTATGCTTAGAGTGCAAAATGGTTGGCTCCATAAAGATACCGCTAAAAAACAAGAAAGCAATACACAACACATTTTACATGGGCAGACGGTGCGCAAAAAGTGAGAGTTGCACTATTAATATTACTACTACTTCGCAGTATACGGTACTGTTTGTACTCTTGTCTCTCCTTCTCTCAATCCTTTCCACAGTTTGTTTGTACTTGTTGGAAGGTGCCAGGTGGTGACAAGCCCGTTCGGCGTCTCGGCGCCAGTACTCGCGCAGTGGACCCAACCGAAGAAAGTTCAAAAAAAAAAAGAACAAGAGAAAGAGAGATTCGGAGAATTGCAACATTTCAAGTAGCTAGCACTTTCTACCACATGCTCAAGACTCGTGAAAAAAAGGCAACAAAAAAAGAACGGAGGTTTTGCTCGATATAGAGTTAAGGCTTCCAAAATAAGAAAGGATTCCCTACATCCAAAAAAGCAAGCACGTGATAAAAGTATGTCAGTCATTATTTTCTTCCCCAGAATGAGAAAAGGGAGGAGAGACAGAGAAATAGTAAGAAAGAAAGGGAGAAAGTAAGAGGACAGTGACAGTGTGCTGAATGAGACATTGTGTTGATACTACACCGGCTGACTGTCAGCTGATTGGTAAAAGGGGTAGTGGAAAGCAGCAATAGCACATACACGATACATCATATGAACCTCCCTTCTTGTGTCATTGCCCTCCCAGTTCTACAAGAGAGAATAAACGAGACACTGCCCAGCTGATGATCGCCGTGAGATGATTCTGATTATGAAGATTGGCTGCAGAAGAAATAGGCGGAAAACGAGAGGCAGAGGGAAAGACAATTGCGCTAGAAAAGGAAATGACGGAAGAAGACAGAAACCCCTAGATGAAATTAGTTGAGTTCTATGATTATACTTGATGGTCTAAGTTCAAATCGTGGAAGAGTATGATTATTGAATAATATTCTTTAAAAAAACAATATGATTTAAAATTGTTTTTTTTTCATAAACAGCGTACACAGCGTAGCCTCCCATTGTCAATAATTGTAGCTCATGACCCCTGACCTCACATGCACCGTTATCTTTTACCTTTATGATATTATCTGCGCGGAATGAATGCGAGGGCCGTCGCGCAATACCCTTTGATTTATTACTTTGGTCTTTTGGTCTACCGAGAGGGTTCCCCAAGGCGGACACATTGAACAGACTAATAAAATTTGTGCATTCTGTTGAAAATGTATCAGCTGGCGAATAGATAGGTGAGTGCGTGGAGTACGAAAAGGTCCTGGTGGCAGTTGCACCCTGGGAGCCTACGGAGATCAATGATCGGATGTAACATTCAAAGATTTGTTTCGTACAATTTCTTGCGGTTGCTCTTTGAAAGCTTCCCACTTCTCCAGACAAGAACAGTTGCGTAATTGCAGCCATCTTATCAAGAAAGACACAGATAAAACACCTATGATGTCGGCAGTAGCTATTTAAAGTTCCAAGTAGACTCCAAACCAAATAATTATTTCTACATTCATATCTGGATGCGTTCAGGGCGCCGGTTTCTTACCGGGCAAACGACTTGACAGACGGGTGCGGGAAAGACAGAGGGAGAGTGATGGTGGCCCAGCCAAAAAACAATAACAATTCCTCGCATTCCGAGTCACATGAGAATAAGCATCTAGTAGTAGCAACTGAGACATGAGAACCCGTTTGGTCGAGAACGACATGAAAGTACCCTCACACCAAACTTCTGCGAAAATAATATGTATTTACTTGAAATTGTGTTAATGAATGTGTTGTCACGTGCGGTGGACGGGTTCGTAGCATATGAACAACGGTTCATTTCTCTTGTGTGGGTCACCAGAAAAAAACCATAACTTCGATGAGAAACTGACGAGGGGAGAGAATGTGAATGAATGAATGAGTAGGTTCGTTTTTCGCTTTTTCTCTTGTGCACTTTAAAATATTATTTATTCTGTCAGTAGCCACTACGAAATAAGGAAGAGGAAGTAGCGGAAGAAAGAAGAACGATGACAGAATGCATTTCTAAAACAAATGTGCTTCTGAAGGCATGCCCTTCATCGTCTTATTTTTCTCTCGCGATAAGTCCTCTTCCAAAACCAATTCACTTCGTGACCAGATTCGATTATATGGCCACCTTCCCGTCGTCCTTTTATTCAGGCTCTCCAGTAAATGGAATAAATTACCGATTCATTTAGTGGGGAAAACTCTATTAAAGTACAGACGATAGTTGGAAAAGAGAAAATAGTACTAGGTTGATGTAATAGGAAAGTATCCAACGATATTAAGCTGATACGAAGTAATGTTGATTTAAAAATAAATTATGTAACAGCTACGGTAGCGAAACAACGTAGTTCTCCTTGAAAATGAAACTACTAGTTCAGCCGAGTTGTGTTATTTTTGTTGAGAACAAAGAAATGTGATTATGCAATCTGTCGATGTTCGCAGAGAAGTAGTCCTCAGAAAAAAGGACTGATATATTTTGGAGGACCAAGCCGAAAGCAAAATGTACACCACAACAACCAGCTGCACACAACACAAACGTCCTGCTTTTTCCGAACATGGGCGGAGTTCTGGCACGGCGCCAGCGGCGCTCGAGCTGGCAGTGTTCTGCGTCGAGCGGTTCTCCTTTCTGCCTCCACTAGACACAAGAAGCTGACGAGCGTACGCACGAAAAATCCATCAAAAGCAGCGTCGTCGCCACGTTGAACTGACGACGTTATGGTGCTCCTCTGCGCCAAGAACGAGAAAGAGGGCGGCGCCATCCGCAGCAGAACGTGAAAACTCTTTTGGAGAGAAAAACTCTAACTGTGTGGTGGAGTAATGCTGCTCCCACAGCCTGCCACGGAGAGCGTAGAACACCCCACTAGGAACATCACAACGAACAACAACAACAAAAACCAAGTAGAAGAGAAGATATCTTTCTTCAATTTCTTTTAGCTTTCACTACGTTTGCGCATTGAAGACGCAGACATTCTCGGGAATGTGGAAAAAGAAGAGAGAAGAATATAACGAACATTGGAGAGAGTGAATGGGCGATTTCATCGAAAAACATGGGGTCGTTGTTGGCACTCAGCCAACTTGATGGACACTGCGAGAAGCAAATCACAGCCCTCCCAGTGCGGGAATGCAGTCAAGCGTGCGGGGAGATCCGACGACAAACTACGTAAAAATGAACAAAAATACCAATGAATAGAAGACGATTCAGAAATCTGCTACGTTTCAAAGTGTCGTTTCATATTGATTTCCTGCTTTTGCATCGCAGGAATTGCCATATGACCCTGCATATAGCCTAATTAGCCAAGAAACATATAAGATGATTGTGTCAACATCGCTCATATCGATGATGTGACCATGCTAGCCGCCTCCTGGCACCTCATCTCAGCTGACTGGCCGCGCGCCAACAACCAGGTTAAGACGATCACATTCTTTCGCTTGTTCTGTCTTTGAGTCCTAACCGACCATCTCTACCATATGACCCTTAATTAGCAAACAAGCAGTACCGGGGGGTTCGTCGTGATGTTGATGCTAACAATATACTTGCCTAAGATTGGCGGACTCTCTGGATTCACGTGATCGTTGCCTGTTGACGACACAACCGAAAATTGTTAGCGGGGGAATGAGGATGAAAGGGAACACACAACAATGATGCTGCTATCTTTTCCGCAGCGAGGAGGCAATGAAAAAACTCCTGCTACCTACAACGACTGCTATCTCTGCAAATTCTTGGAACACTCTCTCAGCATTCTTCCGCCTACCCAAACCGATAAATCTTCGTTTCCACGACTTTCAATAGTTTTTACAGAACGATTTCCAAGTGTTCAATTCACTTTAGGACATTCAAATACAAACTTTCGGCGCGAAACATGCGGGTGTAGGTCAAACAATGAATCATATGGCGCCTATGATTCATCGAATCGGTTTTTCTTCATACCAATACTACCACTGTGACGCCGTCCTAAATAAAAACATCAACGTCACTTTTTCCCGCAAAGTCAGCACTATAGCACACAGCGCGCATACACAAATATATGCTAAGCGCAAGCATTTTTTACTAGTCGTCATTATTTTCTTGGCGGACACTCGTGCGTCTCTCACCACCCGCTTCTTCACGTGACGGAGACCCGGGAATGGTCAGCATCATCTCACAGCTTCTCTACTTCCCCACTCACGTCGTCCATTCGGCTATGTATTTTTCTTCATTTTATGCGGCTGCAAAATAATACTTTCAGACTTTTTAGATGAGATGGTGCTCTATCGTGTTAGGACTTGGCACCGATCCAGATTTTCACCACGAAATGATGAAAAGGGAGACTTTGAAGGGCAGAGAGGATGCAGGTGAAATTTGATATGAGTTCACAAAGAAACGAATGTAGCGGCAGTTTGAGAGAAAAGGGCAAAACATGGCTAAAAGTTCACACCGCTGCTGATTTTGTTTCTTGGGATCAACAGAAAGAAAACAAAAAACGACGCACTTTGCTGACGTAGAAAAAGAAACAGACATGCTCCCGGAACTGGCAAGAAGATACACAGCTTCAAAGTTCTATGCTCGTCTATCTAGTTTGAAATATTTCATTTCGTAGGCACAACTAAGGCCAATAACAGCTTCAGCGCACCGTTTATGGCTCAATTCATCTGGCATTGGGCTCAGCTTGGCTCCTAATCGTAGAAAGCTAAAGTCAATCCAAAGGGGTCGTTCATTCATCTATTCTATTCTATCCCATTCCATTAAGATCCTCATTTGAAACGCATTAGGTCCACGGATCCTGGTGGTATGGGTGAAAGTGTGAAGAACTCAATAAATCAAGGGGCACCACTATGTGCTTCAATATTTCATCAAGTCATAGAAGAATGAAAACGATGAAGAGGATCAAAAAATCGCTCTATTTCTAACTGCGTCAGTAAAATGAGAAGGAAAGAGTGGAAGCAGCAGTTGTTTCAGGAGTATTTTTTTGCAAAGTGTTGTACATTTTATACTCTTTCCGGTCGGTTTTGAATCTTCGTCATTTTTGACATCTAAGATTCTGCAAGTTTCAGGAAATTCCTGACCTAGTCTGTAGTGAAATTAACTGTTTCAATAAGCTGTTCAAATTTTAAGATTTTCGTTAAATCATGTTCTTTAAGGTTATTAATCTTATGGGCGTATGAAAATTAAGTTTGTAAAATGTCGCAATTGAGGCAGTTATTGCCTAACAAAAAATACATCATGTAATATCGGGGGCGAAGAGAATTCCCAAACAACGCATCATAAAAAGTCAACAAATACACGAGCAGACTCGAGAACCATGTGTGTCTATATAGAACACGTGCTCTACTCCCATCATCCCTATTCAGCTCTTAGTGGGATCTCCCTACTCTAAAACAGATGATTGATCATATTGCTTCGTGGATGAGTGGGCCGCCGAATGAGTGTCCTTTCAAAAAGTACTCATTTTAGAGGCTACTAATAAATAAACAAACTCGCATCATAGATGCCGTACTTGTTCTCTTCTAACTGGCTTCTGATTCCAGTAACATTAGAGAGTTGGCAGACTAGAGATATTCAGCTACTCTCTAAAGAGTGCCGACCACAACAACAACTAAAAAGGTTAGACCGTGGAAGATGAGAAGGGTACGTTGACCTTTCCGTTGAGCAACCACGAGACATCTTTGTATAGGGCAAATGCTTTTCATTATTGAGGATGGCATGGGAGTAAAACTAAAAGAAATGGAGTTACTGCCAATAATATTCGATTCGGAACCTAATATTGGCATGTCTAGACAAAACAGATAGATGTTCGCAACATTTAATAATTTTAAATTAGTTTCCATTTGTCTACAACTAGCCAGTACGAAGACGATCTAGTATGAAGACAATTCATTGGAAACAAGAGTGTAACGAACTCATATTTCGTCTGCAACGAATACTTTACTTTCGAATTGTTGTTTCGGAGAAAATGATTTTGCAAGAGCGAAACCTGCTCATGAATGTTTGCTCATTATTTGCAATAGATCACGTGGCTTTTTATTCGCACGAGGCAGTTGGGTCTCATTGCTAAATTTATCAGTGTTTGAACTAGAAACGTGAAAGTGTTGCAAAATTTGTCACGATCAAAGTATTGACAGTAATCTAGCATGGCTAGGTGTAACCGAGTGAACTGATTTATTAAATTCAAAAAGTGAAAAGTGAAGCTAGAAGTTCTTGTTCAATGTTTTCTAGTCTTCGCGGTCACCGATGTAGTCGTCGTCGTCGGGCCACATCAGAGGCACCAGCAGTTTCATCGACAACATCATTGGCGCGCCAACTGTCACATGGAACACTGCCTGACTGACACAAACAACCTACTTACACTCTTTTGCAGAGTATGCCAAAATTTTGATGGGTTCTATGGGTCATAGAAAAAGGAAAACCGAGAGAATCTTATGATTGAAATCGAAATGATGGCTTCTAATACTATTCTAGTACTCTCGTTTTTTCTGTGATAATTGCTGATGACGGCAGCACTTTCCGGATTGTTTGTCATAAAAGCACGAGGTGGTTCAGATCTAATCGATCTATAGAACAACCATGTATTAAACTGAAGAGGTTTCCCGTGAGGGATTGGTAAGCAGATTCGAATCAGGAGTTTTTTGAAATGAAACAGTGCAACTTAGAACCCAGCTGACCTGAAAGTAAACTTGTAATAATGATCTCATAGGGTCATAAATTCTCGGTTCTGCACCAGGGGTGTGCGGCAAATGGAAAAAATTGCCGAGCTCGGCAAATCGGCAATTGCTGGTTTTTCAAAATTTGCCGAGCTTGGCAAATCGGCAATTGCTGGTTTTTTCAAATTTGCCGAAGTCGGCAAATCGGCAAATTTGCCGAGCTCGGCAAGTCGGCAATTTTCGGCAAATCGGCAAATTTTCCGCACACCCCTGTTCTGCACTTCAAAGATTCGTTCCTCTTTCTTCCATTCTCAACCATTCATTAGACAGATGACTCAGTGGCGACCTCATGGCTGCGTGCCTGGCACCATGTACCATTCATTGTCGCCAGGGCGCGAAAAGACAAGAAGGCCACCGCATGGCTCTCAAGAGAATGAGCCAGATGTGGTTTGAAATGTGCAACGCAGGTGTGTGCATTATTCGAAAATTTTAGGTCCGATGCTTTTCTTGTAAACATACCATTTTGAGAGACGTTTCTGGACTCGGCTCTGTGTAAATTAGGTGGGAAATAGAGTGTACAAAGTAAACTGTATCTATACAGTATCTATATGGTCACTAACTTTCTCATTAAGTTAATATGATAATTGTATTTATGCCTGATGCCAAGTTGGTTATCAGAGTATCATTTCACAACGGCAACAATTCCAGCTGAAAGTGGCGTCTGGTTGGCGCCCTACTTTCAATCATCACAACGCGTCGTGCTTTTTCGATTCTTGCAGAAAAAATCGAGTTTGCAAAGACGTCACGCTCTACCCGAAAATAACGGCGTGACGTGTTTGACGGAAGCTACAAGTACAAGATAGTACTACGCACACAAAACGAAAAGAAACAATGGAAGAGGAGGAAAAGAAGTGATAAGAGAAAGAGAAAAAAGAGTTAGCGGAGGTCGGATGGGTGCACCCAGGTGTGGTGCTGATAATTCGGGTAAAGCGATAGAAAACGAATGATAAAGGGAGAGAAAACAGTTGCAAAAATGTTGCGTAGCGATTATTTAACAGCAATGCAAACATGGAGTTCCATACGGTATTTCTATTTGTGCTTGTGCGCAGCCGTCGGAAGCAATGACGTCCAAGGATCGAGCTTCTGCGGTGCGTGCGTGGGAGAATACAAAAACTGAGAAAATTCCGAAAATGGCTCTGAACTGTTGGATTCTGCAGTTTTTCCTGCAAATTTTGCGCGAGACGCAAACATTTCGCTACACCATGCTCCCTTTTCCGCAATCTAAATTCGGAGCGCGCGAACGCTACGGTACCTGCTCCAATTGACGCGAGAGCTTCAAAAAAAAGTCACATGAACGTCTTGAATCGTGACGACAATGGGGCGCCAGACGCGACACTGAGAGGCCGAGGAATACATCTCGCAACAATCGGTGAGAACGTTTCGTGGAAAAAGAACACAACTTTGATCTTCAATAGATCAACTCGTCAGACTACGTACATACCATAAGAAGCATGAAGTCTAATATTCAGACAGCCGTATATTATGCAAATGAACGCTATAGATGACAATGCCGAGTTACGTTTTATTTACAGCAAAAATGCAATTGTTCGAATCTGTCTAGGCTTTTAATGAAAATTCAAACTATAGGTGTTTGTGTCAACAAGCTCCCACCAATACCAGATCCATTGCAACTTTACATGCCGACCTCTATTTTCTCTCAATCGAGTCAGATTGGCCCGTTGCCAATAAGAAGAACTTCTTTCAAAGAGCAGCTTTCTCGAGTGGATCAGTTCTAACATAAGCTTCACAGTTGTCGGTGATGATTGGAGAAGAAGTGGTGAAAAGAACATGATGATGATTAATGAGCGGAACTAAAATTTGACGAGACTACATGCCTAGAGAAAAAGAAGAAAGAGGACAGATACGAGGTGATTTGATTGGAAATGAGTGCGAAGTGCCAGGATCAATGTCGTGCACTCGCTCATCACTGATCATCCAGTGTATATACACTTCGGGACATCGTAGATCAACATAATTCCTTCGTGCACCGGTGTACCTGTCCAACTTTTAGTAAATACAGTACTAAATGATGACCTTCGATCTTATCTACTACTTCGAAACTTCAATTTCACATAGTAGACATTATGCTGAAGGGTGGGACGATGCGGTTAATAAGTGTGCTAAATATTATCTAAATACCAACTTGTTAGGCGTTTATTCAAAAAAAAAAGGAAGAGAAACATTCAATTTTTGAAACTTTCTGTGTATGAGATTTTCATTGTTCCTAAAATATTGCACTAAAACGTGGAAGACAATGTCATATACGCCAAGGAAATTCCCAAATCATGACTCGTGACAAAAAATTCTTATGAATTCATAGTTCAAGCTGTCATGATCTCACAGATTGATTTTGTTCAGCGGGTTCAAAACCTATAGATCGATCGCATTAAAAAAGAAGAAACCTGATTATCATAACCCTCATTTCGAAAAACGATATTCGAGCCCGTATAGAACCACTTAGTATCCTAACCACATTGTTATACTCGCCATAAAAACAAGGCCAATATTGTATTCATTTCATCCGAACATGCTCCGTGCACAAAACCGAATCTAATTACCAATGTAAATGCGATGTTTCCATTTTTTCTGTACTCTTTGCCAAAGAAGAAACAGGTTGAAACAGTGAAAAGTAAAGTCATGGCAAAATTATTTAAAACATAACAAGTTTACGTCCTACAATATTACGGTAATTTATGCTCTACGCCAGCGCAGATACACTCAACTGAGTCGCTCAAAATTAAATAAATTGATAACAGTAGATTTTCCGAAAAATATTTATGCCAGCACCAATTTGAAATTTTTAATGGGATTTTAGAGTAGAAGTCACATTACTGGACGTTGACTGAGCATCTACCGCGCATAGCTAAATGAGAAAGTCTCCGTGAATATAATAGAACACTGTTGACCGCCCGAAAATTATATATCGTTTTCAATTTAAGAAAAAAACAAATTTGTATAATTTCATTATCTGCCACTTTCTGAGAATTCAATCTGTATTTTATTATGCTTTCTACCTCTTGAATGTGTCGGCAATTTCAAAGGATTCGGACTAATGAACTTTCGAAGAGACTGCTTTCAAAAAGTCACATGAAGTTTTTTTTATAGTTTCACGACAGCAGACAATATATTTCCCGGAAATATGATTATGTTTCGAGAGACGTCATTTTTAGTGCTCTCTTATCGTTTCTAGAATTTTGCATCCATTTCAAAACTGTATGAGATGATTCTGAAAGAGGGGTTTTTGGGTTGTGAGTGCACTTTTTTAACATCTGTAGAAAGCTCATTCCGTCTTGAGGATAGTTGAAAATAGTCGAAATATTGGTGAATAATCTTAAAACGGGAGATCTAATTCAATCCTTTATCTTCTCTTCCCCAAATACATTCCTTCTTCTCGCCATCTTTGAAAAACCATGGAAAGACACAAACAGTTATTCTAGGCGGAAAACACAGTATGTCGCTCATATGCAGATAGTGTGGCCTTATAGTGATAGTGAAAAACGACGAAAAACCATATGATGATGATAGGTTGAAAAGCGACACAACGCACAATTTGTCACGTGTATATTCTATACATACACTAGAGGTACGCATTGCGAGTATGATAATACACCCTCTCTAGGGCCACTTCCAGCCGGTTACATTCCTGAATTGGGTGAAAGTCCACTATTCACACTTTGGTCTCGCCATATGGAGAAGAAGCGTGTAAAGTGAATGAATGTAGATGTGAAGAAGGGGTTTCCTACAAAAAGGAAGTAATTCTTCACTGCGAAAGAGGAAGTGAAACTGTTTTTATTGAATGTGTGAGAAACTTAAATGACGAAGATCTAGTCACCTCGCAAATTGGGCATCAATGAACTGATCGTGTCTCAAGAAAGATAAATGTCCATTTTTAAGATACAAATGATATCGGAATGAGGAAGAGAAACAATAAAAATGAAGAAGCGCAAGAGGTTTTCGTATTATCAAAGAACGCTGTTGTATGAAATGATATGACACAGGAAGAAGACAAATACGGAGAATTTTATTTGCGGAAGTTTAACACCGATTTTTTTTGTTGGAAAATGAGGGATCATAGCAGGGGTGGGCGGCAAACGATTTTTTTTCCGGCAAATCGGCAAATTATCGGAATTGAACATTTTCGGCAAATGGGCAAACAGGCAAATTGCCGGAATTGAAAATTTTCGGCAAATTGCCTGAATTGAAAATTTCAGACAAATGGGCAAACCGACAAATTGCCGGAATTGAAAATTTCCGGCAAATGAGATACCGGTAAATTGCCGGAATTGAAAATTTCAGACAAATTGCCGAAATTGAAAATTTCCGGCAAATGGGCAAACCGGCAAATTGGCGGAATTGAAAATTTCCGGCAAATGGGATACCGGCAAATTGCCGGAATTGAAAATTTCAGACAAATTGCCAATTTCAGACAAAAAAATTTCAAAAAGGCACAGTTTTTTGTGTTTCCGTCTTATAAAAAACCCCTCTAAACATTTACGACAAATCGGCAAACCGGCAAAGTTCCGGAATTTAAAATTTCCGGCAAATCGACAATGTGCTGATTTGCCGAATTTGTCTAGGTGCTCGAATTCTGTGACAGGGAAAAATAATTATGAGACATATCTCCCGTAGTTTTAGAAATACTTTTTTAAAATCTTATTAGTTTTCCATACTACAAAAAACTTAAAATCAGAAAATACTGAAGGCTAACTGAACTCGTTCGTTGAATATGTTTTTAAATAATTTGATCAAAATTGAATAAATTTATAAATGATCAACAAGTCCAGTGGTTTGTTTCAAAGTTATTAGAAGGAATTCTGATAGAGTAAACAAGTGATATAGCAGGAATTCAAGGCACTTCCGTTGGAACAACTGCGATTATCATCCATTGCAAAAAAAACTTTGCATTTCTTCTTCAGATCGAATCTTTCGTCCCGTCTGATTTATGACTCTGCTTTGAGTCACCCCATTTTCATTGAAATCGTTTTCTTCGAATCAAAATCAATGATATTTGATCCGAAATAAATACGAACATCATCGCATATCACCGTATACTGTAATCTGACGTAATGTGTTAAAAATTATTCTGGAGACATCAATCAACTAGAATATGTGGTTTTTGATATATCATGGGAAATTCCTTCCCACGAACGGATACGTGTCAAATAGCACTTAGAATGTTGCCAATTAGTCTCTTCCGCTATAGAGCACCTGTTCAACTAGACTACTCGACTTGACGGAAGATATCAAAAACATAGAGTCATCGGGAAAAACACGGTTACACTAAACATTGATACTGAATGTTGTGCTTTGTTTGAGGAAGTGAACAGGAATGAATGGATAGAAAATCAAGCGATAGTCTGTTTGGTATGTAGAAGAAATTAGTTAAGATGAGATCTAGAAGTGCAAAAATGGTACATTTTGGAATACAATGGTTTTTTTTTTGCAAAATGTGGTTTTTAATGGTTTTCAATGATTTAATTTTTTTCAAAAGTTCAAAATAAATCGGAGACCGAATTTTTTCACAAATTTCATTTTTTTTGGCACAAAATCAAAAACCAAAACATTTTTGTTTTTTTTTGTAAAAAAAAAAATGTTTTAAAACGAAATTTTTCTGTGCCCTGCTTGACATCAACAATAGTAAATTACTATAAAATGAACATTAATAGATTATAAAAAATGAAATTGAGATTTTTTCTTAAACATCGGCACATTTATGATCAAACTTCACGAGTGTTCTTATAGAATAACTAAAGAAACTGATGTATGATAACTGTTTGGAACAATAAGCAACAAAATGACAATTTCATTGAATGACGAATTCTGAATTCCAGAAATGGGCGTGCACTTTTTTTTTTGACTAGAATGACGGCAACTATTATGATTTTTTGATCATTCTTCGTTACAATACCTAATTTGCATACGGAAGCTCCTTTTTCACAGTTACAAATTTGAATTTCATGGAAATTCCGACTGTCGACAGTAACTTTCGAAATTCCGATTTTAAAGGTGTGATTTATGATTTTTGTCACCACTGCTTCTGAATCACTTTCATCATATGTACGCAATTTTCTAATTTTGTCAAAAGGGACCATTCCTTATCAGTAAAAACATAATCAGATGTTTAATCAAAGGAAAGGCTGTATAGTTACGGCCACTAATTAGTGCTAAAGAGGTTAACCTTATCTATTCATTGATATTTGCTGCATGGGTCAAGACTACAAAATACAAATATTCAGACAAGGCAGAATTAAAGAAAGGGCAGAAAAAGAAAACCTGAAATTAAAAAAAAAACAACTCACAACTAATTGATTGAACGAACGACAATCCTGTTCCAGTAATTCGATGTATCGACTGGCGGATTCGAATAAAGTCCGAGTTATTCCTGAAAATGTTGATTCTTTGATTATCAAATTATGAAAAGCAAGGCAAACTTGAAGATAAACCATCGCAGAAATGGATAAACGAAATGAAATGTTGAGACACAAAGTAATTTTTTTAACACACGTTTGATAATTTTTCAACAAAAAAGAGTTTTCATCAATTTTTCAATACAGCAAAATGATTAAAATTTAAAAAAAAACATTAAAATAAAATTGTTCGGTTTTTAAAAATAATTCAGTTTAAAAGCAAAACGTTATTTTAATAGAAACACCCGAGTTTAGAATTTTTCACCGCTAAAGGTGAAAAATTTTTTTTAAACAGTTTTGCAACTTAAATATTAAGTTGTTCGGTATCAAAACATCTTTAAATTGAGAAAAAATGCTGAAAAAAACTTGAAAAGCTACTTAAAAACATGTTTTTTCGAATGAGGTCAGGGAAAAATGGGCGGGGGGTTTAGAAGTTTTTGCAACAGTGCCGCGCAGTTTCATCAATATTTTCCTACTGTAGTAAATAAATTTATTTTTACGAATTAGCGAATGAAATTGAATTTACATATTTTTATTTTTAAATTCATACTTATTTGAGATCTTAAATAAATATGAATTTAAAAATTTATTAATTAAAAAAAGATTTTGAAGATACGGGCATCAAAACAGTGCTCTCCTTTAATAAAGATATAGTAAGTTACTTACCGTATATCTTCTATTAATATGGCCTCCCTATTAGACTTGCACTCCCTATTATGGTGCGTCCATAGTCTGCGGAAAAACCGGAGTTCCTCGCTTTTTTTTCCTCAAAATTCAAAAAAGTAGGCGTGGCCAACCAATCAGCTGTTGTTTCTTGTTTTCCCATTGCTCAGCTTAAAATTTTACAGCCTCTAATTGGTTGAGCACGCCCACTATTTTGAAATTGACCAACAACAAAGCGAGAAACTCCTTGTTTTTTTCCGCAGACTATGGACGCTTCCGCACGCGGGAAATTCCCGTTTTCCGCAGACTATGGACGCACCATTAGTATTGCCCCTCGGAGACCTTCCGAAAATTAGTATGGCACTCCCTAATAGTCTTGCGTTTACTCTTTTTATTGCAGGCCCGTCTCGTTAATTTCAGGATTTCAACAAAAAAAATTGCCTATTTTGCTAGTTTTTCACAAAATTTCTACGAGACTGAAGTTTTTGAACTTTTATGTTACAATTAAAATCAAATTTTCTGAATTTTTACATAACGATTCGAGCTTTTTCAGAAAAAAATTAGTAAGCTCAAAGTCAGAAAAATGTTCTGAAAATTAGTATTGCACTCCCTAATAGTCTTGCACTCCCTATTAGTATTGCAAGCGGGAAGACCATCGAAAAATAGTATTGCAGCCATATTAATAGAAGAAATACGGTATTTACAGAGATGATTTTTTTCGCAGTTCATTGCAACAAAAACATTGACTTATCTATTAATTAGGTACTAATATTTCTTCAACACAAGTCGGATGCTTTTTAGTCTTTTCAAATTTAACATTACTGTGCACAGAACTTTATTTTGGTCAAATTTAATTCACAATAAAAACTTATAAGAAAACATTTTGTTCCTTTTAAATTATCAAATTTATCCGTTTACTGGGCGAGAGAAGAAGTTCATACGGGATATTCTAGATAAAACAGGTTGAGAATGTCGAACATGAAAGAGTATCATTCAAACCGGTAAATGAGATAAGTGAAAATACAATTATTTAGAAGAAACTTAGATCCCTTTTCTTGGATGGAGCTGATTTTCCTCTTGCTTTTCCTCTGGTTGATCGTGAAGCTGGAGGCGGAGACGGCGAATCATTGATAATTTCGAATCCATCTGAATCGATTTGTCGCGTTGAAACAACTTTATTGGATCTTCCACGAGTAGTTTCTCGTGAAGCACCTGCTCCTCTGGCACCACGACCTCTACCACGTGTGGTAGGTTGCTTCGAATGTCTCGAGATACTGCTTCCCATTTCTTCATCAGAATTTGCCACTTCATCTTCACTGCCGCTAGCATAATTTGTTCTCGAAGTAGACTGTGGAGGCATATAGTATTGAGGATCGTCTTCATCTTCTTCCATTTCAACATCGGCAACAGGATTCTTGAATCTCTGAAACAATTTTCAAATGTATTTTTTACAAACAATAGAAATTACTTCGCTATCGGCTTTTTTCATATCGTATAAATCCTTGGTGATCAGATCACGGAATTTGTCTAAATCCGATGGATCGTTAATCGGAGGCAGAGGCATCTTTTTCAATGTTTTACGAACAACGTCAATTTGATGCTAAAAATGAAATATTTCTATTATTTTTTAAACAATATGGGAGTATACCATCAAACAACTATCAAAGTTACGATTCGCAGATGTAGCAAGACCACCTTCTTCTATTGCTGAATATTGCTCTAAAGCTCTTCCAATTCCTATCGGTTTGAGCACTGTCATTTGATCCACTAGAGGCTGGTTTATGAAATAGTCGTTAATCTAAAAAATAATATTTGAATGAAACTCGAATAAAACTTTAAAATCTTACGATAGTTTGCAAATTGGTTGCAGAAACTTGTCCCATCTCGTCGGCCATTTCAGTTATATTTTTCTCGTTTTCGGTTTGTAATTTTCCCTCCTTTGGCTTATTATTTTTCTTGATAAAAACCATATCCACTGCGTTTGCCACTACATTTTCATAACGAAGACCAATTCTTTTAGCATTTGCTGGAGTAATATTGAGCCAATCACCATCATAGATCACTTTGAGTCGAATCAAAGGTAATTCAGGTTGCCGTGGTCGTCTCTTGGCTTTCGCTGTTGTAATCATTTCATTTATTTTCGCTTCAATGGCAATTTCATCTATGTATCGGCCATCCGTGTGTTTTGGACGATCAGTTTTCAAAATCGGTCTACTTCCTGGAGGTATTTTATCAAGAAGAAGCTCATCGCAAACCATTGGACGAACTGTTTGAAGAGGAATAGGCTTTGAAGCAAACTTTCTTCCTTTAATCTAAAAACCGATAGTTATATTTAAATTAAAATCGTTAAATCTTATACCTTTATTAGGAATGCATTTTTCTGCAGGGCTTCTTCCGGAGTGAGCGAAGTAGCAACAGTCGATCCTGGTTGAAGAATGTAAAATCCATCACCAACAGCTTCCGATGAAGCAACATATTGAGGATCAGGTTTACATTCGTGTTCGTGTCCCCAAATAAGAAGGTCAAAGAATTGAGGAATCAGAGATTCGGGAAGAAAGTTTCCTGTCGATCGGTGCATGGCTCTCCGTGGACGATTTTGATGGAGGACAAACAAATTAAACCAATCCTCGGCGCCAGCGTTTGGCCGCAAAAATGAAATACTATTATTTTTGAATGCTCGAACAAGACGATCATCTCTTTGACTTCCAATTCCGTATAACGCCAAACGAGTTTCTCCTTTTCTAAGCAAAATTGGTGAAACAATAAACTCCTGAATGTTGCTGTGCTTTCCAAACAGATTTACAAGTCCAGATTCGTGAAGAAGATCAAGAGCAGTAAGTCCTTTTCCTGATAGATCATCATGATTTCCATGAATTGTGAAAATTGGAAGACCGACATTCAAATTCTGATCGTAATAGTTCACGTGACCAAACACACTTTGATTAAAATTGACAGAAGCATCTGAGAGAAACTCCAACGCGATTGGATTCCCATTCAAGCAATATTGACGGAGCAATTGTGTAACACGATGTTGAACTTCTCTAGATGGATTATTTTCATGAAAAAGATCTCCTCCAAGTAAAATCATATCGACTTTTTGTTCAGTGGCAATTTGAAGCACTTCTTCAAAAGTGTTGACGGCATCCATATGACTGAAAATTTGATATTTTTTTTGAGACTTTATGTTCCAATAAAACTCACATGTTGGCTTTATTTTCTCCATAACCGCAATGAATATCAGTGGCAACGAGAATTTTGATGATGTCCTCAGATTCGTCATGAGCTGGCTCGTCTCCCTCGTCGAGACTGAAATAAATGTTTGTGATATTTTCGTCAAAATCAAAACAACGTACTCTTCAACCATAGTGTCGTTGGCAGCATCTGGCCTTTGTGAGCAGGGAACCTCGTCATCGTCGAGATGATCCTAAAATATTGACATTCACTTTTTTTTTAATCTTTAAAAATAATTTTTTTAATACCTGATTTCGGGTACGCGAAGATGCTGGCTCTTGACTATCTGGTACAAAGTCGTCAAAACTGTCATCACTGCCACACATGGCTCTGAAAGAAATATTGAATAAATGTTAACGATTTGTAAAATTGCGAAATTTAACAAGAAACTTTATGTTTCAGAAATATTTAGCGGCATAGCGCTACCAAACGTTAGCATTTTTTGCAATTTTCTATTTCCGGAAGAATTTTACCTTATGAAAATACGTTCTACAGTGAGAGAGTTATATTTTCGGACTTTAAACTGAAAAATGAGTTTGAAAAAATAGTTTGCGCGCGTGAAAACTTGAATTGGCCTAGAAACCTTTCCCGTGGCCGACATTATTCTGAGAATGTACTCCTCTCGAACAACATATAAACTCGGCGCCAAAACGTTTTTGTTTGCAAAATAGGCTGTCATTTCAGTATTTTCATCAGTTCGCACTTATTATTCTTATTCAATTGCTGACCAGATTTGAATAAATCACTTTTTAATATTCATTTTCTATATTGCAGAAATGAATCCCGAGCGGCAGGAAACAATATCGCCGAAAAATGTGCCGTTTCAGCCTGTTCCTACGCCAAATCAACAGAGTCTACAATCTCGCATGTTGGAATCCAATCAAGCTGTTCCAGATGCATTTCAAAAAGTGAGTCAGATTTTATTCATTGTTTAGACTGAGAAATATCAGGTTGCAGCTTGGAATCACTATAATGCAGTAGCAACACCGCCAATCGGAGTTCCTCAAACTGCGCGCCCTCCATCAAATCAATCACCACATCCAAATCCACCAGGCTATCCATATCAATCGCATCAACAACAATTTCACCCATTAGCAATAGCATTCCAGCAGCCGTTTGGATTACCGCAACAAGTGATCTACCCTCCACCACCACCAGGTTTTACGCCACATCGTGTTCAAGTATCACCCGTCGGACTTTTGGGACCTCCCGGATTCTTTCCGCAATTTGCCGGCTCAACAACTTCTCAAGGAAATCCATCAGAAGTTTCAGTCCGAACGAAATCTGCGGAGGGAACGACAGGTCCGATTGCTCCTTCTATCACTACAAAACCTACATCCACCATTCAAGTTGCACCTCCACGTGACCCAGTCGCACCTACGACATCATCTTCTGGAATCACCAAAAAGCCTGAAAATGGTGAATTTTCGCTAGTAAAAACGATTTCGGGACATACTAAGTCTGTATCTGTGATAAAGTTTTCGTATTGCGGAAAGTATCTCGGAACTGGTTCAGCTGACAAGCAAATAAAAGTATGGAACACCGTTGACATGACGTACTTGCAAACTGTAAGTAGGCTTTTTCATGCAGCTGTTATGTATTTTATTTCAGCTCGCCAGTCATCAACTAGGAATAAACGATTTTTCATGGAGTTCCAATAGTCAGTTCATAGCATCAGCTTCTGATGATACTACTGTCAAGATATTTGATGTTATCAGTGGAGCTTGTCTAAGAACAATGCGTGGTCATACTAATTATGTCTTCTGCTGCAGTTTCAACCCTCAATCATCATTGATCGCATCTGCTGGATTTGATGAAACAGTTCGTGTTTGGGATTTCAAAACTGGACTCTGTGTTAAATGTATTCCTGCTCATTCGGATCCAATTACATCTATATCGTACAATCACGATGGAAATACAATGGCTACTTCATCATATGATGGATGTATTCGTGTATGGGATGCAGCTAGTGGTTCCTGTCTAAAGACACTTGTCGATACAGATCATGCCCCCGTTACTTTTGTATGCTTCTCACCAAATGGAAAATATTTGCTATCGGCGCAACTTGACAGGTAAAAAATAATATGAAGTAACATATGGAAAAGTGAATAATTGTTTGTTTTTCAGCAGTCTCAAGCTATGGGATCCAAAAAAGGCGAAACCATTGAAATATTACAACGGTCATAAAAACAAAAAATATTGCCTTTTTGCAAACATGTCGGTCCCACTTGGAAAGGTAAATTTTTTAAAGATCTTGAAAGTGTCGAAGACTAAGCCTGGGCCACAAAGACAAATAAAATAGATAAACGGCCGACATATGCAATATATAATGATAACTCAATTAGAATCCAAATTTTTGGTTACTGTAACAAGTATAAATGGGCGAAATTTCGGACTTTAAATAACGAAATTTGACGTTTTTTTTTCTAATTCTGACCGGCCATAAATTTTTAAATAAAAAAATTTCACCATTCTTTAAATAGTAATTTTGTGTAGATCTAGTCAGCTTCGAACGTTCAACTTTTTGAAAAATATGTCCATTTTGTTAAAAAGAATTTCCGTACAACAAAGCCCCAATTTCCAGCATATCATCAGTGGTTCTGAAGATGGACGTATACTTGTATGGAGTATTCAAACAAAACAAATCGTACAAATATTGGAAGGTCATACTACTCCCGTTTTGGCAACGGATTCTCATCCAACACTCAACATCATTGCTTCTGGTGGACTAGAGCCCGACAACGTTATTAGAATCTGGCGTCGAAACTAGAATTAAAAATATAGAAAATAGCACTGACTGCACTTTCAAACTCTTTCATTTGTATCATGGTTTTTTATTTTCCCCGTTTCTTTCATCAACTGAAATATGATCTCGGTTGTCTTTTCTTGTAGCATATTTTAAGGTTCGATATCAATTCAGATCTCCTCCTCATCACATTACTAAATATTTATTCAAGGAATATACTATTTCTATTTTGTACTATGTTGACAATAAATGGCTCAATGAACTATCGATTTTCAGTTGTTGTAGGAGCCATGCTCCAATGTTCTCTTTGAATTTTGAGTCGATCTCATTCAGTTCACCGATCACTTTCCGAACTCTTTTATCGTCCTGAAGTTAAACATATTCAAAATCTAGTAAAATGCAAAGGGCAATTACCATAAAAAACTCGTAAGCTTCTGCTTTCATAGTGGCATCCTTGATCTTTTTCACAAGTTGTGATGGAGATCGAGAGTCGTTTCGATTCTTAAAATTCTAAGATTTTTAGAATAATTTTTCGACATTCCTACCGCTTTGTAGTTTAGATACTCAGTTTGTAGAGATACAACCCGATCCAAATAAATTAGTGATCGTTGTTCATAATGAGAATTGGATGCGGTTTTACGACAATTCCAGTACTCTGAAAATAGTGTTTCTTGGTTCAAAATGTTTATTATGGAGACGCAGAAAAATGCCCCTTTTGAAATCGTGCTCCACGGCCACTTCAATAAGTTCCGCCCTTGAACCATTGGTCTCGTTAGGCATTGGCGGGAAACCCAGAAGTTCAAACGTTTTCAATTTTTTCTCTAATTTCAAGCGTTTTTCATCGTTTTGCTATTTTTCCCGTTGTTTCTAATAGTTTTTAGGCCGAAATAATGTTTTAAAGAAATGAAAATGCAAATTGAAAAATTGAAAAGGTGAATAAGGTTTTTTTGAAGGAATTATATTTTTCACCGTTTTGCCATTAAATACCTAACGGGATCCATCATTCTGGGGGCAGAGCGTTTTCAATTGGCTGTAGAGCGCGTTTCTATGAAGAATGGAAGAAGGGTTATCTTTGCGTCCCTATAATATAACTCACGTTGAAACATTTGTTTAATCTCTGGAATATCCATCAATTCCTTCTCGCTTTTCCCCAAAAATCTTGCGGCATTCAACTTGACAGAATCTTCTACTGATTTAGTAATCAACATATTTTTCAAGACAACAGTATTAACCGTACATTGTGATTTCAATCCATCCAGCATTGACTTGCTTTTTTCCAAAGTTTCATTTGATTTTCTTCGATATTCTCTCATTCTAGTAGCATTCCACATTTTTTGCTCGTCCTCTGTCATTATATGACCTGGTTTTTGCCAAGGAATCTGAGTTGTCTTCAGATCATCAATCATTGCAATAAAGTTTCGATCGACTGGATGATGCTATAATAATTATTTTATTTTAACCAAGATGACACTGTTCTACAAAACTACTTCTTTTTGTGTATTTGGTTTAGGATCAGGGAGTGGCTGCATTTGGGCAAGGAGCTCATGTGCTCTCTGAAAAACATTAATCATTACATTTTCATGAAGATTCTTCCTCTTTTTAAATATTGATTACTCTAAATTTTCACGTTTTGGGAAATTTGGCAATTTACCAAAACTTTGTCTGCAACTTTTAAAACATCTATGCATTTTTGGAGTATATAATTTTGATATTTAGTATCTAGATTCTAACCACTTCATACAACTTGGGCAATTAGTAATTTCTTCGCCAACTCTAGCAACTTTTGGAATAACGCATATCTACAATGGCTAAAGTTGGTTGCCAATGTTAAGGAATTGCTGAATAAGTAATTAAGTTTAACCGCAAATTTGGATTCTGTCAAAAGCATGTCAAACCCTGTTCTATCGAGCACAACATTTATGCTGACATTTTTTTACAATTTTAATTTTTCGAATCGTAAAAATCTTGAAAAATACTTTTGAATTAGCATAGTTTTGCATGAAACCAAAAGTCGTTCTGCTATATTTTATGTCTATAATACGGTAATCTAGTAAAAAACTTACTTCTAATGACATATCAAAGTTCGGAGAATACAATGGACGACTAGGTGGGAGTGAAATACTAACAGGAATTGACGTCGGGACATTTCTTTCTCAAAACTAATATTTATAATTGAAGATTCAATGAAAAATTACCTTTTGAGTTGTTTTTTCGGATTTTCGGCATCTTCCAGAGATTATGGAAAATAGTTATTCTTTATTCATTTATCGTGTTATTCCTATTAGTCTTGCATCAAAAGTGAAGTAATTTGCCAATACTGTCTCCAAAATTATCCAAAATTGTTTAACTGGTAAAGTTGAATCTCTTTCTATAATTGAACAATTTTTGATAAACTCGGAACAAAAAGGATGAAAAGTGCAAACCACAAAGCTCGACAATAAACATAAATACTATATTATTATATTAAAGTTCTTGACGAATACCGCAGTGTTCAAAAACTGAAATAAAAAAGACAAAATCCTTACGAAACTTCATTTAGCACAAAGTGAAATTGAAATCGAATGATTTGGAAGGTGCCCCCTGTCAAACCATTATGTTTTCTATTACACTGTTCGCCCACCATCTTCATCTAATGGTTTCTGTCGTTTTGCTCTGTATGCTGGCTGTTGCCCTCTGACCATTTTCCCTGATCAGAACCAAAAAGATTCGTGTTGAACGACGAGAAACAGACGGACATTACGTATGGGAAAAGTGTTAACAATTGCATTTTGGAGCCTATCTGGTATTGTTAGCCAGTACAATTTTGAAATGGTTGAGTAGGATGTATTTCAATTCAGTACAGGCGCACAGATGAGCAGAATCTACTCAACTGTAATGCAAAAAAGTGAATAAATTATTATTATTATACAAATATTTTACTTATACATCAGTATATAATTGTTTTTCGAATAAAATATTTATATTTAAAAATATTGGATGTCTAATGGTAATTTTTGTTTGATCAAGTTTCTGCAAAACTTCAAAAATCATGGAAAAATTTCGCTTTCTGACTTTTATTGAAAAGGAAACATAATGTAGGAAACTGGCTGTATAAAATCTTGAAAATATTACAGAGATGAGTAGAACACCTTGAAGTACATTTGAAATTTATGTGCAACACTACAAATCCGTTGTTCAAATGAAATCGAACTTTAAAAAAATTTGGTATCCTAACATTTGCTAATAAAAGTGCTATCTAATGGGAACTTTATGTTTATAACTTTCAGAAATTACTACTCTGTGTTAATACACATGATCATTTTGAATTGTGATTATTCCAATTAAAAACCAAACAAATTTAATTGATCTGCTTTATCAGAAATATCAATGCATTTTAATTTATTTTTGAGTCCCTTCGCTGGTCCCTTGTATATTGGATACTTGAGAGCACGCTGTTTGATTCTTTTTCGTAAACTTGAAAAACATCAACTTTTCTATAAACTTTCTCCGGAACGTTGGTACAAAATAAATGAGAGCCAGTGGATCAAGGGCTGGAAATGTGGCCACAGCAATTCCAGCAGCAAATTGAATCCATCTGAAATATAGATGTTCAAGTGAGTCTATTCTTTCAGATTTTCTTTACCTTCCCAAATCCAATCCAAAAACTGGTTGATACCAAGCAAAGAGGCATGGCGCAAAACTCACACAAGTCGGAATTATTGCTTGAACAGTCAGAGCTTTCATTAATTGAGTTTGAAGTTTTTTAGTTTTTTCACTCATATCAGAACTCTGACTGCTTAATTTGTGGCATATTTTGTATCCGAAGTAGAAAATGAAAGCAAGTGAAATTATAGACAGTACTGACATAGATCCAATTCCAATTCTTGATAATCGCATGGCATTTGGAGTTCCTTCCTGAAAAAATAAATGTTCTCCATTTCACATAACACTATACTTACAAAATATTGAGCAATGATTATAGTAATATTCATAACATCTACTCCATGATGCTCAAACATTGATTCACGAATGTATAGACGTCGATCATAGTCTCCACCAATGTATTTCCAACAACACTGATAAAACGTAAATTAAAAAATGCTTCAGTCAACATTTTACTTACAATAGTCCAGAAAATGACATGAAAAATAAGATAAAATATGGAAGTGAGAAGTCCATAAGGCATGAACCATCGTGTCAGAAACTGATTGTTGAACAAAACAAAAAACCTATACAAAAAGTGGGAGTGCAGAACTGCATAAGCTCCAGAAATCAGACTACATCGGAACGCAATAATGAACTGATGATAATCGGAATACTGAAATACTACATTTTAGACAAGGATCGCGTTTTAGAGATCATTTCAAAAGAAAAAATGATGTCTTACCTCTTCAAAAAATCCATCGGAAACAAAAACTGAAAACGCATAGCGATAATTTAAAACGCACTGTAAAAACGTATTATATTTATGGGAACTTTTTTTTCGAAAATTACCATTGGCACAAGCATATCCATTATCGATGTGAGTATATTGAACAGAGCAAAATAAAGTAGCAGATAGCGATAGTTTCCGAGTTGAAGTTTCTTATCATTCCACACAATATAAACTGTGAATGGATTAACCAAAACCGAGCAAACGGCCGAGATTTTCGGGATGATACAGTGGGCGAAATTGATATACATTGTCGGAATTCAACACGTCGGAACTTATTTTATACGGTTTCAGAATTATGTATTGTATTTCCTCTCAGATTCAGACGTCTTGTCTTTCTCAAGTACAAATATATTATAGCGGGTAGGTGTCTCGACAGTATTTATCGAAAATCTGTCTAGGTCTGATAATCGAATAAAATTGTACTGGGGCTACTGAGTTATGATCAGTTGGTTGTATTTGAATGAATTTATAGTAGTACTCGATGTGTTATTTGATGAATTTGAAAACAAGATTACTCATCAACACTCCTCAATACATAGAATTTCGCAGATTCCGCCTTTTTTGCAATTTTTGGTAATCCATCCACAAAATGAAAAAGTTTAGCTATTAAATAAGCACTTAGTTTGCTTTGTTGTAGATGACCTGTCTAACAAATCCACTTTGCATATTAATAATCCCAAGAGATTAGACATCCTTGAAATGATACGCGTCATCCAGTTTAAAAAGTGGAAGTTAGAGTTTTTATTGTTTTTTTCACATTTTCCCAATGTTCAAAAAAACTTTACTATTGAATTTACTATTGAAAATCAAAAATGAATTAATCCCTTAAAACATATAGAAATCCACCGTAAGCGGAAGTCTATTATGCCAGCGTTAGTTTTAAATGAACCCTGATCGATTTTATTTGTATTTTGATTGTACAACTTGTACGGTTGTACAAAATTTCCTTACTGTCCCTCATTCATGAAGTATTCATATATAAACCCAGCTTTTCATGCTACGTACGTAGCTGAAATAGCTAAAGCCGGAGAGCAGATTCTACCACTACCGGAAATTAGGAAATGTCATTTCCGTTAATAATACTATTTGGTTTTATAGTTGTCATTGTGACTGGAGTATAATAGAAAACTACTGTCCTCAATGTATTTCGACTGGGCGCAATACTTCATTCCTAAATTTTTTGCTCTTTGCTCTTTTCTCATTAATCCTCTTTTCATATTTATGATAATGAAAGACACATATTTAAATATGGGAAGCTATAAATATCTTTTATTTTACTTTTCAATATTCAACATGTCATGCTCTTTGTGTGACACTTTTGTCCCAATTGTGAGAGTGATAACAAAGAAATCTTGATTTTGAATAATTTCAGTGTATTTTCAATTATCGATATGCATTTACTATTTTTGTAGCCGATGGATATTTTGAGACTGTAATGTTGATTAAGAACTCAAAAAATCGATGATCTAAACAGTGTTCAAAAATCAGTTAGATGTTGAGTACTGTCAGTGGAGTTTTTGTAACTCACGATACGATAAAGTTTAACTCTCTAAAACTGTTTAGGTTTTTTTTGAACCTTCTGTCAATTATTTTTAAAAAAAGTATGTGTATTGTCTATTTGGAAAATTTGAGTAGATTCGAGTAGCGTGTTTTCCCATAGGGTGAGACACATTTTCAGTTTATGGGCATTAAATATACAGTAAGCTTCTCCAACCAACCAACCAACCAAGTTGGCAAGTATTGATTTTTTTCCGCAATTTTTAAAAATTGTAATCTATTTCGGAGAAACCTGTAAATGGAACTCGATTGCTTGTGGTCATTTTAAGTTTTTCAGCCATCTGAGTTTGGTCGTTACTTATTGGGTTTTCGATGTAGTTATATAACTGGAACATATGCGATTCTGCATGCTCATTTTCTGTATCGTTATATGACATTATTTTGGTAAGTAAAATAAATATGTCAACGTTTGGAAGTTGAACAAAACAGAGTTGACTGGTTCTCTGATTAACGTGTTCAAAGACTGTTTTGTTCAACAGATCATAAAATTGTTTTCAGCCACAATTTCCTTGAAAGATATTTTCTTCCTCATGGTATAGTTGTATCTGTTATTTACTGTCTTGGGCTTATGTCACTTTGGACATTTATAGTAAGTAGAAACAATGAAAAATAACGTATTACCGGAACTATATCGGAATTGCAGGCTGGCTTCCTATCTAGAAAAAATAGAGTTGAAAGACTGTCGTACATTCAAGAATCATTCAAAGATTATTTTGGACGTGATCCTCTTGAGATTAACATAATTATTGTACAATATAAAGTAGGTAGAATCAATTTTTCTGATTAAAATAACAACGTTTTGAGGAAGCAACGGAAGATTTTATCGAAGCATCTTGGATAGGAATCGGGCTACTCTCAGTTGTTTCAATTGCTTCTTTACTTTTTATTGTGCTTATTGCATATTTCACATTAGCTGAACTCACTAAAAGAGCAGGAATCATGAGTGAAAGTACTAAAAGACAACAGAATCAACTGATGAAAGCACTAATTGTTCAAACAATAACTCCCACAATTGCATGTTTTTCTCCGTGCTTCTTCTCGTGGTATCTTCCTGTTTTTGGAATAGATGGCGGAGAGTAAGTAATAACATTCTATGCATCTGTATAGAGTGTTGTGGGGATCGTTCCCATTTTGGTGACGTCTCTGTAGAAACCAATTTGATCCCAATTTTGGGGATTAACGGGCTCACCACCTGTCACCTGGTTTGCTAAAACTATGCCTACTTCTTTAATTCAGGTTGCTGCAACTCATTTCAGCAGTTGAGATGTCAGCGTTTCCATTTTTCGACCCTCTCTCCACAATTTTGGTGCTCCCAGTACTACGACGTCAAATCAAAAAAGTTTTTGGATATCAAGATCCTTCGACTACAAACATTATAGTACAAAATAGAGTTCAAACATCGTGTTTATAGTGTTGCTTGCGTCGAATTATTATTTCTTTAAATTAAAATGTACTATTATTGTAAATAAATGAAAATAAAGTATACATATCAACGAATAGTTTTCAATTGAAGATCAATAAGGTTCAAAAATTCTTCTTGAGTTGGTACACGCTCTTTTGAAATCTTGCTCCAAATTTGTTTATCCCCCAAGAATATTTCAAAAGCTCCAGTTGAAGAGAGTGTTGATTCAAATAAATTTCCAATCATGAATACCAGCAAAGAATATGAAAACCTGTTGTAATGAGCTGTTTGTAGGATTTGTGGATATCCAAAGCCAATATATTCAAAAGGATTTGATCCAGTTATAACAATAGCAATTAGTCCTATTTTTGCCACACCAACAATCTGAAAAAAAAAATTTATTTTTATTTTGAATGATTTATTGACAAAACCTGAGCAAGGCATCCTTTCCAAAAATCTGGAGAAAAATTTCCGCCTTCGATTACCAAGCCTGGATACTTTTCTTTAGCAAATTCATAAAATTGATTGAATGCTTGTTTGTAACCGCACGAAACACTGAAAACAATTGTCAAGTTTATATTCAAAAAAATCCAAAACACGAACCAATAGAGAATCGTTAGTTTTGGCAAATCTTTGGAGAAACCAGAATCAACTACGTCTTGCGAATGGGAATTTTCATTAACAACAGTAGGAATTGCAGTGGTTTCGAGCTCGGAAGACAGATAATCTTCAAGTCTTGAATCTTCTGCAGGCGGTTCTTTTTCTGCTGAAAAATCTATTTGACCTACATAAAATGCGATATATTCCCACCTCTGAAAACATCGAAAATTGATGCAATGAAAAATAATCCAATTATTATAGCTCCAGAACGAGACATTTGATAGATGAAAAGAAGTTTCTCTGGATAACAGACAACAAAAACTGTGAACACATGCTGTGGCGCGCAATTCCCCGTGGATTTACGTATTGGTGATTCTCACGCGTAATATTAAAGACAAGGCATTTTTTTTAAAAATGAGATGCATGACTTTCATAGTTAGTATTTTTACATTTTATTTGAAAATGCATAAAGTTCCAAATTAAAAAGTTAAACACCAATTAAAAAATTTGTTTCAATTATCTTCAGAAATAAATGTTTTCGACGCATTTTTCAACAGTTTCATTATGAATTTTGCAGCTTTAAGATTAAGTTTTGGTATTTTGAAATCCGAAATTCTAATTGGAGTTTGGAATCTCAACTATTCTCTAGTTCTGAGTTACTTTATGATCTTCTTATTTAAGGTTTCAAATATTTGTGGTCTACCACCCAAACAAATGATTTTCGAGCACAAAGTCACAAAATATGAGCATGACAAGGCCGTCGTCTTATTTACTTTTGTTTATAATACATTCTCAACCTATCTGCGTCTTCTTCCTCGGTTCAAATATATAATAGTTTGTGAAAAATTGAAACTTCACTCGTCAACTATTTGATTCGAATAGTATGTCTCGCTTCACTGATAAAGTTGCTATCATTACTGGTAAGTTCAACATTTTTCAATATTTAATCAAATGAAAAGTTTAAGGTTCATCCAATGGAATTGGTCAGGCAACAGCTCGTCTTCTTGCTTCCGAAGGAGCAAAGGTTACTGTAACTGGAAGAAATGCTGAGAGACTTGAAGAGACGAAGAATATTTTATTGGGTGCTGGTGTTCCAGAAGGAAATGTTCTTGTGGTTGTCGGAGATATCACCCAAGAAAGTGTTCAAGAAAACCTGATCAAGTCAACTTTGGATAAATTTGGAAAAATCGATATTTTGGTTAATAATGCTGGAGCTGGAATTCCAGATGCTCAAGGCAAAAGTGGAGTGAATCAATCAATTGACACATATCATAAAACATTTGAATTAAACGTGCAAAGTGTAATTGAAATGACACAAAAAGCACGCCCACATCTCGCAAAAACTCAAGGAGAAATCGTAAATATTTCTAGCATTGGAGCTGGACCAGCTGCTGTGAGTTTGTTGTATACGTTTAACTTAAATATAACTGTAACTGATTTCAGCAAGTAGCATCTCCATATTACTCAATTGCAAAAGCTGCATTAGATCAATATACTCGTACAGCTGCTATCGATCTTGTTCCTGAAGGGATTCGAGTTAACTCCGTGAGCCCTGGAGCTGTATCTACTGGATTTTCAGCTGTTTCGAGAGGTCTGACAGAGGAAAAATCAAAAGCTGTAATTATTTCTTCTAAAATAATGTAAAATCTAATATCATTTCAGTTCTACGATTATCTCGGTGCTCAACGGGAATGCATTCCACGTGGATTTTGTGCAGTACCAGAAGATATTGCAAAAGTGATTGCCTTCCTTGCCGATCGAAACGCTTCCAATTATATTATTGGTCAAACAATTGTTGCCGACGGAGGAACTTCACTCATTCTCGGAGCTCATGCTCACGGGGCTAAAATGATGCAAGCTGTTTTCAAAGAACTTTGACTTGTTCAACTAATTGCAATATATTAAAAGTTTAAATGTTAATTTTTTGAGTTTCTGAAAAAGAACATCGTTATTTAATTAGCCTGTTTAAAATCTGCAGGCAGAATACAAACCACTGGACAAGAAAATGCTGGGACTGCATCTAAATTACCCTAACTCTTGACAATGTCATCCAAACTAAAAAAAACAGAAGGTTTTGGGTAAACTGTTTCAAAAACTTTGATCAAACTTGCACAAGGCTCGGATTCTGTTTCAATTTTTGTTTCAGTGGCTTGCATCAACGACAACAAATTATACATAGTATACAGGACCTACTCTTCTTTCTGATCACTGAATTAGTTTTATGGTTTTTGCCAATAAAAATTTACTCCAAATTTCAAAAAAAAAATTTTTCATCAAAATCAAACATCCCAATTTTTTAAACTTTACAAATTGACTCATTTATGTTTAAAAAATAATATAAACACAAAAAATTGATAATCACCGTTCAAAATTTGACTGAAATTCTAGTTTTAAAAAAATCTTTGAAAAAAAGCAAATCGTGGGCCTGGAGCCCGTTTGACAAATTCAATGACAGGTTTGGAGTCGGCGCCAAAAGACGTGATAATTTCTGTGAACAACACTGTGAGAAAACTGGAGCAATACAAGTGAAAGCAAAAAAATTCAGATTAGGAGCTCATATTTATTATGACATACAGAAAAATTCAAAAAAATACAAAATTTACTAATTTAGTTACATCCCTTATCTCCCCATGCACTGATATCCTTCTCAAAGTAATGAAGATGATCATCGATTGATGTAGTGATCCAGAGCCCATCAGAGCATCCGTTATCTTCATCACCGTTGCAGATAGTAAATTTTGCACCGCTCTTCATATTCTCACGGTAATAGACCTCATACTTGTTGTGGTAATATCCCATAAAGTCCTCATTTGGAACGTGTGGAACAACATCACGGTTATGTGTGACACGATAAGAGAATGCAAGTTGATTATCGTGAGCATGAGCATAATCCTTGTTTCCGGTACGTGGTTCTCCGTAGGTGACAAGTTTCACACGGGATCCATCAACCATTTTTGTTCCGATGACGTAAGATGCTGCGAGCGAAGCGAGTGATCCTCCGAGAGAGTGTCCAGACACCTGAACATTTTTTAATCATATAATTTAATAACTATTTGATTTCCATTTTTATTGACGTAACAAAAAGAGCAAATATTCTTATCAAAGTCATCAACTCACCCAAACTTCATATCCAGGGTTTGCGGCCAGAAGAGTTGCAAAGTCATCCTTCATTCCAGCAGCCCAAACTTTTGTGAAAGCATCTCCAAAATATTTAGATACTTTTCCTCCGGCGATCCAAGACATTTGTGATTCAAAGACACTCTTGTTAGCCTCAGAAATCAATTGGAAAAATCCTTGAGTTCCACGGAAACTTATTACAATTGCCTTATCGTTATGAAGAACAGCAGTGTATCCAGAGCACACATCGTTGCTCACTAAAGCACAGTTCTTCACATAAATTTGACGTTGAAGCTTAGCGTTTGTGAATTTAGAGTCAAGGCAATGTTGTGGATTAGAGGAATATGCAGCTGAAGCAAGAGCAAGCATTTGAGTTCTGGCAAATGCATCTGTGTAACTGGCTAGCACTGAAAATGTATGATGTGAGAGAGTCAGTGCCAAATTATTCGGAACTTACTAGAAGCTGGGAGGACAAGACCATAGGCGGTGTAAACCACGCAGAGAAGCGTGAAGAGTTTCAGCATTTCGGGGAGAATGAAGAAGACAAACTGACAATGTCAGATAAGTGGGACGAGTTTTTGTACTTGCCGTGATAAGGAAGTATTATGTGAAGAATGATTAGGAGGTTTAGAGACAGCTCTTTTCTCTTATCAGACGGAAAGGAAAACCGGCATGCTGCACACATTTCGTTGGAGAGATCACGAACGTGTGATGGAAAGTTTAAGCGGTTGTGAGTTCCGTTACCAAATTGATCTTAAAATTTTTTGAAATAAGAATTTTTAATGACGACACATTTTGTTTGCATAGTTAAAGTTTATATGGACATAAAACAATTGAGATCAAAGTGATAGTGATGAATTTCAACCCTTTTTATTCTTCTTACGGTCGATGAACTGCATAAAGAATTTGAAGAACATTTGTTAGAAGTTGGTCTCGGAGACGTAAATTGTACGTGGTATTTTCGTATGGCTTCAGTTTTTCAAGTACGTCCTTATTTCTCACCCACCATTTTCCCATATTTACATCTCGATAGTGCCTGAAATAAAACACTGTGATGGCTCAACATATGTAGTTTATAAGTGTTAGTATTTGGTGTTCGCACAGCCTACATAGATTTACGAATTGCTCATTTTCTCTTTTTAGTTAATTTGTTCAGACCTCAACCAAAACTATGAAAACGTCTTGTACTTCAACACATAGGTTCTGAATAAAACCTTTTTATTCAGAAACTACATTTTATTATTAGTACTTATCAAAAGGGAATGTTCCCGTAACTCCAACCACACCTATAGAGTGGATAATGTCCCCATTCTTCCATCCTCCACAGTCCGCGATTTAGGTCTTATCACGGATTTTAAATTAAACTTTGAACCTCATATTATAAAAATTAGCTGCCTAGCCATGCTAAGGGCTAAGCAAATTCTCAAAGCGTTCTCCTCTAACTCCCATAAGTTTTATAGCCACTTATTTAAAACATACGTTGCCCCCATCATAAACTATTGCTCTGAGATCTACTCCCCTTCCCCCAACTCCTCACTCTCTGCCATACTTGAAAAACCGCTTAGGACCTTCACCAAACGCGTCCTGCAAAGGTGCAACGTTAAATTCACCTCTTACGAAAACAGACTGTGCATCATGGAACTATTCTCCACCAGACACACAAGAATTAAAGCTCAAATGAAACTATTATATAGACTTCTTACCGGTTCTACTCATTTCTCTAAATTAACTCAGTTTGTCAAGTTCTCTAATTCCAATAGGAGACCCATGATTCTGGTTAGGAAAGACACATGCACCTCTCATTTCTTTGCCAAATCCATTCCTATTTGGAACAATCTTGTCAAAAATATACCGGTATTTCTCTCCCCCTATCAGTTTTCAAACTTTCTCGATCTCAATATTCCCCGGTATTAACTTTTCTCCGCTGGTTCTCTTTGACTTCTAATTGATCTCTTCTACCACATTACCCTCTCTCTCCTTTCCCGTCCCAAACTCGAGACGTACTCTTTCTGGGTTAGTCTCGTTTTACCGTTTTATTTAACACTCAAAATTCAATTGTACAGTTGTAAATTGCATTAGTTATGTTAAATAAATCAAATCAAATTCAATGTTCCTAACCGTTCTCTTAAAGGAGCACTAACGTACTATTTTAAATTTATAGATTTAAAATGTGCTCGAATAAACGAATTTCGTAATGAAACTTCTCAGAATAATTTTAAAACTTTTTTACGGCGTTGCAAAATCCAAAATTAAGCTAATTTTCAAATTTATTCTAAACTTATTCTAAACTAAGTTAGTATTAATGAAAATATTGAAAAAATTTGTTTTAATACCTTATATATCCAATTTTCGGATCAAGAATCAAAGTCTGATAATTCCCATTATACTCTCCGACGTCATGAATCATCATTTGTAATACTTTTTGATTATTCACTATCATTTTTGAGAAGCAATGTTTTCCATCTGTACAGTTGAGCCATGGTTGAGTTGTAAGTTCCCATTTCCTTGACGGCATTTCTTGCATTATCTGAAAACAGAATGAGCGATTTCATTTACAAAAATCTGTACTCTTTCAATACCTGTACTGGATTAATAAACTTTTCAGGCAGCTTTTCATATTTGAATATCCAACGCTGTGGGAACATAACTCCTCCATACTTCTCACTGACTGAATCTTGTAAAAAATTTCGAATAGTTGTCTTGCTATCAGTCAAAATGATTCTCTCGTCAATGTCGGAAAAGATTGTCCAATTGGCTGATAATTGGTTTCGCAAGTGACAGTCCTGAAAATATCTGAATTTTCTTGAATTTTAGGACTGTATTTCCCCCATTAATCACACTAGCATTATTTTGAGTTTACAACATCTTGGTTGGCTTTGGAGTTCAAAAAAAGTGTAAAATTGGTATGTTGAATAATTTGTTTATATTTAAACAGTTGAACTGATCTTATAGAAAAATACGGTAGTTGCTTACCGCAATTGCTAGATACTGTTGAGAGACTGCATCAAAGTAGATTGAAGGAATATGAATAATTTCAACTTCATCTCGAAATGCCATATAGTGTTGAAGAACTGACATATCATACAATTCGATTTCTCGGATGTAAAAGTAAAACTTGGTGACACCCTGAAAAGTAAAAATTTGACAAAGCGAGACAAAAATTTTATGCCTGAAATAAACATAATCAGTTTTGAAAAAAAATCGACTCGGTACATGTACGAGGTAAATGAATGCCTCTTTAATAGCAGGTAAAATGGTTGTTTTAAAAACTTTAACGTAAAAACTTAATATAAATAAACTAAGCTATCTATGCAAAATTTTAAGCAAACCTGTAATTTATAATGCTCGATCATTTCTACCAGATGCATCCATTTCGGTTCTTGTCCAAATAAAGGAGCCGAACAATGAGTCAACATTCTTTTGTAACTTGCTGAAAAATAATCGAATTACACATTTTGTATTGATGAAATATTTCAAACCATTCCATCGAGTAACAATCATCTGAAATTGTTCCAGCACTACTCCATTTGGTCCATCTGTTATTGCAACTTTATGAGTTTCTGAAGATTTTCGATCACAAATCACAACAAATAACGGATAAATAAAGCTTTTCATTGGCTTTTCATGTTCTTTTCCGTTTTTGTCGAAATATCGGCAGTACACTGTATAACTGTAATTGAGTATCGTTTGCTAAATAATTATATGCAATAATTAATTATTACCCAATAGGTTTTAATGCAGCAACAGACACTGATATTTGGGTTTCAGATTCATATGCTCCAATCAACATTGGTGGGTAGGCATCTTTATATTTTTGAATATGAGTTAAATAAATTGAAGAAATACCAAAATTACTAGAAACGAAATCATAGTTGAACACTTCAATTGAATAAAGCACTGATAAAATGACAAAAAATAAAAGAATGAAGAAAATATAAAGCTTCGACTGAATATCACAATTCATTTTCATTTTTCAGAAATCAAAATGATACAGACAATATTTGAAATGTATAAATTGATATTTGTTCAAGGCAATGTGCTCTCCTATTTGTCACATTATTTGTTAGAACAGGTGACGGCTATCCGCCAGCGTCCCTCTTGTGCGATCCTGTCTATGATTTTATTAATGTATTTGATAAAAATTACTTTTAAAAATTTGTAATTGCTTTTGCAATTTGCATTATTTTCTCACAAGACTTAATGGAACTAGGAAAAAATATCAGACAATTTTGATAATACATCAAAAATTTATTTAAGAAATGTGAACACATTTTATAGTCAAGTAAAAACATTTAAGCGTTAATTTAAAAAGTAATATTCAATCCTCTTTCTTCTTCTTTCCATGCTTTTGTTTCGGTTTTCTATTAATTCTCATCGGGAACAGACGGTAGAGGAAATTAGGAAGAAGAAGATTTTTTCGGAAAAACCAAATAAATTCCATGAAGATTGCGATCACAAAACACCCTCCGATCAAGTAGTAGGTGGCTTAAAAACATATTTAAAAAGGTTACATTTTTGATAACTTACTTTTTTCAGAATATGTGTCGCTTTTGCTATCGAAATGTCTCAAGACTGCCTTCACTTTTCTGAGTTGTCTGAGCATTTGATGGTGTAAGTATAGCTTCGAACTATTAGTTATCATCACAATTGGCCCACTTCTACGACAGGAAAACTCTACATGTGACTGGAATAAGAGGAACTCCAAATTTGTCATGTTTGATATTTGAAGAGCAGGGCCTGAAAATAGTTTTCAAAATAAATTATTAGATTTTTAAACTTACATTTTGTAGATTTTATTTTCTTGAGAAACGGAAATGATAACTTCGTAATTGATGGGTTATTGGCAATTAGGAGTTGACCGTTTATTGTATGAGCATAGGATAATTCCTTAATCCGCTCGGAAAGATTTCCTGAAAAACATCTTATTGATTGATACAATACGAATTGAAATACCACTGGTCTCAGAAAGATATACATCTCCTTGAAACGTTTCGCACCCAGAATACCGATCCTTGACTGCTTCAGATACAAAACCTCCTCGACATTCTCCTTCTACAATAATATATTTTGGAACAAAGTGTTGGTTTATTGTTAGAAAACGCTTTTACAGTCTCTATCTTGTGAAAAAGAACTTACGATAACACTTCACATTTATTCCATCAGAAATAATTTTAACTTTTTCATGTCCCCAACGCTCTTTGATTTGATCTAATTGATCAGTGCACATGTATTGGTTATGCTCGAAAATATGTTGACGAGAACATTTTGGAAATGATTTGAGCAATCCGCGAACATATTGGGCTTTGGTTCGATTGAAAATAAAACATCCTTCAATTACAAACTTCATTTCAGCTGGATTATTTTCTCTAAATGTTCCTGTGAAATGCATATCCCCATACACATGACGGCAATATTGATATTCATTTGAACCTTTGATAGGATAACGAAAATGACATTCTGCAATGAAATTATAAAAAAAATTGGTAGTGTATTTTTAGAAATTACCTTCATCGTTCTGAATGACACACATCTCGGGATTACATGCTTTTTTCAGTTCTAGAAGTTTTCTCCTATCACCAGTAAAAGTTGTGAAACTCAATCGGGAATTTCCTCGGATATATAACTTTGGACGATCTGAAAATATATTCTTAGGAAATGATGTATGAATGCTCAATAATGAACTAAATAGGAGCTGAACATACTTTATTGTATTTTCTCGCTATATTCTTACTTCTTATAAAAGTAGCAAAAAAACTGAGCAAAACTTCAAAGCCAATAAAACATACGCTTAGCAGGAACATTCTCCAAATTTGGATCATGAGCCAAATTCCAAAACCGAAGACCAACCAGTGAAGGGTTTTTTGTGAAATTGAAAAGACAGTCTAAAAATAAAATATGAATGAAATAACTGATGACTAACTTACCTTCACATTTTCTGAACGCGGTAAAGTACAAGTATGTCAATTCAGTTTGATAAACCAGTTCTAAAGTGACATTTTTCAATTCCAACAGGTTAACACCGAACTTGAAAGTATCGAAATTCGTCCAAAAATTTAGTTTTAAAACTGATCTGAAATATAAGTATTGAAACCGAAAAAATTTTGAAAGACCCAACCCATTCTTTGACTGCAAAATTGTGCAATTAGAGTATTTTTCATCGGTTAATACTTGATCATCGATGTTTGAACAAAAACTTGGATTAATATAGTTTTCTCCTTTCAATCCTTGTGGAATTCCCTTATCATTCACAAATTTTGTCAGGAAACTTGGATCACCGCCATTTTTGGTGTTCACCAAAGTTTCAACATGCACATCAAATTCTGAAAAGAAAGTACTTTTTAACATTGAACGAAAGCTTCTAAATATTTAACTCACCAGTATTTTCCTCAAATGTTTCGATTTTGTGTAATATTTGGCATAAAGTTAAGAAGAAAACATAGATTTTCAACATTTTTGAACTTCGAACTGATTATGAGAATAATGCTAACGTGTAAGTATTCCACAGATTCCACGCTTTAATTTTTAAAAAAAATTGAAGTTTTTCACGTTCTTTTTAACGTTCTTTTTAGCACATTTTGTTTTTTTTCATTACTTGTATTATTTAATAGTGATAACAATTCACGGTCTCCTCGAAAAAAAGAAATTTTTTAACGAGTGCATATCTCTTTTTTAACAATATTTGTTTTCATTACTGAATTAAATAATGCATTTTTATTCAAGTGGAGCCATCAAGTGCAGACGCCGGAATAAGCTCCCAAAAAACGAAGTTGACGAGAGGGGATGTTTTCCACAGCCCTATTAAAACCTCAATCATCTAGAATAGTTAATATTACTTTTATAATTTGACAAAGGTGGATTACTACTGGAAGATCATATACACAGCTGAAAGATCAGAGATTTATATGGAACTGATGGAGCATCATTACTACATCAGAAAGATCAAATGTACAGTTGGAAGAAGAAAACATATAATTTTTGATTTTAAAGTTTCATCAATTCTATTACACGTGTCGTTCTCGTTCATGGTTTCCGTGTCCTTCAAATGATTTCTCAAATAACAAGAAAAAGAAATAAATTGTCTGTTACGAAATACCACAACGGAAAACCAATTGGATGTCGCCGAAACAAGCGACCTTCATTCCGCCTGTTTCTCGTTTTTTCATCTTCCTTATATCATCTAGGTGATTCCCTCGTTACCTTGGCTTTATATTATGCGTGATCTCATATTCGGTCACGTTTTTGTTTGTCAATCAGTTCTTTGATGAATCCAATTTGAAACGGCAGTTGCTTTAATTATTTCATCCCCCTTCCATTTCAGCTGGAAATCTAAGAATAATGAATACACCTATGCATCAACCAGTAATGAAGTTGTCAGGGAAACACAAAAAATAACTGGCCTCCATTCAATCGCAACCTCATTTTGTCTGATTTCTCTCTTTCTCTTATTCTTTCCAATTCCCGCTGTCTATTATAGCAACACACGATTGCGGTTTTGTTACAGCATTTAGCCATTTCTTTGTCTAGAAGTTAATTTTGTTGAAACTTGACTACAACTGTTCTCTTTTTCCTTTGTGACGACTATAAAAATCTTTTTAAATGAACAAGATGTTCGACCCCTTATAGTTTTAGAAGTAAGTACTTGTTTAGTATTGTAGTATTTTTAAAACGCTTGTTTGAGTTGAATTGATAATGTTTTGTTTTTAGAGTTTGAATTTCTTTTCTCTCTTTTTTTTTGAAAAAAAATCTGACTAGAACTGTGGTGAAAAATACTTCTAAAGTGGAGTATAGCGAAATAGCGAAATGTTTAACTACAAAACAAATTTGCCAAAAACACCAATTTTTGAATATGCCTTCTTTAAATTTTCTCAAAAATTTTGTATTCTTTTTGGACGCTGTTGTTGCAAGTGAAAAACAATTATATTTTCCCTAAAATAAACGTTTTTTCGAAACTTCGAAACATTTTTAATTCTTTGAGAAGTTTCATTAAAAAATTATGAATTTTTAGGTCATTTTGAGTTTTGAAAATAAGGAGAAGTTTTTGAAAATAAGAGAAAAGTTTTTGAAAATAAGAGAAAAGTTTGTTGGTAATAAAAAATAATGATAAATACCAAAATGTCATATATTATTTATTTGTTTTGCAATCTAATAAACAAAATGTCCACGTGAAACAATAACTTGATAAGTACAAAAATGTAACTGTCTTCTTGACCATTACAAAGTACTCTCAAATATCCGAAGATTAACTCCGCTTCACATTCTCTATGCGACATGTACACTGACCTTTCACTTTTCATAAATAAATCCTCTCTTTCTTTTTTATGGAAAATCAAACAAGTCACCTTTTTCTCATTTTATTTTCACTCTGACTCTTAAATTTCCGGTTCTCAAAATGTACCTGGCAGGTCACATTGAGGACCCAACCGACTAAAGACTTTATAAATTGAAACAAAAAAACAACTGACAGTGAAACAGTGAGACTTGTGAAATTACCTAGTCATTGGCATTTTTTCATGTTTTTCATACTTTTATACTGTTTGTAAACCAGTTCTTCGTGATGCCGTTCTTATATAAATCCTTCTATTTCATCTTCTCATACTTTCATACTTTCACTTCCTTTCTACAAAATTTTTCTTTTCACTTCAAAATTTCTCGAATTTTTATCTTCCCATTTCTCATTGTCAACCAGTTATTTTATTTTGTTTTTCATCATCCTCTCGTTTTGAGTTTTTCAAGTATCATTTACTATCGTATCAAGTAGTAATTCTACTATTTCAATTCAGAAATGGCACCCAACGCTCTCAGTCCTGTAGACATTGAAAACATGAATGATGCTGCAATTGAACAAGTTCGCCTGCAAGTCAGTGACGTCATTGATCCTCGGTACGACACAAAATGGAATATGCTTCGATGGCTTCAATCAAACGATTTCAATATTCCAAAAACTGTGCATCTTTTGAAAAAACATTTGAAATGGCGGAAAGATCGTAAACTCGATGAACCTGAAAGTCAGTCTCTTCTCCAATTCAGTGACGCTCGACGAAAGCACGCTCCAATTGATATTATTGGACCACAGAGAAAAGAAGATGGTGATAGACTTGTCGTTGTGGATCGCGCAGGAAGAATCGATGTGTCAGGATTAATGAAATCTGTTCAGCCAACCGAGTACTTGCATGAAATGTTCCGTTCCTTTGAAGAAATTCAACGAAGACTTATGAAGGTTTGTAAAGAATCTGATCGGCTTAAGGGCGGCCTGTGGGGAAATAATTAAAAACCATTCATGGTGCTAAAATGATCAAATATTATAAGAAAAATTTTCAAAAACTTCTGAAAATTTTTTAGTGTAAGTCAAAAAGAACTGAGAAACCAGTTTTCGGCAAATTTTTTGGAAGTCGTCTATCAAAAAATTTATTTTCTCCACTTTTTCATAAAAATGTTTCAAATCGATATTTTCAGATGGAAGCTGAAACTGGTGTACAGTGCTACATGCATTATATCTTTGATCTTGAAGCCTTGAATTTTGATCCTACATTGCTAGGCGTTGTAAATGGTGATTCCAGTTCTATCATTTGCAATTTGTTATTTTCTAAATTCAGGTCCCTTCCGTGTTTCATGGCAACTGGTCGGGCAACACTATCGGGAATTTATTGACAAGTTCATTGTAATAAATTCGCCCAGCTATATCAATGTCTTATGGTAGAAAATATCAAGTTGATACAATTCTAAATGTAATATTCCAGGTCAGCACTGTCTCCTTTCATTCCAGAGCAATCAAAACAAAGAATTGTATTTGCGGGCTCTAACTGGAAGGAAGAACTGTTGGATATTGTGGACAAAGAATGTTTGCCAGAAAGATATGGTGGAATGATTCCAGATATTCAATGTCTAAAACCAGTAGATCCAATTCCAAAATCACTTTATTGGAAGCTTCCAGCACAATATCCAACAATGGATCAACTCCATAAAGTTTCAGTTTCAGCGTGTACGTTTTTTTGAGATTTTTCGATTTCAAAAAAGTACAAATTTTTTATAGCCAAACATCGCATGCTCATCTACAAAGTTGATAAACCAGACACAGAGCTATTAATGTATTCTCATAATGAAAACGATATCACAATTACTCTATACTACTCGAAAAACAAGAATGTATCTGAAAATGATCTTGAATTGGCTGTAGCTCCAATTCCAAAATGTGGTCTTCCGGCAATGGATCTCTTTGATTACAACTGTGAATATCCTGGATATTATTATATTAAATTGGCAAATGAAGCTTCCTGGCTTTTGCCATCTACTTATCGAATAATTGTGATTGAAAAGGAGTCAGGAAAAGAATTGGAACCATTGAATCTCAATGAAAAATGGATCAAGAAAGGACAAAAATCAAAGAAGAAGTAATTGAAAAATAATAATTGATTTATTAATTCGATTTTTGTGTAAATATGTATTTGAATGAATTTTGAAATCACAATAAACTTTAAAATTATCACAGAAATATTTCATGTTCACTGTTATTCCAAGATGAGCTTCGATGTTTCTTTTTTGATTTTTTCATTGCTTCTTCTGTTAAATTTCTTTGCAATTGGTCAAAATATACTTTTGATTCAATATTTTTATCCGAATAGTTCATTTCTTCCCCAAATGTTGTACGTAGATCAAGTTGGTCAGTGTTTGAAAGAAGAAATATTAAATGCCACTGAAATACTCAATTTGAGGGAAATATCCTTTTAGTAGGCTAATCAAAATGAGCTGATTCGAGTTTAGCTAATTTTCATTCAAACTATACTCACTACTACTCTAGCTCATTTAACAAGGAAAAGGTCAGTTAGTGCGCAGACTTCAAAACAAGACATTTTTGAAATTTTTTTAAAAACAAGATTAACACACAAAGAATAGCTCCAAAAGCCAATACAGATTTTTCAGGTTTTAGCGGTGTTCCAAAGTAGGCTGTTTGAATTTTTTTCATCAAAAAAGTCTTTAAATTTTGTCACCCAACTCGACTGGTAATCAGTGAAAATTGCATTATACTCTGTTAAATGAGACATGTCTAATTTCGAAGTATGAGGGTGAAATGATTTTCTTTTCTTGTACGATGTATTTTGTATAACCCTTACCAATCTTATTGTCTCTCTGGTCCATTCAGGTGTGTAAATTATTACAATTATTGGAGTCACTGCAGCGTATCTGAAAACAAAAATGATATTTTTCAAAACTTTTTTTCAAGTTATTTCTCACATTGTGCATAAAATGTTGAATGACACGTTTGATACAATAACCATTTTATCGTTCATTGAAACGTTTTCAAGAACTAACAGAGATACACACGCGACGTTGAAAAAGAGAATGGAACCTTGAATCCTGGATAACCACTGACATGTTTTTATATTTTCTGACACTTGAAACCGTTCACTCAATGAATAAAGACCGTGATGTTCAAGTGTAGAGTATGAGCTGAAAATATTTAAATTTTTCATAGATTTAAAATTTAACCATTTTTTTTACTTATGAAGACGAATATTGCATTTTGTCACAATAATAAGAAGTAGTGAGCCACCGATATTGAGCACAATTAGCAAAATGCCATGGGTGTATATGGAGAACCAATCTGTAAATTAAAAACATTTAAAAATTTCAATTTTTGGGTCAACAGGGAGAACAACTGAAATTCCTTCTGTAGTCTGTTTCCCCGAAAGGCACAGGAAAATTCTTTTAATTACTGTTTTTATGAATTGCCTCTTGAACAACACAAACATATGTTACAATTATTTAAAATAATTATAGTGATAGTCTTTCTGGAAACTGAAAATAATTGACCACTACAATTTTCGTTTCAGTTTTTTTAAAGCTTCACGTGTCAGAATAAGAATAACTTTAACATCCACATCTTTTTTTTCAGTGTTCTCATATTTAATTTATCGAGGACAGATGAAAAACTCTAGTTTGAATTCAATTCAAACATCAATTGATCAAAAATTCTTACTATTAATGTATGCCACTGCTGAAAATACACAAACGGGCATCATGATAGAAATCAAGAGAAGTGGAATCCAATAGTGACGATCGTTTTCGTAAGTTCCAGCGAAACATGTCGCAAAGCATCTGTAACGCAAAAAAAAATTACATTGATTTGTATTATGAAGAGATTAACCTTTCAAAAACAAGAAACGGGAGCATATTAAATGCCACAAAAAGACAAATTGTTCTTGTATAATTTGCAGTATAAATCAAATCAGCAAATGAAGGGTCTGAGACATAATTTTAAAAATAAAAATTGAACTTTTATCTACCATTCATCGATTCTGCATCATGGAATTGAAAATACAATAAAACAGCTCTCGATATCATCGAAAAAAAGTACTGTCCACCATATAAAAGTAAAAGAATGTGTAGATTGCTATGCATTGCACGAAATCGTAAGAGAAGATAAAAGGTGTAGACATATTCAAGGAAACTGCATTTTCGTGGTTAACAACTAGAAACAACTGGAATAAACTTACTTGGTCACCATCATACCAACTTCAAAAGAATAAATGAATTGTAGTGGAAGCCTCCATTCGATATAATCAACTACGGTTCCATTGATATAAGTTAAAAATCGGTATTCACTGGAAGAACTCATTACCTGAAGAAGTACAATTAAATTGAACTTGAAACAAAATATAACGGTTGGTTAAAAAAAAAGAAGAAATATAATACCGTAATTTTATTTTGCGGACATCGTTACAAAAACAGAAAAATTAAGACGCCCACAATAATCAAGATACAAGATTGCGAGTGAGAAAAGAGAGACCTAATTTTATGTAACATCACGAGTTTTCAGCCAGCACCTGGAATTTTTTCTGTGATTGAAAATAAAACACGTATATAAGCATCGCATTGTGATAACAAGAAAACCTCTTCTTCGCTAATAATGGGTCAACAAGTCAGAGAAAAGAGACTAAAAACCCGAAAAAAGGAATCTACATAATATGCGTTGACAGCAACTTTCGGTCGAAATAATGAGGTGAAAGGAATCTGAAGAGATCTGGAGCACGCTACATTCTTCCGCCTACTCGTACTTTGAGTTCTTTTGAATTATTATGCATGGACAAGTTCAAAGGGTCCGAGAGACTAAAAAGAGAACTGCAGACAAAATTATGAATAACATTTCTCAGATAAAGTTCAATGAAAGGTTAGAGTCATAACATTAGGGGTGGGCTCTAAACAAGAAAACTTGAAGAAACAAGGGAAAGCAACGTCCAGAACGTGCTTTTCTTAAAAAGAAAAATGAGATGAGCTGAATTTTCCGGAGAGAATGTTTTATGTGCACCCACCACACGTATTTTCTACATAAAAAGAATGATTTGATGTCATGATGAAGGAAAATAGAAGTTTCGAAGAAAACGTACCACAGAAGAATTTGTTTATTTCTTCTTAAGAAAAAAGACAAAAAATTAGACAAAGAAAGACACAAGAAACGTTAAATTTGGACCCAGTAAAATTTTAGTTTTATAATTCTTGTGTTCTGTCGAAAATGTATCTATTCACCAAAAATTATTATTCTTCCTACTTAGCATTGTATGCAGTAAACTATTTTTGACACCTAACTGTAAAATGAGAAAAATATAAGTTTTCAAACTAGTATTGAGTGAAGCAAAACCATACTGAAAAATGATAACTTATTGTGAATTAAATTATATATATATGGACGCTTTTAATCTGAAATTACCCGTTTTCGTGCAACTTTTCTCAAATGCCGTGGTTGTGGAGAAAAAATATTAATGGAATATTTCGCCAAAATCTATAAAAATAGTAAATTCTCAAGTTCTTTTTTTCTGCAGTTTCACGACACAACACGCCATAAAATTCTAGCTTAACTAAAAAATATTGCTGGTTTTTCTGGATCTCCATGAACACCCTTCCGACTTTTTATCTTATTTCACTGCCAATTTCCTTATTCAATCCGAAAATTGTGTTTACATCTTCTGTCCTCTTTCCAATCTGTAATAAAATGTATTCACTGGCGTATTCAATTGTATTTAGAAAGACAATCCGAGAATCTGGCGGAGTATAGGTACAAATCGAGTGAGGATGGAGAATACATTTGAGTCGAGCCAGTCCCTTGTATTTGAAATCACGGTTTTCTTTATCAGAAGCACATATTTCTCTGCTTTGATATCGTTGTTTTTTTTTTAATGTAAATTCTTGATTCAGAATGGGTACTAAAAATTCAAAGATTGCCGATGGAGCTGCACAAGTGGAACAGACAATGGCTCGTACCATGTCTGAGAACAAAGTCATTTACAAAATGGTTGACATGCACGGAGGAGGTATTCTTATAAAGCTGGCAAGGTGACGTTTAATGAACTAACTCAAAAAAAAACAATTATTTTTCAGAAAGTGCAAAGAGCTCAATTCATTTGTTCTCCTTGATGCGTATCTTGACCAGGAAGTTCGGAAGTACATGTATAATGGCGGAAAAGGAAAATTAATGCCAGTGGCGGAGCTTGTCAAGGCTAGAAATAAGGTTAAATAATTTTTCAGTAGTTATTTGTTGGAGAAAGTATGTTTTTTTTTTCAAAAAATAAGGTTAAACTCATGAATTTTATCTTATACAAATAGAATATGGATTGCGTGAAAGTTTCGAGAATTACCTATTGTAAAGCATTCTTCTCAAACAGGTGATTTCTGAGTAGTCATTAAAACGTACTTTCAGGAAAGAAATGCAAAGCTTGGAGCATTCTCTCGGAAGAAAGGAAAAGGTAAAAGTGGACCAAATATTTTGGATGAATTCGATCAGGGACAAGCTGAAATGGCTGGAGATCTTAAAAAAGGTAAAGCAAAAAATTAGAAAATTTGGTGAAGGGAAATTGTACCATATTACCGTCTTATTAGGCAGATGAGTTATTCATGGTAAAACCCAAATGAGAGTGAGAGGATTTTCCGAAAACTTACTAATTTGTATAATATGAATAAATGATTATTTCGTAGAATAGGTTTTTGAGGATCAGAAAATCATTCTTTGAGATTACTGATGCCATTGAACAAGTTCTCGTCAGGATAGAAAAATGTTAATCCACGAACTTGATGAATGACACTGTGACAAAAATAACTCTGAACCTTGACTGAAAACACCTTTGTTTAAAAAACTTATTGTTCGAGTTTTTCAGCTTTGAAACTTCTTGACGGTGGCGGAAAAGGTGGAAAATCAGAGTCAAAATATCGAGAAATGGTATGGAGCGTTGATGAAAGAGGTATACCTAATTTTAAATTTTAAAACTTTTGTTATTTGGATTAATATTATTTCCACTGAAGTTTAGAGAAACCGCTTTTTTCGTGAAACCTACATAAAACCTACTTCAAACACAATTTCATCACTAATTTACACCTGTCATTTCCTCTTGATTATCATTTAAGTTTGAAGTTTGTTAAATTGTTTCTTGTTCAGGTTCAATGGGAGAAAACCTATTGGCTATATGTCTCCTTCAGGGAAGTGCTCTTCACAATTTGATTGCACGGCGATTGATCAATTTTTTTCCCAAACTGATCAATGACATTTGTGTTTCTGAAGAATACTACGGTAGTTATATAAATTAGAATAGTCACTTTTTCAATTTCAAAAATACAAAGGTTTGTCCCCATTACACTTGGCAATTGTAAACCAGGATGCACAATTCACTTCATTACTTCTCCGTCTTGGCGCTGATTTGAATCAGAGATGTTATGGAGCATTCTTTTGTGCAGATGATCAAAAAGCCAGTCGAACTGATAGTTTGGAGCACGAATTTGTAGAGCTCACAAAGAATACAAATTATACTGGGTACGTCTATGGGAAAAGATTAGACATTATAAAAATAGTTCCAATTGGAAATCTCCAAGTTTAACACAATAAGTTTTGAAAAAAAAAAAAAGTTGTTTTTAGATCAATGTATTTTGGAGAATATCCACTATCATTTGCTATTTGCATGGGACAACATGATCTTTTCCGAATGCTTCTTGCCAAAAAAGCAAATTTAAGTGCTCAGGACACCAACGGGAATACTGCACTGCATTTATGTGTGATTCATGATAAAATGGATATGTTAGATGCCGTTTTGGAAGCTGGTGGAAATATAAGATTAGCCAACAAACAAAATTTGACCGCGCTCACTTTGGCCGCAAGATTGGCCAAGAAAACTGTAAGACATTGAAATTTGAAACTATCTCGTAAGTAGCGTTAATCATGTTCAGATGTTCAACAAAATCTTGCAACTAGAATGTGAAAAAGTGTGGACTTATGGTTCATCACAATGTGTAGCTTATCCTCTTACAAAAATTGATACAATTGATGAAACAACTGGAGAAATGAATGATACTAGTGCATTGTCTTTAGTAGTATATGGAGTAAGGCATTGAATAACGATAAATACCAAAATAATTACATCAGGAATCAATTCAACATCTAGAGCTTATGGATGGATTAATTGAACAAATTTTGGATGAAAAGTGGAAAGCATATGGAAGAGCTCTTTGGCTCAGATCTCTTCTCGGATTCATTTTCTTTTATTGTTGTTTTGTATGTGCCTACATGCTTCGTCCATCTTCAGCAACTACTGAAGTAAGTATATGTTAGTAAATTTGGTATAGAATTCAAAAACACAAAACAAAGAAATTCCCATCTCAACTTTAGAAAAAGTTGTAAAACTCAAAATACTTGAGAACTTGAAACTGAATTCTTATTGTGACGAGAAAAGTCGTCGGAGTTTTCTCTGGGATTTCTCAAAAAAAATTGAGTCAAATTTCAGCACCTAACTCGTGGACGTATCAATGATGATGGAGAAACTGAATCTACAAACTCAACAAACTACCTACAATGGCATGCAATTGATACACAATGTCATTTAATGTATTATTCTGCATGGCCATGGTATCATGGATGGTTTCGTCTTGGTTGTGAGATTATGACAATTATTGTTATGCTATTCCAAATATTACTTGACTTTGGTGATATTAGACGAATTGGATTTCAAAAATGGTTCAACTTTCTGGTTTGCCAAAAATCAAAATTTAAATTTCGAATGAGTTCATATTACAGAAAGCATTCCCTGCAAAGCTTATGTTTAAAGGAGCATTTCTTTTTATTATCATTTCAATTCCTTGTAGACTTGCTTGTTCTTTTCATGAGTTTTTCCTAACAATTGACAATACCATGGCAATTATCAGTATACTTCTTGTCACTCAACACTTTTTATATTACATGAGGTATCACCTTTTATCGTTGGATTTTATAATTTAAGTTATTTTCAGAGCAATTCCATTTGTTGGACCTTTCGTTTTAATGGTTTATACAATAATAGCAACAGATCTTGTCAGATTTGCAATGATTTATTCTATATTTCTAGTTGGTTTCTCTCAATGTAAGTTGATGTTTGAAAGGTGGAGTAGCAAAGAGAAAATCTATTTTTAGTGTGAATATAATCAAATATCATAGTTAAACAAAAAAAATTTCAATAATTTGGCAATTTGCCAAAACGTTGACTGACAGATTCACTTATAAGAAAAATTTGCAGCTTTTTACTTGATTTTTACTTCTTGTGAACGTGACTCTACTGCAATCAAGAAAATTGATCCTATGGGTTCGGAGTTCAATAATATTATGGAAAACCCTGTTGATGCTCTTCTTCGTACATTTATCATGACAATTGGAGAGTTTTCTGTTCTTTATCGTGAAATGTCAGCTTGTGATAATTTCTGGATGAAATGGATCGGGAAACTTATATTCGTAATCTTTGAGACATTTGTATCAATTCTCCAATTCAATTTGCTTATTGCCATGATGACTAGAACTTATGAAACAATATTTTTGACACGAAAGGAGTGGAAAAGGCAATGGGCTCAAGTCATTCTAATGTTGGAAATGGGATTATCACCTGCAAGTCGGAAGATGCATTTACTTAGATATACAAGACCAACTGGTATCAATAAAAGAGTTAGAAGTTATGTTGTGGTATCTAAAGGAGAAGGTGAAAGAACTGAAAAGAACGAATTAGCTGCGAGAGAAGCAAAAGAAGAACAGAAAAGAGAAGAGAGAAGACAGTTGTTAAAGAAGAAACAAAGAGTAATTTTATTATTTTAAAATCTAGTAGTTTTTGATAATTACTGCGGAAGCAAGTCATATTTCTTATCTGATTCAAACTTTTACAACTTTCAGGAACACGAAGTGAAGGCAAAGGCACTGGCAATGATGAGTGCCAAACTCCACATTGAGGTCAAAAAACGAAGAATTCTCAGGCAGCAAACTGTTGATGCAAACTCGAAGATGTGAAATTCATATTCTAATATTAATTTTTTATTTAAAAATTAAAACAACATTTATAATAGTTATAAATTTTTCTTGATGAATATATCTGCATCACTAATACCCATCTCGTAATATTGTTTCAAAATAAACCTATTTGGTGGGAACAATGCTCGAGCTCCACGATACAAATTTCGTCTACTCGCCTAAAAAATTAAATTTCAATTGAATCTTATTAAATAATAGAAACCTTGAATATTTGTTTACCGAATTCAATGTTCCAGGTTGAAGGATCATCCGGACAAATATCGGCTTGACTGGAAAACGGAGAGCATGTTATCGTCAAAACGTCTGGAAATGTGGGCAAATTGTTGGTCATTCCACCATCGATGCATTCCTGAATTATTTTAATTTATTAGTCCATTGTATTATGCGAACACAAAACTCTGAGAATGTGTATTGCGCAAAATGTCTCGTGGCGAAAACTACAGTAATTCTTCAAATGACTACTTCAGCGTCTGTGTCGATTTTTAATGAGAATAACACAAAGAAAAAAAAATCAAAAATTGAGCCCGTAAATAAATCGACACAAAAACTACAGTAGTCATTTAAAGAATTATTGTAATTTTCGCCACGAGATATTTTTGCGCGTCAAATATATTGCGCAATACGTATTCACAGAATTTTGTGTTCCCGTAATAATATAAATGCACCTCTTGATTAATAATTGGTGGAACCCCTTTATATCCCATTGAATACATTGGAATGTAGCAACTGGCAAGAAGGCATGATATCAAATGATCACGACTGTCAAATTTGTTGATCATTATATTTTCCCATTTCTAGAAAACAATTTTTATGAGAGTTTCAAGCGTATTTGTTCTTACTTTCAATTTGGTTATGGAAATATGCAATCTTCCCTGAGCATTTGCAATATCAGTCGGAAGAAAGTCGTCTATGATCTGAAAGTTTCCTTTTTCTTCATCTGAAAAATTAGGGATGCCTACTGTAACTAGTTGTTCATTCAAGTAATATCCAGGAGTCATGGCACCAAATCTTTGAGCATGAACGTGATCTGCCATTGAATACAGTGTGTCGATTGCAGCATCAAGTCTGAGTAGATTTAGATTATTGCCTACTTTCTATTATTCTAGGAAATATGTATTTACTTTTCAGGAGCCAAAGCAAGAATTGCAGCAACTAAACTTCCTGCAGATGCACCAGCAAATCGATCAACTTTCTCTCCAATAGTCTGTTAGAATTTTTACATTTAGTTTTTGAACTCTTGAACTTAATTTATTTTTACTTTTTTTTCTTGCATCAGACGTTTTGCTGCTCCGAAATTGTAAGCTCCAAGAAATCCCGAACCACTAAACGACAATGCCAACTTTGAAACATCTGAAGATGAGGATTTCAAATAAAACAGTTGGTGAAAAATTAGAAATTCGTACCTTCTAGTTTGTTTAGTCGTTTCAGCAAAATAGTCGATATTTTCATAGTTATAGATTTTATATAATAAAAATTAAATCACAAGTGTCTCATGGTAAAGAAGATTTCCAATAAACATGCCACTGTGTTGAAGAAACTAAATAAAAACAAAAGTGACGAATTACAGCGTTGCCCGCATGGAGGAGTTGAGACGATGAATATGTTTTTAATTTATGTGAAAAAGATAAAAATCAATTAACGAAAAAATTCACATGCATTAAACATTTAGAGAAGTGTAAACATTTTAATTTTCACAATAAATGTTTGGTAATTAGATTCTCCGGGAATTTTGCGTCGATGAAGTGGTCATAAAGCGCGCTCTACCGCACTCAGTTCGAATGATGACAATTTCACCGGGTTTTCTTTTTCATTTGCTCCTCGCTTTAAAGCAAACGCTTTCTTGTTGTCAATTGGTGTTCGATTAAATTTCTCAGTTAAAATAAATTTTTCAGAAATCACTGAAAAATGGGAGATCACTATGGATTCTCACTCACCACCTTCAGGTAGTTTAAATTCAATCTCCAGAAAAGTCAATTTTATTTTTATAGCCCATCGGGAAAATTGATGCAAATCGAATATGCATTGAATGCTGTCAAGAATGGGCAACCATCGGTTGGACTGAGAGGTATTCAAGTTTTTGTCTTGTACTGTCGTTTTCAATGGGAAATTCATTTTCAGCTAAAGACGGAGTCGTTCTTGCGACCGAGAATGTCGGATCTGTTCTCACCGATGACCAGCCAAAGGTAGAACAAATCAGCAAGCATATTGGATGCGTCTACAGTGGAATGGGACCAGACTTCCGTATTTTGGTGAAGAAAGCTCGCAAGATTGCTATGGAATACGAAATGATGTACGGCGAGGAAATGCCAACCATTCAACTTGTCACTGACATCGCGGCCGTAATGCAGGAATATACTCAATCTGGGTGAGTTAGAACTTTTCTAAACGCACTCTATTCAGATTTTTCAGTGGTGTTCGTCCGTTTGGAGCATCGCTTCTTATCGCAGGTTGGGACAAAAATCCAGGACGGCCATTGCTCTTCCAATGTGATCCATCTGGAGCTTACTTCGCATGGAAAGCAACAGCACTCGGGAAAAACGACGTCAATGCGAAAACATTCCTCGAGAAGCGCTTCAGCGAGGCCCTCGAGCTCGATGATGGAATTCACACTGCTCTTCTGACACTGAGAGAATCGTTCGATGTTGGCATGAACGAGAACAACGTTGAGGTGGCTGTTTGTAACTCGACCGGATTCCATCGGCTCACCAAGCAACAAGTCCATGATCACCTTGGAACTCTTTAAATCGAGTGATTTCACAATTTTCTTTCTTTCTTTTCTCTAATTTATTCTATGTATTCTCCCATCTATCCGTACCCGGTAGTAATCTCTTTTTGCTACGGTGTTTTGTTGGAACAATGAATCCTTTTACCGTTTTACACCCGACTTTTGAGGTACTTTTATTAAGGTGTATAACCCTATTAGGTTGTTTATCTTGACTGAATTTTCTCAGACTTATGAACAAACTTGTTTTCAGCTATTAATCAAAATGTCTTCAAAACCAAGGTGAGCATTAAAATTTACAGGATAGTGAATTTTAAAAATTTTGAAATAAGAATTCGTTACATTCAAATTTCAGGCATGATTGGTTCCAGAGTGAAACTGATGTCACTTTAACTATCCTAAAACGCGGAGTGCCTCTCGATGATTGCTCTGTTTCTCTATCAGATAACAACACACTGACGGTCAAGCAATGTGATGAGATTCTCTTCTATGGACAATTATCTGGTCAAGTGAAAAAAGATGATCTTACTGTAAAATGCACTGCCGCCAAGGTTAGTTGGGTTGAAATATTATTGTAGATCCATTAGAAACTAGAAAACTAGATAAATGTCTAAACGTCAAGATTTTCTAGTGATCCTCCCAAGCATACCTTATTTATTAAATTATGGTTATTAACATTAAAAACATGTTTTCCGGCCATGGAAAATTGATTGGAATTTGTTTAATTTTAGTGTAGTTTATTTTAACTCGATTGAAACAGTTATTCAAGAATAGTCTGAGAAATTGCGTCTAGTCAGAAAATGCTAGCTATTAATGCTATTAATGCTCTACATTCACCTGAACGAGTTATAGATTGTACCAAGTAAGGACATGTGGCTCAGTGGTAGAATATACCCTTACTACGCATACAGTTGTGGTTCGGTAACGACAGGATGATGAGTCACTCGCTGAGTGACAATAAGCCGAGTGTTAGCGGTTTTTATGTAATCGTGATGATCATTCCCTCAAAAGCGATAATTGTGAACTGACTGTCCGAAACCACAAAAAAAAATAAAAAATTGCGTTCCATAATAACTTGATTGGATTTAAAAACGTCCAGAGCAAAATTTTTGAATAAAACAACTTTTATTTAAAACTTATTCCAGGTAGAAGTTCGACTTCCGAAATTCGCTCGCAATGAACGATGGGCTTCTCTGCTGAAAGACGGACAAGGTGTTGCCGCTTCTGTACAGAGTGTATCACCAAATCCAGAAAGTGCACCAACTACTACTGTGAAAAAGAATTGGGATGCTATCGAGAAACAAGCTGTAAAAGAAGAGGAAGATGAATCGCTGGAAGGTGATGCCGCTGTAAACAAAATGTTCCGTAAGATGTACAACGACGCTTCGGATGATGTCCGACGTGCCATGATGAAGAGCTATTCGTAAATCGTTATTGCCTGAAAACCAAGAGATTATAGTGATTATTTTCAGTGAATCAAATGGAACCGTCTTGTCTACAAATTGGTCTGAAATTGGTCAAAAGAAAACGGAATGTCAGCCACCAGCATGTATGGAATATAAGGAATATGAAAAGTGATGATTAAATTCTTATTTTGTTATATGAACACCGCCAAAAATGAAACTTCATGTCAAATGTTTTGTTTTAAAGTTTAATTAAAATCTCATATCCTCGATATCCCCTTCAGATTCGTTGGTCCCCTGACGCTTGATAACTGCTTTGTCTCTGGAGGTGTATAATTTTTCATAACCATTATGTGGTTCCGGATCTGTTGGATCTGTGGATTGTGAGCTCGTATCTGATTCAAATGGAAGAAAAGCTTGTGATAGTGATGGACGTTTCTTATTTGTCATTTCCAATCTGATGGTATTCATTGTCTCGGTCTTGGCGACCTTTCCAGCTATTTGTTCGATCCATTTCTCCGTTTCGTTTTTCTGCTGGCTCCACTGTTGTTTTACTTGATCCTGAAACGTTATATTACTCAATTGAAGATAATAGCTCTGATCACCTGAATATAGGATTCAATGTCTTCTGCATGCCTCCTCATCTCTTCAAGAGACATATCTTTCAAATCCGGATCTTCAACAGAAACAGTTTGCACTTCAGTGTAATCTAGCTGAAAAGAGCATTCTGGATGGACAATCGTGTTGTGGCATCGCGTGAAGCTCAATGGTGCTGGTGGAGCACGATTTGGCGGTGGAGGTGGTGTACGATCATCGCCCAAACGAATCTCGACATTGCATTGTGCACTAGATGAACCCGGAAATTGATTCGATGACGGTGAGAACGATATCGTGTCATATTTATGACTTCCCTGTGGTCGGAGAGCAGATTCAGAACGATTACGACCATTTGCGGAGAGAATCGGAGGCGAAAAAAGTTGTTCCACACTTGTAGACTGTAAACAGGAAGGAATGTTATTTATTATTTTGTTGTGGACTTAAGTGTACTTTAAAAACATTACAATATTCGGTATGGAACGTAAATATTCTGTAAAATACAAAACTGTTCAAATTTACAATTCTTCTAATTTCGTACTAACAAATTTGATAATACATTTGAGAAGTGTCACGTCACACTGTAAAAAGGTTACTGTGGCTTGCGTCGATTTATGGTATTGCATCATCCTTTTCAACAAAAAACATGAAAGGTAGCATACAAATAATCTCATATGTAGTAATAGCTATACTTACTATTATCAGGTTGTCCCATAAGTTTTTGTACTTTTTTTCAAATATTTTTCCAAAACTTCTAGAAAGTTTTAAAATTTTTTCATCGTAGGTCGTGTCAAGGTCGGGTCGTCCCCTTTCAGAAAAGATTCATTTCATCCATTTCTACTTTGCCACGATGACAATCATCAAACTTGAACGTCGAGACGTTAGATTGCTTCTTCTTTATGAATTTCGTCTTGGTCATTCAGCAATGGAAGCGGAACGAAACATATGCGGTGCGATGGGTGAGGGAGCACTCTCTTATAATACAGCAAAGAGTTGGTTTCAAAAGTTCAAGAACGGCGACTTCAGTCTCGAAGAAATAGAACGTTCTGGGCGACCGGTAGAGTTAAATGAAGAAGACCTAGTGAAGCTGGTGGAGGAAGAGCCTCGTCTTAGTCTTCGTGAAATGGAAGAGAAGCTTGAGTGTTGTCATAGCACAATTGCACGTCACTTGGGTCGCCTTGGTTTTACTTCAAAACTTGGAACTTGGGTGCCTCATGAACTTTCGGCATCACAGAAGCTCACTCGGGTCAACGTTTGTACTCAACTTCTAACTTTTCGTCGAAAGTTCGATTGGCTGAACAATCTGGTTACTGGAGATGAGAAGTGGGTGCTCTATGTTAACCATTCCAGAAAACGTCAATGGCTTCCGATCGGTGAGAAAGGAATACCGACGCCAAAGCCCAAAAAAGATTATGATCTGTGTCTGGTGGGGTGTTCAAGGACCCGTGCACTGGGAATTGTTGCCAACTAATAAAACTATCACTGCTGATTACTATTGTGCCCAATTGGACCGAGTTGCAGAAAAGACCAACGGAAAATATGAAAAACTATATTTTCTTCACGATAATGCTAGGCCTCATGTCGCCAAGAAGACTTTCCAAAAGCTGCAAGATCTTGGTTGGACTGTTTTACCGCATCCACCATATTCTCCAGATCTTGCACCAACCGACTACCATTTGTTCTTGTCTCTCAGTGACTACATGCGCGACAAGCAATTCGACGACGAAGAGCATCTCAAAACTGAACTCTCCACTTTCTTCTCATCGCGTTCGCCGGATTTCTTCTCCCGTGGCATCATGATGTTACCTAGTAAATGGCAACAAGTGGTGGACACTAATGGTGAATACTTGTGTGAATAGTACTACTTGTCGCTTGAGAGAAATAAATTTTTTTCAAAAAAAAAATAGTACAAAAACTTATGGGACAACCTGATAGAAATACTACTTAAACCTTACCATTTAATCAATCAAAAACGTAAGATTTCTAAAATAAAAATAACCACATAAATCGACACTAGCTTCAGTAACTAGCTGTCCCCGTGGTGAGACCAATTCGCTTGAGATAGGGCGAAAAATCCCATTGCATACGTAATACAATATACATTGGAGATTTCAAAGTTAAACATGTACATACCCGATAGCTTGAGCCTTGTTCCCCATAACTGGTCATATTATTCTGTGAGGATTGCCACTGAAAACGTGGAATGTTCGATTGGTGTTTAGCTCCAAAGCCGGCTGGCAATGTTTTATATTGACTCGGTGAGACTCCAGTTGGTGATGACAATGGAAGGGGGGTACGTTCTGGAAATAAGTTGGTATCGTACCAGTCACTATGTTGTTTACAGTTTAATTTTTTTATTTTCGCTGAAACTAATGAGCTAATACTTTTAATACTATTAGTTTTACATAATTACCTCCAATTGATCGAATGCTATCTGGTGCCAGGTACGTCTGAGAATCAGTGGGCAAAACTGATGATGATGGAGGAGAAATGGAAGATAGAGATGGAGCGATATCAGTCGGAACAACTGCCAATTCAAGATCCCTTTTATCAAGGATTCCAATAATTCTGTAACACAAAATTATGAAATGAAACTTATATTTTTGAAATTTCAGGTTTGATTTGGGAATTTCTTTAAGTTGCTCCAGCTGACTAAAAAACAGAGAATACAAAAACCACAACGTTGGTCAAGTTCAAGGTAATTCAAATGAAAACTTCAGGAACACTATAATTTTGGAGGACTTTTTTTGAATTTCATAAGCTGTATTTATTAAATTGTTTTTAAATTTTCTATTTGGAATCTCAAGGAAAATTATTCAAAAAGAGTTTTCACCTATTCGATACAAATTTCTCAAAGGGTCCCACCCAATTGTTGACTTTTTTCTTTTTCATATTATGATTATCTGTAACAGTTCAAAACCAAATCCCTTCTGTTATTGAAAGCCTATTGTAATAACTTCTTTGGTATTTCACTTTTGTAGAACTTATCAAACGCTCCATGTATACCCAAATAAAATTTTATATCAATTTAAAATGACGTTGAGGCAATCGTATTTTATGTCTACGGCATTCACCAAATCAATAACAAAACACATTATATTAATAGTTTGATTACAGTAGCTACAGAAGAGATCAAAAGTTTGCAAAAAAGCGAACTACTAGTTACAATTTTCAAATAAACTTAAATCTGATTTTCTTACAAAAAATGTAAACTCACTTATCATCTTCCATAACAAGAATAAAGTCTGTGTCGGTTCGAACCAATTTATGTTTTGAAACAATCAAATTCGTAGGTCTCGATATCTCAACATTTTGCAGTGAATTAGTCCCAGAAGCTTTCTTTTTCACAAATTTCAGCATACTTCTGAACATAATGCTGATCATAATTGTTGCAGAAATCGAAAAGAGTGACTAATAAAAAACGTTTGTCAGTATCAATAGATTGAACGGTTTACTACTAAAATAACTTTTTAAAAGGGAAACGAAAACAAAAAAGCGGAACTGGTGATCAATTGTGAAGATATCAAACTGATAGTAATATTATCGAATAAGGAAGAATGATGCTCAAATAGTATTTGGTCAAATCAATCGATTCATGAATGTGCTGACACATCTGAATTTTCAGAGAACTATTAAATGATAACACTTTTTGAGTTGAGAGGACGCCAAGAAAAAGAGAAGGTTAGAGAATTGAGTTATCAGTGAAAACAGAAGGAATGTGCACCGACGGAATGCTGTACGTGAATAGTTAAATTAACAAAGTGATAACAACAACTTTGCTGTGTAAAACAATAAACAAAAGTAGACAATACGATAATTTGCCAACTTTCGGAAAACCCTTTGTCTTGGTTTAAGTATTAAAGAAAATATAGCTTTGAAAATGAATTATTAATGGTGGAGTAGTGACTGTGGGGATTCAGTCTAACTGAGTAAATATACTTATTATAGTTAAACAGGGCGTGTATAATAAAAAACATCCAAAAAATGTTAGGTTATTTAAAATGTTCAGTTAGTTTTTGGTAAATTGCCATGAAAAAAAAATTATAATATTTGGCCGACTTCCGAAATTATCATAGGTGAAGACTTAGTTTTCAACACCTTTTTGACTTAACTTCAAAAAAAAATTGTACAAGTTTTTATAAGTTTCATTCTGATATTTGGACATTCGAGAAGAAACTTTCTGAGTGACGATACTTAAAGACCTTTAAAAAATTTTTATATTGATTAAACTGTATTCTTTCGATACCTCTTCTAAAATTGACGACTACGGTGAAAGTATGTCCAGTTACATCATAGCTCTTTCTGAAATGCGTTTACTTTAATTCTAAAACGTTCAGAAAGTGTTAGGTGATAGATAAACATAATTAATTTTAATCCTGTGAAATGGAAAGGTCAAATGTATAATACAAACATTACCCATGTTTTCAGAAAAAGTGTTCGTTGATATTTAAATGTTTGAATTGATCATTATTCATTTCAAAAAATGAGCGCGAATTATTTGGGAGACTCCGTGAAGAGTGAAATTATCAAAACTGAGTGCGTTATCAGACATTAATATTTAGTTCCAATTATTGCGAAAACAAAAGTGTGAAAAGACAAAGTCACGAACAAAATTGTTTTCGCTGATTCTGCTATCTACTTAAAGACTCTTAAATCAATTTCAAAACTTGGATATTCAAAGATAAACGTTTCAAAATGCTAAGAAGTTGCAAAATTTTCAGTTAGATTTTTTACCTTTAAAACAACATGCATGAAAGTGTAAAATCAAGAATACAAAATAGTTATCTCTAAAATTCAAAAATTTCGAAACATTTATTTTCATGAGTCACTATGTGACTCATGAAAATTATATGGTTATATGGTTCATTTTTTTTAATTTGAAAACAATATGTCTTATGTTTCAAATGCTCATCACGTGCCTAGTCTAAATAACTAATTTGTCACAATACTTTTATTCGCTAGGCTTATCGTTTATTTTTAGAAAAACAACTTTATATAGAATTCCATAAGGTATCAAAAATATAATCAAACGAATGTATAATGACTCTTGAAACCTTACATGTTTCAACAATTTGTTTACTTATTTCTGCATGTTGTAAAACTGTTCAGAAAGTTCTGAACTTTCCAATTTAGGGAAACATTGTATGCATGGTTATTTTATACAACTGAGCCAATCCTTGAAAATAGTAATAATTCATTAAGTTCTTAAAACAAAAACTACTATTGTCTATTTACGAAACCTGTAAAATAAAGCAAACAAGTTATTATTGTGAGAATTTATTATGGAGCTTTTCCACATGCGTATCCAGTGAAATCAGTTCTGGTGCATCTGAAAAAGTATGGTTAATGAATGATTTATAGGATTATGATGCTTACATTTGATCAGCCAGTTTACCCGTCACTGAGACAACAACGGGGCAGTCTTCCCTGAAATTAAAAAAATCTAGTGAAGGCGTTTTGTGAATTCAGTTTTTCGGAAATTCGATTTTCTTCAATTCATCCCTGAATTAAACAACTCAGACGAGCTGATTGTTTCGAGGCAGCTCGTCCCTTGTTAGGGTCCGTTTTTTCTCTGAAGGAAGAAAACGGACAAAGGTGTCAAGCTGCGCTTTCCATCGTACCACCTTTAAGCTCTTTCCGTCAGAACTATTCTCTTGATTTTTCCACATGAAAAGATAATTTTGCTTGTTAACACATTAACTGTAGACGAAATCCACCGTTTCATTTAGATTTGAAGAGACTACACAAGTTCAGTGTCAACATGCATAATTTTTGATAGAAATCATATATTTCGTCTTTTGCCTTCTGTTTTGCATGTTACATTTTTACATTTGAGCCCAGTATCTGAGCCAGGCACGCTGAAACCCAGTCGATCCAAACTACTACGTACATCAATGATGCGTTGTTCGGTTCTCCGGTGAGCCTCCAAACATATCCATCGGTGCCAGTTGTTGAACCGTCAGTCCACTCGAAAGAATTTAGAGGGGTACATGTAGCCGTCAATTGTTGCCCAGTACACGCAGCCGTCCTTTTAGAGCCAATCCAAATTGAACTCATCATTGAACCAGGCAGAGATATAAAAGAAGCTGAAAATGGTCGAGATTTATACTATGTTTGCAACTAAAGTTTGTGGTATTTAGTTTTGCTGTGTAACAAGAAAAAAACATGATCGACTGCAAATGTTCCGAAAAATACTTTAAAGAACATTAATTAAACAGGTTCGATCGTTTCGGCTGCCATATAGGTTGCCATAGCAATTTGGTCAATTGTACATACCAGTCATGAAGTCTAACTACGATTGATTCTGAATTCCGCTTAAGACTGCTCCCTGTGCAGCACAAGCGCTTTCTGCTTCCGCACGGCTTCCAGCAATTATAAATATCTGAATTGAATGCATTTTATTGATTTTTTGCCATTATAACACAAGTTGGCTTAGCTGTGAACTAAATATTTCGAAAAACCCACAGGTGACTACAAAATTCGTCTCACCTGGATACACCATGTTCCACTAGGCCTCTCGAATTGTTCCCAGCCAGTTGGACATGGAACTGGAAATTCAGAAGAATTGAAGGATTTTCTTTTGAGAAACTAACTAGGAGTTGTTGTGGTTGTGGACGTTGTCGTCGTAGTTGTTGCTGAAGACTTTTAAAATTTTTCGAGACCACGATCATTGAGTATAACAGCATACTTCTTATTCAAACATAAAATATTTTGGCACAAGTTCTAAAAATTTATTGGAAAAAATGAAGAAATAAGAAACTCACTTTCCACTTGCTGAGTAGGTATACATGAATTGGCAACAGGAATAAGGAAAAAGAAAATCATAGTGAATCAATACGACGCGCAGTTTTATTTCAGAAAATATTTTGCCGAGAAAATATCAGAAATCATTATGGCCAGTGAACAATTGAACTTTTAAAGCCCCTCCTACAGACCCCAATTTGTTTCACATTCAAACACGGCAGCAATGTACATCGTTTTATCGCGGCGGCAAAAAATAGAGAGATATTTCCGTTTTCTGATTCAATTAACCTGCAATCATTTGAATCTACCAATCATCTGCGGTCTCGGTAAGCATTTGCGCACATTCTGCACACACATTCTGTGTCGATTAATTTGTTCTATTAATCGACGGAGAATATACGTTGAATCGGCAAGGTATAACGCTGCCAACCCGCAAACGTGCTAACTTCAAGCAAAAAGCGTTTCACAGCTGTGACAAACCGGTGGATCGACAAGACAGTTTGAGGAATCCGCAAACACTCTGTGGAAAAATTAATCGAAGTCTACGAAAAAAAATCCATTTTGCAAAATCTTCTCTGCATTTTCTTACCTACGTTAGGCCGTAAGGTCATCTCTGGACTAGAAAGATTTTTAAAACCCCACCCCCTTTTGCGCAAAATTTAAAAAATTACAAGTATTATAGTAGTGACAGGTTCCATCGTTGTTGTAGTGGTCGTGGCCAGGGATGGTTTCACCCGTGACCCGTTTTACCCGTTCACCCGTTTTTAGGCGTTTTCACGGGTGACGGGTGACCCGCTCACCCGTTTTTTTTGAATTTTAAGGGTGAAACCCATCTTTGGTCGTGGCTGAAAGTCGTGAAATATTGGAGAAGATCTTTATGGGATACGATTACTTTCAATTAGTTGCGTGGGTATACTGATAAGTATTCCTATTGAAAGGAAAAGGAGAAGATCAAGAACGGTAGTGTACACGTTCTACGGCGGGAAAATAAGAAATAATTCGTGGTTTTATTGGACTTTCTAATCACTTGAGACATGCCAATAGAATTCTGTTTATTTTTCGTAAGAGTCTTTTTTTTCAAAATCTTGAAACACGATCAATGAATCTGTGATTTCATTTTGATTCGAATAAACATTTTTCACTAAAATGTACATATTTTAGGAACCGAAATGCGAAGTTGCAAATTTTAGAGAGGCAAGGTCTCGGCGAACACTTATTGGATCCTTTCCAGTATTTTCATGCGGTAGTTTGAGAAGTAATCTTAATTTTAGCTTTTTGATGAGTATTTTCATCTTGCACTTAGTTTTCTATGGTAACAATGTATATGAACTATTGTTTTAATGTTATTATTGGAAATACGCACACACCTTGGAGCGTGTGTCTCTGGTAAAATAATAACGTCTGGTTATAAGACAAATATTATATGTTATATGTATATGATACTTGAAAAACAACTATTGTCTTTCACGGACTTGGTAAAATCAAATGAAGAAGTTATTAATAAGTTATTATTGTGAATCTTTATTATGGTGCTTTTCCACATGCATATCCAGTGAAATCAGTTCTACTGCATCTGAAAATGTATGATTTTGCATGAACTATGTGGTTCTGAAGCTTACAATTGATCACCCAAACCCCCCGTCACTGCGTCCACAGCGATACAGTCTTCCCTGTAAATAAACCATGTACTGGAAGCGATTTGAAAATTCAATTCACAACATCTTTTCATTTGTATCCAAAATTTAGGGCTAGCAATTCAGACTATTCAGCGATTATTGGCACAGGTTTCTCAGATAGTCTCCAACTTTTAAATGAGCTTATCGTTGATTTTTAAGGAGACTACACGCGTTTACAGTGCCAGAAGAAATAGTTTTCCATATCATTCATACATTGCTTTGCGTTTTCGCTATTTTCGTGTCTTTTTTCAAGCATTGCTGATACATTTGAGTTAGGATCGCTAAAGCCCAGTTGATTGTAACTAAAACGTACATCGACGATGCATTGTTTGGTTCTCCAGTCTCCCAAATAAATCCATCGGTGCCTGTCGTTGAGCCGTCTGTCCATTCGAAAGAATTTAGTTTGGTGCATGTTGCTGTCAACATCATCCCAGTACACGCGGTTGTCCTTTTAGCGCCAATCCATATAAAATTCATCATTGAACCAGGCAAAGATAAAAACGAAGCTGGAAATGGTAAAGAATATAACAATATTGCTAAAACTGTTTGCTTGCAACTAATTTTTAAGATATTTAATTTTATTTAGTCCAGAAATGCAAGAAATCAAAAAACAAGTAATTTGCATCTCTGCTTGTGGTTCCACACAAATCCATAACTATAGAGTTTAATATCTTATTTCGTTCCGTTCCTAGAAAAAAGGTAACATGATCTGCGTTATGGAACAGTCTTTGAACTTCGGATTTTATTAGAAAAAGTTTTGTCAAGATAGTTCTGCCCTGTATGAAAGCCGAAAATGATTGTACATACCAGTCATGAAGTCTAATTCCGCTTGATTCTGAATTCCACTGACGACTGCTCCTTGTGCAGCACAAGCGCTATCCGCATCCGCGCGACACCCAGAAGCAATAAATATCTAAATTGAATGAATTTCATAAACTATTTGTCTTATCAACAAAGCTTAATTTAGTTGCAAACTGTTTTTTTTAACCCAATAAGGTTGTGCAGAACGGCCAGCCACTATCGCACATAAAGCGACTTTGTGAGCTTATAGATTATTTTGAATCGGAAACTAAAGTAATCCTACATTGTAGTTTTCCTGCCATACCAACACAGTACTCCACTACAGTCCTCATATTTACATCCCCGCATATACTAATTATTAGCACTATACTGGCCAAACATTTGGAAAGTTAGAGTTTATAATAGGGATGACGTCACAGACTACAAACATCCAAACGCGAAATGACTATAAACTTGTCTCACCTGGATACACCATGTTCCACTAGGCCTCTCGAATTGTTTTCATCCAGTTGGACATGGAACTGGAAATTCAGAAGAATTGAAGGATTTTCTTTCGAGAAACTAACTATAAGATTTTGTTTGCAGTCAAAACAAGTTGAAACAGGAGTAGAAATGTTGTTATCTTGATATCTTGCGAATTAGTTTGAACTTTAAAAGCCTCCTCTCGATAAGATTTTAAAAAGTTACAAGTAGTAGTGACAGGTTCCATCGTAGTTGTGGTGGTCGTGGCTGAAAGTCGTGAAATATTGGAGTTCATGGGGTACGATTACTTTCAACTTGTTGCGTTGGTATACAAGCATTGATAAGTTCCTCTTGAAAGGAAAAGGAGAAGAACGGCAGTGTTCATGTTCTACGGCGGAAATTATTGTAAAAAATTGTATTTTGTTGGATTTCCAATAACTTACAGCATGCCAATAGAATCCTGTTTAATTTTCGCAAGTGGCTTTTTTTTTGAATTATTGAAACACGATCAGATGACAAGCGATTTGTAATTGCCTACAATTATTTTCGTTACTAAAATAGTCATGTAAAACTACCGTTGTTCTTCAGAATTTGTTCTAATTTGGTAATTTAATATTTTCAAGACTTTTGCAACCACACAAATTGTGCTAAATTATTTTTTTAGAAAGCCGAAAAGAGTTATAAGAAATTCAGTTCTAAATGAAAAACCTTGATGAATCTCTGTTAATACTAAAAAGTTAGCGAAATAGGCCAGAAGCCTGAAAAAGATTGCCGCATGCTTGCAAGTAAAAAGAAATTAGGATGCTTAACTCGGGACTTTTTAGGTCCCCTGAAAAGTAGATTCATATACCGTATTTTCTCTATTACTAAGGCATGCAATACTATTGTTTGGGCACCTATTTAGATGTAAGAAATAAAATAAAAATAGATGCCAACTGCAAAGTTGCTAGCAGTACAGTGAATAACAAGTGGCTAGTTGAAATTACTTTTCTGTTGTAGATGTATGCAGATATATCTTCATTAAATGTTGTATCACAGTTGTTTTGATTCACCATATCTTGTTAGTCAACTTACCACAGAGAAATGTCGTCGGCCAATAAAATATTATCCTTCTTATGGGGTTATTCAAGTAGTGTCGGAAAATTAAAAAGTGATCTTGCCAGTTAAAAAAAAATAACTTCAAGATAGAATTTTTAAAGTTTCAAGTTCCATTTTTTTAAACATAAACTGATGACAAAACTGAAAAGATTTTAATTTTTGAGACTTCAAATGTGCTTTTGATACTTTTCTTGTCCTCAAATATTTCTCCAAGTTCATTTTGTGTCACAAATTTTGTGTCTCGGTGTCGTCTGCGTCTCGTCTTTGTGTATTTCGTTGACACAACGGAGTATAAATATTGGTGAAAGAATCATTGAAAAAAGTTAACAATTTCAAACTCTGAGCAAATGACTCGTTTTGCTGAAAAAGTCGCTATTATCACTGGTAAGACTTATAATTTTAATAATATAAAATACATTTAAATATTGATGGTTTTTAGGTTCTTCCAATGGAATTGGTCGAGCAACTGCTGTTCTCTTTGCACGAGAAGGAGCCAAAGTAACTATCACAGGACGTCATGCAGAAAGACTTGAAGAAACTAGACAACAGATTTTGGCAGCTGGAGTTTCCGAGCAAAATGTGAATTCAGTTGTTGCTGATGTTACTACTGATGCTGGTCAAGATGAGATTCTCAGCACAACTTTGGGAAAATTCGGAAAACTTGACATTTTGGTGTGTAAATTTAGTCAATGTTTTTTTCCCCAATAATTTAATTCAATTGTGAACTTTAGGTTAACAATGCTGGTGCCGCGATCCCAGACTCCCAAAGTAAAACTGGAACTGCTCAAAGTATTGAAAGCTACGATGCTACTTTGAATCTTAATTTGAGAAGTGTGATTGCACTGACAAAGAAGGCTGTTCCACATTTGTCTTCTACCAAGGGAGAAATTGTCAATATTTCTAGCATTGCTTCTGGACTTCATGCTGTAAGTTTTAAAATTATAACATTAAAAGTTTCATTGATGCCTTTTTAAGACACCAGACTTCCCATATTACTCAATTGCAAAAGCAGCCATTGATCAATATACTCGTAATACAGCAATTGATCTTATTCAACACGGGATTCGTGTTAACTCAATTAGTCCAGGACTCGTTGCAACTGGATTTGGTTCAGCAATGGGAATGCCAGAAGAAACATCAAAGAAATTCTATTCGACCATGGCTACGATGAAGGAATGTGTCCCAGCAGGAGTAATGGGACAACCACAGGATATTGCTGAAGTCATTGCTTTTTTGGCCGATAGGAAGACATCATCATACATCATTGGACATCAACTTGTAGTTGATGGTGGAAGTTCTCTTATTATGGGACTTCATTGCCAAGACTTTGCAAAACTTTTACATTAATTGTTTCAGTTATCTGTTGTTTTATTAATCAATAAACTAGCTTTTAAAATTTTGCGAATACGACAAAAATCGTCTTGATGTCACGATTGAAATTAAACTTCTAAATTCAAAACCAATCTACTTCTGTTTCGAACAAAATGAAAAATATTCTATGTCGATAAAAATTGTATATGACAACTTGAATGTTGAGCAACTGAATTCTCTTTTACTTGAATGAGCTAAACTTTTAGAAATTGCGCAAAAAATTATTTATGACAGTAAAAAATTTTGAGAAGATGTCTAAATTTCGCTAAATATACATCTTTTACACTACTTTTGAAATATTTTACTTGTTTATTTTTCGTTTTTAAGTATAAGAACAAAACTTAATGATAAAATTCGGTTTTCTGGGTTCATTTTTCAACAGTAAACATATTTTTAAAAAATTTTGAAGATGTTTATCTTTAAGCCTTTTTTAAAAATAATTTTCAATATTTCAAAGATATATTTATTTGGTCATTGTTTCAAGAGAAAAAAAACAGGAAAATGTGTACAATGTGTACGTACTGGCAGATTGCTTGACTTGCAATCTTTGGCTAGAAAAAGTGGATTTTGAGCGAATTTAGAAATGATTTCAAATGGAATGAAATTTATGGCCTTGAGCCGACCATTTGTTGTTGAACTTGTTGAATTTGTTGTTGTGTCTTTTGATCGGCAGCATCAGCAACTGCTTTCTCAAAGAGTCGTCCAATTTGCTCATTCATTGGTCCTGAAACGGAATTATTCAGAAATATTATTTTAGCTTCAAAGGATGCATGAGGCTAACATTCAAACTTTCAACAAAATAGGTGCATTAAAAAGTTAGTGAAGTTATTAACCAGGTGTATAACGATGCACAGCTGGATGATGATGATGTTGACGGTGATATGGGATTTGAACAGGCTGGGGTTGAGGTGGTTGTGGACCATAATTGAAGTGGGTGACTGAGCTTTCGGCACTCTGACGAACAGCTTTTACACCACGATCAAGGCCTGAGAGTGCAATGTTTTTAAATTTTGTTAGAATTAAGTGTGCAGTGAAGGTTTTGATGCTTTGAGTGTTTGGGTCAAAACGTAAATAAAACGGAACCTTGTTGCGTCGTACCTGTCCTCAATTGTTGCCACGTGTTTTTTAATTGATTGCCCATAAGTCTGACGTCCTGATCGATTCCGGCCTCGTCCAAGCTCGCCTGCAATTATTATTTTGTTTTTGTATTTGAAAACTTTCCATAGAAACTAATCTGTTCAAAAATATACTACCTTGAATTTGGCGACGACATCCTTGATAGCAGCCAGAAGCTCAGTGTTTGGCTGAAAATGGATTGAAAATGTTTAGAGTGCTGAGAACTTGTTATTCATTCTCATAAAGGGCGTGAACACTGTTTGTCTTGCTATTATTTATATTTGGTTTGATTTTAATTAAATGAGGTAATTTTCATGGCATTCTCTAATTGTCAGCTACTGTAACAGTTCATATAAAAGTATTTGCAATGATGAAACGGAGGGAAAAAAGGAAAAGAAAAATAATTACTTCATTTGTTAGTAAATTGGATGATGACACTCCGGATGCACTTACACCGTTAATTGCCTTCTGTAATCCCTTGGCAAACTTGTCAGTTTGCTTCTGAAAATTAGATTGAGAAGATTAGACCCTGTAATGGGAAACCCAAAGAAGAAAGATAGATCACAGGCACAATAACAAATAGATTAGAAGCCCACCAAAAGATACTCGAGAAGTCGGAGCCCCTTCGGTCTGGTGCTGATTGATGTTTTGTTGGACGTGGTGGCTGGAACTGTGGCGACTTCGTCGACTGGTTCTGGTTTCTTGAACCGGAGCGGCTTCCACTTGTGTCCAACAGTTATCGGTCTAAATGGTCCAATCGTAGATGCTCTTCGTTCGCTGAACGGATCGTGCTCGTTCGAGCCGGCTTTATGCCGACAAATATACCTTAGTGGGGAAGGACCCTTCCCTCCTAATTGCTCTTCCGATCCTTTCGTTGTTGTTGTTGGCTCCTCTGTTGTTGTTGTAGTAGTAGTAGTAGCTGTTGTAGATGGTTCTGCAGTTGTTGTAGTTGTAGAAGTAGAAGCTTCAGTGACTTCACGTTCTTCAGTCTCTTCAATTATTGGAAGCTCTGGTGTTGTAGAAGCTGAGGTACTAGAAGAAGAAACAGAGGTGCTGGGTTCCGTGGGAATAGTAGTAGAAGTAACGGGGACCTCCGTAGTAGTGACGCTCGATTTCCCCGCGTACTTTGGGGTAACCTTTTTCCACATTCTCCAACCCTTTCTAGTTCCATGTGGTTTGAATGTTCCTCTAGGTTTTCCAACAAGTCTACCAGTTACTCTTGATGTGGCCTGAGTTGTGGTAGCTGGCGCCTTAGTAGGTTCTTCTGTGGTTGTAGTAGTTTTTGCAACAATTGTTGAATAAATGCTTTTAAGAGATTTTGGCATTTTCTTGGTTGTAGTAGTTGGAGCTTGTGTAGTTGTTGTAGTAGTTGTTGGTACAACTGTTGATGGCGTCATTGGTGTGGTAGACGCCAAGATACGACCAATCTTGGTGGTCCATTGACGACGTTTGAGTAAAAGTTTATGATAGCGTTTCAGCGCCGAGTCGTAAGGCACCTGTAGAAAAAGAAGCGAATTATTGAAAAATAGGAAGGAATGCTGAAAAGGTAGAGTGAAACAAGCGATAGAAGAAGATAGAAGTGCGATAGTGTTGGAAGCTAGAAGCAGAAAGCACAGGGAAATAGTAAGTGTTTGAATATCATTGTGTTTTTACTTTCTTGTAGTTTAAAGAATTGTTTCGATATGTTGTCTTGTCAAAATTTAAAAAAAACACAATGATATTCAAACAGTTTATCAGATGATTACAGATGTGTACATAAACATACAATCAAATTATCCGATTAAACTTAATTTGTCGATGGAAAGGGAAAAGGACCGGGGATGAAAAGTGAAGAGAAATAACAGGGATGAATTTTAACCCATAATAAGAAATAATACATCATGCTCACCGGGGAACCAAAATTACCAGAATATGAAATCATGTAGACTGTAATACTGTTGACTTGTTGATGGTTTTTGTCAATATGACATACTTATTTTCTAGCAAAAAAGAAAATATAAACTTGCTAATAAATATGAAAATTGCTAATCTAGAATTTGGCTAAGAAAATGTTTTTAAAAGTGCCCCAATCTACAAACTGATTAATGTAATAGAATGCTCTCATTTGATCGTACCACTTAGATAATTGGTCTCTAGTCTGATCATATGGAGTCATTGCAAGAAGCTTTTTTACTCCTCTAATCTCATGGGACAATGATGGTGATAGTGGAGGTGAAAGTGTGGTACGAATCACATTATACGGGCTCGCCCGTTTGGATGTATACCACACTAGACGCCCCGGATGGTGTTGTTGTGTTCTAGTGTAGGACGCCGGTGATGGTGTCGGTGGAGTGTGGTGGGCGTGCATCACAGAGTGATGGAACCTACTCACATCAGATCCTCCGGCGGCTCCGGATGCTCCAGATGGATAACGACGGCTTGCTTGAAGATTGCTCAATGATGCACCAGATGTTAGAGCATTCAGATTTTCATATGGTTGACGATTCTGGTATGATGGATAACTGAAAAAAATCAGTTGAAAAAACGATAACCTGTATATTTTATACTACTTATTGTTAGTGAACGCATTAGTCGAAATTGTTTTCCTTGGGAATTCAAGCCATTTTATAAAATTTAGAAGAGTGACAACTTATCAAAAAAAATTGCAGAAAAATCGATTGAAAATTGAACTTCAATTTTTTTTTCAATTATTGAAGAAATATATGTAGCATTAGATATGATCACTACAATACAGTTCAGCTCATTTTCCATTTTTCTCTAAGCGCTTCCAAGTGAAAGCAACAATTTTTTGAAACCAAGTAGTTTGGATAAAAGGTTATAAGACTATCAAGGATTATGTTTCACTTTTAATTAATTTGGTTTGGTTAATTAATTAAAGTATATTGGAGTCTAAAGTTTCAACCCTCGGAAATGCCAAGCGCAGAAGTTGCTAAAATTTGGTAAAAACGTTGCTAAAGTTGGGCAAATTAGGTTAAAGTTGGGGATACTCTCAAAATTTGCACTGAAAATTTTTAAAAAATTGGCTAAACTTGGTTAAAAAGTTGCTAACGTTGGGAAAGAAGGTGCTAAAGACAGATTAAAAGTTGCGAAAATATAAAATTGGTAGAAAAGTTGCTAATGTTGGCGGATATGTTGCGGAAGGGTAAAATTGGCGCTTAAATTGCTAAAGTTGGTGAATAAGTTGCGACGAAGTGCCGAGTATGTAAAGTTGAGAAATACTATTAAAACCTTACTTGGCGTACTGATTAGTCTGAATTCCAGGTCGCTCGTAAGTTGGTTGCTCTCCTCTCCGTTGCTCGTATGTCGGCTCAATGCGCTCGTAATACGATGGAGAAGCTTGTGGGAGTTGTTGAGCTCTTGAAGCAACTGGTTTTGCCATTTGATACCATGCTGGAATCTGATCAATAGCATCTGGTTGAGCTGCTTGCACACTTTGAACTGGTTGTTGTTGTACTGCTCCAGTTCTTTGCTGTTGTACGTATTGTTGTGAAGCCGTGAATCCGAGAACAAGTGTGATGGCAAGAAGACTCCTTAAAAATCAAAAATAGAAAGGATATATGCGTAAGAATCTATTTATAGATTTCAACATGGTTTCATTTAAATAAACAATTGGTGTCCACTACTTGACCCCTTGCTTTTTCCAAAAATCCAGATCTGTCTAAAGTGTTGATCTCAAAAACATGAATCGGGCACTTGAGTGCGGAAAACTCCTCGGCCGCCGCTCTGGAGCAGCGCGGATCTCAAGTGCTTTGACATTTCGATTTTCATGCTTATCTTTGCACTTGCAAATGTTGGGTCAAAAGCATTGATGTTAATTGTTTTTGATAAAAATGAAAAAAAAAATTAAACTTTTACCGGAAAAGGCCTATCTTCAGGTTATGAGATTTCAGTAAATGAGTGTATTAATTTTTTTAAACTGTTTTTGGAATATTCCGACAAATCATTTTCGGTGTGAAATGGGTAATATTCTTATTTCATATTGTTTCTGAAAATATCTATGCATTCGTAAATTTATTTATTTACGATTTAGCATCATTGACCATTGAATTGAACATTGAAAATAATAGAAAACATCCAGAAAAATGTATGAGTTAAATATTTGTTTCACAACTTTCAAACTTATAAATTATTGCAAATAATTACATAAATTCACTGGAAATCTGTACACCGAGCTTTTTGACAGAACTGGCAGGGTTTGAAATTGTACATCCTACAGTAACCTATGCGTGATCCGTTTATTCAATATAAACGGATTCTATTGCCAAGAGATTCATTATCAGCTACTTTTGAAAACGGTTTTCAGATTTTTCGAACTATAAGGAATTTGGAAAAGATGCTCACCTAATCATGATTGGAAATGTTCCAGAAACGATCACACACAAAAATGAATAGAGTCCAATGAAGACTGTGGAAAAGAAGAGACAGTGATGAAGCTGGTGGTCAGTTTCTCAAGTGCTCGTTAGAAATGATGCAAGATGGAGGTGGGGTCAAAGAGTGCGAGAGAAGGGGCTGGACACAGAGGTGAGACACGAGTTTAGACGGCAACAGAAAGAGCACTCAAAATCCTCGCTTTATCTCTTCTTCTTCTTCTTCTTCTCCATCTTCGGTCGCGGTGCTTTTGTAGTCTCTTGCGGAACGCCCTCACAGAGGACGCGCCGCGCCGCGAGACGCCGGCGTGCGTCGTGAGCACTGCTTTTGGAAGCGAAAAAACCGTTTGCTCGGCGAGCCACACTTTTTTTCGACGGATAGACGGGTCGCCTCGCTTTCTTGTTCAATTTGGAGTCGCGAACTGTCGAAACAATCCGAGGGGTCAACTATGGCACATTTTGGACGTTGTGTTTAACTAACGAATTTAGAAATGATCAACGTATTTAGACAGGAAACAATGAAATTAATACAAAAAATGATGCTGAACTTAATTTTCTTGATGAGTTTCTTGTTTTTTTATGAATAGGTAAGCATTTGGAAACTTAAAAGTTTCCTTTAAAAAATAATTTGTGTCAATGCGTTTGCTTCAAGATGTCTCACAAAATTTGAGACATTAAATTCCATGTGGTGTTCTGTTTCGGGGGTTTCATTAACTTCCAGTATATCCGATGTTTTTGTGAATCTTTGAAAAAAAATTGTTTCGTGTCTAAAATGTTTTCTTCATTTAACACCACTTTCCCTTGTCTCGTAAGATCAAAGGGTTCAGTATGATTCTGCTCAACTACCCCCGTTAAATGATTGAACCGACAATGTGATGGTCAATGAAAACGAATCGAGCTGCCTGTCCCCCAGTTGCTTGCCGAGTAAACATAGCTCTATTGCTTCAGTGCGCGGGTGACGAGCCTTTCCGAAATGTGTTATGAGCATCATTTCTATGTCCCATCTGTCTGTCAAAAACTGTTTGTTGGTGGCGCGGAATCTTATTTTTGATCAAGAAATGTTTTGGTCACCTTATTGTATCAGTTCAAAAGAAAAAACCTTTGAGCTGTGGATGTCTGAAAACCTTTTGTTTTTCTCGAGAAAATACTATTACAGAAATGTATTAAATTCAAAAACTGAAAAAAAAACTCAGAAAGTACCATGAACAACTGCATATAAAACCTTCCATAAACTGTATTCATCTTTTATAAAGAAGCCTTATAAGAAATGTCAATTATTTTAAAGATGGAGTCCGGCTGCCTGCAGAGGGCCAACAATTCCATTAACTATAGCTACCGCAGCTGTGTCGTTTTGAGCAACAGTAATACAAGCGAGTGCTTCGATGCGGGCCATGCTTCCAGTAACCAAGTTGACAGCTTCATACCTGAAAATAACGAGTTGAAATAAGTTATTAATTGAAAGTGTTGTAAATAGATGTTCTGAAATAATTTTATAAAACTCAAAAAATCACACACCGATCATGACGTCTGTTGCATTTAAAAGTCAATCCAGATTTGCTGCTTGCTGAGAGAACTGCATAGTCTCTAGTTTGAGTAAAGTCTGGTGAAGCTCCTCTTGATTTTCCGACAAGAATTTGAATCTGTGGATTTTCGCACACAGCAATTGCGTATTCTTTTCCATTACGATTGAAATAAGCAATCTTTGGAGCAGATAACAACGGGTTAGTTAATGGATTTGGCGAATTGAAAACACCAAGACGACGACATTCCCATTCTGGAAATATAAATGGTTGAAATTTAGATATCGTAAGTACTTACTCTCATCACTGTCTCTGCTGTTGCTACGAGAGTGATGACTGCGATGATGTCGATCATGTAAAACGTGGAAGTTATTATGATTATTGTAGGTGATGTCGCCGCCGTATCCGCTGCATGCAATCACTCCAAAAAGAGCGGAGATAGCTAGAAGATTCAGATGCATTTTCGGAATCGAATATGATAAAAGAAATATGGTGACACCTTTTATATAGCGTTTCTAGGCTCATGATACATTGAGAAATGTTTTGAGAATGAACCTAGTTTGTTTATATTAAAACATAGATACAAAATCTTGTCTCAAAAGAAAATTGATGACATCACAACAAAGAGAAAAAAGATGATTCATGAAATATAGTTAACTTCTGGAATAATGTGTGGAAAGTGAGAAGCGGGTGTCGACAAAATCAGAAAGTACAGAGCTTTAAAAAAATTTAAGGAATTAGGTATAATGATAAATTAGAGATGAAAATGGTACATTTGCATTAGTTAGTTACTTAGAAACTGGAATTTTATTAAAATAGTTTTTGTTTTTTATTGTTTCTCATGAATTAATTTTGTGGCTTCTAGGTGTTTATAAAAAATAATTGTCCTCAATAGGAGAAATAATTAAAAGTTTAGTTCAGATGCTGAAACCTATGAACCCATTAACACCACAAATTTCGTCATTACATCTTCAAAAAGGCTGAATTTGAATGATGCATGCGAATGGCTACGCGGGATATAAAGTTTGAAATAATTTTCAAGCAAAGTTTCTTCATTTTCTCTGCATTTGTTTTTCAATTTATCCTCTTATGCCACTGTATGTACCATTAACTACGTCTTCCTTCCCATCTTTATCCATCTACAATGTTTCTATATATTATGTTTCAGTTATTAGATTCTGGTCTCCGATTTTGTAAAATGCTCTAACAGACTAATGTTTGAAAAATTAAGTCTTAGCCAATCGCAGTGTGTATAAACTCTGAAAACTATCAGACATACAGTTTGATATTATTCATTTTATTTTCATTCGGATATCCGTCTGAATAGAATTGAAACTTTTGGAAAAAACAAAATTCGTTCACAAAACATCCATCTTTGTGACGTGATGTTTTATGTTTTCCCTCTGATTTCTTTCTATAAAAACCTTTACAACTCCACAAAGAACATCATTCACCAAGATGTTAGTTGTTCTTGCTATCTCTTTGGCAGTTACCGCAGTTTGTGCTCAATACGGATCAGGACCAGCCAATAATCCACCGGCTTCTTCCTATTCATCAAATGTTTACTATCCACCTCCGGTTTATGGATCAGTGTACTGGGATTACGATAGTGGAAGTCGTGAACATCGTCATAAACGTAAACCGTAGTCCATTAATAAATAAACATCTTACCAATTTCAGAGTGCCCACGTTTGAGAGCATATGTGGGTGAGTTCCCTGGTATCCCTGAGGAAGCATTCTATCCACCAATCATTCGATATGTCAAATACAACAGAAAAGTGACTGCTCTTGTTGTCTGTGATAGAGATGAAAAGAATTTGAACTTCCTTTTCGGTTAGTTATCTCGAACTATTCAAAGTAGATTAGTGATTGTATTTAACTATATCCAGCTCGTCACAACAAAACTCGTGATGTCCGTTCTGCCAGTGTTGTCGCTATTGGAAGCACCGCCGGTGTCACTCTCGTTTGTAATCGCGATGACAGAAGATATGAGGGATTTGTTATTGATATGAATGCAACTACAAACGGATTCTCTAAGAAAATCGAAATCACGCAACTCACTTGTCTTGGACTCGACAAAACTATTATTGGTCTTCCTGTGGAACACGGAGTACAACAACTGGCGCAAAAGATTCAGGAAATTTTGGAAGATGACTTCTTCGTTCCAGTTATTCCGTCGAGAAGGAAGAGACAAGCTGGTGGAGCAACTGCTAACAGCGCTGAATCCACGACTGAAGCAGCTGACACCGAATCCACAACTGAAGCCGCTGCCACCGAAACTCCTGCCGCCGAATCTACCACAACTGAAGCTTCCGCTACTGACGCTGCCGCCACCGAAGCTTCCGCTACCGATGCCGCCGCCACCGAAGGTGCTGTCACCAAAGCTGCTGCCGGAGTTACAGAAGAATCAGCTACGGAAGTGATCACTGTAGCAACAACACCAGCTTCACCAGATGCGGCGCTTAATAATGCTATTAACGAATTGGGAAAAATTCTCGGTCAAGTTTTCTAAATGCATTTCGATTTTAATTGTTTAATATGTCAATTGATTATTGAATAAAAGTCAATGAAAGCTAAAGTTATTTATACAATTTTCAGAGAATGTAAGAAAATTATAATATGACCACTAGAATCATTTAATATTCGGACCTAACTTCGTACCTAATTTTCGCCCGAAGGAAAAAATCTTGGTTAGGTAAAATATAATAGACCTTATATGTACTTGCGATCGCAGCAATAGCTTTTCCATTTTCACCAAAAGTTTTCTTGAAGATTATCAGCTTTTTAATGGTCGCCACCGGGGAAATGTTAAAAATGCCTCTTATAGTGCGAAACTGCCTAAAAGAGATAGAACAATAGTCTACATTTTTTTTGAATTCCCATTTTGCCACAAAGTTGCCTGAAAATTTTAAGTTAGCAAAACGATATTGAATAATTTTTAGGTAAAATCTACATATACTGAGAATTATGAACTTTTAACCGTTTCATTTTTGGACAAAATATGGTCGCGTTTAAAATTGAAAAATTAAAAATTAATATTCACAGCTATTATTATTTTAGATTTATTTGTAAATAATATGCAACGTTCTCATAAAATATTAAATCAATACGACTATATATTTTGCAGTCATTGATCACCTTTTAAAAGTTATCTTCAAAATGTTTCATGAAAATGTGATTGTTGTCTTCTTGTAGCCAAATGTTAAATTCACAGCTGTTTTTTTGAAGGAGGTCAACTCAGCCGACGAGCCATCGTCTTCTCTCCATTTTTGTCCTTCTAGGTAAACACGAGGCAAACCACAGTGGAGAACATAAGAACAGATAGACGATTGAAGAAAATTTCTTTTTCAAATGCGTTGACGGGTTTTTTCAAACTTTTTTGTTTTTCTCTCTCTCTCCAAATTCCGAACACAACTGTTAACCTGATAACGAATATTTAATTTCAGCCCAATGGGATGCATCTTGTCTTGTAAAGAAAAACCCAAAGCAAAGTTAAATCAAAACATAAACATACCAACGCAAATTCGGAGGACAGATACATTTCCACAAGAGATGGCAGAGATCAGAATGCAGGCCAAACACGTGCATTTTTCGGTTAGTTACTTTTATTGATTAGGATATCGGAAATAACACTTGTTTCAACTGTAGTAACTAGAAAGTAAGGAAAACGACTTTTTTCTATGATAAAATGTGATCGTTGTGTTTTGACCAAGGTGAATAGCATATCGATCAAATAACCATCTTGATGGAAGGCATAAATATCTTGTTTCTTTTCTTTTGATACGATTATACTTGAATCTCATTTTTATTTTACATACGACTCTTTTTTTATGCAACTTGATTTACGATTATTATAACCGCCGTTTGCAAATTTTGAACAACCGAGAAAGTGGGAAATTTATAATTTCAAAAAAATGTATTTGCTTACCGTCAAAAAGTTTCAAGAAGTTCTAGCAGAAAAATTTAGAAACATCTCATAAAATTTTATGTTGAACTTATTTTTTCATTCTTAATTTTAAAATGTGGTGATGGGTAAAATATGCGACAGTGTTTTTCCAAATTTCCTGAATTTTTTCATAATGATTTTTAACCTTTCTGGTATATTTTTAAAATATGCAAATAAAATCCCCACTTGTTTTATCTTCAGTCAAAACCAGAACCAAAGATTTGAAAATGATAGCGGCATTTCACAAAAATCAAAAACACCTGTAATTTTGCAAAAGTCTAAACTTTGATGCAACAAAAATCGCCTAACCATTGCTGGATAGCACTTATATTTCAGTGATTCATTGCAGAATGAAGCAGTTCTGATTCCAAATGAACGTCAGGGAGAATTGAAAATTGTGGAAATCCAGGAAGTTTGCACATTTCGAAGATGTTTAAAATGAAGTAGAAACTAATTATTTATGTTACCAATTTTTATGTGATTACTGTATGTATTAATATATATTGAAAATTATTTTATCAAGTTGCATTTAACAAAAAAAATGAGTACAATCATTCAATACGTATTTTACCAAATACTTTGCTGTGCTTGTGTTCCAACGGTTGTTCTCCATATTTGTTGAGAACCATTTGCAGTTCGTTTCGTACTGACGTGGAATATTTGGAAAGTTGCTTCACGATATGGAGTATGCACAAAAAGCATTGTCAGCGTTGATAGAATTCCATGAAGTGCAATTCCAAAAAGTGCAAAATTTGTGGCAGCTAAAAAATATCATTAAATCAGTTCAGTTTTGAGCGAAATCTTTCATACCCTGATTATAATAGTTGAACCAAATTGCCAAAACTATGTATAGAACGGGAAATGATAACACAAAAATTGGTATGAATACTTGAATGCATAAAGCAAAGAAAAATTGTTTTTGGAGGCGATTTGTAACCTGTGATTTTGAAACAGTGTGGTAGAGATACCAAAAAATAGAAAGAACAAAATATAAAGCTTGAGGAATGATGAGTGAAAACATGAAAATAAGGCAAAGGCAAGGAATTGTATTCACGATTGATAGTACAAAATAACCAGGTCGATTTATGACATCTTTTGGGATACATGGAATCTCCTGAAATATAATTGTTAGAATAAAACGTTGAATTAGCGGTTCAAAACTCTATCACTATAAATTGCATATAAAGTTTTTTGAACTCGATAGTTTTTGAATTGTTGAACGTTTTTTATTGCCGCTCCCCTTTGATACAGACTATGGGTAGATTTCATATTCGTTTCATATTTGGTAACGACGAACCAACCTGTTGAACAGTAGCTCTTCCTTGTAGTTGATCCGGAATGTTCATATATCCCGGTGCAATAAAAGTGACCGAAATAATATAATGAATAATTGAATACAGAACACGTTTCCAGTTTCTAGCACCATTCGAAATGTTACTATTAATTAAACGGTGATGACGGTCTTCAAAAAATAATAAAATTGTAACAGCTATCACTGAAAATAAGTTGTTTTCAGGTATTACTAATCCTTCTTTAGACTAACCGCCAACAAATGAGATACCTAAATAAACTTGAACATCTGTTGGAATTCCTAAAACTAATGAAAATCCAAGTGGATATCCTGAACAAACAGGAAGAGTCAACACTGGAATTGCAATAAAACTAAGATAAAAATCTACAAATGCTCCAATACAATGAAGTGCGAGCATACTTGCTTTAACTGTTCTCATTTTTCTTGGTGTCTTCGCAACAATAATATATGCACCAAATAAATGAATCGGTAATTCTATTGAAGTAAGAACATGTAGGACTCCAGAATAAAATTCATCAGTTGCAAAAAAGCTTATATTTTGTGAGCACATATGAGTTATACAAAGACAAATGAACTCATGAAAAGAACGAGTATCAAAAGTCTTGAATATGAATACTTTCAGCTGCTCTATTGCTCTGGGCACTGCGTGGTTTCTGATTGAATTTGACTGGTCAGAATTGTATTAGCTGATTAAAAATCTGTTCAATTTCCTTTTAATTTTAATGTTAATCTCAAAGATCTTTATTCAAATATTAGCTTGCGTTTTTAGCAAAAATTTTGTGTTCACCAACGGTAATCCAAACTTGAGATCTATTCACGGGCAGTGTTTTATTGGATATTAAACAATTGAATATACTTGAAACAGTTTCTCGATATGGTTTGTGAACAATGAGCATTGTTATAGTTGAAACTATTCCATGAAGTGCAACCAGAATAACGCAAATATTTGTGGCTGCTAAAATATCAAGATCGTGTATCTTTAATTTTAAATAAAATACAATAAAATAAGTACCTTGGTTAACTTGATTTTTTATAATCATAATAACCAGAATTGACATAGGAACAAAAAACACGAATATAGGTATTGTTACTTGAATTCCTAGAGCTATTATCAATTGTTTTTGCATTTTATTCACAACTTTTGATCTCGAAGATGAGTTTTATGACATCTGCCATACAATGGAAATAGCAAAAAATAAACCTTGAATCATCAAAAAAGAAGCCATTAATGAAACACAAAGTGCAGTAAGAGTTGCATCTACAGCAAGGATAAAAAACCAGGTCGATTGAAAACATTAAATGGAAAACTGGGAATTTCCTGGAACACTTTATGAGACACATTTTTAAACTTTAAAAATACCTGCATGATAGAAAATTTCCCTTCGTTTTGGTCAGGTATCGTAAAATAACTGGGAGACATAAACATGAATGACATTATATACAAATTTATAGAATATATTTTCCGCTTCAAAAAAAAAAATTTTACAGATATTCCATTCCCTAGAACACAGTATCGGTCTTCAAAAAGTAAGACAATCGAAGCACTGACAACTATAAAAAACAATTTAATTTTGAAATGCTAATTTCAACTAACCGCTAACAAGGGAGAATCCTAAATAAACCTGAATAGATGCTGGAACATTCAACCATAATGATAATCCCAATGGATATCAGGCACTTGCTGGGAGAGATAGAACTGGGGACGTCAAGAAACTGATATAAAAATCTAAAAATGCCTTCGGAGTTTTTGACATAATTATATATGCTCCAAAGATATGAATAGGCACTTCAAACGAAGTAAGAATGTGTAGAGAATACAAATAAAAATCATCAGTTTCTAACAAAAAGCTTTCATTCGAGCAACTCATTTATATGAATGAATTAAACTTTTGATCAATGCTTTGATTCGTCACCTGTTCTGGTTTTATTATTAATGTCGGAGAAAGAGCATCGATCAATTGTTAGAACAAAAACAAATAAGTTTAATAGACTTGTCTATAACACGAATTAATTAATAAAACAACAAAGAGAATGTTCTGGGACACCACCAGATATTTGAGAGCATGTGAAGAAGAAAATCCATTCTAGAGAGGCCCGTGTAGTACGTGTAGAAGAATATAATCGAAGAAATTGGGCAAACACTCATTTACTAGCGTGCTCATTAACTTGAACGTTCAATCCCTTACGATGGCTCAATCCCTTTGACGCTCATTTACGAGTGTTTTCACTTTTGCTCGTTTACAAATAAATGGCTCATTTACTTTGAAATTGTATTTACTGTCTTGAACACTTTTACTCTTTTGCAGCTACTACTCAGTCAATTCTAATTCCTAGTAAAAATAAAATAATTTTGTAAGTGGTGTGAATTGTGTAAATTATCAAATTAAACAGTAAATAACAATCTATTTTAATTTATTAACTTTAAAGTGCTTTTAAGAAAAATTAATATTATGAAAAAATATGTGAAATTTTTTTTTAATTGAAAATTCTGAATTTTTTTCCTAAACTCCTTTTTGTTCCTATTTCCTTTTTTGCCCTTTTTTCTTTTTTTTTCTTTTTTGTTTAAAGCTACTAAATAATACTGAATATACTAACACTTCTAATTTTTTTTTTGAATTTTTTTTTTATTTTTTAGTCGAACTTTAGTAAGTTTACCATTGTTGGGATATTTGCCAAAACTCAAATTATTCAAGAAGAACTTTGGAAAAATATTTTGGAAAAATTGGCAATGTGCCAAAACTTTGGAAAATGTCCCAACAAGGGTTCTAAAAAAATGAAATTTCAAAGTAAATGAGCCATTTATTTGTAAACGAGCAAAAGTGAAAACATTCGTAAATGAGCGTCAAAGGGATTGAGCCATCGTAAGGGATTGAAAGTTCAAGTTAATGAGCACGCTAGTAAATGAGTGTTTGCCAAGAAATTGAAATTATCCATATGGAATTCGATAAAATGATTTGTTTTGATGTTAAGTTAATTATTTTTGCCTTCAGATGTATGAATATGGTTATTTGAGCTGGCAAAAACCTGATTTTCTAAACCATTTATTTACATCGATGGAGAACTTTGATAAAAGAAGATTATACAGTTTTTAGTATTTAGCATTCTAGAGCATATTTAATTTTGAAAATAGATCAGTTTAAGATTTTCTCCAAATGTTAGCAAAGGAAAAACAAATAAAAATTCATTGTCACATGACACCTCATAGAGGTTACACAACAGAATGTGAATACTTTCACAGTTTCGAAATGAATAAATGGATTTCTTCACATTGTTAATTGAAGAATTCAATAAGGAACTCTAAAAAACATTCCATTGAGTTCTCATCCACAAGCTTGTCCTGATCAATTGCTACTCTTTTCTTCGGTTCTTGAATTTTCTCTTCCATTTTCTCCTCTTCATCTACAATCATTGGTTTTGTGAAGTAGGATGTGATGACTGCAGCATGCATGACAAGAGAGTTCTGAAATATATATTCAATTTTAATAAAATATTTGATGAAATTTCAATTAACTTACCATTCTTGTAGTAGAAGAAAGAGGAATAATATAAATAATAATAATAAAATCGAAATTGAGATAAGAGTGAGAACCTGAGATTTTTATTTTGTGACCCTCCTTTTATGTTTCTCACTTTATCAGCTGTGCTGACTTCGCACGAAACGAAGGGTTTTGCACCGAATCTATCATTTTTGATTTATTCGCCTCCCCTTTTTCGGGTCTTATCACAATCAAATGCACGCGCTTAACCTCTATAATCAATTGAAAGCAGTTGTGTCGTCGTCGTCACGAGAACATGAAGCTCCGGCTTCCAGAGACCAAAAGTTATAAGACTGATGGAAGATGGGGTAAATAGGAAATGGTTCTTCAGAACAGTAATATGGTTGTTTGAATTCGATGTTGATTTATGGAGAACACTGATAAAGAAGTTTGAGAACTAAAATAATACTAATTTTTTGTTGTCGAGGAATACATCTAATAGAGCACGATTTTTTCGATTTTCCGATGAATGACAAAACGAATTCTAAAGCCGGTATTGCAATAATACGTATTGTAACTCCGTGAAAAACTAAATTGTCATTTAAAGGCGCATGTACATGCGCATGTTGTGTTTTAACTGTGAGTCTCGCCACGATCTCACAGTGAGCTTCGTTTTGGAACTTGGTAACTGAAAATTGTTTCTAAAAGAAGCGGTTTTATGAACTCGATAATCCGTCTAAACTTCTCAATGAGAGCCGAATAACTGTTTTCGCGGTAAGACCCAGACCCATACCAAAAATGGATGCATCTGTAGATATATGTTCACGCTAACTTACGTTATGTAATATTCACAAAAATACTCTAAACGAAATACATTTCCAAACCATTTCACAATTCCTTCTTAATTTTTTAGAACCCAACTATTTAAATGTCAGAAAGAGTATTTGCATCAAAGTATAAATCCGTATTATTCCAATGAGTTCCAAAAAGTATAATGTTGCACTTTCTTCTTCCGAAGTTCTTCGATTCTTTGTCATGTTATAAAGAACATATTGGTTCATCTTTCAATTATTTCACTGATATGCTTATCATAATATTTACATCACTTCTTCACGGGAACATTTTCTCGCTGAAATGTATTTTGCAGCCTGTCATTTCAGAGAAATCATTACGTCCAAACACCTTGCCAGCGTCATAATCTGCCACATGACTGTCAACCTTCTCTTATCAGCTTCTTTCTGATATTTATGACCTGATAGAAGAATTATAATTCTTAATTTTAACTTTATAGAAAAAGAAAAATGTAAATGAGTTCGTTTAAACATAAAACCCGTTCAAAAAGAAGACTATAAAATTTAAAGATTGATTAATCATTTTCCATATCAAATGATTCGTTGATCGGGATCCTCCGTCCTGAAGAATTGATTCGTTCATCTTCTTTTGCAAGTTCCCGCACAAACTTAGCATAACTAGAGGTCAATCTTGTGAACAGTTCCTCTAATTCATGATCCGTCATTCCAACAGAGCACGCAATATTCAAATATCCACCATGTTGTTCGGTTGTATGAGAACCAAAATTGATGAATTCGCATCCTTCTATCGTGGTTTTTGATTGGCTGGATGTGACTACCCTGAATTTGATAGAAATATATTCATAAAAGTCAATTTTTATATTACCTGGCACCGGTGATTCCTTTTGCAAAGAGAATAGATCCGAACAATGTTTGCTTTGCTGGAGGAATCGTGGACAGGGTCATTGCCGAGCTGATCTCATTTTCCGGAACCTCATATACACATTCACCAATATTTTCTGCGAAAGATATAAGCTTCCGGCGCATTTTCAAGAACATTCTGAAATTAAAAAAAACGATGGAAACTGAAATAGATCTCTTACTGTTTCTGTTTACCAAAAGGTTCTAAGAATGCCGACTGTCCTTGGTACAGTAGAGTGAGAACGAGATCTCTTGAAGGAACAGAAGAAGCTCTTCCTGGATATGACTGTGCAATTGATTGTATATGATTTTGTTTGAAAGCAGCAATTACAGCTCCTCCTACTGGAACTTGAAAATTCTTGTCTAGTGACTGGACAACAGCATCAACACGTCCACATTCGTGAGCTGCGGCGATCTTTCGAATAGTTTCTTCGCTTTGAAGCCCATATGCATTATTGACTAGATGTGGGACATCATGAGCAGCACAAATTGCAGAAATCGCTTCGACATTATCTGGAGAACGCGGAGCAAAACATGACGTAGTTGTCATTACACACAGTATCTCTTCGCCTCTTTGTTCAATTATTCGGTTGACAGTTTCGACATCCGTAATAAGTGAATCTCGATCTCGAATTGGTTCTACAATTATTGGTTCGAATCCAGCATGATAAATGCTTTTCAGTGAAGATTTTTGATCAATTCGCAGCCAAACGACGTACTTTGCTTTCGGACGACGTCGTCTCCACGATGTCATACAAAGAGAAAGCGACATTCCAGTGCAAAGGGGTACAACAATGCAAGATTTCACTGCGTGCAGACCTAGAAAAAAACGAAGTTTGTATTATTATGTAAGAGTTGAATATGTACCTAGGAGATGAAGTGCATGTTTTGCAAACTCATTTGAGAGACATGCAAGCATAGAAGATCCCAAAGCTTTTGGTTGGATTTCCAGCAGGTTTCCACTTCTTCCAATGCCATGTGTCAAACTGAAAGAAATACATGAATCTCCGATCAAGAATCTGAAAAAAAGTTTCCCACTTTGAATGTAAACGTTGAACTAATGGGGTTAAGACACGACCTTCTCTTTCGCCAGCACCAACTGGAATCTGAAAACAAGAAATTTAAAATGAAAATCGATTTATAGTTTTATTACAATACCATATCCACTCTATTGTTCGTGTCATGAGATGACAACCATGATAAAAACAAATCCAGTGTATGCTCTGACCATCCTTCTTCCGGGATTTGTTTCTGAAATTTTCGATATACATAAGACATATCTGATTTTACATTAAGCCTACCTTTTCCCATAAAGAATTGAGCAATTTATTGCTTGATTTGCTCACCAATCTAGAATATTCACCTTCTTTTTTTCCAAAATTTGCTTTCATGTCCTCACTTCTTGCAGTTCTTCCACTGACACAGTCATCGACACTGAAAATTAATGAATGGGAATTTCAATTTTTAACCTTGAAAAAAAAAACAACTATTGAACTAAATACTAAACTATTGACTTGTTTGAGCATCTTTCTGGCTACACATACGACATTAAATTCCAAAAGTCATACATTTCCAGATTTTTATTGGACTTCTTACCGAGACTGGCAATCTACGCAAAGAGGAAGACACGCGCATTCTGTATGCCCGGGAAGATTCATCAGAAGTTTTTCGAATGACATTGAATGAAAATTTTGAGCAAGTAAATAAGAGCTTTTTTAGAAGGTGGGAAGAAGTGAACTTTTGCCCACTTCCGATTGGTCCTCATTTTTTCTTGCTTTGCAGTTTCGGACAAAAGAGAAAAGTGCACCTTACATGACGTTTTAATTCTTCGCTTTTTTTTTGGAAAGTGGGTGACAAGTCGATGTGTTTGGTGCTTAGAAATATAAAATATGGCGGGTTACAATTTCTTGGCAAAAAAAAATGTGTTCAATTATTAGGATTCATTGTCGGAATAAAAGAGAATGTATCCTTTTCTGGACGAAAAATGTGAATGAAATAAATAAAATTAATACTTAGAACGAGGCTCGAATATTGAGAAAAACAGATTTATCGCTCGAGTGGAGCCAATCCCAATTTGGCACGGAGTGCATTCGCTTCTGCGATTTCGCGTTCTTCATCGTTGTCTGCACCACCTCGACGAGATTCTTTTTTCTTATCACGACGATCATCATCTGCAAATATAAATTATTCATGACATGGTACCTTTAAAAACATACATTGACAACATAATTTTTTCTGGTTAATCTAAATGAACATGCTTGACTATATCTATAAAACCAAAATAAAATCTGGGATTATTCAGATTTCCGTGAAGTTTTTATCAGAAAACCATAGAATGTTTGATTAAAAATATTACCTCTTCTATCTCGACGATCTCTATCCCGGCTTCTATCACGATCTCTTCTTCTGTCATCTCTATCATCACGTCTACCACTACCACTACTGCTTGGCCCTGGCTCATCGTCTCCTCTTTCTCTTCGTTCTTTCAGTTTTTCTCGTTCACGAACTTCTCGTCGATCACCAACATCTCTTTCGCGATCTCTGCTTCGACTACGTCTTCTAGATGTCAAACGTGGCTTCTCCTTCTTTGTGACTTCTTCCTCTTCAGAATCAGAATCACTCATTGCAACAAGATCACCATCAAGAAGTGACTTATATGACGGAAGCATGTCTACTTCTTCAAGAGCCCATCTCTTCTGTAGACGAGGAAGTTGAATGTCACAATAGCGATCTTCACGAAGTAAATTGTCGATGAAATCGTCCATGTAGATAGCTTCGAATCGACCCATCTTATTCATATATCTTAATTTACGAAAATCATTATATAATGGTTCGAGATACTTGTAAATTTCGGTTGAATCAAATGTAAGTCGAAGATACATTGCTCCTAGAGCTCTGATATACTTGAATTCCTCTTGTTGAATGAATTCAAGAACGATATCCTTGTCCGGCTGAATTTGTAGCATCTTGAGAGCGAGGCACAAAAAAGGAGTTGGTTTGATGTTTCCTGCGTAGATACCTCCGATGTATCGAAGATCCATTCCCTTGTCCACGACCAGTTCAGCTAAAAAAATAATGTTAAATTAGTGAATAGCAAAGAACAACTTACCTGTGAGCGCAAAACAGTGCTCTTTCCAGTACATGCTGTCATAAATACGCTGCCGGATGATTTTTTCGACGAGAAACTGGGGATTTGTACCTTTGACGGTTTTCGCCGCTTTCTCTGTGCGGTTTGCCATCTGAATTTTTAATTTATAAACAATAGAAGTATTAACGGTGGAAAGATATCGAAACCGTTATGTACGGTCATAGTATTGTTGCATCTGAGAAATGTTGAGAATATATTTTTTATTTTTCAGGTGTAAGTTAACAGATAAATAGAAACACAGGTAAAAAATATTTTAGTACGCCTTCTTTTTGACAATTTCTGGTCGCCAAACAATTGGATGGCTTTCCTCTGTCTGAAAAAAAAATTTTAATGTAAAATATATTTTTCCAAAACTAACTGCTTCATCATCTTCCTTGTACATTTTGATTGTCTTGTCAGCTTCAGCGGTAATAAGCCTGAGACCTGTCTTGTCGAAGCACGAAGCGTAGATCCCAGCTTCAGATTCTATTGATCCTGGTTGAGGCTTTGTTTGAATTTTCTGGAAGCAGAAACCAGATCTCCAATCCCAGAAGCACAACGATCCGTTGTCAGCGCCTGATACAACAACACCATCATCATTGGAAGACAGTGTATTGATAATAGCATTATGTCCAGAAAGATTCTGCATAAATTCTCCTTTGGGAAGTTTCCACTGTTTGATGTTATCTGGGGAAGCAGAAGCAAACATGTTGAGACGTGGATGAATTGTCAGAGCTCTCACTGATTTCTTGTGATGAGTTAATGTGCACATAGAACGTCCAGCGGCCAAATCCCATAGACGAACTGTCGCATCATGAGAAGCAGTTATTACTTGTGGATCAACTGATTGACACACAACATCTGCGACGGTGTTTGTGTGACCAGCAAAACAATGGACTTGAGCTTTTGTTCTCATATCCCAAACTCTAGCTGTAGAATCACGAGCGCAGGTGACTAGAACATCAAGAGATGGATGTACTGAAAGAGCTTGGACGGCACTTAAATGCCCATGATAATGACGGATCACTTTGTTGTATTCCAAATCCCAGCATTTAACCTAAAAACACATTTTGGAAGTTCAGATCACTAATTAGAGACAAATTATCTTACCTGTTTATCTTCTCCTCCACTGAACAAGAAAGGATGCCTTGGTGAAACTTTTACAGCTCTTACAGAACTGATGTGACCAGTCAATGATAACTTCAACTGTCCAGACGCTAAGTCCCAAATCTTGATAATACGGTCCGCTCCGCCAGAAGCAAACCATTGATTTCCCGGTTCAACATCAACTGCTCTGACCCATCCTGTATGTCCCGAAGCTACACGATACAATTTCCATGGAGCGTGCCATTTTGGTTTCATCATCATAGGCGCCTTTGAAGGAAGAAGCGATCGAGTTGTATTGTCTTCTCCTTTTGAACTGTTACCAAGTGGAACCAAAGGAAGCAGTGTTCCACTTTTTGCTGATCCTTGTTGCTGATTAACAAGTTTTCCTGATCCATCTGTGATAGCCAATGGGGTTCCAGCTGATGCGATCACTGATCCTGTACCGTGCATCGGTTGCGATGTTGGGAGAGCGAGCATTTCATTTTCTCGTCTCACTTTCATTTCTTCTACTTTTTTAATAACATTACCGTACTCGTGCTTTCTTTTCATTGACCGAATTAGACTGTCACTGAAATTATTTTTGTAGATTTAAGCTTTTTTAAGTTATCAAGGAAAACAATTTGAAAATGTGGAACTTACTTCTCTTCTGGCATTGGAGGTGGCTGTGCATAATCGTGATAAAATAAATCCTGTGCCCTTTTCAACGATTTAAAAACTTGATTGAGTAATGCTTTTTTGTCGGCTTCCGGTTTGTCCTCTGAATTAAGAATTTATTATTTAATTATTTTAACTACCAACAAACCGAGATCATCATCTGTTGGAGCAGCTGGCATTTGTTCATACGGATCGGAAACGCTTGCAGACATGTTTCTTTAAAACAAGACTATTAGAGTGGCTCAAGACTATCTTTTTGGAAGAAAAATAGGAAAAGTACAGAGTGAATAAATTATTCTGCTTTTAAAGGAAACTGGAGAAACAAAAACAATGATACAACCTTTATTTTCAAAACCACCGCTTTTCGAATAACCAGTGGGCGTGGTTTCGGGACACAATTGCAATACCCCCGCGCAAATGTTTGCAAGACCGCGGCACACATTACTCATTTGAGATTATTTTTTCTAATAAGCATTCAGCACTGCACACTGTGAGGACAATGTTTCGCAATAGAGCGCGCTAGAAAATGTCTCTGCGTCTCCACAGGGGGCGGGGCGATGGAAAATGAGATGAGAACGAAGACTGTGGCTAAAATCCTTAATAATGAAGATTATTAAACATTAAAAATAGATAAATGGATAGAAAAAACCATGTTCTAAAAGCCTATATACATAAAAATAAGAAATTTTGAGATTTTTTTTTCGTTGGTTATATTTGTCAGCCGCATTCGAGTTACATGCCGTTTTTCAAAAATCGAATTCCAACATTTTGTTTCAGTAAAAACCCAAGAGAGTTCTATTCGAAACAAGATTTTGGCTTGGAAATGCCAATTTTTCAGACTTTTCTTCACTTACTGGAGAAGTGTAGAATTTAATCAAAAATCGAATTTCAACAAGTTGTTAAAAAAATCTTTGCGCTTTATTTACAATACAAATCAAGGGGTTTGGTCAAGTTTCAGCCGAGTGTTCAGAACATCCAAACTGAAAAAAAACCACATATTTACATTTTTCTATAACATCTAATAAAAAAATTAAAAATTTTCCAAAAAAAAAATTGGTGAAAAATCATAAGGGGACCCTTGTGATTTTTTTTTTGAAAAAAATCATAAAAAATTGTTATGACCAAAAATGATTTTCTTTTTATTTTGTAACATTTTTCTTGAAAATCTTCTAAAATTCAGAGGCACCACGGTTTCATCTCCGTTTTCCGGATCTACCATTTCTGAATCTACGTTTTCCGGATCTGGCACCGTGCCAACTCTTAAAACGCTATTTTTCTCGGAGAAAAACGTGACAACGATGCTCCGTTGTTACGCGTCGCGTGTTGTTAAGCGTTTCCTCTAGAAGATATTTTCAAAAAACAACGTGCGTCGAATGAATAAAAAAGCGTTTTGTGCGTTGGCACGGTGCCAGATCCGGAAATCGTAGATCCGGAAATGGTAGATCCGGAAATGGTAAATCCGGAAAACGTAGATCCGGAATTACTCCAGATCTTGAAAACGTGGTGCCTCCAGACAATGAACTGAAATGTATCAGGTCTATTCACAATCGTTGCAAGCGTTCCGTCGGATTTAATCACATCGAGGTCTTTACGAGTGTCCAGGAGAAAGGGATTTTCATGACTGTCCATTCTAAAAGTGTTAAAAATGAGTTTCGATATGGGAAATATGGTAGAATTACATATAACATCCATTTCTGAGATTTTTATTCCATTTCTTCACATTTAATCCCAATTTCAGCACTTCTAAATCAAATTCCCCACGACTAGTGTGACGAATCTCAAATCTGTGCAATTGTACCCATTTTTCATTGAGCCAGTGCTTGACGAACTCGTTCACGTCTCTTTCTGTTAGCATGGAATCGTACAGCACGAGCCGAATAAATTTGAGCGACTTGAGATGATAGAGAGTGACCCATTTTGCATCCATGATGCACACACGATTTCGGGTGAAGATCTGCAAAAGAACGTTTTCTCGAAATGTATAAGTGTTAAGTATATGTATAAGTGTTAAATGTACAAGCATAAGTGTTTTCAGGTTTCTCAGCAGTATGACAGCAGAAAAATAGTGTATTAAACAATTTCAACTGCATTTTCTATCAGAAATAAGATATGCCTTCTAATTTACAATTACCGTATTTCCTCTATTAGTTTTGCATCTAAAATCACTAATCGAAAATTAGTTTTGCACCCTCTATTAGTTTTGCACCTCTAATAGTTTTGCACCCCTTCATTTGTTCCCTAATTTTAGGAATTCAAAATTTGCATTATAACATCGTTCTAAAAATTAGGAAAACTTTTACAGACTTGGTATAACAAGTCAAAATTGGCAAAATATGAGTACAATTCGGACAATTTTTGCGTATCAGTCGTAAAATTCGCCCACTTTGGTTCATAAGTTGTCATTAAAATTGATGATATTATGTCATAACTTAATCGCAAACATGAGAAAAAACCTGTTCAAAAATTAGTTTTGCACCCTCTATTAGTTTTGCATAAAATTAGGTGTCCGAAAATTAGTTTTGCATGCCTTACTAATAGAGGAAATACGGTAGGTAATTCCCATTTCTTCGGTGGAGCATGGTTCTGCTTAACTAGAATTTGAACCACGGACAAGCCTCACCTCATACGGATCAAATTCCTCATCAAGGAAATGAAAATCAGCGACGATTCCCTCCAAAAATCACATATTCGGGGAAAAAAGATTGCAGATTCCCGTTATTCGTCCCCAATCTCTGTACATCTCTACACAATTTCACCACGAGGTTCTTGTTGAAAACTCGATGATCAGTGTGTTGTCTCACTTTCAATGAACGTTCGTTCAAATTGACCACTGCAATTCCACCACGGCAACTGAATCGTGGCGATAACATCAAGACAGGGTTGTAAGCAGTCCTCATAGTTGTCCGTGGAGCAGGTGTAGCCGGTTTTCGGGTCGTATCTGGAAAATTTTGATGATTGAAAAATACAAAGTTATGTCCTACTCACTTTATCGCCAATCGTAGATTTCCAGATTTTACAGATCTTTTGAAAATTGCAGGTTTTGAATTGAAGTTGAAATTGAGTGGTGGAATCGTCTGCCAATTATTGCAAAAGTTGATTGACTTCTTCTTTCTTGAAATGTTGACCTCAATGTGATCGAATGTGTGGTGATCAGGGTTGATCAATGCGATCACTTCCGTCGACACTTGGGACAACTCGAGTCTGAAAATATGAATAGTTAAACTAATACGTCTGAAAAAAAACTTAAATGTTAAGAGAGTCTAGTTGTTTGAAAACGATGCGTAATGCCTTGTGAGGCAACTCCAGGAACCGAGGAAACCGTCTCAATATAGGCGTCCGACCAGGAGACGAGGGTTGTTCCTTTTGTTGACAAATAAAACTGATGAATTTCATTGCACAGTTTAACAGGGAGAGTACGACAAATTCGATTGGAGGATGAGCTTGAGTGGGGAGGGTCAATGTGTTATCCTGGGAAGAGAAGAGGAGGATAATGTTTTGTTGGAAATTATCGATTCTATATAGACCTACGGGGACTTTGGAAGTTATTGTTTTCTTCAAATAAATACATACAATTTCAGGAAAATCAGAAAATAGACTTCGACGAGGAAAACGGAAAACAAAAAAAACCCGCTTTCCCAACGGGAAGAAATGTATAACAAAGTTAAGTTTTCAATTGAAAATATTTGAAATAACACTTCTTGTGCCGTTTTACACTTGGGCAATGAGTTTGGCAAGAGATCTATCTCGGACCAAATTTAAGAGTAGCCGAAACCAAGTCTTGCCAACTTCTTGCTAACTTTTGCCCAAGTTTTGCCCAAGTGTCGGACAAGTTTTGTAAACTTTTGGTATATTTTCAAGAAATTGTATATTTTAAGAATGTGAAAATGCATTTTTTTTTTAATTTTTAATTTTAATTTATTGGATTCAAAAATCAGCCATTCACTATTCAAAAAGTTTTGAGCATATTGAGCATAGAAAGACAATCAATTATTTGTCGAACTCCTTGTCTATTGTTACTAGCCGATATGCACACAGAAAATTTAAAGCAAATTGGTTCACTAAAGATCAGTTTAAAAGCAAACTTTTTATAAAATAAAAATAAAGTCAGGGAGAATAGAAGAGACAACATAACCAAGTAGTTAGGAAAAGTGCCGAATTTGAGCTAAAATTTAAAAAAAAGGTATTTCACAAGTAACTGTGGTAAAAAGGACTCCTTCCGACCGAAACGTCATAAAGATTGGAGATAACGAAAACAACTATGAATCGACTAGGCTAGTTGGTTGATACTTGGTACATCATCAAACTTGGCACATATTCGATCTCGCCATCTCTGTTGCTATTCAACTTTTCATAAATAAACATTTCGATTCAAAATAAAAATGCAAACACCTAAAGACAAATGCCGTCAGGACTTTTCTTCAATTTACAACAACGTAAGTCCATTTCTAGACGTCGGTCTAGTTATTGCTTACAATTTCAAATATTGTGAATAAAAGCTTTTTTTTTATTATGCCTTGTCCAGTTTAATACAAACCACTTTCCAGAGTCGAAGTGTATCAGTGAAAGATAGACCACGCGAGATTGTCAGTTTAGTGCTCGGATTGATAATCGCCATATTGTTCAGGGCTCTCGTTCAGGAAACTGATAAATATGTGAATTGATATTGTGAATATATTTATGGTACATGAAAAACGACTTATATAAAAGCTATGAAATGAACAATATAGAGTTATCATCTGTAAGAAATAAATTTAGGCGTCTTATTTGTGATGATGATCGATGTAGTCGTGAATAGCTGATACGCTTCTGCGGATTGTTTTCTAAAATTAAATAGGAATGAAAATAAATCGGAATCCATTTTTATACCTTGACAGATCCCAAAACTTTCCGGCCAAGGCTGCGAGAGCGACGTTTTCTCGGAAGATTGGGCGATTCAAAGGGTGTAGAAATGTCTTCCGCAGGGGTCTCAAAATGTTCGAAATGAGGTGTAACGTTTACAGAATTAATGGCTTCCGCATAAGCAAGGTAAACTGAAACAGTTTATAAATATTAAATCAATCAACCTGAAATTCATACCTTCGTGATCTCTCATAGCTTGTGAACGAGCCTGCTCTTGAAAATCTCGCCGGATATTTTCAGCTTGAAGATCTCTCAGTTTTTTTTCGGATTCCATTGTTTTCTTCAGCTGCTCTTTCTTCAATTGCTCCAGTCGTCTCATAACAATTTCCTTCTCATTCAATAACTTTGCATGCTTTCTTTGAGCATTTGACTTTCTGAAATGATATTTTTAATCCAATTATTTACTTTTTGAACTTACGCGATGAACAATCGCTTGTTCTGGTCGTTATTGACAATTTTGTACATATTTTGTGTGATGGAATTTATTGCATTGACGACATCAACAAGGCATTCCATAACTGGAGCATTGTCGGCAGGATTGATCTGAAAAAGGAAACAAATGTTTGTTAAACACATTCTCGTCTATACCTCCGACACAGTTTCTGCCACGTGAACACGTATGGAAAAATCTTCAAGCTCGTCAGTGAGTGTTCCGGCCCCATCCATCCACTTCTGTGCCCAGGCGACTAGGTTTCGCTGGTTCTCTGGCGCCTTTACATTTTTACACAAATCGAGAAGGACTGCCAACCATTTTGCAGCCTCATTATGTAGTTCATCGAGAAGGTCCTTTTTCTGTGACAGGGACATTCTGAAACAGTGTTAGAAAATGAACATCGATGAAAGACACGTGTATTCAGCTCGACTAACGCCTCGAAAATTTTCAAAAAAGGCGGGAAAAAATATTTGAATTCGCCAAGAGGAATTTCACCGCAGCGCGTGCAAAAATGTCTGCATTTGCGCGTGACGGTGTTTGCACAAATTACACCGAATGGTCGAGCTGAAAACACGTGAAAGAAACTGAATGCCGTTATTTTCCGCGACGTGCTGAAAGTCGGTATTTTTGATGTGCAGGCATTGGAGTACGGTAGCAATGAACTTTTCTTTTGGTAGGTTCAAATGTGTTGTCTAAATATTCTTTTTTTTATTAATTATAGGTCTCTCACTATCTTTTAAAAAGCAAATAGACGATGGTATTTTCAATGTCCCATTTTTCTATTTTTAATAACGTCGACTTTAATCACAAGGAAAGAAGCATTTACGATTTGCCGGTTTTTAACTGTCTATGTCTCTTAGTCTCCACACTCTCTCATGTGCGCGCAATCGTGCTCTAATGCATCTGGTGCGCGCGCCGTTCAAAATGTATCGTTTTCTGGTTCGATTAATACAACTTTATTTTTAATACTTGCTCGATATTCTCTTGATTTTGCACACTGCCAAGTATTTTACGTTGTATCCCTTCACGTATTAATTATTCATCTTCGAAACCTTTTCTTCTCGAATAATGTAAATTTCACATCTTCATCGTTTCAGATGTTTTTCTCAAAAGCTGGCAAAGCCGCTGTTGAATGGGCAAAGGGTTCAAAGTAAGTTTTTTGTGGAACATACTGTTTTTTATTTCTAAATTTTCAGAGTCCCTTACAAGGAGTTTGCTCTCACCCTTGAGAAAATCGAAGAGTTATCGGGAAAAAAGAAAGTGGATGAATTGGCTCAATTTTTCACCAAAGTTCTGGACTTTTCACCCGACGATTTAACAGCGTGCGTGTACATGTCAGTTAATCAGCTCGGGCCATCGTATGAAGGGCTCGAGCTTGGAGTTGCTGAAAATTCGCTGATCAAGGTTTGCATTCCACTGAATCTATATTAAATTATAAAGAAAATTTAAGGCTGTTGCTAAAGCGACCGGACGTACAGAGGGAAAAATTAAAGAAGATCTTCGCGCGAAAGGAGATCTTGGGACTGTCGCACAACAGTCAAGATCCAATCAGAAAATGCTTGCTGTTCCAAAAGCATTAACTGTTCCAACTGTTTTCAACAAGTTAACCGAAATTGCAAAGCTCAGTGGCACTTCAGCTATGAACAAGAAAGTTGATGCCATTAGTGCACTCCTCATTGCATGTCAAGGAATTGAGGCTCGATTCCTCGTCCGAATGCTCGCCGGCAAAATGAGAATCGGTCTCGGTGAACAAAGTGTTCTATCAGCACTTGGACATGCATTCACTCTTTCGAAAATAACTGATCAAAAGGTTCGTGGTGACAAACTCGATTCTCTGAAAGATGCAAATGTTAAGCGAGTAAAGACCGCCTATTGGTAATAATTGTTTCTTTATTAAATTATTCATCTAATTAATTTTCAGCGAATGCCCTAACTACAATCGTCTGATCGAAGTTGCACTGACTGAAGGTGTGGAAGCTCTTGTCGAAAAATGTAAACTTTCACCCGGAATTCCACTGAAACCTATGCTGGCTCACCCTACAAAGGGAATTGATGAAATTATGCGACGATTCAGAAATCAGACAATGACCTGTGAATGGAAATATGACGGAGAACGCGGCCAGATTCATAAACGAGAAGACGGGCAAATTTTCATCTACAGTCGAAACCAAGAGAACAACACTACCAAGTACCCCGATATTATCGAAAAAATTTCATCCTGCATCGGGGATGGGGTAACTTCATTTATTGTCGATGCTGAAGTTGTAGCTATCGATGAGGCTGGCTTAATTCTTCCGTTCCAAGTTTTGTCGACTCGTAAAAGGAAAAATGCAACTGATGATAACGGAGTCAAGGTTGTAGTTTTTCTTTTCGATCTTCTCTACTTCAATGGGGAGCCTCTCGTGAGAAAACCACTCCGAAAAAGAAGAGAACTTCTTCGAACAAACTTCAAAAAGATTGATGGAAGCTTCTATTTTGCAACTTCCGTAGATACAAATGATACTGATGAAATCAACTCTTTCTTCGATGAAGCCGTTCAAAATAAATGCGAAGGACTCATGATCAAAACTCTCGACACTGAAGCTACTTATGAGATTTCAAGACGTTCCCACAGCTGGTTGAAAATGAAGAAAGATTACGTTGATGGAGTAGGAGATACGTTGGATCTTGTCGTCATGGGTGCTTATTCTGGAGTTGGAAAGAGAACTGGAGTGTATGGAGGATATCTTCTCGGATGTTACAATCCTACTACAGAAGAGTACGAAAGTGTATGCAAGATTGGAACTGGTTTCACTGATGAAGATTTGGCCGAGCAATACAAGATCCTACAAGACAAGAAAATTGACAAATCTCCTTCTTATTATCAATTTGATCACACTCTTAAACCAGATGACACTTTTTCTCCGTATCTTGTTTTCGAAGTCAAATGTGCCGATATTACTATATCTCCGCGTCACAAAGCTGCAAGTGGATTGACGGATGATGGAAAAGGAATCTCTTTGAGATTTCCTCGTTTCCTGCGTATTCGGGACGATAAAAATTCCGACGATGCAACATCTTCGGAGCAAGTTCTTGAAATGTACAAAAACCAAGAAGCTTTTGCCAACCAGAAGATCGAAAAGGCGGATGCAGTTGATGAGGATGACGAATTTGAAGAAAAAGAAGATGAAGAGGAGGAGTTGAACATGACCAATGTATCTGAAGGAAGTTCTAAAGAAAATCCAGTGAAAGAGGAGATCAAGAAAGAGACTCCTAAATCAGTATCCCCGAAAAAATTCGAAAAGGTTTTAGTTTTTGAAATTACCATTATCGCTAATTATATATATTATTTCCAGAAACCGCCTGTAAAATCTTCACCAGTTAACAAATCGCCCGTGAAAAGTTCACCAATAAAGAAAGAAGCAGAGAAAAAGAAAGGACCAGTTGCTAGCATCTTTTCATCATCGACAAAGAAGAATGAAAAAGACGTTAAAGTGGAATCTCCATCTCCGATCAGAAAGAAGAAGCTGCCTTCTGATTCTGACGAGTCTGATGAAGAAACCTCAACTAATAAGAAACAGCCAGCAAAGAAGAGGTCTCGCGTTGCAATTGATTCCGATTCCGACTAATGCCAAGCAACTAATACTGAGATACATTTCTGCATATTCAATGATTTACTTTTTGTACTATGTTTCCTAATTTTCTAAGTAAATACCTCACATCGACTTTTTCTTTTGTTCACGGCCGGTCATTTTAAACAACTCATTCATGTGTGCGAATGTGTTGTACTTTCAACTGATTTATTCAGAACTTTGGATTTTGAGTCTTCTATTTAGGAAAGAGATAGACGCTGACCTAGATACCTAGAAACAAACACATAGTAAAACTTTACTAAAAAGACAAATGTATATCTACATTCTACCACGTCTGTGTACTCCTGAATCATCTTCTCTCCTTCGTGCATTCTTCTGTTGTGTCGTTGACTTACGTAGTGCGCATCCGCAAAATTCGATTTGCAGTTCAATACGGGAGAGCAGAAAGCATAAGACATTCTGATGCCTCAAACCAATTCAATTAATATTCTTAAGTTTCAAACAAAAAGTTTATTTAGAATTAAAACTTTGAAGCAATAATTAAAACTTTGAACAAATCTAGGTGAATTTGTCACGTCATTCCATGAATCCGCTACTATCCAAAAAAGCGTATCGGGAAAGAATCGTAACAGGTATCCTTCTCACAATTTTGTGGAAAACATTCAAAATTTCCCTGTAATTCATTTACATATACTTCAAATGCTTTGGCTATGTAGTACCAGTCTAGGATTACTTATTTCTAATAAGAAACGGTAGTTTTGAGTAAGAGTTTAATTGAGCTGCGAGTCTATAATAAAAGATAGACTGAATTGTCAATTCTGTCATTCTACACGTTCGGAAAATTCATATATATTGGTGAGAAAAGCGATTAGTAAGTTGTTTTGGATCTTTTGTTGGCGTTAGGAGTTGTATACGTCCAACCATCGTTTTTTTCCTTCTCAAACTCCTATTCTCACTCACTCCTTGTCTCCCCGTAGAACACGAACGAATATAATTAGACATGTAATTAGGCGAGTAATTGTTTTTTTTTCGGTTTGTCTCTCCTTCTCTTTCTCTTGCTCCATCTCAGCTTCTGTTTGCAACGACAAAAGAGACCTCTCCTGAGATGCTCTGACGTTTCGATCCTAGATTTTTTCTTCGTTTTCATTTTCGTTCCTTTGTTTTTTTTTTGCAAGTTTTGGTCTCAACATAAATAAAAACAAAAAACACACACAGACACCACCATACTTTTTGTTGATTTATGGAAAAGTACAAGATTGGAAATTCTCATAAATTGTGTTGGAGAAATTTTTTCGCAAAGAGAACATTTTTGTTTCAAACTCGAATATGAATTCTTTTCGAGGTTAAATTTCCGTTCCCCTGGGATATTCTCTCACTTTTTGCAAACGGAGTTGGAGTGCCAAGAGGCGATAGTTCAAAGTTTTCTGGCTCATCGAGAAAGTCGAGAAAATTGATTCGGAAAGTTTCGCCTATCCTCGAAAATGATAATCAGTTATCTTAACTTGTAGTAAGCATATTAGTAAGTATAGAAGAAAAGTACTAAATAACATGGAGAAAGTACAAAAAAATAAAATGCAAATGAGCCAAGATATGGGCGGAGCCTAATATAAATTTTAGGCCTTGGCATTTGCCATACTTCGCGTATATTTTGCATAATAATTTGTCATTTCCTCCTGTGTAACAGTTCAACATTTTATTTAAAATTACAGGGCACAAATAAAATCGATACTCCGCCCCCCCCCCCCCCATTTCTTGGTTTTTTTTTCGCGTTTTTCCATATTTTGTGTACTGTTTTGAGTTGTTCGTTCCTTGATATTAGGAGATTTACGCATGTACTGGAGCAGGGAAAATTAGTATCAAAAGCTCATAATTTATAGACCACCTACATATACGGTCAAAAAGTGAAATTTCCAAAATTCTAGAACGAACTGAACCATCACAGATTATCTCTCATCATCTTCTTGGCTCTTTTCACGTTTCTACCCATCATAACGTCATCAGGACATTTATGTAATCATGTTCACTCCGCTTCCCCTCTTTTAACTTCTTGCACACACAAATAGACATGATGAAAGAAGGAAGAGACTCACTAACAACATTCGATATACCAAATTGATGAAGCATGAAGATGAACGAATCGAAAAGCGACGCCCCGCGCTCCGACACACAATTTGGCCCTGATTAGGTCTTCTCTGTGAAGAGGACCGCCGGACGACAACCAATTCGAAATCAAACAAGCCACTTCCCGTCTTGTCTGAATTTTCGTCCCTTCTTTCCATCTACCACCACCAATTTCACTCCTATACATCATATTCTGTTCTGTTCTAACTCTTTTTCTCAATATTTGTGTGACAGTTTTATGAGGCAAACCTTGTCGTTAAATAAGTGCTCGTTGTTATGAAGACCGATGTCTTGGTTTCGAGTTGAAGAGAGCTCGGAGTGAGCCTTGATCGACATTTTTGGAAAACTTAGACTTCTATATTCAGGAGATATATCTCAATTGTTCTTTTCTAGCAAAATGTTTTTTTTTGAGACCTACAATGTATTTCAGATTTTACTGGAAGTGCACCTGTTTACTCGGCATTTGGTAGGAACATTTTGCCTTCCCAAACGGCCAAAAATATCATTACTTCAGAAAATGGTGAATTCCAAGTTTGACCCAACTTTTTCCAATCTTTAACGGTAATAGATGGATCCAAATTGGGGCTGCTCAACTTCTGCTTCATGTTTTTAATGACTTGGAATCAGTTCATTGCTCTACAAACAAATATTAGGGGGTTCAATTATTCAGTTAACTTCAATTGCTTTTGAAAACACACTAGGGCTCTCTTTACAATAGAGCATATTACAAAACAGTTGCTGGTAGATATAAGTATTTCACCCGTAAATCATAAATGTTTTTTTTCAATTCTACTCTAACTACCGTGGGCGAATAGTTCTTGTAATCTACAATATTTTCCGATGAGTCGTAAATTTTATCATGCTGAAATATTTTACCTCGACTGCGAGAGTTCACTCAAATTCTATCTGACTTGTGATCAACGAACTAAAAGAAGTAGTTCATTTGTGTACTGAATCAGACAGTTTCAACTTTTTTTGAAATGTGTGTAGTCACTTGGGAAGTAAGTGCAATCATTTTTTCCAACTTTTGCTGTTATCTTAACTTTTTCTGACACCCATCTCTTGTTGAACTTTGAAAACAAATCAAACCAAAAAAAAAACGGCAATTTTCTAAACTTTTCTCTCTATCAAAGTGTCACAAGTGTGTAGTCTTTTGCCTCGACTTCTTACACCCCGAAACCACTCCATTCTTGTTCTTATTCTCCTTCTTCAGTTTTCAGAACCTCTCTCGGGACCAAACTCTTCTTGTCCGGGATTTGTGCTGGCTGCTCCGCATATTTTGCCCTGAGACTCGGAACGATGCCGAAATTTCCAAAAAAAGTTGCTGCTTCACTTTTTACTTTTATTCATGAGTTCCGAATTGAATTCTGCTGAAGCATCAGATCTCCTGAATTAGAAAAGGAACTTTCGTGAGTTCTAGAATTTTGGTGTATCTGCCAGTTTTGGAATAAAACATTTTCCAGTTTCACAGAGATGGCTCATAATGCTTCTTTAATCAAGTCACGTCATTTCCACCATATTCCATGAATCTAGTACCATTGCTTGTCCCAAAGGGACTACTGCTCTCATTCAATGCCCATTTATTAGCGGCTCCTTCTTCCTACTTCTTGTCTCGTTTTTCCGAGCATTTTGTTGCCGTTTCGTTTTCTTTGTGGTTGGTGGTGGTTTCGTGTATATGTGTGCCAGTTTTTATACACTCCCATCAATGACCCGAAAATAAGAAGAACATGTAAAGAAAAACACGAAATGGCTGACATCTAGCAGGTGTTGTTTTCTGAACCGCCCATCTTTTGTCCCTTGTGCATACTTTTTCACAGTCTGGCCATGGCACAAAACGCAAAAAATGAACAATTTCAGCGTATTTCCTTATTGTTTTTCTGTCGAGGAAGTTCACACAAGACCGTTGACAACACGTTCCAAATTTTGAAGTTTAATGTTTGTCTTGTGAAAGTTTTAAAGGTGGAGTAGAGTCAAATTTTTTTGTTGCTTTAAATTACAGAAAATATACCCAAATAACCGAATATACCTGTAAAAAAATTTAAAAAATTTCTCAATTTTTTATGATTTTTTAAATTTTTCAAAAATCAAAGAAACGGCTGAATAAATTTGAATTCCCGCGCAAATGAGTGACGTCATTTTTTGATATTTTCGTGTTTTCTGACTAAATTCGTCGGTTTTTCTCAATTTTTTCTTCTATATTTGATTTTAAACACCGTTTGTCAATTATTTAACCACTTTTCCGTAAAAAAATACTTGATAACCCTAAGGAAATGGCCAGAAATGTCGAAATTGGTCTATCCGCAATTTAATATTTATTACCAGCCGTGGACCGCACCTCCGGCGCGGCCCCCGACTTCTGGAGCTGAAAACCAATTTTTCTAAGACTACCGTAATCATACAGTACTCCTACCGTACCACCATTGTACCACTACAGTACGCCGACTATATCCCTACACTAACCCCAACTCACTATCCCTCCAGAAGCTAAAACTTCGCAGACTACAAAGACTACATAGACTACAAACTATGGACAAACGGAATAAGCGCTTTATATATAGTAAATGAATTAATTTTTTTCAAAATAACTATTTTAAATAATTGACAAACGGTGTTTCAAATTAAATATATAAGAAAAAATCGAGAAAAACCGACGAATTTAGTCAGAAAACGCGAAAATATCAAAAATGACGTCCTCATTTGCGCGGGAATTCAAATTTATTCAGCCGTTTCTTTGATTTTTGAAAAATTAAAAAAATCATAAAAAATTAAGAAATAAAAAAAAAATTTTACAGGTATATTCGGTTATCTGGAAATATTTTCTGTCATTTAAAGCAAAAATAAAAAATTTTGACTCTACACCACCTTTAATTTTAAGATAAACTTCTCTTCTTACTTTTTGTACACACTGTCAATATATTACACCGATTTCCATAACATTTCTTCAAATTGTCTTCCACTATTTTTTTGTTGCATAAAATAGTTTGAATTATTCAAAATTTCCCTTTAGGTTTTCTTCTATCAAAACCACTATCTCAATGATAATAGCAGTTTTTTAACATTAAAAAAAAACGTGATCTCCTCCTGCCCACACATTTAACGAAGTTATGATTCAACCGCATGTGGTACTTTAAAATAGGATTAGACTATCAGAAAAAGTAATATAGACTGCTGGTTTCCAACTTACAACGTTGATTCAATTTGTCCGTATCTCTATTTAATTTTTTTTAAAAATTTGTCACTATTTATTATTTCGATTTTTCAAAGGCTTCTTTCTTTCTTCACATCATTTTTTGCCAACATTATCAAATTCTTATAATCTTTATGTACATTCTTTTCATTTTTTTTCTTGTTCTAAATGTTCTCATTGAACTTCTAGATTTACATTACATCTTGCTGTATTTCCGTTCTCCTCTTCTTTGCCACCCTGAGCTTCTCATGCCATCTCTATAAGAAACACTAACTCTCAAAATACAAACGTGCACATAGGCATTTCCATAAATTCTCGTTTCCTCTATTTCTAATTATTTTCCTTTATTTCGTTTTTCTTTCTAACATAATTTTTGCAACAAAGTTTTGTGTTCCTTCCTGTTTCTCTTTTCATTTTAAATTTTGAAGTGCGTCTTTCTAAAATTTTGTTTTCCCTAGTCGCCGGAAAATGAAAGACTTTTTCAATTTTCGTTTTTGTTTTTGAAACCTGAAATTAACTGTATCAATGAAAATTCCAATGTCCTATAGTTCTTAATTAAAATAATAGATTTAAATTTAGCGGAACTTGTAAGTCACAATACGCAAAGTTTGTAGAATTAAACTTTAAGCACTGAAATTCTCAAACTAAAAACCCCTTTAATGCCTAAGTCTCTAACTATTTCTCCCTAGACAGGGAGGTGCCTAAAAACTAAATAACCCACGTCAATGTGTGAAGAAAGAAAACTCGTTGACTTCATCGTCTAAAGCTATAGAGTATCTTCACTAATTCGTTCCGAAAAAGAGATTCGGCAAAACGATTAAAAGTTCGTCTATGTGTATGTGTGTGAGCTGCTGCACAGAAGCCCATCGTTTCTCTACTACTGGAGCAGCAGCATAACAAAGCACGCATGAATTGCTGACAAATCTCGGGACATCATCGCTAAATTAAATTCCATTCAATTCTTTGAATCTTATCTCTTCTGTTCCTATATGTGTGTGTCCTTTTTTATTTCGTTTTCTACATCTGAAACAGAGAAACCATCCGGAAAATGCGATTAAAATGGAATCAAAAAAGAAGAAACCACAGAGGTCTTTTTGCGTTCAAATTTAATTCCCTCAGTCTTTTCTTCGACATTTTTAAACATCTGATTTCTAGGAGTCTGAAATATTGAAATATATTGAGAGAGAGAACAGTCGCTTTCCAAATAAAAATCATGTTTTCCTGGCATCTTTATCACGAGTAAACATAAACAAAAAATATTGAAAGCTCAGAGAAAAAATGAGATATTTTGCCTTGAGAAACCTACGTAGCTGTTTCCATCTTCCTCAATTGAAGACTAAAACGAAGCTAATTATTCTCAAAGAATTTCGTAATAATCTCAGAGGTATCCAAGATTACGAGAAAAAAGTAGCAAAGCTGGAAACGTTTTCCAGAATTCAAGTCATCAAAAGTTATTATAATTATAAGAGAAGAGCACCCAAAGAGTCTTCTTCTCATACCTCATTCATTTCATGCAAATGATGAGGAAGCTCTGCCTCTTTATTTGATGGACTTGTAGTTTTCCCATAAATACACTACTAGAGATTCTCACTCATCCAATCGAGTAACTTCTTTATAAGTTTTCATGGTCTCGATATCGTTTAGTTTGTGATCATAATACAAAGTTGAGAGATAGCCTTATGGGAATTTCCTGCAAACATTTTGACAAGAAGTGGTTCAAAAAGCAGCTCTACCTCTGAAAAATTTTGCAGACTGCAGAAAATAAGAAAACGTCTCAAAGATAATTTATGACAACTTTTTAGTTGCAACACCTCCCTGGTGTGACCTACTGAACCAGTCTGGTCTTTAATTTTTTCAAAACACTGCTTTTGTTTTCTGTTTCTTTGCTTTTTTGTTGCTTTCACCAAACCAAATATTTCCTTCGAAATTCTCAGGTTGCTCGAAAAAAAAAATTGTTTTCACTTGCTTCAACTTCAGCTAAAATAGCTCATTATTATTTTTATTTTCTCTTTTCTTTGTCTACATCAAATTGTTTTCTTTTTTCCACTATCCTTCCTTTCTGAAAAAATTCCGTGTCTCAATATCATCCATCCTTTTTTTGAAAAGGAAGTTCACTTTGTTTCAAAATGTGAATGAATGAATGATAGGTCACTGCCACGACAAGGAAAGCATTTTACTATTTATAGAGGGATCAATTGCAATTGTTATACAAAACCACTACCGATCGGTAGTGCCTTGCTTCATTTTGGAATTTGATACCTGGTTGGAAAATATGAGAAAATACGAATAAAAATGAGAGGAAAGTTGAAATGCAGACAAAAAAGTAGGATAACTCTAGTTTTAATATTTGAATTATTTATTTTATGAAGGTTCATAAAAACAACTTCCATTAAAAATCTTCCTTGTAAGCACAAACATGCCTGTCTTTCCTGTCTCGTGTTCACACTCACCCTTTTTCCCAAGTTCCTATGATACATTGTTTTAATTTCTTAATAGAACATTCAACAAATTAAATAACTTTTTTCTTCATCTTGAGAAACATTCATTTGAACTAATAGTCTGAGAAAGTTTAAACCATCACATAACAATTAGGAAAACTGTAATTTTCCAATTTATGAACATCAAAAACACTTCACATATCAGAGTTAGTTTTTCCAACTTGACCAAGTAGTTCTTTCCCGATTCTTTCCGTTTCATCCAAAAAAAGAGCAATTGAAAAAGTATGTACCTGTCCTCTTTTTCTCTATCCCCATTCCCAAAACGTCCATTCAAATTGGCGCCTCCCACTCCTTTTTCCCTTTTTTCATTTTCTCTAAATCCCGACTCTTCTCTACTTTTTCCGATGTTCTTCTAGTAGGGTTTACAGGATTTCAGAGATTTTCTTCCCCTGCAAAAAACCTAAAAATCTATGAATTCCAATTCAGTCTAAGTAGTTTCAAATATTCCAATTGTAAATATTAATTATTCATGACTCTTCTTTGCCGCCTGCCATGCTGGCTTTATCTTCCGATTTGTGCCCCTACCCCTCCCTTTTTCTTTTTCCGCTTTTTAATGGAACTCCCAATGTGTATGCCTTTTGGTGCATGCTCTTCTCTACCAAACTTCCTATCCTTTCAGATGCGACAAAAATGAGACAAAAGTTTGATGATACTGGACAATACTTAACGATATGGCTTGTTTTTACGGTTTCATTGTTCAGCGTAGTAGATTCAATTATTCTCACTGGAGCTCCAGACTCTTATGCGAGGTGGGCTCACTTTTTTTTGAATACGGCGAAACTTCATAGACCATTTTTTAGGTATCCAAAATGGGCGCACTCATTCGAAAATTCGCTATCAATGGAATTGAAAACACGACAATCCGATGGAATGTTACTGTACACAGACGATGGTGGAACTCATGGAAATTTTTATTCACTGACAATTGTAGAAGGTCATATTCAGTTAGACTTTAGGTGAGTTTTTTGTCCAAGAAATCCAGAAATTGTAATGAAAAAATCTTGACAGCTGCTTGAAAATTTTTTTAATAAAACTGCCATAAAAATCCTAGTACTTTTTCTCCTCATGTTGGAACAGCAAGTCAGACGCCCAATTTTTCGAGTATTCATTTTGTGTTTCAAAATCTTCAGATTTTGACTTTCAAAAAATAATTAAAAAAAAAAACATTTAACACGAATAAACCTGCACTCCGTATCGTCCGGAATCCTTAAAACCGGTCACACGTTCAGTTGGGCTCGCCAGGCTCATGAATTCTATTTCAGATTTTCTTGATATAATTTTCTTTAATTTCTAGGTTAGGTGACAATTCAAATGAATTTGGCCAACGACGACCAGTGAATACAATTCGAATAGAAGAAGTAAGTTTTCTTGTGAAATCTCAATTTATCATGAATCTACATTGTACATCTTGTGACCACATACTAATCGAGTCTATCATTTCCGACTTCCTTTTTACTTTTTCTTTGTCTATTTATACCCAACGGTCATAAATCTGCGAATCAAGTTTTCTCCGACACATTTTGGTGTTCTTTGAGCAGTCGAGCAATGCCGCCGTTATCCACTGCAAACCCATATATTTTATACTTTAAGTGAGCTCCGAGAGCACGTCCCAAGGGTTTAAGTCACAAAGGAACAAGTGTCAGATGAAGAAAATAGGGTGTTGCAATGTTATATAAAATCTTTCAGGGGAATTTATATTTGTGAAATCAAGGTTTTTTCCAGGTTAGAATAGATGACGACAAATGGCATACGTTGACGATATTTCAATCATGGGAAAATGTGAAACTGGAGTTGGATTATACTCTTGTTTTCAAGATTCTGAATCAACGAAGCTTTGTATTTGGAAACATTCTCAAAAATTCAGATGTTTTCATTGGAGGATTACCACCAGTAAGATTAATTATGTAACACTGTATGAAATGATTGTATTCAGAATATGCACATGCTTCCCGTAATGAGTTCTCCTCTTCGTCGATACGCTCGTCATTTGGCAGTCAACGTGCGCAATTTGATGTACCGCCAGTATCCCCAAGGTATGTAAATGAATCAAGATCATCGGTCCCACACTTTCAGCACTTCCTGTCTTAAGACTTGACCAAGTTGAACGAGATAATGAAGTCGTTAAAGAGTAAGAAATTTTACCAATTACATTTCTAATTAGTTATTTTTATGGATATGAATATGTATTAAGTGTAATTCCGATTCACTTGTGTGTATTGATTCACTTTAATCACTGACCTCTTGGATTTAGAAGTGTGTTCTGATCATCTTATGGGTTGCACTGAAAACGTAATCAATCTTAAAAAGTATGTACCTTATAGTGTATGTAAAGAGTATCCAAAACTTAATGATAAAATACCGTATGAAAATTGGTTTACTGTTCCAAATCTCTCAGTCACACTATTTGTAGCTTCGTTGTGATACATCTGTATGAAAATCAAAGGAAAAATGGAAGGAAAAATAATAAATTGTTATTCAGGTGTCACATCTCCTCAGCTTCTGGAATCAGTTGGAACACGCACCAACGAAGACGACCATTGCAAGTCAAAATCGGTTTGTTTTCTTCATAAATATTTTCAGAAGAAAAAATAAAATTTTTCTGAAAATTATATTCTCCAGATGTCTTCACGCGAACAATTTGTGTGCCTCAACGATGGTGAATGTTATTCATCAAATGATGGACCACATTGTGACTGCCAGTTCTCTGATCATGACGGAAGGAATTGTGAAATTGGTAATGCTTTTTTCATTCATTCCCATAAGATTTTTTTCATTTTTGCGCGGGATAGTGACGAAATTGAAAGAGAACACAAGCGGAAGCAAAGAAACCAAAGATTGTGGGAAAATTCTTTTTGGTTTCAGAAAAAAACGACGGAGAATTAACATTTGGAGGTGATGAATGGGTCGGATATGATGTTTCATTGAATATATCAGCTGCAGTGAGAGCCAAGAAAGAAAATCTAACATTGACATTCAAAACTGTACATGGGACATCTATGTTGTTTTATGCGGGAGATGAAAAGGTATTTAATTTGAATTGATTACAGTTTGATTTTTTTTTTTAACGTTGGAAGAATAAAATTAGAAGTATAAAAGTAGTATAACAGTGAGTTCTTAAAATTAAATATTGCCCATTCCTTCAGAAAATAGTTTTTCGTTTTTTTTAATTTTTAACCCGAGCTTCTTTTATTTGTACAATTTTGAAATACCATGCTCAACGAGAGAAGCCTAGAGAGAGATATAAGCCTACAAGTTGTGAAAACAAATCAACCGTTTTTTCTCCTAACGTAGTAATGATTTATTAAAGTTTTCTATTCTCTTTTAATATTAAAGTTGGAAGGAATTTACAGAGTTATCTTCACGTAATGCTCCAAGATGGGGCTATAATCGCTTCTTCGAAATTTGACGGCTCCGATGCTCGAATCATTCGAATGTTCAATTCATTTCCATCTCAAAGATATGATGATGATTCCTGGCATACAATAATTTTGGAGAGATCTCTTCAAATGGTAAACTAAACATTTCATTAGTCCCTTCTAATCTTAAGGTTTCTAATCAAACGGTTCACGGCCCAAAATCACTCTAACCCCAGATCAAAATTTTTATTTTCTTCCCAAAATCAATTATTCACACATTCCTGGGTTTTAGCATTCGGAGGAAATGGTGGCGATACATGTAAGTTTGTGTGTCACAGCTCATTAACGGATCGAGAGAATCGCACGAGCTTATTACACAATTTTTCACCCTTTACTGGCAGACTGTTTGCAGTTCGCAGTGTCTTCCAATCGCTTTCCCATTTTCAGTTATTCTTTCCAAAATACACACAGTTTTCTAAATATTTTACATTTTCAATTTTCCATTCGGTTTACCCGCATGATTAAAATCTTTTTCCTTTTGATAATTGTCCGTTTATGACTTGTCCGGTCATTTGAGAATATTACAGAGGATCCACTTCTGGGTTTCTCCAGCAGTCGAAATAGTTTAGAGAAATATGCCAAAACACACCGGCCGATAAAGTTTGCAGTTTCAACCTTTACCTATGTTTCAATTCAATCACACCCCATTTTCCCCTTCTCCGTTGTTAAATTAATAATTAATTACAATTAATATTTAATATTTTCAGATGACTTTGATAGTTGATGGCCGGAGGGATGAAATTCGGCAGTATGCACCTGAACTTGATTGGATATCAAATTCATTTGGTTTTCTTGGTTCAATACCAAAACATAATCCATCGAAAGAAGTGAACAGAGTATCATTTCGAGGTTGTATGAAAAAAGTTCGATATGACATAGACGCTACAAGAATCTTATTAGTTAATCTGGCCGATCAAAGTTACGGTGGAAGTGTTGTCAAAACGGAAGGAGATATTTCATATTCCTGCAAAAATCCATCACAGCGATCTGATGTGTTATCATTCACAGAAACCTCATCATATCTCACACTACCACGTTGGAATAGTTTGTCAAGTGGAAGTTTGTGTAAGTTAATAGTTTTCCTTCTACACTTGATTTTAACGAGCACTAAAAAATTGTTTGAAGAACAATTATTATTTTACGAATTTCAGCGTTTCATTTTCGAACCACGTCTTCAGATGGCTTAATCCTTTATCACGGAGTGATGCAACACAATGCAACTGACTACGTGGCATTTGAACTCATCGACAGTCATTTATTCATGATTATCAATCTAGGATCCGGAGTAGTTCGACTTCAAACAACATCTATGAAAGTCAGTGATGGTGAATGGCATCATGTTCAATTAGACAGACTTTCACGAACTGGCAGTGTAATTGTTGATGCTATCAAAATCGATTTTAGTACCCCAGGAGTGTCTGCAAATCTTATCATCGATGATCCTATTTTTATTGGAAACGTACCAAATAATTCACTGGTTTATCCATCATCTGTGTGGTCAATTGCACTTCAAAAAGGATACACAGGATGCATCAAAAATATTCGAATGAATGGAGTTTCTACAAAAATTGGCCAAGAATTTGAAGCATCCAATTCCACTGGAATTGAACTTGGATGTTCTTTGTCAAATGAATTAGATATTTGCGAACCGAATCCATGTCAGAATTTCGGAAAATGTAGCAAAAATTTAAACTCGTTTGATTGTGACTGTTCGAATACAAATTTTGAAGGAAAACAATGTGAACTCGGTAAGTGGACGTGGCAAACAAAGCTTCAAAATTTTAGTTTTACAGAACAAACTGCAGTTGAAGTTAATGGAGAAGAATCAAAAGTCCACGTACTGGCTCACACAAAAGTTTCACAGGTTGAGCATATCAAAATTAGATTCCGAGTGAGTTCTACCTTTGAAAATGAATTGTGAAAAAAAAGTTTGCAGACTACATCATCAAGAGGTGTATTGTTTGATACGGGTGCAAATGGGAAAAATGACAAGATTACTGTATTTTTGAATGATAGTCAACTCAATTTGTTTCTTCAAGACTCATCTACAAATAATGTTAGTTTAATAGGAATCGTGTTTTTTTGACCAAATTTGAATATTTCTAGACATTTTCTTGGGGTAAATCGTTATCTGATAATCATTGGCACGAGCTGCAAGTGCGAAGACTGGGCCAGAAACTTTTGCTTTATTTGGATGGATTTTGGAGTCATAGCAGTAAGCTGTGATACGTAATCATTAATCTAAAACCTTAATGCTTTCAGTATATCTTCAAAATCCGATTTCTGTCGAAATTGACGAGGTTGGCGCTGCATTTTCTGTGCATTCATCGGCGCCACCTCCAAGAGACGAACATTTCAAAGGATTTCTTTCCAAGCTAGTTTTTAACGGAAATGATTATCTCGCAAAAACAAAAATGAACAGTGCTCAATTGAGCAAGTCGTCTAGCCGAGAGAGCAAAGGACAAAGAAATGTGTAAGTTTAAACATCCTCCTCTATTTATTCAATTAATTTGAAAACGTTTCAGAAAAACAAGAATTGCATCAATATCTTTCACAAATTCGACGGGTTATGTAGCTTTTTCTAGTGACAAAATATCAGGATTAACTGGTTCATTTCGGGTTCAATTCAAGTTTCAAACACTTATGCGATCAGCTCTTTTATTTTTCACTTTGCCAAAACATGATTATGATCAATCATTTCGATTGCAAATGCTCAACGGGAGGTTAGATAAAGTTTAAGAAATTAAAAAATGAAAATTCTCAGATTGAAATACACTTATCGAACATCTGGCCAAGAGTTTCACACAACATCTCCAAAACTTCCCCATCGTCAACATCTTAGTGATATGAGATGGCACAATGTTTTAATTTATCAAGATGAAAAAACACACGATCATGTACTTCTTGTTGATAATTCTTCGACAACATTGATTATTGATAAAATCAAGAAAGTGGAAAGTAAAATGTCTGGAAAACTGTATTTTGGAAGTAATCCACTCGGAGTATCAAGACCATCGAATGGATTCAGAGGGTGCATTTCAACACTTCGAATAAATGAAAATGCATTGGATCTTTATGAAGATGCTGATAGTCGAATGAAAGTGAATAGAGGATGTAGTGGTTAGTTTTTATAACTGTTTATTTCAAATGCAAACAATAAAATAACTCTTAAATGGAGTATTTAGAAACAGAAGTTATTCCGACTCCTCATCGAATTCGGCATTCCGGTATCCCCCTCTAATCTTTGTTTTCTAAAATCTATCGCTCTAAAATTAATTAAAACCGCCACTTTCTATTTCAGTTTTAACACTTTTTGAGTTGTTTCAGTTTGAATGCAAATTGCTGAATGTTTATAATTCAGGGCCAATAGCTCGATGTATAGAAGATGCATGTGCAAACCATGGACGATGTATTCAGCTTTGGAGCTCAATTCGATGTGATTGCAGTCTGACTGCTCATTCAGGAGATCGGTGCCAGAATCGTAAGTTCCCAAACATGCAATACAATTATGTTTTGAAAGTTTAAAACAAACAATATATCGGAAATGAGTAAAAGCCTCACTTTCCTTATTATATTATATTTTTTCCTTTCATTAGAAATGCATTCCTATCAGTATCGAACTTTCTCATTATCTTTGCAATTTAAACCCTCAATGCATTGATTGGAGTGAACTTGTTCTATTCTTTAAATCTGTATCGAGGGTAAAAGTATTCAATATTTCCTGAATACTTATTATTACTTGTGCATAACTTGTGACTACATGAAAATTTCGGGATAGTATGTTCAACTGTCACTTCCACATTCATATTTATTGACCGAGAAGTACAAGCAGTAATCAAAAATAAACAATATATATTTCCAATTCCATTAAATATATTTAAAGCCAAACTTTAAGATACATTTTCAGCCTCCACAACAGTCCGATTTGATGGAAGTCCTTCTGCGATTTTCTATGAATATGCTCCAAACGAGAGACCAACAACAAGCAAGGACTATTTTGTATTTTCATTTCGAACAACCCAGCCAAACGGAGTATTAATATCAATCGAATGTGCTGCCGATCAAGATTATTTTACAATATTCTTGAACAAAGGTTACTTGAATGCTCACTACAACTTGGGAAATCGTGATCATACAACAAGTTATCACACTAGAATTCTGAATGATGGATTTCCACATGTCATTAAAATATCTAGAACTGAAGCAAATATGACAATTCAAGTGGATAAGCTACCATCATTACGATATCGACCAAAAAGAGCAAGTGATCTTGTTTTGTTGAATATGCAAACCAGAATATCTATCGGAGCAGCATTCAATACTAGGCATTTGGATCAAAAAAGGTGAGCAAAAGAAATATTTGCTCTTTCAAGTTTTTTTCAAATTTACTATAAACTTTTAGAAAAATTGTTCGTTTTTTTTAAACAAATTTTAGACTGTTACGTCATCGTCGAAATACGGAGATTTTTGATTCATATCAGGGAGAAATATCTGGAGTCAACGTCAATGGATTGATGATTTTGGATCTTTATGAAAATGGTGAGAGCACTTTTTTCTTCATCTTCCCACACAATTCTTTCCTCTGTGAACCAATTTCTCGTATAAATCTTGCATAAATACAATCATAAATACAAATAGGATGCCATTTCCGTCTTCCCCCTCATTCCTTTCAAAGGCTTTCAAATGCAAATTCACGGAAACTTGCTCCATTTCTAATTGATGGCTTCCTTCTTCTCACCTCGTTTTACAAGTTGAATTCTCACACAGATTCAATATGTATTTTGCCCAATGAAATTGAAAAACATTATTTAATATTCTATTGCGTTTTTTTAACATAGATGCGTATTGTGAATATTTTTGTTTTCAGCCTGATTCTATTTTTTTCATAAAGCATAGAATTTATGAAAAGGATCATTGAAGCGTTCAAAATCTTTCGAATTAACAATACATTTTCGTAAAGTTAGACGTTGTATGAAGCGTCTTTAAACTTTCAAAATAGTCTATGAATTGTCTTGAATTGCTTTATGGTGTACTTGTTACACATCTTTCAAATTCTTGTTGAATTGCCTAAATTAAGGAAATGCCCAGTCAAAATACATATAATTAGAGGCGTCGTATATGAAATGTGAATACTAAAACTACTGGAGAAGAAAATAGTGCTCTACTTTTTTTCCGATTTTCTTTCGTTTTCTTCATTTCGCATTTGGAAACTAATCTTCTTTTCCAATTTTTCTTCTTCTCGCCGTTCCAAAAACTCGAAAACTTCCGTCATTCTCATCTCACAGGCATTCGTTCTAATCCTTTTTTCTTCTCTCTCCTACCCGGCTCCTTATTTTTTGGTTATTGCATGTATCTTTCTATTTATTTTTAAAACTTAGAGAATAACATAATAAGAAACATAGGAAAATTTTCTGAATATGTGTATTAATATTAATGTGAAAGTGCCAAAGTGTTGAGGTTTTGTGTAGAAGAAGCGAGGAAAGAGCCGACTCTTCCTCTTCTTTTGCTCTCAACGACTTCTTCTTCTCAATTATTCACGAGAAAAGTGGTCAGTCAGGGGAGAAGAGCTCTGCACGTATTCTCGTTGCTTTAGTAGCTTTCAACACTTTGAAGATCCATCACACCATGATTTCTAGTGGTTACCCATCCGGGGGACACATCCGCCTACATTCAAAATAGATCTCAAAAAGAGAAAGAAGAATCGTATTTCATTTTCAATGTCATCTCTTTCTTTTGTGCAGTAGCTCATGACACAAATCTTCCTTTTCCCTAAAACGAAAGTATACTTCTTCTTCTTCTTCTTCGGCTTCATCTCCAGCTGCAGCAGCTTCTTCCTATTCTCACAGATGTTTTCCATCTCATCCACACTCTAGTCTTCTTAACCCCAAACGACCGGCTTCATGATGAAATGACGTGAAAAATGCATGAGGTGTGAGAACTCTCCTACCACTTTCTTCTGCTTCTACCGAAAGATCTTGTTGAGCTTTCCGCCCGTCTCATTGGCCCACTCCTTCTCATTCTATCCGTTTCAAACACCCTCAAGCTTTCTGATGCATGACCACTTTCGGCCGTCTCACTTATAATTTTATTTTTTTGTTGCACTTTTGAGATTCTCACGATATTTTCGTCTAGAAAATTGCATTCTTTTTCCGAGAACACTTACATATTCTAGCTTATCTATCGAGCTATTTTTATTTTTGATTCGATGTAGAGTTTTTCTAATCTTAAACGAACAAAAAATTTGACCGGGTCTGATTAAGTTTATGCTTGTAATAATTATCTGGTCTAACTGTCTTATTTAAACGGGAATAAACTATGGAACATTCAGCCATTCATGTACGCCCTTTCGTTTCTTAATTTTGAAAACTTACATGTATAGTGACCATCTTCAAATAAAACTCTACACAATAGCTGCTGAAACTTTCCAAAAGCGCAAAAGCCTCGACCTATTTTTAAAACCTCGACCTATTTTTCTAAATTTTTCATCAGACTTCTCTTGGTCTGTAGAAATTTTGAATTTTTGATTTTTTTTTTTGACAAAAATTTCGAGAAAAAGTTGAATTTCATTTCCGTAAGTTAATGATATTTTGTGTCAATTTTCAGTTTTTTTTCCTCTCATTTTTCTTCTTTCTCTATCTCAGTCTCCTTACTAACTTATTTCCCACCCACTACTACTTTTCAAAAGCTTTTTTCAACACATAACGTGGCCGTACCTCAGTTTTTCGAAAATAGTATGCAATCAGGTAGAGAATTCGAGAAAAGAGACTCTCCTTCTTGGTTGCTTCGTGTCGGTCTTCTTCTATATATCTTCCTTTTCGAGCCACCCAAATCGATTCCGCCTCACATCACCTTTGACCTGTTGTCATTATGTTTCTTATAACTTCGTCATTTATTAATTTCTATTCTTAGAGTTGTTGACCTGCCTAAACAAAGTCCTACATATCCGTGATACTCGGACTTCTCCTCTAACTCATAGTTATTGAGCCTAACCAATTCCGATGTCCACTATACCACGGTGCCCATAAAATTTTGTAGTGTTTGAGAAAGAAATAAAGAAGGAAAAAAGGCAAGTCACGGGGAGGCAGGAGAGAAGAAACCCAATTTGTTTCGAAGCACATACAACTCGATACGCCTTCTCTTTCTGTTTTCTCTCTTTTTTTCATCTGTCTCCTCCTCCTCTTCGTTTTTGTGGTAGCAGAGAAGCTTACAAGGATTGCTCTTCAGAAATGAAAAAAAAAGAAGTTCGGTCATAAAAATGTTCATAAATGAATGTTGAAGTGTGTAGGATAGGCGAAGAAAGATGGGAATGAGCCCAGAATTCAAAAAAAAAACTTTTCTACTTTCCTCATACTTTTTCTTATCATTCCTTGAATTTATTTCAAATAAAAATGGATATTTTTTTGCCTGTTTAAAAAGTTGAAAAAGAGATATCAACTTTTTCTTGCTTGGTATTTTCCCGAGAGTAGCTTACAAAATTATTCAGTGTCCAATTTTTGTTTATTTTTTATTAAAATGTCAGTAACACGCTCAGGTTTGAGCATTTTCCAAATAATTTAATGGAATAGAAAACTACATTGTCATTCTCAGTGTGCCGTTCTCTTTAACGATTCAAGTTATCTTTTTGCTGTCAGTGAATTAACAATTATATTCACATGTCTGTAGCTTCTCATAACACTTCCAATTATTTATTATTTATTTGATAGTTAATTTTTAAATTTCAGGTTCTAACCGCATCCACACCATTGGCGCACCCCAAACAACAGCTGTATCGGAGCAAGTGAGCAGTGAATCAGAAGAAGACGACGAGCTAGCGGAAATGATGATGGCACATTCCATCGATGAGGTTAGTAAGAAAATTGCAATTTCACACTTCCGACCGAATATGCTGGTTTAAATTATTGAAAATAGTGGTTGTACCGCAAACACGAGAATGAAAAATGCGGAAATCTCGAAAGCGTGTTTGTCGATCTCAGAATTTGTAAACTGAAATGAGATGAGCAAGAGGTGGAAGAGTAACTGAAGATAGGGTTTTTATAGATTTATAACATGCAATGTGATTCATTCTAAGACTGAAATAAGATTTGATTAGTAATAGGTGATTAGTAAGATGAACACATTAATCTGTCGAATCTAGTAATAAAATAAAGTTTATATAAAGAACAAATTAATTTAGTTTCTTTTAAGTATCTGTATATAATTGTAATACTGTCAGAGGAAAACCAATTGGAAAAATTCAAGACATGCAACATTGGTAGCAGAGAAGGAAATCATGTTTAAATCTCACTCATACTTTAAGCTCAAAACCAGGGCTGTGTGATAATTGCCAACCAATTTGCCGCTTGCCTAAAATTTTTAGGCCCGGCAACCTGTTCGGATGCCGCATTGCCCTGCTTGAAAGAAGGATAAAAAACTGTACTATACTTTTAAAAGTTGCAGTAGAATCAAATGATTCCACACATATTTCGAAGTTTTGAATTCAAACATATAAAAATCGTGAAACCAAAAAAATCCTATAAAAATTCTTTATTTTATTTTTGATTTTTAAAAGTTAACCAGCAATCGACCAATCTATTTTCACAATAACAAACACTTTGCATTTCTTTAAAACACATACATATAAGTGTTTTCTACTATAAAACGAAACACGTAAAATAAATTGCAAGAAAAGAAAAGGAAGGCGGTACTTGATGAATCACTTGCACTAATGTGATTGTGCAACATCCTCTTGTCTCTTCTTTTTCTATTCTTTTCGAGTAAAGTAGGAAAGTATCGAAGATTTCGAATCTCCAATCTTTTCTCTTCTTCTGCTTTTTAAAATAGCTCTAGTGCCGTCTAGAGCTTTTGAAAATAGTAAAAGTTGCTTCAACAACATGCAAATCACATTTTGAACGGAACACAGACCACCCGCTGTGTTTGTGTTTCAGAAGGGTCCTTCTTTTAGCAAAGAATGGAATATTCAAATGTTTTGGCTCTCCTCCACTTGAAGACAACGCCTTTGTGAACAAGCATCAACGGCTTTTTCTCCTGCTTCTGCTTCCAATAAAGCTTCTTAGTCTCTTCAATTCTATTCCAAACTAATTAGTAATCTACAGAAATTGCCAGACTACCCTTTTCAGAATTTTCACAAATGCCTTTTATTCACTCTTCTTGTTCTTGTTCTTTTTCTTTTTGAAGCTTCATTACAATGTGTACTCATTTTAAATACTAACTAAAAATATTTTGAACATAGCAACATATTTTCTGTTCAAACTGCCTAAAGCGAGTAAAATTCCATTTTCGTTCGAGTGAAAAAGAAGATAAATCCAGTTTTATGTAGCTGTGCGTATGCATTTCCGAGAAGAGCAACACGCTGCTCGTCTTTGGCTCAATGTGCTGACAGGATTCAGAAAAAAGCTCTATCTCAACTGACAACATGTTTATTTGACAACTTTATATGTGTTACAATGTGCAAATTCGCATTCACGTTTTGCACTTTCTCTCTCGTTTGTCTTGACTGATAGAATTGTTTTGTGAAGACTACTGACTACTGGCAATAGTCGCCGTTTTTCATGAGAATAAGTTATTTCGGAAATTTTCATCTAAACGAACTTTAAAAAAATAAATATTTGATTTCCATAATAATTAATCTCCAGCCTTTTAAGATGACCTCTCATTTGTGGGACTACATTTAGTCTCAGTATATTCTCGCGGTCATATTAGAAAGCACAATAAATTCCTATCAGTACAATTAATTCAACGAAAAAACTCAAAACGGCAAGATATGGGGAAGCTTATTTTTGATTTGCTTTGATGGTTAACTACTTTGAGTTCTCAGAGTTTTAGAATTTTTTTGAAAAGGTTTTAGGAATGTTAGACTTGACCAATTCCTATTTTCTCAGATAAAATTTATGTTTTTATACCTTGGAAAATTCCTACCTTCATAAATTTCAGCTGCGCGAGATAACATATTAGATTTACCAGTTTATGTTTCCCAAAATTGAGTTAAAGTAACCCCTATTTAGTTTTTCCAATAAATGACGATGGCTAAAAACTACACTGTAACTGATTTCAAGTGTTATATTTCTTGATTTCTTGATTTCATGTATTTTGAAGTGGGATATTGAAATTTTAAAAACAACTTGGGATATGCTAGTAAAAGTTGAAAGCGATTCAAAAACTTTCTTTACCGATATCAAATAAAAGTGATCTTCATATATATATATATTGTTTTTTTTAAATTTAATTAAATTTATTTGAATAATTTAATATGATTTTCAGAATCCAAACGAAGCACTCATCGAGTCATTGGCTCCCAGCTGTCTAAGTCTTGAAGAACAACAGTCGTGCTTCATTGATACTGACGATTCAACAGGTAAGTACTTTTATTCTTCAGTTCTCAGTTTTTCCCCTTCAACACCATCCCAGTCAAAACGTGTTCTGGTTGGTTGACTGCTGGCGGCTCTTCCAAAAATGGGTGGTCAATCCCTTTGGGAGCTGTTCTCAACATTCACAAGAACCATAACTTTTCTGAAGGCACTCCGCCTCCACAAAAAAGTTTTAGTGTGCGATACTGGGATGCAAGGAATAGAAAAACTAAAAACCTCATCAATCTTAGACACGCAATTAATTTTCTTTTTTGTTGATCCTGGTTTTGTTTATCTTTTTTCGTTACAAAAAAAAGAAGACAACGAAACAAAGAAGGCGGGGGTAACGGAAGGAGATGCAGATAGGAATATAAGAATACATAACACAAATAATTTATTTTCGAGGGTTTCGAATTCGAATCTTATTCTCCCTCCTTCTGCTCCCCCGTTCCTCGATTTATTTCCGCCTGGACTACTGTTCACCTTCCAAGAAGAAGCCGTACACAAGAGTGTCACAGGCTTCATTCGTAAATAGGAAGTGTACATACAAATTGAGGTTTTCAAGAGATTATTCTATCCTGAAATTTGTTAGCCACGTCATATCTCATCTACTTCACCTTGCCGTAGACTAGATATTAACTATTTCCTCTCACTTTTAGTTTCCAATTACTTCCCCTCCGTTCTCGCTTTATCTCGTCTTGAAGTTCGGTGAAATTGTGCGCGAAAATCGTCGGCCCCTATTATTTCAAAGGTCGGAAGTGTGCAGCAGCCGCCTCTCCGGAGGCTACTGGACAAATCATAAAAGGTGTGAGAAACGAAGAAAAATGGCCTAGTCAACCAACAGCTGCTTTCAATTTTTCTTTGATGTCCTTCTCCTCAGCAAACTTATGACCTAATATTTTTTGAGCTTGCAATTTTGGAACTCATTGTTGTTTCTAGAGTTTGAATTGGTTGCACAGAAATCCACTAATTGTAAAACCTAGCTTTGAACTATATCAGTTTCCCATTTTCTTTTTTGGTGTAACATTAAACATTTACTGAATAATAAATAGGTAAAACCAAAACACAAGTAAAAAGTAAGCGACTCACTTTTGCGAAATTTTCTAATTTTCTAATCCTCCTGAAGAGCCAGAGTGTAAATCTCAAAAGTTGTTCTGATTTTGCATGTTTCCATTTCAATTTATTTTGTAACTTTACTTTTAAAAACCAAGCTTGTACATTTCGAACCACTTTCACATCATTTTTTCAAATGAAATATGAATATTTTGAATAGATTTTGAAACATGAGCTCAGTTGCCTGAGGCAGTGACCCCCATCTCTACACTTCATTCCATAAAGTGCTTCACGCACTTTTTGTTTGGTCCGCCTGTGCCCATTTCACATCTGTTTAGCCGTTTGTAGGTGTCCAAATTAGTTTATAATGTCTCTGTCGTGCTTCTTCTTCTTTATTTTTCAATGATGTTTACGGAGAAGTAGCTGTAAAAGAAGACGAAGACGAAGAATCAATGAGAAGTAGTAGAAAGATTGGATAATCCCGGGGTGTCCTCTTTTCATTCATATGGAATCCGGTCAAAGTGCACCATTGCACATACACACACTTATTTCGAATGTTACATACTCCACCGGAAATCTTTGAATTTTCGGAATGAATGATGGATTAAGAGACGGAAACAAAAGAAGCCGTGAGCTTCTCCAATTGCTTCTCAGGAAAGCTCATCCTCTTCGTTTTTAATGCTAATTTCACAAATTTCATTTGCAAAGATGTTATCTGACGCCTCATTAGATTTCTCACGCACTTTTTCAAAAAGAACGTCTTTGCGGATCGAGTAGTCAACTTCTTGACACTCATTGAGTTTTGTGAATTATTCAAAAGTTAGAGTCTCCTTTTCTTCCCCTCTGCTCACTGAGTTCATTCATTTTGAGTTTCTTTTCTCTATTCTATAAAATTGAACTTTTCAATAACTTTTTTAAATTTCTTCCAATGCCTTTTCTGGTCTTCTTGCAATATTTGGATACACTGAAATAAAACATTAAAAATTAATTATTATTTTATTCTTTCTAGTAGCACCGTGAAAAATAAAATTGTTAGGGATTTCTTTGTTGATAGGAGATAGTAGTATTAAATTGCCAGAGTAACTATGACAAATATATTTTTCGCCTGATTTTTCATAAAGTTTAAAGGCATTTTCACAACCTTTTCCTGACATAAATCTGGAAAAACGAAAAACTATAGAAAGTCCGTCTCGGAATATAAAATCGTGTAGTACAGAGGGTACACCATTGAAATGAGAGCACTCCCCGGGGAACGATACAAAAAGTGAGAGGTCTCTCCAGCAGCTTAAGCTGACCCAGATATGAGAAGAAGAAGACACGTCCAATGTTTCCGGTTGGTTATCTTTGAGCCTCATCACCAGGTTATATATGTCTCTTTATTTGTCTTTTTCGTATTTAGAAAGTAGGATAAAAGTAAGATGCTAGAAATTGAGATGTTTCTTAAAATTGTGATTTATGTGTCACTTAGGTACTGAAAATTTTTTATAGTTTGCGTCAAAAATAGCAATAATACGAAAACACGTTTGAACAACTTTTCAAAAATTAATCCCATTTATAAACTAAAAATTTAGACTGTTCAATCAACCGGAATGGAAATTTAAACCCCCCCCCCCCCCCCTGCAAAAAATGCTGCCGTAGCTTTGCCTAGAGTAGGCAGGAGAAGGCAGTAGTTCGACTTTCGGCAGAGCCACGACAGGACTTGTATTTTTTCCTGATAGTGAGTGTAACTACCCATCTTACGAATTACCGAAAAATTATCTAATCTTCCTACCCAAAAACCTTGTCAAAAATATTCGTCAGTATATTGTGAGAAATAAATCTAACCAGGTACTCTCTATATATCTCATAATCTCATCAATTGAATGCATTCTGTCCTATCATTGGATTGAATCGAGTTGTTTTTCAAAATTGTCGGTACGGCGATGTCTCTCTCTCGTCCCCTTGCCGGTTTCCAGATAAAAACGAGGAAGAAGTAGTATTCGAAGTCTTCGCTGTTGCCTTTTTTCCTTCAAAAATCAAATAAGAAGTATGTCGTTTCGCTTCGTTTTTGGCTCGCCGCTCCTTCTTGCTTTCTTTAATTATGTGTCGTCGTTGCCAAAAATTTGTGAAGATAGCTGAGTGAGATGCCGGGAGGAAAGAAGCTTGAAAAGACATGACTTGTCTCAGTGTCCAGAAAAACGGAAAGGACGCGTCAAAAATTTGCTTCATGCTCTTCCTTTACCCCCCTTGAGCTTTCCGATCTTCATTTGCATTGACAAGTTCACAAGAAATGTGTCTCTTCTCACTTTACTTCTGTTCAGTCATTCCGAATATGTTTGCAGACCTGAAGCTCACCACATGTTTCTTGAATTATAGTGAACTTTTTTGTTTTTTGCAAAATTTATATGGAAATCCACAATTATTTTTTAATATGCTCCAAAAGTATATTCTTCTCCCCATAAACCATAAATAGATGCCTACCTCATTCCAACTACTTCCCCAGGTTATTGTGCTTCCATCTTATTCTTGTGTTATATAAATAAGAAAAGAATGAAAGCCGCATTTTTTGGTTGGTCCTCTAACCAGTTGTGTGTGTCTGAACACCTCGGCGGCACTCCTCCAATTTGTTTTTTTTTCTTGCTACATTTTGACATCAGATGTTATGTGTTGATTTTGCAGAGTTATCAATATTTCTGGTTTTAATGATTTGAAGATGGACAACGGAAAAATCTTTTCATTCTTCAACATTCCTCTATCCAATTAGATCTCTTCTGAAAGTTTCCAATTTCTTTTGTAATATGATATCTTTCTTTCCTTTCCTGATCACCTTAAATCTTAAATATTCAAAGGCTCCACCTCCCTCTTCCGATGGTATTCCTTGAGCATTTGCGTGGTGGTACGCCACGTGGCACGACTACAGTATCCCCAATATTGTGTCTAATGAATTGGAACGACGAGCAATGTCGCCAACAATTAAAAAGTTATATTCCAAAGTTTGCATCGAATTTTGATGCTCCTCGACATGTTCCTCAGCCGCCCTCATCTCCATCCTATGATTATGAAGGAGATGAGGACGAGGAAAAAAAGGAAGAAAAGGATCACGGAATCGCTGATCGAAGCATGAATGATGTGTCCGGAGAGACTACTGGTAGGATGTGTTTTGGTTGTTGATTGTGTTGAAAGGGGCAATTCGAGTTTAAAATAGTTTTTATAAATGTGAGAAAAAAAATGTAATGTTTCCATTTTCAGGATTCTTCTCGCCAGTCCTTCCAACTGTTGCCAACTTTCCAACTACAAGACAGACTGAACGTGAGTTTTTAAATATTTGGATCCGGGTGCTTTAACTGCTTTAAACAAACATTGCGCAACCAATACTGGGAATCTAGTGGAATATGTAAGCATTGTTTTTGTACATCCTAGTCTTAAATATTCTTTAAAAAATTAAAAAAAAAAACAGCTGATTGTGACTAAAAAACAAAAAAGAAATCCCTCCCATGTTTCTGTGCTATTGCCTCTCGTGTCTTTTGTCGAGCTTCTTAACAGATCTATGTGCGCCTAAAAATGATCCACTAGATTTCCATCACTACTAAATGAATGCTGCCCCAATAATGAAGCCCTTCTGATTTATTTGCGAATTTAATTTCCTATAAAGCAACCAGATTAACCAAACAATAACCCATGTGAAACTAATTTTGTGATCTTTTTTCAATTACTAATACGTAAAAATAACAATCACTCCATTTTCGCTTCGATTGTACATATTTTCACCTCTTTCAAACTCACACATAGTGGTTTGGTTTCTTCCAGCAGAAACTACGCGGAGACCTCTGTCGCCTTCAAAAATGACACCTTCTCTTCCTTCTCCTACCACCACCACTTTGCCTGTTTTCTTTTTGTCACAAATCACTGACGGCGATGAATCAGAAGATGAATTTGACGGCTCCGGTGACGATCTCTTTGGTGGAGATGGTGTCGGAATAACAGCCGCAACACAACCGTCGGTGAAGCGTACCACGTCGATTTCTGTTGTAACAAAAGTACTAACAACCACTTCTGAACCTAGCAGCACGCATCGTTCGACGGTTCTTCCTAGACCGTATGCGAGTGTGAAAGAGGCCGCTGAGCAGAATCCAGATTATTTGGGAGCAAGTATTTGGAATCAAGTGGATACTTTACCTGAACCTATGGTCACAGGACCTGCATGGAGAACAAATAAGTCTTTGACTACAACAGCAACAACTGAAGCTTCTTCAACAAAAAGTAATCGAAAGACCACCACGACGACAACGACGTCAGCAACGACTACAATTCGTATCCAACAACGACCAAATTACGGTGAGAACCACAAATGAGAAACACCTCGCTTGCCGTGTCTGCTCTGAATTCTTTTCCCCCAATTTCTGTCTGTCCGTCCTTCCCTTCATTCGTCGTCTACTGCTTTTCTACGTCGTTTTGCTCCCAAAAACTTTAAGCTTTCAGTGTCTTTTATTTTTCCTATTTTTGGCTGACTTCAATACTGTCTGTTGTTTGAAAATTTAATTTTCGTTATCATTTGCCAATTGAAAAAACGCTACTGCCTGCCATTCCAGTTTTGTGGAATCTACTAAACACCTCTAATCTTCAGGGAAAGTGTAGGTTTTTGAAGGATTATCTCAAAGTAGAAGTTAGGAAAACAGGATATGACGGATATGAGAGAATAATTATTCTAAGGCCTCACCAACACCTGCTCTCTGAAAATAAGACCACGATTTGTGAAAATTTTCTTGTTGTCAAGTAGCAGTAGCATAGAACGTTGTAGAGAGTCTTAAAATATTATTAAAAATTTATGAAAACTCACATATCTTGTGAATTTAACAATTTACCAACTGCTCAGCACTTGGTAAAATGCTTTCAATTTCTCAATTTTCGCACAAAAAAATTCAACTGTGTTTATGACTTGGATACATTTTTGTTTACATCTGTAGTGCCAGTAAATAGTGCCAATAAGATTATATCAGTTTTTATTTAACTCTTGCCACTCGTTCACCAAAATCCATCAAATTTGGAGTTTCGATTCAAATATATTCTTCATCTCCTTTAAATAATTCTCATACATATTAGTTTAAAAGTATTTTGTTGAAATTTTACCAAACTCCCGGTGAGTTTTTAGAGTTCAACGACAAGCATCAGAGTCATCGAAATTCCTCATTACCCTTCACTCACATTTCGTCTACAAAACACACATATTCGGGATTCTCTTTTTCTGTTCTCCATCCATTCCTCTTCTTCTCTTCCAATTCCTTGTCTCTTTGACGATGCCGTCAACGAGTTTCCCCCATCAAAAAGCCTTAAGAGCAGATGATGCGTGAATTTGGCAGAGGGTTTCGATGCATTTTGGCTTTGCTCCAGCCGTTTCTTTTTTCTTCAACCAATTACCGATCGCCTTGGTAACCTTCTTTTCCTAAGAAAGAAAGGCATTTTTTGTTTCAATGCCAGGCATTCCCGTCTGGTGCTTTTCAACGTTTCCCCATTTTCTCATCGGTTTTTATGAACGAGAAAATACTGAAAAAAAAACACTAGGAGAGCTATGAATCTATCAAGAGACATCAAAAAGATCTCATGTAAAGTAAACTATGCATAATTCATTGGAGAAGAAGTTGACTCTTCTTCTTTTACATTTTCCAATACTACGTAATGGATGCTTAATCCTCAACTCTTTGACTACCCAACTGCCGTCGCCTAAGATCATTTTATGTGATTGTCCTCCGTCGGAAGTTCAACGTTCAAACATTTAGTTTATGGTAATGTTTTTGAAGACGTCAAAAAAGTTTTTCTCTCTGTAGGAGGCGGCTTTTGAATGAAAAAAAACCCTCTTCACTCCTAACTCTGACTTTACCCTTTCACCATTATGTGAAAATCTCATTTCCCATCGGCAATTTTGTTTGCGAGCTACCTACCACCTCCAGTTAGAATATTCAATAGGCTCAACTTTTCTTTTCTCTTCTTTCTGTTATTCTAGTCAAAGCAAACACTGATATAGATTTGTAGTCCTAGCAACCAAGAAATCCTGAAGACCTGAAGATTCTTTTTTCTTCATCTCCCACTTTATTTTCCCATGTTGTACTCCAGGAAATGTGTTGAGAGCTGACACAATTATCCAAATGAGCTGTGACATACTGCTCCTTTCAACTCTTCCACTTTTCCTACCAATAACTTTATTTTCTTTCTTTCTTCTGTCCTTTTTTGCTTGTTACTATAACTATGTGTGAGTTTATATTGTCGTCAGTTTTAACGATTTTTTCACTATTTTTCCCGTCTGTTTTCCTTTGTTCAAACCCCCACTATGCGTCAATATATTTTATTTTCATTGCAAATAAGTTTGGCTTTCTGTGTGTCCCTTCTGCATATACATTTACTCGCGTATTGATTAGAGCGGGTCACTATTTTTGTGTTTTTGTTTTCCTAAGACAGTTATTTTCAGATATTGATAACGAAGTTACTGCTCTAATAACAAGTAGTTTGGCACCACAAAAGACACGCCCAAAGTCAACGCCTCACTTCACAGTATATCCAGTAAGACCTACAACGCCTATGGGAGATACGATCACAACAACAATGCAGGTGAGCCTTCGAATTAAAAAAAAATGAAGTTTAAACCATTGCAACTATTCCAGGCCGCCACAGTAACCGATTTCCCACGAACTCCACTGATCATGTGCTCCAGTTTGGCAGTAATTATTGCCATTGCTGCAGTCGTGTTCTTTGTTTTCAAATGCAGACAAAATCCGCCAAACTCTGAACACTACACCATGGTAAGCTCATTTTGTTATGAAATGCTAAATTCAAAGCTATTTGTCTGATAGTGAGCCAAAAATTTCCATCTGCGTAATTAATTATATTTTTCAAATTTATGAATTTTCAGGCTATGAAATCTCAATCAGGCTATACAGCAATTGCTCCTGAACTTTCACCTCCCATGAACCATGACCGGAGCAACGATTCATGTACACAACCATTACTTGCAAAACCACACGTGAGTTTTTTATTTCCTTCCAGTGCGCACCCATTCAATCTTTTCGGCTTCTTTCTCTTCTACTTACTTTTAATTGTTTTCTCATTTCAGATCAACGGAAACGGTTATGAACCGCTGAAAGGCGCGGTAATAGCCAATGGAAATGGAGCAACGGCCACAATGATGAGAAACGGAAACGGGAATGGGGTGGCAAAGAAAAAGGATTTTAAAGAGTGGTACGTATAATCCATTTCTTCAATCAAAACTCAATACAATGATGATTAAAAAATTCACTTTTGTCTGCAAATTGCCACAACTTCAAAACGGGTACTCATCAGATATCACTTCGATTGGTTCTCATTTTTTGAATTTTTATTTTTAAATTCCTTTGAATGATGTTTTCCTTCAACTACTAGGAAAATACTCTGTTCACCTCTTTGTATTCAGGTCTTTCTCTCATTAATTTTTGATCAAATCTTATTCATGTACTCATTCATAATATCTAATAAAGATTTCTAATAAAACCAACGAACAGCTTATAAAGGGCAAAATCAATTACTCGCAAATATACCAGAACATAAGTCAACGGTGTTCATAAGAAGTTATAATAAGAAGTTATATATATATATATATATACAATATTTAAATTTCCCGAAAAAACGATATATTAAAATTAGTTTCATCCCTGGAGCGAATTTCCGATAATTATCCGCAGATGCAGCTCTATTTCTGGTTTTTTCCAGTTCGGGCTAATGTTGAAAGCGTAAAAGTTAATGATATAATTTCGCTTTCAAATGTTCCGGAAGTTTTGTGTGCACAATATTTAATGAAGAAAACTTTGATATAAAAGTCGAAAATTGCCGAGGTAAAGCGAGATCTCAAATCCTAATACAAAAGTTATCAGCAGACTTGAATCAGTATAAATTATCAAAGAACAGGCCATCGCTATGTGAAAATTCTATAGATGACTGTTCGAAGAATTTAAAGATAAGATACTTCATTGAAATAATTATAAAAATGCATCCCTCATTCATACCTTTCTGTCCTTTAAATTGGAAAGTCAAGAGAAGAACATTCAGCAAAGCGATGAATCGAAGATTGACGATAAGCCATAAGAATAATAATAATATGAATAATAAACAAAAGATGGTTCAACTCGATATACGGGAACCGTCGCCCCTTTTTCTTATTCATTTCATTTCACGAATTTTCTTGTGTTCCGCCGAGAAAAGGATAAGAAAACTATTTTCAAGTAAGAAGATGTCCCGTTTCTGGCCATCTTCTATTGCCCTTTTTTCAATTCTTCTGATTTCGATTCAACAGACCCTTGCATGTGTGGATATTTTATTCGTGATTGATAATAAAACATTAGAGGTTTGGAATTCCGAAACTGAAATCGCTTGATTAAACTTCAAAATTAATTTACAGGTTTCAAGAAGTAGAGCAATTCAAGTAGCAAAGGAGCTTCCGGAGGACCAAAAAATTCGAAAATGGGTTGTTCTTTCTAGAAACGATCGATATGTGCCAAGAGTTCTTCGAGTACAAATTTAAATATAAAAAATGAAATTAAGAAACTAATTTTTTAGAATAACGCCGAGTTACAAACAGTATTGAATACAATACATGGAGATTATGATAGATTTTTAGAAATTGCAACTGGAGAAATAGCACGAAGAACTGCAAGTGAGTAAACGTTTTCAATTTTACATAAAACCAAAGAAAATTAGAGTTTTTTAAGCTTTCCAACCGTTTGTGATTCTCCTGTTTTCGGAAACTCCAGTTAATCAAACAATGACTAATATGTGGAGAAATATCTCATTGGCTCCGGCACTTCACATTTATAGAATTGGAAGTTTGCAAAGGTCAACTAAAATGCTATCTGAAGATCAGGAAATGGATTTCGAGAAGCTCATTGAATGTGGCCGTAATCAATCAAGTCTCTTCGGGTTTGATTCCAGCAAGTTCCACGGTGGAAATGAAATTCGAAGATCTCCAACATCAACTCATCGTCCATGGACATCGACTCGGGGGCCATTTGTTCGTCGTCTTACATTTTATGATGCTTCACAGGCATTGATAAATCAAAAGAAAAAGGAGGAGCTGTCGAAGGTTGATACGAAATTTACGATTACAAGAACGTTCAAGAAAATGACAACAATTCCAATGAGCACAACAAGAAGAATGACGACCACTACAATCCGTCCTAAAACAACAAAAAAGTATTTGAGTCGATCTACAAGCAAATACGATGCAAAAAAGACTACTCGAAGCTACCAAACAACTACAAGGTAAGCAACAATTATTATTTAAAGTACTTTCTATAAGATCTATGTCTTGAAATCTTATATACTTTTTTGGATCAATATTGTTACTCAAAACTCACTAGCACACCCGCACTGTTACGTTGTGAAATTGTAAAACTTTTATTAAAAAGATAAATATTGATAAAGTGCGAATTATGTTAAACGTATTGCTAATGGTTTATAACTCACAGGAGTGTGCAACCTCGTAAAGCAACTACAAAACCTCGTTCATTGGCATTAACAAGCAGGTGTGATTTGAAAAAAGCTTTCGTATTTCCTCTAGGTTAATCTCAGTGCCCGAATTTGGCAGCTAATGTGCACCTTGGATTTTTCAAAAATTGTCAACCTGAAAATTTTTATTCTTTGTAATTAAACTAATCACTTACTACAATATCTGAAAAATAGAGCTATAAGTTGTCAAAATAGTAGTTGGGTGCCAGATTGTTAGAGGAAATGCGGAAGTTTTCAAACGTGTTGTTTAAAATTCGACTGTGTTTAGGAATCCGCATTCTCAACAGAAAAGTGTTCAAGTTTCATCGAAAAGGTACAATTGCTTTCTTTAGATAAAAATTCGAAACTCTAACCTGCAATAGCTGTAAAATTCGTAGCGATAGAAACTGTTAACTAACTTGTAGTCATTTAAATTTAAAAGTAGGTCATAAAAAATACGAGTTTTATTTAGTTAAACATTTTGATGCCAGGTCTACCACGTCTCGGATGAAGACAACTACAAAAACGCCTCGGTGGGCTACTACAACTAGGTAAACGTGGATAAATATTTTTAAATATTTTCTATGTCTCTTATAGTAGTAATATTTCTAAGCAAACTTTGACTACAAGAATACCATGGTGGACTACTACCAAGTGGGAGGATCAGGAAAATTAAATTTGGAATTAGAATTTATAGATAGCTCCGCATTCAAAATTAATTTTGTTTGTTTCTAGAGAAATTTCTCACAATCAAAACATCAACAAAAATCTGCGACCACTAGAGCATATATTTTATTTCAACAGTTATTCTTAAATAGGGCTTCACAATCTCGCGGGACAACTACCAAAACACCAATGACAACCAGGTATGAATAGATGTGTAGTTAATATGCTAACTTCAACTGCTCGATCACTTTTTTCTACAAGTCATCGTATATTTAAAATAAACAATTAGAAAATGCCCAGACTACTAACATAGAGCGTTAAGCTCAACGTTTTATATTTATAGTCTCAGTTAGACCGAGTTACTTTTTATTTGTAAAATAAAATTTTATTAATCAGATTTACTAGAACAATGCAAACAACACGGACTCCGTGGTGGGTAACAACAAGGTGGGAAGCTAAGATTTTAGTTAAGTTGATAAAAAAATTTAGTAGGTCTGTGCATCTGTCGGCGACAAACACGACTAGCAAACAAATTACTACTACCAGGTTGGGATTAATAAATATTTACTAGTTTGATAAGGTTTACAAAATACTGTTAAACGTCTTAACAGAACTCCTCGGCGAGCAGTTGCTACCTCAAAAGTTCCTTGGTGGTCCACAACTAGGTATTGTTGTAATTAGAAAATCCAAATTAAAAGTCTTATTAGCAGGGCTGCAAAGCATACAACTACTAATGTTCCGTGGTGGGCCACAGGAACGAGGTTCGTAGAAAACTGACGCGCAGAGGTAGTATACAAATTACACTTTTGCAGAAGGCCTAAAGTCATTGATCGAAACCTACTGAATTCACCGTTACGGTATTTTTGAACATTATGCGATCCCCTAACAAATGCTTATTTAGATAGAATAGAACAGAAATTAATGCAAATTTATTAAAGTTGAACTTATTTTTATCAGCGAACAATTTCGAACAAGGCAGCCGTCTTTATCAGGGATCACGAGGTGAGATCATAGACGGATTCCCTTTTTTAAACTCGCCCACCACATTTTTATTTTATAGGGCTCCACAATCTCAAAAGACTACCACAAAAACTTCATGATGGGCTACAACTACAAGGTACCAACTTCTGGTTAGGCTAATTTAGATTTAGAGTTTTGATTTTACTATTAAAACAATGTTTTCAAAACCTAAATTTAGTTAAAAATTGACAAATTAGTAACAGATAAGTTTTTAAAAAACATACATTTTCTTACCAGAGCCACGAAACTCCGGGAAACTACTACAATTGTTCCATGGTGGGCTACCTCAACCAGGTATACTTTCGATAGCTACACAGAGAACTAGTACTTTAATTATAATTAGACAACATCAATTAGTTATGATCGATCTAAAAAATTTTTGTTCGAATAAGTTTTTATCAGACGTCCACAGTATTTTGCAACTACTACACGACCCCGTTTGTGGGTTACCATCAGGTGGGATTTGAATCTAGAAATGTAGAATGTGAACGTTTTTGACAGAGCGCCACAGGGACAAGTTACGACCACAAGAGTTCCGTGGTGGAAAACTACGTCCAGGTAGATATATATAGCAATTTTGAATTTACCGAAATTTAGTCTAGTTGAAAAAAGGTTTTTTGTTGGTGAGAAACCAACTTTTTCCCAGACCAGCCCAGACTTCTACCTTGACGACAAGAGTACCGTGGTGGGCTACAACCAGGTTGGGACGAATAGATATTTTCTAAGACTAAATCATTTTTGATAGGGCTCCTGAATCAGGAAAGAGTTCTACAAGAATCCCATGGTGGGCGACCACAACAAGGTGGGAAAGTGTTTTAAAAACATTTTTGTTACAAAATTGTATCTCAGAGCTCCGTATCCTACTACTACCACTCGCAAAACTACGACTAGAACTCCATGGTGGAGTTCTCAAATCACACGTTCGCCGTTGCGGTATTATTAGAGTTCTAGGCTTTATAGTTTGCGGATACGTTTTTGAAGTTACCAGCTTTATTATAATATTACAATAGAACTCACTTTCTATCGTCGTATAATACAAATGAATATACTAATGTATTTTTTCAGAACAACTAGCAAGCCTGACAATACATTTTGGCATCCGACCGAATCATTCGGAACAACTCGTTCCCCAGCTCCTGTGTCTACAATTGATTCTCCATTGAAGCCAGAAGTTCCAGTTATCAAACCAATGGATTTTATGGTTCGATCAAGAAGTGTTCAATTTGCAATGACTGAAAAGCCACCTTTTACAACAGTCATGAATCCAATGAAATTTTTCACAACGACAAGAACCCCAATTACTAAACCTAAGCCTTTAATACCGTACAGTTGTACTGCAGATGTATTCTTTTTGGTAGACGTTTCTCAAGGAACTGGAGATAAAAGTCAACAGTGAGTCTTCATATTGTACCTTATTTCAATGGTTAAATTTGCAGGTACTTAGATATTGCTGCATCAGCAATCAGTTCTCTTCCAATTTCACAAGATACTGTGCGCGTCGGATTGATAAGTTATTCTGGTCCTGGAAGAACTCATGTTCGAGTTTTCTTGGATAAGCACAATGAAAAAGAAAAACTTATTGAGTAAGGGAAAATACTTCATAAGCCCGGAAAATAAATCTCCGTTTTTCAGAGAAATGTTCCTAATGGAACGCCACGGTGGAACAACTCGAACAGCCGATGCAATTCGATACGCTACCAAGATTTTTGAGGGGAAAGCTCATCCGGCAAGGAAAAATGTGAAGAAAGTATTAGTTGTATTTACTGATGGATATTCACAAGACAATCCTAAAGAGGCATCAAGAATGGCTAGAGCAAAAGGCATTCAGTTGATTGCAGTGGCGGTTAAAGATAGATTGGCACCTCCAGATACAGAACAACTAACAGAAATTGGAGGGAATGGGAGGGTAAGATTATATGCAATCTCGTAAGGTTCATATTTGTTGAAGATAATACAAATTTTGAAGAAATTTAAACTCTTTTCAAATTTAATTTTCCATTTTTCAGAGCATCTTTATCTCACCTTCCGGACGAGATCTTCGCGAAAAAATAATTGGGACGCAGTGCCAAATGTAATTTGTTTCATTCCTATAATTTCTCTTCCATTTAATATTTTAATTAGCAATTGAGTTCAAAAACATTAATAATAATCAATTATTGATTTTTATGCAGAACCAATAAATATTTACAATAGAGAATAACCATGTATGAAGCGTAATGGTTCAATAGTTATCCTAACAACAGGCACAGTTCACATTCGGAAAATACACACAGGAACTGAAAAAGAGACATGGAAAAACGGACAACGGGACACTGGGATAAATCAACTACTGAACAAAACTAAACGGGGGAAGGAGCGAGGAAAACTATAAATTGTTATGCAACCGAAGAAAAGGGCAAAAACTAGATGGAAAAAGACCCGGAAAGCGGAAGAGATTGAACTTCAAAAACATGGAAAAAAGGTTTGTGATAGTAATAATATGGAGAAAATTCCATTAAAATTAATTAATTAATTGATGGAATGAAGGCCCGCTTGGATCAATGGATGCGTCGGTTGCACGAGTGGAGTAGAGGTCACTGGTTGGAATAGATTCTAAAATTTTCAAAATAGAATGAGCATTGCGATAAAATCAGTTAAATTTTGATTCAAGTTTTTTTTTGGAAATATTCTAAGATCCAAATTTATAATTTTCTTACGGTAGCACTGAGCAAAAAATCTTAGCCTATTTCAGCTTATAAAGATTAGAGCTTTCCCACGAAGTTGTTCTTCTTCTTTGCTTTGTGGTTGTTCAAAGATCTCTTTAAAATATATTATTACCTGTTGCATGGCTCTTGCCATGAGATGTTGTTGAGTAAACTGCTGCAATTGTTGTTGTGGAGTGAGTGGAGAGTTCAAGCTCATTTGATTACTCAACGAGTTCAATTGAGTTTGCAATTGTTGGTTGAGATTTAATTGCTGGGGTGTCAACTGCTGAGGAGTCAAATTGCCGATTGTTGAAGGAATTGAAATGCCCAGATGGCCATTTGCAAATGAATTCAATGGAGATGTTGCCACCGGATTCCCAACAACATTTCCTACAGCACTTGTTAGTTGAGCGGCGGCTGCTGCAGCAACTTGAGCATCGTGAGCTTTTGCTTCTTGCTCTGCACGAGCCTTCATGGCATGAGACTTCATGTGAGCATTCAGAGATTTAACTTTTTCAAAGCATTTGTCACAGAGACGGCAATGGAAAAATCCATCAGCACTTGGCTGTGCACCTTTCTTGCTAGCAGATGCTGAAGGTGTATGATGAGCACGCGGAGCAGTTGGCTGATAATTTTTTTGAATTCCAAAAAGATCTTTCGAAGATGGAGACAGTCCAATAATCGGCTCTTCTCTTGGTGAGGACATCATTGGTGATGTGCTAAAAATATTGTAAATAAAAGTTTTGCATTTTATATGAATGGCTCAAAACTTACAAAGCACGATCACGGAACTCCATGTGACCATTTCCAATGAATGAAGAATCAGTTGCATTTGATTCATTATCAGAGTCTCCAGATTCGATAATTGAAATTTTCTTTGCTGGAACGACCGGCTCTTCTGATTGATTTTTCTGCAAATTGATGTCCAGCAACTGCCGTTTTCTTCTTAAATTTCTGAGTTTTCGATAATCATCTGGACAATCTTTTTTCCATGTGTAGTAAAACTGAACGCATTCTTTCACAGATTTTCCTGGGAGCTGAAAATTATGAACTTTTTACTATGTCAATTCAAAATTCGTCTACATACCTCCACTGCAACCTTATCAAAATCTTTTTCTGATTGATAAATTGCATCTTGGAACTGATATATTTCATCTGGAGTCCAAAGGACCGAGTCATTGTACATGTATCCAAAAACACTTGAATAGTGTTCCCAATCCAAAGTGTCACTTCTCAACAAATCCTCAACGGCTGCCTCAATATTTCCTTTGTTTTCCATGAGCAAGTGAAGGGCCAACTCCTTGTTTCTTCCTGCTCTCGGGCAAGCTTGGCTGCAAGCGAGAAGCTCGAATGCAGTTACTGAAAAAGCAAGATTTGATTATGTGTGGAAACGGGCAAGGAAACCATGTTTTAGAATAAAACTCACTTTGTTCTGGATCAATGTCTTGCAGAATTTCAGAAGAGAAAACAATTTCATCCCGATCTTCAATTGCATCTCGTTCACTTGTGGATACTTGCCTATCACACCACTTTTTGACACGTGCTTGATAGTTTTTACCAAGATTGATATGTCTAAAATAAATCAAAATTTCTAGCTGGCTAAGAAATCAATGTTCGTTTTTGAAACTTGATTTATGTAGATCATTGAAATAATAAATGTCAATATTAAAATTTAAATCAGATTTCAGACAAAATTTGAATCTTGGCTACTCAAATTATTATGCAAAAATTGTAACCACTCACGGATTTGGATCACTAATCTTAGGTCCTTCTTCAATTTCATAGTAGCTATCAGACATGCACGATGCTTTTCTGATTGACTCCAATGATTCTTTTCTTTCTGTTTGCATTTTTTCATCGGCTGACGATGTTGATGCCCATGATTCTTTCCTCAATGCCTCAAGCTCATTAGCAAAATTTGTCTGATTCATCTGTTGAGCCATGTAGAAAAATCCATTTTTTCGAGACGGACCATCACCATCTTCGCTTCTTTTCTTTCCATTCATCAGATGTTTCATATCACCATCAACACCGTTTGTACTACAACTTGGAGCATCTGGTGACTGCTGGAAAATTTATATTATTTAATAGATTTTTTTAAATTCCAAACATACCTCAGCAACTGGCAATGATGAATTTGCTGATTTTACGATCTGGCAAAAAAGTCCAGATCCGTTACGCATTGGAGCCAGAATTGGTGGGGGTGTGTATGGCAGCTCGGTGCCCGGCACAGTGGAGATATTGAGTGGTGTCCCACGTGGAGTACGTAGTTGACTGGAATTCGATCGGTTAAGCATTTCAAGTGATAGAAGAATGGAAGAAGGGGGTGGCGTCGGAGCAGATTCTCCGATCGAAAAAATGAGAGCGTTATCAGTGAAAGAGCATGCAAACCAAGAAAGAGCAAACCAATGGGGGCTAGGACACAAAACGTTTCAGCGCCTGCGCTTTTTTGTGTGGGAAGAAATGGACAATAACAATATGGAAGTGACACTTTTCTGTCCTGCAGTGCTATCAGACAGTCAGGAGGAGTGGTGCGAACGAATAGAGTGCTTAATCGTGAGAGTTTACAGACATTGAACACGGAAGTGGTAGACCCCTCTCTTCTACAAAACTAGAAAGATTACATGTTTTTTTGCAGATACCGATGAGGTGGTTATTGGCTGCTGCAATTGCAAAAAAATTAAATGAAAATGCTTGGGAATGGAAGAAGATGAAAGACGGAGAACTCGGCGCTCGAACTTTGATCATTTCGGCAAAAAGGGAGAAAGACTTTGACCAAAAAAGATGAAAAAGTCGAGGAGCAGAAAGAGCACGTATGTGCATACAGAAAGATTGAGAATTTCCGGGGAAACGAGTCTATTGCTTGATCTTTTCTTCTGCTGAATGTCTGTGTCTCATAATGGGAGATGTATAACTTTCTTTTGAACATCTTTCAGAACTGTGTTCGGTTACTTTCTAGTCCGAGAGCAAAACTTGAGAGCAAAAACCTAAGGGCATATTGAGCAGAATCGGAACAAGGGAGAAGCAAAAAAAAATGGGGGAGAAGGAAGGAGAATTTATTTTTCGGTGGAAAAGGAAAGAAAAACAAAAACACAAAGTTCAACACTCTGCTGTGTTTTTCAGATCATTCCGGGAGGCGGACAAAACACTCACTCAAAACAGACAAATGAAAAAAAGGACAGATGCCGATGTCGACACGACCACCCCGCGACTACATCTGAAACGATGTCAGATGGTTGCGGACTAAATTTGATATTAAAGAGAGTGTGGAAATGAGATTGAATACAATTACTAAGAAGTTTTGTGATGTTTCATGTACACATGGATTTCGAAAGATTGAAATGTCCTAGATATTAAAAATAAAATCTTGAGAGAGAAAATAAGCTACTTGAGACATGCTCATAAAAATGAAATTTCCAAATAAAAAGTTGAGGTATGGAAAAGTACTCTGAGAAGGTTTTTATGATAGAAATCTGGTTTCTTTTTTTTTTCAAATTTCTGCAATTATCCTCCACATTTGGTGAACAAATATATTTTCAGCCTTAACAATTTCCGGTACTGAAGCTCAAGTTTTAAAGAAAAATAGAATTGATATAAAATGAAACATTCAGGATTAAAAAGAGAAACCTTATGGAAAAATAATAAAGTATGGCATTCTTGAATTCTTAGTTTTTTTTTTGTAACTTTTATTTGATAATATTTACAGAAAAAAATTATTCTAAACAGACGGGTGTTTAGATTTTTATAGCATTTCTTTTGCACATTGCACTCCCGCAAACAAAAATTGAATTTAGTGGATTCAGAAACACATATATGTGCTGCTTATGTTTATAAGCATTCAAAATCTGAATAAAAGCGTAAAAATTTGAAAATTGTATGTGAAATGCAATTTTGACCTGACTTTTTTGCTTTTATCATAAAGTCACCAAGCGGTTCTACAGCACTGACAAAAAATGAAATCTTAACGTTGCTGGAGAAGAGGAAAATATATATTATTGGCAGTTTGCAATTGTTCAGCAACGGTGTACGCCGTCGGTCGCAGCCGCCGTCGCCGCGCCAAACCAAAAGTGCACGCAACCACTTTTCGCATTCTTTTTCGAATGCAGACAGACGAATTGTGAATAGAATGTTAACTGTGGAGGCACAGGAAGCAGGTAGTGCAAAGATTAACAGGACCGTATGAGACAATCGGAGACACTGTCTGTTTGTTGTTTCACCGAACTTGAACGGGGGAAGGTGACGAATGAAACAAAAAACGAGTGGCGGCGGAGCGCAGAGCAGACGGAGAGAGCAACTCCACGATAAGTAATCATCTGATCACATGATATGCTCTGTTGCACACAAGAACAACATACTGGATATGAGCTCAAAAGAAGAAGAAGAAAACTGGACCACGTAAACCACAGATACCCCCCACAGTAGACGATCTAAGCATCTAGTGAAAAAGAGAAAGCACAACACGTTTTTTGTTGCGCTATCCTTCTTCCGCAGTAGAAAAGAGCCATTGGACGGAAACGGACAGAAACAGGGAGATAGAAAGGGGAGCACGGATGAAAAAAGAAAAAAAAGAGAAGATATTTTGAGCGATGTTGGTTGCTCTTCTTGGCCTATTCAGCTTGCAAAAGTGCATGAATCTTGCATTAGGACGGCAATAAAAGAAGTAAAAAGGGAACTGAAAATTTGAACCGTAATAATGAATAAGGTAGAGGAATATTTTAAATGCTGTATACAAAGATAATCAAAAATTATAATCCACATTAATTGCATTGAGCTCTACCAAGATTATATAGTTATCATACACTAATTTATTTGAGAATTGAAATCTCACCAGAAAAAGTCTAAATCTGAAAGGAAAACTTTATCGTAGAAGGAATTAGTTTTTCATGTTTGTTGGAAAATCAAAATGATTTCCGGTCACTTCAGGTGATTGGAACATGAAAACTGTTTGTGATTCTAAATTTTAGGTTTTGAATTTGAAATTTGCAAATGCGAATGATAAACAGTTCGGATAGTATAATATCTTTGCAAACTGGGTGGTCACGAAATGAAACTGAATATGGGAAAAAAAGTGTTTGATAGTGCAGAGTGACTTTATGTACACAAGGTCGAAGCACAAATGCGCTCCATAGAGAACCAATGGTCTCTTATTCAGTTTCCGATGGGAAAAGACGATAGAAAAGAGAAGGAGAACCCCTTTTTCCGAAATGTAGGACTGCTTGATGGTTAGTCTAGTGATCATCTGCCTTCTCCTCCTCCTATTCCCCAATTGTATCGGGTCCCCGGAACGAAGAAGACATCTGATTAGATGCAAGCAGGAGAAAGAGAATGACGAATCCGTTCGTTTCTTCCTCCCAAATAGTTTCCCATTTTCTATCACTTCTCCTAGACACCAAAAAGTTTACGAGACAAATGTTTATAGCATGGTTGGATGGAGAGACAACAGACGAGGACACGATGGGTCACGAGACACCCTTTCAATGTTTTTTCGGCGCTGCAGCAGCAGCAGCAGTCGCTCTTCTGCTAGGGGCCCTGCAAATGCACGCCCTTTCCGATATTCGTTTCCCTCAACATCTCTCCACACTCTCCAAATGCACTCCACTATTTTTAAGGATGGAGAAAAAGAAGAAGGAATGAGGAAAAAGAAGAAGCATCAGGCGACCGCCGATCGAGACAAACGGCACACACACGCACGAATTGTGAAGAAAGAGAGAGAGAGAGGGAATAAGGGACAGATACCTCCTCATGATGATCAGTGAACCTGTGAACAATTTAGATGCTGGAATAAATTGGCTGACGGACAGACAGGAAATTATGTGTTCTTTCTGTTGTTTCCCTAACAAGCAACCAACCATACTACAAAAGTTGTTCGTCTAGAATTTTTGAAAAGTTGAAAAGTTTATTTAGCAGTAACTTCGTTTGCTTTAAAAACTTTTTTAAAAAACATCAAAGCGACACTGTTTGAAGTATTGCTTTATTAAAAAGAATGCCCTCCTACATTTAACAATTCGAAATATACGCAATATTTTCGGATAAATTTTCTACTAGACTATAGTCATGAAAAAATTTCAAATTGAATGGAAAAAACTGATTCTACGTGCTCATAATTTTGATATCAAAAAGTGACAAAAGTGACAACTTGTTGACATGTCTTGCCATAAAAAAAAACTATAGAAAATCTGAAAAGTCACGCTTCTTGCGTGTTTCCTCTTTTCATTATCACCAAAGTTCCCAAACAACAGACAAAAGTTCATTCGTTGTCTATCAAGCAATTTTATATATTTTTCTTTCAAATAGGTTTGGAATTTCATATAAAACAACTACACAACCAGTTTGGTATCGATGGGGTGTTGGAAACGAGGGGTCGGAAAAAAACTTGCGAATACCTTCGCATTGCTTTGCAAGAGAGAAGAAGGACAAGGAGGTGAATGATGTGATCACGTGCAAACATCACACACACAAACAGTTCGGAAGAATATGAAAGTCGAGAATGGTACGAGGAGACGGAGGACTATTTTCACATTTTGCATCGCGCGATGTCCAAAATTTTAAATTGAGAAATTACTCCAAAGAAATTTGAACTCACCTTTTTAGTGCCATTATTGAAGCTTTTCTTGATGGAACATTGTGATGTGATTTCTTATGTAAATGTTGTTTCAAAAGTGATGTAGATGTCATAAGAAATGATGGAGATGCTATTTGTTGTGATGGATCTGTTGTTTCCATCTGAAATAATGAACTGTTTTATTTAACAATAGATATGAATAAACATAAAAACAAATTCATGTTTTTATAATCAGAAAACCTGTAAACTTTTACAAATAAAAGTGCGAAAAACCCGATATTTTACAGTGTGATAAGGCAAACTAACAAGTGGAACAAATGTGAAAAAGAAGCAAAGAAAGTGACTATCTCTTGTTGGCGACATCATTCTACAGTACAGAGAGGTAGAAGGAGGAGAGAAAGAATATCAATTCGCAGCAGGTGATAAAGAAAAAAAAAAGTAAGTATTTTCTGCGAATTAATGTTCTTTGCCTTGTCATCTCTTTTAGAGATCACTACGTGCAGATGTGTCATATTTGAAAAAGTATTTATTGAGACAAATGAACAAAAAAACACCGAATCGCGGCACTGTCTGTATTGTTTGTTTTGTCTAATTAGGTGGTCTACGAATGAAAAAATCAGTTTGAAATCTGAAGAAAATTTGGAGAGCATACTAGATACACTTTACATTTCGAGAAATTCATTCGAACTTTTCTCGAAAACATAATAATTACTTTGCATATAAAATCTCTTATAACGTGGGGGCTCAAACATTGTACACATAAATTATTCAGAAATTGAAAAGTTTATTGAATATTTTTGAGTTAAGTGAAGGAATCAATGTAACACTTTTTGTACACTATAACTACTACGTGGGTCTCTTATCTTTTGAATTTTTCGTAACACAAGAATTAGAGAATATGAATGAAAGCGGAAATAAATTTTTAAACATGGTTCTTATTTTTCATACGATCTCTTTTTATTATGATTTCGAACGAAAAAAGAAAAAAGTCTGTCGAGAAAATTAAATTTATTTTATTGGAAAAACTTATATTCATAGGTCATCAGGAAAATTAGGAAAACGGAGCCAACTGTGCATGCGTCTGATTTAGTAACAAATCAAATCAGTTGGACACCTGGGGACAACACCAGTATAACTTCCTTATTGAAAAAATACGTAGATATCATTTGAAAACAACATACCTTAATTGGCGATAGCATCTCTGATTTGACAGGTTGGCCACTTGTCACATCCATCATGTCGTGAGATGGATTGCCAAATCTGAAAAGATTAAAAGTTCGAGTATTCTAATATTTGAGGAACGTTCAATAATCATACGTGATATTTTATTCTTTTACGTTTCAGTGATCTTTAAATCTTCAAATCTCGAAGTCTGAACGTGGTCTTGAAGAGATATGAAATACATTTCAAAATAAAATGGATTCATATTGGAATTAAAAGAGCTTATTAATTGACTGCATACAAATTTAAATCTCGATTTATTTATGGCAGATTCACATTTCAAATTTGATCATTCAAAAAAATAAGTATGTGAAACATAACGATGGTTATGAAATGAAAAAGGATTGTGTTTTGATGAAGAACACGATGAATCACAAATCGTATTGTGTTGTGTTTAAAGAGCTGCCAGTCAAATGCGGCAGCTAAAAAAAGAGAGAAAATTTATTAGAAATACAGTTTTTTTTTCGTTGAAGTAAATGCACAGTTTTATGACTGTTTGAATTGGAGCGAGAGGAGAAAAAACCTCAAGGAAATTGGAATGTAAACAGTTTTCAATTTGCTGAGTACTGCAAAAAATATTTGCAAATAAGCTAGAGTTAAGGTTAATCATATACTTCAAGGACAATTTTTCTTGAGTCTAAAATGTCAGAATGCATAATAAAGAGGTCATAGACTATGTTGTTGCATAATTGGTGCAAGAAGCAATATAATAATGAGAAAGTACTTTTATTTTTAAATGGATTCACTTTAAATTTATCTTTCTGATTTCTCTTTTTGAAACAAATTGAAAACTATTTAAAATGGTGGAAAATTGCAAAAAAAATGATCACAAAAAAAGTATAAAAATCATTTCGCAGACATTACAAAAACTGTTGAATAACAACATTCGAAGTGAGATCTCAAATACTTATATACTCGTGACGAGACCCTCTTTTTCTCACCCTTCTACCACAGGAAAAAACCAAAAATCAGAATTGATCAAAATTGAAACACGGAACAAAACTGACAGTAATGGTTACACACAGACTGTCTTGAAACGAAAAGAATGCTCAGAAATGCTTGAAATCTCAGATATTTCAGGGACTAAATTCTTCCTTTTTCAGGCGGCAGGAGAAAAAAAGAAGGAAATATTGAAGAAAGATGAAAAGAAAAAGAGACAAGCTTTGAGACTGGGGCAGACATATAGACATACTCCTCACGCCCTCTTTCCCTTTTTCTCTTCACTCTCTCTCTCGCTTACTCTTTTTTTCCAATTTTTCGGTTGAAAACAACGACTACGGTCACAAGTCTTCTGCAATAGACAACATGGAACAAAATGAATTGAAAAATAACAAAAAAAAAATGTAACGATGTAACATGGATTTTTCAATTTGAATATAGTCTACATTTATAGTACTTTACTAGTTTCTCATTTAGTTGACCAAAAACCGTTCCTGAATGTACCAGACAAAAGTGGAAGGTATATTTATGTTTTGAGCCGGCATATCTCACGGAACTGAACACCTCATTCTCTTTTGTTTTGACTGAGAAACGAATAGGGGTTTGGTGATGAAAACAAAGTAGAAAAGGAAACTAAAAAAGAAGAAGCAGATGAAATAGAAACTGATAATAACATATACTATTTTTCTTCACGAATTTTTCAAGTAAAACATGTACTTGCTATGTTTTCTTTTGACTTTTCGTGCCAGACTATGAAATTAGATATTTGTGAAAATACAAAACAACTTTTAGATTAACCAGACAAGGATATTTTATTGGTTTTTGAATCAGATAACTAGATTCCTTACGTCATTTTTGCAACTTTTCTTTTTATAGATTAAGAAATTGCGTAATGGTCTCGCAAAATGTTTGAAACCCCATGTGTGGAGAAATGAATATTTTGAACTCGATTTCTATAATTCTAATTTTGGAAGGATCACAATTTTAATTTAAGATTAATTTGTTACACTAGCATCTCAGCTAATCACATTACGTAAATATGTCTTCCCTAATATGAAAAATCTTGAGCAAGTGCATCCCTAGAATATATGGCATTTCAGTGACGGGTATTTGGATATTCTGAGAATTTCGTTGCGTTGTAAATATAGATAATTAACTGGAAAGTTCATAAATCTCTGGTCGTGTTTGTTTTTCCTAGAATAAATATGTGTACAAAGTGTTTTTTTTTTCGAACGAAAAATATACAAACGTTGGCGTAACTCGTTTAACGAGTAAAAATGTTTTGCATTCGAATGCTTGTTTATTGATTAAATATTTGTCTTTTTGAATGCACAATTATCTAGATTTGAATTTTTGAGAATTCCAAAATTTCTTATGCACCGAACAATTTCTTATCTATCAGTTGCACAAATTTGATTGCGTTTCGTTAACTTTATGGCCACTGAAATTAAAATCATGCATCAACGTGATTTGTCGCAACATCCATCACCTCGAAAGGGTATTCGTAAAGATTTTGATTTTCTGTTAAAACAACTACCGTATTTCTTCTATTAATATGGCTGCAATACTATTTTTAGATGGTCTTCCCGCTTGCAATACTAATAGGGAGTGCAAGACTATTAGGGAGTGCAATACTAATTTTCAGAACATTTTCTGACTTTGAGCTTACTAGTTTTTTCCTGAAAAAGCTCGAATCATATGTAAAAATTCAGAAAATTTGATTTTCATATAAGTTCAAAAACTTCAATCTCGTAAAAATGATGTGAAAACTGTTGCAAAATAGGCAATTTTTTTTTGTTGAAATCCTGAAATTAGCGAGACGGGTTTGCAATACAAAAAAAGTTAACGCAAGACTATTAGAGAGTGCAAGACTAATAGGGAGTGCAATACTAGTTTTCGGAAGGTCTCCGGGGGGGCAATACTAATAGGGAGTGCAAGTCTAATAGGGAGGCCATATTAATAGAAGATATACAGTATACAAAAAGAGGAAGTTGATATATACTCTGATTTTACAACGATACCTATGATTTTTGGAAGGCTGTGTTTAGAGCTGTCCAGAGCCGGAACTAAAAATATGCAATACTTCAGCTTCGAAATTTAGCCCCGGTCGCTGAAATGGTCATCCGAGTTTTTTTGCATTTTTTTCGTAATGTGAGGTAAGAAAAACAGATGTTCGCCAAAAATGTGCAGTGTAATATTTGGTAAGCAAAAAAGTCAAAATGATAAAACTGAACATTCAAAAGTCTACAAACTTTGTTATTGAAATTAATTTTAACCTATGTTTTTAATAGTTCTTGAGCTTGTCTTTTTTTTTTTGAGAAAGTGTCTTTAATTTTGAACATTTATTGTTTCAAGACCTTTCCAAGATTTGTCCGTAAAAATATATATGAAACGTGTTTTAAAATTACAACCATTTGAGATAAAATAAAGCGCTATCAAATATATTGTCCTCAGAAAATTAACTTTTCAAACAGAAAAAAAAAACTTACGGATTATCAACATGATCTAGTTTGATCTCTATTCCATGCCCGGCCGAATGTTTTCTCATATACATTGGATTGTGATTACCATTTGAAGCCGCCTGAACCAAAAAATATTAGAATGTTGAATAATAGAAGGATTAAAAAATATCCTCACTTGATTTCTCCAATGTTGTTGAGGGTGTTGCTGTTGGTGATTAGCATGATACGGATGGACCTGATGATTTGGCATAAACTCATTGTTTTGCCACGTACGAGGAGTCTAAAATTGCGATTGAATAGTAATTATTTTTCTTTCTATTTCTCACATATTGATCGGGATACATATGATGAGAGTTTTGCGATGAGAAGAAATTTGGAGCCAATGAGCACTTTCTAGGCGGAACTGAATAATGATTTGGAGTTGAATAGTTAGGAAGCTCGTTGAATCTAACACGTTGATTTTTTCGATTTCCATCCTGAAAAAGTGGTTTGAAAATTCAGGAATATTATAGAATATCTTACGGTATTTGTAGAAAACTGAAGTGGTGGAGGTGTCACGTTGGGTGGTGAAAATCGGAGAGGTTCGTAAGAATAGTTTTTTGTCTGGAAAATAAATTTTTGTTAGTATACATTAAGAAAATATTCGGATATCGTATTTTATAGGAAACACTATGTTTATTAATATGAAATTCAAACTTTTAAAATTTTAAAATTTGCTTAATTATGATAGAAATTTTATGTTGATTGCAAAATTACAAATATAATCAATCTCTTGCCAACATTTTTCGTTATCGAAAATAACTAATAAACAAAAAATTTTTGTTCTGAATCGTGTTAAATATGTTTTGCAAATTCTAGATAGTGAGAACTATATCAATGCAAATTTTAAAACGTTTCGGTCCAGTAGTTTTCCTCTGACCAAAAATTTTTTGCTAGCGTTAATTTTAGATTTTTTTGGATTCAGCCGTTTCTATGCTCCAAATTGCATCAATTCGTCATGACTCTTTTACAAAAAATTGAAGGAATGTATGAATATGAATATTGAGCTACTAGATCCAAAAATCGATTAGGATAAAACAACTTACAGGTAAATGATTGTTCTGATGTGACTGCCCTGACATAATTGAAGGTCTGTGTTGTTGCCCTGATGCTTGATATTCTGGAACATGCTCTCCGCTGGAACCTCCGTTCTGAAAAGTTTAAAAGTTTATTTTAAGACACCTACTCAATATCAATTTTTAATGCATTTTTTGTGTGTTTTGGTGAATAGTACCGTTCATGGAAAAACACGTTTGAATATTTATATTCACTAATTTTATGTTCGTGTTGCTATTGCAAACCTTTTCTGGAAAATTATTTTGATAAAAAGCATCTACATCTCTACGATTTGGGCCAGTTATAGTGGAAATCGATCTTCTAGGAGCGTAATAATTTGGAGGATGTTGAGGTGGTGGCATTGGATTTTCATTTGGAGGTGGTTGTGGTGGCGGTTGCTGGGGCACATCAGGAGCACCCCATTCAAAAGGATTGTGCAACTGATCCACGTTGATCTGAAATAATAACACTTTAAAAAGCATATTGTGGAGCAAAACACAAGAAAATTGAGTTTTTTTCGGAAAAGGTTTACGGTATGACTGAATATCAAAGCAATGAAAAAACGGGGATGATAGAGCAGAGAGCATGAAAAAAAAAAGTGATGATCAATAAAAAAGGGTTAAGCGCAACATTATGTATCATTACATGATAGTTTTTGTGTTGAACTGGTTGATTTTTTGAACAAGAAATAGTACTTATGAAAGCACATAAACTACAAACTGAAGGAGTTTAAAATGAGAGAAAAAGAACGAAGATACTTGAAACTGGGAGTGGATCTCTCCTCTTTTAGGTACGGCGGTGTCGTTATAATAATGGGTGTGAACTTTCTTTTTTGTAGGATCAATTGATGGTTTTCATAAAAAGAAATTAAGTTCAGTGTGGCAGAGTAGTCTCCAGCAGAAATAAGAATCAACTAAACTAAGATATTAAAATCCGTTCAAAAATAATAAGTGAGCATGAACTTCACCTTTTGTTGTGACCTGGCTCGACCCTTGTCTCGCCATGTCACAATGTCTCGTCCTCCGATCTCATGAGAGATCTCTTGGACGAGGTTTCGACGTAAGACAATACAAGATTGCTCTGACGCACAGTGCTTTCACTGCGCGGCGACTCAACCAACAACAGGATACGCAGCCATTGGACGCCACCACTTCAGTGTCTCCTGCTGCGCCCGTGCCGAACGGTCGTGCGTAGCACAGCTCTCTCCCCGACAAACCCCCTTCTCTATTATGTTGCCCCATACTGATATTATGTACGTGCTCTGATACCCAAAGAGACCCCGACCATTCATACACACGACCTCTTCAGACCAAAGACCCGCGTGGCAGGACGTGATATTCTCACACCAGACGATTTCCCCCTCTCTTGTGTACGACCCATTCCCCCTCTGTTGATTATCTCCCCTTTGGAGTAATAAACATATTTATTAAAACTGTGTTCTGTTCCTTCCAATACATATACAAATAGACGATGCCATGCTGCACCTCTGACATAGTCTTCGTTGCTCGGTTCCTCTTGAGGCTTAAAGGGTTCGGTCTTCCGCCACTCCGTGGTGCCACAACACCTTTCAAAACAAGAAAATATAACGAAGAATAATAAGTGATCATTGGTGTTTAGGAAGATCATGTTTTTCTATGTCTCAAATTAACTAAATTTAGATACATGATCATTTGATGGACTGGAAATTTGAGTGTGAGGACTAGTTATCGATTATCAAAAAAAACATTAATTAGATCCAAAACCATTTTTAGTTCTCTTACTTTGAGAAAAAACGTTAAATAAGATTTCGGCCGCTTGGGTCTAAACAAATTCTTTGTACCATTATTATGCACTAGTTTTAGTGATCACATGACACTTTTACTATGAAAATCGCTTGAATATAGAAAGTTTAGTCTGGCCTTGATTATAAACAAACTAACATATGAAAAGTGCTCTCTGCTAAACAAAACGCCTGCAAATTAACTTTTCATATTTTCCAAGATAACAATTAAAAAAAATTAAATAATCTATCAAAAAATATACTTGCATGCGATACTCATAAGAAAACTACGGTAGCCTGATTTTAAAAGATTTTTCCAGAAATATAAATTTTTGGAGAATCTATCCGTCACATGAAACTGACAATTGACACAATCATATTTATGCAAATTTGTTTGAAATACTTTTTTCTGTGCAACTGTGTAAAATTTCGACAAAACAGTTCTCGTTCGTCGATTGATTACAGCAAAAGATAGAGAAAAAGGAGACCTGACATTTGACTTTTGACCAATAAAGGGCACAACAGGGTGGGTGGAAATGGAGAAAGAGAACAAAAATAAAAGTTGTAGTAGTAGTAGTCCTTAATGAGAAAAGAAAAGAAAAAATGAAGAGAGGAAGAAGTAGAAGAGAAAAGGAAAAGAGTAAAGGCAACGACCCATCATCATCGTTTCTTTCTTTCCGTTGAATTCGTGTAGAGCGGCTGAAATGACGTGGAAATCACGTGACTAGCTAAAAACAAGGCACGCAAAACGGAATTCCAATGTTTATACGGAAATCCGTTTTGCGTTTGTACGCTTATGAAAAACAACTAGAATAATATTGAAAAAGGAAATAATTTAATATTTTTAGTTGATATTATGCTAACTTTTTCCTTGATCTAGAAGTTTTCAAGTATTGAATTTCATTTACAAAAAAATTTTCTGTCATAACTGTCAGCGAACCACAAGACTTTTGTTAATATACCAACCAAAAGGAATCATAAAATGAAAAGATCGAGTTCAAATGGCGATAAAAATCATACCGATAGGTTGAAGACACCACCGCAAAGTAAATGAAGCTAGAATAAATCTAAAAGTATATAAAGAATGAAATATATAATGTGAAGATGTGAATTCTTTATTCATTTTTTCTTGACTGCATTTTTGATTGAAAGCAGTTTTTGTTAATAATTCATTTGGTCACGTTTCTCAATGATGACTTTCAAATCAAAGAGGAAAGCTCATGAATGGAATAGGATATAGTCTTAAGATTTATTTGAAACAAGCTGATCTCAAAAAAACTGTTATTCTTAAGATGTGAAAGACCAGAGACCACAACTCAAAAAATTTGATTTAGTTTTTTCGGAAAGGTAAAAAATGTTTTTCAATCATTGAACACCGATCTTATTTTGTATCAGCTTTGGAGAGGACATTGCAAGATTCATACAACAGAATGAAGACCTATTCCATTGAAATGATTTATCAATGGAGCAAACATGACAAACTGAATAACTGAGAACATAAATCAAAAACTGAACAAGAAGAGATAGAAGATTTCTCTAATTTTCATTAATACAAATATCTTAGCGATTTTGATGGCCGGTATATATGTATGGTGTATGGAAAAGTTAAGATTTCAGGCAACAGAATATATCAATTTAAAAATCGGTGTTAGATAAAGTTCTGTGAAGTTAAGGCTCGGGTTCACAAACTAAAACATGTGTTATTTTTTGGCGATCTTTTTCTATTTTGCTTTTCGCACTCGACTTTAACTGGATTTCAAAAAATTCATTGTACCAATTGCAAAGAGTCAGAAATAAATAAAAATAAAATCTGAGCAAAACTGGTTTTCCAGCTAGAGTTAAATTCTTCGTTGAGAAAACAAGTTTAGTGGAAAAAAAAACGAATTTCGTCAATTTTTATAGTTCTGGCATGAAATATATTATTTTTTCTATTTCCAGGTGAAGAAAAAATTAATTTTAATAATGTAAAAAAAACACTCTTTGTTTTCATTGAAACCGTTCAACTGATTGTGAGACTAAAACATTTTTTTTAAGGTTATTAAATTATATTAAACTCTTTTCGAAATCAAAATTTTCAAATAAATTTTCAAAAGTTTTAACTTTTTAGAATTGATTCCTTATTAAAAATATTTATTCTGTGAAAGTATTTTGAAAATAGATCAAAAAGAGAACATTTAACGGAAAAATAGTGTAAAAAGGAAAAAAAACATCACTTGAGATCGAGACGGAAAATCCTAATTGTGGCACTCAGGCGCACAGAATTGAACTATGGTAAGCGTGTTGATGACGTAGACATTTTTCCCATTTTTGGGTTGAAAAGGTTTGAGAGTTAATGTCACACTTGGTCACTTCAAGTTTAAAATTGTCTGAGATATACTGATGGTTTGAACAAAAAATGAAGAAAAGGTAAAAGTTGCGACAGCACCCTCATGTATTGTTTGTTTTTCGTTTAGTCTATTTGCCAAAACCTTTTGGTCTTCTTATTCATTTCCGTTTAGGATTTGGAAGATAGTGAGTGAAAAAGGGTAAAAGTTTCTGATAATTGTAATCAATATACGGAAATATATGCATTTTGTGTGTCCAGAATGAAAACCAATTTAGTTCAGAAAACTTGATCAAGAAGTAAAACAAATCGTTCGAGTATTAATTTTGAGTTATCGAAATCTTCCCCGGTCTTTTATTACTTTTTCAAAAAACAGTTTGTCAAAAGTTAAATATCATTTACCTATATTGATATTAGTTTAGATTCAAGAATCTTTGAGGGTAATCTTTTTTGTCTTTCGAAAGTACAAGTTTCTTCGAGTTCCAATGGGCGAAAAAGTTGGTGGTTTAGAGGGAAGAGACACAAACATGACAACAAAACGAAAAAAAAAATGAAAATCGGTTATTGAAGAGAAAATGGCAAAAAACGGGAGTGCTATAAGGGTGAGAAGGCGGCGAATCTTGAGGCAGCATGGGTGACAACTACAACGATGTGGGCACAAAAAGAAGGGAGAGAGGTCACTAATTGGTACCACTTTCTTCCTTTTTTCTGCATTAGATCGATTTTGAGAATTGGATAGATGAAAAAACTGGCAAATCGTCATGATGATCGTCACCGCAACTTGACTTAGACAGGCGTTGCCTTCGGTCAAACATCGGTTGATGATAAGACACGAGACAGAAGGATCGAGAGTAGACGGAGCAAGAGAAACAAGAAAGAGCACAAAGTGAGTAACTTAAAAATTGAAAGAGAGGTATGAGATAGAAATTGACACATGAGTGAAAAGGACAGGTGTTTTTGAAATATTTAGCAAAAAGGATAAAGATTGGTGTCAATTCTTGACGTTTCATGTTTTTACTCTCTATACATGGATTTCTAACTTTTCAATAATTTACTTTAGATGTAGTCCAACACTTGTGAGATAGTTTCATTAATTTTTTATTATTATTTTATATTCTAGAACACAAATCTGAAATTTGGTTTACTCGTTTAAAATATTTAAAAGTTGAATCAAGGGATTTTTAACGAATCAAAAAAATGTAATATGTGTTTACTCATTTTTAGTGAAAATTTGTTTTTCTCTGTTAGTTATATATGCATATTAGAGAAACACAAAATCTTGAAAAAACGTTTAGTGCAATTCATATGAGACATTATGAAGACGTTCTTTTTTTAATTTTAAAATTTCAAAACTATACTGTATAACTTTTGCATAACACGTGCGGGTACACATCGAGTACAAAACAAAAGATCATTACTAAAAAGAAAGTGCACAAAATGTCCGGTGTCTTGAATGTGTACTATGTGCTGTAAACAAGTCAACTTTTGTACTATCTTCCTACACACTATTCTAAGTTACTCGTATACTGAAGGAAATTTTGCAGAAAATTATCATGTTTATTATAGGTTGCTGCGAGTGCTAAGTGGCACACGGTCCATAATTAATAGAGTATAATTTAAAATTAATGAAGTCTAGAAAACTTGAAATACATAGCAATCTAGACTTAGAAACTAAAGTCATAAGAGGTAATCTGGATCTAGATAATAGTTAAGCTATAGATACAGTTACTCCATCTTATAAATAATACATATTTTAAAAATATAAAAACAGTACTTTACTGTTTCACAGCAGACTATTTTATGTTTGAAAACATCGAAAAGTTCATCTAGGACATTCTCATTTTGGAAAATATTACAAGGTTACGGTATAAGTGTAAAATGTTAATAATAGAAATTCGAAGCATAAGGAAAAGACATTCGGGGGAGTACCCCCAAGTGCACCAAACCACACAACTCAACGAAGCAACGTAGAGGAAAAATAGCTGGTGAAGAAAAGAGAAAGACAAGACACTGTTTCAACCGAGTTGAGAAGTAAGAGAGTAAAATAGAATGTGAGAAAGAGAGAGTGAGACAGAAAAGCGAGAAAAAATGGCCAACGGAGTAAAAGGAACGAGAGTGGAATTGGCGCAACGCCTGATTGCTGGAGACGGAGACGGCGAGTTGCTGGACGTCAGGCGTTGGAAGGAACCAAGTAAATAAAAGGGCACGTGAAGAGTGTGGCGAGAAAAAAGATGGGAGCAGGAAAAGGATATCGATGAGGAGGGGGAGGCGAGAGAAAAAAGCAACACATAAGAAAGTGATGATGAGAAGAAAACGAAGAAGAAGAAGAAGTAGAAATAGGAATAAGAGATGATGACGGACAAGGAGAAAAATGAAAATGTGTGTGAAGAACTTGGAGAGAAGAAGTTCCAGAAGATCTGACAGCTGAAATATTGAACTGACTGGTCATCCGGGGGTTGGTGAAAATTTATTTTCTAAAAATAACCTACTTTTCTACAGTATACTGGGATAGCATTACGTTTCTCTGGATCATCTCAAAGTGGTTTTTCACTTGTGAGATCTTTGTATTAATATATTCTACACAGTAAACATATCAAAAGAAAATACAAAAAAAAACTCCCTATAACTTCAAGTAAGAATAATAGGATTGATAGCGTATAAATAACGCGAGGGCAACTTGCACACCGGTAAGGCGAGAAGAGAAAGCCGAACGAGTCTTTTATTAACAAGAATAAGGTCAGATTTACTTCTACTCCTCTAATTTTGATGTTAATATCTAAAATCGTGTCATTTCAAAAATGAAACCACCACACGTATTCAAATGCGGAAACCGGAAGTCCCGAACGGAAAAAGAACTAATGAGATGGATTTTGAATTTACCCTTCTGAAGAATGTACCTTTTGAAAATATTTTGTATTCTTGCATAAAATGCATTGCACTAAGAATTGGATATCAGTTGTAGATTTAATGGAAGAATAAGAAAAAACAAAGTTAGTGATCAGAAAATTCAATTTCTAATTTGGAGAACAAGTGTCTAATACTTGGTTTTCTCCACGAAAACAACTATTGAAATTTTTGGGCATTTGCCGAGAAGCGGCTGCTCAGATTAGGATATTTGGAGGTTTTGTTATTTAAGTTCTTTATGAAAATATTATGAAAAAATTATGAAAAAAATGAAAAATATTAAGATCATTTTCTAGTTTGAATATAGAAAATGAAGAATAAATCAGAGTACAATCAGAAAACAGAAGGAATGTTTTCTACACCCTAATTAGTATTTTCTGCATGTAGCTGTCTGAAAACATTTTGCAAAGATTTTTTCTGGTGTATTCCTGATTCGAAAACAAATAATTTGATATTTCGGTTCAAGTAACTAAAATATTTTAATAATAGACGCACAGGAGAAAATGTTTTAGTTTTCTCCAAAATTAAAACTGCAAGACCAATCCGCAAATTGTTCCGCTTACTTTTGAACCAATCAATGGCATTGATTGATTCAAAAGTGTGTGTTTTTCTCATTTTGGAGGAAATTTGCGCTATTAGGTATGATTCTTCAAGATTTCGGGATTTTTTTTGTGGTATCTCAGCATATTTCAATATTTAAAGTATTGAAAAACAACATCCTCGTTTTCCAAAATCAATCCTTAAATATATGGAATTGTTATGCCAAGAGGTTGGAAGATTTTAATCATTATTTATGTCGTTTGAAGCATGCAGATTGTGAATATCATAAGAATCCGAAAAAAATGTGCTTTCGATATAGGAAAAATATTTTTTGTAGGTGCTCAAGAAAAAGAAATACAAATATTTTCCTTTAAAATACATACAAATTTTTTTAATAACCCACTACAATTTTCATCTATCTTTTTTCTCGATAAATACCGCTGTTATTTTGCAAAACGCAACAAAAAAATCACAAGTTTCCTATTTTTCATTGTTTACAGTCATGCAGCATTAGTGGGTGGACGTACACGTGGACAAAAGTAATCTTTTCAATCGGTTGTCCCGTAAATGAACCAGTTGGACACGTTTGACAAGGGAGAGACAGGTAAACAGTTACTGATGACGAGGCATAAGTATTATGGGAATAAAAATATGACTATGAAAGGAGGATTTTCTTTAACAAGATTAACTGAAGAAATTGTGATAAGCGCTTGTTTTTGTATAATACATTAATCATAGGAGAACATTTTCTTTGTGAAGCTAAGTTCGCTTTTGCAGAAATTACAAAAATTGTGTCTTATTTTTGTTAGAATATAAATTTCATTTACTTTTGAAATAAGTTTCCCGAGTGGAAAACTTTGAGCGAACTTTTGCTAGAAATCAATGGCAAAATCAGCGCTGTGAATATGTTTTTAGGGTAAAAAGTAAAAGATCTGAGTTGGCAACGCCTGAAGGCAATACTAGGAAACAAAAAACAGCTGCAAGCTTATATATGTCACACGACGTCATAATCTCACTCAACTCGAAAATATATTAATTATGAATTCTGCATCTGCATCTTCTATACTAATGATGCAGATGGCATGACTCCAATAAAATAAAATAGTTGGGAAAAACTTTAAAGAAACAAAAAAGTTCTTGCTCACTTTCTGTCCTTTTTTAGTCTCTTGAGAATATAAAAAATTGAAGAAATCTAAGATAGAAACACACTCCGCCCTTTTTCCCGTTTTTTAGGAACGCGTGTTCTGTCATGGAAGACTTGACAAAAGAAGATGGAGAAGAACAAATTGATGGGCTTTTCAAGATTTGGAGCATTTTGGTCCATGGAGTCCAAGAGATGAACATATGATTTACAATCAGTCTTCTAAAGTCATTCTGTTTTTCAAGATCAAAAGTACAAATTGTGTGCTTGAAATATGTTGTTGTTATACTACTTTAAGTACTGAAAATTTGGTTAAGAATATAAACTTATCTGTACATACTGATCTAATAAATCCTTTTTGGAATGTTTTCCGAGTAAAGCTAATATTCTCTTGTCAAACCTTTATTAGTCTGGAGTAAAGAACATTTATAGTGCAGTTTTGAGAAAAATGAGAATTATGAATTGAATAAGTTTTTCGTATTACTTGATTGAAAACCTGAAAAATAATAAAAACAATTCAAGCGGGATTATAAACCTATTCCGTCATTACTCGACGGGGAGTCCAAAGCTTTAAAATTCAAACGTGCTTTTGCAGATTTACTGATATTCATGACGTCATTACCGAAAAATTAAAATCTATAAAATTATTTATACAGAAAGAATCATGCGTTTAACACACTAATTCGATTAGGAATACGGAATTGCACAAACAATAATTTATGTGTGTTGTTCTCATGATTTTTTGTTATTCTGTTTTACTGTGCTTTTCATCTCAAAGATGAAGAAGAGTCAGAACATACTCTCACTTATTAATAAAAATGTAAAATACATTTTCAAATCATAAGCAATATATTTTTATTTTGAATTGAGTTTAGATTCACATTATTAACGAAACCATAAAAGCATACGTGATATTCGGAAAGTGTAAAAAAGAGGCAAAGGACTCAATGCACATACAAATAAGTGGATTTATTCATTGGTTAGCGCAACCACAATACTCTGCTGTATTTTTCAAAATAGTTGCCGCAAGGTGGAAATTTCATAGCTACTTCATAAAGCTTGGAAAATTTATATCCGAGAGCTTAGTAGCTACTTCTGCATCGTCATCTTATACGCGCATTGATGTGTCATCACCATGACATCAGGAAAATAGAAATTGAACTACAAAGATGGTGGATGAGTGACAGGAAATGAGTAGTCACCATGGATGGAATTGCGAAAATAGAAAATGAAGAAGGCACGTAGAAATGCGCTAGAAAAAGAGCAAGAAAGAGTAGTGAACAAAAAGAGCAAAAAGATGTTCTTCTTTCAATTGAATTGGACGGGAAACGACAAGAAAAAACGAAAAAAGGTAATCAGATTGAGCCCCCGAAAGCTTCACAGAAAAATGAAAAAGGATCGAAGAGTGTGGGGAGCCTTTTGCTCTCACGTGGATGTGTTTTGCACTCTACTGATGAGATTATGTATTGAAGATTCTGAAGCCAAGAGAAGATGAAAAAGTAAAAGATAATTAAGAGAGAAGACAGCGTACGAAGAAGGCCAAAAGAAATGCACATATTGCTCTTCAGAGGGCATATACACATTCAGAATATGAAGAAGAAAAAACATAAGAGGAAACGAAAAGTAAAATAAATAAGATGATTGAGATTAGTCATATTTTAGTCAGGAAATTTGGAATAAAAAAATTTTCGATTGTATTGTTCAGTTATTTGCATTTAATCCAACAATTATTAATAGATCGAAAATATTCGAAACAAAAAACAAAATTGAGAAAAAAACTCTTATTACTATAAAATTATATCTTTAAAAATTTTACAGCTTGATATCGTGCAATTATTTGAAGTGTTACCGTTTTGCAATTAGAAAAATACAAAAGATTTTTTAGGTAAACCTGAACTCAGAATATAATATTTCAAAAAAGTATACTTCTTGACGTATGAAAGTTTCTTATATACATATTAATTCTAATTTGTTCCAGATACATAAAACTTCGTAGACAAAAACAGCGGGCAGATGAAAGATGAAGCGTTGGGTAGTCGGATATTAGTTTGAAAACACCAACTTGAAAATGTTGAGTCGTTTTTTTTTTCTCCAAGAGTTCAATAGTCTATTGATTCTTATTGAGAAAACAACAATCTGGGTTATTTAATAAAAAAAAGTTTTGCAGCTCGCCGCTGTATATCAAAGGATCATAGAGGACAATGAACAAGGCGGAAACAAAAATAACATGCGTACATACATGAACAAATACTATAGGACGATTTAATTGGACGACAGTTGCTCAAATACTCGAATACGTGGACTTGCAACAAGATTAGCCATACTATTTGATGGTATACGTCTATGACTCTGCCAATGGTAAGGTAGCGGAGTTAATTATTTTTGATTAAAAAACAAAGCCAAAATTGACACATTGAGATAGAATTCTTAGAGTCTGAAACCAAAAAAACAACAAGAAAAATATGGGAATGAGAAAAGTGGATATGGAAAAATAAGAAAAATAGGTGTACAATGTTATTTAGTTAGGTATGTAACTTCCTCTTATATATTACATATGAATAAGAACAGGATGTGTAAAAAAAGAATAGAAGTAGAGTCATTCGGAGAACACAAAGAACACCTGAAGAGAGCATTAAGATCAAAAGAGCAAACGTGACGAATTGGAAGATTCTTTCATTTATATGAGAATGCCATATCTCTTATGTGAAAGAATTGAAATAATTTAGAGGTGAAATGATGAGGCGATAGGGTGTTACTTTTTTGGATTACCGTCGTCTTTGATCATTTTCGTCAAGTTTTACGAAAAGAGAGAGAGAGAGAGAAAATGGACAAATTGACAGGCAGATTGCAGACGAACGCGTCTTTTTCTTTTTGCAAGTCATAACGAGTTTTGGGTGGTTCCATTCATTTTATCTATTGCGTCTTTTAAAATTCATTGGGTCAAACGGTTTCGATTAAGAATTATTGAAGACAATGAAGATATCTATTACAAACATCATAAACTTTACAAATAAATGTTTGTTTCGATGATCAGAGGAAAAAAATAAAAGTACAAGGTCGGTAATAATATCATAAAGTTCGAACTTTTTTATTTCGATACTTAAACATTGATTTGATCTAAGGTTTTTGTAAGTAGTGATCGACTCAAAATGAAACAGATTTTTGAAAGTTTAAATTAATAAGTTTTCAGTTTTCAAAGTAAAAAATTTAAAAGAAAACTGAATAATCACTCTCCCAAGTTAAAAAAAATCCAGCAAATTTTGCAAAATCAGTTTCGAATTCAGAAACTTCAACCTGAATGTCAAATTTTTGCAGGACAGTTTCATCTGTCCGTCTAGAAACTATGGTGAGTAAAGTTGAGAACAAAAAATAAATTGTGACGAATTATGATATTCGCGGAATTTCGCCGGTGAATACTCGGAATTTGCCTCTAGCTTCCTGCCCAAGTTTGGCCCAAAAAATGTTGACTTGGATCAGAAGTTGGCTAAACTTGGGCAAAAGTTGGATTCTGGTGAAATCAAAGTTTAACCCAAGTTTCACCCAACTCTTGCCAAACTTTGGCCCAAACTTTTTTTGTTCGTTTCAAACTTGGGTGGCAATCATTGACTTCCAAAATATAAAGATTATGCGATTTTTAAAATAATGATAAAACCAAAAGTAAATTAGTAATATTGAAAAACGATTCAAATATTCCAATTCTTACTGTGTTTTTTTATTGATTTCTTTGGAAAAATAGAGTTGCCCTTTTTTTTCTAAATCGGGGTTTCGAAATTATTCAAGAAAACAAAATGTCTATAACGCTAGATGCATTAAATTTTATAAGAAACTAAGTTATTCGTGTTTTATTTTCTTTTGATAAATGTGTAAAGAATCTTTGAACTTTCTCTCAATTTTCAATCAACAGAAAAGAAAACGAATTGTTATTTGCAATCGCGGCAGTGTCCCAACGCAAGAAAAAGTGAAAAATTAGTTCGAATGCCAGAAACAGTCATTTGTTTCAACAATCAGACGACAAAAGAATGATACGGGAGGGACGATGAAAAAGAAAACTGGTGCGATAAATAAACGTATCGATTGCGAATTGTGGCCCAAGAGTCGTTGATTGCCCGAAACAAAGTGTAAACCGATATATAAAATGATGATAACAGGCAGAAGAAGTGAAGAACGACAAAGAGACTGAGTTCTGAAGAAATATGAACATTTGGAATGTCAGAAGACACTAGATTACAAGTGTTTGTATAAGTTAAAGGCAAATAAGTACAACTGTTTCGAAAATTTTAATGTGCTTCAATTGAACAGATAACAGAAATGAGTGCTCTTATCAGCTGACGTCGAAGATTCGTGTAATATTTCTCGGAGGAGCAATTGGAAACTGGCGCCACACAAAATAATCAAAAGTTTAGAGTCGAAACGGCGAAAGCATTATGCACTTTTATTATTTACAGTTGTATTGACAAAAATGAATTTGGCAATCTAGCCACTGATATCAAAATTAGAAAGATAAAACAACGACCTCATTGAAGAGAAAAAAAATCAAAAGTACATCCTAGACTATCTTCAGAAATGTGTTTTTGAACTGATGTTGCAACGGCTTGTTATAACAAGCAACGCATTTCATTTTGATTTATCAATAAAACAAAGATGATTGGAATCAAAACACGGGACACATAGCTTCAATGATAAAATCGTTGCATTATTTCACAGGAGAACGAAATTATTTAAGTGTGATATTAAAAGGGGTTTGGCTGAAGACTATTGGAAATAGAAATTGTTTGAATATCTTCCAAAGATAGATTTATATAACCAGTCACCAATTATCTCGGTTACCTGATAAATCAATTATCACTTCGCCCACTACCATTGATTGATTCAAAGTTGGGAGAAGTGAATCGATGATTGGTTCAGTTTTCAGTTGGAAGAAACTTGAATTGGGAGCTGAACCATAAATGGAAACTCGCGTTATTTTAAAGTTGGGCATGCACATTATTACCCTGTTTTTAGGTGTTTATTCTGTTTTTTTTGTACTATTTCGAGTATTTAGTACACTTGTCCACGCCAATTTGGAGCCCAATTTCACCATTATAAAGTTTGTTCTAACAGCCAGTTGACGAGAGATCAGATATTTTTGTGAATTTTTAAAAGCATTGTCTTGGTAAATTTTGCGAACTAGAAACGTTTTAGTAGATAATCTAAAAAGCTGTTGAATTTGAAAAGTTGCAACGAATTGTCACAAAAGTTTTCAGAATTATCCTGGTCCCAAACGTTTACTTTGTTTATCAAATCTGTTATTAAAAAACAATGTTTTATTTTAATTATTGAGCATAACAACTGCATAAGGAATCGTACAAAAACCAAGGGATCACAGAAAAGCAATTTCCGGTTCACTCACCAATCAAAACTGAACAGAAAAAAATCAGACAGACTCATGTGACGGAAAGGAGAAAGACCGAATAGAGTCTGTCTCAAATATCTCAATGTGTTCCCACCTGCTACATGACATTGAATTGTGGAACTTCGTACACAATCCCGAAATTTTACAACATAGAACAAGAATGAGTTTAAATTTGTTCAAGAACTTCCGCTGTATTACTGTCTCTAGAAAAATAAACGAAAAACAAAATGAACATGTTTATAATTTGTTCATCGTATTTTCTTATTGTTTGAAAACATTAGAATTAAAAAAAAACATAACTACAGAAGAACCCATTTTGGAAAAGTCCTTTCTCACTCTGTGACGTCAAAACTTTATTATATCAAAAGGAGATCGAGGAAACAGCTGTCAAAGCATTTTTAGGGAAATTTAAAAGATAAATATGAGATGATCAAAGTGGAGAAAGCTGTAACAAATGGTAACAACATACATACATTAAGCCTATAAGTTATTTTTCTCAAAACAAAGATTACAATATTAATCTAGATTTATTCAACAAAAACTTTTGAGAAACAATTAAACAGGTGCTTTTTAGAGTCTGAAAGTGTCGATTCCTCGTGTACTTTGTTCAATAAGCAGAATTTTGCTAGCTGAGTTTGTTTCTTGATTGCTGTTTTGAAAAGAATTGCCAGGAAATATTTCCGAAGTATTGATATATACCAACAATATGGACTAATGCAACGATTACGCGACAGCTTCCTTTTTGAGTTTTCCATCAACACTTTAATATTTTTAACTTTGAAATTTAGTAATATGCTAGACCCATGTTCCATTTTTCCAGAACAATCAAACATTTACTCGAAAAACCCCTTCACCATACCAATATCCAAGACATCATCTAATCCTATTTTATTTTCATTAATTCCGTCTGTAACCCTCCATAAGCTCCGCCCATTCTCTCATCCTCTTCTACAACACAATTATAGTAATTCTCTTATTGATGGTTGCAGCTGCTGCAAAAGAAGTAGTTTCCTCTTGTTCCTCACTCTTTTTGGGTGGTGGTCACCTCTCGTCTCCACCCATTTTGTCCCTCCCGTCTTCATTTTCCAAAAAGAGGGTGCCCAATGTCCACTCTTCGTAACCCCGGGTAACTCCGCGCGGCGACTCTCCGCACCTTCCGCACTCTTCGATTATTTCTTGCTTTCTTGTCATTTCCTTTTTCAAAATATTTTGAAATTCATGCTGCCCTTTCTTGTGTTCTGAACCTTCTTACGAATTCGAGTCTTTGGTCCCAACTATAGTCCCATCGTCTTTTCACTATACTTATTTTTGTTTTTCTCCCAAATCACATTACGTTTTCGAGAGTACTCCCTTCTTGATTACTATAATAATCATTATTATTCTTATGATTATTAAAGACATTTGTATAATCTTCTTTGTTTTGCACAGCACTTGTTTTTCAGCTCAATCTCTTCCTCCAAATAATAACTAATTGAAAACAATGAGAGCCCGTTCGAGTTCCGTAACCGTTCTATACGACAGGAGAAATCGAAAAGGTTTGCTTTCGTTTTTCTTTCATTTTTCATATAATCAAAATTATACCCCTTTGCAATCTTTACAGGTGTTTCTCTTGATAGAAACAATAATTATGCATCTCGTGAAGTTGAAAAACAACCTAGAATGGTTCATACATCATCTCGTCACGTCAATGAAGGATTTTTTGGAGTGAGTCAGAACATGAACCTGAGCCAATCTTGTTTTTTTTCAACATTAATAATGGGGGATAAGTACAACTATACACTTTTCGTATATATGTGCACTTTCTGAATGTCCATTCCATTTCCGTCCACTCGTTTTTTTTTTCATTTTTCTTTTTACTTTTACTTATTACTTTTTTGAGCAAGTTGTGAGTCTCCAGATGTTTCTGTTATTGCATCATATGCTTGGTACGGGGACTAGTACGGAAATGGGAACGAAGAAAGAATAAGAGAGTCACCGGAAATGGTCCCAATAGGTATTTTTTGTATATGTTTATGGGATGTTGACTCATCGAACAAAATGTCTAGGGTTGAGAATGTTTTGAAAGCTAAGTGAATCAACGATCAGAATTTGATTGTGATTATAGGTTTGAACATGTTTCTTCAGTTTCTTCAGTTCATTCATAGTATCGGTTGCAGTTCGGCAATTGAGGGTATTCCCCTTGTCCATATTTCTTTTTGATCCTTGGAAGCCTCGCAATCGTGGCTTTGAAATTAAAATTTTTACTGATAAAATTTTGAATTTCCCGTACTTTGCCAGTTAAAAGAACTGTTATCTATGAGGGTCCATACAAAAAAGCATTTAAATTGAAAGAATTCACCAATTTTTACAAAATTGACAAGAACAACAAAGTAACCTTCAAACTTCGAAATATTTACCTCATGCTCCCAATAAACTTCCAACGTTTGGCCGATTTTTCACTTCAGTAAGCATGCTTGTCTGTCCCGATCTTTTGTTGATACGTTGTGTCAAAAGTTTTTAAAAGTTCAAAATTTACGTAATACCCAAATAAAACATGTCTACTTTCTGCAATTACTGCCAAAGATCTACGAAAGAAATGTTCCACCTCATTGACTTTAGCGACCTATTTAACAAATATTTTACTTTTAGCAAACGAACACTTCTGGAAAATGTTTTTTGAACGCAAAGGCCTTGTTCCATTTTCCTTCTCGGCACATCCGTCATAACAATAACTTGTAGTATGTTCAAGGGACAAACCGCTTCTGGGTTTAGGTTAGAATATGCATAAGAAATTGGGATGAGGGAAATACTACATTCCGGATAGTTAGGCAACAGATCATGTCACTAATGGAATCTTTCAGCGTCTCACTTTCTTCATTCAACTTTCATTTCTTTATTTAGGTTTCCAAATGGATCCAACGTGTTGACGGGCGTCAAGACATTGAAAAGCAATACGAGATTGGGGCTATTATTGGCAAAGGAAATTTCTCGAGTGTGCATTTAACTCGACGCAAGGAAGATGGCACCAAATGTGCGCTTAAGGTTCGGTACCAGTCAACATTGCAATTTTCATTTCCTTCAAAGTTTTTTCAGCAAGTTGAGAAAAGAGCAATGCGAGGGAAATGCTTTTTTGTGGACAATGAGGTGGAGATGTTGTCACTCATTCAACATGATCACATCATATCGATTATCGATGCTTTTAGCACTGAAAATCAATACTTCATAGTTTTCGAACATGCACAGGTGAATGATACTCCCAGTTTTGAACAATAACGTGCAAAACTTGACAACACAGTTTGAAAAAAAAAGATTTTTTCAGTACGGGGACTTATATGAAACTATCCGTAAAAATGGTCGAATCGAGGAACCAGATGCTGCTATCATAACTCTCCAAGTTGCATCTGCACTCAATTATCTTCACGAAAGAAATGTGGTTCACAGAGATGTCAAACCTGAAAATCTTCTTCTCGTTGACAAATTTAGTGTGAAGCTTTGCGATTTTGGATTGGCATGTCACATTCTTGGACCTCTGTACCGTATCTGTGGAACCCCAACCTATTGCGCACCAGAAGTTCTTCGGGAGACCGGATATTCGACAAGATGTGATATTTGGTCCCTTGGAGTTGTTCTTTATGTTATGCTTGTTGGATATGCTCCATTCCGTGCACCAGATCAAACCAGATTATTCAAACTTATAATGCAAGCTAAACCAAATCTGGATATGCCAGAATGGAAAGGAATTTCATTGAGTGAGTTGACTGAAACTGAATCTCTAGAAAAAAAATTATTCATAGAAAAAGGAGCAAATTTTCAGAGGCTAAAGATTTGGTATCTCGCTTGATGAATAAAACTGAAGAACGCCGACCACTTGCATCCCAAATAATGGCTCATCCATGGATTGCTCCATACACCATGGAAAATATTGATGATGAATGAATGAAGAAAATTTATAAGTATTGCCCGGTGCCAATGTCTTTCCTTTTCTTGCATATTGATTTGAATAAATAAAATGTACAGTTAAATTTATAAGTTTTCAAAATCTCTTCAAGATAAAAAAACGTGCTCCTATTAAAAAACAGATACATAAAAGTATATTAAAATTGATAAACGCAAACAATTTCTACTTTTTTCGCAGTGTGAGCGGCTGAAAGATTGAACTATTTCCGATGAAAGATGGTGAAAGCCCGTGACTGATGGTTATCCAAAAGACAGTTTCGATGCACTTTTCACGTCAAAATTATATATTTTTAACAACTTTCCTCTTTATAAATACCAAGTTGTAACATATAATCAACTGACCATATCTGGTATTCATTTGTTACATGAACTGGTTCCGGCATTAAGCATCCCCGTCTCTTATGTACATTCATTTGTTCATTCACACCACAAAAGCCATTTAACAATGTCGTTCAATCTAAGAAAACACCAAAGTATTCTTCCAAGTAGCATGATTTTAATGTTTCTTTGCTTTTTTCTTTTAATATTTTCGGTGATAATGAGTCATTTTTCAATCGAGATTAAAGAATTTGATAAGGATGGTGGAATCAAGTATAAACCAGAGTTTGTTTATTCCTTGGTAGGTATGTGATGTTTTTGATTAATTTTCCTGCAGTCTGATTTTCAGAAACCAGAGAATTACTGACCAATGTTTGTAAACTTCCATATATTTTCTTTCCGAATGAAGATGAGGACGTTTTTGGACTTACACCGGACAAATCGAAACAACATATTGTGAGGTGAGGAAAATTGAATTATGCAGAAAATCCAATGAATAACATTTCAAGAGGCGAATGCAAAATAAATGAACTGAATGAAAAGGTTGACTTATCATCTGACGGATATTTGACACTTCGATCAAAAAATACAAATGATTTACCCTCTGATATAAGGTTTGAACTATTTAATTTTTTGTCTTCAATAAGTCAATAACTCAACATATAACTTCAGATGCACCTTTTACAAAAATAGTGGGCCAAATGAGCACCCAATTAAGGTATGAAAGTTAAAATTAAATCTTTAATAATCATAAACATCAGGTTGAAAAAAATGTGCCCGTTAAAGTTCCATTCTACAATTTTGCTTTTGCTTGCGAAAGAAACGGTATTGTTGAATTTCTGAAACCCTTTGTGAATTTTGCATCAATTCCAAAAGTAAGATGAGTTAACAATAGAATCTAAAATTCAACACCATTTTAGAAATCAAACGGGGGATCAATTGCCATAATATTTCTTCCAGCAATAAATCACAAACTATTTATGAAGAAAATGCCGTTGAGTAAGCATTTCATGCAAGACAACCAGTTCAGATTTGCACAATTTATGAGCAAAGTAAGATGTTACTCGATTTTGTAATTATCAATATCGCTAATATTCAGAATGAACCAAATTCAATGCAAGATTTGTTACTACAACTTGGAATTTCAAATAAAATTAATATGTTCAGAAAAGCAAAGCAAAATAATTTTACAACTTTTTTCTCTGGTCCACAACAAATCAGATATATGATTGATGTAGATTATGATACTTTGGATCATCAGAATTTCATAACACAATTCTTAATTGATGGAAACTTATGTTTGAAAAATGGAAAAGTAAGTTTTATATTTCAAAAAAAGTTTATATCACAATTTTTCTAGAAATTAGTAAATGATCAATTGGAAAAAATCGGAGCATTTCTGACATCAACAGCAGATTCCAAGGTGTTTTCAGCAATGTTTATTGATGAATATGATGAATATCGTAGACAATCAATTGATCAAGATTTGAAGTATTATAAAAGTTTTTGAGGAAAAAAACGGACCTTTTTTCAGAAAAATGTTGGATCTATTAAAGGAATCAAACATTTTCGAGAACACTACACTAATCATCACTTCGTACGACTTATCAACAAAGTGAGATTCTTATTTACATTACATGTTAATTTGAACAATTTGCAGAGATATTGAAAACGAAAACGACAAATATCCAATGTTTGCTTTTCGTCCATCCAACCAATTCATAGAAAATAATAATCAGAAACTATATTTCATGAATATGAATTTCAACAGGTTAGGTCTAAAAATTATATTTAAAAAGAATATCTGAGTTTAGGTTATTGTCTTCTACTAATTTCAATCAAATGCTTGTTGAATTAATCAATCCGAAAGAAAAATCTTCAAAATCTGTCTTCATAGCTCAACCAACATCAAGGAACTGTACGTCTGAAGGAATATCAGAAAATATATGTTTATGCATGAATATGGTAATTTCTTTGAAAGTCGGAGAAAAATATAATTATACTTTCAATGTTTAGAGTACATCCTCTGGGTATCCTGAAAAAGGCGAAAAAAACTTCCTTCAAACATTGCGAACAAGATTTACACAAGAAGTGAAAACACACAAATGTGTTCGTTCGTTTGAACTTGAAGATTATAAAATTTTTTATGAATACTCAATTGGAACGTGCGTTATTTTATTTGTATTTCTCTACAATTAGATAAACTGTTGTTCAGAAGTAAGGAAGTACGTGGCGTAGAATTGACCGGATTTGTGAATATTATCAGTTCAAGGGGTAAGGTAAGTTCAATTAATTTTATCTTTTTTTGTTGCAACTAATTTGTTTTTTTTTCCAGAAAACCCTTTTGCTGAAAAAGATGTTCACCTTCAAACCGGAGTTTGCTTCATTTAATAGTTTCGATACAGCAAGGGTTGTTGTCGGTTATGAAGTTAACATTGGTATTGCAAGGTAGGGATTTCCGGTGGAAATTGTTTATTTATTAATCTGTTTTCAGCATGTGTGATTTGTAAAACAACAATCTCACAGGCACTGGCAAAGATTAATACGAGATTCCAAATTTCAGAATGTCACATATCTCACTATATAGTTTGTTCTTATTATTTTTCAAATTATATATGAAATTGATTTTAAGCATATTGTTTTTTTTCCAAAACTGACCCACATAAACAACGAATTTTCATCCCCCGTTTCACCTCATTTCTTTCGTCCTTCCTAGTTTTTCCCTCGCTTTCCATTCTCCTTTTTATTCGATTTTACGCCCTTTTCATCAGCTTTTCCCCTCAATCCTTATCAAATTCCATTACATCACCATGTTCCTCTGTGTTCTGTGATTGTTTCCATATCAATTAGTTCTGTACAGATGACCACCTTTTGTCCGAATCCCCAGCCCGTCTCGTTCGTCACGTTTTTCACTCACTTTCTTCTTCAGTTCGGTTCCACAAACGGCTTCCGTCTGCGTCTCTGAACATTGTTTCACTGTTTCTTCTCTCTTTTTTTTGTCTACTGAGACATACAAAACCTTGTAATAATATCTAGATGCAGGTCTCACCTTACTGTACTATTTTTCGAGATCTGAATTTCCTCGAGACTATTAAAGACGGACTGAAACAGTGGCTACTTCTGTAGAGTGAAGCCATGTTTGAATGTTTGAAGGCCGTTCCTCTAGATTTTTATAGCTTTTATCGGAATTGCCCATCATCATCAAATTAATAATATCGTATTCCTTTCCGATTCATATTCGCACCTTGCCATTCCATTTGTCTGAACTGTTCCATTTCCATCTCTCATTCATTACATTCACCTACATTCTCATTTGCAGATGCATACTCTCTCCATTTTATTACCTTTTCTACTTGTGTTATCCACATTTTCTCAAGTATCTCATGAGTTCCGGCATAAAGCTTTTCGAACATTGAAAACTCCAAAAGTCAATAAACAAAGGTTATCTTTGATTATTCAAAGACTACGTATGAATGATACCACTAGAATAAATGGAGAAGGTATGTAATTTGAATGGGAATTTAAATACAATTGAAAGGTTTCAGAAAACTGCCCTATGTTCCAATCATTTTCTCATTGTGCCTGTGAATCAACCTGCAACAATCCAGACCCGGTAAGAACCTTTTTTCTCAAATCCAATCGTAAATAACAGGCAAAGTTTCCAATAGTACTATTATCGGTATAATTCAAAAAATTCCAGTATTGCTCTAAATGTGAGCCTGGATGCACTTGTCGAAATGGATTTGTTCGGAATTCTCTCAAATTGTGTGTTCTACCGGAAGAATGCCCACGGACCAAACTTCGACGTTTTGAACTACAACCACCTAGACGACTCTATGAAGCCGTTCCAGTTGTTATCACAACTACCACAGAAGAACCTACTAGAGCAACAACTGAAGAGCCGACAACTGAACTTATAACAGCTACTGAAATTGCTGATGAACTCGTAACAGTACCACTGATAGTTCTTCGTAATGGACCAACACCTCCATCGGCTCCTCCAATGCTACAAGAACTCTCGTCTGACATGATCGGAGCTCCATCAGCAACTCCTCCTCCAGACTTTTCCTATGGGCCACCAGGAATGAATGCAGCAAAAGTTGCATTGTATGAGAATTTTCTCAAACAAAAACGAATTATGAGAGCTCTCCGTCATCGCAGAAACCGGTTTGCAAAGAGAATGTTGTAAATCTTGGTTTTATTTGATTAACATTTTATTTCATACAACAAGATCTCATAGATTCATTCAACTATAACAATTTTTATGAAAAACGATGTGCGGAAACATGTTAAATACAATAAAACAATTTAAATATGAACAATTAAAATCTCAATTTATCTACAATTTTTCATGATGCTTCCGATGTCTTTTTCCGATGGAAGCCACTTTTTTTGACGTATCTGGAACTATTTCAAAAACAGAATCCACCGCAACTCCAGTGTCATATTCATAGAGCTTATAGTCAATATCTGAAATAATTATTTGCTTTAAAAGTATGAAAGTAATCAAAAAAATGTTACCTTTGAATAATGGCACACATTGAATTTCACAAAATGCAAGCACAGTGAAATACAAAAACAATAAGAATTTCATTTTTCGAGATAATTTGAATCAAAGTGTAGTTTTCTGCAAGGAATTATCCACTAAAAAAGCAAAATCTTTTCCTTAAATACAATCCAGTCTTCCAGATTCTAATCCTTGTTCTTTTCTCCCGTGCCGGTGGGTATCATAAACGCAAATCCGCTTTATCAACTACGTCCTGAATAAGTGAAATTTCTGTCTTTTTTGGTATAAGCTTATAAGAAATTGGCTTCCGTTGTGAATATTCCTGGTGTTTGAATCATGTCGGATTCCAATTTGTTAGGTGCTCGACTTTTTATTTTATTTTTGAAGAAACATTTTTATAAAGGCAAGTATACAAAATCCTATCCGTCGTTCTTATTCCGCAAAAAATAGTTCGACATCGACTTCTCATATCTTATAGTTAAAAGAGGAATTGATATAAAATAGTGATAAATTTGTAGTGCCCAGTATTTAATTAAATAATTCAATTCAAAATAGTTGGGTAATTTTTCATTCTTCACTTCATTCTACTTACAGAAAATACGCATTTACAATTCTGGAAGGACTTTTCCTGGATTCATAATATTATTAGGATCCAACGCGTGTTTGATCGTGTGCATCAACCGTACAGTATTCTCTCCTAATTCTTCTCTCAAGTATTTTCTTTTTCCAAGTCCAATTCCATGTTCTCCAGTGCATGTTCCATCTGCAGCCAGAGCACGTCTTACAAGACGATCAGAAAACGATTGGATCTTTCTATGCTCAGTTTTATCTTCTTCAATTGTTGGGAGGATAACATGGAAATTTCCATCACCAACATGACCAACAACAGTTCCAAGAATTTCATGTTCATCTAGATCAGATCTTGTTTCTGATATCACATCTGCTAGTTTTGATATTGGTACACATACGTCTGTCGTGAATCCCTGAAATAAAAATTTCACACTTTTCAATTTCAAAATACCAAGACTCACTCTTGCTCCTGTTCTCATTGCAAGAGCAGCGTAGTATGCATTGTGTCGAGCTTTCCATAAAGTTGCCCTCTTATCAGGTGAGGCTCCAGAATCAAAATCTAGAGCTTCGTGACTTTTACAGATATCCTCAACAGCAGATGTTTGATCAGCTACTTCTTTTTCATTGCTACCATGAAATTCAATGAAAAGAGTTGGTGATTCTCGAAGGTTCAGGCTACTGTAAGAGTTGCAAGCTTGAATCTGAACTGTATCAAGAAGCTCAATTCGTGCCACTGGAATATTCCATTGAAGAACTTCAACTACGGTAGAGGCAGCTTCATGTACTGTTGGGAATGAACAAACAGCTGCAGATAAGAATTGTGGACGAGGATGAACTCTAAAAATATGTTCTGAGAAGGCTCAGGGAATATCATTTCAAAATTCTTACTTTACTGTTGCTTCAGTAATTATCCCTAAAGTTCCTTCAGATCCAACAAAAAGTTCAGTAAAATTGAAACCAGCAGATGACTTTCTTGGACATCTTCCTTTTCCTTTTGTATCTATGATTGTACCATCTGCCAGTACCACTTCCAAATTCACCACATTTTCTTTCATTGTCCCATATCGAATTGCATTGGTTCCACTTGCACTAGTTGCTACCATTCCACAAACAGAAGCATCTGCTCCAGGATCTGAAGTTAGGAGAAAATGGTTGGAAATCAAAAATCAGTGAACTAACCAACTGGGAAGAATAATCCAGAATTTTTAATTGCATCATTAAGAGCAATTCTTGTAGTTGATGGTTTAACAGAACATACAAAATCTTGCTCACGGAGCACTGGATCACCAATTATCTGTTGAGTACTTATGCAAATTCCACCTAAAGTTGACATAGATCCACCCTCAAGTCCAGTTCCAGTACCAAATGGAACCACTGGAATTGCTCTGTCATTGCATAGTTTTAGAATTTCGGAGACTTGTTCAACATTTGTAGGCTCCAGGACAACTGCTGGTGGTGGTGCACTGAAATTTTGTATCATCGAAATGAAGTGTTATTTCCTAGAGTATATTATTGGACAATCAGTTGCACAGTCTATTTTTAAAATATTATAATGCCGGGCACTATTCAAAAGTGTTCTGTAGCTATTTTTGTAGTTCAATATTCAATTTGGAAAAAAATGTTGATCTTCAATATGTGATTTTTGGTGATAAAAATATAGACCAAGATTATCTGGATAAGCTCAATAAGTAGTAACTAAATAAATAAAAAAAATTTCCGAAATGATTTATAGTCTTTGCAAGTTGAGATAGGATATTCGTGCTAGTAAGAGGTATCATGTTTTTGGTGGAAAATAATGAGAATCCTTCCAAAAGTAATGTAAACAACTGTTGTTATCTAATTTTTAAAGTTTTTTTTTAATCACAAAATTTTTGTTGCGCGTACTAAGGCACCGATTTTTTAAGATGGGTCTCACTGCATTAAAAAATTTCGGGAATCGCTCATTCCTTTATTTAAAAAAAATGCCAACTAAAAATATAAAGAAAAATTGTTCAGAATAGAAATTTTACAGTAGGCGTTTCAGAAAAATGTTAAATTGCGACACCTTTAAACTTTTGAAAGTAGTCAATTGTTGAAGTTGTAAGGAGTTGGCCAATAATCTAATTGTTCCGTTCAAAACTCACATAAAATGACTTTCATCTCGTGCAAATTGCCTTCTTACAGATTCTTGTGTCCGAACAGAAGAGTTTCCAACAATTTTTTGAAGATCTGGCAAAGATTTCTCAATTGCCGTTTGAATTGCTTGAGAACTGAAGACTCGCCGCATTTTCTAAATAATGTGAATGAAAATGAAAGAAATGAAAGAAAATACAAATGAACAAGAGGTTAAAAGTGATAGAATTCGGCTAAAAACCATCTTATCTTCCTCTATGTCATACGTGATGGGTTGATCGTAGTTGAAGAACTGGACTCTGATGTAACACAGAAAACGGGCAAACCAATAAGTTCAATGAAACATTGACATGAAACATCGAGATGGAAGACGCAGGATGAGAAACATTGAAAATAGTGTTGGTTTCTACGTGATGAAGACGAAAATGGAGAATTAGAGAAGAAATACGTTAAAATAAGCTTTTTCTTGTTTAGAAACCTTCAGAAAAATAGAAATAACTTTGCATTTATTGAGTTGTGAATTAGTCCGCTTTCTTACTTTGAAAATAATTTACTTCGAAATAGGATTCTGCACGGGCAAAAAACATCAAAAATGGTTAATTTTTGTTTTCATAGGATATTTTATTGACTGTTTCGTTGTTTGAACTTCAAAAAGTCGCAATATGCATGTGATGTTTTTTAGGATCGAAACGCTCTGGATCTTATTTTAGTTGATTATATCTATTCGGCGATTTTCAAAAGCAATAATATAGATTTTTTTTTAAATTTTAATCAGTAAAACAAATCTGAAAAATTCCAAAACTGGGAACAAAATCAACAAGTAGAAAAACAACGGCATTCAACAATAGAGATCTAGAAGAAACGCGAGATTACAGTATCACAACAGAATGTTTGCTGAAACCACTAGTGTGAATTTTTCGTGGTTGAATTTGGATTTGGCTGTGGACGGATTGATGTGAAATGGGAGTCCGAAATCATAAAGGCTGCGACTTTTATCCAACGTTACCAAGCATCGAGTGGGGTTGAGTTGGAGTTCTAGTCTGAAAAATATTAAGCTTTTAAAAAAAGCTTTCAAGTTATCAATTTTAGGTTTTTCAAAATCAGGTATTTTTTGCTTCTGCTTCTTTACGTACAAATTGGAAATTAGCTTTGTAGCCTCTTATGGATTAAAAACTTTTATACAGTTTTTCACACCTACAAACTTATCAATAATAAGTCTTGCACGTAAAACTAATATAGATAATAATGAAGTCTGTGTTTTTGAGAATCTTGAGAAATTCTAGACGATTTTGGAAAATTATTTATCATCGGGTAGAAATTAAATTACGATACATTTTTTTTAATGTTACGGCCTGTGGGGAAATGATTAAACACCATTCCTGCGGTGCTAAAACTGCGAAATAAATATAACTGTTGGAAAAATTTTGGAAATATGTTTATTTCGAGTCAAAAACTCAATTTTCACGAATTTTCTGAAAGTCGATTAAACAATTTGTCTTCCAATTTTATGTTTTAATTATGTTCAAAATATTCATATTATTACATTATAGGGTTCAAACATCCGACAGTAATTTAGATTTTTTTTTAAAATAAAATAAAAAAATAAAAATTTGTCAAAATGTTTTTTTTTAATTTATTATGAAATTTCGACATTTTAGCATAATAGGGATGGATTTCAATCATTTCCCCACTGGCCATAGTCAACATTTGAAATTGAAAGAAAAATCGATGATTTTAATTATGTGTTCACACTTTTTGAAAACTCAACTCGCATTTTGATTGTTTATATTTCAACTGAATTTAAAATAATGTACCCACCTTCTAGGATCTTTGATTGGTTCGCCATTAAGTTCACATCGCATACTGATTTCGAGTCTGTCACCATCAAAAAGTCGTATTCTTGTTCCATCAATGTGTTTCAGGCCAAACATCTAAAGGAGACATTTTAAAGTTAAAATTATTGTTGCAACAAAAATAACTAACCTCATTTTTCATTTCAGCAACATCATCATTTCCAACTTGCTTTTTTTCTTCTTTCTCCATTCTAACTTTATCTTCCTGATACATTTCTTCGACAATCTGTTTTTCTGGTTTTTTGTGAATTTTTTGTACTTCAAGTTCTCCAACTGAAACACGATTGCGAAGAACGATTGGTTTCAATGGGTCTAAGTCAATGGAGTGCTGAATTTAAGAATTATGTTATTTCAATTGATAAAATTTCAACTGACTCTATCCTTCACAAGATCGCAGAAAATTAGACAAAGGAGATGACGGAAGAATGCGTCATTTGGAGACGCTAGTCGTTTTTTATAGAATGTGCTGTTTACCAAAACATCAATCTAAAAACATTTCATACTAACAATCAAACATTTATAATTAAACTACCTTGATCGAATTTTCATCACTATGATCTTTCACGCAGTCAATTTCGCCAACACTCATCGGAATTCGAAATGACGGATTTCCAGCATCTAATTGAGCAGCAATTTCATCCTTTAAAAATAGTTGATATTACGGAAATAATTTCAAAATACCTACTTGATCAAAATCGTCGATTGGTGGCGGTAATTGCTCGCAATGGCATACATTTACAAAACACTTTCGGTATTCATCGTTTACAATTCCATTGATTTTTACATCCTTCCATTTACACACATAACCTGGAAGTGGTTTGATGAGCCACGTTTCCGCTTCCTCCTTTTTTTCAATTTTAAGATCCATCTGAAACAATTTCAGTATTTCCAGATATACGAAACCAAAAAGTATGCAAACGAGTTTTAACATTAAGTTTGTAAATCAAGATCAGGATCAATGACAAAAAATAGTTTATGATAATGAATTAATTGAGGCACTATACTCATAAATAATGATAATAAATTACTCAAGTATTTAAACTATTCACAAGAAGACACGACGTTAGAAAATGGCAAGAAGGGCGAAAACAGAGTAGAGAAGAACACACGGATATGCAACGAGAAGACGTTGGTGATCCATTGACAAAGCGATTACAAACAATTTTGATGAAGCAGAAGAACACCAAAGGACAGCAAGCGACGATATAATATACCCGATAATGCCCTTGAATGATAATACAGCTGTAACAATGCTCAGAAGAGCCATTGGAAGTAGACAATATCCAAGAACTGATGCGGTGCAGGTGAAGGAAATATTTTTCTCGTCCGTTGCCATGAGATTCATGAGGGCATAAATTCCAACGCATCCAAGTCCGCCAACTCCATAGATAAATCCAAACGAGAGTTTGCCGTGAAGAAGAAGAGCGGCTCCAAAAAGAAGACAGAAGACGAGAGGTCCAGCAAGATCTTGATCAGCAATAACTTCGACAGTTGCAGATCCAGTTGGATTTAAAACAGCAATAGTTTTCTCCTTGATATGTGAGAAGTTAATTCCGAGTTCTTCCAAGAGTGGTGGCTCATTTTCATAGTCTTCGCCATCAGCAGCAACACCGGCGTTTGGAATTGCTGAAAATTGTAGAATTAAAAATGCATTTCAGAATGAAGAATTGATATAAATATATATGTACCTCCCGTCCCGTTGTTTGGCATGAACATTTGTCCTCCATAATAATTGGTTTGTGGTTGTTGATATTGTTGATTTTGTTGATAGTAGTCGTTTCCAGCTTCTGAAGGTGAAATGATATTCAAGAAATTTGTTTAATTACAAATAAATCTCACGCTGCGGTGGCTGTTGTGGCTGCGAGTAATCAAATTGACCCCAACCCATGTCTTGTTGATTTGTTTGAGTGTTCCATCCTCCTGAAAATTATAAAACTATAAACATTATACTTTAAATAAAAATACCCTGTTGTTGTTGTCCATCATCCATCCAAAATCCATTCGACATATTGAGAGTATAATCAAAAATTTATTGAAATGATGTGGCAAATGAAGAGATTTTTCGTTGTAACAGTGAAGCAGTAGAGCGCACTTGTGTCGCGGCCTAGAAATGTTTGAACGAACTCTGGTCCGTGTACTCCTCTTGGACAACTTAATCTTGAGTGAAATCTTCCTGCGCTGAACCTGCTTTTAATAAATTTCAACACTTAGCTTCTTGGTAGTATCAATAAATTATGTCTTCATTATATGCATTGCTCCGCCCGATTAGAATCAGCTCATCGAACTTTCAAAAATGTGTAAGAAGTCTTGGAACAACGTCAAAGTGTAAGCGATTTATTTCAAATTTCAAATTATTGTTTCCATCTGAGTTTCAGGCAACGTCGAAGTTCTACCATTGTCAAAGATTGATAAAGATGACTTGGGACACTCCATTCTAATCCACAAGGGAACATTACCTCCCGGATCACAAAAAACTCCTCATGATGTAGTCGCGATGGGTGTGAAAGGAGCTAAAGTTCGTTCAACGGAGCATGTTCTTTTGTCTTAATCAAAAATTCAGATTCTGTCACTGTCTTCATCTCTTGCCGGAGTAGTCATGGTTCCCGTGCTATCCTCCTATTTGTGGGAAGCAGCTGCTGAAAGACCTTCGATGATGATGTTTGCAATTGGTAAGAATTATCTCTATTGAAGAACGGATTATTTCAAATTTCATTATTTTCAGTGGCCAACACCTTCCTCGTCCTGCTATCTTTCACTCCGCTACTACTTCATTTTCTTGCAAAACGATTTCCCATCGACATATTTTACAATAATGACAAAAAGGTAGTGCATGACCATTTTCTAATCCATTTCAAAAACATTTTAACAGGTGTTCACAACTGTTCATTACAATTTCTTAATGCAAAAACAAGCATTGAGATTCTCAGCTTCTGAAGTTGTCGATGCAGCCGTAGCTCCCGAAATGAAGAAAGTATGGATCCCTCTGGCAACAGCTTTTGTGGGCAAGCGGCCGCTTCTCATTTCCCTTGATCGAAATGCATATCTTGACAAATTGGCATTTGATGACCTCACAAAAAATGTTCACATTCCACCAAATCACGATTGAGAATTTTTATTCCTTGTTGATAGGTAGCTTTCTATTCAGTTGTTTTTTATCGTTATTGTTCAATAATTGAAAGATTTTCTTACAATTTATCAATGATTCGGGAAATCTTTTCAGTAACCATATTTAGTTGTTGAGATAAATCTGTTCCGCTTTGATTTTTGATAACTAAGTTGAATTTGTAGTCGTCAAGTCCACATTCAGATTCGGCATCATCGACACCTTCGACAAATTGGTAGCCTCGTTGTTTTCTATCCTCTTCACTTGTCTCGATTCGAATCGTTACAGTTCTGTAGTTGGCACTGAAATATTCATAGTCTGTCCTTCGTCGGCAGTCGGATATAATAACTATGTCGCTGTCCATTGTTGAACTGATCGCCGCTCTTAAATACTATAATTTGTCAAATACAATTTCAAGTTTCCAACAACCTGCAAAACAATCCGGAATCTTTACATCTCGCTTCTTCTCCCCACTGGATCATATCTTTTCTATACAGCTCTTTGTATGGCCCGTCAGTTAGAAGTTCTTCATACTTTAAACCTGAAAAATCCTATTTTCGAATGATCAAACTCTACTTTCAAACAAAGCACCATGTTTCTTAGCAAATTCCATTTTCAGGCTATGTGAAATACCCGCAACTGAAACATCAAATCGCTTTTGCACCAATACTTCTCTGATCAAGTTTGTACAGTAATCTTTTCCAGATTTTCGTTTACCGGATATGGCTATCACGATTGGCATTTGTCTGCAACACAAGTTTTTCTATAACGAAATCGTTTGCTTATTTTAAACACTAAAATCAAGAAAGAACAAATAGTGGAGAATCCTGTCTGTAATTCATAACTGAAGATAGAAACAATTCATATTGACTTAATTTATTTATATTTTAATAACAAGGAAGCCGAATAAATTAATCACAATAGATTTTTGAGTTTAAAACGAATGGACAAAAAAGGTGAAACTCTACATGAAAAAGTGGAGAAGAATGAGAAGTACGTTCCGTGCTCCTCGTCGGCGGGGAGAGACGGCGGAAACATAGAAAAGAACAACCCGATATTGCTTAGTTCACGAGGAGGACACCAATTAAGCTCCGACGATGATGTTATTGATTGGGATGTGGATGAGTTTGACGAAGAATCCGATGAATCCCATGATAGCAAATCCGATTGCTGTGGCCATAGCGATCTTCTGGTATTCTGAAAAAAAGAGGGTAATTTCACGTTCCATGAACAAAAAATAAATTACCTTTTCTGTCTGGCTTAGTACATCTCTTGACTAGACGGTACGAGTCTTTGGAGAACTGGCGAGCTGGCTCAATCAAAGCTTGGAATTGATCCATGGTCGTAACTGAAAATTTATAAATGAGTTCCGATGGTGGTGAAATTGAAAACAAAAGAAAAACGCATCGCCAATAAAATTAAATAATAATTAAAATTTAAATTACAAAAAACCGAAAAGACGACAGAAAACTGAAAGGAATGACGATGTTCGAGGAGAATATAAACGCACAGAGATGTCGGGTGGCTGTCGACGAGAAATTGTCGCAGTGGAAACGAGAGACGCAGACGTCCAAGAGAACTGCAATAGATGTGCAGGCATTGCCATTGGCGGCAATTCAAATAAGAAAGGGAGGTCAACTGCGCAAGGTTGCACGCAAATACTGCAATTATCCCGTGCAGGATAGTATCAATAGACAGCAAAATACTTCGAAAATTAGGAAAATAATGTTCTGGGAAATTATTTCAAAAAATGCTGGTTTTTCAAAAATCATTTAGAATAGTTTAACTACCTCGGGTCGTCCAACTAGATGGAAACTTGTAAGAAAATCCATCAATTTTCATTAAATTTAAATGCATTTTCATGAAAATCATAAATAGCTACTATAATAGTTTAGGAAGTTTACCACCAGCATCAAAAAGCACAGTAATATGTTATTTTTGTTTTCACAGCGGTACATGTAGTACCGTACCACAGCTTAATTGTATGGCTTCTGGAGGCCTTTGAAATAATGGGTTTTTAAACTTCGACGTCAAAAGAGGTTTTCAGTTATGATATAATATATCCGATAAAACAACTTTCACGACCTGAAACTCTTGAGTGAACACATTTTGATGTAGCCTTCCGCAATTTGACACGTATATATTTTCAGATAGGACGCACGGATATGTGGGATGCCATCAAACGATCCCTCTCCAAAAACCCCATTTCTAGTCGTTTACCTGGATTTAACCTTTACCTTTTTTTTGCTACATAGGTATGATAAATGTTTAACCAGTCCTTACTTAGGTTTCATTCAACTATAATTTCCTTCAATTTCAGATAAATTGAAATTACCCTAGATCTTATGGTTCTTTGAAAATAAATGAGGTTGGATCAGAAATGTGAAATCTTCTCGAAATTGTTTAAAACTGAAAGAAATTGGCGATACACATAACAAATATGGATTCTCTTGACCGTACAACTTCACTACTTTAAAAACTGTTTTGGCACGCTCCTACTGCCAACATCATCATAACACTTGGAAAGGAAAAGCAAATGCGTGCTTCAATCTCTCATAATTCTTCGTCAAAACCGGATCATCAGGACTGTGGGATGTGAAGTGTCTCATCTGACATAAGGGAAATTGAGCGGCGGATACATAAAGATTTAGAGATCGCGAGAACTTGCCCAGTTTGAACGATTCGTCACGGATCGGATTGAAGTGAGAGAAATCTCCCTCCTGTCCGTTTGTTTCCTCCATATATATCCTAAATATTTCAATTGGCCATTTATTCCGAATACTTTCTATTTAAACTTTCAAATTTACATAAATGCGACGAGAATCCTCTGTCAACTACACCGTCTTCAACCACTGAAACATTACACATGGTTTCACCTTTCACAGCTTCTTCTTCTTCTTCGTCATTTTCTTCATTCTTCTACTCGTCAACTACGTCTTCCACCTCTCTTACATTTTGTTTCTGATTCATTCAACGTCGTCATCGGTTTTATAAATGGTGTTGCGTCTTTGCCGCTTCTTGATGCCATCATCATCGGCTGGACGTTGCGCAAAACTTTTTCTCCTTCTCTTATCCGTTAATTCAATCTTGATTGGTCTTGTCGCTAGTCAGCTGCCCGATGAACTTGATCCGTTCCTTGAAAAACTTTTCGACACTTCAGAGTGTAAGTTTTTGACAAAATACAAAGGGAAACGGTATTATTTCGTTTAGTTCTAGCGTTTCAATATTACTTTTCTAAAGTTTTCAAGAATAAAAAACATGTTGTCAGAACATTTATACACGTTTAATTTCTGCAATTTAAATATTTCAGGCGAAGATTTTGTCACCTCGTCCGACTATACCAACATTGCAACTTCGAAATGTGACCCACATACATGTGATTTTCCAAGACAAATCTGTGCGAGACCTGCTGCTAAGTTTCAGGATTCCTCTGCAAATATATGTAGAACAATTCCATTAGAGGTTTAAAATTGCTTCCTATTGACAGATTTTAATCTTGAATTCTAGTGTCTAACTGCTGCAAATGGTGGTGTTGCTCCTGGACCATCAATCCGTCCTCCAGCTCCATCTCCATTTATTCCACAACCTTCTCTTCCAAATATTATTTCTTCAATGCTACCTGCACCTTCAGGCGGAGGTAAGAAATTACTTTTTGTTTCTCTCACGTCTTCTTGATCAGTCATTTGAAGGTTTACAAACAACTTGTAAACGGTGTAAACCTATTAAACTACTCTGAAAATTTAGCGAAATCGAGAACAAAAGAACTGACGGCAAAGAGACTGTCTGCCACTTTTTCTTCTTTTTTATGATGATGATGACTCATTCTTTTCAGTTTCAGCTACACCATCACCATCAACTGATCCTTTGGCAATATGCAAAATGGGAGTTCCAAACGGACGGTTTTGCGGTTTTCGGCCAATGTTCACATATAATAGGGTAAGTAGTTTTTCATTCATACTTTCAAAGTAGTTATGACTGGTTTTGGCAGAGAAGTTTTTTTTGCGAAAACTATTCCTAAAATGATACTATGGACAAGAGAAACATGTTCAGGAGACCCTTCAATGTGACGAATTTTGGTTCCCCGGGTGTAGAACGGCTGAGACAAACGCGAATCTTTTTGAGGATTATCAGCAGTGTCAAAAAATTGCTGATTTGTGTAAACGTAAGTTACACCGAGAATATGGGCAAGAAATCAAACATCACGCTTGTCGATATGACCATGCATCATTTTTTAAATTGATTCTGATTTGTGTATGATTTTTGACAACTTCAGCAACTCCAGCACCAACTCTTGCTCCATTCCGACCACGTCCAACAACTCGCCGGTTACCTCCACCAACAACACCACCACCACCTCCTCCGCCTCCAGCTCCATCTCCATTCGTAGATGCATTTAAGTCATTTGGTGGGAATAATCAAGCTGGTCAAGGTGCACTTGGAGCACTAGGAATGTTTACTGGAAGTGGATTGGGCCCAACTGGTCAAGGACCACTTGGAAATTTCTCTCCGAATCCGAATGCTGGAGCTGCACCTAATCCAGGCCCGGCTGCAGGGGCTGGAGGTCCAGACGGTCAAGATCTTGGACTATTTGGATTGATTCAACAAGGAATAATGGGTGCTCAAGCTGCCGGACAAGGCAAAGGAGGAAAGGAAGCAGCATCAAAAGCAGCTGGACAAATTCTCCAACAATTCACTGGATTTGATTTAGGAGGAATTGGAAATAATTTCGGAGGACTTTTTGGAAGATAATTCATTACTCAGTGAAAAACTAAGATGACAAAACCTTGATCGAAGATAATAACGGGTGAATATTTGTAATGTATCTTGGTGTGACATTGATTTCTTTAACTGCTAATAATTTTCAACCAAGTAATTATTTTATATTCGGAATAAAATCCTTTTTTTGTTTTCTTTCAATAGAAACACAAAGCTCCAGCTTTAGCACATTCCCATGTTGATGCACATTTGAGTTGGTGAATTGTTGGCTTGTCCAGTGAAATTCTGGAAATTATCTGCTTAAGTTTACGTGTTTTTTTCAAGCTCTACACAATATAAAAAAAGAATCCGAAAGATTCTATTAGAATCAAAACACGAAATGAGTAATTATTGGATTTTATGTTCAAAAAACCAACCGAATAGAAAATGTTAAAGTTTGTGTTCAAACTTCCGCGGCATGTTTCGCGAGTTTGTTTCACTGGAATCTGATCGCATCCTTGAGAAGCTTGAATTCCCATTTGTGCCTGAACATTTCCTTTATTAAGACCTCGTTTTGTGGTTAAATCTTACCTCCATATCCGGGGAAGAGATAACTTGTTGATTGATCTGAGCGAGACCTGCCATACAGAAAGCACACGAGATTGGAGATTGAGCTACAGACAATGAAGATAGAAAAATAATACTCAGAATAAAGATTAGCTTCATCGTTATTTGCAATATTCAGACCAAACTAGTGCTTGAACTGAAACTGAAAAAAACTATAGAGCAGTGCTCTCAAAGTAAACTGATTGTGGCTGATCAACTGATAAGAACGACTTTTGATCGATTTTTCGTGTGACTCTATGAACACATTTTTGAAATTGTATGTTATTCATTGACTCATAATAAGCGAAAATCACATAATAATAATAAACAACATTTCATGTTATTTTTTAACAAAAATACATTTTTTTAAAAACTTCAATAAATTAGCGTTTTCTCATAACTAAAGTATATTGATTTTTCGATTCAGTTGCATCTTCTCTTAACACTGCACTTAACGAAATGGATAATGTTGTCTCTGAAGAGTATGTAGCAATCCAGTCAAATCCAGTCATTAACATTGCAAGTCGTATTGGTCCATAAACTCTATGAGTGTTGAATATCACTGCATCAAGTCCAAATGGTAGCCCCAAAAACAGTAAACCTCCAGGTTTCAAGGCACATCGTATTTTTTGAATTTCTCTTAAATCTCCATATGGATCAATTGGTTCACCATATTGACCTAATCCAATATATTCTATTGATGAAAATGCCGCTGCAAAATCAAAACTCTCGGAATAATTTTTGAAATTCATCGCAAATTCAACAGGTGTTATTGAATAAACTCGATCTCTGAATCGTTCTTCAATGTCTAACTTGTTGTGCTCAATTGTCAAAATATTACTTGCTCCTGAAAATCAAACTAATTATAGTAATGTGGAAAATTACTTACCATGTTGTAAAGAAAGCACCTCGACCCATGGTATCAAGCTTCCAACAATTACACCGTTTTTATCGTTTAATTCATGTTGTTTCATTGCATAATGTAGTGAAACTAAAATTGTTATGTTCTTTAAAAACTAATTTCATTAAAACTAACTAACCTCCATCAAAACTAAAACTCAAAGCTCCTAAAATTTCAGAGTTCCAAGTCATAAGCTCTGATAATATATCCCATTTTGCAGGTTTTTGTCTTCTTGAATTGTTTCGATAATTCTGAAAATAATATTTTAAATCTGAACATTTATTTGTGCTCGTTACATAGACTAATGTGGAATAATTGTTCATAGTCATTTGATATTGCATCTCTGGTGTTAACCTTCGTGGAGGTGGTTCCATGCTTTGTTTACTGAAAGTTAAATTCCAATTCGTATATATCTGGAAAATATGAAAATGACTTTTAAGATTTCAATAATAATACCTGATCACAAGTTGGTTCCTGTATAAATCGAAGAGTGGGAATCGGAGATGTAACTTGTACAACTTCGTATCCATTTTCTGTGTATAAACCGTTTTCCAGTTCTTCTAGCGTCACATCTTCCTGGTAGATATTTTTTCTTCGAATTTTAGTGTTCCGCAGTCTTTCCTTCAACTTCGATATTCCGTTTGTTGGAGGAAAATCATACCTAGAATTGAACCAATATTTAAATATTCAATGGAAACAATCATAACAAACCACATAGCAAACAAGTAAAACACAGTTGCAACGCTTAGAAGATAAAGTAAAGGGTTTGAGCGAAGTCGTGGCATTTGTGAACGCAAACATATTAGAATAATAAATTCTAAATGGGTGCTAGAGCGAAAAGATTAAGATCACGAGTGAAAACTCTAGTTGGATTACAGAACAAACAAGTAATCGTTGAACTGTGTAAAATGTGTCGTAATTGCAGCAATTACAATATTCTTGTTTATGACAAGATAAGTTGAAAATATCATCTAGTTTATTCATTGTTAACTCATTAGGTGAATTAAATATTATGGGTGTCAATAAGTTTCGGGTCAAACGCACATTTTTTGTTGAAAATAGATTTTTATGAAAATTCGTCAATGTATATTATCAATTTTGAACTTTGCTTTGAAATTATTTTCAATATTTCCTGATAACCTGACGTTTCCCAAGCAGAAGCCATTTTTCAGTCACCTTTTTTTCAAAATTATGCACTTAAAAATATAGAAATTGGGATGCGATTTTATGCCAAACTCAAGTTATGTCTGAAAATATTATTTATTCGTAAGATTTTTGAAATTTCCTCAAATTCACAAAAAAAACACTTGCAACAAAATAGTTATGATTTTGACCGGGAACTCATTACCACGACTGATATAAATTCAAAAATTTAAGATTTTTTGAATAAGAAAAATGTAAGAAAAATTCGTATTAATTAATGTGTGAAATTTCACACATTCTTGGTGAAAATCAACATTTTGAGTTTTGTATATTTAGAAAGTTAGTATTTTTTTCCAATAAGGAACATTATTACTTTGTCAATTCTGCAAATAAATAGAATGCCCCCTGGCAGATTCTCCCCTAATTTTCCGTTTTCTGAGTACGTTTTATTAGAACTAGTAGGACAGGGACGTCCTGACTTTGAGAAACATAATCCCAAGGTACGATGCATGTGTTCTATTGTTTTTGTTTCAAGAATTCACATGATTTCGTGTCAACCAGGGATTAACCAATCATTTATGTTGTTTTATTTTCACATTTTTGCCGTGTGTCTCTGTTGTCTGGGACCTTCAAATCTCAAGTGTTTTTCGGTTTTTGCAAAGAGCTTCTAATACAAACTATTTGGCTCGGTCAGTGTGGTCGGTTTGTCCCAACAAACAGACACACATGCTCACAAATCTTCTTCTTTTTTCTTTCCTCCCCCAGTCAAATTAGATTCCAATTTTCCTAACAAGTCATGATTCTGGTAAAATAGAGAATTCTTTGACTTTTGAATTTCTTCGTTTCCTTCCATTTTTTAGTTTTTTGTAACTTTCATACTACGTTCGTTTTCTTTTTATATACGCTTTTTCAGAAATAATGGCTAGCAGTGGAGGTGAATGGCTTTCAATAGAGGATCTCATGGAAAAGATAAGCAACAAATCAGCTCAAGAGCGTAGGGTGAGTTTTTTCTTCTGAATAAAAAAACAAAAAAAAAGCTTTAAAAAGTGGCACTACTATCAAGTTACATTCATCATCGAATCGAAAAGAAAAGGGACTCTAAAAGCTGGTGGAGGGTCTGGTGGTAGCTCTCAGATTTTATGAGCTCGTGCTGACTGGAGGGCATCTGTTTTCTTGCTGCGACATTGACGTTTTGTATCTAGACGATTGCATATTTCAACTATTCTTATACTTTTTTCTATTTTGAATAATAGGTACAGATAAAAAAGTCTGAAAAGTTCATCGTGATAATTTTTGCTTTAAAATTTGTCTGACAATTCTGATAATTATCTGATAATTAGAATTGTGATCAGATAGTTTAGTTTCATTGAACAAGCTTCAATTCTATTCTGATCTCTATAGACACATTTTGTTTGGTTAAAGTTAATTTTACTTTTGTTTATCTAAATACTATCAAAAGACGTCAAAGGTTAGATCACAATGATTTTTGACCATATATGGAAAGTTTGGTCCGTCAAAGAAGTTTCTTTCGGAAATTGTATTGTCGGAGAATTTCGTCTTTTTTTCTGGTTCACTCACTTCAATTTTATCATCATTTTTGTGGATGTCTGCATTTTTTTTTCCAGTTTTCCATTATTAGTAATCGTTCATAGAAAATTCTAAGATTTAAAAAATGAACTCGTGATGCATCCGGGGTTTTCATCGTCTTCTCGTTCCAAAAAAAACGTTCATTTGCTCTTTGTCATTCCGCCGGCAGACGCTTCTCATTTTTCTTCGTTTCTCCATTCTCTCCATCTCACTTCGAGCCCGTCAGGCATTCGAATCAAATTTTTATTCTTGTTGGAAAGGGGAGAAAAGAGAAAGTGGGAAAGGCGTGAGAATCGATTCGGAAAAGGGTGGAAAAAAGAAGAACAAGGGCGGAAGGATGGAAAAGAAGTGGTTGGGGAGGATGAAAAAGGAGGATGAAAAGAGAAGAAACCCTTCACACAAGAGCAGGGGGCCTCTCTATACTTGCACAACTCATCCTTTTGTGCATTTATGTATTCTCGATGATCTTTGTCACCTTTACCCATTCAAAAACTGTTGAGAGCTTAAAATCTGGAAATCTCCCAATTTTCTGATTTATATGTCTGATTAAAACATACAATTTTATGCTAATTTTCCTATTATTCTTCATGTTCAAAAACTTTTGGAAATTTTAAACTTCAAAGAATTATAATCAATTACATTGTAACTTTTATAACATTTATGTAATTATTGATTAAGTTTTGCAGCTAATAAATAAATAAATAAACCTGTTCAAGACCATAAATTGAAGTAAAAATACAGTTGCCAGTACAATTAGTCAATATAGGAAATATCTCAGTTTTTATTGTTCCCAAACTAAGATTGTTTGGTGTATGTGGCATATCCCTTGTTTGATTATTGTTGCAATATATTCTTTTCAGTCAACTTAAAACAAATACAAGAAAAAGATCCGGTTTTCATGAATATGTCTGACTAGTGAGTAGTGGTTAAGATAACAATCCCACAAGTGCTAAATCATCTTTCAAGATTTTAAATGGCCATTTATTGTTTTTATAAACAGTATATATTTGCATTTATTAACACAACTTTCATATTGGAGCTTCAACCCATAAGTTAAAATCAAACAGCTTCAGGATTAGAAAATTCGAACTTTAAGATATTTCTTGATATCCTCTGACTTTCCATAAAACATTCTGTACTTCATTTCCTTGTTTTTTTTCTCTATAATCTTATAAATTTCAGATGTCACAAGCCAATCATCTCTCCTACTCTGCTCGAATGAGAGGTCGATCCAAACAACCGATTTACTCTTCAGATAAGCGAGCAAAGTTCACTCAGAAGGACAGCCAGAAGTACGTTTGTTTTCCATTAAAAGGCCGAATAGGATCAAGAATAATATTTTTAGATGGATAAGGTTCATCACGGTACTTGGATACATTCTTTCTGTATCATTACCAGCAATTTCATTGAGTGTATACTACATTTACATTTGGGATCCAGGATATATAACTAAGGTAATTTTTTGATACGAAGTCAAGTTTTTAAAAATAAAATAAATAAAAATCAATGTATTTTTTTGCCAATAAACTTTTTCTAATTTTATATTGTTCTAAAATTTATCATTTTAACTGGCAATTCTCATAAAATTCATAGATAGAGAAAATTAAAAAAATGTAGTTGAAGACTTCTCGAATCCAAAAATATTTGTTTTTTTTTTCAGTACCCGGCGGACCCAATTAATAAAACCGTCACCATTCATAAATCTCCAATCTTGTCACAAAAAGTCGAACGAGATCTTCTACCAATGGCTACAACTATCGAACAAAAAGTTGCAGAATCTAAACAAATTGATTTGGCTTCAATATTACAAGATGGTTCGTTATTTATCTTTTTTCACCTATTTGAATAATATTTATTTAGGTTTGAAATCAATGGAATCAAAAGAGAGAACAAGTTCGGACAATGGATGAATATAAAAATAGTCTAATACGATCTCAATAATTATTATTTTACCACCTCTTTCTTCTTTGTTACTGGTAATTCTCTTTCTCTCATTCTTTTTCTTTTAAAATACAATAAGATTTACATAAAGAAAATATTTTTATTATCATTGAAAACATTATTTGCTTGAATGATACATAATAGTCACAAAATTATAAAAAAAAACAAAAACCCGCGAGATTTGACAAAACGTTTTTAATATTATTGCACGTCAGTATTGAAAAAAGAAAATAAAAAATTGATTTCTCGATTGAAACCATAATCTTGATGAGCAAAAATATTAGACGAATTCAATTTTGGAGCTGATGCTTGGAGTTTCACCATCTGGTGTTGAAATTAATTGGGTTTTTGGAAGTTGAAGATCGTCCAGAAGAGACATTTTCTTGTCATTTTCAGAAAAACAGCAACACCACCAGTCACCTGAAATTGAATAAATGAAAAGATTTTCAAGCTGATTTTCGGACAGTCACAGTAGAAAATCGGACTATTAAAGATCATGTCGAGAACAGAAATATATTGCTATCAATATACATAGATAGAGATAGTTTATTGTTTTAAAATAAAAATAGGCACATTATCATTATTTTCAAAGTGCCAATATAGTTTCAAATGATTTGGCTCACCTAGACACTGTCCCATTTCCTTTCTCAGTAGCGGTTGGAAATATGCATAAATTGGTAAACGAGCAGACGAAGCCACAATTGTCAAAAGGGAGATAACATCAACAGAAAGAACGTAGAATGCTATCCAATCTCTGAAATTAGAAATTTAATGGCTTCAAACGTAAATAAGTTGTGTTTCTTACTCGCTAAAAATGGACTCTTTATCTATATATTCCCAGATAGTAATGATGACTGACAACAGGTTGGACATCAGATATGTGCAAACGATGATAACGACAGATTTTGTAGTTGCACGAATTCGGGCTTTCTTCTCCTTCACATTCTGCTTATCATGATCAGCACATTTACTTTTCAAGACATGTTCGCGGAGTTGGAAAAGAAGAAGGCAGTTTACAAGAAGAAGTATGAAGAATGGTGCAAGGATTGTGAAAATGTTACGGAAGTAAAAACGCCAATATTCATTGATCTTTGGGAAATCAAATAGGAGTTGTGAGGGAACAACCGTCCAATAGTTCAGTTCTCCATAACATTCTGGATTGTAAGAAATCTGAAAATAGGTGAAATATTTTAACGCCGTCATTTCTAGTATAACTTACATCGACTTCCTTTACAATTGTTCCCTTGCTCACAACTCCACACATTATTGCAGTAAATGCAAGAAGAGGCCGAAATCTTTGAAGGTACGGTACAAAGAAATGATTGACTGTAATACAATATCGCTCAATTGATGCAAAGCAAATGAGAAAAGTTGAAGAAGTGATTCCGATGTGAGAAACAGTTAGCATTGGAATCATATAATGGACCCAAATAGATTTTAGAAATACGCTGGACGTGAAGTTCACAAGAATCCGAACTGACATCACGGCTATATAAGCAAATGCGATAAAGACGTCAAAAAGGGAAAGTAGCAAAAGGTACAGGTTTGGTGAACGTCTGAAAATTTAGAAATTAAACAAAACATTTTCCAAATTTAAACTAACCGGTGTTGCTTATTTGTGACAAAAACAAAGAATATAAATGTATTGAACACAATTGATATAATGGACACAGTCACTCCAGCAACGACACATAACCAGAATCGTTCCGTGATCAGATAGTCATCCGCCGCCGAGCACGGATTTGTGTAATCAGGTTGCATGATCTGGAAAAATATATTTTAAAAACATTTTTATTGTACGAAGGTTGTTCGAAGGTATGGTCCGTGGGGAGTTTTTATTGAAATAGTCCCTATAGCGCTAACGTGTTCAAAATTTGAAGAAAATTGTCGAAACGTTTCGAATTTTAAAAAATTGCAATCAATTCTGAACACTTTTTTTTGTGAAAACTTTTTTACAGTTTTTTTGTTTAAACGTTTAAAAAAACGCGAGAAACTTTATTTTGATAAATTTTATAAAAATTCAACAGAACGAACGATCGAGAAATTCTCTGGAATTTGTATTCACACTGTGAATGAAAAGCCGTGTGTTAAGTCATTTTTTGCATTCAAATAATTTCTTTTGAAATTTTTTCAATAATCCAGACCAACTCAAGCTTGTTTATACGTTTTTTTGGTTTTAGAACTACGAAAAAGTGATTCGGTGAAAGGAGCCATTTCAGCAAATTTCAAAGTAAGTCTCACATAATTGTGAGCTAGAGTAATTCCACAGATCTCAAAGTAGAGCCAAAAAAATGATGAAGGTGTCAACTAGGAACTTGATCATACTCCAGTTCATTAATCGTATTCAACAATATACATAATTGCGTTTATTTTCTAATTTCCTATTGTGTGTCTTCTTTCTTACCGTGCTGTCATAACTGGAAATATTTTCTGCTTGCGATTCTAACGCTGTCTGATTGCCGATGTCCATTACGAAGAACTCATACACAATGAATTCGATTACCTGAATTACTAAAAAAAATTACTGCGTTGAAAAACAAAATTTTCAGAGAGAATTAGGATACTGGAAATAGGAATCAAACGATTCACATGAGGTATGCTTTCAAAATGATGAAGGTTTTATACTGACTTTTTGAAGTGGCTTCCGTCAATCACAAAAACGAAATGTTGCCAAATCGAGCCAAAATCTCAAAGAGTGACTGGCACACCATTAGTGAAACATTGAAAAAAGTGGGAAAAGTTGGAAGAAAAGTTTGAGATTTTGAAGATAGCAATGGGAGATTGATTGAGAAATTGAAAAAGTTAAGAAGATGGTCACATTGGGATACTAGATATATGTTAGATTCTAAATTCCAATTCACATACTGATTTTCAAAAGGAATTTAAGAATGAGCTGAATAGATAACAAGAAAACCGCAGAAGAAGAATAAAAAATGACATCGATCAAACATCAGACATGCAACCAATTGAGTAAAAACAATCAAGAATTGAATACTGAATCGTCTTAGACGTTGTGGTGTTCTGTGAGTAATTTTTAAGAAGCTTAATGTTTAGGTCTTATAGACTAAATAATTAGGCTTGATACGTATTGTTGTTTAAAACTAATACCTTGGAGACTCGTGGTATCGGAGAATTAATTTATTGCTTATTAATTACTCCGTTTTTGCTTTTCAATCTGAAATACTTTCTGAACTCTGCGGAACTGATCCATTGCTGGTCAATCTATTGAAAGTTATGAAAATAGTCTTTAAACAAATATAAAAATAAAAGAAAACCTGGGTAAGAAATAATTTAATTAAGAATTCCAATTCTCATTGCCATTGGCTTTTGGAATCAGATTGAAGAAGAGCACACCCATCAAATGAAATCTGTGGGCAGACCGCAACCATCTTCTTTCTTTTTCTCATTGATGAGAAGAAATCATTCTAAATTGAAAAATGGATAGATAGGTCAAAAAGGCTCATCAATTATCGAAAAGTCGCACCTTTTGCTCAATCAACACCTCTATAGATGCCGCCTGACATCTTGATTTTCTTTTGATATTAAACTTTGACTGATCAAGAATTGTTCTCAAGGTCAAGGAGATTGATATCAGCTTTGAGATATCTCAGTCACTCAGTATCTCAGTCAGTTGGTTCAATATTCCATTGATTGTTATTTTTATCAAAGAAATCACGTTTGGTTCTTTTTTGTTAATTGTTGTAAAAATTTTTAATACAATTTGAGCATCGAAAAAAATTATTATTACATTACACATGTAATTTTCGTTGGTTTCGTTTTATGCGTTGCACATTTAATATAAAATTCGAGAACACAACCGTAGGGAGGGCAATTTTCGATTTACACGTTAGTTTTCGGGTCATTTGATCTAGAAGAAATATATTTTCAATAGATGCTGCATCTTCTCGACTTCTACGGTACCTCTTCGTATTTTGGAGCCCAAGAGAAAACGAACAACAGGATCACAATGAGGTCCTACTCGTCTGGCGCTCGTGGCGTTCGGTTTACCAGAAAACAAGTAAAATATTCACAGAAATTGGCTGACTAACACATAGAAATGAACATGAACACAAAAAGGTTTAGATGAGCAAATGATTTTTGATGTTTTCATAAGGGTTACTGTATTGTGAGGGCATTATGAGCTAAAGGATCAAGTGAAAAAGAAAATGGATAGGTGGAGCTTCGTTTCGTTTAATCTATTATGATTTATGCAAGTCAGAAGTAAAAAAGAAAAATAGGAGCAAAATATAAGCTCCGCCTAACTTCAAAGCCTTTTTTCTTGGGTGAACTTCAAAATAAAGAAAATTAAAGACAATACATCTGGAAGTTGAAATATTTATAGTATGGCAAATAAATTGAATATTGTTTTTTTTATAGTTTTGTAAAAAAAAAATTAAACATTCTTTAGTAATGTTTAGGAAAAATAGAATTTCAAAAAATCGGTCAGCTATATTAAAACCGCGGTATATTGTTAAAACTAGAATAATTCGGATTTAAACTTCAAAGAGAAGTATGCTATTTAAACTTTTTTGGTCCAAAAGTTGAAACAAGAGCCTACTACTTGTTGACCAGTAATTTGAAAAAAAAGTTGAAAAAGTTGAAAAAGTACGCAGCGACTTCGTTAAGCAAACATCTCCGTGAAGTTTTAATTTCCGCAAGATATGCAACTGGAAAGTGGGAAAAAATAAATAACTAGCTAGAAATAGAGATAATTAGAAATGAAAAGTTAGAAACAATTTATAAAAAAGTTCAAACAGCAAATTAATGTACTCGACATGATCTTTCAAAATGACCTTTGCACTGATGTCTCGAGTTTTAAAGATCCGTAATTGTGAGAGCTTCAACTCAAAAAATCTTGTTACACTCAAAAAAAAGAGATTGGTTTTTTCTCCAACAACGGAAGATTGAAACTAAAAATACGAGGAAAAAAGTTTAAAATTCTGCTCTTACTATACTTCTACAAGCTCTTAGACCATTCATGCTCGTTAGACTGATATTGAAAATACCGGAAGCAGGATGACGTGGAAGAATGGAAAAAAAAGAAAAAGCAAAGAAAATCTCAAAATAGGAGAAAAAGCTTCTATCTCTTCCCCTTTGAATGGAAAATAAAAAATAAAAGGAGACGAAGGTGCAACACCTTTTGAACAAAAGTGATGGTTCCGAGAAGAAGCACGTGTTTTGTGTTTGGAACGACGGAACGTTTGGGGACCAATTAGAACCAAAAGACATTGGAACAAAGGGAAAATACATACTTGAGTTTTGCAATATGATTTAAAAAATTTTTGAAAAAATATCCAGAGAGCACACTTTTTACATCTTCGTTATTTTTTGAACGTGCTGGGAACGCTATAGATATGAATCGCGAGTAAAAACGTTTGCATTTCTGCAGGTTCAAGCCCAATCTTCAGATGTTTAAAAAAATTTAAAAATTATGATCAGAAAAAAAAAACTGAATAAACGCTAATTTTTAACTACAAAAACAGTTCCAAAAATTTCTGAGGTTTTACTATAATATTGTTAGAACTAAACTAGTGGTTTTTAACTATTTACTCACTGGCGCTACTTCAAATACGGGTAGTAAAAAACAAAAGGTGAACATGAAATCTATTTCAAGAAAAATAAACAATCACCACCCCCGAAAAACTGGAAATTTGAATAATTCATTTTCCCGAATCACTTCCGGGAGCGTGAATTCAATCTCTTCAACAAAATCAATTTGAATTTAGATATTTCTGGATGACACCGAATCTCATTGTGTATTCGGTTGCCCCCTTTTTAGAGCAAAAGAATCGAGAAATAGAGAAAAACGAAAAATCCGACAGCCACCAACAGCGTCATCGTTTGTGTTGGTGGGCTGACAATGTGACATGGAATAGATGTCTGAAAAGAATAGAGGTGAATAACTCGATTAGCTAGATGATCTGAAAACGGAAGGAAAGAAAAAGGCATTCATATGAGCGCGTGGAAATCATTAAAATTCTGTGAGTGGACTCAAGAAGAACATACGCTTGGAAACTGAAAGTGGAAGTGAGTAGGTCAAAGAATTCTTTGAACAACAGGAAAATATTCAGGTATGTGAAAGTAGTCTCAAAGTTGTGGTTGGAGTTTAAAAAAAGCTTGACAAGAAAATCCAGAGCAAAATATTTTTAAAAAATTCGAACTTGCTTGCAGGACAGTTAGTTTCTATTGTACCATATTATGTTTTTAAAAGGTTTTATGTGAAAAAAAAGTAATTTCTCATGCACATTATGTTTAGTAGCCCTCCAATTAAAAGGAAGATGCAAAATTAAAAGTGTCGCAGAAAACAATTCACAAAATTGGTTTTCGAAGGTTATACTGATATAATATTAAAATTCAAATTCTTCTAGTTCCTAGACGATTACATTGAATATTTAATGAATATATTTTGATGGAACAAATTTTAATCAGTTGAATAAATAGGTAGTGATCATTATTCAATCATCTTCTAATAACAAATTGTCAACATTGAAAATGCGACTGATTGAAAAATAAGACACGCTCATTGTGAGATGATCAATTTGAAAATGCATGAATACTCGTTTGGAGGATGGCATGTGGAAATGAAATGAAATGTTATTTTCAAGCTATATCTTCAGGATTGTGGAATGAAATTTCTGAGGATTCATAGTTGTATATGACGTGGATAGGTGACATTGAAACATTTTGCAAGGGTGATGATGAATGATGTGAGGTCACATCACTGTGCACCATCGAAAAACAAAATGTTGCATGAACAAAGAAATGAAATTCAGTTTTGGGGTAGAAGGGCAATTTAGACGGATATAGAACAAGAGGACAAGACATCGGTAATTCAGTAAACGGAATGGAAGAAAAAAAAAGATTTTAGGTTGAGGAAGAGAATTAAAGAAAAGGCCTCAGAGATTGGAGCAATCTAGGTACTGGGCATTGAGCTCGTTTTTTGGTTTTTCTACAAACCCAAATTATATTATTCTTTTGGAAGTTCCCACGGAGCCCAGAGAAGAAACATCTAGCCTTGAGCAACTTGCAACTTTTTTGAACTTTTAAAGAACGGTGAGAAACCTCAAACATTGGCTGCTGAAAATATGGGATGTAAACAAATTGGGATCATAAATTCCAAAATAGTTAAGAAATCAACGCGACTTCTAATTCACATTTCTAATCAATATAACGAATATTTTTAAGTGGAAAAATTGAATCGCTAACAAAGATTTCTTGAAAAAATTCACCTGGAAGTTGTCCAAGTGTGTTACATGTGAACAAATTTCAGAAACTTACAATTTGCATCTCCTCTTTTCGGTTGGTCGCTTTTGCAAAATAGTTTTTCGCCTTTCAGAAATCAAAATTAGCCCAAAAAGCGTTTTCAGCACACCGAGCAGATATTCCTATGTTCATAAAAAGAAGAAAACATTTTATTTCTTTCTTCTACCAGTAGCATTTTCTATTTTACTTTTTTGCTTCAAAATTAAACAATTTTTAGATGTATCATTATCACCACGTAATTGCGAAAAAAAAACACAAAGCTCCCCACTTCAGAAATATTGAAGAATATCTAGTTAACTGTGAACTTTAATTTTTTGAAAAAAAATTTCAATCAAAATGTTGTTTAAAGGGTGAAAATTCAAAGACAAGTTATGAAAGTCAGAATAAGGTTTAATCTTAAACTTTAAAGAGGAAACTAGAAAATTGAAATAAATTTCTACATGTTTTCAATCCAAATTTTATGAATGAATTTTCATGATTCATCTTGAAAATCCCCTAATATTTTTTAAAGTGAAAAACAGACTCATATTATCTTGTGAAATATTATTGCTATTTGATTTTCTCTATGAAATAACTGCATTTTTGAAGAAATTCAATTCTGATTGGATCCACTAAACTCATTCATTTTACCATTCCTTTTTTTTTTGAAATTTTGTGTATGTGTTCGTCCTTCTTCCTCTTATTCATTTGAATGGAAGCAGAATGAAAAGAAAAATGAAGCCCGAAGACCGGGAAACACATGCAAATGGTGAACAAATAAGAAAGAGATCAAATCTAGGGATAAAGTGGTTTTTTTGCAAAATTCGTCTTAAAATTTTGTAGACCATTATTAATTTAGATCCGAATATAAGAGTTCAAGTTGAGTAAAAAAGGTTATGTCGTAAAAAATGGAAGCAATCAAGGAGATTTGTCGGAAAAACGAGCGGACCTCCCCTCCTTCCTTCCTTGACTCAGATGTCTTGATGCTCGTTGAGCACTGGCTCAGGAGGGCAAAAAGTTTGAGGAGCCATTATGAGAAGTCGCCATATATCCTTTTTTACCCAGATTTGTCTCTGCTTTTATCATAAGTGTTGTTCGCTTTGTTGGAAGATTGAAGGATATCGGATAAAGTGAGAAGAATGATGGAAGGGTAAGAAGATGAAGAAAGAATGAAAGTAAGTAAGTCGCATGAAACAAACATGAGTTTTATTTACAACATCTATTCAGAATGATGAGAAGAACTGGGAAAAGCTTTTTGAGTTGAGATTCATATTACTTAATGGCAAACATTTATGGTTACTCAAGACAACAAATCGAATGGGGCTCATCATTAAAGTAAAAAAACATCTTCTCAATAATTTGATCAAGTTTCAATAATTCCATTAAGAACAAGTTGTTACTTCTTCAAGTAGAAGATCAACTACCCAGGGAGGATGCAATAACTATTTTTAATTTTAAATATACTTTTATATTCGTTTAATGAAATAGCGTGTTCTTGTCTATCCAACACATTTAACACATTTTCGAAACTTCAGAGTTTCGAAGAATGTAGACTTTCTTGCCAAAGACCTATGATTTTTTTTGAAGGAGCAACCACCGTATAACACAAATGGGTATACGAATTTTTAACGTTATTTTCATTACAGTTTCAAAAATCACTTTTTCTGTACCACGTTAATTGGTTTCCTCGCATCCTCTACTCCTCCTTCATTAAACCATACATATATTTTGAATTTGCAGGCAATTCAAGAAAGGAATGATTTTCTTCAAATAATTATATTGCCCCCGACTGTTTCCAATTGGAAAAGGACAATCCCTTAGTATCTTTAATGACGTGATAGTATAAATCACGTCACTGAAAGCTTCAAGCCCAAAATATGAAAAACGGGCGGTGCAAAAGTGAAAGTGTCGGCGCACTTTTCGGGTCATAATTTACACTCAATCTCTGGAGGAAACAGGGGAGGGCTCACCGCAAAAGGATAGGTTTTCTTTAAGAACAAAGAGCAATAAGGCTTCAGTTCACAAAAAAGAAGGAATGCGTTGGTGTTGGTGGTGATAAAGGGGAACAAAGAATTTCAATATCACTTGACACATTTTTTGCTGTTTCAAGAGGATAAGAAAGGGATAATGATCGAGAAACACGAAGAGGTGAGCACAGTGAAAACGCAAAAGATTGATGGATGAGTGACTGGTGGTGAGTGCAAAAACGACTGATATTTTTGAAATTCATGATGATCGGAAGATAAGAAAGATCGAAAGATTCGAATATTTCGAGGAAAATGAGAGATAAAAAGAGAAGGTGTCAAAGTCACCAATCACATCGGTTTGACAATTGGTCACAGTGGCGGTGGTTGTGAGTATAAGGGTCAGATTGATGAAAAGATTACTTAAAAATAGAATCTAGGAGCTTCTCCGTCAGATAAACATTCGGTAATAAGTTAGATGAGTTTAGGTCTCTTATAATTTAGCTTTCGATTCGAGAATGATTATCCATTTGTACTGGATATGAAAAAGCGTTATTACCACAAAATAAAAAAATAAAACAACTGAAAAAGTGTTCAAAATAATGAATTTCAAGCTACCTAAACATTTGGAGTATATTAACGAATTTGCTTTAATAAATCAGGTGCTGATTAAGTACATATCCCGACTTTGAGCTAAAAAGTAATTCAACAAACTTGCCGAACAGAATGAGAAAGTATTCCAAACCGGATTTTGGTTCGAAATTAAAAAAAAACTTCGAATATCAAGCTAAAATGCGTTCTCCGAAAAAAAACATGTCGTCATGGAAAACCAAAAAATTACATTTTTCCCGCAGCGAAGTGAGATATATTCCACTAAAAAATGAAAGCAACACAACATAGTGCATCTATTTATTCCCCTCATCAGCTTTGTCTCAAAATAAAGGGAGCACACGCATTTAATTATACCAATGATTATTAGATTTCAGTGCCTACATGTGCGAAGTAAAATCTAAATGAATAGATCTGAATAGAGGAATAAAAACCGAAAGTATCTGAAAAATAAAGATTTTATTCTCGCAGCTGTTGTCCTCATTCCTTCATTGTTTCAACCTACTTGATTACACTTTTTAGTGCACTCTCTCAGATTATATAGATTTTGTTTCACACTTTTGTGAGTTTCTTTCTAACTTTTCGCATTGTTGTATCATGTTTCAAAAGACAATAATAAGAAAGTTGAAACATTTCAATAAACACATTGATTTGAAAAACTAGCAACAACAAAATCAAATTTTTTTGATCTGGCAGAGTTGGATCTAAATAAATCTCTGTAAACTGTTGCTTTTACTCAACATTTTTTTGTAGGTTGTCTGCTATTGTCTGCTAGAATAAGTTAAATGTTAAAATGTTTAGTCTGCGACGTTGTCCAAAGAAAAATGCAAAAACATTATTTGAAGAATTAGAAACAAAAAGGTAGACTAATAAAATATTACTATGAATAGACATTCAAACATTTCAAAAATTTTAATGACCGGGATCCTGTTACCTACATAAGCTATTGGCAAAATAAAGTAGGAATTTTAAATGACCATAAGGGATTTAGTAGTAAAAAACCAAATATCGGTGTTCTTATAGGTTTGTGGAACATATTTCACTCGTTTCTTTTATTGCACTCTAAGTGAGATAACACTTTTTTCTTTACACATCACCCTCTCGTCAGTGATTTATTGCAAGTCAAGAGCTATTGCGTGTGATCATGTGCATCTTCAACAAAATAGTCATATAACTTTATGATTTTGAAACTGAACGTTCAATTGTTTAATATATGTAGTAAATTATTCCTTCAATTTGCCAATCAAATGCTCTTGAAGTTTTTGTTCCACGATTTTCCAAGCAATGCCATGAGATACAACAAATGGTAGAACTGTTGTTACGTCCTGGAAAAATAATTGTTGGGAAACAACGTTGAAATAACATTTACACAATGTCCAAGTTTTACTGTTTTGTGTGATCTGCATTAAAAAATTAGAATGAACTTGAAACAAATAATGCAAAATTTTTTAAAAAAAATTTTTATCTAAAAAATTGCCGTTGGTTTTTGCATAAATCAATATTAAAATTTTGATAACCAGCTTATATGTAGTAACTAAAAACAAGGCTTACCTTTCCTGCATATCGAAGAATTGCTAATCCTCCAGGGTGTTGGTTGAAATATGGAGTCATATTATAAACCTGAAGAAGACATTCATCATTAAATAATACCAAAATTCAGATGTTCAGAAATGTTCTAATTTTTCTATAATTTCATTCATTTCAAAATCAACAATAAAAGTTCAATTAAACGATAATTTGCAAACCATGGGATTTATGAAATATCCAATGGAATACTTTAAACTTCAATATTTTGTATTTTTAAAACCGCAAAAAGTACCTTGTCTCTGAACAAAAGCCACAGATCATCGTGAGTGCAATGTTGTTCCACTTGACTTCTTGTATATTCTTTCAGATTATCTTCAGTTTTTGCAGTCATTCTTCTACTCAAATCGAGAAAAGAAATAAAAGAGGATCAATGAATGGAGAGGTTGCTATGAGAGCACAAGTTGAGAATAAAAATACGTGAGAGAACGGAAGCGACGTCTGGTCTTGGCATCTTGGTTCAATGAATAATTCAGCGTATTTGAATTTGAGACGAGATAGCGTTTCCGTAAGAAGCCAAGTGCACATTTTTATTCATTTTATAAACGTGGTATGCTTTATTAGTCCTTTGGTTATAGCATAACCATCTATCAAGATCTCAGTAAGAAATTATGTAGTCCGACATGTTCAAATTTGAGAAATTTGAAAAATCTTTTTAACATGTGAAGAAGCATGGAAATTGTTTTCTAATGTAATAAAACACTAACTTTTAAAGGGGTTGAGAAAAAACCCGAATTTAAACAAATTTTACGAATTTTTGTGAGCATATGTTGAAGATATTAGAAAAAATTATGGAAAAACACTTCATTTTAGTTTACATACAATGAAAGGTAGTGCATACCCGTTTCTTTTCAAATTGATAACAGGTTCAAAATTAGTAAAAATTATTATTATTATTCATCCAGCACAATCCACAAGTATATGCACAATAGTAATGACGAGCTTGCATTGAGTAGAACGGATTAACACAAAAACCATTCCATGCATACGCGGCACAACTGTAAATTAGAAAAAAAAACGAATAAAAATTAGAAAAACCACATCCATGGCTTATTGTTATTTGAATTTGAGTAGGGGTAGTAATTTTTGTTTTTATTCGTGTACCAGTTATTGAAACTATTGTAATTATTATTGAAAAAGTTAGAGCCAAAAGGCGATGCATTATTATTATTACAATCGTGACATGTGAATTTACAATTACTCCTAATTTTTTTACTTCGACACATGCCGAAAAACTTGTAAAAGTCGCAGCTGAAAATGAGAGAACTTTTGAAAATATTTGGAATTTAAACTTACTTCGGATGTAAATCCTGGCAACTGTTAACAATCGGTGCAAATGTTGTGTATGTTGCTGAGACATCAACAGATGGAGTTACAGCACGATACTCAAGAACAGCTTTTGTACTAGCATATCGATTGAATAAAATTATTGGAACTAGTGAGCCAGTTGAACGATGCACAGTGTTTTGGTCTGCAGAAGAGCAGTACCTGGAAAAAATACTCGTACATATACATATGTTAAAGTTGAGGAAATGGTAGTTATTTCATTGTAGCAAAAATAATTTTCGAAATCTGTTTCTGAGAATGAAGTGTTCCCAAGGCCTCACCGACCAATACTGGGCAATTAATTGAAAGCCTATATGATATCATTAATTTTCAACAAATTTTGTTCAAAAAATCTATAATTTAATTGATAACTAACCTGTAACCTGTCAACTTCTGGTCCTTGTGAGTCTTTATTTCGACTCCTCCAAAAATGCATCCATCAATTGTAACAGTTGTTAATCCTGATATTCTAATCTCTACCGCTTGATTATCTGGTGCTTTCACCCAATAATTACACATTGTATGGTTATCACGAAGTGTTGGAAGTCCATCTCCAATTGTGTTTGTTAATGTTTGCCATGTAGTCGTGGCAGTTACACTGTCACCACATCCAGGAGGCTGGAAAGGTAAAGATGACCCATTTGATAAAGCAGTTCACAACTAACTCTTTGGTCACAAAGTATACCTCCGTATCCCGATGGACAAATGCAAATGGCACAGTTTCTGGGACTTGGAAAACCACCATTTTTGCATTGAGCAGAGGAGGCAGCCGGACAAAGCTCTGAATAAACGTATTTTTATTTTACATTTTGGAAATAAAACCTTTGCATTTGTAATGCTCATTCATCATGGAAATATCATAAAATCCAACAAAATCCGATCCCATAGTATCTTGATATTCAGTATCCCGTGCAATCATTGTTGCCTTGTCATTTGAAGAAGCACTCGTTGCACCATATTGCATAATTGATCCATAATCATAAGGCATTCCATAGTTGAAATTTGTGTTTGATGTTTCTTTGTCAAATTGTTCGACGTATGAAGGCTGTAACCAACCCATTGAAATTAAATTAAATTCCATTAAACTCTATAACTTACATCAATATTCGCATAGTTGATTGAAATATAATTATCTCTGTCGTATCTAGATTGTGTATGAAAGAATCCAAGAGCATGTCCCAACTCGTGAGCAGCTGTTCCAAACTAAATTTTTCATTTGTTTAGTCAGTAAACCGGTTGAATTCAAACCTCTTCACATCCCGTTCCAAGTGACAAATCCTGAACTCCACTGATTCTGCCAACATATGAGTAGCACCCCTGTCCCTTGAATACACGAATTCGATTGATAGCTTCAAACATCATTATTCAGATTTTTCTCAAAAATCTGCTGGCTTACCTGTGCTACTCTGCATTATATTGATGCAAGTTACATTCTGCCAGAACGCGACTGCCTGTTCGAACGCTTTCACAATTTTCGGCGCTGAACATTTTCAATATAGTCTTTCGACAAATTCTACCAGTCTTCCCATAAAAACAATTCGAAACTGAATGAAATCACTTACTTGCCGTTCTATCGTAGTAATAATAGACAGATGATCCCCATGTAGTAGATGGATAGTAACGGTCTCTAAAATAAAAATAAATGGGATCATAGAATATTCAATTACTCGTATCAAAAATTGTACCAACCTTGACAAGTTTAAAATTTTTGCACATATTTTTTATACTCACCGATAAGCTTGTCTTCTTGCTCGCGATGCTGTCGATACAGTAGTTTCATCGCGGGCTTCCAGGATAGTTGCAATTTGATCACTATCAATTTTCAGTTATTTTAAAATTCAAGTTGTTTATCAACTTACTCTGTCAAAACCATGTCACCCTGATACAAAATATCATTTAATCCAGCTGCTTTGTTTACCTGATGCAATGTGTCACCTTCCATTTTTACCCTGTCTCGAGGCTTCTCGCGTAGTGGTTTTTGCTGAAACTTCACATTTATAAACTTATGAAAAAAATTGAAAAGCTTACTTGTTCCGTTGCTCCATTTTCTTGATTTGTTCCCGCATTTTGATAGTTTCTGGCTGGCATTGCTTGTAGCTTTGCGGACCAATTTTGTCGAAGTGATTTGAGAGCATTTCTCATTCGAGATAAATTTGTTCTAGGAAACGTCTAAAAATTTAGAACTCTTCAAGTGGTAGAAATGTTTAAAAATAAACAAATACCTTTTCAAGTTCAGCATCACTTATTGCCGAAGAAGATATCGTATCAATATTCAGTTTATTTTGATTTAACGCCTGATTAACGTCAATCTGTGAAACCGCGAGATGCGTGAATAAACTATAAAATAACAGTTGCAATATCATGCTCTTTTGACTGTTCACCATCAAAATGACGGTTAAAAAACAGTCAGGTAGGACGGCGATGTCGTTGACGATAAAATAGTGATTCAATTCTGTATTGGCAAGTGATGTGAAAATGCGAAATAAAGCGGATTACAATCAAACCAGAAGGGAAAAGACTGTTTCAGTTGGGGGTGATGAACTTTCGAAACAGAGGTGAAAAACGGAGAAAAAGTTGAGTCACAAAATCTCTATGCAAATTTTTGCTAGAATTTTTTTTAGTGTCGAAAATTGGAAATTATCTGAAAATAACAGGTTGGGAAGGTTCTTGGAAGTTTGAATTTTCATCTGATTGTTCAAATAGGTCAGCAACGTGAACTCGTTAGTGCGGTGCCACCCCATGAAAAATTAAGCTTCAAGGAAATTGTTTTTTCTTGAAAAATACAGGCGTGCTACAAAGTTTCAAAATGTCAATGAATCTGTCAGCAATTAGTTGCAAATGTTGCTTAATTGAAAATGAATCAAATGAAAAAAAAACTACGGGAATTCGTCGAGTACAACTCATTCCACTTGGTCGAGGCATTTCTTCAATTGCCGTTCTCGAATGTCGTCAAAGTTCCGCTCCAAATTCTTCTTGGATCTTGTATGATAAATTAAGATTTGAAGCTTTCCTTGACATGGCATATGTTCAAAGTTTACAGACTAATGGTCGATAGACATCAAAAATAAAATCAGTTCCGTTTTGAGTTCGACTAGAGTGAAAATAAGGTCATCACAGTACATGTTCATAAAATCGTATTATTTTGTTCGTCCATATTGTTTCGAAAATCACCTGTTACAAAACCTAAAAGTTTCTTTTTCAAAATTAAATTTCAGTTGGTTTTTTTTAAATTTCACACCAACTTTTTTCTAATAACCAGTCAACAAATAAAAAAGTTTTGAAAAATTGAAAAGTAACCTATTTTAAAAACATATTTGCACGCGGATGTGAAGTTGATAGTTATCAGTTATTTCTTTGAGGAAATTTTCTTTTTCTTCTCCGACCCCCGGAATTTTTTTGAATCTAGGTTTGAACGGTAAAGCGTTTGCTGGTACTAAATTGTTTGTTTTTTTTCAAAATTTATTGTCATCATCCGCTTTCTTTAATCCCAGCACTATGACATTCAACATAAAATTTGTGTCCCAAAGCTGTAGGGTTTCAAAAATAAGTGATGTTTTCGTTTTGTATTTGTTTCAGATTGATGCGAAATATTTTATTGACTGGAACTAGACGAGGATTGTTGAGCAGAAGTTGTTGTAGATGGAGAAGCTACTGGCGGATAAACTGTTGTAATATCATTTGAGAAGACTGATTCACTTGATATTCCACGAAGACTTGAAGATTCTGGATCCTCGGGATCCTGAGAACAACATACTTTCAAAACGAACAAAGTGAATTTAAAACTCCTTACCAAAAAATTATCGCTAATCATCAACAGTGTATTTTTTCTTTCTTCTGCATCCCCATTTTCTCTTTCACATTTTCGACTATTCTTTGAGCAAAAAGAGACAATCATCGCGCAGGAAATGAGAAAAATGACTATAACACATATCATATTGGGAAATGAGTTTTTCAAACAATTGTTGCTCCTTTTCAAGTTCATACTTAGAACAGACACGTGAACTTGCGGATTGTTACCGGAAATTAATTTTTGGTTTATATTTATATATTCACAGTGCATTTTTCCAAAGAATTTCCACGGGAATACAATTTTGCTCATTAAACTTTCAAGTATTATAAAAAATTATGAACCGATTTTCAGTAGGAGTAATGTAACATGACAGTTAGCTGGAGTTCAGTCCAAAAACATTTTTATTAAGATCAACTTTCTGCAATTTTTTCCAAGTTTCTCCATTAATTTCCAAGTTTCCCCATTAAGCTCACAAAACTTCCTAATATTGTGTTCACACATTGAACCCGTTGTCCGAACAGCTGCCTCAAAATTATGAAACCATAGACAAACACGTGGGCAGGGAATTGTGAGTAACATGAAATTATAATGAAAATTATGCCATAACAAACTTTTATTCGTGACTAAATCTTCATACTTTTTTATTCTAAATGCTATCTTCCTAGTTCCTTGTTAAAACATTAGCCAGCAAAGCATGTGCCACTTTATTTTCCACCGAATATTTCTGCGTTTTGATGTTTGTTATTTGATTTCTTTTTAATTTTGGTTGTCAGAGTATTATGCATTGAATACGTTAAAATTATTTATCGCTGTAAGATCAGCTACAGAATCGTCAAAATTTGTTTATATTGTTCCAGAAGTAAACTATTTTTCAGATATCTCATTTTTTGTTTATGTTATCAAATTTGCTTTAAATACTCTGACACGTTCGTTTTCAGTTTGCTTTCAACTTAAAAACAATTTTGATTGGTTTTTTTGGTGAATAATTATTCCCAATTCTAAGAAATATATTGACTAAGACTGTTGAAATATTTTACTTTTCTCACGTCAGTAATATCTGGATGTGAGAACCTGTAGCAAACACTATACTAGAAATTTATAGCTTTATGAAGTTTGGACTGACTGTTGATCTCTTCAAATATAGATTTCCTTCAAAGATGGAGCCTTGTTAATGAAGAAATTGCTTGAAACATGCTTATATAAAGCCACAATGACCAAACATCATTGGTACAAAAATTAAGAAAAAAAGAAACTTTTTTTCGAAAATTGATTGAATCTCAGTGTTCTTCTAATTCTTATTTGAATTATCGCTCTGAATCTATATTTGTTGTGTTCTAACGGAAATTTATCAGCATTCTAATTAAATAACAAGAACAACTAGGAAGTCTAAATTTTGGAATCTCTGATCACAAATTATTGTGACCTGTTGTTCCCAAAACTTGTTTTCAGAAACAACTCCGATCTTGTAGAAGAGTTTGATTTTTGAACTCATGCTCTTCGTTTAGGATCTTAGGTTCCAGACTGATCTTCAAAAAACAACCAGGCAACGGAAATTATTGCAACTGGACTGTGATCGTTGTGAACTTTCAATTTTTGGCATTTCCCTTTTTTCTCAAAAGTACAAACGACGACTACCTTGTCACCCAGTAGTTATTAGTAGTACATGTCTACTTTTTCATTCCCATGCACAATCTTTTACGCTTTGAAAGGTTTCACAAAGAATCTAATCCATTTTTCTTTTACGTGTAATTAAGTATATGTGTATATGTACACACACACACACTCACTCAACACACAACTTCAATATATTTTGTTTCCCCTTCTCAAAATTTTCACTGGAATGAAGAAATAAGGCTGCTTGTGATAGCTGCGCCGCAGGTGGTGAGCCGAATCGAATCAGGCGGTAAGAGCGTGGAAAGAGGAGGTGAGCATAGCAACCAACAACTGGAGCTCTCGAAAGCTGACAGCACACCGAAGCACCGGCTGATTAGTGTATTCGCTGAGTCGAGTCTTCGTTGTTTCGCTATTTCCTTTCTCTTTTTCCATCGTCACCATTCTCTCAATGGCTTCCAGATCACTTTTTTTTTGTATTTTCTTCGATATTCCAGAACATTCTTTGAACTTTAAACGTATTTCAGATATATCTCAGAATGCCCATTCATAATGTTCCAACAACACTTCTTCTCTTGCTCGCAATAATCGGAGTCACACAATCTCTACGGTGTCATCTCATAGCCTACGGAAGTCTTACCGATCCAAACGGAATCACTACAGCCACATCACTCCAGGTAATTCATTTTTCCAGTTTAAAATTTTTAACGGTCCTTCGATTTCATTCCAAGTATTTTTCCAGGACTGTCCAATCGGTGCAAACTCCTGCGTCAAAACGATCGATTACTCGCAAAATCGTTTTTCAAAACAGTGTCAAATCGGAAACTGCACGGTACACATTTCCATTTAGTTATCACTTAAAATGTATCTTTGTTACAGACCCAACTAGGCGCAACCCAAGCTCCAGCAAACTGCTTCAACACAACTTCGGGATCATCAGTAATGGGTACTTGCTGTTGCTACGGAGACGGGTACGGGAAAAGATGACTAAAACTTTGAGCTTCTGACTTGCGAGGTTGATCACGCGGTTAAGGGGGATAGTACGAGAGGCGAAAGAAAATGGAAAGATTTCGAAATATTTCTCAGAGTTATAAAGTTTGAGTCAACTGCCAGGGGGACAGAAATAATTGCCGGTTGGTCACAGGTTGTTGAGCAGCTGAATTCAGATGAATTTGATTACAAAAATATTTGTTTATCAAACTGAAATTTGAGATGAATGAATGATAACGTTCTGTTTGGCAACACGGTATTAAAATAAACAATGATTTATGCATCTAATAATTATGTAAAAATTACCAATTTTAAAGATAATTTTATCCTTTTAACACAAACGTAACTCCTGGATCTAACATATTTCAATTGTCTCACTATTTCATTAGGTTATTTTTATTTATGCGCATTGGATTTTCTTTGTCTCGGGAGCATTCTGACTGGGGTGAAGTTCATGGAATTCAAACTCCTAGTACTTTCTTATAAACATCTAAACCTAGATTTATCATCAGTCTCATACCAGACTCACCAAAAATTTATTGACGTAATCACCAAATCTATGGGAATTTAAAACAGACACCGCGTCACACTGAGTTCATTTCCTAAACATATCACTTTTCAGATGTAACTCAAGTCCATCAATGCTTCCTCTGGGATCGTCAATCCTTGCAGTCATGATATCAATGTTTATATTTTCCTAATCTTCGCTTCCGCTTCATTATGCCACTGTTTTTTAATTCTTAGAATTTACCCACTATCTTCTAACTCCACCGTATGTACATAAATATCAAACAACAGTCATTTTCTAAAGCAAGAGTTCGTTAATATTGGAAATGAATCATAAATATGACTGATTCTGATTTCGATGAAACTAACTAACCGCTCATGCTTCTGATTTTTAGTCTGAATTAACCTGTGATACGATCTGACTCATCATCCTTGTTTTAATAATCATCATATCTCATATGATTTATATATTCTTTTTTTTTAATTAAAATATTAAACTAAAGCCAATTTCCTTGTAATATTTTGTCGCTTAAATTTTCAAATTCGTAATAAATCTAAATTTTGAGTGATTACTATTTTGCTGCGCCAGCAAGTTGGACGTTTGAAAATGAACTCACGGAGTTATATTAAAGGTTGCGAAAATTCAAAAATAACAGAAAACTCGAGAAAAATTAGAAAAGTCTGAAAAAATGAAAATGGCTGATGGATGAAAATGGGTTGGCACTGCTGCATATTTCATATTAAAAACTTATATACATGCATTTTCATATTTTGATGCTGATCAGTGTAACTCAGTCGAGCACACCGGATGGAATGATCTTCCTCTGGCAGGAAACCGTTTTTTTTAAATGAAAATCAATGAAACCAAGACTAAGTCCGTTTACTATTAGAAACATACGTTTGAAAGTTCTCTAAAAAATAGAGCTATTTTTTTATTTCTTGAACAAACCCTTAACTACAAATTGCTCAAGTATGTTTAATTATTTTACTATAAGAATTTTTATATTTAAAATATTATTTAAAAACTGATTGTCCAAAATTCGAAAATATAGAAAATTGTTTGAAACTGAAAAGTGAATCAGATATTTTTAAAAAGCATTGCACATAAACAAAACTTGGTATCCCTCCGTTGTGTTTTGCGATAATCAGGGTTTTAGCATATACATTACATAAATTTTCAAACAACTCCCTGATTTTTTACAAAACGTTTTAGAATAATTAGCATTGCATGGTAGAGCAGTTTTATGCTCTATGTTGTGCTTATTACTTACTTCCAGAAAGATGGCGCAATACAGCATGAAGATGTGGCAGCTTGCCAAGTTTGCTTGCATTTTAATATTTAACAACTTTTAGATAAAAAATCTAAAAAATGGTATAGTTCTACATAGTTTTGAAACCTCCAACTTACGGACTTACGGACTAACAGAAATTTTTGCTTTATAAAATGATTGAGAATATGAAACGCATTGATTTCTGAATGTACATTCAGTTGGAACAATTTTTGGTCAACTTCTGCTTGGAAATATTTTTGACATGAGACTGATCAAAAATTGCTTAAAAACTAGGTGTTAGAAACCATGCAAAAATGCCTAACATTAATTTTCTGAGATAGTTTTCAACAATCCAATGGCACGGTAATCGATGGGCAGCTAAATAGGTCATCAAAAATTCAGTTAGTCACCGACGGATCTGAATAACAAAAACGAAAAAAATTTCTCCGATTAGTCGCTGGTGGTTAAAATTCTTTTTATCGGGTTCTATCCTATGTAAAATAAGAAAAACATTTTACGAGCCTGAATGCCTTAATTTTCTAATGAAAATTCAAAATTCGTTTCACAGTTAATTTCAACGTCAGTGAGTGAAATTGGTAAATTTTAAAACCCGTAATAAAGGTGTGTGGCAAATCAACACTGACCATTTCCGTAAAGAGTCAATTTTTAAACCAAGAGTGAATGTATAAATGCGGAAAAATGTTTTGATTGGCATGGGAATATTTTTAAATTTATTTTCGTTTAAAAATTGGATTGCCATACCGAAATGTGATGCAGTTTTGTAGATTTGTTTTTAAAAAAACCTATTTGCCGCACACTGCTTCTCGATGAAGAGCTGATACTTTTTTTCAAAACAGTTGTACGGTCGGTTTTTGTCCCGCCAAAAATGAGTGTTCTTTTAGTTTGCGATGGCGCATAATTTTTCAGTGGATAGAATAAACTTATCGCGACGGAAAACCGTTCGCAATGTTATTTTCCCATTTTGAATTTCTTTATATATTTACATAATAGTAACTTTTCAATTGTTCCAAGAAAAATTGATTTCTCCAAAGAAATAAAAAGTATTTTGATGTTTTTTCTCTTCTGTTTTTACATTTTTTTCTAAATTCTTTTTTATTACGTTTGTTTTCCAGTGAATACCTGAAAGTGTTCAATTAAATTGAACTCCCAAAAGAACAACACTAAAAACACCTGCGTGATTTCGAAAACCGGAAAAATTGTTGACTAGACGAACAGGGAAACAAACACAACAAGATGACATCAAACATGGTTTAAAGTACTTGTTTTCAATATAAATGGTCTGTATGAAATCTCCAATTTAATATATCAAACCAAATTATTTAGTTATGTTGGCATGTAATAACTCAATATTGAATTAGGTGGCAAGTAAAACCAAATTTAAAGAAATTATTAACTTCTTGTTTTGAGAATTATCGTTTAATAGCTCAGTTGGTTGAATTCCAGTTGGTCATCCAGTTTTTTGCATGCACATACCACCTGATCCTTCTAGGGCTTCACTTATATCATTAACCACCAACGATTTGAAGAAAACACGTCTGGCATATCCATATTCGTATTAGCCATTGCCCGAAATCAAAAAATATCCAATCAACTTGTAAAGTTGCGCCGGCTCTTTTTTCCTGCATTTTCTAATTTACCCCTATATAGATTTCGTTTTTTTTTCTTACGAAACACTATACAACTGTTTTTATCATGTGATACATTGTCATAAAAGTCCCAAAAGTAGCTCTTCAGCTCCTCCCTTTGCTCATTTTTTCTCTACTTGGCTCCGCCCACTATCAGCTAACAAGTAAGCTCAGTGGCAGTAGACACTACAGTGATGAAGAGAACAGAGTACAACAGCACAGCGTCTCCTCCTCTTTTTCCATTTTCTCATTTAACTCTATTTTCTCTTCTTTTCTCCAACTTTTTTCGATTCCACCTGTCTCTTGTTTCGCATCGGTTGCCATTGTTACGGCGAGCTGCCACTCGAGCTCACTTTGCCCATGCCTTATCATATGATTGTAAATTGAGAGAGAAAGAGGGCCCATCGTCCATCGTGAGCTTTCACACTTTGTGCGCACACACTCACACCGGAAATTTCGGTGTCACACAGCAAATTGGAAACAAAGTGTCCGCCCATATCCTATCTCCGATTGAGCCTCTCTTTCTGATATTCATTCTCTCAGCCACTTGAAGGGCTTCTCACCTTTTCACTTTCAACCAGAAATATTTTTTTTATCTTCAGAATGCTTCGCCCAATCTTCATCACCCTTGCCATTGCCGTTTACACTGCATTTGCTCTACAGTGCCATGTAGTTCCAGCTGGAAACCTCTCCGTTCCAGATACCTCCCAGCGTCAGGTATAAAACTTATTTTTTTCATATTTAAAAATAGATATTTTTCCAATTTCAGGAGTGTGGTATCGGATCATTGACATGCGTCAAAGTTGTCGACTTCACCCGGGGAACCTATACCAAGCAATGCCAAACCATGAACTGCACAGTGAGTGATAAAAAAATTAGAAATCAAACATTCCGTCAGTTTCCCATGGTTACCATAGCTGCGTTTAACGCGAAGTTCTAGCTTCTCACCTGCTGGCACTGACAACAAGTATCACATGATCTTGCTCTCACCGTAGGGAATATATGTATGCGCGAGAGCTATTCTCATTAGCGAAAGCTAGAAGTCGTGGGAATATCTGGCAAACTAATATTAGATGTATAGTTGAAATGATACGAAAGTCTATTTTTCAGTTGAACGGAATGCAAAATGCCGCAGCCAACTGCCAGAACTCTTCAGCTTTCGGAGTCAATGGGGCCACTTGCTGCTGCTACGGAGATGGGTAATAATGAATAAAACTATGTGGATTGACCGAATAATAATTCCAATACATTTTCAGATGTAACTCTTCCCCGAAAACTGGAATTGTGTCAGCTGTTGGAATAACTCTCGGCTTCATCTCTCTAATGAAAATCATGACATAAAGTCGCATTGTCTAGGGAGATCGTTAATGTTTTCTTTTTCATTTTTTTGTCCAATTCCTCATAATCGTACCGTTCCCAAGTCTTCTCAAAAAATCTCATATTTTGCCATCAAATTTTTATCCAGTGATAGACATATGTTTTTATAATCATCCCGTTTGTAATGCTTCTCTGAACATAATTTATTCCAATGTAAAGTCCAATTAATAAATTCGAAAAAGAAAACAGAAATCAGAGAATTTGAGTCTTTTCTCCATCACATTTCAGAACAGCATATGAAAGTTCATTTGAGTGCTTCTTTGCTCCTTTAACAAAACGGCGAACTTCATCACATCTTGCGTCATCACGGATCTCAAAAAGAACTGCAAACTTTCCTCCGTGATCAATAATTGATTGTTTGATATTGTCAGATGGGTACCTAATATTCTCCTTTTTGGAATAATCATCAACCTGAAAATGATAATTTTTGTTCGTGGCCCAAAGCGGATACTCACAGCATCTTTCACAATTTTCAAATTGGAAGCATTCTTTTCCGGATCAAAAGATCTATTTGATACCAACTCCACAGTTATATTGACAATCGGCGGTGGCTCAAATCCACTTCCTTCTTCCGTCAAAAGTTGGTCGTCCAAAGCACAAAAGCCCTGAAAATATTTTTTCAAGACAGAAAATGAGAAAACCGTCATCTATTCACTCACCAAGCAGACTACAGAAGCAAATAGTAGTATATAGGATGTAATCATTTCTGATTTATCAGAAATTTTGTTCGCTTTTATAGAAGCGTGTTCTGTTTACTATTGATTTATGTGAATAGACAGATTCATGAATTTGATTTCACTTTCAGAGCAAATATTGGCTAGAGTAGAGAAGTCAATATATTTTCAATAAAAGTCCATTATTAGCATCTCGTAAGAAAGCCATGACTATACATCAAACTGGTAATGTTTATAAAAGATATGTTGAGTAAGAGCTTTTGGAGCATTGCAAAGGTATTTCATTTTTAAAAAATTTATTTAGAAACATTTTGCTAACTTTGAACCACATACATTTGCATTTTTTCTTTTGCTTCCAGGCAACTTTTTGAAACTTATTTGAAACGTGTTAACAGAATTTCCAAGATGTCAGAAAGATCAACGTTTTGACTTTGCCATCCCATACTGAATCTGCATAAACTAAATTAATTTGGAACAAAAAATGAAAGATTGGGACTGAATTATTAATATATTAGTTTTGAATCCTATATTATTTTAGCTTTCTTCCTTCCAGGCGATTTTTTTCGTTAGATATTTTTCTTCGTTTCTTGTCAATCAATTTTATATAAAATTAACAAAATCGCGACATGGTTTGAGGACGTTTAAAGAATTTGTTCCTGATTGGGATTGTAATACGTTAGCTCAAACACCAATTCCAAGAGCTCACTGATGTTGGCGGTCTTGATATGTGAACTGAACCAAGAAAACAAAAAGACATCACCTGTTCTTTAGATGAAAAAGGAAAAACACAAGATATATCTTACTATTAGTCGGGGTGATTTTAAATCAAGGTTGTTTAATAATCTGCATTTCATTTTCAAGATTTCAGAAAACTAAATGCCTGAAGAAGTTCAAGTCTGCAAAGAACCTGAAAAAAATCCATTTTTCATACTTCAAAACTCAAATACTTGTTTCGTTTAGAATTTTATCTCGATTCAAATCATAAAGTTTTCGATAAATATTCATAATCGGTGAATATTAATTTCTGAAGCATTCCCTGTAGGAAATAAGTCACAAAGTGGAAGTGTGATCAGTGCAAGTTTCAATTGAAATTTAAGATAAACATGACAACGCATTTGTGCATGTTCTTTGATATGAAATCTCATAATTTGGTTTTTTTTTTCGTTTTGGAAATCGATTTTCTCGCTGTGATCGTCATGAAGTCAAACAACCCGGATGTTTTAAAGATGCACTTTCTCCGAAAATTCCAGATTTTTTTCGGTTCCAAACCACGGTTTGAATTGTGAAAATGGTTTGTGCATGGCTTTTAAAAAATCAAACATTTCTCAACAGATAAGGCGTACCCAATCAACCTATCGATGAAATGCTCGCGATAAGGCGGTCATGCACGTGCTTATAAAACAACAGAGACAGTGTAGTTTTCAGTTAAAACTTTTAAATCAGCATTTACATCATCTTTTTTCTTGAAAAGGCAGTTGTAATGTCGTTGTATACTGTTGCTGATGGACTTCTTGGAACTCATGTTACCTGGGAAGATGTGCTGGAAGAAATGCAAAAGGCATTGGATACAACTGCCACTTTTGGAGATGACAAAACTGCCACAAATATCAGTGATATGAAGGTATTTGATTCACTTTGTACTTATAATATTCGACGTTCACATTTTAGGGATTCATGTCCAAAATAGCTCTGGTCGAACCAAAGTGGGTAGGGGCTTCTGAAAACGAGGAACTGCCTGAAAAGTTTGTGGTCAAGATTTCATCTCAACTTCCATTCATTGAAATGACCAAGCTTATGGATTTTTCTTCCGGTGATGAGTTTTGGGATGATGCAAAACTGAAAGGAATGGGAGAAGTTACAAGATTGCTTCATAATAGAGAAGTTGCCACGTACAAGATTTTGATGAGAGAAAAGCATCCAAAGATTCCATTCACGAAGGTGAATAAATTGATTTTACTTGAATTTTTACCTGAAAAACTTTAGGTTTACGCATCAAAGCCATTTGACGACGAGAATAAATTGAAGGCTTATTTGATTTCCGAATATTATCCAAATATTCATCATATTGGAATGCATGAAAGTATTCCAGCTGAAGATCTGATTCCAGTTATTCATGCAATTGCTGCATTTTCTGCGATTGGTATGAAATTAAGTGAAGAGGAGACAAAATATGCTCGCGGAGCCGACTTTTTGGATATTGTTTTTGGACAATTCATGGATGAGAAGTCAATTGAAAGAATGAATGTACTGCTTAAAGCGTCATTCCCAGAAGAGTATTTGGAGAAAGTTGAGGAAATGCTGAAAATCTACAAAGACTATTATTTCCAACCGCAAATGATCAAAAATTTCAAAAATACATGCCAATTCTTTGGTTATAAACCAGTTCTCACCCATTCTGATTTGTGGAGCTCAAACTTTTTGTGTACTCGAGATGGAGAAAAAGTTACATTGAAAGCGATTATTGATTTCCAGGTTAATTTAGATTTTTAGAAGCTTATTTCCAGATTTTTGAATTTCAGACAGTTTCAATCACAACTCCAGCACAAGACGTTGGCCGATTGTTTGCATCATGCTTATCAACAAAAGATAGAAGAGAAAAGGCAGATTTCTTGTTGGAAGAATACTACAATACATTTGTAAATGAACTTGATGGAATGGATGTTCCATATACATTCCAACAACTTAAAGATAGTTATCAAGTTTACTTCCCACTAATGACTACAATGGTTCTTCCTGGAATTGCACCAATGCTCCAACATTCAAATGTAACTGAAGAATACAAAGACTCTGTATGTTTAAATGTTCTACTTCTACGTACTTATTGAGAAAGAAAAAATTTCAGATGAAACAAGTGGCACTAGACAAAATGATTGGACTTCTTGAAGATGTTATCACAACTCACGAGAGCAATATTAAAAACTTCCCAAAATATTTTGAATTCTAAGTTCAGCAATAAACAAACTGTTTTAATAAAAGTTTTATTTGTATTGTTTTTTTTTCAATTATAATATGCATCTAAACTCGATCTTCTTCCTCTTCATCGTTCCCGATAGTCTTTGTTCTATTGACAATAAAATCCTCAAGAGGCTTGTTTTTTGTTTCAGGAATCAAAAACTGAAACGAAAAAAAAATTTTAATTAGAGAAAATTCGCTCAACTTACTCTGAAAAATATGAAATCAGCCAATCCGATGGCTAAAAGTATGGCGTATGGCAAAACTGGAAAGTCAATACCAGTGTACAAGTTCTGAAAATCAAGCGTTGGTTTTAAGTTTTTGATGGTCATATTTTTATTCAAGATTTCAGGCAGACTTAGTGTTGTTCTTCAGAATTCTGGTCTTAATTTTAAATCTATTCTACAGTTGTTTGAAATTTAAAAAAAATCACCAAGTGGAACACATGGGGAGCAAAAACAATTCCAAATCTTGAGCAAAGCTGAGCAGTTGAATATGAAATTGATCGAATTGCAGTTGGCATCAACTCATTTGAAGCAATACTTGCAACAATAATTGCTTGAGAAGTCATAGCACACGATAACAATACTCCTATTCTGATCAGCACAGAAAATGTTGCAGTTGTATCGGTTAAACAAAATGCAATAATTGCAACAATTATGGAAATAGTAACCACGCTACAAATTCCATGACACATTTTTCTGTCAAATTTCTCAAATTTGTAATCCAAGAGTCCACTGAACAAGCTGAATGAGTAACGTAGAAGTCCAATGAGAATAGAGTTCATGTATATTGAACCAGCGACAGCTCCCAGATTGAACATAATTGAATAATTAATTAATGTAGTTGCAAAACTAAGAAATTAACATGAGCACAAACCCAGAAACATTTTTCAAACTCACAATGTAAATGCAATGACAAAAGTACCCGTCATGATTTCTTTCGTTTTGAAAAGATGCCAAAATGAATGTTGTTTTCCAACTTCTGTATTTCCATCAGCAACTTGTTTGTCATGTTCATTTTCCAAAAAGTTTTCAAGTTCAGTTTCATTCAATGATTTTGCTGCAGGAACTCCATCGAATTTTTCAATGGCGAGAAACACCTTTTTAGCATGAGAAATTTGTCCTTTTTGCATCAACCATCGAGGACTTTCGTGGAGAAAACTGGAAAATTTTCAATTATTAATTGTTTCAGTTTGACTTTGAATGACTCAAGTGATCTCACAAACTTGTATGGTTCGAGGAGTTCTAGTTCGCAATCTATAAGAAAAGTTCAAACTCCACAGTATATTCAAAATGGTTTAGAGAGAAGTAGTGTCTAGTTTTTGTTGGAAAAAATACAGTATCAAATTCAATAACAACAAAACACATTCCGGTCAGAAGTGGTTTTGCTCAATAGTGAACCTCTCTGTTGGACATTTTCCATAACTTATATGTGACCAAAAGTTACCAAATTTGGTTAAAACTTTGTTTTTTCAAAATAATTTCAACTCATGGAAGAAAACTTACGCCAACATTATAATTGCTGGAACTGTCAGAAATGAGATAACTAAAGCCAATCGATCCCATTGTTGGAAGAAGAATGCAAGAATTCCCAGGAGAATCACATTTGGAGAATAACTAATTAATGTAGAAATATAGCCTCTTGTGCGTTTTGGAATGTTTTCTATCATATACACAACTGAGATTCTGAAACAAATTTGAGATTAAGCCAACGGAATTCAAGTCTTACGTGCTCTGTCCACCATTGAAAAAACAAAGAATTGTTCGAAAAATTGTAAACTTTTTGAAATCAGCTGACAACGCTGACATTATCCCAAAAATGAAACACATGCAGAGACAAAACATCATTGGTGTTTTTCTACCATATTGATCCCCGATTTGTCCAAACACAACACATCCCAACATAACTCCGAGCATTTGTATCGATGTTCCCAACTTTTCCAGTTTTGCATCCTCACACAACAATTTGAACTTAAATACTGAGATTTTTTAATTCAGGTAATTTTGTTTTTAACCTAACCTGTTCGGTAATTCCATAAAATTGTCTTTCGAAAGTCATTTCTTTCTGCTCTTTACAGTAACTGTAATGTAAACATGCTTCTTCGTTTGAAGAAAATGTCATATTGCCACACGATTTTATAGTTGGAGCCGCTCCTGGAAATAATTCATTTGCTTTTAAAAAAAAATTTTTTGGAGCTATACCTGCATAAACCATAAGCATGGTATTTGATAATTGTGATAACATGGCGACTTCTACAAAAATACATAGTAAAATTGAATATCTTCCCATTTTAAGAAGATCATCGCTGTGAACTGTATTATACATTGTACCGGTATTTGTTTCTGAAAAATGATCGATTAGTAGAATTCAAAAATAATCGATATATTTGCAACAGACTCTCAAGAATTTGCAAGCTTTCTTCGTTGTCGCATTTTTCCGTTTTCTGAGATGATGTCATTTTATTGGTAGCCAACGGTTTTTGGCTGGGCAACTTCGAGGAAATACTGGACTAGTATAATATGATGGGCAGTTGAAGAGAGAGAGAGAAAAATTATAGTTGCAGAGAGAACTGTTCAATGGGATTATTATAATGTTAAACACTAGAGATAGCACACCGCCATGTTATCTTTGAAATGTGTTTTTATGAGTGCTCGATAAATTCAAGAAAGAATGCCGATGGGTTTGTGTGCATACGTATATAAGAAATGGATACACTCTCGGTTATCATTGATTTTTAATTGTTTGACTTGCCCTTGCAACAGTTTCCAAATGTTTTATTTTTTATTGAAGTTTGAGAAAAGAAATTGAGATATCTCTGGGTGCTTTTGTGTTTTGACCTGTCTAAATATTTGAGTAAAGTTTATTTATTTATAACCCTACAAAAAAAGACAGACAAAAATCGAAGATCTTAAACAAAATTTCGATTATAAATATATTAAGCATCATTTTATTTTTAAAAGTATCTGGTTAGACATACAGAGTTTTTTTTTTAATTTTCTGAAAATAAGATGCTTTTGAATTTTTTATTTCTAAAACGTTTTGTCAAAACTTTAAAAAATAACCTGAAATTTATTTTTCCTAGCGATTGTTTTTGTACTTTTTTGCTAATTTTTTAATTTTGGTATTTAACCTGTTCCTTTAGAAATCCTAAATTCTAGTATAGAGCATTTATATAAATTTTCCAAAATCTTTCGGGGAAATCCTTTTTTATTTAATTTGCAATGTCTCCTCTTACAACTTCAAAGAACAATCAATCTCACTCTCACATGATTCAATTCCTAGAAAATGTTCATTTTGTCAGGCTACCCCAAATCAATTTTGTCATTCTCACGGAACAAGTAAGATGATGATTATGATGGAATATATCAGATGATCATCCAAATTATGAACATTGAACAAACGTCAAAGTTGAAATTTATGAGAGTTGAATTGATTTATTTTTTATAAAATGAGATTCTTAACTTTGAAACCAGCATAAAATTTAACACGTATTCTTCCGTCTTCGTCGCTTCACAACTACAAATTTATCGACTAGATGCTCTTCAAGATTGTAGAATTTTGATGGTTCACTCCGCTCTACGTCCTCTGATGGTTCTACATCATCATGCTCATCAACATCTTTACCATCCAGATTTTCGATTTCTCCATATCTCAAGTCAAGAAGATTGTCTTTCAGCTGATCAACACGTCTCCAATAACCTACATGTGGCCCTGAAATACTTCAATTGAATAACAATATTCCTGATTATTCACTCACATTCCCAACCGTGGTTAGATGCTTTATACTCTTTCTGCAGAATTGAAACAAAGTTTTTTGGAGCTCTCAAGAAATTATATGCAGCCAGTGGTTCTGAAGATCCTTCGCTAACTTCTTCTTCTTCCTTGACAGGCTTTCTATTTGCCTCCATGAAATGAGAAAATCTTTGTCCAAACACTGAATCGATAGTTTTGTGTTTGTAAGCATCATCTTTGCTTAATTCATGAACATCTTTAATTCGGAAATATTCTGAGAATCGTTCTGGATTTGATCCGTAGCTCCAATTAGGCCAGTACCAACTTCTAAGATTAACTCTCTCAATGAGAAGAACTTTCCAACCATCATTCAGCTTTTGAGCTCTGTCCAAAAGTTCTAAACCAATTGCATCTTCAGCTTCCCATCGACGTTTTTTGTTCAAAGAGTACATAATGAATGGTGACATATCAATATCTTCCTGTGCTTTGAATTTCAGATTTTCTTCAGATTCTACATGTATCGTCTTCATTACAGCTGCTTCTTTCTTCAAATGTGACAGGCAGAGCTCAGCAACGGAGTTTCTAACTCGATCTTTCTCAGCCGACGGTCTTCCATGTTTGCTCCTGAAAAAGATCGAATAATTTTTCCACATAAATATAAAGATAACAATAATCTCAAACATTAAAAATAGGAAAACATTAGTTAGGAAACGCTAAAAAATTTCACTTGATATTTACAGGTTATTTTTAAAGTTTCATGTATTGTTTAAAATTAAAAGTTTTATTATATTCGCCAATAAAACTAAAACTTAATTATATACATTCGATAAATTAAAACCATACCAGAAATATGTGTCGTCCATTAGTCTGAGATGAGCCGTGAAAACTGAGACCTTCTCACCGCAACAGCCGCCTTTTTATTCACTCGTTGCGGAATATTTCGCAATCGGTCAAGATTCAATCGACTATTTGTTTAGTTCAAGGAATCACGTCGTGGAAAATCATTTTGATAATACAAATATGACTAACACTGAACATTTAAAAAAAGTTCAGAAGGTCAGATTTGGCACGTGGTCACAGTTTTGATCAGAGAAAATGACATTGAATGTACATAACTTGATAATGCCTGGAACTTGCGCTCAAATAAATTCCGTTTTTAAAAGAGATGAAACCTGATAACACGCTTAAAGTTATGAAATTGAATTCCACGTTGGGTCAGAGATATTCACACTTATTGGATGACAATCGACAATAAAAAAAAGGAATTTGAAACACCCAATGTTATTTACATTATCGTACCTCTAGCTGCTTATAACTTCATGATAGCTCTCAGAAGTTATATAACCATTCTACGAAGTAAATTTAAAAATTGCAACGTCGGATGATATTGTGAGCTTATTTTCAAATGAACTTGATTCGTAATTATCTGTTACTTAGGGCTCGACATTGGCTATTCAAGACGTGTTGATCAAATGAATGACAACCTCCTAGGATTGAGATATGGAGGAATTGAAGATTTGAATGGTACAGATGGTGGTAAGCAGATAGATGCATTTCCATCAAAGAACGTAGAGCAACATGAGCAATGAAAATTCTATAATCTATAAGAACATCTAGCCGATAAATTTGTAATTGCCGAGCGGCGAAGACAGAAGAATAATTGTAAAACTTCAAACCGTATTTTAAAATATGATTTTTTTACAATAAATTCAGTGTGCCCCAGAGATATGTTGAAGTACCAGAGAAAAATTCGAAACCTTATTATTTTCATTAAAAAGTAAAAAATTTAAAATTAAAACTAAAGGCATCTGAATAAAAGTTAGTAAAAAATCACCAGAAAACTTCTCAACCTTTTTGGGAGGAAAATAAAAATTGACAATAAGTCGAGAACACTTTTACTTTTTTTAATTTCAATGTTCTAAAATGTTTCGAAAGGCAATATTATTGAACTCGAGTATCTGTGTAAACAGATAGATTTAAAAAATTAGTTCACAAAATACAAATTTTAGCTTGCAAAAATGCAACTTCAATTATGTTATGTTATGTTAGGATTATGTTAGGATTGACTTCCCTTGTTTCAATTTCACATTAAAAAAAATCAAATTCACATTGTTATTCATTTGTTATTCAACAATGTTAAATAATGTTATTCAAAACAAACTTCCGGTCATCTGATATCTCTTCCGTTCGTTTTCTGTACTCTGGCACATTTCGGGGCAGAAGTTCTGGATCACATTAGCTTCCCGTGTTGTTCACATGATTATATTGCCCTTTGCATCCTAGTATCGTCCCGTTGTATGTTGATCGATATAACATTCTATTTTAGACAAAAAATGAAGAAAATGAAGAGACAATCTCTCTATCTTTCCATTTCTGTTCTATGAGACTGATCTTCATGTCGTAAAACTGTCACCGCGAATCGTGAAATTTCATAAATCACACAATGTATGCACCGCCGTTCTCTTCATTTTTTGCTAGTACAACAGATAGAACAAGTTCTATCAGGAGACAGTATTATTCTAGATCGTTGTTCAATTTTCTACGAAATAGTTATCATCATGCTTATCTTCTTAATACCTTATCATTTGAGCTCTTCATTTTTTGGTCATCATTTTTCCACCTATCTGTATCTCCGAATCTCAACGTCATCCCGTATTGGTGCACACAGTGTATGTTGTACATCTCGAAAACAGCCCGCTTGCCTCTCTACACAAACTATTGCATCACATTTGATCTAAGTCTCTCCACTTTTCACAGTCTCTACAATTTTTAGAAGAGACAGAGACGACTGCAGAGAAACCTCCTTCGACCTGCTGTTTCTCCATCTCCCTGTCAGAGGAGATTGTTGCTGGTATTTTCATTTCATTTGATATCATTATCAGTAGTTTCCTTCTTTTAATTTTTCTTTGGAAAAGTGAAATTTTAAGCTATTATGAGGGCAAAAGCGTGGTTATATACCGTGTTCCGATTGCGAAATATTGCGCACTCGGATTCTGTATGACGTCAGCGAGAGGGTCTTCTGGCACACTGCCAACCTTTCATGTGTCCCTCGTGTTCCATATTCTTCTGCCAAAGACTATAGATTGCTCTCCTATTTGTATTAAATGAGATTAGATACCATTTTGTTTTGAGGTTATTCATTTACATCAGCTGGTTACTGTACATTCCATTAACACTTTCATATGCTCATTTTTTCATAACAAAAATGTTTAATGTTTCAGAAATAAATAAGATACAGTTTAACTTAGTTCAGCTAAATGTGTCGGTTAAGTTTATTCACACCTTTCCTCGTTCTTTAACTATCCTTCTGGATTCTGGAAATCCATACTAACTTAACTTCCGTAGACAAGTCACCAGCCTGACATCAACATTGATTCACCTTCTATAACTACGTGCGAAACAAACGTCCATTTTTTGTCATCGTTTACAGCATTCGTTTTATCTATGGTTTCCTTTATTTGAACTTCCTTCACTCACTTCATTCCCTTACATAAATTGTTCAGGTTCAACTCAACTTCTGTCGCTCGTCGCTTTTTTGCGCTCTTTGCCGTTACAGCTCTCAAGTCAACTTCCACAACTCTTCAAAAACTTCAATCGGTAATACCAATATATTAACATGGATTTATCTTTTTTGCATAAAGTTATTTTTATTTCAGAAAATGTCCTTGTTCACCGTTCAACCAAACGCGTTCATGTCTGCTGAAGAAACTGCTCCACCTCCGCCGCCGTGCATATCGCCCGAAGGTTTTAAATCTTTTATTTTGGAGCTTCAAAAAGTCACTTAACTTCAGAATGCAACGCTACCGTAAATGAGTGGGGAGTTTGGCCGGCTGAGTTCTTCACCGACCCGGCTCACGACCAAACCATCACCTGCTCCGCTTCGGCTGCCGTAAGTATTTACCGTAGTTTTCAAAAATAAGTATAATCTCGAATAAAAAAATCAATAATTTTATTGAGAGTTGCAATTTTCTTTCAAAGATCCATAGCATAAATTAAGATATCTTTGCTAACAATAAGGTACCACGAATGTAATGAACTTGATTAAAATGTATGCATTGTACCTTGTTGCTATGAAAATTATTTAACATGTTGGCTAGAGTTCCAATATACCAATAAAACTTGAACAACGAATCAAAACTATTCCGAATATCTGAAATTTACAGGAAATCGAGTCTAGAGTTCGCTGTGGCAAATCGCCGGTTAATCGTAACTGCACCGCGCTTGTCCCCGACAGCAAGTGTGTTTTTAAGTGGGCCTTCGCCACCACCGCCGCCGCTACCGCTTGCTCCTGCACATGCTGTCTTCTCGGAACCGACCAATGTGAAATGGTATGTGAATCTGTCTGAAAAGGACTGAAAAGCGCATAGTTCATGTTATGAACTATCACTTCGTCAAAAAGGTGTATCAATCATAATTTGATCTTCTTCCCAAGGGTGGTCTGTAATGGACACGCCTTCCGAAAGTCAACATATAAAGTTGCTGAAATTATGTAGACTTGTCCTTTTCAGGATTAAAAGTAGTAAATATGTCTAGACATTTTGGAATCATTTGTATAAGAATGTTTAGGTGAAAAACGGATTTATGGGATAATTGAAACAAGTTTTCATTTTCAGCGTTCCTCTTCCTCCATGTCATCCGGAATGTCAATTTCCATCGGGTCCAGTTCAATCGACGACTCCGGGTCGTATCTTCTCGGAGATCAACAGCATGATCATGGATGCTTCGAGACCTCGCATGGTACCTCCGTGCAGTATTTTGTTGAATTCTCCGACGTCGTCGTCTAACGAGGATAAGCATAACCTCTTCAACTATCAACACCATCAACATAATCATCAAACTTACTCTTCCCCAATCAGTCAGCCAATTTTCGATCATGCCTCGCCATCACTCTACACCTCCGAACATTCCGAATACTCACCAGCAGAAATATACTCTCCAAATTCTGCATCTTCATCTCTTCCATCTACATCCCCATTCCCATATACCACATCCCCATTCACCGCCACTGAGGAAATCTATCCTGATATTCCGTTCATTGATTCTATGATTGCTGAAGTTCGCCAAGAAATAATCAACGAAGATATTCCAGTTCCATCTCCATCAACATCTTCAGATATCTCTTCGGTGAGCAGGAAGTCATCAGCTTCATCTTCTTCTTCACTTCGAGACGTCTTTGTTTCTCCCGGACAAACTCTTGTTATCCGAGGTGACGATGGTCAAGAATATAAAGTAAGAATTCGAAACTAACTTTAATTTTTTACTTAAAAAATTTCCAGGTCATTGTCGAACGTGTTGAAGGAAGTGAAGCTCATGCCACTCCAGCTTTGACGAAAAGAAAATTATCAGACGATAGTGATATTGCCCCAAAAAGAGCCCGAGCACCACCTGTCTCACTAGTCAATTTGTCGGATGAAGAGGTGAGACTTTTTGATTCTCATTCCGAAAATAGAAGAGTAGGTGGACAATGAATAAGTAAAAAGTTTTGAAGGTTGTGTAAAAATGATTTCATCTGACAATCCACAGGTGTCGATGTATCTAAACTCGATTGAAAATATAATTTAAATGTTGTTTTTGGTTGGCAATTTCAGAGTTATCAATATGAAAAAGCTTAAACTTCAATTTTCAGATCGCTGAGCGAAAGAAACAACAAAACCGTGCAGCTGCACTCCGATACCGTCAAAAACTTCGTGAAAGCCGTGTAATGTCAGTTTCAGTGAAGGAGACACTCACTCAACGAAATGCTTACCTTCGTGATGAAGCTGAGCGTCTTTCCAAAGAGTGCGAAGTCATCCGTCGGCTAATTTTCGACAAACTTGGCAAAAACGCTCCTCTCTTTTAAATTAGTATCTCCTCAACGTTTTTTATTTCTCCTTTTCCTCCCTAAAACCTTCTAGTTTCTTGGTCTTCTGGAAATCCCTGTGGTGCTCAGTTGAAAGCTGAAAATTAACAAAAACACACTTGCACACACACACACACTCGTTCTCGAAATTGAATTCGATGACTGAAAAAAAACCTTCTGTGATTTGATTGAGCGAGATTCGGTGGGTCCTCAAGGGAGGTCACTCCTGTGTTTGTGTTCATGTGCATGTTTTTATGTTTTTTTTTGCAGTTTTCAACTGTTGGTGACGAATGAGCGTGGGGGTTTTTATTACTTTATTCTGTATGCTCATTTCACAAAATAACGTTCAATGTATCTCTATCATCTTTTTTTTTCCGAAAATATAACCAAATTCTTCCCCATTCCCCTCTCTCGAAAGTAACAAATCCACTTGTCTGTATTATTGGCTGATTGATCTTTTTTATTATTATCCATATAATCATAAAAACTGAACAAAAATTAAAAATCAAATAAATATTATAATAAAAACAATATTCTTTAAGCTTTTTTTCGATAAAGAATGGATGATAGAAACAATATTCAACTATGAAACTTTTTCATTAAAAGTGTTAATCGCATTTCGAAATTAGTCAATCACGTAACCTATTTTGAGGATTTCTATAAATTTGTATTGAATTCTTATTAACGAAGAGTGTAACTGATTCATAAAAATAAATAATTTTTGTATGAGTAGTTTCAGCTTTATCACATAGTTGTCAATAGCGTGTGAGGCAATTTCAAAACTACGGCATCAATTGAATGAAGATCATTACTCTAAACATTTTTTCAAATTTCGAATTACAGGAATATTAGAAACATATGGGTCACTCGACAATTTGATTATCTTCTATGATTTTCAAATTTTAATTACGGATTTAGATACGGATCGCTTCAAATTACATCTGCAGATTACTTTTGTAAGCTTTTTCAAAATATGATGAATGTTCCAGAAAATATTTCTCGACGTTAGAAGTAAAAATATTAATATTTTGAACTCATAGTTCCTTTATTTGCATAGAAAAATAATTCCAAACTTCTCAAAATCTATGATGATGTTGTTCCTTGAGTGCGAATATTTTCTCATCCGAGAAGTTCTTCTTCTAATTTACATGTTTTATGTACGCAGGTTCACTTTCTAACCTTGTCAAGAAGAACCAAAAAAAAGTGAATAAGCAATAACCCTCGGGGCATCTTCTTTTTTTGAGACTCGCATAGTCAATCTTTTTATCGTAGCCGTAGTTTCTTCTGTTTCTGAATCACATTTCCGACCGTATTCATTTCCTCAATTGTCTTCTCCATCTTTTTCCCACGTCATCTATTTTCGTACTCTTGATTTTGTTCTGAGTGATAATGAAGATGCACATATGTTGTTTTATTTGATTTCCAGAAAAAGCAGCTAGAATGGAAGACGAGAAGAGACAAAAAGTACGAAAAAGATTGACGAGGATGTAATGAAACTTTGGTCCTTTTGTTTGTCTCGGTGCACATTTTTGGCATTGATTCATTCGCTTGATTAACAACGCTTTCATTCTTTTTTCCTTTATTTCTAACTTCTAGGTATCTTATTTGCGTGTCAAATGTATGAGTCACAAAGAGGTTTTTCATTCGTTTAAAATCGATTTCTGAAACCGAAATGAAACCAGCCGAGCTCAAGTTTAGCACTGTTTTTCAATATTCAGTCCAAGTTAGTTGATCCAATTCTACAGAAACCTATAATTCTTCAGTAGAATGCGCACTCGGCAAAATGATCCTCCTGGAGCTGGAATTGGATTTTTAAATTACAGATCGGAATTTTCTGAACTATAAAGTGAATTTCTTAACTTTTTTATTCTGAGATTAAAGTTACTTTCGGCACTCGGCACGGCTAGTTGGTCCAATTCTACAAAAAATCTATAATTCTTCTGTAGAATGCGTAGGTTTTGATTTTCGATGTAATACCTCTCCAAAAAGACTCTAAATTTATCATCTCATTTACATCTTATTCATATTCAACTTTCATCCATTTGCAGTTTTTATTTTTCAGACTATATGCAGGTGAAACCGAAAAAAGTGTAGCTTCCTCGTTCTTCTTCATGCAGGATCTAAATTTTCAAAACTATATTATTTGTTTCCATCTATATTAATTTATTTTTAGCAAAACATTAACTTTTCGAAGCTGAAGCTGTCAACGCCAGGAACAGACGCCTAGAAAATTGAAGGCGGAGCTCTGGATTTGAGGGAAAAAAGATTGATGTCACTTCAGTCGTATCCCAATCTGACACGGTTGTAGAGAAATAAGGGATCTCTTCTTTCATTTCAATTTGATTCTGAATTGGAGATAGATAGAAACACGTCATATGACCCCAATCAATCCTTAACGTTCGAATATATATTTGGTTAGATCCTCATCTCCCAAAATGTATATTTTCCTATTAGTTTACTTTTCATGCATTTCCAAAATAAAGTAATATCCCTTCGGACCACACAAACTGAAATTTTTCACTCTGTATCAAGTTCTTCTTTTTCTTTCTGTTCTGAACGTTTTATTTTTCTCAAGCAAGAACTGATGCCCATTCACAAAAGTAAAAATAGTCATTAAAAATGTGTATGTTAAAGTAGTTAGTGTTCTTTTTTTTCTGTTTATCCTTTTGGTTCTCAGAATTACCTTAAACAATATACATATATTGAAATCAAATAGTCTGTAAAAACAAGTAGAATATAAAATGATGCATATCTTGTTTAAAAGGGATTTATCCTTCAACTGAAATTTTTAGACTATAATTCAATTTAGAGTGTGGGTGAGAGGGCTACAACGTGTTTCTTTTGTTTTTTTTTTTTACTTCACCAAGATTTTAGGACACTTGGATGATGTGTGCAGAATTGTTTAGCTAATCAATATATGATGTTTTTGAGTTTTTGAAACCATAAGAAAATATATTGAGCTCTTTAAAACAGCATTGCAGCAGCAACAACTAGTACATATATCATTTTACAACATTGATGCATTTTTCTTCAGCTCTTCGATCAACTTTTGCAAGATCTACATATCTGTAAAATCAACTGTTCCTTTGTGCTTCTGTTTTTTCTCATTTTTTTTAGAAATCTTAATATACGGAGGCATTTTCAGGGAGTAGAGAACGTCGACGGACGGGTTTAAATTTAAAATATCTAGTTATGTCCTGAAGTCAGCAAAGACAAATACATATAGTTTTTCAAAATAATTTTTTCTGATACATTTGAATCTTTGAGCTTTTGAACTTGAATAACTGAATAGCCAAACTATCTCCCTTTTTGAAAACTCATTTAAAGTTTAAAACTCAAACGTTCACTCTATTTTCTACCCTTTTAATTAGCTCTTCTAAGAATCAAGTGAATAATTATTGAAGCAGTCAGTATAAAATAAATCGAAGAAAAAATATTTATCTCCCGAACTGCAATCTTCACGAAATTCCTAGCGTGTCAAGAGCAGATTTTCCAAATGAGAAAACGGAAGAAATTTTGAATTATCTCATCGTTGCACTTCCTTTATCACCTCTTGAAATACGTCACAGACATTGTGGTCTCATTAGTTCTGTCATGCTAATTAAAATATTTCACAAAGTCATTCATTCTAAGAAGTCACAACTAATATTCGAGCTTCATATTTTTCATTTTCTAGAAGCGCAGGTGCGTCTGAATCTAAAAGAACTATATAAATTCTGATTCTTGTTAGATTCAGTTCTGAAAATTTTTCTAACTGAATCTAATATGGTCAGAGAATTCACCTTGTGCTGTAGAATTCTTAATTCAAAAATGCCGATAAAAATGCAGATAATAATGCAGATAAAATTATTAATAGCTGTTTCGCTAGAATTACAAACTTTTTGATCTGTTTTTTTTTGTTTTGGCAACCTATATATTGACTGCTTTTTTTTTCATTTCTTCTTCATAATTAAGTTTTCATGCGAAAAAAAACTAGATATAGTATGCCGACTTGGGAAGTAAAACAATATGTTCGGATTTACTATATCATGTATATACCCTACTTATTAAATCTAAATAAATAATCATTACGCTTTCTTCTTTTGGAAATTGTATTGAAAATATTCTGCAACATTTTCGAACGAATACAAATATTTCTCACAGAGTACGTAACGCATTCATAAGAATACTTACGTCATCCGATTCTGCAAGTTCTGCTCTACGACTAGACTTGTACCACCCAAATATTATTTTGATGCATATCTACTAATTGGCATAGTTAACAAAAATGTCATTGCCTTCACATATTCGACTCTTGAAACTCCGCCTCTTATCATCTGTTTTCCAAGTGTGAATATTCAAAAAAAAGAGCTACGATTAGTTTTTGATTGAATCCTTTCTCCTTTTCATCTTTTAAAACATCTCAAGTTGATTTCAATTCTCTTCTATATTTATCCTTCTTCAGGTACCCCTAAAACGTCCGCTTGGCACGTCCGCTTTTACACAGTCAGAAAATGCAAAGAACAATGATTGCTGCTCTTTTCCTTACCATCCTTGCCATTTCAGATATTGGTTTGTTTATTATTCATTCAGAAAGAATGTAAACGTTGAAATATCTTCAGTGAATGGTGCTCCACAAGCCCCAACATCATGTGCAATTGACGAACGTGCTCAGATTCCATGTGTGTGCTGCAAGAAGGACTGTTGGTATTCAATCGCAGCGGTTAGTTCTTTATTTTTACGCGGCGTAAAACTATTGAAATAAACTTCTGATGCGACGTTGCTAACTGTGTTAATGCGTGTTTCCTACCCCTTTCGAACTGATTTGTTTTCATAAACTATTTTCCTAAATTGAATTTTTAGTATATAGGCGAAAATTTCAGGCTGCCACACATGAGCTTGGACATATGCCAGGAGAAGCGGGAGAACGTGAAGCAATGGCAACTTTGAAGCTTATCCGTGCCTGCATGATCTCTGAATGCTCTGGAATCTGCTCTGCATCACCATTCTGAACATCGTCTCTAGTAATTTATTGATTCTTGACTCTGATTCTCACTCACGCCTTCCATTTCCTTCTCATCACATCTCCTCCAAACACCATAACTAGATCTCATAGCTCTCTAAAAACACGTGCTGGACTTTAAATTTTCCTTACAGAATTATTGTTTCATTGTGAAAAGCAAAACTTGGTTTGTTCTAACTTTTCTAACTTTGAGAATTTAAAAAAACGCTCTCCATCACTTTTGAGTTCGGTATATGGCAATACGTCCGGAATAAAGTTATACACTCGTCGAAAATAAAGTCGTGATGTTGTTGTTGTTGACGAAGAAAATGTTGTTGTTTCGAAATGTATAATGCAGAAAAAATTGATCATAAAAGGGAATAGAAAATAATCAAAACATTAAACCTCAATGAAAAGTTCTACTGTTTTTGTAAAAAAGGTTGCGAATTTTTTCCGCTTTAGATCTGTTTTATTCTAACAAATGAACAGTTTTCAAAAGTTTTCAAAAATAACTGCTGCTCATGGAATTGCTCAGTACTCTGCAAAACATTTTTGTATAAAGACTTATCAAGACTTATCAAGACCAATTTTTGATAGATCATCTACTATGTAGATGAAATGCACGTTTCATGTAGCTACGGCACTTTTTTGCTTAAAAAGCTCTTTTATCAAAAACTTTAAAATTTCAACAGCAATTAACAAGTAATGAGATTTATCTGAAAAGGGGAAAATATTCAAAGCTGTGAAGCTTCTGAAGAACTTGAAAGCAAAATTTCTGAACATCTGCAAAGTATTCCAATGTGTCTTCATAAGTTGTCTTTCTGTGGTTTCTGTCAAAAAATAATAACCTCGATAATATTTCCTAAATTCTCTCATCTCAATCCTCATGGTCAATAAAAAATAAGTACATGCAATCCTTAGCCTATTTTAATGTTTACGTTATTCTCTCCATTTACGACATTTCGGTTCTTTTTTCCGTTATCTTCACCTCAATTTTATCCATAAAACAAGTGCGATGACAAACCGAATTGATACATTTTTATAGGCGACGTTCCGCCTTTCGCTTTTCACACAAAACTTCTGTTTCCCGAAAATCTTTTGCATATAAACCGGGACTGGACGGCACTTCTTGCATTAACAAATTTGGGTCTTCTTTTCTTTACTTCAACAAATACGTATAAAATCACGCGCACGGGATTACCACATCCATTACTATCTTTACTATTTCTTTTAACATTCTTAGGAAATGTATTTAACAACTTCGGATCAAATATTGATAGGCTCACTGGCTGCTTCATGCATCACATTTTTGATTTCTCTCTCAGTTATTGCTCTTATTCTTCGAGATGTCACTTCACTTTTTGGAGAGTTAGAAGTGGAAATGTCCAGTTTAAAGGTACGCAAAATGATTGTGTTTTAGTCGAAACTTGTTTTTCAGTATGACACAAATTCCGCATGGTCCGATATGTTACATTTTCGCTCTGAAATTACACAAATTGATCGAATTCGAAGAGATATTATGCAGCAAAAGGCAGATTATAGTGGATATCAAGCACAAGTGATAGTTTCAGATTTTGCAAACGATGGATCTGGAGAGTTTCCAGACGAAACACTTGAACTTCAGAGAACCGAGCCAATGATGCCAAGTTTCGGCCCAATTTGCTCATGTTTTACGCTACAATCATGCCCCTCTGGACCTGCTGGTCCACTTGGTGACCAGGGAATTGATGGAATTGATGGAATTGATGGTGTAGATGGATATGATGGATTTGATGCTTATCCAAGTCCTCCAGCAGTAAGTGAAGCTTTTAAATTTTTATTTTCACGATCTATCATTTAGAAACACTCAAAGGCTCCATTCACTTGTCCCCGTGGTCCACCAGGAGACATAGGATCAGATGGTCCACGTGGTAAAAGAGGTCTTCGTGGACCACGGGGTCGCCCTGGTAGACCAGGAATTAATGGAAATCCAGGATTCCCAGGAGATATGGGTGCACCTGGTCAACCAGGAGTAGATGGAATAGTTGGTGAACGAGGTGTTAATGGTATTGATGGAGTGACATATATTCCACGGCAAGGTGTGAAAGGGGCAATGGGGCAACCAGGAAATGAGGGTCAACCTGGAAAGAAAGGAAGGCCTGGTCTACCAGGAACTGAAGGAATCAGAGGATACGAAGGAATGAGTGGATTAAGAGGAATTGAAGGTGTTGGCGGGCCACCAGGACCACCTGGACCACAAGGAACAATAGGAGGAGATGCGGCGGTGAGAATATTAAAGACAATTCAAATATTTATAACAGCTCTTAGAAAAATCCAGATTTGCTTTTGAAACGTTCATATAGTTTTTGAAGAAAATAATTTGAAAAAGATAGAACGTTCTTTGTTCTCACCTGTTTATTTTTAGATAACTGAAAAAAAAACAGCCTGGCACTACACTTTGTGTAGATGAAAACATGTCTTCCTTTGATTTCCAAAAATTTTTTATGGAATTTCAATTGAAACTGTATTATGTCAGATACAGAACTAATATTGACATTTTAAAAAAACTTGAATGTTCGAGTCATTAGCATACATTATTTTTCAAAATTCTTAACTTTGCATAACATTCTATGTGATCTCAAACACTAAAAAAAACGAAAATCAATTCTTCTTGCTCTTCCCAAACAATTCGATTAGTACATGCCTCTGAACTTGAGTCAGGCACGTGTGAAGTAGTACATCGCCTGTAAAATAATCACGAGTGACAAATTTTTAATTGCCACGCTTACATTGTTTACACAAGACGTTATCGTTTTAAATATCTTGTTTTTGCAGCAAAAACTAAGATCTTTAATTTCTTATTTCAGTATTGTCAATGTCCAAACCGTGGTGACAATAAAGTAGAGGAACTCGTCGGTCGCGGCTCTGGAGAGTCTCCGTTGTTTCGTTGATCTTTATTTGTAGTGTGCTTTGATCTAATAAACTTAACTAATGAATTGGTTGACCTATTTCAACATCACGTGGCCATGTGACTTATCTTCTTTCTTTCGAATAAAAAATTCAAAATGTTTCAGCTAGATCGAGTGCAATGGCGTGATAAGTTCGGGGCATCACATGCCCCGACCCTGTGTTTCTTTTCATTTTCCTTCTGTTGCGTTTCGTTTATTTCCCATCGGGTTGTTTGACGTCTGCATCTCTTCGTCTCCCATCCCCTCTACCAAACATTGTGTCATTCGTTCTCCTCCTCATTCACTACTTTGGTCCTCTCACCCAGGCTTTTCTATCCCTCTTCCTTCTTCATTTTCTAGTGTCTCAGTGTGTTCTCTGGTTTATCAAAAAATGCCTCGCCAACGACGTCAAGGAATTGTGTATGATGTTCGCGAGCAAGGAACTGCTCGTCTGATTTTCGATGAAAATCGGACCAAATTTGATGTAAGTAGCAAATAAGATTCAATAAAACATTTTGATCTCTGAAACTAAAATAATGTGGTGTTTAGGGAGTCCTCGAGACGATTTCTGGTGAGACAATGTTGGTCCGTGGCCGTGTGACGTCACCGACTGATCTGGCAAGCACCTCGGCAACCACTGATGGAAGTATCGTAATGGATATAGATGTTGGTGAGTTTTGATACTAATCTAACAAGTTTGAATAGAGATAAACAAGTTTATTTCAGTGGATGGCGAGGAAGGGTCTGCATTTCATGTGACTGGTGTCAAGGTTCTTGTCGATGAGCATTATGCGGCAATCGATTCGACAGCCATCAAGTTTGAAGCACTTGATCGTTTGATTGGCATGAAGTTAGTTTTTGACAAATTAATTTCAAAACAATACCTTTATGGTGAAAACGAGATAGTTACACCACTATTAAACTGATCAGTATCGATGCCATCGGTATCCCAAAAATACTTCTCATTAAAGAAGGAGTAACTTCAATGGGGATTTGGTTGGGATAGTAAAAAAAAACATACTAAAATAATCAAAATACTTCAATCGTTTTTATAATTTTCAAAGTTTTGATAAATTGCCAAAATTTCTAAAAATATTCTTTTTGAGTAAATATGGCCATTGTTGCAGAATCGAACTTTTGGAATACTTTGATTATAAAGAGTAAATCAGATCCGTTATGAGCGGTTATTTTTTGTTCGGTATTTCAGTTTCTTTCATTTTTTGGAGTCTTATCATAGTTGTCTGGCTTTCAATCATATTTTTTTAATCATAACTCAAAATCTAGAAAATCCAAGAGCAAAGTTTTACTGCAAAATTTAACATTGAAAAGAAAAATTGGATACCTAGGTTGCCAAATCTATCGGCAAATATCAAATATCAAAAGTTTTTGAAAAGGTGGCCCCAAATCATAATTTCAACTTTCAGAGCAGCAGTCGAAATTCAACAACACATCAGTCCAGAAATTGCCTATGATTCAAAAGAAGTTTTTATTGGGAAAATGCAAATTCATCTTCTGACTTCGCATCGCCCATCTCCGTCGTCTCGCCGTGAATCTGTTTGTGCTGAGAACAACGATATCAAGATTCTTGAGGTGTCCGATGACTTTTTGGCTTAGATTTTCAATTTTTTAAAAATTCGGGTTGTCCTGTTTTCAATGCTCATTCCCCCTAAATTGTTAGTTTCCACCGGATAGCTGTTTTATTTTCGTCTTTCTTTTTATACTAATTCTGCTTTTTCAACAAACACTTTTGAACTTGTTAAATATAAAATTTTATTGCCCAGCCAGAAAAAAAATCACAAATTTCAAATTATGCAGTCATTCCACAGAGGACTCCAGCTTGAGGAAGTGAGCAACTGAAAAATACTAATTTGGAAATTAAGACGTAAATATTGCTCACTCTTTGTCATCAATAGGTGCATCTCCTTCATGAACATTCATCACAACGCAGTCTTCTGGAGCATTGTTACTCATAATTCCTTCTGGAGCAGAAATAGTCTTATCCCATTGAGTGAACAGATATGATCCATCAGTCAGTTGATCATCCCATTCAAAACTCTGAATATAAAATGTTTTAATAGTTGCAACTGTGTATATGAAATTCTCTTCACAAACTTACAACTGGAAAATGCATTTGATTTTCAATAAACGTTACTCATCAATTTTTTGGCAAGAGCATAATCCAATATTTCATAATGTTATTCAGTCAACTTACATTCAGACCACTCTTGCATTTGTCATCAGTCTTTAATTGAGCTTCGGTTTTGTAACACCACGACTTCCGACGAGCTCCGACCCACATGAATGAAGCACCCTGTTTAATAACCAGCCTTGATTTCACTGAAAATCACCAAATGTGACCAACTTTAAAAATTATTATAATTTCCTACTTTTCACCCAGTTGTGTTCTTCTTTGTTTTCGATTCCATGAATTCTTGAGTTGTACTGCTTACGGCAAATATTCTGAGCTTCCAGATAAGTGGCATTTTGATTTATGATTTTAAGGCAAATACGGACACCTGGTGGTCGAATGAAAGTTTTCCATCCTGGTGGACATTTTCCTTGCCCTAAAATAAGAGGGTTTACTTGTATACAATATCCAGTTGGGATGTCACTTACAAAGGTTACATTTTGGTACTTGTGTTTTTACTTCTTGAGCTGCGTTTTGAGCTTGAGAGTAGTAGAAGAGTGTCCCAAGGACGAGAAGAACTGAAAAGGAATGAACCATTTCTAAGAATGAGTGTGAATTTTAGAAGTCGAGTGAGAGTATTTATACAATGTACCGCGAGAATAAAATTGTTAATTACTTGTTTATGAGCACCCATGTAGATGTGAGTTATGGGTGTTTTATGATTAACCACGTCAGTTTTACGATGATTCATCGCTTACAAGAAATGGTTTTGATTTTGACAGTACGGAACATTAAAAATATAATAATATGTACACATATCATGTATCTCCAAAAAAATACCGTCCAAAAAGTTCAGTATTACCTGGATAGTCTGTATTTAAATCCAGGAAATTTAATTTTTTTCAAAAATGGGTTCCAATTGTTCTCCTAGAGTATAAAAATTGAGAAAGTCTGGAAAAGTTGATTTCAAATGTCGAAAAAGGACAAAAATTGCGTTGTGATTACTAAAAATTGCACCCACCGAAAAGTCGAACACCATGAAGGAAATTTTTTGCTAATGATCTACGAAGAATACGTGAGGAAAAGATCTAAAAATAAACAGTCAAGCTGATCATAACATGTTAAATCAAATACCTACAAAGCTACAAACTGTCGTAATCAAAGTCCAATCATTTGTTACAAGCATTTTATGGATTCTTATCATATTCAGTTTTTTTGGTTTTCACTGATAACAATCCTAGTTCTTACTTATTCTTTTTCTTTTTTTCTAATTTGTTCTGAATATCTGTTAATTTACAGACCAAAAAGATGGAAGAAATGTTAAATTTAGTGAAAGATCATGCGTCTCCAATTTTATTCGGTTCTGTAAGATTTCAAGACATGAATCGTGAAAAGCAAATGGAAGCGTTGAGTTAGTTGGTTATTTGATATTTATTAAAATTTTCTCTATTGTTCCAGAAGATTTAACATTTCGTTTAATATTCGTCGTTTTATTACCTTACATTTCAACTATGGCATGTTCATTTGGAGTGTCAGTGTAAGTTAATTAATCCTGAAATACATGATTAAAAATTAAGTTCAGCGGTCTTGGAATCCTAATCAATGAGGCTATGGCAAAACTATTCAGCTCGTATGGTATGTTTTACGTAAATTATATAGTTTTGGCAGTTTTTGGCAAAATTGTGACTTTTGATTTTGCATTAAAAACATGAGAGCATTTAAAATTCACAGATAGTTATGAAGTTCATATTTATTTAAAATAAATGCAATTATTTATTTTAAGAATCATTCAAAGTACTCCGCCGTGGAATAGTTCTTCTCAGTATGTCCTCCACATTGGCATCCTCCTTAATTATGTCATTAAACTACATCATCACTCCAGTCTATAATTTCATATTTTTCATTATTGGATTAAAATGATTATTATAAAATTATGTTTCTTTGAACTTCGAAACTTCGAAATAAGCATATGTACAATTTAATCGTCTTTATTATAGATGGCATAATCATGTCACCGACAATCAAAGTACTAAATGTCTTCAATTTCACAATGAACAAAGGTTAATATTCATTATTTTCCATTTTCTTGATTATTTGCATCATTCAAAAGTTATTTATAAGGCATGAAAAATTATATAATTTCACTGATAATATTTCCAACTTTTTAATTTGCCTGTGGCTTCTTTGAATTTTTCTGAAATGCCGTCAGTCTGGAGCAAACTTAGCGATTTTTGGACGTGGTTTCTGTGGGGTAAAAGGACGTATAGCGACTTGGATGCAGAAAAGAAAAAGGAAGCAAGACGTGAGAATTTAGAAGAAAATTTCAAATTTTGTAGTGCTGTAACTACGACACATGTGTTTATAGCTTTTCAAAATACTTATGAAATATTGTTCGCACCCTTGTAATCAGAGATGAAATTCAATTAAAATCGGAAATATTACATGTCGGGAGCCTAAATAAGTGAAATAATACTGTAGAATGTAGATGTACCCGCAAGGAAGAAATATCTAGTACAAACGAAAAAATGTCGTGTAAGTAGTGTTAATTTAGGAATAGCATAAAGTACCGTAGACGCTATATTAGTTATAGACAGGATTATAGACTTCAATTTCTACAAATAATTAACCTATATTGTAATATTTGGCACAGCTATGACTGAGATCGTGGCGAGACCCACACCCACTAAGAAAAACAGTGTGTGCCTTTAAAGTGAGGATACGATCATTTGTAATAAATTATTTTACTTCATATTATATGAAATTTAATTTTAGATGACCTCTATTGTCGTCTATTTGTCATTTCCAATTCAGTTTACTTTGTGACTTTGTATGCTACATTTTTGCTGAGTATGTGAGTCGATACTAGTAGCAATATAATCCAACAAATAATTTATTTTGTTTCAGGAAAACTGCTACATTGACAGAAATCGGTTTAAATAAAATTGTTCCAGAAGGAGGCAATGGCGTTATTTCTATTGATCAATACCTTATATAATTACAGATATTTGGAAAAGGCGAGTTGGGAGATGCTGCTTTGGAATATATGCAGTACTCCACCTCATTACAATGAGCACTGGAATGATATTTATAGTTGCTCCATTTTACAAATTTGGCTTTACTAGAACATTAGAATTGCTACGATATTTTTTTGGCTTATAAATTTGATAACGAAGCAATGCAATAAATTAATTTATTTTGATTATTAAGTAAATCATTCGTATTAAAATACCCGAATAGAGAGGAAAAAACACAGATCATAAAAATCACTTAAGTTCGTTGAGCTTTTCAAAATATGTTTCGATACCACGTCGAATTTCGTTCAAATTGATATCCATCATATGAGCATATAGGCAGAATGCAATGATAGCCAAAAGAATCGCCCGATGAATTTTCCGCCCCCATTGTGACTTTTTGACGACCGGTGCCAACCAAAGTGTTGAATAAAGTTGAATTGGTCCGAAGACTAGAGCAAAAGCGGTGGCAACGAAACAAATCACATTGAATGGCATTGAGAAATCGGGGACTGGTAGAAGGACCAAGATGGCATTCGAATGAATTGTGTATGTTGAGGTGCTCTTTTGAATGTAGACACTTGCTGCTGGAATATGCATTCCATGATTTGCATCTGGTGGGTATTGTTCTAGTCTGAAAATTTGATTTGTTACAATATAGTAAATGTATCATAACTCACCTCAAAAGTTGCTTATCAAATGGAATAGTAAGTTCACAAGTCTGTCCTGCAGAAAGTTTCATTTTGTACTGTAGTAGTGTAGGCGCCTCCAAGCTTTTGCTATTCTTGAAGATCTTCTCAATACGGGGAACACCATTTTTATCACATTTCCAGTTGATTTTACTGTAACGTAAATGAACATAATATGGAATAATTTGTGATACATGAATTTCCGAAGCTGATTCGTCATTTGTAATGTGTACAGTCAAAACTCCATGTTTCTGCTCGAATCCTCCCTGAGAAGACCACGCTTTCACAACTGATTGTTTCATCGAAATATCAGTTATTGGAATATATAATTCGAATGGTTCTTCTCCATTGATTGTTGTTAGATTTTTCACATCAGTCGTGGTTATCTCTCCAGTAGTACCAATAACATGTATTTTACTACTACGAGCAACTTTACATTGCGATCCGAGTTTTCGTTCGAACACATCAGCCAGAGACCAGTGACGTTGAGTTTTTTGAGACGGGTTACGCATAACAACAGATACTCCTACTTCCATTTTCGAGTTGCATTGATCTTTGTCACATTGTTGCTCCACAACGAGATGGGATGAATGATACACCGAGTTGTATAGTTTGGATGGATGAAGCAATGTACTGATACCATTCTGAATTATTTTGTATTAAAAAATGACTGATTTTTGAGCTTATTCACCTCTTTACAAGCTAATAGCTTCCGGAGTCTGGTCAAGTTTTCAGTACATGTAGTCTCACCACTCAGAACACCATATCTTTTATGAACACTTGTTTCTCCTCCATGGTTTTTGAGAACTATAAATTCTGGGCTCGTGATAACATTGATATGTGATATAGATGTACATAGAACTCCATTTAAAGCTTCTACCAAAAATTTCATTCGTTCATCGGCATCTTCTTGTTGGTCAGCTTCAAATTCTGCAAAAACTTGAGCTCCAGTTGGAGAAGACGGTTGAGGTGGAAGTCCCCATCCAATTAAATTCCAACGTCCGTGAGCCATCGTTACAGTCAATTTTCGAACTGAATAACGAGAGAGAAGTTCTTGAATAATACGTGGGAATGTTAGATAATCGCCAGATTCTACAAAAATAAGTGTTTTATAAAAATCATAATTCCATAATCCAACCTGTTTTCCTGTTGAATTCTCTCTCGGAATTAAACCTAAAATCAACACGTAGCTCGTTTTTACTAACTGGAGATAATGTCAATTTTTCATCGAAATTCTCGCTAAGCCCATGGCATGATGAAAGTATTGATAACAGCAGATAAGAAGTTAGTATCCGCATTCCTATAAATTACTATTGGTATTTAGTAATCAACAGTGTTAGATATAAATAACTCGAATGAGACGAAATGTTAGATTGCTGAAATCTAAAATCATGTTGAAAACAAAAAATAAATTGAAAGTGTTTATGAAAGTGTGTGTGCTTGAGGAAAAAGAGATCTAGGTTTGGCGAACGGAAAAGGCAGAATTGGAAGCAAATAAACTTTTTTTTTAACTAAAACGACTAGGACAATAAGGAAAATACACTCGTTTCATCATAAGCAGGTACATAATATTCAACTGAAACAGAACACAACGAAAATGATTGATGAAGAAAGTAGAATAAAATTATTTCTATTCCATAAACCGATTTGGATAGAAGAGAAGTCCCTCAATGGAGTCGTCGCGGCAGATTAGACCCGATTCTTCAGCTGCTAGTAACCTGGAAATTGTTTTTATTAATTACTGCATTAACAGGAAGTCACAACGTACCTTTCTCTAGCTAAAATCACAGTTATTCCTAGAGATTCTGCTAATTCATTTGCAGATGCTCTTTCTAACTTCGATACAAATTCTAATGTCTGTCCTACAGTACTATCCATAGATGCTGATTTGAGTTGAACAACGAGTACTCCAGAAGGGAATCGATGTAATTCCAAAGGTGAGTTGATGCGACTTAGTGCCCCGCATGCATTCATAACGTCTTCTGGTGATAATAATTCCATACCACGAGCTCGATTTATTCTACAGTACACTTCTGGTAGTGCACACATTCCCCCGTTTTCTTTGATATGTTCATAAAGTACATCCGATATTTCTTTGGCGAGTTTCTGGAAATATTCGGAATCTGATCCAACGAATGTCGATTTTGTGACAGGATCAGAAACTCCCAGCGAAAGAAGATAAGATTTGAATGCAATCGTCTCATCCTCGCTAATTTCTCCTTTTCGAGATCGAACCTTCTCCGAAATACTTTTCGACAGTGCGACCATTTCACGTGCGGTTTCCATAAGTTTTGACATATCGTCGAATGCCTGTGTGATTGTTTCGTGCGTTTTTTGATGATTTTCAGCGAGTCTTCTTTCAATACCAGAGATTCCGACAGATCGAAGATTACTACTCGCGCGAGACTGAAAACAATTTGGTTTTTAAAGATTATAAACGACAGGAAAACCCACACCGCTTGAGCTGGAACCGGAACTTGATCGTTGCCACGTTTTTCTTCTGACAGCGTCTTCGTATTTTTTGAAGAACTGAAAAATCATAGATTTATTGCTGCTCATTTCAATAACTCTATCATATTAAGTCTTTGAAATTTTTGGTTAAATGTTTAAAAAATCTTCAAAGATAATATTTTTTTAAAAACTTACGTCGTCTTCTCCTCCGTGTCGAAAAACTAATCGAAGTGTTTCATAATGACTCGAATTGACTGGACCAATATTCCCGGCTTTTGGTTTTTCAAGTTTCACAACAATTTTTCCACCTTTACTGAACATGGATTTGTGATGTTTTTCCATTGAAATGACAAGGGAATGATGAAGAACAAGTCGACGATCTGGATCCGATGAGTCTGCCCAAATAATACGTTGCATTGTTAGGGAAGCTGTTCCTTGCTCGAAATTGGTCTGTAATTATTATTGTTAATTCTAAAAGTATATTTTTAATACTGATTTTTGTTAATAATTAACGAAATTGTGACATGTTTTTTATATAACACAAAAAATTACCCATTTCTCTTCAATATGTTTTATATATAATTATTTTTACCTGTTTCAAATCACCCTCGTATATTCCGACATGTCCAGCCTGACAAAGTAGTTCTTCTGTACTCTCGCCAGGAGTATACCACGACAATCGGTTCATCGGAGTTTGCTGAAAAAGGAAATATCAATACTAAACACCGAGTCGATAGATAAAAAATGACGTGTTCAGCAAGTGGAGTGTACAAAGACGAATGTGGAAAAGTGTGCTTTTGTCTCGATAGGGCGCAATTGTACAACGATTATTTACCGACCAAAATCGAGATTCGGGCGTAGGCGAAGTAATGGAAGATCGGTTCCTGATTAGGGAAAATTGAAAATTATGATTGATGGACGTTACTCCTATTCGGAAAAACGCCCGCCATTCAGAGGGGGTAACCATTTTTCTGAATTAACAAATCTTTCAAAACATGCAAAACCAGTGTTCTAAACGAAAATTATCATATTTATTTAGACATTATTTTACGTCATTAAATAAATAAATATAACTAAAACATTTTTTTTTGAAAAATAAATTAATTCAAAGTTTCGATGAGAGGTTTTCGAAATTTTGAACGTGTTGATTTTTCTTCAATTATTTCCATTTTAATCTGACCCTCGGGGTCGGTGGTTTTTGCTACAAGACTGTAATTCTTATTGGACATTTTTGGAGTGACTTCTAGAAAACGAACAACGGCAATGGTGAGATTGGTTACGGGTAAAGATCGATAAGAAAAGAGGAGTGGGTGAATTGAAAAAAAGAGGAAGGGTGGAGTAAGAAGAGTAAAAAAAATGAATTCAAACTTTTAGTTTGAAGCAAAATAGCCGACGAGAAGCGGTGGCAGCGGCTGTCGCGGGAGCTCAGAAAAGAAGCAAAGTGTCTACGTCTCATCAATTCATGCACTATTCGAGGGTCCCCTAGGCTTGCAGCACATACTCAACGACAAAAAAACGAGGGAAATTGATTTAGGTGGCACAATGACACGAAAGAAGAGCACACACAGACACACGCGAAGAGGGGAGAAGCATGGAAAAGGACCATTGGAAGAGATGGAAAGGTGGAGGAGGAGGGCGGGGAAAAGAAAGATAAAGAAAAGTTGGAGGAACTGGAGACCTTGAAGGAAGTGAAAGAGGAGGCTCTTCACTCTGGGCCGGCTCTTCCAACTCTTTCCTTTTCACTCTATTTCAGTTGAATTGAAAGTGAAACGAAAGACTATGAGACGCAGGTGGTAAAAGATAACTTTGAGCGTTCTTTGTGCACTTGGAAACATCGAAAACAATGACGAACAGATGTAAGTGACGTAGTCAAATTTATATGGTACAAATTGAATCAAAATAGTAACAAGCAAATTGCAATTAGTCTTGAGCAGCAGCAGTCAGTGCTTTTGCTTTCCATTCTTCTTTTTCATTTTTACTCAGTGCGCGGAACGTTTGAATGCAGAACTTTGAAAAATCAGCATTATCGCCATCAAAGTCAAACTCAAGGCTGCTTTTCGACTCCGTCAGCCACATCTCGTACGGACTCACACTGAAAATTTGATTTTTTTTTTGAAATAATAAATGAACCTTCTGAAAATTGTGACAATTCCTACCTTTTTTTCGCGGGCTCTTCGATTGGACAAAGTGTTTCTGCTTCATTTTCTTTTCCTTTCTGACCAAGATCCGAATTTTTTGATGACGTTTTCTTTTTCTTCTCATCAGACTGCTGAGTTCCACCGAAATTAAGTTTGGCCTGTTTACGAACAGTTTGATTCGTGCTTGTGACTGTCTCAGGTTCGCGAGCCCGTTTCCTTTGGTCATTTGATGTGCTTTCAAGTTGATCGAAGATAGATAATGATGCCTGCGAAGAAGCAGCTGAATCAATTTTAGAAGTATCAGAACCTTTGGCAAACGGATTTTTTGCAAGCCGTTCCAATGGTTGAACAGGTTGAGACATCATAGAGACGTCCATATTTAGATTATAACGAGAAGAAGATTCGTCTCCATCATTCGTTTGATCTTCATTCAATGATTCAACAGTTGGGCTAGGAGCCTTCTGTGCTTTTCTTGCTGCTAATGCAATCCGCTTTGTTGGCCAAATTTCAGTGTCATTGCAGCTACGATCATCATCATCTTCTGTCAGTCGACGTCCAATTTCAGCAACCTTCTCAGCCAAAGCCACTTTTTTGCATTTACTGGCGTAATTACACAAGCTCTGAATAGCTTTAGCGGATGCAGATGTTCCTCCAGACACTAGAGCAGCAACTTCAGCAGCTTGACCATCAGAATTGGTTTTTGTAAGCCAGGCAAACAGTTTTACAATAGTTTTGGTTAAAGTCTTTGCCTCTTCAACATGACTGTCACCATTACGTTCCAGTATTGCATCAGCTAACGATAGCTCTTTGAGGAACATTTCATGTTCCATTTCAGTTCGATGGCTTTCAGGTTGACAGAATGGTACTTTGAATTCTACAGTAGTCGGTGCATTGATTCCATTTACAAGGGGAGATCGGGATCCGCGACAATAGATGTATCGAAATTCTTTCACTGTGAGACCAATCGGGAAAATTGCGTCCGAAGGTGCTCTCAGAGCAGAAGAGCCTTGGAAAATAGGAATCCACAGACCTGGAGCGGATAGAACATGTACAGTGTATGCTGAATCCATCACGGCAAGTTTTCCTTGATTTGAATAAGCGATCCAGTCTAATTGCTCTCCAGTCTCAATAGGCACATCAATTCGGGAAACTGCTCCAGTTGAACCATGATGTCTGTTTTCTCGATACCATGATTTTGGATTTAAAGTATATTCTACAACTTCGAATCTCCATTGAGGTGTCTTTTTCTGTTCATAAAATTCCGATCCACACACCGAAGCGATTGCAAGTCGGTCTTCAAAGCAAGCAGCTGTGAGAATTGGTGCGAAATGTGTGAATATTTGTCGTTGAATTCCTCCAATAGTGAAAACTCGAATGTTTCGTTTTTTCGTGAGCACAACGACTTGAGTATTTGAGCAAAGCACATCAATACACCCGTCTCCACGAGGAAGAACCATCGACCACCGCTGACTGTCGAATGCTTGAATTGGAATTACATGTAGAAGACTAGTTCCTTTCTTTTCTGTTTTAGCAGGTTCATCAGTTTCAAGATCTTCAATGTCGTCGTTTGCTTTGTCAAGTTCTTTCTCTTTTTTCCGGCTCTCAACACTTGCCAGTGCAACAACCTTCAACGAAATATCCGCGAGTTCGTAGTTGATTTCAAAGTTGTCAATATGAATATCACCGTGGATGCTTTTATTGTGAAACTCGATCTGAAAAAAAAACGCTTGTTGTGAAGCAAGCTTATACAACTTACATCTATCGTTGAAACTTTATTTGCCTCGTTAACGTAGCTGCGAATAATTCCGAATCGATTATACTTCAGAAACCTTTGTGTTGCGTCGAGATCCATTGGAGAGCTGTTAGATACAAATCGTTCAGGAATAAGAACTTTTCGGGGAGCAGGTGGATCAGAATAGACTTGCGGGAGAGGATCATTCAAATTTCTGTCCGAGCTCATCGGTCGCATTTCCTCAGGTTCACCGAGTTTAAAACCGAATTCTTCAAGCCCTCCAAGATCTTGGTTCCCATAATTGAATTGTCGTTTGATAGCTCCAAGATCGGAAGACACTAAAATTAAAACATCAAGAGAAATTATATTTACAATCCCTCACTTCGGGTATCTTCATCTTCTTCAATGGCTTCTTCATTGAATAAACTATCTTTTTTGAGTGAAGTTCTATTCAAAAGGATTGAGTCGTCATCATCACTATCAACTGCAACATCTTCAGTTTTGTTTGAAACAGGCTTCTCGTTAGATGAATCATCTTTGAAGACATTAAACAAACAGATTCCTCTCTAAAATATTGTTACTTGAAAGTGCTCGAAAAGGGAAAAACTCACATTTGAATCAGCGACAATCAATTTTTTTGGGGAGAATGGAGAAAAAACAATAGAAGTGATGATAGTGATACCAGGTGCATTTCTCACGAATTTTTCACAACACACAATATCTCTGGAAAAAATGTATTATTTATCAGTTCACACATTTACCTAAATTTACAATTCATCACTATTCCAAACAGCAATTTGATTATCCATGGTTGAGGAGGCAAGATACTTCCCACACGGCGAAAGCGCAGTAACCGAAAAATCCACAGAAGCATGATCTTTCAAACGGTATACACCAGATTCTTCCCACCCATTTCGACGGTACGATTTCACACATCCTTTTGAAGGAACAAACAGCCATTGACCATCCTTTGACCATGAGAGTTGAATACGAGGTCGTGAAACACTGAAAAACAGGACATTGTTTAAAACCGAAGTATAACATGAAACACTAACTCAATTGTTTCAAATCTTGGGAAAACCTTGGTCAGTGTGTGTTTAATCGAGAATGAATCAATGTCTATAATAGTCACATTGCCATCCACAGTAGAAACGGCCACAAATTCATTTTTTGGATCCAGTTTGACACAAAGAACTTCAGCTTCAAGACTTCTCGTTTTCAGCTCTGCATCTAAATCTTTCATATTCGTGCATTTAACCGCATAATCGCTAGATCCTCCAATAACATTTTCCCTGTTTGCGTCGACCGTTGTGACATCCATTTGGAATTCAAGAGGATCAATAATATCTCCTGCTTCGAAATTGCCCTTTTTCGCCCGTCCCACCATTTGCTGCTCGGATCCAACAATGAAATCCACCTTGCGGTAACCAAAACAGATGTTTTCTCCATACCAAGCAATAGATGATGTTGTCGCATCGGGAATCTCGATTATTTCAGGTTTTTCATCTTGCAGCAACACGTTCTTATTGATCTTGAGTACATTTCGTTCAGCATCACAAACGTAAATCTGAAAAAAACAGGTAAATATGTTTATAAATCGTTTTAAATCCTACATTTTCAGTATCTTCTCCTGAAGCATCAATGCAGATAGTTTGAAGGCCGATATTCTCCAAATTTTTAACGTTAGTAAAGCTCATCTGAAAACAATGGAATTACGAGTGAAATTATTTATTTTCATCAAAAATAAATAAAATGCGAGCAAATTTTAAACCTGATTCTTGGCGCCGAAATGCGGTAAAAAAGTGTAATGCAACCATGGACCAGTGAACTGCGTAGAACCCCTATGTTTTGCGTACTGGCATTCTGCCAGGGGCACATACGCAGACTTTTCAGTGTATTTTTCCTCTGAAGAACACCACTCTTTTCAAGCGCCTCTTCTTTGAGCGTCGCTTCACTAGATTCTCCGACTCGTTGGTGACATCATGACCGGAGTAAGTTTATAAAATTAATTTCATTAAATTTGCAGTGCTGTTAAGAATAGTTAACGTGATTTCCGTTCGTTGCATTGAAAAATGATTAGGCCAAACCTTGAAATGACGAAATTTAACCAATTATTGATTTTTATTTTGCAGAAACTGTATGGAAACAAGGACAACTTCAGAACCCAAAAGGTTTTGATTGCTGCCAAGCTCGCCAACAAGACTGTCACCCTCGCCGGAGATGCTGCTCCAGCTGACAAGTTCCCACTTGGAGTTGTACGTTTTAATTTATTTAGATGTCAGTATTTGACGATCTGTGAACTATCAATGTGCAGAATTTCAGACCCCAGCATTTGAAGGAGATGCTCTTCTCTTCGGAGCTGAGTCGATCGGACTTCACCTGACTGGAACCTCAGCTAACGCCGAGACTGTCCAATGGCTTCAATTCGCAGAAGGTTATCTTCTTCCAGCTGTTCTCGGATACGTTCTTCCATCTGTGTCTGCAGCCAACTTTGACAAGAAGACTGTTGAACAATACAAGAATGAACTCAACGGACAACTCCAAGTACTCGATCGTGTTCTTGTTAAAAAGACCTACTTGGTTGGAGAACGTCTTTCTCTTGCCGACGTTTCCGTTGCTCTTGATCTTCTCCCAGCTTTCCAAGTACACTATGACCCAGATTATATGTATACACTCCTAATTTTCAGTATGTTCTTGATGCCAACGCTAGAAAGTCCATCGTCAACGTCACCCGTTGGTTCAGAACCGTTGTTAACCAGCCAGCTGTTAAGGAGGTTCTTGGAGAAGTTTCCCTTGCCTCATCGGTTGCTCAATTCAACCGTAAGTTTCTTTTTTGTTAGTGTGAATTTGTTTTGTTCCACTGCGAAGTCAGCAGACTAGTCAATCGATTAGTAGGCGTTACAGTGGTGGAATATCAAGATTTATGTACACCGTCTTTGCTTGAAACAGTTTTTGTTTTTGCTTTGTTCGGAACGTTTTTCATGGGACTGAGAGTTGGAAATTTAGCACTGGTCGTTTACAGGGTTGTCCTGCAGTCAATTCTAAGTTACCTTAGTTTATGTCCCACACATTTAAAAAGAAATCTAATTTTATAAAAAAACTTCTGATTTTGTATTCCCAGTTTAAATTTTATTCTTATTTTACAGAAGCCAAGTTCACTGAGCTCAGCGCTAAAGTCGCCAAGTCTGCTCCAAAGGCCGAGAAGCCAAAGAAAGAGGCCAAGCCAGCTGCTGCGGCTGCCCAGCCAGAGGACGATGAACCAAAGGAGGAGAAGAGCAAGGATCCATTCCAAGATATGCCAAAGGGAACATTCGTTCTTGACAATTTCAAGAGATCTTATTCCAACGAAGACACCGCTACCAAGGCTATCCCACACTTCTGGGAGAACTTCGATGCTGACAACTGGTCCATCTGGAAGTGCGAGTACAAATACCCAGAAGATCTCACTCTCGCCTTCATGAGCTGTAACCTTATCAATGGAATGTACCAAAGACTGGAGAAGTTGAAGAAGAATGCTTTCGCCTCCATGATTCTTTTCGGAACCGACAACAATTCGACCATCTCAGGAATCTGGGTGTGGAAGGGTGACAAGCTCGCCTTCGAACTCAGCCCAGACTGGCAGGTAGGACCATTTCCTCGATTTTGAATGTCGAAGAGTAGTCATTTGTATACGTGATACACTTATACAGAGTTACACTTTTCGTATATAAGTGCTTCTTCTCGTTGGAGTTGTTTATTTAATGAGCAATTACCTCTAAACTGAAAGCAACAATTTTATGAATTCTCGATAGTTTTCACAATAATATATTTCAGGTTGATTACGAATCGTACACCTGGACAAAGCTTGACGCCAAGTCCGATGCCACCAAGAAGGAAGTCAACGAGTATCTTATGTGGGAGGGAGACTTCGGAGGAAAGAAGTTCAACCAAGGAAAGATTTTCAAGTAAACTGGAGTTTCCATACAACCCGGTGTATTTGCCATTTAATCCTGTTGTTTACTCTGAGTCGGAAAGAATAAATTGTTTTCTATTGTTTATAAAGGACCCGGTATCACTTCAATAAATTATATCTTCTTCAAGTTGAGATTGAATTTATTCGTCTATAAGTGTTCCTAAATAATTTTAGATTTAAAAATTAGCTCCTAAGCTTGTTTCTTCGTTTTCGGTCGTCGTATAGTCCTCGATGTGTCCTTCGAAATATTCTTGATTTGCGTGTTCCAAAAAGCAAGATTTGATGTCGTTGAAATATTGTACACATTGCAAATGGTTGATTGAGAGGCTATTGACATCACTATCTTGACTCTGTAAAAATCATTGCGTGTCAGTAAAATGTCTCTCAAACCTGATCGCAGAAAGAGTGACAGTGTATTGGAACTAATGATTTGGAGCAGCATTCCGTGTGGTTTGTTCCTCGTGCCGCACAAAAATGAATCTTTTGAATTGCAGTCACTGGGCACACTGATTGTTGAAGAAACACTGCACTGACTTCTTCTGATGAGTACGTAGAATATGAGCATAAATCTGTGCAAGATGATTCAACTTCGAGAAGTGAGCAGCAGGTGGCAAAGTGCTCATCCGGTGTCTGTTATTTAGATATTATTGAAATTAAAATTTCCAGGAACTTTTTTCATAAGTTAACTTTTCCATGATTATTAGGTAGACACGTAAAGGTCACGTGGAGTCAGAAAGTCCCATTTCGCTTTGATCTTCAAGAAATGCGGGAGAAGAGACGCAGACTTTTCAACCGATTTTGCATGGTTAAGTGTGTGCTGACGTCACATTTTTCTGGGAGAAAAAATCCCGCATGTTTTGTAGATCAAACCGCAATGAGACAGCCTGACACCACGTGAAAGGTGAGAATCCTCGCCGTTTGTTACGCGTATTGGTCTCGCCACGAGGAAAACGAATTACTGTAACTCCTTTCAATCGATTGACTAATTTTTTTAAGTAAATTTTTACAATAAATAAGTTTCTCCTAAACAAAATTGTGCAATATCGTTCAATAAATCGAGCCGAGCTACAGTAACTCGTTGTCCGCGTGTCGAGACCTATGCGCGTAAGATATGGAGGTTTCTAATCTTCAGACGTCTGTGTGATATCAATATCGCGGACGAACTGTACACGTAAAAACGTAAACACGTAAAAAACAAGTAACATGATTTTACGGGAACACAAAATTCTGGGAATGCGTATTGCGCAACATATTTGATGCACAAAATATCTCGTAGCGAAAACTACAGTAATTATTTAAAAGACTACTGTAGAGCTTGTGTTGATTTACGGGCTCGATGTTCAAAATGATTTTTTTCGTATGTATATCGTATATTGACAGCGATTTTCAACTTTCCTTCGTTTCTTCGTATGATTTTCTAATTTTTTGCTAAATTTTAATGTTCAATCAATAAATACCTAAATGATTTTTCGTCATTTTGAAAACGGAGCCCGTAAATCGACACAAGCGCTACAGTAGTCTTTTAAATAATTACTGTAACTTTCGCTACGAGATATTTTACGCGTCAAATATGTTGCGCAATACGCATTCTCAGAATTTATGTGTTTCCATAATACTGTCAAACTTTTTTTTTGAAAATACATGGTATACATACAGAAATCGGCTTCAAATCGGGAGGCCTTGATGATTCATCTTTAAATGTTTTTGTTCCAGCCGCTGTTCGGGCAACGCATCCACCTCTCATACACATAAAACCAATACCACACGGGCATCCGATTGGTTGAATCTGAAATTTTAATTATATGTTTTTGTCACTTACATGCTGCTGAAACGAAGAAGTGATCAGGTTTTGTTTGTTTTTTCAACCTTTACCTTTTTTTTGTTGCCAAAAAGTTTCATTATATATTTCTTTTATCTTTGTGCAGTGTGTTATTTAAAACACAATAAACTTCAATTTTCAAGCATAGTGTAAAGTTTGTTCAAAGTTGCATCATATTGTATAAGTTATGACAATCAATCGCTGCGAGACTCAGAAACCCGGTGATCTCTCACTTCTTTTCGCAGGTTTTGGTAATTTGCCAAATTAAAAAATTGCGGCTTTACATCTGTATTCATGTAACTTTGAATCAAATTTAAAACACATTTCGTCTTACTATTGGTGTTTGTAGACATAATCCAAAAAAGCAACTCGACCCACAACCGCCTCCAAATCCGCCTAAGCATCCCAAAGATATACACTGAAAGTAAGACTTTTGGAAGATTGATAAGAAATTTAATAGGTATACCTGACTAGAAAACATAACAAAAATACAGAGAAATGCAAAAATGTGTAAATTAATGTAGGATAATGTAGACATAACTATTACCCTCAAACGAAGAATGAATGAAGAAGGTATGTTTGAAGAAAGTTTAGTTTGAAAAACTTGAAACTAAAAAAAACCAGTTGTCATCTAGTACATCCATGTTTGTCGAGCCTAAACATGACGGATAAATGCGGCTAAATATATTTCGATTCTATATTTGTATAACACATGGGTCAAACAATAGGTCTGTCCAATGACCGTTCTTTTTTTCATACAAACATAAGAAATTGAAAAATGGAAAATGAGGTCTAGTACTTTGTTGTTTAAAGGTTCACAGAAACTAACAGATGCAATGTTCTTTCATCACCACCACAGTCATCATATAAATAAGAATTAGTATACAAAAAATTAAGAAGACGCGAGACAAACAAATGTTCCGCCCGATGATTGAGGTGTAAATCCGGAGCAACAGGAAGCAAGTGGAAATTTGCAAACGGCCAGGTTACAGTACTCCTTCTCGAATGCAGATCTGCAAAATTGTAATGAAGTCGTTAAAGTAATTTTTGTGTGAGTTCTTCCCAATTTTCAGATTTCTATAGATGAGGGGTTGCCCATTAAAAATTGAGCTATATGTGTTTGAGTGGTGATCATGGTTATGTTAAAAACAACCTATTTTTGAAGTGCTTAAAAAGTCAACTCACCCTGAGCATGTACACGTGTCAACTGGTTTATTGCAACTTCGGAACCGTTGTTGTGTTCCACATGATCCACATGTTTCTGTACACGTGGACCATTCTTGCCATGCGTTCCACGTTGAAGTCGAACAATCCGATGCTGCTGCCGTCGATGTTGTCTGAAAATATTAAATTATTGAAACTAAGCATCACTAATTTTTGGTGTTTGTCTCAATGAAAACTAACTTTCTGAACTTGATCTAAAAAGTCGGTCACATTTAGTCCGGTGATCAACTTTTTTGAACTTCCCGGAATATCTGTCAGCGTCGTCGCGCTGCTATTTGATAAAATCAATAAGGCAGTTTGTAGGGCGACCGGTGAAAGAGACATTAGTGTGATATCAAATTAAAAGTGAACGACAAAAGTGATATATTGACCTAATTAGATCTCTTCTGACCAGAAAATTTTACATTACAACTCACTGTTGCTGCGGGAGCTAGTGTTGTGGTAGTTGCTGCTGTTGTTGCTGGTGCAACAGTTCCACAACTTAATGAGGTTATCACTGTTCCATCTGGAGTGACCCATTGTGAGTTGGAATTACACGTTAGAGTCATGAATGTAGAACCAACTCCAGAAGATACTTGATTATTGTTTGAACCCAGAAGAGCTGCGGTTTGCGATGTGACAGGTGAAGCACATGTGATATCCGCAGACATTATTGATCCAGAAGTTGTTGTGTCAACAGTCATAAATCCACTTGTATATCCAGGTGTGGACACTGCCGTCACGAATCCGGTGTTACAGCTTGCTGATGGTCCACTAGAACTTTGTGTTGTTGATGAAGGAGCAGGAGTTGTAATTGGCGCTGGAGATGTTGATGTTGCTCCAACCACAGATGTTATCATGCAAGCAACTCCATCGATTTCGATTCCATTTCTTTGCCACGTATTGGATGAGGAGCATGCCATTGAAGTTGCAACTTGACCATACATGGCAGATAACGATTGTCCATTTGAATTGAAAAATATTGTCGCATTTTGATTTGTCTGAAATAATTTTTAACACTTTTACATCAGAAATGTAAGATTTTCACGTCATACAAGTTTGAAACTTACATTTTCTCCTCTACACTTGATGACCACAATTCTACATTTGCTCGATTGATCGACAGAATGACTGAGAAGAAGTTGCCCATTTGTAGCTCCATTTATAACCAATTGTGAAGATGTTAATGCAATTGCTTGCATGTTTGGACAAAGTTGGCAGGCCGTACTTGCAGTCGTAGTTGTTGCTAATGTTGTTGTCGCAGCTGCTGAAAATAAATATATTTCGATCTCGAATTTCCAAAAAGTATCTTACGGATTTCACCACATTTTAGATCATCTACAACTGTTCCCAATGCAGCTGATGTTCCAGATGTTGAAGCACTGATAGCAGTAATAACCCATTGTGCATTGGAATTGCATGTTAGTGTCATGTTGATGAGCCCGTTGTCAGACGTACCCAGAACACTTCCACCTCCGTTTGTCAGAACTGCAGTACTTGAATCCTAAAAAATGAATTTTGTGAAATGAAAATATAATTTGTCTTACATCTGGTGCTGCACATGAGAGCGTTGTTGACAATCCACCATTGACAATCTTTGTATCCAAAACCAAATAAGCTCCAGCATCACCTTCGATGAGAGGATTGACAAGACTTGATCGACTGCATGCCAACCCTGTATCACCTGGTACGACATAAGCAGTGGTAGTGACCGAAACTGGTGCCGCCGTTGTTGTCAAAGCTCTGTCAGCAACCTTACAAGAAGCGTAGCCAACTGCACTACCGTACCAATCCCAAGTTGATGCGGCAGTACATGTCACTACTGTTGATGTGATTCCTTGATTGCTCATTGTTTGTGCACCGCCGTTGAATAGAATCGTTGAGTTTTCTGATGCTGAACTTCCAGCACATGATAAGTAAATGACTCGGCATGCAGTGGCAGTTGTAACATGATCAAGGATGAATTGACCATTTCTTCCATTTGCATCAAGTTGATTTGGCTCAAGACCGATTGCTGGTAGATTTGTGCACAATTTACATCCTGCTGCAACTGTTGCTGGAACTAATGTTGTAGTAGAAATTGCAACAACACATGCAATGCTGGTTATAACAGTTCCGACAGGTATTCCTGTTCCACTTGCAGATGAAACAACCCACTGAGATGCAGAATTACAGTTCAGAGTCATATTTGTGGTTGGTGTTCCAGTTGATGAAGTCGCACCTGTTGAGCTAAGAAGCAGAGATTCAGAAATTCCAGTTGGAGCTTCACAACTCATGACAACTTGAAGAGATGTTTCAGAAGAAATTGTGTTCATCGAAAGATAACCAGCATTGTAGCCGCTTGGAATTGTCAACATAACATTTCTTGCGCAGTTCGTATTCGGGGATGATCCTGCAGAGGTTGTTGGAATTGTTGCCATCGTTGTTGTCAATGGGATTGTGGAACCAGGAGGAGTCACAACAATACAAGCAACTGTCTCAACACCAATACCATTTCTCATCCATTGCCCACTCGAACTACAAGTCATTGTCAATACAATTTGTCCAGTTCCACTCATTGTTCTCGATCCTCCATTGAATGAAATAGTAGTATTATCAGTTGCTGATCCTCCATAGCATGTGATTGTTACAATTCGTTCCATTGTTGTTATGTTGATGTAGTGGTCAAGGATCAATTGTCCGTTCGATTCATTTTCTCCAAGTTCTGTAGAAGTTAGTGGTGCTGCAATAAGATTCGAACAATTCTGAGCTAGAGATGTCACTGTTGTAGTTGCTACAGTAGTTGTTGCATACTGTCTCCCACATGATAAAGATGAAAAGACAATTCCAGCAGATGTTTGCCAATTGCTCATTGAGTTGCAAGTGAATGTCATGTTAATCATATCAGTTCCACTCGAAAGAATTGTTCCAGAAGCTATCCATGCAACAGTATCAGAACTAGTTACACCTTCACATGCTGCTACAGCTGTCATGCATGTACTTTCTTCTTCAATTGAAATTGTCGATATTCCATTCCAGTAAGGATAGAATGCGTGAAGTGAAGTCATTGGAAGTACACCACATGATTGACATGCTGTCTCTCCAGTTCCAGCTTGACGCTTCTTTCGTTTCTTTCCTGTTGATGGTGAAGATGTTGTGTCTGGAAGAAGGAAAAATTGAATTTACGTTAAATATAGCAAGCATGAAACATGATAAATTTGATGGAGATCATTGATTGAAAAAAAACTTACTTGAAATCAAACAAGAAGCAGTTGAATACTGAGTATTTTCGTACATCCAAACAGCATTGTTAGTACATTGCAAGCTTACTTCAACTTGAGATGAACTATTGATCTTCACTGAATCTAAATACAACTCTGCAGTTTCATAATCCATAGTTCCCATGCAATCAATAACGGCCTTCCTACAAGCTGTCGCACGATCCTTGAAATGATTAATGACAAGCATTCCATCGTATGATGCACCTGTGCCCATTAATCGAGGAACGATGTTTGGACAAGTATTACAGAGACCGTTGGAAGTAGTCGTTGTGGTAGCTAATGCAGTTGTTACAATCACAGTATCTGATCTTCGTTGACAAATCACAGATGTCACAACTCCAAATGTAGAACTTGTCCATTGTCCTTGCGAGTTGCAGGCGAAATCCGTATAGTTGACATTGCCATTAGCATATTCAGCGTAGTTTCCGTTAATGACAATGCTTACAGGATCAGATGGCTTAAAATTATTTTGGTCGAAAATATTATATAATTTAATTGTCATTACATACCAAAACACCTTCACACATCATTGAAACAGTCATACATCCAAATGCATTTATAGATGTTGTTAATGTTGTAAAACCATTGAGGAATTCTGTATCATTCACTGATTGAATTGGCAGACGTGCACATTGAGAACAAAGATCTATAAAAAGAGAATTTGAAATCAAAAGATTAAAAAGTGTTCAAAATACTAACTCGTTGACGGATTAGTGACCGGTGCCAAGGTTGATACAGTAGTGGCGACAGCCCCTGATCCAGTAGAAATCAAACATCCAACATTATTCACAGTAGTCGTTTTGTAGATCCATGCTGCAGAGCTATCACATGCAAGTTCTAAAGTGTGAGTAGCCATTCCAGTTGATATGGGAACAGAATTGAAGTAGAGTGTTGCATTTTCAGTAGAAACTGTTGGCCCACAAGTAACAGTGAGTGCACGACAATTCGTTGCCGGGTTCACAAAATGATCCATGATTACCATTCCATCATAACTATTCGATACTCCCGATGACATCGCAACAGCAACCATGTTTGGACAGGAACCGCACTGTCCGGTGGGAGCAAGAGTTGTAATGATAGATGGAGTTGTAATTGCATTTTTATGACCACATGCAAGTGAAGTGATAGCAGTACTTGTTCTTCCAATCCATTGAGAATCAGCATTGCATGTCAGATTTGCAGTTGTAGAGCCAAATCCACTGGAGTATGGCATTCCCGACGAGAGAAGAGCCACTGCATCCGCGGACTGAAATATTAGGTAATTTTGAGAATACTTTTTAAATTCAAAAATAACTAACCGTCATTCCTTGACATTTTACGAACAAAAGCGAACAACCTTGAGCGTCTGTTGACTGTACCACTGTAGTAAACCCATTGAGATAAGTAGATCCTGTGCCAACAGATACAATTGGTGCTCTTCCACACTGACTACATGCAGGTGCTGTATCATCTTTAACAGTTGTTGTACTTGTAGTTGGAGGAGCTGTTACTCCATTTGAGGCTGTTGAGATCAGACAACTAACGGTGGATACTGATGTTATGTCATAAATCCAGTTTGCATTAGAGTCACAGACAATTGAAAAAGAATGAACTGCTGGTCCAGTGGCTACAACCGAAGATCCAAAGAAGATAGTGGCGTTTTCAGTATTCAGTGTCGGCCCGCATGAAATATCAACTCTTCGGCATCCCGCACTTGTGTGGTGATTCAAGACAATCATTCCGTCGTATGAGCCATCACTTGGATTCAATGCCTTTGCTAACATATTCGCACACTTTGAACATTGTGATTGAGTTGGAATTGTTGTTGTTGTTGTTCTGGGTGATGTAGATGTTATGGTAGTAGTAGTTGGAGTCGAAGTTGTCACTGAAAATCGTTGCAATTGTATTCGCCCTATTTCTGAATCTTACAATTATATCTTCCGCATGCAACACTATCCACAATTGTACCAGCAGCTGTCATCCAACTTGCTGCAGAATTGCATGTAAAATTGAATGAAACCGATCCGACTCCACTGACAAGAGATGTTGTGGCAGCAAGAAGAGTTACACGCTCATTTGCAGTAATTCCTGAGCAAGTTACTTGAATGACCGAGCATTGGTTGACAGTTGAGAGAGTCATTACAGTGACACCGTTCTGAAGTGAATTGTCAATTGATGATACGGCTTCCGCATTTAGACGAGAGCATTGGGCACACATTGCTGAAAAATTTTTCTGGTTATGAATGCGGTTTAAAAATTTGTGTTTCTTTCTGAATTAAGAATAAAGAAACAACTTACGAATTGCTGGATTCAGTGTTGTTGCTGTCGTTGGTACCACTACTGTAGTTGGTGGAGTGACAGTAACACCAGTTGAAATAATGCAGCTAACACTGTTAATGACGGAACCTGTGTATCTCCATGTTCCATCCGAAGAACAGTTCAGACTGATTTCAAGAATTCCAGGTCCATTGCTGACGGTACCCATTGGCTCAAATATCAGAGACGCAACTTCAGTACCAGTTGTCCCTTGACAGGAAATATCAACTTTCTTGCATTTTGTGACTGGATCAACATAATTGTATAGTACAATCATTCCATCATAAGTATTCGTTTGCAGTAGAGCTTTGGCAGATTGCATGTTCGCGCATGATCCACAAGCTGATGGTAATGCTGTGGTTGTGGTCGTTTCTGGAATGAAGTGAATAATTTGATGAGAAAAAAGTAAAAACTTACGCGATGTATATCCACAAGAAATACTTTCAACTGTTTGAAGTGATCCAGTAACCCACATTCCAGCTTTATTGCATGTCAATGTTAAGTTTGCATTAGCTCTAGATGTAGCAAGTGTTGCATCAGCATATATCAAGTACGCTTGATCGGTGGCGGCAACTCCATAGCAAGTCAGTTGGACGGACATACAATTGGAATATGAGGTTGTTGCTTTCAAAAGACCATTTGTATATTCAGATGATGAACTAAGAATTGCAACTGGTAATCGGTTACATCCACTGCAATCATCTCCCGGAGCAGGTGTTGTTATAGGTGGAAGTGTTGTGATTGGAACCACGGCAGTAGCTGAAAATAATATGTTAGTATCTAGATTTGAATATTGAGCTTACTTGATGCCAAGCAGCTAACAGTTGAAATCTGTTTCCCTTCATAAACATACTCTCCATTCGTACAAACCAAATCCATTGCCAACTCTCCTACTCCTGACATAACTTCTCCATTTGGATTGTAGTACAAATACGCTACATCATTTTCACTCATTGTTGCTTGACAAGATATCGAAACTCGATTACAACCGTTCTGCTTATAATGCCAAAGAACTAACATCCCATTGTAAGTACCGGCGGCATTTTTTGCCAAGGGTTCAAGTGCCACACAATTATTACAAACTGAAGGAAGAGTTGTTGTGGTTGATTCAAGTTCTTCTACAGTGGTTTCATCAATTGGCGAACCCGTTGCTGGTCCACGAGTTAGTGTTCCACCTCCAGGAGTAGATGGCATGCTATCAACTGTTGTCATATCATTTTGTGTCGTGCTCATAATTCCACTTGGTGTCGTGACTTCTTCCGGTGGTTCCGCTTCTGGTGTGGTCTTTGGTTCGGTAACCGGTTTGAATGACGAGTCTTTGGTCGGTGGCCCTCCATCGGTCGATGGTAGTTCGTGAAGGGTAGATGCAACCAATGGAGTTGTTGTGGCTACTTCAGGCATTATACAAGAAATATTGTTGACAATGCTGTTAGTTGTTGTATCCAGCCATTTTGAATTTTTGGTGCATGTAAATGTTCTGTTTACTGTCGAGCCACTGTCCAAGATTCCTTTGTTGTTATACATCAACTCAACAAGTGTACCTCCCTGAAACAATAAAATTTAAAAAACATAGGATAAAAACAGAGAGAAAACTCACATTGATTGGTAAGCAATGAGCATCAACGGACAAACATTTATCAAGAGTATGATCTAGATAAGTGACACCTTCTGGATGAATCGATTGACTGACCACTAAATTTGTACAGTTCATGCAGGGATTGTTGGGATCTATTCCAGGAATTGTAGTTGGTCGTTTAGTAGTGGTAGTTGGATTTGCATAAACACATCCCAAAGATGTAACAGAAGCTGCCAAAGGACTCGTCGAACTGAGAAGGACCCATTTTTTGTCACGGCAAGCAAGATTAGCACTCAATGGAGCTGATAGATAGCTTGTGTCGCCTGATAGGATGGTGCTGACTGGTGTGGTGTCTCCGATCTGAAAATATAACAATTTGAAACAGCTTGAAGCTACAATGGAAATTTTGATGTGGGTTACCTCAATTGGTCTACAGAAGAATTGAACGTAGTAGCATCCTGATGCAGAATATCTGTTTAAAACAGAAGAAGCATCATCGAATGGGTTTCCATTGAACAATTGTACATTTATCTGTGAACAGTCGTTACAAGTGGACCCTAAAATAATTATTAATTTTCAAATTAAAAAAGTTCACTTACAAGTGTATTCTGTAGTAGTTTCTTCAATAACTCCAATAGTTGTTTCGTCGGATGAACCTGGACTAGTTTCCGTGGAAACAGAATTAGATGAAGCATTTGGTTCTTCAGAAGAGACACTGGAATCTGGAGTTGAAGATGGAAAATCTGAAGATGATGCACCAGGAGCTTCTGAGGACATACTTGGCTCAGATGTGGAACCTGAATCCGTCGAAGAATTTGGAAGTTCTGATGAGCTGGAATCGGAAGATCCACTTGGTTCAGTTGAGGATCCGCTTGGCTCAGTTGAAGACCCGCTTGGTTCAGTTGAAGATCCACTTGGTTCAGTTGAAGATCCACTTGGCTCAGTAGTGACTGACTCGGAAGATGACGAATCCGAACCTCCAGTGCTTGAATTTGGTGATTCAGATGAGCTACCAGATGGTGAACTGGACACAGCGTCAGTGGACGAGCCGGATTCTTCAGTTGTAGCCGCCGGAGAAGATGAGGATGCAGATTCTGACGATGAAGCATCTGATGGAGTACTAGATTGAGATTCGGTGGACTCTGATGGGGATGATGAAACGTCTAATGGCGTGGTCGAATCAGAAGAATCAGATGTTACAGATTCGGTTGACGAAACGGAACCAGTTGTTGATGAGGAGTCAAGTGTTGTGGAAATTTCTGATGAAGATGTGGTCGACTGCATTGATTCTGTTGTTAAGCTGATCATTGGAGTTGTTGTAGAAACAGCTATCATGGTACATGTTTTGAATGGAATTGTCGTTGTTAAAACAGGAGTTGTTTTACATGCAGGTGATCTTGTGACTCCAGGCATTGCGGTTGGAGTAGGTGGGAATGTGAAAGGATCAAGACCTCCACCACCTCCACCTCCTCCGCCAGGGAACAATGTTCCAAGAGTTCCAGGTGACATTGTTGTAACTGTTGTAACAGGCGGAGCACAGTCATCGTATGGAGCAGGACTTCCTTCGATTGGTAGAGTTGTATCAACACCAGGAGCATTTGATGGGAATGTGAAGTCGAGCGTAGTTTGAACTGAGGGGTTTGAGACACCATCTGTAACTTCTCCAGCAGTAGTTTCTTCTGCAGTAGTAGCTTGTGTAGCAGATCCTTCCGTGGTAGTTGCACTGGCTTCTGTTGTTGTTTCCTTATCAGTAACTGATCCTTCTGTGGTCGTAACTGAATCTTTGGTAGTAGCTGCGCCTGTCGTTGCTGATCCTTCTGTAGTTGTCACCGAGTCTGACTCTGTTGTAGTGATCGATTCCTGTGTCGTTGTTGCTGCAGTAGTGGCGGATGCTTCAGTTGTGGTTTCAGAATCTTTTGTAGTTGATGCTGCGGTCGTGGCGGATGCTTCAGTTGTGGTTTCAGAATCTTTTGTAGTTGATGCTGCGGTCGTGGCGGATGCTTCAGTTGTGGTTTCAGATTCAGTTGTAGTGGTATCTGCTGTGGTTGCATCTGTTGTCGTCATTTCTGTTGTTGTTGTTTCGTCTAACATCGTCGTTGTTTCACCATAAGCGGTTCTAAAAAATGTTGGCGTTTCATAACAAACAAGTAAAAAAATACAACAACTCACGTGCCAAACACAATAGTTGAATAGGGTTCTGAAAATATAACTTTTAGTAAATTGACATTCAGAATACATACCTTTTGTTGTAGTTGTTCCACATACCAATGTTTCAGACATTTCACCTCTAAAATACGGAATTGCGATTAACAAAAACTTTTAAAGTTAAGTGTTTGAACAAATGTTTTAACTACCGTATTTTCTCTATTAGTCTTGCATGCAAGACTAACTTTCAATTAGTCCGTAGGGGTGCAAGACTAATAGAGACTGCACGACTAGCAGAGGAAATACGGTAACTAAAAAAAAACATTAACCTTCTGTTTTTCTTATTCAGTTTTAGCTACGTGATTAAACATTTCAACTGTATTACTTACTCGCACGTATCTTGTCCACCTGAGCAGAATAATGGCGACTTCGAGCAATCCCGTTTTCTCACTGATACAACTGTTGGATCGATTACCGTTACGGTGGGACATGTACTCCATGCACCCCAATCACCCCATATCGCAGAGGTACATGGGCAGATAATACAAAATTCTTCTGTCGTTGGAAAATAACTACTAAATAGTAAGAGAAAAAACAGCTGTGATAGAATAATCGATGTGCCTTGATAAACTGTCGGACGCCGATTTTTCCGTTTCCAAGCTGTACATGAAGGATTTTCCATTGATCTGAAACTTCAGTTTTTTCTAACTTAATTAACTTTGGTAAAATTTTATTTATAATGTTGAACAATGAAAATGTTCGGTCTACCGGTCCAGATTAATAACAGGAACAGACTGCCATCAAGTTTACATTACTTGAAATCGCATAGAATCTCAAAAATTTAAAATGAATTCTAAAAAACTGAGTTCATAGAATAATTTTCCCCCAAATTGTTAATTTCAATTTCAATAAGTCATATCGTAGCTTTCAGCGTGTTTGATACTTATTGTCATGCGGGCAAGTTTTCGAGCTTGACCAAAAAATTTTGAGAAAATAAGTTAAACAAACCTCCAAGCTTATTCTATATTTTTTCATTACCTTTTACAATTCATAGACACTCCATAAGAACTGGAAATTTTGAAACTCAAGTAGAAAAACAGTGATTATGTGTGTAGAGTTCTGAAAATGTTTCTTGATTTATTGGTGTTGAACATTTACACGTAACATTACACACAAGACTTAATGACATCGATTGGAACGGTTCAAATGTGTATGAAAAAGAGCGTAGGATAATCCTTTTTTGAAAGTTTAATCGAAAAAATGAAACAAAGAATATAACTGTGTATTGTTGTAAGGTAAAATGATACAATATCTCAAATTTTATTTTCAAAGTGTTTGATGAAGACTAAGGTTAAATCTTTAATTTCTGGCCGTCAGTTTTAAATGGATCTTCTTAATTTTTAACATCAATAACTTCAGGTCAAAATTAAATGTAGATACTTACAGTTTATGAAGGTAACTAATTTTACACAGTTCAAATTAAAGTCAAATTCTAGTAACATAATAAAATTGACAAAATAACTAGGGGATTTTGAGTAAAGTTCAAAAAATTGTCGAAAAGCGACATAAAACAACTGGTAAAACCCGGGGGAATGTTCTCATTCTCGTTGTTTCTATCTACACACATACGCTTTGGATCAAATCGTTTCGGTATTATAGGAGGGGCAGATTAATCCAACTGAGGGCACATGGGTCATGTAAATCATCAACATGACGGGGTTTTTAATAGTCTCATCTCAATTAAGATTTTTCGAATTACGAATTACGTACATCGCTGAATTTCTTCACACATTGCAAACATCGTCGTCTTATTGGTAGTTCGAAAAATTGAATTGAATTCAAATTGCTTTGTAGATTCTGTGTCTGTGAACTACCTAGAACTTTTTGCCAGTTTTACTACTTGAAATATTATTTAGATTTATGCATTATTTCTTTTTCAATACTGAGTTTCCTCTTTTAGTGGTGCACGCAATTCCTAATATTGGAAGCTTATAACAGTGTATTCTAGGTATTTCAAATATTATCAACTGACTTGTTTTTATCTCGTTTTGTGGTAATTTATAGATATCTCCAAAGTTAACCGGGAAATGCGTGGCATATATAATTTTTGACAGTTTAAGATTTTCTGATCCATTGAGTGATTCTTTACAATAAATTCTTTTTTCGGAACAAAACAAAAAGGTCATTAAACAAAAGTTCATGTTTCACTTCGAAAGAAAAACGCTCCGTGAGTTTAGATCAAAAGATTGATTGAATTTTTTGTTAATCTGGTAAAAGTACTTTCAATTTAAAAGTAACACTGCGCTTCAAAAAAGCACAACTGTACAAATTTGAACAATTTCAGTTAACTTTTGCCTCTGGTAAATCGATTCTGATCGACGTCGAAGTCAGTCCAATCGACGCAGGTATACCCAGCTTCGAAATACTTCGGCGTCGATCAGAATCGACTAACCAGAGTATACAAGCAGTTTTTTTAGGTGCAAGATTAAGATATTGTCGTCAATTGGGTATTTAGTGCTGGTAATCTACAGCATTAGTTTTGGTTATTTTCGGATTGAAAAGTAGAAGTTTTCAATTAAAACTCATAGAAATCTAAAAAAAAACGTTACTTTAGGAGGAAAGTTAGGATAGATTCTGCCTGTCAAGATCATTATGCATATGACGATCGGCGTCGAATCGTTATCAGTTCCTGAACTCTAAAATGTTATCCTATGGTAAAATATTTATCAGAAAGACTAAATATTTTCTACATTTCTTCAAAAATTTTCAAGTCAACATTTCACCACACAATTCAAAAAATACGAATATGTCGGACAGGAATCGGAAAAGAGGGTTGATCTGGAATTTACTTATAATCTTTACATATTGTGTGTTTTCTTTTTCATTTTGAAAATTATATGTCAAGAAGATTCCATGAACCCATTCGAAAAACAAATTTCAATTTTCAATATTCGTTTTGTTGCTCAGAAAGTGTTGCTGATCACAATTAAACATATTCATTTTGAATCTCTCCAAATCGTTCAAAAATCATCATTCTTTCAACAATTTCCTGTGACGACATCATCCCTTCGAGTGCTGTGAAAAAGTCGTGTCCTATCGTCGATTCTTTTGTTTCACACTGCAATGAAATATAGATAATCCGCACACTTTTCAATTCAATACGGAACCCTTTTTTCTTTCAACTATTGCTCATGGCAATTTTTTCAAATTTAGGGGGGAATGGGAAGTGCGAGAAAAAAAAACGAAAGAAAACTCAATTTGAAATTCAGAGAATTCAAAAGAGAAGTGCCAATCATACTTAGGAACACTTTCAAGAGATCCCGATTTTCTTTACTGAAAAAATACCACGGCACTTTCTTTGCGGCTTTTCTGCAATCACAAAATTGTAAATTGATCCCTTGTTAATTCAAATACTGAGAATTTACATTTTCCCACCCAGAAAACGATTGAATCCATTTTTTTCTGTCCTTATAATTTGCATATTCTGATGAAAAACCAAAAGGGCTTAGAAGTCGAATGAACAACGATAATAAATCTGCATTCGATTAAGCAAATCCCTCGAAAGTTTTCGTTAGAAGGAATGTGTGCCTGCTTAGCCAGTGCAAAAAGATGCATCACAGGCCGAGCCTACACGTTTTTTCTGACTTCCGATCATTAGTTGGCAATTATCTGTTGGTTGAGTAAGAATTATTTGTGATCGTGGGGGTGTACAGAAACCAGGAACCGTTGCTGAGTTTCAGATTGTATATTGAAGAGTCTGAAGCGCAGGAAAGCCGTTTTCTGACAATTTTGGAGGTTTTCCATCCGTATTAAAATGATAGTCTAATTTCAGAAAATTTACAACATTTTGGAATAACTCCTTTAAATTTCATCTTGCACGACAAGAATGACTCGATGACTTTTTCTTGTTGTCAGAGAAAAAATGACTATGGATCTAAATTCTAGATGCTGTCAAGTTAGAAAATAATGCGATTCAATACTGAATTTCCAAAGTTTAAATACTTCTGAAGTTATACGGTACGTTTATTCACTCTTTACTTTACTTACTGAAACTTTCATCCTTCTAGCTCTGTTTATATGGTTAAAAAACCCCAATTACTATAAATTGAGCACGTGAACACAATTATTATGAGAAGTGTGACACGAACATAATTAGGTGATAATGTTTTATGATAAAAACTGGCCTTCTCTTTAAAGTTAAAAATATGAAGATTCATGAACTTTCTAAAATAATAATAGTTTATAATATGAACAAGTATGTGAAATCTGAAGTAGCGATGATCACTTTGGTAGAGATCGTGCCGAGACCCACTCAAAAAACAGTTTATGCGTTTTGGCTGAAGCATCAATCTTCCAATTGCAACCTTCTAAAATAATTGAAACCATGCTTTAATTTTAATTTTGATGTTTCCCAGCATCAAGTGTAGTTTCTAGGAATATTGTATTAAAAAGCATGTCGTCAAACTTTGGAATATTCAATTTGAAGAAAAATAGACGCTTCCAAGAGAATACAAGAGAAAATCAAGGATAACAAGAACCAACGGAATGTTGTTATTGTTCTTGTGATTCCTCATTCTAACCCATAATCATCATCATTTATTCCATCTATGTTCTTTATTTTTTCTCTTTTAATCTTCCTATTTTTTAATCCATGACTCTTTCCCTCTTCTATTGCTCCCTGTGTGTACATAGTTGATTATCTCCTCCTCCTTCTTCTTTTCTATGCCGTCGGCCCGATTAATCTGCCATCTTCTCCCCCTTTTTTCTCGCCTCATTCCAAACCAGTACCATCACCATCACTAATTTGTTCGGATATATCGCCATCTTCTTGCTCTTGTTCATGGTTCTTTTTTTGGCGCTCCACTTGGTACTCTATCAAGACCAATAAACACATCTGCGAAATGGAATATGCTCGAATTCAATTACCTCCATCTTTCTCTCTCTCTGCTCCAACACTTCAATGTTATAATAGCGTGCAGCTCTTCCAATTTCCTCTCTTCTCACCAATCATCTTTTTTTTGAAAAAAGGAGAGAAGAATGAGTTCATCATAAAAGACAACATCATCATCATAATTGCCATCTTATTTGTGTCAATGTTTCTGCCTTTAGAACCCAAAGGTCCAATAACGTCATCTTCTTGTTTTAGAAACAGAACTGTAAGAAAAATTGCAAAGCTTGTTGAAAACGAATGAAATTTATTCCTTCTGAAACTGTTCATATATCCTAATAGACACCCCTCTAGCAAAAAGTTTAAAAATTTCATTTTTTCTCCTCTGTAAAACAGTGAAAACATTATGGAAGCTCAAAATTCTTATTTACGGACCTACAAAAAAGTTTAGTAAAAGCAGTGACAGAACATCAAGAGACTGTTTTAAAGTTGAACATTGTTCTTCATATTTTTCAATTTAAATATTATTTTGGCTTTCCTGACTTGAACCGTTTAGAACACTGGATTCTACAAATTTCACAACTACCTAGTAAATCACATTTGGGTAATTAATTTTACAAGTTGTGATTTTGACTTTCATTAAGTAAAGTTAACATAGGAAAATATTGTAGTTGATTTTGCACATACTAACACCATATCAGTCGTGTGGAGAAAAATATAAGATATCGGAAAAGTAGTTTGAACTTATTTGTTCACAATTTAGATAGGTTTTAAAAAGATATTAATGCGGTAGAAAATTGCCACCTACAGTACTCCAAACGTGTCCTGTCATAATTTTATATGTTCCTCCTTTACTACAGTGCTCCACATAATGATACGGCCACCCCCAAATTTTGGTATAACTCAAAACTGGGTTGAGATAGCAAAACATAGTTTCTTGTGAAAATGTCCGCTGTACTGGCTAACTTTCAGATAAGTATTGGAAATATACATGAACCGTTCGTAAAAAAGATAAACCATTTTTTCATGAAAATCCATATAAAAAAATCCACAAAATGATACGGCCACCCTTGGTTTTTGTTTTCTTTTTTCGTTTTCTTTGCAATTTTTTTTGCTAAACGGTAGGTTTCATGTTCGTTTGTGTTTTTACAGCTATGTGTCGTGGAATAACTTTAACTGACTACGAAAAAAGACGAATTGTGCAAAATTATCTCAAGGCTTTTCGGATCGTCAGATTTTTCGTGATTTGAAACGTTCGAGAGATATGATCATTCGATATGCTTCAAATCCTGCCGCTTATTGCACCAAACAGTCTTCTGGTCGCCCACCACTTCTTTCTGGTAGAGACAAGCGAAAAATCGTTCGTCGAGCATCAAATTGAACAGTGACTTGCTCGAAAATTAGGAGCGAGATGCACCTGCCAGTGTCTGTTGAGACTGCACGACGTGTTCGTTCGAATTCCCAGTTTATCAAAAGACGAAAATTGAGAAAGGCTCCTTTCATTACCGAAAAAACCGCTAAAATCGTATTCAGTTAGCTAAAATCAGCCAGAGAACTAACTGGAGACAAGTGAAGAGTACCGTATGATCATTCAAGCCCAATTTTGGTTTTAGTTCATCTTTTCCTTTTCTTAAATCGTACCAGTAATCACGGTAGCCTTCTGGTTCATCACAGTTAAACTTTTCCTCGTCACTGAAGATGATCTGAGACCAATACATGAGCTTGAATGATCATACCGTAATCCTCACTTGTCTCCAGTTAGTTCTCTGGCTGATTTTAGCAAACTGAATACGACTTTGGCAGTGTTTTTCGGTAATGAAAGGAGCCTTTCCTAATTTTCGTCTTTTGATAAACTGAGACTTCGAAAGAACACGTCGTGCAGTCTCAACAGACACTGGCAGGTTCATCTTTTTTGAGCAAGTCGCTGTTCAATTGGATGCTAGACGAACGATTTTTCGCTTGTCTCTACCAGAAAGAAGTGGTGGGCGACCAGAAGACTTTTTAATAAGTGGCAGGATTTGAAGCATATCGAGTGATCATATCTCTTGAACGTTTCAAATCACGAAAAATCTGACGATCCGAAAAGCCTTGAGATAATTTTGCACAATTCGTCTTTTTTCGTAGTCAGTTAAAGTTATTTCACGACACATAGCTGTAAAAACACAAACGAACATGAAACCTAACGTTTAGCAAAAAAAATTGCAAAGAAAACGAAAAAAGAAAACAATAACCAAGGGTGGCCGTATCATTTTGTGGATTTTTTTATATGGATTTTCATGAAAAAATGGTTTATCTTTTTTTACGAACGGTTCATGTATATTTCCAATACTTATCTGAAAGTTAGCCAGTACAGCGGACATTTTCACAAGAAATTATGTTTTGCTATCTCAACCCAGTTTTGAGTTATACCAAAATTTGGGGGTGGCCGTATCATTATGTGGAGCACTGTATAAAATGAACTGGGAAATTAAAAATTCTGTTGTCTTTGAGAAGTGGAAGAAACAGTAAATATAAATATAAGTAAAAAATGAGCCATGATACAGCTTTAAAATTGGTAATAATATTTCGAGAAAATTTTTTTTAAACATAGTAATCATTATCATCTGTTTTCTTTTTCCATGAATATATGGATTCAATACTCAATGCTTCCTAATTTTTAAAAACTGCGAATAAGAAACACAAAATGCCGTGTCACTACTTAAGCTCTAATATATTATGCGTTGACATTATCCATTCCTGATATGTTTTTGTTTGTCACTTTCTTCATATTTCCACATTTTCTAGTTTATGACGCTCTCATCAGTTTTCCACTTAGAAGTGCTTATGTCACACCACGGCTTCCGGGCTTCTCCTTCCCTCCTGTTAATATCATAATCGTCAGTCTGGAACAGGATGGGCATATTCTCTATCCCCTTGCTGCTGCTGATTCTCTGTTGCTTTTCCTATGATTTTGGCTATGATATTAGTATTCCTCTCTTTTACGCGCATGTTTTGTCTGTCAGGATGACTAACGGATTTGGAGGGCTTGCGGATTTTGAATTTTTTCGATATTTTTTTTGTGGAAATTTGGTGGAAGCGAGAGGTTTATTTGTCTAGTAAACAAAAACTTGAGCCGTTTTTATTTTATTGCCCACTAAAATGTTCCATTAAACTGTAACAATTCCAAAATATTTATCTGGTCCCTGGAGAGTCCTCAGCTAAAATAAATTTATTGGACTTTTTTTTTGTTAAGTAAATCAAGCGTTTAGTAAATCTAGTTATATCTAGCGATAGAAACATTTTATTTTTAAGTTTTTTTTTTGCATCGTAATCGTGGTATGCTTGTGATAATATCGATTTTTATGTTCAGCAAAATTATTTGTGAAAACTTACCACAAAGGCAAAACTGCTCGGAGTTTTTTAAAAGATTTTTTTAAATTTTCAACAATTTTACCACCGGCATTACTAAAGTTTTACATTTCATCATGGTATGCTAATTTTCGTAAAATTCAATCTTGTCATAAATTTGTCAAAAAATAAACTTTGCCATAATATTTGAATCGAGTTCTAAAATTTTGTTCAGAAGTTATAGAGACAATGAACTTTTCGATGAATAATTAATTAACTGATTCAAATCATTTTTACTGTTTTCTTTATAAATGTAACGAGTTATAAATACCTAAAAATCAAGCTCTGCAAACTGTTTATCATAAAAGTTTTTGAAAATTCTATACTTCTCTTATATTGACTTTTCTTATACATTTTTTTCCAAAAAAACTACAACAAAAACCAGTTTCAATTCTTCGCATGACCTATCCGTGTCTCACGTCATTAAATCATTTGCCGCTTCGTGGAGCTCATCGACTTTTCTGATTAGATATAGTTAATCAGTCGAGCGCACTGATATCTTGCTGACCTAGTAGGAAACATTGTTTGAGTCGGAGTCGTGAGTTTTTGCCAAGCACTAAAATTTCAAAGCTCTTCAATACTGAGCCACTTTTTTTAGAACTCATTTGTTCTGGTTACAAATTTTAAGAAAAAAAAGACTGCGATCTTCGACCACATGCAGATATCTTTTTTTGAAAATAAAAACAATAAAAAATAAGAAAATGAAGAAAAACAAACACTTGTCAATCATAGTATCAGTTTTCGAGACTGATGGATTCTTTGTTTTGAATAAACAAGTTACATCAGTCAAGATTAAAGAGGAATTCTTAAGATTCGAGATACTCTAAGTATTTATAGTTTTTCGATTCTATCGAATGACGTCTAGCGAGTTTGAAAAATTCTGTTACTGATACTGTAGTTTACTGTTTAGTTTTACTCCTGCTGTTCACTTTCGTTCCTTTATCCATTTTCATCTCTCCTTTGCCGCAAAGCTCTTCCAAGAACATGCACTATATTATTAACAGATCTATCAAAAACTGTCATATAAGCCTCTCATTAACATATTCTGTCATTTTCAAAAAACGTTTCAGTGTTTAGCACACTTCGTGAACAAAAAGAAAAGACTCACATAAGAACCTACTGGCAAACGGAAGTTGAGCACTTCCGTCTATCGTTAGCGTTTTTCTTTCACCACCGAAACATTTTTCTCTTCATTAGAACAAGAACAACTCTCACTTTTTCATCCGACCATTTTGGATTCCTCCCATTCGTTTCACTTTTGAATATGGCAACTTTTGATTTTATAGGAGCTTGACTACTATTGATGAGCCATTTTATTTTTGAAAAGGTTTTTCTTACAGCTTAGAAAATTTTAATTATTTGTGATAAACTTTTTTTAAGTGTACAAAATAATGAGTGTTTTGAAAAACCACCTTTTCAAAAAATATTGGTTTTAATGTTTCAAGTTGCTAAATATCAAATAATGTTTTCAATTATTTTACTCCTATGATCCTGAAATTATATTTTTCAAGTTTTCCATGATATTAATGAAGATTTCTGGAATTTCTACATCGTGCATTATCCTGGTTTTCTGTTTTTTAAAAGAAAAAACTTCTAACATCACAGTTTTTATCATAAATCTTTGACTATTAGATATTTTGGATCTTATTATCTATCTTATGCTGAACTACTTCCCAGATGATCCGACTTTGCGTCAATTTATCTCTTTAGCTTTTTGTTTTTAATTTACTGTCTAGTTCTCTTTTTTTTGCTTTAGGAGCCTTTCAACTCATTCTTCCATTTCCCTGCAATCGTCTGCTGAAATATGATTTCTTTTATTCTGAAGAGCTTTGGTCTACCTGTTTGGCTATCAGTCATTCATTTTCTGCACATAATTTTCATTTTCCTCCTTTTGTTAAGATCTCTGTCCGGATTAGATCAATCCAAGAAGCCCACCATCCATGCTGTCGTTTTCTTTTTTCTTAAAATTGGTAATTTTTTGACGCATTTCCTCGTTTGTCTTTTCTCATTTTTATTGTTTTTGTTTTTGACGGATTTTGAATTTTCATCAAAAAAAAGTTCAAAATCTATTGTTCTCAAGCCGGAACTTTTTATTTAAAATTAAAAAAAAAACCCCCAATAGAGTGTCTTAAAATTCCATTTAAATTCCATAATGTTTATTGGCAAAAATACGATTAATTGACTGTGAGAATTGTAACTTGAAATTCATGCAATTATATCACTTCTCATAAAATATATAATCGAACAGATTATCGATAGAAGTAGAAGCTCTTGTTAAATCTTTCTTCGTCTTGGAAGGGGATTCCGTGAGTCTCAGCAAATGAACAGCAATAAATTGAGCTATCGTCGCCTACGTTCATTCTGCTTGATAGTTTTTTGTTGAAGACGTGCTTGAATTTCTATCGGCTATAAATAGATTATTCGAAAATTCCAATTGACTGAACACGGCTCCGCCAAGCTTTCTTTGTTCGCTTAGATTTTTGAGATTCATATTTCAAGTTTTATTCATTTGTCGTTGAATATCCATCGCGACTGTGTATACTTACAGTTTTACGTCCGAATGATTTATTTTTATTACTAGTAAGACTCACGAAACTTACGTTAGCGACTTCACTTCTCCCAATATCCATTCCGCCGAATCGTTGGGTGACGGGTAAGCTTCTCCCCCGTTTTTTATTGTTAGATCGCCCTCATGGCGCCCTAACAATAGCTTTGTGGAAATGTTTTGTCATGTTTTTTATATGTTTCTGTACAGTTTTGTTTTTTTTTCCTTTTTCTTTTTTTGGGTACTTTGTTTGGGTAAATCAAGAAGAGCCGGGCGAGCGTAAGTCGTGCCTTTGTAGAATATATGTAATTTTTTCAAAGTAATTCCATTTTTTTCTTCAATTTCTCCCCCAGAACGGTAAAAGTTTTGATTTGAATTCTATCTTATTGTAAATAAGGTTCACCGTAGCTGTTATTGAAATGCAAATTAAACAGCGGAAGTCAAGTTCTTATTATCGAAAAATGCACGTTTACTTTTTTGAATAAATTTTCGAAATAAATTTTTTCACATCATTTTATAGAACTGAATAATTTGATCGATTTTAAAACATTGCGATCGAGCGTTCCTTTTATTAAGTTTGGTTCATTCAATCATTCCGATTGATGAGTTATTATTTTATATGGTTTATGTGTGAACTTCATTGAATTCAAATCTGATATTATTAGCATTGTTCAAAATGTTCGGAAATTATCAGTTTTATACATTGTGTTAAAAACGAATGATATCATATACTAATTTGCACTTTTAACAAATATATCAAGAATATACTGAAAAAAAAAGAATATCGGAAGCAAAGACTACATGGCATTAATTGAATAATGAACTAAATCTCACAAAGCCTTTCCTCACATTCACAAAATATAAAATAAAAAGGATTAATAATGTAGACCAATATCTTTTAGATTCTATATTTAGTTAACTTCATACTTGAATATTCACCTCCGTTTCCTCCTACACTTCTTAATCTTTCAATTTCAATTGAAGACCTTGGATATTAATAGTTAAATTTTGATTTTATCGAGATATGCACCGGTCACTCTCAACATTTTCTTTTCTTATTAATCGTTTTGATTCATTTTTTGTTTCTTTCTCTGTTTGTATTTCCAATGTTTTTTACCTGCATAAACTCTCCACCTCTTTCTCTATCTTAAAAAATGACGGATTTCAAGTTCGTGCTTTCAGACTGATGACATCTACTGTCATCTACGTTCCAGACATTCAAGAATTACCAGAATGTGAGCCATCAGTATTCAATGATATTCAGGCAACCATTCGATTATTCGGAGGTATTATAAAATTCTGTTTATTTTTATGAAAAAATTAATTAATTCCAGGCATGCCAATTGCTATATTTGGTTTTATCACAAACGTGATCAATGTGATAGTATTTTGTGATCCAGAGATGCGATGTTCTCTTGTAAATCATTTTTTATTGGTGAGAAACTTTTAATTTCCATCTAAAAAAATTTCTGATATACTGTATTCAGGTGCTCTCAATTTCCGATCTAGTACTTTTGGTGTGTAATTTCTTTATGCTCATATTCCCAGTTATTGCATCAATGAGCAATAGCTATTTGTTACATGATTATTATCCTGTATTTCTGTGGTTTGCGTATCCAGTTGGATTGAGTACACAAACTTGTGGTGTTTATCTCACAGTTCTGGTTTCTGTGCACAGATATTTAGGAGTTTGTCATCCTTTTCGAGCAAAACGATGGGTTTCTGGAAAACCTGTTAAATGGGCAATTATTGGTAAGTGCATAATTTTTTTTTTAATTTGTTCATTTTTTCAGGCTCAATAATCTTCAGTATAGTAATAAATCTTCATACGTGGCTTGAATTGGACATTCGTCCTTGCTATTCTATCAACTTCAATGCACCTATCAGTTCAATTATATTAACAAGTTTGAGACAAAAATCATCATACAATTTGATAACAAAATGTATAATGTATACATTGATAATGTTCATCATTCCATTCATTACACTTATAATAGTTAATTGTCGAATTGTGGTTGCATTGAAAGAATCAACGAGAATGAGAAATGGTCAATCAATGAAGAAAAGCACACAATCGTAAGTTTTTTTTCTGGATCAAAGTTTTTATTTTAATGGCAACTTGAAGTTTTTTTTCTGAATTCTTCTAGAGATTCAATAAAAGAAATCCCATAAGGCTTTTGAATTTATTTCTAAAAAATAAAGGAAATAAACCGAGGGACGGAACTTTAAAAAAACATGTTAAAATTTTACACTAAAAAATTAAACTGTTCCAGTAGATTCACCTGGAAATCTCTCGACAAGTAAGTTTGGTTATGTTAGTCATTTATTTTGGCCTGCATATTTTCCCCCGCGTGTTTTCCTGAATTACCCTTTTGGAATGGCGTGCTTGCTTAGCTTTTGTCAGGATTTGTGTATACGATATTATCTTTTTATCATTTTCAGACGAATTATGAATAATTTTCGGATGCTCAAAGGTGCCAAATACAGTGAGTTATTTGGAAGGTTCGGGCGACTCAATTTCAAGTAAGTGAAAAGTGAAACTTTTTTCATTTAAATTGGAACTTTAAAATGTCTAAAAATACTGAGAGACAGCCATTTTTGTTAATTTTCAAGAAAATTAGTTTAACAATATAAAATCATATTAAAGACGAATCTTCATTTTGAATTACATAACATTATAATTTCAGCCCGTTGAAAACGCCATCACTTCTAAAAACAAATGGAAATTCTCTTCGTGATCGTTCTGTAACTCTTATGCTTCTTGCAATTGTTGCCATATTTCTCTGCTGTAATTGTCTTGCATTCTGCAACAACATCTACGAAAACGTGCAACATGTAAAAAAACATGCATCGGATTCTCAATCCCTGAATCAAACTTCATTTGTTCCAGAGGTAACCCATTTTTATACTTTAACGTACACTCAAAATTAATCTCTGAAAAATCGGAATAATTTTACAAATAAACTTCCTAATAATTTCCAGATCGAAGAACAATCACAAGATTATGATGGTGAATGGAGCATTTTTAATGAATGGAACTTTGACCTTTCTGTTGAAATATCAAATCTTCTAATCAGTTTGAATTCATCCAGTTCTATGTTTGTATATCTGATTTTTTCATCAAAGTACAGATCAATTATCAAACACTGGCTGGGATTAGAGAAGAGAAAAAGAGTATGAAAATATCTGAAATTCTAAAACAAAAATTTGATTTTCAGACAAATGGAGTTGCCTTAACAACAGTGATGGCCGCTCAGAAAGCATTGGAGCTTTCGATTCTTCCAGATGAAGTTGAAGGTGATTAGTTCTGTACTATGTGTTATCATTCAATTTAAAAATTTCCAGCCCGTCGTCATAGAAAAGAAAAATCACATTTTGTAAAAAATAAGAAACAAATGAACAAATCAGCTCAATTATTTCTCACAACATCAGAAATTGATCTTCGAAAAGCAAGAACGATTCGAAAAGAACAAGAAGACGAAGAAGAAGAAGAGGAAGAGATTCGAGAAATTCAAAGCGATGAGCCAAGTGCAGCCAGTAATCTTTCTAGAGGTATAAGGTCTAAACATAAAACACGAAAAATATTTTTCTTGACTATTTCTTATTGACATTTGGCTGATCAGCCCGTCATGCGATACCAAAATTTGTGGAGCATTATTTGAAAACTTTGGGTCAAGTGAAAATAATAAGTATTTCCACAAATCAAAAAACCCTGCGCGTTATACAAAAAGTTGTTGCCCTTAAAATGCTTTTGAGAAAAAACTCATTTATCCTAAGCACTAATTTGTTTTAAAATTAATTTCTACTTTTTGACAAACGTGTTCAGTAATAATACAATTTTTTCAGATGATCAAAACCGTTCAAGCTCGAAACGAAAACTTCTTCGATTTGCCACTCTCGCCTAAAATCTAATTCACTTGTTTATATTTGTAAAAGAATTTTCCTCTTTATTTTACGGGTTTTTAAAAATTGATCTCGAACGTTTCCTCCAGTTCAATTATTCTCAACTTTTCTTTTGTTTCCATTTTATGACCTCAATGAAGATATAATAATGATAAAAAAGATTTTAAAGTGAGATTGGTGTGTGGGCTCTCATGGCAGGGAGCCGTTCAATTGTCGACAATATATCATTTTGTGCATTAGGTCGGACTTCTCTAACCATTGAGATTCAGGTGAGGAGCAAGAGAATGCTCAACGCATTTCTTCCAGTTGCTTTTTTTAAGTTCGCACTTTTCACGATGGATAGTTATTAGTATCATTTCTACGATTTCATAGACTTTAACAACATTTCGTTTAAGTTCTGGAGCTTGATGTGAAGTTATGGCAGTATGACTAGTTTACCTGCAAAAATACTGTTACAAATACTCCACTTTTCGAAATTATTTTCATAATACAAAGTTAAGAGGACAGATTTATGTTCCTCATAAACTTTGAGCATGAACAAAATTAAAATACTATCTATGTATACATACGTAACATCTCTGCTGTAACTTTTTCAATAATAGTCCTGTATGATCATATTTCACTTTGGCCCCATTGTGGCAAAGACTTAGGATATGCTTCACAAAAGTATTCAGAAAAAAGAATCCCAGTCGCTTAAAATAATTTTACTACTCTTTCATTGTTTTGGCAATCATTTCCGGATACCAAATCCAAAATCTGCACCCGCGAAAAGGATATTTAGTAAAATATATTTATGGAAATCAAATACTCTTAAATACATTATCTTTGTTCTCTTATATATCTTTTTTGCCACCCTGCAACTTCTTTTTCTATCTTTTTTTTAGAGCACTTACATAGTGTCACATTTCATTTCCGTTCAAAAGCTTCTTCTCTCAGTTTCTTTTCCGGTCAGACGTCTCCAAAATTGTGAAAGCAACAATGAATCTAGAAGACAATCGCCAAGGAAATTAAAATCTCTAAACACATTTCAATGTTTTCTGTCACTTTCAGAAAGTTGCCGACTCGATAAAAAGAGAAAGTGAAGTTTGGAGACTGCGACGTCCAAAATGAGTATAATTGTATTTGTTAGCATATTTCTTTTATTTTTTTCTCTCACTCATTCATGGTAAAACTACTAAACATTTATGTTTTAAAATTGTTTAGTATATCAGATATGGCTTCTGAATTTTGTTCAATTCCAAGAAGAAGTGCGTCTTGATTTTTTAAAAATATTCTCTGTTTTTCGAGTATTTGACGAGTGTGAATGTATATATAATTGAACTTGAAACTTTCTATTTCCGTATACAAAGAAATTAAATGCCGTAGACAAAAATTGATCTCTGAAAAATAACTTGTCGGGAACTCCTTTTTAATTAGCTTTAAAATTGTATGTTGTCAAGTACAAACTAAATATTTTACTGTATTTTCGAAACCAGTTTACGGCATGAAACAGTGTTTCAATAAATTTTGAGAAACTAAATTGTGTGCCAACCATTTTGTAATCAACAATTGAGGCATGTAGGAGGTTCAGAAATCTATATTGAAACACCAGTTTCAAACATATTTTTTAAATATATGCTCACTTCAGACTTGCAGTTTAGACCGTACAGTTTTATTTTTCACGTTATACGGATATTATAGTTAGTTTTCTTTTCTCTTTTTTACTATTTGTTTTCTTTTATTCAAATTTCTTCTTTTTTTTTGGTTTTTCTCTTCAACCATTTAGCCATGTCTCATCCAATATCATAGTGTCCTTTTTTGGTTACAAATGCGCCCATCCCTGGACAACCTCCGTGAATAATTCAACTCATCTTCAGTTGCTCAATTCATGACTCTTTGCCTCCTTTCTGGTGATGGCAAAACGACGAAGCATAAACGTCTGGCCCTCCTTTTTGTCTTGTCTAATTTTTTGAATAGATGTAGTGAAAATAAAGTTTTTCGACGAGATGCGTCCAGCTTCTGAGAAAACCTGCAATTTTAGGCAGATTGGTGTGTACAATGTGTCAACAATGTTAGAGTGACATAGGAATCGTTGTCCACTAAGACGCCTAGTATATTTGAATTTTCTGAACTGTAGCTATTCTGCTCAAAAAACTTTAAAAAATTGTTTTAGTGCCCTAAATCCAAGAGATGCCGTTTCCTCGCATTCTACATTGGATTCTTGATTTTTTGACAACTCTTGCAAAGAACTATCCTAATCTGAATCTTACAACTTTTAACATAAAAATATTTTAATTTAAATTGTAAATACATTCCAATGACTTCTTATGCACTACTACGTATATCCCGAATAATAAATAACCCAGGAACATGTACTTTTCTCCGCTCACTTTTCCTTCTTCTCCTCCCTACTTCTACTTTAATTGCTTCAACTTCTCGTTCTTCACGTAATTTTTTTCGTTCGGTTTTGTTTCGAATTTTCAATTTGAAGCATTTCATTTTTTTCTGATATTATATAGCAGTCATCGGATGGATTGTTTATCCATATTTTCTGTTCACACGTCACCGAATTTGTTATGTATTGACCTCCTTCACTTTCTTATCCCTTTTTGTAGAAAGAAGCATATTCTTTTGCTAGGGAAAAGTGATCAGCTCTTCCATTTATTTTTGAGAAATATGAGAACCGATATAAGGATCATTTTTTTAATCTTCAAGTATTTCTGCAGTTAGAGCTGTTTTTGCAAAACTGTATCACGATTCAAACTTTGAAAACCTTATTCTGATACTTTGATGTCGAAAGTTTTTTTCATGGTCTACTATCAGTAAATTATGTTGTTTTTGGTAGTTTTTCTCCAAATAATAAATTGTTGCTATATTTTCTAGAACCAAATAGCTTCAAATTTTTGTAGCATATTTGAATTCAATTTCGTGTCCCATGTGATTATAGTATGTGAATTTTATTTCCTAATTATCGTAGTATATTGAGATTTCAATGTTCCCAATTTTTTTCAAGATAAATGGTTCCTAAAGTTGAAACAACTACTGTTCGGTTAAACGGTTTCTAAATTTCTTTGACGGTATTCAAAATGACTGAAGAACGTCTGTAAAATCGAATGTTTGTATTAAATTAACAAAACAAATCCAAAAGACCAAAAGAAGGCATACCATTCACTTAACTCAATGACTTTCTACAGAAAAGCACAGAACATACATTTATACATTTATATTTTTTATTTTTTATGATACATTTATGATGACAATATTTTTGTGTTCATCAGTTAATCCGATTAACAAGAGTATTTTTCAATTTTCAAAAGAATTGAACAACAGTTTTCAAAGAGAGTTGTTTGTCTCCATCTAACAACACTTCAGGGTGGCAAAAGTCGATATGAAATATTCCATCTCAAATTCATAGATTCATTCATAGGTCGTGTCCGTCTGTCCGTCCCTTTTGCCATGCCTTCTCCCTTTTCTTCACCGACACACTTTATTCCTTCATCATGGACCGCTTGTCACTAACTTTGATACTACTACTATTGCCTAGTAAGAATACTCTACAACAACCACCCCCATTTTCCTTGTTTTATTCTATTCACGGGGCGGTGTACGGGGTGACCACTAAGTGAATTACTAGTATTATATCAAAAGTCGGAGTTTGAGTTTTTTTCACCTGCCGATAGAATTCGCCGAATTCTTTTTGATATGAATGTTTTATCAAATTGTCATGTGACGGAATTTCCTGATTCAACAATATAAACTTTTAGTGTTGAATATTGTTTTTCTAAATCCAGGCAGTTTTTAGACATTGCAGTTAATGAACTTCTGGCTTTTGATGGGATAGTGAGCAGAAGTTACTGTGGAGATAGGATCTAGGTACTGTAGTACGGTAAAGGTACTGTATACTGTAGGGTTACTGTAGGAATACTGTAGTCTCGGGAAGGGGATCGCGCCGGAGTTGTGAGAATATAAGACAAAAGTTAGAAAAAAAAATTAAATCCAAGAAAGCTCAAAAAGCCAAGATCTGGGCGGAGCCTATTTTCAAAGTATTATTGTGATCAGCCATTCTATCTTTTTTCAATTGTTCATGTCTACAGTCAAACAGATAATCTAAATTTTAGGTAGGTTCAAAACGGAAAAAAGTGCAACGTGCGGAATTCCCTAAATAGGCTCCTCCCATTTCTTTGTTTTACTGTTTTTCATCGATTTTCACTTATAAAACGGAACTTTCTTCTACCCAAATACACATTATTCTCAATTCATCATCTCTCTTGATGTCCATAAACTTCACTCGTATTGGTCAGTTTTTCAGACACCACTTTCAGCCGGTCATGCTCGAGCGCCGATGACCGTCGGCGTCTCAATTCTTCTTGTCATTGTAATTCTGTGTCGTGACAGTCATCAGATGTGGTGCCTTGACGGTTCAGATTGTGCGATATCTAATACATGCTCATTGTGCGAAGGAGCAGCTTGTCTTCGAGTTCAGAGGTTGGAAGATCTCAAATTTTTAACCTTCCATCCAAATGGAAAACTATTTTTTTAACCAAAAATAAATTTAAATAAATAACCTTACAAAACCTTGACTTAAAATCAATTTCTATATTTGAATAGTTCCAAACTTAATTTTCAGAAACCATCTAAACAGAGTCTCAATTGCTCTCACTTGCCTTCCTCACGATACACTTATTCACACATACTATCCAGAAGGTTGCAAAAGGATATCGTTATCTGAGATAGCGTGTATGTGTTCGCACAGAGAATTCTGCAACACATCATCACGAACGACGATGCCGCTCAGTTTACTTGTATTATCTTCTTTCATTTTTCTAATTTTGTAATTTTCTATTATGAATTAATAAAATAAATGAATAAAACCGAAAATTCATAATTTGAGATGAAAAATTTAAAGAAAATAAATTAAACAAGGAATCAATCCAGATACTTAGCCATGAGTTCTTGCTTCTTTTGTTCCAAAAGCATTTCTTCAATGTCTTGTTGAGTTGGCAGTAGAACATGACGAATAGTCATTGGTCGTCCATCCTCTCCGATGACTGTAGACTCTTGAGTTTCCAGGTCGTCGTCATCGTCTTCTTCGACCTTATAGATATTTTCAGGTGCTGCATCGGAAGCAGTTTGTTGCTTTTGAGCTTGTTTCTCGGCAAACTCCTTATTGATTCGTTCAATGTTTTTCTCTTCAATTAGTTTTTCCAAAGGAATTAAGCGACCATCTTCGTCATCCAAGTAACCAAAATAGTGAGCGTCGATATTTCTCAATAAATCAGCACGATGGCGTCGTTGTTCTTCACCTTCTGTGCTTTTTTCGAATAGTTCGCGTACACCGGGAAGATCTTTTGCAGCTCCAAAATATTTGTAACCTCGGGAATTGCCCGTTTCCCTCCCTATTGCATCGAGTTCTTTTTGTGCATACTTTCTGAAAATAATAATAAGAATAATATGTCTAATTGTCATTTTTCTTACCGATAGTCCGTACCACCCAACTCTCGAATACGTTGTTCCCAAGCATGTTTCAGTTTTATCAGTCGATTAACTTCGTCATTCAAGTCCCGAAGCTTGAATTCACCGAGACCAGGATTTTGGATAGCTGTGATCTTTTTCGAAGCATCTCGCACAATCTAAATAAAGTTCAAAATTACAGGTTTTCATACAAAATCTAACCTCTCGTCTGAATCGCTCAGCATCTGACAAATTCCTGCAATCTTTCACATCGTGGGGTCTTCTGGCAATAGGACCCTGCAATTAAAATTATCTTGATATTAATATTCAAAAAAAAAGAGTAAAATGAAAAGAAAAACTTACCCTCTCCTCTTCCTCCTTCATTCTTCGCCATCGTGCTAGCGCCGTCATAGCCTTTTCCGCATTTCGGGCCATTTTTAAAGCTCGAGTAAGTCTGAAACAATTAAATTTAATTGCGAAATTAAATAAAAAGATATAAAAGCAGAATCAAACAAAAATATAAAGTAAATTGAGCATTTTTGTTTCGAAAAAATAAATGTTTGAAAATGAAATTTTCTAAATAGAGCGCACTTTCGCGCAATAGCGGAGTATCGTTGTGCAGCAATTGGCGGTTATTCAAATTCAATATTTTACACCCTTCAATCATTGAGCAATTTTTAAAGTGTTTCTTTCTGATTGAAAACAAATCATAAATGTAAAAGCTTTATTACAAATAAGTTCATTTAATGTTGAAAAGACATAGCTCTTGAAGCGAATCTATTTCGTTTATCATCAGTTTTGGAATTTAAATCATTTGAGACTGGAACTGCAGTGAGTCCAAATGGAAGACTTTGCCGTCGAAGGAATACTTCTGGCTGATGTGCAGGTGGTTCACAAATTGATTCTTGTGGTGATTGCTCTCTGTCCTCCACTTCTAAAGAAAATTATGGTTTTAGTAGCTAATTTTGTCAAATACCAGGTTCAATTTCACTCAAAGCAGGAGCAGGTTGAAAATTAATCCTGCTCAGAATTGAATGACGATGTCGTGTATGACCTGTAGGTGTAGACGGAACAGTTAATGTCTTTTCTCCTTCATCTTTTGGTTGGTCCCCTTGAACTGAAGGTGGTGGAGCAAGTGCAGGAGGAATTGCTTGTCTACAATAATATAGAATTAAGACTAAATAAGGAAGTATTTCCTTGAGCTTTATGGTTAATCTTTCAGACGCTCTAAGCTCATAAAAAGTTGTTTTATTTGTGTCGGATGGGATATTTATTTTGAATATAATACTACTTCAGACATGTTGACTCACCGAAGATATCGAATAAAAGTGTGCCGAGACGCGTTGCTGTTTTTGGCATAAAATGGGCAACGATAGAACAATCCGGCAGAACATAGTGATAATATCAGAAAGAATACTGTAAACCAAAAGTTATCTTTTTTTTTCGAAAATGTGAATCCACCTATAAATGATCCATTTAAAGCGAAGAATCCAATTAACATAATCTGACTTGATGATAAAGCATCTCTACCATATCTGTATGAAGTGTGAGGTGTACGTGGCTGTAAAAATAAAATAAATGTTTCGAATCTCTGAAACCATTTCTTACAGTAATAAATGCACAAGTTGATTCATCTTCTCCGCAAGTATCCAATCCATCACATTCTAGACTCGAAGAAAAACAGTATTTGGAGCAATCTAGAAATCAGTAATGGTAAAACAGTTTTTGTGTGAAAAATGAGGTTACTGTAGCATAGGCTGTATTCTGGACATCTGATAGACTCATATGAAGAGCATTCCTTTGGATTTGAAAACAATAAAATCGATCGGAAATTCAGATTCATTGGAATTGTCAACCATACTGGAGTTTTCATTAATTGATAACCCTAAAATTTTAATAATTTCTCGTAACTGTTACGGTAATCTAACCTTTGGCTTGCTGTCCACAATGAACTGCATATCAGAGTTTCGTAATATAATTTCATTTGGATTCCGTGGTCTTCTATGGGAAAACATAAGGAAATTGGTAATGGAAACAAGTATAAGATTTCCATTTAGACTTTGAATTTCAATTTCACAAACTTCGGATGTTTCATCTTGCCCAACAGATAAGTAATCATCAGTTGTTATCATTAAAATATCATCGACGTATGCTCTGAAAACTTACGAATTCTCATGATCTCATTTTCTTAAAAATTGACTTCAAACATTAATCTTACTTTTTAAAAGGGCAATAAGCATTTGCTTCTATAGTTATGAAAAATAAAATAAATGTCAAATTGAGAAACATTTCGGAAATCTAAAAAAAAAAAGACGCATGGCAAGAAAACGAAAAGGTGGGTGAAGAAGTCATTGAGATTCAATATTTTTCATCAATTCGGAAAGAAAATGCATTCCGGATGCACATCATCTTCAATTCCCCACTCAAGTTCGTTTACCCTTTATTTTTAAATATAACACATAATTGAAAAATGCGGAAACGATTTTGATAATTGATAGTGAAACTGGGAAATTGGCTGATTGCACGATTTCACTGAAAGAATATCATGTTTTTTAATTCCACAATCATTCTTGCAAGATAATTGGTATTTTTCAAACGTTTTGAAACATTGAATTACCGTTTTGTTATTGAAATGTCTGTTAGCTTAATATTATGTTACACTGAAAATTAACATTGTTAAATTTCATTGGGCATTGCTGAATTCAGAGTAGCTTGTTTTTTAATGTTTTTTAAAAGTTTTCCATAGCTCGGAATATCGGAACAGCAGAACTTTTTATCGACGAGGTGCGAACAATGATCGAACTATTACGAGAACGGCAGTTTTTCGAGTTGACAATAATCTGAAATAGAATGCGACAGAAATCGATCGACATAGTATTTTGCTTGACGTCTGGCAATCATTACAATACAAGGTTTCTGAAAATAACCAATATGAGCGTTTTGTATTCTGCTTCCAGAAAAAAAAACCTGTCGGGGTGGCATACTACAAAATAATGTGTACTGACATGAATTCCCGAGACCGAACTAGGACGCGATACGCTGACTACCCGTGGATATTCCAAATAGAAGATAAATCAACTTTTTATAGTGATCTGTAAAATTTTGGATGTCAACCAGTGCTGTGCGGCTCTCGGCTCTCTGCGCGAGCCGAGAGCCGCATAGAATGATGGGACTCGGCTCTTGGCGCCCGCCAAGAGCCGAAAAATTGGGATTTTTGCCGAAAATTAGGTGTTTTTCAGCTCTCGACGCGAGCCGAGAGCCGGCATTTTGGACCTTTTTCGGCTTTTGGTGAGAGCCGAGAGCCGAAAAAAAATTTCGACTCGGCTCTCGGCGCGAGCCGAGAGCCGACTTTTTCAAGAGCCGCACAGCACTGATGTAAACCTTCAAAAAACATCTTTGACCTGATTTTCCAAAAATATTTTACATTTCGGAGCTGATTAAAATGAACACTTCTTGTAAACGTGTTTTCAGATTTTTCATAATTCGTGGCCTAATAAACATCGCAATCTCATTTCTCGGAAGTAATATTTTCCTACAGTATGATTTTTGGAAAAACACTGACGTTACATTTTTTAGATTGCCACGCTTTCAATATGTCTAATGAGAAGGAAAAACTCTATAAATGTTTGCTCCTAAGCTGATATCTAAAATCACATCTTGTGAGTTTTATTATTTTCTGCCTATTATCAGTTCTGTAGTCATGACACACTGATCAACAGAAAGTAGGTTGAGCATAAGCCTCATTGCACTTTCATCAATGATCGAACATAATTAAGTTGTTGCAGATGTACTATTCCGGTTCTTTTTTGCAAGATCAGTGTCTTCGCCAAACTGAAACTTGTACATGATCAATAGAAAATTCCTCTTGCATTTCAGATTCGTCACTTGATGTGTTCCCGCAAAAGACGTAAAAGTTGGTTGGTTATCCAGAAAATATACAATTGCAAACTGGATATATTTTAATAAAATCTGCTGTCGTCATAATCTTATCAATAGTTTCCAAATTAGATATTTGTAATTCCTTACCTTTTTAATGGTGTGCGGGGATTATTTGCATATACTTTGTACAAATCCCTTCAAATGTCATTATCAGTCCATTTCAATCCGCACTAATGGTTAGCCATGGCTTATATTCTATTTCGAGAGAATAAGTGTGGGAAACTTTGGATCACTTTTTTCTATTTTCGTTATGTTAACTTGATGTGGGAATCGGAAACATATTAATAGAAAAAAAACTAGCCGTTTGCACATTAATAATCAGAGAACGTTTTTTGTGTCCCATTAATAGATTTATGTTGAAAACGAAGGAAGAGTTTCAGTGATTTTTGATTTACGAGTTAAGTAATAAAAATAATTTTCCATTTTTCAAACTAAAGCTTGTAGACTTTTTGAAAACAATTCAAAATGTTTCAAATTTTGAAAAAAAAAGAAAATAACTTTAATAGATAATGTGTGGATGATAAACTTCAGATTGAAATTTCACAAGGCAGAAGTTGAGTTTGTTGTTTTTTTTTATTAATTTCAAGGGAGTTACGGCTCTGGGTTTTTATTATGAAGATTGAAAATGTGCTCAAACGATTGAAGTAATAGCTTGAAGTCAACTTCCAAAACATTTTATGAAGGCTCAAAGTTTTTAAGTTTTGGTTTTGCAGATTTTTGTTGTTTACATGGCATGGAATGTTCCTCTTAATTAATTTTAATGGTTGAATCTTTAAAAAGACATGTTGAGTCATCATAAAACTTTTTTGATAATTCATTGTGCAGTCTCGTTATAAAATTCTGCCGTTTTGTTGAATTTCGTACTACTGTTAAAAAATTTAATTTCAGATTTTTAAAGCAGATAATCGCTTAAGTTGCTCTCAAATTTCTAGAAAATTTGCTCCCCAAAAATAATAAAACCATAGAATTTTGCACATAAAAAATAAAGATGAAACGTTGATCAAATGTTAGTGATGTTTGGTAAAACTGAATGCACTAAAATTGCTACATTGGTCCCCTTGATGTTTCAATGATTTCGTATCAAAGTTTGCAAGTTGTCCAATGAATATGTTGTAACACAAACATTCTTAAATAAAACGTCATATTTTGTCTATTAGCTGAACATCTCAAAGGTTCCTCGAAAATCTTTAGGTCGAAATGATAGCACGTGACCTCTAACATTCTTTCATCACTTACTCATCATCATTCTTCATTCCATTCATTGTTGTCTCAACCCACTCATATACTTTTTTGACGCTTTTCTCTATCACTGTATGCCTATTTCTTAACTTAACCCCTCGTGTTCCATTAAATAGACAAATTACTCATTTCCGTTGTTTCCTTTTACTTTTAGTCAACTCGGAGAAAATGTTGAAATCTAGACAGAAGAACACTCAAATATTAATTATTAGTTGCTACAATAATTTGTCTTCTCAATCTCCAGTGTTGTTCATCATCATTTGCCACACTTGATAAACAATGACCGGAAAGATAATGTAGGGTGGTAAGAGTGACAAACAAAAACAAACACACTCAAAGGCTACTCAAGTTCCCTTTATCAATGATCGGCCAGCATTTCGGACAAAAAAGAGCAAGTACCACTTTTAATAAAAACCGGAAACACTTTTCACACTTCTTTGCATCTGAGGCATAAATTTTGAACATCCGGAGTAGAGCACAAATTTAAATTGTCTGGGAAACTACAAAGAGCAACGCACAAGAATGTTTCTGCATCCCTTGTAGAAATGACTTTCAATTCTTTGTGGACAAATTTTAAAAATCCAATGATCCAAAGTTTTCCACCCGTTTTCATCTCAAAACCAGAAAAACCTTTTTGTGCTAATCTTCTTGTTATCTTCGAAAATCAATTGTTCTAGAAAATAAATCTATACACCCACGTTTGAAAAAAAAGGAAAAATTTTCTATAGACTAAAGGTCAATATGAATCGGATATCCAAAATTAGAAAAATAATATTTATAAATTTTGATATTTTTCGGCAAAAAGAAGATATTTTTGAAAATGACTAACTGTCAAATGAAAGACAAAACTACAACAGTTAGTCAAAAACGTACAAGAATAATTATCTCCTTTCAGGTGTGCAAACTGTTAAATTGTAATTTGCACACTAGGCGTCAAGCCATCCTAGAATATACTTTCTGGAAAATTTATAAGAGCTCTAATAATAGATGCTCTCCGAAATTTACAAATGTTCAACTTTGAATAAAACTAATTGAGTTATGATTTGAAATTTTAATATTATATTCTTTGCAATTATGGGAAATCCAACGTTTCCAAACTATACATAGAAGTTCGGTTCTACTTTTAAAAAATATTTCTGACATTTGAAAATTGTTTTCAGACTTCACTTTTTGGAAATGTTGCGGAATATCTTGAAAATGTTAATTATTGGTTAAAGTTTTAATTATACTTCTAAGACTAGAATTTTCGGAATGTCTAGGAATTATCATGATTTAGAATGAAGTGAAGGTTTTTGATGGTAAATGTGATTGGTGTGAAGCTTTGAGCTTCAAAGATTAATATTTTACGACTAGCAATACGATTAATTGGCAAAATAACATTTATTTCTTGAAAAAAGTTCAAAGATTGTTTTCTATCTCAAAAGAACTGTGAAGAGCTGTTGCTTTTTTTACTAAATTTTGAACGTTTTAAAGGTTGAGAAACAATGAGTGTGGTTTTAGTTATGGTGCCCGGAAGTCCTGAACGAGTGCGTTTGTTTTTGATTTACATATGTTATTCAGCGTGAGAGCAGCGAAAAGACTTGTCTCTATGAAAAAGTACCCAGGAGATATCTGAATTCAAATTCCAATCATTTAAAAAAATCTGTTTTTTTTTCAGAAAATGAACGTCCGAATTCAAAACTACATCCCCTTTAAAGTTGTTCCACATATTATTTTTCTTTGCTAATATGTGGCTCTGCCCTTGATCTTAATCCGTATTGAAGGTGTTCGAATTTTGAATTTTTGTAATCTTACCCCTATTTTCGTTCCTGGAACGATTTTTGGAGTCTAATATGCAAAATTATCTCTTGCCTCACAACCCACATCCCGAAAGCAAAAATCTTAATAAAATATACTCTTGCCGGATATTTCCTCCCTGCGTATTATACGTAATCTGACATCGAACTATTATTCGAAAAACATCACAAAACGATTCGAAGTTTTCTAATCCAATTCGTGTTTGATCCGTGAATTAGTTGGATCTACTCCACGCAATTTAAGCTTTTCGAATGATCTATATCAACTGATATTTTGAGTTCAAGTTCCAATCTACCTACTAAGAAATCCCATTTCGGATTACATGTAACAATGAAAAATTGTGGGTGTAAAGAATAAACTGTTTTCAATACTTTACTCTTCATTCCCTGTACCCCTCGTTGCAAACAGGAACACGTTTGTATCAGTATCAATATCACAAAGATTCAAAGATGATAAAGTTTTAGAGCGGAACATAGTACAATAGGTTATATTTTCTTCCGCTGACAACCTTTGACTTTCCTGTTTCAATCATTTTTTTTGTTTACACATTTCTACGAGTTACAATTTTCTGCTGATTCTGGAAAAATGTGCACACCATACTTTTTCTGCTGAAAACAATTTTGCTGGTGGGGAGAGAGAAAGTCTTCCGACTTTCCCTTTTTCTTATCAAATCATCCCAAAAAAATAATTTAATGATGATAACTACTCGTGCTCTTTTCTGTGATTGATGGTCAATTTGGTGGGAATTTCTTAATCGTTGTAGTCTGCTCGACTTGGCAACATCATTTGAAAAGAACAAGGAAATTCTTTTGAAAAGTAATTAAATTCTAAAATTATGATTTATGCAGGTGCAAAGGCGTTAATAAAATACGTATCTCAACCTCGTTGATATGATGTCAAGATAATTTGCTCAGGTGTTGTTCTTTAGGTGAAATACGAAGTTCCACTTCAAAGCTCAGCGGTCACATTTTAGTATTTTGAAATTTTAAGACATGCTACGTTGCGACTAAACATCGGATCTAAAGATTTAAACCTATGTGATTGGGTTTTGAGGAAACAAAACATAAACAACAAAAACAAAAGTGTACGGGTTTATGACACGTTTTAAATCTGAAAATCTGTTATTTTTTAAAAGAAATTTTCCTGACTCTTCAGACTCAAAATGTCATATTCCTCAGAACTTTACAGGTTATTTTAATGTGAACACAAGGAATTCAAAAACAAAAATGACTAGGCCAAATTGTTATAGTGTTTTAAATAGGAATGTTCACAATTTAAGATTATTAGGTCGACGTGTAATCTGATTTATTTTAAATCTGAGGAAATCCACTGATAAGTTTGGGTTATTGGCTTAAATAATGGTTTTCAAAGCGGAAGTTGGGATGCTCCATCATACAATTTCGTAACAAATGGGTTACACTGTTAATGTACATAAATTTGATTAGGCCATATTACAATAGCATAGTATTGTGTTAATGCCAAGAACTTGAGAATTTTGCAAATTTTTAAATATACAACTTTCACAACTTTTATGAATTTGGGTTTTTGGTGAATAATATTATGCGTCAACGATTTTGCGACCACGCTTTGATCTTTCTTCTTTGCTTCCAATTTTCAAAAAAATTAGATTTAATTGGAAATTTTACTTATTATCAAAGACTGACATGAGGCAATCAAATTTGAGCGTGAAATACAACGCCGATGTTTGCACATATACATATTTTTTAAACGCAAACTGACCCTCAAGTTTTTCCATACGTGAAATTTTTCAGAGAACATGAACGTATTATCAATTACAATCATGCTTGATAACAAATTTTCCCAAGTCCTCTGAAGTTCTGAATGCCCCTGAATAAAGAAGAACATCTAATCAGTACGCATCATTATTTCACTGTTGCCAAAGATATTTTCGACCTATAAGAACTAATTTTGATCAGTTTCTCGATAACGTATCGGTTCTCTGTTCTTGTCAGAATGCTGTCAACATATTATAATCTGACCACCTTTTCCCACCCTTTGCCCTGTCCTGCTTGTATTACTTCCCGTTTCCAGGACAACCTGTGATGCCATGTGAATTGCACGGTAAACCGAACTTTCCACGTACTATTCACCAACAGGTACGGTTGAAAACACATATATTTTAATTTGCAAGACAAGCACTATCGCAATGCCCTATGTACTCCTCACCCTCCCTACGGTCAAGATGAACGAGCAATGTGATGTATGAGTGTGTGTGCGTGCTCGCCCATTGCTTATCACTATATGCATTCTCTTGTTAAAAATTACTTCAGTATTCCCTCCACCTACATAATGATGCTAGACAGGAATTTATGTTGCATGTAGACAGTCTGCAAACAAGAAAAAGATACCGGTTAGAAAGAAGAACCACTGACTGACTAAGTGTTGATGTTTCACACACTTATTGCCACACATACAAGACACCTTCCCTAATTGATATGTTCCGTCTACATATTACAAACATTTGGGAAGGGCATAAAATAAAAGTGAAGAAATGCTTCTTCTTCTTCTTCATTGCCTTTTGCCTCTGATGCTTTCGTTCCGATTCGGGAACCAATTGTTGTCTTCTTTCTTTTCTGTTTTCTGACCGCGACCGGATTGCCACTTTCACCAATTATACTTTGCTTCCTTACAATTTATGTAGTTGGTACATACAATGTACGAAATTTCAAGGAATTTTGGAATATAAATTGAGACGATGGAGGGTGGTTTCAAAACCAAAAATTAGTTGAATAAGCTAGATAGCAGGTGACCAAGTATAATGATTTGGTCATGTCGATCTTAGACTTATGAACTCATCCCCTCGAGAAGCATTTTTGAAAATACTTCCTGTAGTTTTTTCAACTACGCAAAAAGTAGTGCGTAGGTTTTGAATTTTAGATTTTTCTGGATTAGTCTAGTTTTTTGCTGGATTCTAGACGAGAAAAATACCCTAAAGCTGGATATTTGTAAGGAAGATCAACTAAAAACAAAAAGTTCAAATGTGGAGTCTCATTTCAAAAATCTGTAACTCTCGTGATAAAAGAAAATTATCGGCGACTTGACCTTTCAGTACAAGGTCCCATTGGGATTTTGATAATGAGAGTTTTAAGAATCAGTCATTCTCATCGTGTACTTTCCGACTTTTTTTTTCGGTGACTTAAAAAGTAATGGTGACATTGTTGACAACGGTACTAATTCTACCTGCCTATGTCTACTTCGTGCCTACCCGCAAGCCTACTTTCAAAATTCATGCGAATAATTGTTCAATTCTCATCAAATTTGTTTGAATGACCATTTGGAATGCCTATGCCTATCACACCAAAATACAAAAAAAAAAAGGTTTCAGGCAGGCTCGTATTCAGGTCGGCATGAGAAAAGCATGTGCACAACCAAGAAGGCAGTACAACGATACAACGAGCTTCAAGATACAGAATTTGAATTCATTGTTTGGTATATTGTGTTGTGATAAGTTTCTGATTGAATTTAAAGATCTAGAAGACATTAGCTAGACGTGATATATTTCATTTTACCTGTTTTAATACCGATTTACATTGTGAAAAACCAGGCAAAACTACGAAATTTATATTTTATTGACTCTCAACTCAACTGAATCCCTCCTGATCCTTCAAAATCCAGCTCACTCGTGTGCGTACGAATGCTTCGAAAAATTGTACATGAGATCAGAATGGTGAATAATCTACAGGATTCCTAGAATACAACTCAAATAGTGCCATCTGAGTGGGTTGTGTACGTGTATGATCTGAATACATTTCAAGTCAAAGCATGATGTGATTTGAAATTGATTTGATAGGTCATATTGTGTAAAAATTGGGTGCAACGAGCCGGAAGGATGCTTCGCAGGAGGAAAAGAGTAACTGATGTCACTAAAGAACCGACGACTGAGCCGGAAACTGATTCGAGTACTATGCTGCTAATGCTTGTTCTTCAATAACACCTCGAAAAGGAAACGCGTGCGATTTTGCAAAATAAAAAAACAACGTGGGAGAAATGCCAGGTTATACGGACTAGCACGAATGTTTGAAAGCAAAAAAAAACGTTCTGAAATCTCTGAAATGTTACAAACATTCAATGGGAAAACGGAAGGGTCTCTTGATAAAGGAACTATTGACAAATTTTGGTATGAAACTTTTTGATGTTTTGATCATTTGGTTTTCGAAAATCCACCAAAAACTGTGAAATAGACGGATGTTCCAATTGGGCTATTTTTTGTAGAGTTCTGGAATATTCCTAAACTGTACCACAATTTCTTATTTTTAAGTCTTTTGCAGAGTTATTTTTCATCTTGCAAAATGCAAGAAGATAGTAGTATTTATCCGAAATATTTGAAAAACAAAGAAACCCAAAAATATAACGATACATCATTTATTTTTCTATTATTATTATCATGTGCATCAGTATTATATTAATCAACAATAACATACACGTAGTATTATTTCCATATTCGCTTATAGCTTTTCAGAAAACAATCGGTGAGGATCATCAAGATGGGACCGGTTTACAAATCAAATCAGGGAGATCCATATGGGGAAAGTGGAGAGATTCAGTTGAATGGAAATTACCCGAAAGAAAGGGAATGGGCAAATAAGTTAGGTGTGATAACGGGGGTAAAAATGAAGAAGGAAGGAACTAAATAAGTTTTGAAAAATGTGTAATGTGGCTACAGTTTACGCCAGCTGGTGCAAGGAAACTGCTGTTGATAAGAGGCGAGATGGCATTTTGAATAATTCGCTTTTGAGTAGGTCAGTGACAGAATTGTTGCGACTCGTTTGAGATGATGGGTTTGATCCTTTGCGTACAAGGTTGAGATTCAGGTGTTGAACTGGTAGAGCTGGACTTGTCAGAGCTCTCTTGAGTGGTGGAATTGATGCTCGAACCTTTGGAAGGGCAGACTTTGTTACTTCGGAGGAGAAATTAAATTGGGATCGGCGTACTGAAAAATTAAAGGTTTAGAAATTGATGAGATTGTTTAAAACTGTTTACCTGATGGGCTTAATGGAGCAACTGCAGCATTAACTTCTTTTGAATGAAGTGAAACTGTTGAAAGTCGAAGTGGCTTATGCTCACGAGTCTTAGAGACTTGTTGAGATGAAGCTGGGAAGTGATCAATTGGAACTTCGAATATCATTATGAATATGTTTTTAAAAGTTTCGAAAGTGGTTTCAAAGTATTGAAGATAGAACAAGAATGTGAGGGTGAAGAGGTGGAGTTATCAAATGTTCTTCGAGGCTAGCTACTACACTTCGATGCCTTATATACTTTTGCCATTTGCCCGAGCCCCGCCCCTTCCGCGAAAAAATTCGGCGAGGCGGCATGAGAGGGAGGGAGGGGTGAGATTGTTATTGTTTGTGGGTCGAAGGCGGAGCTAGATGCAGGTGAAAAAAGAGTGTATAAGACGAAGAGACGCAGATGGCATGTACTTTGTAGGCGGCATGGAGGAAGAAAAACGTGGTGAAAAAGGTGTTGAAGAAGAAACAAATGATGAGTGGGAGTGATTTGACCCATGAAGCGAATAGATAATTTTGTGTGGGTTACAGAACATTCGAGAATCGGAAAGGACCACGTGCGAATCCTTTCATCACAAAAATTTTGAAAATACGCCTGATTACTAAACAAACGTCCTTCCTTCAGTTATCAGTCATGAGTCTTCCGTTGAACGGAACTCCTATAGTTTAAGTCTAAAGAAATATTTAAAGGATTTCAGTGACTTTTCATTAAAACGAAAAAAATAACTGGCGATAGTTGGCCAAACATCTAAGTTGCCTATTGGGAATGCGGAAAACATTTCTGGGGTTCAAATTATGATAGGTCTTTGAACTTTTTGTCAAAACATGCTTCACATTTTCATGGTTTGTATCCAGATTCCTCAGGACCATGTGCTTTATGATCCGGCCAATTATCCTAATGTTCCTTCTGACGGGACAAGAGGTAGATTAATATGTACCTGTTTATATTAATAGCGTCAAGTACAAACCGCGCATTTAAAAAATGTTAGGATATCTCAAATGAAACGATTAGACACCAAATTTCGTGTGACATGCTACATGATAATGCGCTTTACTGGTACGTTTTGAAATTTCAAGGATACACTTCCTTCTTTTAGATGTTATTAGTTTCCAAAGATCTTGAAGTTCTACATTTTTACGAACTTTACATATATCAGGACCAGGTGATAATTAGAAAGTAGAGGGTGGATATTGTTGTTAACCGAAGCCTGCAACGCGGACATAGAAAATTCAGAGTTTATGGGCATATTAAATTGATGTTTTAAACCACAGAAACAATGTCTAGAGCAAAAAACTGTGTCGAAATAATATTAATTAACAACAACATTGGTCTGGGTTTTGGTTTAGAGTTCAAGATGTCTGTTAATTTTCAGATTATAAGAAAAAAGAATTATCGAGAGTTGTAGTTGTTCAAATCCAACAATTCAATCTGTTCAAGAACTTCGGAACGTTTGTAGTCAGATTAATTTTTAGTCATAAGTTTATGTATTTTGTGTGCTCTCGATCTTTCAAGTTCGCGTATGTAGACATTCCGTCGAAATTACGGCATCAAATTCGCACTAATCAAATCTACCACCCTCGCGATTTTCTAGTTACTACACCTGATGTTAGTGGAATCGACGTCAATTGCTGGTAACCTCCAGTTCGGCTTTATAATCATTTTTTGAAGCTTGATTCAATTGAGTCTAAGATCTGATGTGTTGTATGTAGTGTTGAGTTACGAAACTGACATTTTTGTTCTAAATAATCGTAGTAGTACAAATTGGTACGTGCTAGTCAACGTCGATGTCCTCATTTCAGGATAATGTCAGCAGTTTTAGTTAGATTTTTGAGTGCAACCTAGTAGGTGTAGCGGGTGTAATTCGATTACTCAGCCTCCAACTAACCAACTTCTTTTTTCCTATCAATTTGAACTCTATTCTTCCATGTCTTCCAAGGTTTTTTGTTGATTTGTGTAAATAGTCAAGTCTATTTGATATTATGTCTAGGTGATTTGATCTTCTTTCAAATCAACTTTTTGTGTCAATTTGTAAGTGATCTGTGAAAACGAAATAATCTAAAAGTTCTAGACACCCACATTCAGATTTTTGCCAAGATTTGCAATTGTCAGAAATCAACAAAAAAAATATTCAAAAACAGCTCGACTCTCGCGAACAAAATAATCTGACAATTCTTGGTAACAGTGTGTACCTACGCACGTTCCGAATTCGTGAGCTGGATTATTCCGGGCGGCCCACTGTTTTTGAATTTGTAAAGTAGCTCAATCGGATTGTTCGGAAATAAATAACTATTGTAAGTGCTGTTGATAAGTCTAGTGGAATCGGAGATTATCTGATTGAAATTAGCATCTGAGTCAGGAAATGTTCCAACTTTGGAATTCTGTTCTGAGAATTAAGTTAAGATCGTGCGTCAAAAAGATACAAAAAAGTGTTGAAGACGTGCGTTTTCCTAATGAATTACAAATATATAAACGATTTCGTCACTGTATCAATGTTCTAATATCGGTATAAAAAAGATGATAAACATAGCATGGAAGTTCTGTAAAGTGGCCTTTGATTTTTAAACTCATAATAAATCCATTCCTACGATAATCTGAAAAAGTAAACAATTTAGTTACAAGCTGGAGTGACTATAAATCATATTTTGGAATATTTTGAGACATATCTTTCTGTAAATCACAATTCTAGAAAACCAACTTGCAGGTGCTTTTTGTACTTCCAGATCAACCCGAATTCTATGATTACATCAATCCAGATCACAATGCTTTCTTCGCACTTACCTTCTTCTTCACCTGCAAAGTTGTGCGTAGAAAGTGCGCAATTAATTCAAGTTCCAAAACAGAAAATACGTTTATTTTTCAGAAGACACAATGGTATTTGATATTTTAATGCAAGTTGTTTTTTTTTGGAAGAACATGCGGAAGACTTTGAAAGAAGATAATTTTCAAGGTCACTCTCCCTTTTTAGACCTTTTGATATCATCTAAGAAACTACCAGAGACCTACTTGGTTGGAAATTTGTTGCAATGACTGTGAGGGTTTTGCGTGTGGATTTCAGAAAAACTATTGTGAATCTTATCTGGGGTTAGAGGATCTCTCTTTCAATTGTTTCCATAACTCCAACGATCATACAAATGTAGGTAGTCAGCACGCAGAAGTCTTTATAATTTTTCACAAATCTGATCTTTGTAAGTGCTCTGTAACTTTAAAGTTTCCTTCAACCTAAATCTAACTGATCATTTTTGGACTGAGACCGAAATACAAGGCTTATTTTCCGTACGATGTATTGTTTCATACATAAATATCACAAGGAAATAATTGTGTTTGTTTTTTTCAAGTTTCAAAAATCAACGAATGTACCTTCTCTCATGAGTCCCATGTGCTCTCTGATTTCTTTCAGACAGATTAGGAAAACCGCAAACAAAGAGCTGTTTTGACAATTTTAAGGCACTGTGTTTTCCACCCTCACTGCTTGATTTTGTGGTTAAGTGTACTACTACCAATGGTATTTATTAGCAGCTGATATTATTGGATATTCTATTTCAACAGAAAACCACAAATTGATGTAAATTTCTTGTTTTCTTTTCAGTTTCATTCACTGTTAGAGTTAAGAAAACAATTTATTTGATTCGATTTGCCAAACTTTTCTCTTCCGGTGTACATGAGAAAAAGCTTGATGGAAATGTTTGTGTGGAGGCGATGGAATCTTTTATCTTTGACACGAATGACAATATTACCGGAAATGAAATAATTGAATGCTCTTGAATTCCTTCCAAATGGAATGTTGTTTGTTTCGTGGTGTTCGTCACGACTTGAAACCAAGACCAAAAGACTAACAAAGTACATACAGTACATACCGTAGTTATCTCGTGACTTTTTGATTCTGCAAAATCAATTACTGAGTCATAAGGAATTTTTGAAAATAGGACAGTGCATGGCTCCATTTATAAATAGTCAGGTGACTGGAAATATAAACCTTTAAGGATTTCGAAACTTGAAGTCCTAACATCAACCAATCACACTTTTCTTGAATGACATTTGAATGAAATGGTGGCAGAACACATCATTTTTGGCTTAAAATATTTGACGTTAGCAATGTATCAAAATCTATCCGAGGAAGAGGATTTTGGATAAATTCTTGATTATTTCAGATATCTAAATAGGTCTTTAATATGACATGATCTAGATGAACACAGATCATCATTGTGTGGGCTTGGTAAATTATATAAATGTTCTATACGCTTGCAGATTAATCAGATTTCCCGGTTTTTTCTTAAGGATCATTCAAACTATATTTCCTAGCATTCAAAATTGTTTCTTTCTGTCAAATCCGTAAAACAATTACATGTCTACTAAATTCAGAACCAAAATTTTTTCAGAAACGTTTCGAGTCAAACCTGATTCTCATGAGTTTTCAGAAACTCAATTCATTTGATGTAAACACGTACACAATAGAAACAAAGTTTTTCCATAGACTGTTTTCTGAAAACTTGTCAACTTTACCGCAAAATCATGTACTGAGAATTGAGGATTTCGAGGTGTTTATTGTTTTTCGTGACATTTTTCAGAGAGGTTACAATTTGTCAAGGCATCGGGAAAAAACAAATTTTTGTATATCCAATCATGACATCATTTACATGGAACTCCAGCGAACACAATTTGCAAACGTCATTAGAGTCTAGATTAGACACCCGGGAACCTATTGACTCAAATCAAATCATCATCATTTTCATCTTCATCTTTATATCTTCAGTTTGGGTTAAAACAGACACAAATCATCGAATAATTTGTAGTATTTCCTCAATTGTGGTCATCATTCATTCATCACGAGGCAAAGGGCATTTGACTGGAACCGGAGACACCGTTCAATATACCCTTCAACCCCCGTTTCTTCTTCACCACCCGAACCTTCATGGTCCACCTGATTTGATAAGAATTCATCAATTTCTAACCCTTCTCTGTTCCGTTTTTGCCCTTCATTCTCTCTTAATCAAGTACTACATACCACACCCACGGATGTAAGTTCTACAAAAAAATAACACACATACACAAAAAAGGAATGAATAGGTGTCTTGACTAAACTTTGATTTTTTTGCATTCAATTGAATGTACTAGATGTAAAAGTACGTGAAACGTGCAAAAACTCAAAAAAATAAGAATATACATTCAAAAAAAGTGAGGGTGGTTTTGAAAAGGATGACCAAACACAAATCAAAGAGAAAAAAAGGATTTTGTATTCTGTAGTTCTATGTTATTTGCAATCCGTACAGTCCATACAGTGCTACACAAAAACTAGAGGATGACGTACGTTTAGATCAAAATGTGACCGTTAAAAGAAGAACCGTTCAGACCGGAAGTGTGCGGAAAACTTCCCGGCAATTCTACAAAACTACCCTTCCAGTATAACGATATATTTTTGAAATCGAAATTCAATTTAGAAATATGAAAAATAGTTTTAAAGTTTAATCCTTGTTTATTTATTTGGAAGTTATTCTTATTTTGTTAAAATAGGTGGAACCTGTCTGACAGTTAAAATTCGCAAAAAAGGTCCGGTTTAGACACCCGTGTTTGGGGTCAAACCAAACTTTCAGTTTTTTCATCTCTGATGCAGTAAACCACAAAACTTCAACTTTCACATTTCATATTCTCACAGACCTGAAATCAATTATTCCAAATTTCAAGAGCACATCTAGAAAGTTTGAAATGGCAAACAGATGTTATTGCAACTAGATCTACAAACTTTGGCCAGAGTTTGTGGCTTATTGACAATTCAGGAAACACATAAATCTTGATAAACTGAACACGTAAATAATTAAAATCAGAAATTTCATCTTATGGAATAGTTTGAAGATGCACGTTTTTTTTTTTTGAAAGCAAATCTCCATAGTTTAAAAATCAGTTTTAAAATTTATTGAAAAAAGATGATCGAATACAAAAGACAGATTTTAACCATCAGGGTTAGGGGTGCTCATGGGTCGATAGGGTCGACCCGCTTTTTTCACAGTAGCTCAAGCAATAGTCCGATCATAATTTTGAAAATGGAAATTAAACTAGCATGACCTCCTTGCTAAAGTTTTCATTCGGGGTTGACATTTTATTCATCGGGGTCGCTACAAATTCTGCCTAAAGTTAGAGCGGGTCGACCCTTTTCGACCCAAGTGCACCTCTAATCAGGGTTTCATTACAGAAATGACACCACTTTTGAATTTCTGAAACCGAAATTTTTCAAAAGTTAATTCACATTTATGAAAGTGGTTTTCTCCTCTTTTTTCTTAACTTTTTGTCAAAATTTTTAATTGAAAATAATTACAGTTTTTCCGTTTTTCTATTTCTAACTAAACAATCAAAAACTTTTGGTGACCGGAAGTCATAAAATTCAGTCTATGAAACATAATGGTTTAATCAATTCACAGGTGAAAATTCCATTGGGCATAATTGACACTTTTATGATTTCTATTCATTTTTCTGTCTAGTTTGCAAAGAGTGAGCCTGAATTTTCAAGAGAAATTCCGTTTTTTTTTCGTGTTTTGTGTAAACCGAACTCTTGAAAACGAACTAAGATATCCGTCTGGAAGAATTTGAATATTTCAGTGATCTCTCCATCGGTCAAGTATTAATCTTTCCGGACTTATGGGACCTTAATATTCAGTAGTCGTAGTTTACATAAATTAACATTCGGAATAACTTCTCAAAATTTCAGATAACATTCTAGTATGTAAATATTAATGAACTAACAGAATTTTATCTGTGGAAATGTTTATCCGGTTTCTCAAATATGGACCAACAATCAGTTGCATTCAAAAATTGAATCGGAAGTTCTACAGCGTCATTCAAATTTCTAAAACCTCCCATTCGACCCATTTCCTGTGACCCACAAAATGAAATATGTTATCCGGGAATCTTTTGAGGCAAACATAGAAAGAAGTCAGAAAAATTATGAAAATACTTTTAACCTGGTATATTAACTCATCGTTAAAATGGAAGAAATGTCTTAATATTTTTTAAAGTAAGTCGCCGTAAGTGTCTTCGAAATTTTTAGACAAGTCCCTATAAGAGTGGTGTGACAGAAATTGTCAAAGTTCCGGTATTTAACAATTCACCAGTTGCCAATTTCGGTTCAACATTTTATGTTCGAGAATTTCCAAAACTTGTTGGGTTACAGGGCATTTCAGTATCATTGCACAATATTTTTCAACAACATTTGTTTTTTTCCAGGCATATTGAAAATCATCTCATATTGGCCTTTTGTAACAACCACGTGTTTCTTAAAAGTTGCTTTGAAATAAAAAATAAAAATAAAAACTTTTATTGCTTTTTAACAGTGCTTAAATCATCACGTAAAGATCATACATAGAGAAGCACCAAAACCAACAGGAAATCCTTTATTTTGTGATTAATAGTAGTGAATCAAATACTACTACTTGTTTTTGTTTCTGCTTTTTATTTTATTTTTCTTTATAACTTTTGAAAAAAGGACACATCCTAAATAAAGGCTTCTGACATGAAGCCAAATTTTGAAATAAGTGATGCTAGAAAGAAATAAGTTAAATTTAAATTCAAAAAAGGAAAGTATGAGGGGGTCTTTTGAAACAAGTAAAACTTGTGAAATAGTGTATTCTCACGAGAAAACTCTTTCAATGAGTCATTCTTATTCTCTCAAGTATCTCTTTTTTCAACTATTTACCAACATCCGGCTTGTTTCAAAATCAATTTGCTTAACCACCAAAAAAGAGAGAAATTTCTCAATTTTTGGAATTACCACATCACTTTTGAACAGGGGTTTTCTAACTTTGAATCAAGTTATAGAGGGTTTCAAAACATAACCGGAAATTGGAGATTTGAATTGAAACTTTTGAAACTTTAATTGGTTTGAAGGGATCAAAGACACAAAACGTTGGCTCACTGAATTGATCTCGTAGTTTTTTTTCTTTTTAAAAATTATAATATGGATTTGCTGAGGTCATAATAAAACTTTTGAAATATAATATATTTGGATTATACATATAAGTAGATATTTTCTTTGCAAGATTATTTTCTGAACCGCGATTTTCAAAGAATATACGACTTATAGTGAATGTAGACAGAGGATTATGACTACGCTGTAAATTATAGAAAGTGAGTCGAAGTTCAAACTGTGGGTATAATTTGATTACAAGGGGTTTTCCATATAGTGGGAGGATAAAAGTCTAGACCTCAATAGTCATTTCTGGCTATGTATATAATTTTATTTTAAAGAATCTAATCTACGAATTGATCATGTAAGTTTTCTTAGTTGTTTTACAGGTAATTTGTATACGAGGCGGGAAAAATGTGTATTTGCAGGCATGTCTATGGAAGGCAGTTATATCACAAACAGTAAACGTTGTACAGAAAAATTGGAAAAATTCCGTGTGGAAGTTGTCCTGAAATGGGTTCAGCTGTAAGCACCGCAGGCTTCAGGTATCTCAAAATGAACAAAAGATACATTCCGTGATGGTTTGAAATTCATGATGCGTCCGTAATTTGTAGCACATTTCAAATGTTTTCTTCTGCATTTGATTTAGGTCGTTTTTTTAATTGAAAGCATAAGAGATTATCAAGAATATCCCGTGATTGATCTTTTGAATAACGTCAGATATTCAAAAGAAGTCCGACGATTGTTTTGAAGGAAATGTATGTTTGATCCTATTGAAAACTTGCAAAAGTAATCTGAGTTTTTTAAAGTTTTTTCATACTTCTCAAATACGTGGGTAGAAATGATAGAAAGGATAGAAATTATATTCAATTTTTGTAGCTATTTTTCCAACGAGGAAATGCAAAAGGGACTATTTAGATTCATTGTGGACAATCAGCACTATCACTTTATTGAAAAGCTTTGTACAGCAAGTGTAAAAAAATTACGAATTGAACAAAATCACAATAGAACAATGTAAAAATATCAAAGCTACACCAAAAGCTGAAATTCTGAAAGAAGACGAGGAAAGTTGAAGTGCATTGCCTTCATTAGTGTAAGACAATTTTAAAATGTTGGATTTTCCGAAAGAATAAGGTTTTGGGACAACTTCAGGCATTTCCATCGTGTTACAGTAGTCACCATTACACGTACACACTACGTAATCCATTGAAACTGTGTTGGAGTACATTGGAAGAGATCGAAGTAAGTAACATCTGAAAAACATTTACATTTACGTATACTGTTCGTATATTACCCATCCTGTTGAAGTTGTTCTTCAGCTCTCCGACTATGCCGAAGAATGTTCTCAAAACAACCCCGAACAACAAATGTAGAATCTGAAAATTGAAGTAAATTATCCAATTTTCTCGTCAAAACAACCTGGAAGATTGGGAAACAGTGTAACGCAAATCGAGTATTTTGAGCAAATTTGGCCTTCAATGATATGTGGATCTTCAGGATCTATGGATTCACTGAAATTGCAAGATTTGTTTCAATTTAAATCTGTAGATTTACCTGCAATAGTGTGATTTCACACCAATTGGATAAAAGAAAATATCAGTTTGAGTTGCAAGTTGTCGACGAACTGTTGCATTGTACTGTTTGTCTTGTGAAACACAATGAAAGCAACTGGTAGCTGAAAAATCATTAAATTTCAGAAAATTAGCAAGTAAGGAAAATGTGATGTTAAAACGTGTAGTTTTTACAGTATAATTATGATGTCGGGACTGTTATTATAGATTTCCAATTTGTGGAATTCGATAATAATTCGAAATTCCCACTTTTTTTCAAAAATATAATTTAACTTGGATAAGTAGTAAAACCTTGAGCAATCTTTCCTAACTTCTGCTCCAAGTTGATCAAACTTTTGGAAATGTCTTATCCAGATTAAATCAAATTATGCAACGGATCTTCAAAAGCTGGATCCAACTTTGCAAGTTGAGCCACGCAAGTTGAGGAAGAAAGTACTCGGACGCTTTTCCCAAATTTTTTTGAATTTCAACTTATTTTTTATTTTTTAACATTCAGATTGATTCAAAACTAAACAAAGACTCTGATTTACGGCTCTAGTTTTCTGTAGTTTGGTTGTACAATACTTTTTTGTCGTCAGTATTATCCTTTTCTCAGAAAGAACAACATGTTTTGCAGGTGATATATTTGTTAGACGTTGACAATATTTCAACATTTTTCAGGCCTCACTACAAAATGCGGTGACAACTGAAATCCTGGCATTACCTTTCTGAGTGATAAAAATTGAAAATAAGAAGTACATAACATTCATTTATTATATTTCATTTCACAAACATTAATAATTTTGCCGAAAGTCATTCCTCACTGACTTCAATACTTCAACAATAATTTTGTTGCTTATTTTGCTATTTATGTTCACTAACGCACAAAACTGTTTGATTTTTTGTTTTTTTTTGTTACAGCGAACGGCAATTTTTTGAATAATTACTACACTCTGGCTTTCTATATAAAATTCGTAATTTTAAACAATAACATTTAGTAAAAAGAAGGCTTGCACTCTTTAATAGTATGGCAAATAGTTATTTGGCAAGTTAAAAAAACCTTATAGTTTTGTAAAATTTCAATGTTTATATTACAATTTTCCAATAATTTATCAACTTACCAAATATATTTGATATCAAGCAAAATAATGAAACAGAAATACGTAGAGCAGTTTGTTGGATCTTCATAATTTGTCGACTACCGTACCAACCACCTCTCTCGACGGCACATTCGAATAACTTTGATAGTCTGTGAATGGAAAAGTATAAGTAGAAGGTTAAATGAAATGAAGAGAAGAGAAACAAAGTCTAATGGAAGTGATGATGACTCTCTAATTATTAAATCGGGATGGTCCTGAACACGCAAACTCTCGTGTGGAATACCTTCCCTGTAATTATAAACGGATGAATATTCTTATAAAGAGGGTACGAGTAGAAGATGTGCATGTTTTGGTTGACATCGTTACCCCTTCTCACTCTGACAATTAGCAAATTAGACGGATGAAGCGTGAAGAGCAGAGTTTCATACGACCTGACATGAGAGGAAAAAAGGACCATAGTTTTATTCAAAGTAACGACGAGAAAAGTGTTCGTTATGTTGTTGTTCACTTCAAAATAAAAAGTCAAGAAGATATGTGGAAATGAAGGGGGGCAACCGAGAAAGAAAGGACCCGTTGGGAATTATGGTTGCTGTGAATGACAAAACAGCACAATGTGCATGGCCGGATACTCATTTCTCTTGTTGGGTGTTTATGTGCCGCCTTTTACAAAGAAACAACAACAAGTGTGACGATAATTAGTAAAACGGATTGTAGGTGACATTTATGACAGTAATTTGCTATTTTAAAGTTACCTGAAATAATTTCAGAAATGGAAAAAAAAGGCACATGTTTCGTCTTAGTAAACTTTTTCTAACGTTAAAATCATGGCTTCATGGCAAAGAAAAAATCATGGCAAAGAATTTATATTATTATCTATTCATTTTTAAGAACCTTTTTTTAAAACTTTCCAACAATAGACATCAATAAATTTCAATATAATTGTTTTCTGAAACTGACTGTTTTGAAACTAACCAGAACGTAAGCGTTGCAATTGTAGAACAAAATTTTTTTGGTATGTTTCTTATATTTTTAACGGAAAACTATCATGCGACTCATTTTGATGTCGAAAAATTGAGAGAAAAATAAGAAAACATTGAACAAATGACATCTCGGCTGATGTGGGACACTCTGAGCTTATCGAAAAAAATTCAGCACTTTTTTTCGTAAGATTTTAAAACATTTCCTTTACAAAATTAAATTCACTGTTTACAGTCTATTCTGTGTTCTCAGCGCTAATCAAATATAATTTATAGACTCAATTGAAATTGTGCTCGAAACAATAACTTTATTTCAGGTCTGTATGAGCTCAATTACTTTTGTGACAAGCTTTTTACCATTGACGTTGTTCAATTGTTTAGAAAATGTAACTTTACAGAAGCAAACATAGAAAAACTGTTATGAAATCTCGGGATATACTAAACACTAACGGTTGGAAAAAGAACAAAAAAAATTCAAAACATTCATTGTGATTAGTAAGCTTGTAATGTAAGTATCAATGTGATGAAATTTGAATGTGCACGCCGAAAGGATCATTTTACATTTCTACAAGACGAACAAGCTCAATTCAACGAAATAGAGTAACATGTCATTTCACAAAAACAGAGTTTGATAGTAAAGTGAATTTAAAAGAAAGTTGGAGTATTTTGGAAAATGAAGAAAAACTAGTTGGAGAGAGCCGGTTTATTATAATCACCAGCATCTTCATCTCTCCATGAAAAACCGAAATCTATTCAAAAATAGGTCGGATTAGCCACGCATCTTATCAACAAAATGTTGGAATAGAAAATAAATGTGAAAAAAAGGAATAAAACAAAAATTAGATAGTCATAGCTTGAGAATGCAAAAGAAACGAATAATAGACAACAATTTTGGCTCAAGAATTAATTGGAATCCGGAGGTCGACTACAAGATAGATAGTCCCTCGTTTTGGTGAACTCGAGTGAGATGAATTTGAAAAGGAAAAGGAAAAAGGAAGAATACGGAGAAAAAACCTTTTAGAGACTGGATATTTTTCAAGAATCAAATTTTGAATGCACCATTCAGGTAACTTTATCATGTAAGTATGATTTTTAAAGTGAAAAAATATTTAATTGATTAAAATGAGGAAAGAATTTCTGCAAAACTTGTCTGAAGATGAAGTGTTGTTTTGTGACAGAAGACATTTTTCAACTCGTTTTGACAGATGGAAGGCTTCAGAGCTCAGACGACAAAAAGAAACGTTTCAAATTGAAAAAGTGACGACTATATATCGAAAAGACGTGGAACAAGAGTTCCGTTGGGAGTAATTCCAAACCAAAACAAACGAGTCTACATGTATGCTTTAAATCGAGTATTTACTAGAATATTAGCTCCAAGATGGAATTTTTATTATTGGGGTTTTTTGCCTGAACTGCTCAGTTGAATTAGGGAGAATATTGAAAGAAACTACGAAAACGGTGTAAATTTGCAAAAACTATAGTTTTTGCATATAATTTTTCTACAAATTTTCTGTAGAACTGAAGAAAGGATATCCTAAAAGTATGAGGCGTTTTTCAGATATTCACGATTATACTGAAATAATTCAGTATTCGGAGACCAAAATAAATACAACATTTTTGAAACGTTCTATTTGAACATTTATGAAAATATATGAAATTCTGCAACGTGCAAATTTTAACACATTTTGAGCACACTTTCATATTTTGAAAGCACCAAAAAATTATTGCATTTTTTCTTCATTGTTGACAGAAGTAAAAGTAAAGAAGGATTTTTAATTTGCAGATAGAAACCAAAATACTGAAATTGGAATAATACCGTTGTTGTGGACACTAACTTGAAAAAAAAACAATATTTGGGATGGAATCCGTTGACAGATGAAAAGCTTGTGTGTCACAAAATTCTCTGCTTAGATTTATAAAAAACAGGAATTGTGAGCAAGTATATTGGATTCTGGAATATTTGCTTGTTTTTCAGACGTTTATTATTTTCTAGATATAAATGAATAATACCAATCTATAATATTTATCTCTAGAAGCTGTACTGAAATTATCATCCGTTGGCAAAAATTTGAAACCCGGTTCATGGTAAATCCTGACATGGAGTTTCAATTTGGTAATTTCTTTTTCTATATCAAATGAACTATTTTTGGGTATTGTCATTTTTTTTTGCGAATTAACGATACTCGAGTGTGGTTGGCTTGTCACTTAAAAAACTATATATCGTTAAATTTTCTTCGTTGTAAATCACATTTACCACATTTTCTGATCGAATGTGAATTCACTGAAAATGTTACGAATGAATTCAAAAGTGAATAAATCTAGTAATATTACAGTAAACAACTCTAGAATAATATTTTAAAAAGAACAGAAAGAATATGAATAGATGTCATTCATTGTCTCAATTTCTTCCAAGTGTATCCTTTCCTCATTCTGGTTGTCATACATTTGCCACACTTTTATTACTCTCATCATTTCATCATTTCATCATGTCTGCTCCGGCTGTGGCTTATTCGCTTTTATTGTAAAATATTCGAATAAGTTGCATTAATTCAATTGTCTAAGATTCTGACAATCGTCTAAGTTGTCTAAGTTCAATTCTGCCAAAAATGCAATTTTTTTTGCATTTTCGGCAAGGTATACCCATTAGAACCAAACCAACTAATTTCAAGGAAAATTAAATAACAAAAATTTCCTTATTTTCATGGAACTAAAAAGAATCGCCTTAACCGAAAGTTGGCGATTTTTGCTCCGAAAATACGGTGCCCGGTCTCGACACGACAATTTTTGTCAAATACAAAAATGTGTGCGTCTTTAAAGAGTACTGTAGTTTCTAATTTTCGCTGCTTTCGAATTTTCATGGATTTTTTATAGAAAGACACACACATTTTTGTATTTAACAAAAACTGTCGCGTTCGAGACCGGGAACCGTATTTACTAATGGTGATTTTAATATTTTAAAATTGTCATTAGATTGAAATACAACGAATCATCCTGTTAAAGTTTTATAAATCTTGTTTAAAAATAAATGAAAGCGACTTTGCGATAATGAGTTTTAAAGTAAAATGTTCCAAAGACTAACAGAGAAATCATAAGAAAAAAAAAGATAAAGTAAACCCTGGAGAAGAAATATGACGAAGTGAGTCAGAAACAAACAAAAATTCGTCTCATGGATTTATGATCTTCTCTCTGCTTTTTCAGTTCTTTGTTTATTCCTAAACGCTTATAATGCTCCTTCGTCTCATTTCGTGTATTTCATACATAAGTGCATATTGATGTGCAAAGAGTGGGGTTAGCATTCGAAAAAGAACATATAAAGAAGGATTTGGATGAAATGAGCCAAACCCCTCGTAAACCTTCTGCCTAATATATATTCCCATGATTATTCCTATGCAGATTTTAATGTATTTCACATGGCTTCTCGATTCATTTATAACATCTAAATCCAAATCACTACCAAAATGGGGGAAATTATTACACAATGAAAAGTCGCATTTGGATTTGCGATGATGGTGAGGAGAGATGGAATTTATGGTGCATATTGATAAAACTGAAATAAGTTTCGAAATATTTACAGGTACGCAAACATAGATGTGATTAAGGGCAATTTTGGAGAGCAATAAAACGGTGATAAGGGTCATGGAATGGTCAATATTTTAAGAAAGGAACGGAAACTGGGTAAGGAAGTCGAATCATCGTATAATAAACCCGGCACAACATGGAGAAATTGGCACCCGTTGAAGTCTTCTGCATCACTGTTCGTCGGTGCTAGTCACTTTCTTCAAAAATGGATCGTGACGCTTGTACTCGCCTAAAGCTCTCGTCGTTTGCTCATCTGGAGGGAAATCGGATTGTTTGTGGTTGGGTCCGAAATCCATATCGTTTTTCATCGAGCTCTGTAATGATTCGTTATTGTACAAAAAAAAAATATTTCTAGGTTTTTGTAACTTACCACTCCTACAGCATTTTTCAGAATTTCATCCTTGCTAAGCACAGTTGAAGTCTTCATATTCTCGTCAACTCCATTCTGCTGACGCGAGCTGATGATTTCATCTGGATTAAATCGAGCAAATAGTGCTTTAACTTCAACATATTGCGGGTTTCCCATTGCCTGTTTCTCAATATTGTTCCAGATGCGTTCTTTTTCTTCATTCAATGTCTTTTCTTGAACTCGATCTTTCTGATAAGCTTGGGAACACTCGTCAAACAGTTTTTGATTCATTTCCATGAACATCTTGAGGGCGTTGTAGATAAGTCCATGAATCGTTTTATTCCAATGTGACTTGCTGTTTTTGAAAAGAACAGGGAACATTATTGGAATTATCACACGAGCATTGTCCGCTACTAATGACATCACATATTCATTATTCCAATAGTAGAGAGCTCGTTCGGCAACTTGGAAGTGTGGACTGCTGACACAGCGAGCAATTTGTGAGAACAATGGAGTCATGATTTTTTGGAACTCATTCGGCTCTATCACATCGAGGACTTCTTCCAATTCATTCAGGAACATCACTTCCTTGGGACTATGTTGTTTTGGCCAGAAGCGTAGCATCCCACTGATTACAGGCTCTGTCAGTGATGAGTCTTTTTCAATGAACTGTACGACACAGTACGCGAGTTGAGGATGATATACAGATAATGATTTGACCTTGTGTAGCGGAAGAAGAACTCGGAGCAAGAAAGTTTTGTGTTCCTCTTTCAAGGGAAGAGCGAATCCATTGATAATGCTACCTAGAATCTCGAGTAATTCAGCAATCCCGTTGTGCCTCTCAGTTTCGTAGATGAACGAGTAGAAAATGTTGTTGATTTGCTTCCGAATGTAAGCACGATGTCCGAGGAACTTTCCATAAATTCGATGTAAAGTTGTCTTCAGAAAGTCACGTTCACGTGGATCTTCACTGTCCATAATCATGAGAAGACGAAGAATGAAATTTTGATCAATGTAACGTTTTGCAACTTGAGATTGAAAATCGGGGCACTCCAGGAATCTCAGGAAAAACTCGTAGACGAGCTGAAAATATTTACTTTAAATAAGAGCAGAAAATAAATATTACCTGCAGATGTGGCCAGGCAGCTTCTAATGTTGGTTCGTCTTCATCGGGGTCAAATTCAGCACCAATTGGATTGGTCGGTGGGCTCAAAGGACGGAAAAGATTAGTGGAGAACATGCCGATAGCTTCTGGATAGACAGCATCAGATAGCGATCCTTTTGGAGCTCCGGAAACGTGGTCGACGAGTTCATTTAGAGCTGCCCGTTTGACTTCTTTGAATTTTAAATCGCTGAGAGCATCATTGGCAAAGTCAAAAACAACGCAGCATTGTCGAAGTTTTTGAATGAACAGTGTTTCTCTCTCGCTCGGATCCGCATCTAAAAACGAGTTTATCAATACGGTAATTAAAAAAAACATTATTACCTTTGATAGCTGGAAGTCTTTGCAGCTCTCTGTTTTGTGAAATGTTGAACATGCTACTTGATTGGCGGCGCTCTCTTCGCGGTATCACTGGCCCTGAAATTAAATCTGTCTCTATAGTTAATTAGTCTTCGTTTAAACACTAACCTCCTCCGTACGTGTTTGTTCGGCCAATATTTGTTGGTGGTGGTGCATCTGCAGGAATCATATCTCCTAGAAATGATAAATATGAGGGCCGAAAATGGAAAAATCAATGATTGTGATTCAAAAAAAAATTTATCCGAGAGGAGTACACTAGTGGTGGACTAACTATCCCATTTTCGATTTCTGCGGCCTCGTCGAGCATTTACGCGGGAAATTCAAATTCAAATGTACACTACAAAAGTTGTTTCGTGAAGTTGGGGAAATAGCGAAATGTCTAAGCGTTTGTAAGAAAATATCTACTATGAACAAAATAATATTTTCTCCAGAACACTAAAATGTTTTTTTCTTTGGTATGCGCTGCAAAAAGACTACAGGAAAGGCGTAACAAACCAAAAAAACACAATCAAACTAATTGAGCTGGAGTCCTAATCCGTTCCAACTATCCTATTCGAATTATTTCTAATACCTTCTTCCGTGATACAAAATAACGCGAGAAATAGAAGAAGAGTAGGGTAAATTGATGATAGAAAAGAAATCTAAAGGAGCAAGACAGGCGCAGAGAAGAAAGAAGGTCGTTTTTTCTGTGAGAAATAAAGAAAATGGGGGGGGGGGGGCAAAAAGAAGAAGAGTTTGAAGGAGTTTGTGGAAAAGTTGGACATCAATAGTGTGCCTTGAGGGCTCACAGATTTCTTGTTGTTGGTTGGATGGCTTGTTCCTCCCCCATCTAACTGATAAATATTTTCACTCAATATCTTCATAAAATGTAGTGCATTTGATTTCAGATCCGATACATTTCTACTTATTTATACTTTGCATCCATTTCAGTTATTCAAAAAAATGCAAGTGGTCAAAAACCTGCCTACCTCGAGAACTATAAGATGCTGAAAGGGAGGACAGCTTCAAAAATTATTTACTGAAGAAAACTCTAATCAAAACCTTAATCTCGAATCATGTTGTTTTTGTTTCCGAATAGTATATGTTTTCATGATAAAATTCGACACGCCGTAATCTAAACTTTATAGGCTCGCTGTATTGTCTTCACAGGGTCTCACAACGATCTCCGCTCGTTTCGAAGAATTCTCAAAACTCTACGATAGGAACCACTCTTACTCCTAAATGTTCTCAAATAATTTAGACTACTTACTCGTTTTCTGTCGTCTTTTCTTTGATCTCTGTGGCATTTTATTCATTGCTATCTTTGGTTGATGGTTGAAATTACTCGATGGTTAGAAAGAAATGATGAAAAATTATGCTCTCGGAGAACCGTGGAAGAATATAGATTCACGTGAGATTTTATTGAAATTGACTTTTTTAAAATTTTGTGTTATCATCTTTCCCGAATAATCAAAACATTAATTTACCTCCAACATCTTCTGTTCGGATCGTAGGAATTGTAGATGCCTTACTGCTTCCAGCACCGTCATCTTTCATTGATTTCTTATCCTTCTCTTTGTCCTTTTTCTCTGATTTCCCATTTTCCTTGTCCTTCTTCTTTGATCTCAACATTGCGGATGCGGAGCCGACCGCCTGAAATTAACAACATGAAAAATTCAATAAAAGTATGAAGAGACCTTTAAAAAATTAAAAAGAGAATACAAGGGACAACAAACTGAGCAAGTGACCATTTTTCATTGTTTCAAAAGTGGAAAAACGTTGTTGACAAGAGATATTATGTTTTCAAAGCAACGGGGAAAAACTGAGAACACACATGATAACATGCACATATGCACCCAAATCTGTTTTTTAGAAAACTACAGTAACCTATGTAATAAATGCAATCTCAAGCAGTATGATTAACTGTAGGAGAGGAATTAATGGAATGCAAAACCATGGAATTCCATGTGGCTCTAACTAACAAAAAATGACATCACTACATGAATGAGAAAAATCATCTGTCTTTACTTAAAAACCATCGTCACTTCGGAAATCGGAAGACGAAAAATAAAAAGCGCGGAGCAAACGGCGCCGTCCCTCTTCCCACGCTTTGTCGTTTTTTCCTACAGCTCGTCTTCTGCTTTTTCAGCGCAATTTTCGATTAACCAGCCCACTTCTTTTCTCTCGTTTTTTCCTTAAAGATCGAGCTTCATCCTCTTCAATTTCCAATTACTGCTGCTCTTTTGAGAGTAAAAGAGTAGACGATGTCAAGGATCAGATTCTGATGAAAAAAAGAGAGCAGGAAGAATTTGGCAGTCTTACTCGTAAGATACAAATACTTGACATATAAGTATACGAAATATTTTATGGGTTTGCCAAAAGTGAACCCATGAAGCAAAGAAAATAGCGGTCGTGCTGGATTGCTGAAAAACAGGTGAAATTGTGTGGTGCCCCCAACATAGAAACAAGCAATTAGAATTCTGTTGTGGCTCACATATCGCGTGTTTTTTGACAAGCAAAATGAGAAAAGGCGTTTTCGTAAGAAAGCAGAAATAACTGGTGAAAAAACGAGTAATAAATCTAGGAACTTTTTTTAATATATTCTATACGAATATGCAATGAATTGTAGCTGATCACAGACAAAAAATTGATGTACTTTTGTGCACCGAGTTTTTTTTTTCTAGATTTAAGACTTTTTCTGAATTTAACATTCTATTTTTCCTTGAAGGTTCAGTGATCAAGTGATGCCATTGCAAGTAATACGATAAAAAAAATAAATTAGAAAGGATAAAAACGGTCAGAAGCATCGTGCCGTCTTGAATCAAGTTTTAAACTAATTAATTTTCTAAACAAGCTTAAAATGTTTTTATTCATTTTTATCTGGTTATTTGTGTGAACACAGATGATTCACCGCTTGAAAAATACTTATCGACACCAATAATTTAGATGCGTTTGTGTTTTAATATTATAGATTTAGAATTCGAAATATTCATACATGCCCCATTTATAAAGCTTTAAAAGTTGAACCACATCGTACGCTTGTAAACTCCGCCGGCGTCTGCGGAACAAAAAAGTCCAAGAATCGATTGATAAATTTCGAGAGTAATTATATAAATAGAAAACTTAGCCAGCAACTAATTAATGAATAAGTCCCTTCTAACTGTTGGGATTTTTAGGGTATTGTTTTAAACTATCTCTAATTATAATGAACCAATTTTTATCCACTTTTCAATTATATTTAAAAAAACGGGTTTCATCGAAGCTGAAACAAGTAAGACTCTAGAAAAACAAAATATTCAACATTGCCGTTCCTAGACACAAAAACATACATTTTTGTTAGAAATCGTTAAAAACTGACACGTGATGACGGAGGGTGAAACTAGTTGAAGAAATGAAATCTTGTCCCGGGGTCTGGGCGCCAGTATTGGCATCATATTTCTGTTTTGAAAATCAAAGAGCACAAAGGAATTGGCTATTGTGAGTATATGCATGGCATTGAACCAGCGTAAAATCCCAAAGTCCCTTACGTGCGGAAATAATGCTCATCCGTCTTCAATAGTCTATTGGAATATTTCCATGATGACCCGGCTACAGAAAAAATATTCGAATAGAAAAATAATTTGTCGCTGGAGACCAAAAAGGAAAAATAAATAAATGTTCGAAAATCTTTGAAAACACATTCAGGGAATTCACTGATAAATCCTCTTAACTTATAAATAATCGTCTAGAAAGCAATTTTCTATTTACTAACGCGTTTCGAAAAAGATAACAATTTTTTATCAAAACCTTGATAATGAGCTTTTGTATTTAAAGCTTACAGTTCATAATACCAATTCAAAAAAAATGTCAAAAACCCAAAGTCAATTGGAAGTTTTCAAGCGTTGAAATAATTTCACAATATGAAATCATTCAACAATATAGTTTAGATTTTCAAAATAATACTACGTTAAAAATGTTTTTTCTAAGTAACTTTGAGAAAGGTACCTTCATAATTAAAGCGTTTCGAAAGACATTTTTTCGATTGACGATTTTATGTTTCTCTAAAAATTACTGGTGAATGTTTGAAGTCAACACGTATTTAAAAAATTTAATTTTTACATTATATAATAATTCTGTAAATTATCTGCTTTCTAGAAAAGCAACCGTTAAGGTTGGTATGTGTCATTTATTTTTCATGCTGAGTAGCCGAGCCATCTGATTGTTATAGTAACCAATCTGAAGACTGAAATATTTTCTTAGAATAATCTGAATTCCCAGAATACGAATGTATCACCTGCGACCTAATTTAGCTTCAACTATACTTTATATCGTAAACTTCCAAGTTGCGGAATTCAAATGTAAAGATGTATCAGTCAAAGAATAAAGAGTGAGTAAAAAAAAAGGAAAATCAACCCGAATAGAATAACGAAAAAAGCATTGAGAGCAAACGAAGATACACGAAAAGACACGGACATGTAGCCTCATACAGCATTTTCTCTTTTTTCGCCTTTTCTTTTCTTCTCCTTTGACGTTTTTATTCTCTTTTTTGTGGTTGATGGTGTTGGTGTGGTGCCCCGCAAAAAAACGAAGAAGCTCGTCAAAATTCCTTTTTCTGATTGAGAATTCTGCTACGTTATTCGTTTTTTCTCTTGCAAACATGCGTGTTTGAACAGAGATTTGCTTTTTTGGGTAAACGAAAAACGAAAAGCTGATGGGATTATAGTTGGAAATGGAATGCTTCAAAATGTTAAAGTTACAGTCTTCTAGATTTTATTATTTTCAACAATACATTTGTTATACTTCTCTATTAGACGGTAGTTCGTGAACTAATTTGAAAATTTACAAGTAGCCTGATAAAAAACAAATGACGTCGCTGAGTGAATTCAAAACTTTCCGAAAATTGCTATCAATACGAGTGTTGAAGGCATGAAGTTACCTTTGCATTTTCCTATTTTTGAACTTCGTAATAAGTCAGAACCAAACACTGCAGATTTTCAGAACATTTTTGGATGTGATTAGTAGAAGATTCAAAAAAAGTTACAACGTGTTGCATCAACTAGAAAACAGTAAGAACGGTTCCAAAATAGAATATCAAAATCTTTTTCCTGTACTGTTGTAGTAACCGTAAAAAATTAGTTACACGGGAAACGATTTTAAGAACCTCAATAGAAATCCAAAAACCTATACAAAACAACAGTCGAGGAATGTTCTGGTTATGTGACTTTTGGGTAAACATTAAACATTTTACAATGCCATAAAAATAGCAGTTCTCTTTCACTGCGAGGTCCGACGTCAATATGTAATCAGAACGAACAAGAATCACAATAACGCTCGTTTCATGTGTAAAAATTCTCAAAACTTACAACAAACATGGCTCTAAATTTACAAATTCTTCAAATGTGTGGAAGTAGCCGGAACTTTTGAAAAATGACAAGTAATATCATGTTATGTTCCTACTGATTTGTTATACTGAACTAAAATGGTAGTTTTAAATATGTCCCGTGTATATTTTCTAGACTCTAACAAGTATTGCTACATTTTCAGATTTCCCCTTTTTCAAAAGAAAACTACTCACCCGGTTCCGCAAACTAAGCGTTGAAGAAGCACCAGCGAACATGAATGAAAATGAGCAAAGGAAGTACACCTACAATGACCACTTTTTGTGCTCTTTGGGCTTTCTACCCAATCTTGTGTCGTCTGGCTCTTTTTCTTCTTGTTCTGATGTGTCTTGATCTCTATCTCTCTCCAGATCCTCCTGCAACAATTTGATTTGATTTGAAACTGACAAGTGGCCGAAGTGAGCAATTGAGAGTGTCAATGAGTTTTAAAGAGACGAGAAGATGATGATGAAAGATGTCATACCTCCAGTAAAAAAGATAATGTTCACTCACTAATCAACTAGTTGTCAAAAGTAAATGACAACGATGCTTTAGTTATATGAAGCTACAGTGAATACCAATTTAAATTATCTATTAGAAGAGGTGTATTTGATATTAATAAATCAAGTCAACTGATATAATCATCAATTGAACTAAAGTGCTAGAATATATCAATTGGGTCATTTGACATGAAGTTTGACAATAAGAGGATAAAAAACAATCATGTGAGAGATGCAAACTTATTGCCACTCCACAAACAATACTATGAAAAAATTGAACAACAAACAATTGAGCAGAACGCATAGGTTCTAAATGAAAAGACGCGAGGGAAAATTAACAAGGCACATCTAAAATTTCACAAATGTTTATAAGCGGCATGTGCACCATTTTAAGTATCTAATAGGGATGTAACTGGGTGAAGGTAAAACAGTTCGAGTCTAACATAAATCATTTGAAATTGAAATCTTACAAATTTAAAAAGATTTGTTTTAATTAATTGTGAGTACTGTTCAGAGTTTTGTAGAAAAATTTCGAGGAGTCGGTTTTATATGGAAGTTAGTTTTAAGGTGAACCATAAAAATACCTATATCGTCTTTCGGCGGTAACGTGACAGTACGTTCTAAATGTTTAATGAAAATTCTGGTTTTCTCATAGTTGGAATTTTTAAAACTTCCTGTGCTACATCAAATGAACAAATCTTTAAAATTTGATACCTGTAGCTATAACTATAACTCAGGTGATGGCGGGACCCTCTCGGAAAAACAGCGTGCGCCTTTAAACTGATAAGTCTAAATTTCGCGAAATTACGATAGTTGAAAACGAGGAGCCCGTGATAAACGTGACCTATGTTTTGATTGTCGTAGATAGGGATTCTATGGGGGTTTCAACTCACCCATCTCTCGCCCGGAAAACAGCTTCGGAAAAATGGGAAATAAGTTATTTGAAGTTGAAATTAATTTGAAGTTTGAACTAATTGTACTTTCAGAGCATTGACCTTGTTTTATTGCTGCTCTCAATTTGAAGCCATTTTCAATGAAAATGAGTAAAATAAAAATGCCTGAGGCTATAAAATTGATATAAAAAGTGAGCAAGAGATGCCGAAAAACGACGAGAGCACCGGAATGAAAGACAAACGGACCACGGGATACTGATTGAGACGAGCTGATAATTGTGATGAGGAGTGCCGGAGCACCGCGGCGGCAACGAGTACGGATCCACAAAAAGATGAGAAGCGGAGTTGCCGCCGGCAGGCCACCGGAGAGGCGAGATGACATTGGTAAATTTCACGGGCTCCCGAGATGACACGAGATGAGAAGAGCAGCCGCGTCAGGATTCTTTGTTTTTAGTGATGAAAGAGAAAACGAAACCAAAAGTTCGTTGAGAGTTCTTCTTGTTCGGACGCGTGTCCAATATTTGTATTTTGATTTATTAAAACAAAAAAAAAGAATATTAAAATGATGTTAATTTGTGAGAGGAGAAGAAACCGAGAAAATGAACCCGTAAAAGAAACATTCTTCTAGGGGTGAAGTACATGAAAAATGTTGCATAAAAGGCAGTGTGGTGTCTCTCTAATGAGTTATCATCATCATACAAGCAATACATACATACAATAATAGCAAGGTGAAATCAATCAAGGAAAGGGGTAATACTGATCTGAATGTGAAATGATGCATGTTGAGATGGTGTAAATGAGAAAAAAAACATCATTGAATTACTGTAGTTATTTGAGATGAGTGATGATGAGTTGGTGGATTATTTCCATTAATCGTGTTACCCTGTAACTGTAGAAGGAGAGGAGCAATTGATGAAGAATGCTGAGCTTTTGCAAAAAATGGATGACGAAGTAAATCTTTAGCTGGCCACCGTTTATTAACATCTTTGACAATGCAATGTGAAAGCAATTCAGAGAGTTCCACAGATACCTGGAAAATATAATTTTAGATATTTCAAATAAACTGCGTTTTGAAAGAACTTAGTAGTTTTTGAAAAAATTGAATTAAAGGTGGAGTACGGTCAACGTGGATTTTACTCTATAATTCTACATATTCTCGAATACCACATAGCAAAAGTATGACAATCGCACAATTTTGAAATTTGAAAATCGCGAATTTTCAAATCTCGCTAACTTTCATGTTTGAATTTCCTCCAAAATGAGAAGCCACACCCACTCGCACAAATCATCTGATTGGCTCAAAAGTGGACAGTTCATTGATTGGTTGTAGTTCTGATTTTGGAGGAAATTCTATTCAAAAGTTGAAAATTGCGTTTTCGAGAGTTGACCATTTTTTCAATTAATTTAAAAATCTTTTTTGATTTTCTCTTCGTTTGTATTGTGGTACTAAAACATATGGGACTATTTCGAGTATACTAAAATAAAATTTTCATTTAATTCTTCTTTATCTGCTTGAATTTTTAACGTTATCCTATTCTACCTACCTTGGCATGCCTACTAAATCTTGCTTCATGTTCATCTCGTATCCTTTTCATTGCTTGAAACGGCTGATCATTGAAAAACGGCGGTTCTCCTTCTACCATCTCGATGAGCATTATTCCAAAAGACCAAATATCAGCACGAGTGTCATATGGTTCACGAGCAATAACTTCTGCAGCTGTCCAGTAAGGCGTACCAACAAGCGAACGACGACGAGGAACTTCTTCAGATAGTTGACCACAGAAACCGAAATCCGTCAGTTTCACAGTTCCGTCTCGCTTCAGTAGAATTGAGTCGCTTTTTATGTCTCTGAATATAACATTTATTAAGGTGATTTCAAGAATAAAACCAACCTGTGTATTACTTTTCTTGCGTGTAGAAAGTCTAGAGCACCAAGAACCTGCCTTGAAATGGTAGCAATTTGTGGCTCAGTCATACGAGTTGCAGTCACAATATCTGTCAAGGATCCACCTTCCATGAACTCCATCACAACCCAAAGTTCATCATCAACAAGATGAGAAGAGAAGAATCGAACAATATTGGGATGTTGATACTGCCGAAGTATTGATACTTCATTGAATAAAAGTTCTCGGCGTTGTTGTTTCCGGAGATTCATTCTTTTCACAGCGACTATTTGTTTTGTTGATATCTTGTATGCAGCTTCGACTACTCCTGTTGATCCTTCTCCGATTTGTTTGTAATCTGTGAGATCCGAACGAGGATCCGTGCCGTCAACTACGAATTTCAGCGCATTTCGAAACTGAAATATGATTGTTTTTTGACAAGAAAAAATATTTGTCTTATATTTTCCGCAGTTTTTATTCGTATTGTTAGAAATGATACATTTATCTTTTGAGAAGAAAGTCTCTATAGAATTTAGTTTTTTAAAAGTCAAAACAATAGTTTTAGTGAAACATTGTCTCAAACGTTTGTCAAAAAATGTTTTTTTTTATGGGGTTATTCAAGTAGTGTCGGAAAATTAAAAATTGTAGAAAAATTACGTCACAACTGTATTCAAGTATACAAAAACATGTATTTAAATACATTTGTGACGTCACAAATGTATTTAAATACATTTTGCTATATTACTTGAATAACCCCATTAGAAAATGCATACCTCTTCATCGCTGACACCTTCAGTGCATTTCGGCTGTTGACGCATGGCTTGTGGCGTTGAAGGAGATTTGGGTTGTAATTGAGGAGTCGTTGTTCTTGATGGTGCAACAATAGTTATTATTTGTTGATACTGATGTGGCTTCTCTACTCCGAATGTTGTTGACATTGGTGGTTTCTGATTGCGTAGAGGTAACGGAGCATAACTTGGATCATTAAATGGATATCCTCTTTGACTGACTGGTGGAAGCGTTGGACGGAATGAATGTCTTGCAGATGAAACATTAACAACAGGTGAAGCTGTTGCTGATATTCGAAGACTATTGCTTCTAGCGACACTTGGCATTGGAGAGTTTGTCATACCAAAGGGGAGTGGTGAATTGTATCTGAAACTGAAAATAAATTACAAAAAATTGTCAGAAACAATTGTTACCTTGAAGATGGTCCTCGAATTACAGTTTTCAGTTCAGCGACGTCTACCGGTGTAATGCAAGATGGATCGACCATTGGCTTCGGTCTTGATATTGATCGAGGAGGTCCAAGAAGAGCTTGCCATTGCTGAAAAGTGTTTAGTGAACTTTTCTGAAGTTTTTTGAATCACTAAATCGGAAAACGAATTTCATACATTTTTTCATGCAGTTTTTTTCAAGTTAAAGAAAAAAATAGTTGAGAAAAACGTACTTTTGGCAGTCCAGTATAAGTTCCTGATCTTGCATCGAATCCAGCGTGTATTCGATGTTCGAAATTGCTCGGCGTTGAAATTTCCGACTTTTTGACTTTTCGGCGCAAGGAAAACGTTCGATTCATCTTCTTCTCGGCATAACTAATTCTGAAAATTGGAAAATAACCTTATTGCAATTTAGAAGAGAGAAAAATCAATAGGAACGATAATTTTGAAGGTTATTGAAAATCGATTGAAGTGTGAAAAACACACAAAACGAAGGAACAATGCTACAGCGCAAACGATCGAATTAAAAAGACATCTGGTGGTCGAACAGAGACAATAATTGAAAGGAGGCAACACGCGATCTGACGAAAATTAATTCCGTAGACACGAAATTGTGGTGAAATTTACAGAAAATGAACAAAGGCGAATTAAAATATAATCAAAGTCTGAAAATTCATCTAATTGAATTTGTAAAACAGCCTTCGTTTCTGTTTTTATTTGCAAAACACAAGTCCGGCGATAAAAACTGTTCAAAAAATTAGAAGGGTCTCAATGCATTGTCGCTCTATTGATACGTCTAAGAGAGTGGAAACGCAGTGAAAACTCAAGAGATGGTGCATCATGGTCAGTGACGAAGAGACGAAGACCATTTTCGCAGGATATATCGTAATTTCACTAGATTTTGAAATGTCAACTGAAAGGCGCAAAAAATTATGGTAGTTAAATAAAAAATGTTTATGATTTCAAGACTGTAGAAGACAGATTTAGAACAATTTTAACAGAAAATCAATAAAAAACCTACAAAATTTGCTAAAAACGAAGTACTTTCATTGAAAAATGCAAGGCGAATAAATAGTGAAGCATTCTCTGAAATTAAATAAAACTACCATAAACTTTTTGCGCGCCAAGACCCATCTGTAATAATCCGTGCGCCTTCAAGAAGACATGTAAAAATTTAGTGTTATTACGATAAAATAAAAAGTGTCTATGAGATTTTCTAAATACTTCAAATATTTATTTACGTCAAGCTCTGCTTGGAAATGTTAATTGAAATTTTCATTTCTGAAGTTTAAACAATCAACCAAACGAAAATGTCTTCTAACGACACTTCTACAGCTGCTAATGAAACGTTGAATAATGCCATTTTTAGAATAAAAAATGAATACTATGATTTTCAAGTAAGTCACTTAACGTTATGATATAGTTATAACTTTCCTGTCCTGAAAATTTGAAATTTTGCAGTTTCTGGATATGCTATTCATAAATCTGGTCGTTATTTTGTTGATTGCCTGTGGTTTCTGGTGCTTGTGTGCATCCTATCGTCTGAAAGAAGACGACAAAAGTGTCTCCGAATCAAAATCTGAAGCTGTATAAGAATGATAACTACAATAATAAAATATAATTTAAAATTCCCAAAATGTGTTCAACATCAAATCAAGAATATTTCCGTAACACCCTTGAACTATTCTCTAATAAGTTAGTTTAGAAAAAAAAAACAGAAATTAAAGTTTATTTCGAAACATCTATCAGGCAATTGCAATATTATCTCCGTGACTCAAATTTCGACAATGTCGCCTAATGTCACCTCTACTGCAGCTACTGTTATTCTCAACAATGTTCACATTAAGCTCATACAAGAATATGACTATAATACTGTAAGTGGAATAAAGCTAAATATACCCTGGAGGCCTATACGATATAAGCTGATATAAGCTGATATAAGGATATAAGGATATACTGATATAAGGATATAAGCTTATATATATATATATATAAGTTTTGCGAGAATTCAATTCTAGATGCAAAAAACCTTTAAAAATTTACAGTGGACAATGATTTTACTCACTATTTTTGGTGTTTTCTTTGCAATTCTGTGTGGACTCTGGTGTCTGCTGGCTGCAAGAAATGTGAAAGATGATGAAACAGTTGTGATCGATGACAATTCAAGATCAATTGCTGGTTCTGATTTTTCAGTTGTTGAAGTTGAAAATGAAGAAGTGAAAGAAGTGGGAGGATTTGTCAAATACTTGACTGATGTAAGAGAAGTCAATTAGGTTAAAAAATAATGTTATTCTGATTTTAGATTCGCAAGAGTGTGATCTTCATCTAGAGAAAATAATTCAACAACAGAAGTTACAATGAAAATGAATCTCTAGTTCTTTTGTTGTATTATGTCACCAATTCAAAAATAAACATGCGTTACAATCCCTGATATCGTCCAGTTCTTTGAAAATTTAAAATTTAAATTGGGAAGTTTGGAACGAGCCTAGAGCTCACGAACAGGCAGGGTCTCCTCATTATTGTTTAAAATCTAGATGTAAAATCAGTGGATTCGGAAATATCACTTCCCGGTCATTTTGTAAATTTATGTGGAAAAGTTTCAGTGACATCAAATTTTTTTTGAACATGTTCTGCCAAAACTTGCGGAAATAACAAAAAACAAACTTTTACATTTTTACATGAAATTTTTCAAAAAAAATCAAATTCTCCACGTAATTTTTCTCAAAAAAAAGATAATAACAATTTTAATTCATTTCAAATTTTAATTTTCACTCTTTGACAATGAATAATACTACTGAAGTGTTCGATAATGTTGAAGTTTTAATTTCAAGATATCAAAATGATCAATTAGTAAGTTAATTTGTTGCAACCTACAAATATATTTATGTTTAGTTATTCTGCCTGGTCGTTACATTTATCACGATTGGAATTTTTCTTTTGTGTGGAGCATGGTGCATCTATGCAATTCGAAAAATGCAAGGTAATTATATTATATTGTTGGAAGAGCTATTCTTAACGTTTTCTTTTTAGAAGAATCCAGCGTGTATCATTTTGAAAATGAATTTAAACCAGATGATGATAGCGTTCCAATAAATTCAAAAAGAAAACCTGCTGGATTTTGTGATATTGATATAGAAAATAAAGAGAGAAGAAAAAGGAATAGAAACAATTATTTCAAATCGGTAAGTGATTGTAAATGATAATCTTATTAAAAATCCAATTCCAGATTGGAAAAAGCTTCATTATTTGGAAAGAATAAGATGATATGATAAGAAAAGTGAACGATGCAGAGAGCTTTCTCTGTTTTTTCCTGGGTTTTTGTCCATATGTGTGTCTTTTTCTTATTTGTTCTGATAATAAACCGTATCCTTCTCTCTTTCTATATTTTGATCCGATGCGCGTAATGTCAATATTATCGCATTGACTCATAAAAGGAGATACCGATATTTTTCTCATCATAGATGAACCTTCTTAAACTAGTTTTTACTAGAATATGATATTTGAAAATGAGAAATGAAATTAAACGAGACTGTGGAAAATGCTTGTTCCTATTAGGAATTAGGTCTTGAAATATGTAGTTTAAATATTCAACGTCAACTGTTCTAGTTCAAATGCATGGCAGCAATCATTCACTGATAAAGTTTTCCAGAACTAGAAACAAACATCATCAAAATGTTAGTTACTCATTGATTTAGAAATTGCGAAATACTTCACAATAAACGAATAAAAATACGGAACATTTTCAAAAAAAAAACAGCGAGCTTTTCTATTTCAATGGAAGATGAATACTTTTGGTGAGTTGATTTTTTGGTGCTTACAAATTTTATAGATTTTCAAATTTTGATGTGATTTCCTTCTTCGTAAACACTTGAATCACATTTTGTTTTTTAAGGAAAAAGAATGGAAGACCTCCAGTCGAAAAAGACAATGATAGGAATTCAATTGCCAAACTTTGTCTCTCCCATTTAAAAAAATCTGCATCAATCATGAAGACAACTTACAGTGACTGCATTTCCAACAAAGCAGAATCTCCGGATGATTTCCAGTCCAATGTAATTTATTCAATCAATAAAAAATCTAGATGGGAGATCGAAGAATCAATTGGAGTTGATCTGCTTGATGAATTGAGTAAATTGAATATTGGTTGGAATGTTATAATTGTTGAAAGAATTGTTTTACATACTTTCTCATGGCCAGTATGCATTTGTGAACCACTCTCGGAAACATTTGAAAACTTCTATGCCATTCGAACTTTTCATTATCTGACTGGAGGCAACGAATATCATCGAACATCCATTAATTCTATTTTTGGGAAACTTTACTCAAGTTTCTTGAAAGAATGCCCCGTGGAAATAGATGGAGCAGACACTAAAAACGAGTGTACACCATCTATAACCTACAATATTTTAAGAGCACCAACAAACTATTTAGTTCTTCTGAAAAAACAGTTTCAAGATAGCAATTTTGGACATGATTGTAAGTTTTGAATATAAAAATGTAAAAAATAAACTTTAAAAAGTGATTCAGGGCCTCGAGTTGGATATTGGAAACGTCTTGAACGTCATAAAGAGAGTGTTCTACAGTTGAGATATGAAAAAATTGAAAATTTAAATGAAGATTATGAGCATGATGAGCACATTGATCCTGATTTGGATCATCATTTGAAGTTGAAATCCCTGTGGTAAATGCCAGTTTTTGTACGTATTAATGTATTATTTCTAATTTCAGCTATAATTTGGAGGAACACGTTGTCGATAGGTTTACATTTGTAAAGAGAAGGAGACGGGTCAAAACAAGTACATGTAATAATTAGAGTTTTTGGAAATCAATTGACATTTTAAAAAATCATTTAAAAAATCTATAAAACTTCGAACTTTGTAGTACATGTAAAGCGTTTTTAATGAAGAAGTTCTTTCTGTAATTTATTAAAGAAATGTAATTTTTTCATGTACAAAAGCTACGAACAGAACACGTTTTCAAAGAGTAACTCTTCCCTTTCCTCTTTTTCCTTTTCTAATGTCAATAACAGAGTCCTCATCGGCTCGGGTCAATCTTCTTTGGCACATTGTTTGACCAACTCAACCATTTACTTGCCAGGTCACTCACCTTTTACTTCTTCATCGATTTTGGGTAAAAATGAGTTCCTGGTTTTTCTTTTCAGTGGTTGTTATTTCTATATTCTCGATACTCCTCAGTATTTATATTCATAAACCCGATTTTCCACCACTTGAAATTGATCCTGATGACTATTGGAAGCTTGATGATCCTGAAAAGGATGATGACACTATTTATTCGTTTACAATTGATATTAAGGAATCAGAGTAGGTTGAAACGTATAACAAGAATTTCATTAATGAATTCTTTAGAGTGTCAAATTTCAAGGAAAAATTGGAATCTGAGAGATTTTTGCCAACTCTTTACGATACAAACTACGACAATTATTTGAACGAATTGAAACAAGTACTTTTGGGATTTAATTGGAAACAACATCAACACTTTTTAAATACTTTCAAACAGTATAAAACCGAAATTGAAGGCCTTAAAATTCATTTTCTCCGTGTCTCAACTCCACCGAAAGATAAAAAATCAAGAGTTGTACCTTTATTAATTTTTCATGGATTTCCAGGAAGTTTTTGGGATTTCTTCAAGGTTTGTCCTTTTTTTTAAATAATTAAAAACATATTTTTCACAGATTATTCCAATTCTCACAAATCCATCTCGCCATGGTTTTGACTTCGGCGTTGAAGAAGCAATTCAATTTGAAGTTATTGTACCAAGTCTTCCTGGATTTATTTTTTCTGACAAACCAACTAAACAAGGTTTCAATGCAATTGCCACTGCAAGAATCATTGCAAAACTAATGTATCGTTTGAATTTGAACAATTACTTTGTGCACGGAACTGAAGGTTACGGTAGTGACGTAGCAACTTTATTGTCGTCTCTGTACCCGACAAGAATTGCTGGATTGCATTTGTCAAACCCATTTGTCAATCCAACATTTTCAACGTTCACTCTAGCAAAATATGCATTGAAAGCTATGGGCCAAAAGGATGAAGACAGAGAAAACCAGGAAAACCGGGAAACCGGTAAAGACAATAGAGATCAAATGACAGATTTAGCAGACTATTTTAAACAGGACAAATTTGCTTATCCAACTAATTCACAAGCTTTTGGTAAGTGAATTCAAATAAATATTTTAATTAGAAGTTGTCTTAATTATCATATTTCCAGGTGCTGCTTTTCTTAACTCTCCATCAGGAACTGCCAAATATATCGAATCTCGGTGGAAGCAATTATCCACGTTTTTTGCGGAAACTAATCTAAATGAATTGTTCACTATGGATGAAATAGCAACTGAAATCTATCTCTACTGGTTAACTGATACTTTACCTTCTGCTCTCACTATTTTAGACAGTAGTTTCAATTTTGAAAGTGTGTGGTTGAGTTCTCAAGTCCGGATACCAACTGCTGTGAGCTATTCAAAACAAACACCTTGGAGATGCTCGAAAGATATATTGGAAGATAGATATTTGAATTTGACAAGAATATCTGAATTGCCGAAAGGTGGAATGTTTCATCATCTTCAAGACGGGCACAAAATTGCCGAAGACATATTTTCATTTGTTGAACTTCAATTGTTGCATAAAAATAACTAATTGTGAGACAATTTTTATTGCGATTGTTATAAAATTATTTGGTATTTTCCTTTATAATTTTGATGATCCAAATCTTGGTGCAAATGACTTTTCAGGGACAAAAAAGTCTGGAATAAGTGAGGATCCTGGAACACATTCGTATTGCTCAAAATTGGTGATCCCTTGTGTTTGTAGTAGTTCTTCATCAATTAGGAAATTGCCGGTGAACTTTTTCGAGTCTTTTGATAGAATAGCGTATGCAGAATCAGCCATAATTGATGCTTTTCTGTTTCCTGCAGAATCTCCTCCATGAGATAAAAACTCCATTGCAGATGTCCAAATTGCAGTTAACGGCCATAAAGCGTTCACTGCAATTCCATATGGACGGAATTCTTCATGATGTCCAAGTACACACATTGACATTCCGAATTTTGCCATAGTATACCCAACATGAGGTCCAAACCATTTTGCTTCCATATCAAGAGGCGGCGAAATATTCAACACATGTGGATTTTTTCCTTTCTTCAAATAAGGGAGACAAGTTTTTGTGAGTAGGTAGGTTCCACGTGTATTGATTGAGTGCATCAGATCGTATCGTTTCATGTCTGTATCTTCTGTGTTGGTAAGAGAGATGGCTGAAGCATTATTTATCAGAATATCGATTCCTCCGAATTTTTTGACTGCAGCGTCAACTGCAGCTTTTACTGCTGCCTCATCACGAACATCTACGACGCATGGAAGAGCATGACCTCCTGCCTGACAAGTTGGAAATTTAAATTTTCGGTTAATAAGAGGAATATGCTTAATCTTTATTTCTAGCTGAGGGTTGAGTTGAGAAATAAACTAACATGTTGGCTGTATGTTTGAAAATAAAGTTCAACTTTATCAACAAAAACTAACCTTCTCAATTTCGGCTGCCGCAGTATAAATAGTTCCCGGTAGTTTTGGATGAGCAGTTGCTGTCTTCGCTGCTACCACAATATTGGCTCCGTCTTTTGCCAATTTCAAGGCAATTTCTTTACCGATGCCTCTTGAAGCACCAGTAATAAATACTGTTTTTCCAGCAAAAAATCTGAACAGTTAAGTTGTAAAATATAATTACCGAATTGATCTTACCCAGTATTTTTGATTGCAACCGACATTATTTTACCGCAGTCTGAAGAAAATTGGGAGTTTTTGAAATTGCGTTTTATGTGAAAATGATACAAATAAGACTACACTGTTGAACACCTTATCATTTGAAAACTCCTGACTGCCTACAGCGTAGTCCGAATGATTGTTGGCCACACGTGTGAGAATAGTAGTCAGAGTAGTCTAGATGTGACTAAAATTAAAATTAAAAAAGATCTGATTAAAAATCAAAATGTGGTGTGTATTTTCCAATTTAGTGTCCTATTTGTCAGCAAGCAATCGTATCTTAACTTTATTCAGCTGCAGGCTTTGTGGCACCTGCTGCCGTGCCAAGTAATTCGCTTTTCTAACATTTCCATCGATAGATAATATTTAATTTTCCTTTTGCATATATACAGATGCATACAGAAATTTGTGTTCACTTTCTATGAACTTTATCAAAAGTTGCAACTTGAATTAAAAATTGCCTATATGGATGGTGAATCAGAATAATTATAAACGTTGAGACAAAATCATGAAATGAGATAAATAAAACAATAAAATTATTAAGAGATTGATCATAGTAATTAAAGAAAATGGATAAAAATACAAGTGCCGCTGGTGCCAAAAGGAAAATCAATGGAACCAGTGCTTGAGCAATTGTTCCTAAGAAAAATGTACGTTGATACTTTTTTGTTTTCGGAGAAAGAGTGATTGTTGTGGAAAAATAAATATAATATAAACAACAGAGAAAAAAGAAAGCGACTTGAATAAAAATTCCAATAACTATAATAGTTGTAAACATCCAGAGATAAGTGTGCCAAAAATCATCGGTTGCTAAAACGAAAATTTCACTGTAAAAGAACTCTTCCGTGGGGCATGGTATTGTCTGAAATACCGAAAATTTTTATCACTGCAACTAAAATATTCTGACCTGAAGCAGATTTAATTTTGCTGCATTTTGATCTGGAATGTGGAAAAAGGGCGGTATGAGGTATCCCACAATGGGAATGCAATTTAGAAAGTAATATACTACTTTTGTACCAATTTTGGTTATTTTAAATCGATTGTTCTGAATACAACTACTTCGATTCTCAAACAAAGCAATTATTGAAATACCCATAACTGCAAATTGTCATCTGTTTTTGTCAATTGTTTGGTGAAACTCACCCATACAAGAAACCATTCCAATATAGAGTTGAGCCGATGTTGGAATTCCAAGAACGCGAAAAAGACCAACTGGGAAGCCGGAAAGGGTTGGAAAAAAGAAATATGGAGTTATGAGCGAGCATACCAGAATATCAACATAGCAACACCTACAAAAATAATGATTTATGAGCGTTTGCCAATTGAGCTACAGATCAATTTGAGAATTCCTGTTTCATTTGAAAGCTAATGTTGAGAAATAATTCAGTGTGCAAAACTCGAGAAATCAAGCTCACGGTGAGCATTTTCATGGGCTGTACAAACTATTTGACAGCGTTTCGAATAAAAATCTTCTGGACTTTAAATTTTTAGGCACTGAAGTCATGACACCGTCGCTCTCTTGCTGACATGGATGTTTAGAGCAAATTGAAATGCTCACAGTGAACTTGGATCTGGAGTTTTACAGCTAAACATTTACATTTCGCTGTTTCTCTTTCGAGTGGCACCGACTCGTCCCGAAGCCTGCCGAATGACTTTTCAGAATTTGAATTTAGTAAAATTGGTCTATGATTAATTTTTATCCTGCAACTAACCAGCAATGTGTATTGAAAATAACCCATTTAACAGAATCCATTGTTTTTGGTGTCTTATTAAAAATGCAATGAATTGTAAGAGCGTGCATAGGTAGAAAAAATATGAGCAAAGAATGAGAAAATAGAGAAAGCCCCTGCCAAGAACTCAAAAAGCTGGTATCAGGGGAGCATTTTAATTTCCATTCATTTGAATAATACGATTCGATAGAAGTTATCATAAAAACACCCTGGCTATGTTGGGTTTTAAAGTTTATATCTCATTCGCCACAAATTTTGGGAGCAGGTGCAAATAGAGGTTTGATCATAAAGTTTTATTAGCTTTTTTAATATCATTCAACGGAAATCAATTATAATATGTGTATCAAATTTCTTCGAATGTCCAAAATTGAAATTTGATTTTTCAGGTTTGTTCTTTTAAACGATAACGAGCATTTTTTCAAAGTGTTGAGAAATCTTTACGGAAATTGCTGATTGTCGTGCTCATTAAAATTGAGAAACTCCTGGGGAAAAAACGCAAGAAAAGGATTGACTCTGTAAACATTCTATGTTGTTGAAAAATCAAGGCCTTGTCCAATTGTAATTCTGGCTTTTACTTTTAGGGTCAGTCATTTTGGCGAGTGGAATATTTCTGAGTTTTCCGAAAACTATCAAAGACTAAATAAAACACCAGTGGTATAATATTTTTCGAAAAAATTTAAATTTTTCCTCAATTAATATTATTATCCTTTAACTGATTACTACTGACTTATTGTCGTACCTGTCTGAATTTTTGGAAATTCGTGCTATAGACAAGTACACCTGAACGCGTTCAATGCGCCAATTAAATTTTGAAAGTGTGTTTTTATAATTTTCAACGGTATCAAATTGATTGTTTGTTTCCCTTCACATCCTTTAATAAATACAGTCCTCAATACTTTCACAAAGTAACAGACCAAGAAAAATTTAATCTCACATGCAAAACGTTTAGAGGACATAATATAACCCTTCTGCATTTTGAAGTTGTTAGAATCGTACTCACCGTTTCAACTTTTTTGTCAAAAAATAAGGATCAAAAATCTTCCCTATCAAAATTGTATCAATCACAGTATCAATTTTCTTAAATATCTCATGCGAAAATATTGTCTATTGTTTTTTGACTTCTCGGGTTTCCGACATTTCGTGTTTTGAAATGTCAACTTCCTATTGAATTTTTGTTCTATTTCATCTATTCCGTCGTTTTATTTTTTTCTCATCTGCCGTAATGGTCGTCGTGTTTATCTTCAACTTCCCTGTTACACTCCCTTTTTAGCAAAGACTTTTTTTTTGAAGACGGCCACAGTTTACTGTACGCTGTGTAAAAAATTTAATTTGTTCCTTGATGGAAACTCAAACAAAAGCTAAAGGAGCAGCAAATTGAAAATGTGTGAACACAAATGAAATGAATAGTTGAACACCTAAAAACGTACCATTTATAATTTTATTCAAATTTGTCCTTTGAGCCACTTATTTTCTGTTGGATCAAAAGAAAAACTGTTCAACTGTCATTGATTTTCAGTCATTGGAGAAAATTATATTAGGCTGTAGAATAGTTTTTTATATTATAAGAATATAAATAAGAATTACTCTATCAAAAATAAGGTAAAGCTTGGTTGCCTGGACTGCAAAAAATAGAGACTGAAAACAAAGTTACTTATTAAGCACATCAACAGTTTTTCGCAACGATTTGTTTTTCGTAATGTTGAAAAAATTCCGGTTGTTGACTAATTTGTCTATTTTGTCTCATTTCAATTCATTTATCTTGAATACTCCCTTCATTGGCAATGTCTGTTCGTGAAAAATATCGCTCAACCGCCAATGAATTTTGAAGAGCTGATAGTACTCTTGATAGAGCTTCCGTATTTTGTAAGGTTTATGAAGCAATTCATTCTTTATGTAAGTTTTATATTTTTTTTGCAAAAAATGTGGTCAAAAAGATTTTCCAAAAATGTAAGCAATCATTCTAATAGTTTACGTATTTTAGCACAAACCACTGTCGCTATAGTTGGTATTGTCTTCATTCCCTTATACTTGATTATATTAAGTCTATGGAGTGATGAATGTGGAGACGTTCGATTATACCTGTTGTTTATCGGAATCATAATTTTCATTTGCACATTGTATACCCCCATTCATGCGTATGCATTGAGTGATGCTAATAAAATGTCTCATTTTGAAGCTAATTATTTTTAGAAAAAGAAAGCAATCGAAGATCGTGAGAATAGGATCAACAGTCTATCAGAGCCCATCCACGTGGGTGACATCACTCAGGAAGAAATTATTAAGCATATTCCTTGTCACATGCATACAATTTGTAATTCTCCATTTTGTATTCTGATTGGAATTTGCGGACCCACTGCATTCTATACCTTTAAAATGTTTTTCTCCCCCGCTGAATGTCCAGCAATCACATTTTGAACAGCTTTTGTTATTAGTATTATCTACAGTATTTGGCTTATTTTAGTACTTTGTGCTTGTTGTTTTGGTTGCTGCCCTTTACTGATTCAAGGTCGTGTAGCATGTGGTTCACGAGTTCTTCTGTCTCATTCTTCCCTTCAGGTGGTTCTATTGATATCCTTTCCATTCAAAATGCCTGGTCGCAAGAAAAATCGATCAAGGCGCAGTCAACATCAAAGAGCTAATAATATTCCCAAAATGCTTTGTTTCTTCAAAAGGTTTATAAAAAACTACATTCCATTTGTGAGTTTATTTTGCTGTAAAAACATAACTAATTTAATGATTTCAGCTCAGTCTGCAGCAGTTATTCTCCTTTTCATTTCAATCTATTTGATTGGTTTGAGCACATGGAGTGAAAATTGCCTAGATATTCGTGTATGCCTGGCAATGATTGGAATTGCAATGCTTCTTTGCGCGATGTTTAAACCAATTCATGCTTACTGAGTGAGCAATACCTGTCAAATGAATAATTTCGATTTTACTTAATTTTAGAAAAAGAAAGCAATCCAAGATCGTCGGAATGCGATCAACAGTGAATCAGAGCAAATTAACGAGGGTGAAATCACATCGGATGAAATTGCTGAATATGTTCCGTGTTGTATGTATAAAATTAGTGCTGGTGCATTCAATGTTGTGCTCAGCATCTGTGGAATAACTACAATTAGTACATTCAAAATGTTTTCAATGAATGTCCGACAATCACTTACTTTTTTTGATGAAATGTCCGGCATCACTTATTGGACAGCCTTTGCTATTAGTGTTATCTACAGTATCTTGTTCATTTTCATACTCGGTATATGCTGCTTTGGTTGTTGCCTTCTATGTTTTTCATGTTGTAAACCAAACAAAAGAGAACCAGTAAGCACAGAAGATTCACCAGCTTAAATTAATTGTTTTGTTAATATATAATTTCAACTACAAAAATAAGATTATTTTACTAATATTAATATCTTCTAATTGTAAACTATTTTATGCCACAATGCGTTTCCCTCTATTTTTCCTGGAAATAAATGTGTTTTTTTCTGAATACTTCATCGAAATCAAAATAATTTCAGGAATATCGAGCGATCAGCTATTTCTGCGGGTGGATCATGTTGTTGACGAGTTCGTCTATTTTGTTTTATGTTCTAGGTGCCTCTTTTTTTGACCCGGGCGTGGCTTCTAATCTAGCAGGAATTTCAAATAAAAAAAAATCGAAATAAAGTGATTTGAACACGGCGAAAAAAGTTTAGGCAAAACCAGACACGGGAAGAGGTCAACAATCGCGCCCCAGTTATTATTCTCGCGTTGAGGATGCCATGCAACGTGTTGTTGAGAAGTTCGTCTAATTTTTTATATTTTCAACGTGTTTCTCTTAAATATTCCTTTTAGTAAAAAATGTCTGTTCGCGAAAAATATTGATCAACCACTAATGAATTTCAAAAAGCTAATAGTATTCCCGAAAGCGTTTCGATTTTTATGAAAGTTTGGGAAACAGTTTGTTTCATTTGTAAGTTTATTTTTCTGTAAACCCCGTAGAAAATTAAATATTTCAGCTCAGACAATTGCTGCAAACGTTGCTATCATTGTCATTGCATTATATTTGATTTTTTTGAGTTTATGGAGTGATAGTTGCGGAGATATTCCGTTTTACCTGTTGCTAATTGGAATCGCAATGCTCATTTGCTCACTTTATTACCCATTTTATACATATGGAGTAAGTTGTACAAAAGGAAGTCACATTTCCAATTTAATTTTTTTAAGAAAAAGAAAGCTATTCAAGATCGTCAGAATAGAATCCACAGTCTCTTAGAGCCTATTTACGAGGGTGAAATCACATCGGAAGAAATTATTAAATTTATTCCGCGTTATCTGCATAATATCTGTAATGCTGCAGTTACTGTTCTGTTCGGTATTTGTGCACCCACTACATATTATACTTTTCAAATGTTTTTCTCGCGCCATGAATGTCCAGCAATCACTTATTGGACATCTTTTGTTATTAGTGTTTTCGACATTATCGTGCTTGTTGCAATACTTGGTGCATGTTTCTCTTGTTGTTGCCTTATAATAGTTGTTCATGTATTTTGCAAATCTGATGAAGGGAATGAAGTGGATATCGAAGCTTAAACTGTAATAATATTTTTAATATTTAAAACAAAACTATTTTCCAAAATACTTTGCAGATGGTCAGAAGAATTATTTAAGACATTGTTCAAAGAACAATTGAAATTTGGCACATCTATCGAAAAAAACGCCGTTTCATGGAATTATCTTCACTTGATTATTATTGAATTCACCTTTCGCACAACGTCACAATAGCATCAGAAATGTGAAGTAAAGAAGGAATTACATAAGTTTAAATTGTTCTATACTCATGTCATTTTTCAATTTGACGGTTAAAAGAATTTAGTCCTTCAGAAAATTTCCATCTTGGAAAACTAATTTCAATGTCAATTAGTTAACGAGATTCTTGTCTGTCAATTCCGTTGTTTCGTCATAAACAAAAAACTCTTCAGCCAGGAAGTTGGTCTGAAATTATATGAAAGTTATCGAAATATTTTCGAAAATGTATACCTGGGATCTCTTCTATCAGCGGCTTAATTTATTCAAACATTTGGAACTCCTGTTCTTATTCAAGTCCAGATGGAAAAAACACGAAAAAGAATGACTATACACGAGTTTCCTTGTATCGGAATGTATCGTTAATTTCCTTATTTGATATGACGTGATAAAAAGACTTGTGACTTGTTTATCTTCATTCTTTTTTTTTCAAATCAATTTAGATCAGTTGCGCGTGATACAGTATTCTCACTGCCTATCTATAATTTTAACTCTCGTCAAAAATTTCAACCAACTATATGATAGATTGTCTTTAAACGGTCAGGTTATTCCATCCGGCTATGATTTATTAGTTGTGTCTTGTTCTCTTTAAGAACGAGTTAACTATCATTTGCAATCAGAATACCCCACTGGTCCATTACTATTCTATGATCTTCCGCCGCCCACTTTTCTTCCATCTTTCGTTTTTATTTTACCACTTTGATTTTTTGTTTTTCCCATTAGCGTTAGCACTGTTCATTTTTTCACGTTCTCTTTCGAATTTACAATCTTTTCAATTCTCATTTAATTGTAAGTTCATATCACTCAGAACACAAAATGCCGGTACGAGACGTTCACAACGAATATAATGCTGCCGTACGAAAAGTTCAGAGAACTGATAAGCTACCACCAAAGCTTCTTTTTGTTTGTAAGTGGTTTATAAAGAAATCTTAAGTATTAAAAATTAAATTTTCACAGACCACAAACTAAACAGTTCTGATTACCGTAAAGTCATTAACTGAAAATACAAAATTTTTAATTCCAGTAAGAGCAGTATCATCATGCTTCGGTTTCTGCATGTCCATTTTCTTGATCACTGTTGGTTGGATTAATAAACGCAATTGTGAAGCAGATAAGCACATTCCATATTGGCTCATTATCACTGGAATTGTTATTTTTATCAGTGCACTCAACTTCCCATTCTACCTTATTGGTGTAAGTTATGGGGTTTCATAAAAATTACATAAAACTTTCACAGTTTGAGCTTTGGAAATTAATTGTTCGTTTTGTATATATGCTATAAAATTTTTGGGTTTGAATTTTTTTCACAAAGCTAATTAGAGATTTCAAAACTTAAATGTAAAGTGAGATACAATGTTCAAAGCTTGAATACTATTTTTAAAAATGTAGGAATTTCCTGAAATCGATTTTCAGTGGCGTCGTGCAAAGCAAGCAATGGCTCCACAAACCTCAACAGAAACAGACATCAAAAATGCGACTCCATTGAAAATGCATCGAATTAGTAGATTTACGTTCTGCTGTTTGTGCATGTGCATTCCAATTGGTATTCTCTGGACAATGCAAATCTATGATAATCATGAAAATTGTGACAATCTTACATATTGGACTGCATTCAGTGTTAGCATTTTGTATTTGTGTTGGATGTGTCTCATGGTATCTGTATGCCTTCTTGGATGCTGTATGGTTGGAGCTTCACGTGTATCGAAACAAGTTACTGCTGCTAAACTTAAGAAACAGCAAAGTGCAAATTCAAATGCATAACTTTTTTGAAATAATTCATTTTCCATATTCTTGCCCACACAAATTTTGATTTCAATTCTCATTTTGAAATCATGTAATTTTTTACCTTCACAACGAGCGACAATGCAAACATGTAACTGGTTTTCAGTAATCATTAACTGTACCAATCTCTATTCACCCGGTTTATTGGATTTTTTATATACACTAGTTTGCAAAACTATATAAAGTTGAATTTTTATAGTTTTTCAAAAATCAGTTCTAATATAAGGAGAAGTGCGGTTTGGAAGTCTTCTCAACACATTATTGTCGACTCGAGCACCTTTTGTAATGTATGAAATCCCGGTCACTTCTGAAATTACTTTAGTTAAAATTTGTTTTACTTTACAAATTAATAGAGCCCCTCCAGATGTCGAGCATGCATTATAAATTTATAAATTCCAAATTATCCGTTTTTGGGCAAAAAACCTAAATTTTTGGTAACAAATTTGTTTTTTTTTAAATTTTATTTAGTTCTCCTGTAGTTTAAACATTCATTCCGGTCGAGACATCATGGTGAGCCTCTTCACTCGCCTTCAGTACGCAGCTGTTTTATGTTCAATTTGTCTTCACAATTTTTGTGCTTACATATTTCGAACATAAGTTTTCGAATGGCATACGTCTACACTTGAAGTTCGAGACTATATTGACCTACTTTTCTTGTCAGGGGAACATGTTTTTGTTGTTCGGAGACCAGCTCTCACTTACCGGCGCTTCTATCAAATGTTACGACTTTGATGAGAAATCTTCGATATGGATGATGTACAAGTATAATGACAAATGTTGAAGTGAACCCATGCAATGATAAAAATAATACTAAAGAGTTATTTAGTTCTTGATTATAATATTCACAGTAAATAACCACAATTCCAATTATTACGGGTAGCAGTAGAAATATTAATGGAACAACTGCCTGAGTAATTGTTCCCAAAAAGAAAGAACGTTGAAATTTTCTTGTGTTTGAAGAAATCATTATTGCTGTAGAGATGTATAAATAATATATGCAACATATTGTAAAAAATCCCAATTGACTGAATAACATCAAAACTATAACACCTGTACTCATCCAAAGGTAGTTTATCCAAAATTTATCAATTGTCCAAACAAAAACATCGGAGTAGAAAAACTCCTCTGTCGGGCATGGAATTGCCTAAAAGTAAAACTTACTAGTACTTTCATGAAAATCAACAACTTTGAAAAGCGCACATAACATCACTTTTCTTTTACTTACTTGCAGCAAATGCAATTTAGCTGACTCTTGTTCTGGAACATTGCAATATGGAGGAATTAGATAAACTAATACAATAAAGCAATTCACGGAATAATATAATAATTTCCACCGTTTTTTTGTAATTCTGAATTTATTGTTCTGAATGGCACTACTTCGATTTTCAAATAATGCAACAAGAGAGATTGCCATAACTGAATTGCAATAAATAATGACAGTTATTGTGGTTTGTTCAACTTACACAAAGCAGAAATAAATCCTATAAGAACTTGAACAGACGTTGGAACTTTAAGCACACGTAGTAAACCAACTGGAAACCCAGAAATTGTTGGAAAAAAGAAATACGGGGTAATGAGGGAGCATATCAATATATCGACATAACAACACCTGTAAAAGAAGGCATTGGCATAAAAATTCAGGAGGGTATTTTGTAACAACGTGGAATTTTTGATTCCAATTTTAAAATCTCGTTGAAATTTAGATAGTTTTTTTTTTGAAAACTGATTAAACCTTGCGACTCGAGTAACAAAATTACAGATTTTTATTAAAGTGAAGATATGACAGGTCTTATAGAATTCATATGAGTTTGCAGTAATCTTACCAACAATGCGTGTTTAGTAGAACCCATTTTACCGAATTCATAGTTTTTGGAGTTTTTTGTAATATACAATAAGTCGTGAATCCGTAAATTGGGATAAAAAATACCAACATTGAATGAGAGAATACAGAAAGTCCTTGCCAAGAAGCCAGAAAACTTGAATCATTCGAGCATTTCTTCTTCCATTCATTTGAATAGTATAGATTTGTACTTGTTGTCATATTATGAGAATATTATCATTGAAAGTGGTATATGGAATGTCCGTGAAAGCATTACTCGAATAACAGGTGGAAATGAACAAACGATTCTTCTTTTGATATGAAGAATAAAAATTCTGAAAAAAAAAATCAATTTTGGCATATATCACAGACGTGTCCAAGCAGAAGCAGGTGTATTATGACCTGTCAGTTTTGAATAAAATGGCAAAATTGTGAACTTTAAAGTAAGTTCACTAACAAGGAAAATTTTTCAACTTACTCTCAGACATCAGAACGAGACCCGTTTCAATAAATCTATGAAGAAGGAGAATAAGAATTGTTGAATTTTTGAGAACTTGATTATAAAAAATAAATTGGATTGATTTCTAGATGACCAACTATTACTGGAAAGTCCAAAAACATCAAGAATAATTGATTGAATTGTCAATGCCAAAAGAAATGTGTTCTGGAGCAAGGAAGTCAACGTTGTAAGAAAAGAACGCATAGTAAACATTGAATGACAAGAAAAATACTACTTGAGTAAAAACACCGATAGTTATTTTACCTATTGATATACTGAAAAAATCATAAGGGGGGTAACGAGGATTTTTCTCCAAAAAAAAAAAATCCTCACATTTTTTGCACATTTTTTGCACATTTTTAACACATTTTTTGCACATTTTTTGCACATTTTTTGCACATTTTTTGCACATTTTTTGCACTTTTTTTGAAGGAAATCCTCGTTACCCCCCTTAGGATTTTTTTATTATTTTTAGAAAAAAATTCCTAAGGGGGGTAACGAGGATTTTTCTCCAAAAATAAAAAAAATCCTAACACATTTTTTGCACATTTTTTGCACAACCATCTCTTTTCCGATCTTGCCATTCCGTCTCTTTTTGTAACATAATACACATTCCCCGTTCAAACTAACTGTTATTAGATGGATTTTATTTTGAAATATCTTTTTTAGTTTGAATAAAAGTTTATTGAATGAATAATGAGAGTGTTGAAGAAGAATGAAAAATAAGAAACAAAGAATAGAATCCAGTCAAAACAAACCTGACACTGTCTCTGGATAATGGTTTGATATTTCGTTCCAAATTTTGTGGTTTTTGTCGAGTAAGATCCGTTATTTGACTATCTTGTTGCTATTGCCGGATCTGTCTGTTCAGAATTTATGGATAATCTGTAGTTTTGCATGTGATACGTATTTAAAATTGCATATCTTAAATGTGGAATAGCAAAATTAAAATTATTGCTTTATACACACAAACATTTTTAAGTCTTGTGAATTTTTTTTAAAGTTATCAACATTCTGATAAGTTTCACAATTACTTCCTAATTTTCATCACACTGATAATACCCTGCATCACCTTCATAATTTGGTGATTTAATCCTATATATTTTTCAATTGATGGGAGCCCGAGTTTGGTGATAAATGAGAAATGTTTTTAGAATCAAGCTTTGTAGACAGATTCTGTCCGATGTTGTGGTTTTTTATAAAGAAATTGTCAATGTGATTGATATTTGTATTAGAAAATTTTCATTCTATAGGGTTTGAGTTGAATCAGAGATTAAGGTAGATACTTGCAAGCAGCAAAAAGTGCAAAAATGACAAGAGCAATGATAATGACATATCCGATGAATTGGCGAGAGTCTTGTTGAATTGAATTGATAGGACGAGCAGCTGGCCATGTGAACACTGAAGATTTTGTTTCAGCTCGTGAAAATGGTGCATGAATATCGATGTACTATGGTACCTTGTGAAATTGTGTTTAGAAATCTTGTGTTTTTTTTTAGTTTTAATCTATATGGTACATGCTTGCCTACAAAGCCGCTACGGTAAATGTTTCCACCAAAAGTTCAAAACTAAATATTTTGTGAAATCTAGAAATAAACTATTATAGACATATATAAAAACAAACCTATGATAAGAGAAGTTCATAATTTGTATGAATTTACTAACCTTGTTCTTCCGGCAAGTTCCTGATCTGAGCATGTGGTAGAGCACCGCAATGCTCACAAACTTTCAGTTTTCGGATGGATTCCTGACGAAAACTCTGTCGTTGTTTCTTGGCTTGTGAGTTTGCCGGGTCCATATATGGTGGAGGCATGACAATTGCAGTTGGACTTTCAGACATTGCTGAAAAATATAATTTCATGTTATTCTGCAGAAAACTTTATGAGGTGGTGAGCGGGAAAACATTACCTACACTGATAATTGATAAGAATGAGCCAGAAATGGGGTGGAGTCTATTGATATCAGGCACTGCTTTCAATGCAAATATTGGACGGACGCTTCGCGATCTTTTTCAATGAGAATCGTACTAATAACATTTGAAATTGTTGTTGGGGCTCAAGTAATCACATTGTATTTTCGATCGGCAGGACTTGGAGATTATCTTAAATGTATTTATTTATCTGTGAGAAGATTTTGATTATTTGTAACTTTTAAAGTAGGAACGGGGAGGAAAGAAATAACACCATAAAAGGGAATAATTTACGAACGGTTTATGGTATTTGTAAGTGAATTGGGGTGGCAAAATGAACTGAAAAAACAAAGAAAATATTGCAGAGTTTAAGGCAAATACTTGCAAGCAGCGAACAACAAGAAAATAACAATTGCAATGATAAGAACATATCCGATGAATTGACGAGAGTCCTGATGAATGTGATTTGTTGGACGAGCTGCTGGCCAGATGAGCACTGAAAATTAAATTTATAGATTTATGAAAGCGTAAAAAATATTAGGTATCATCGAGAGATAGTTGTAAAATTTTTAATAATCTCAGTGCACAACAGTTGCAAAACTTATTATATTAGGTATTCTGACTTCTCTCATCACGGATCTATATTTAGATATACTTGCGTTAGCTTCTTTTTTAGACATACTTATGTAATCTTTTCTTTTAATTTTTTTAAAATTTTTTGCACGATTTTTAATTTGTGAATTTTTGTTGTACCTTGTTCGTGTGGTAAGTTGGCAGCCTGTGCTTGTGGTGGAGCACCGCAATGTTGGCATGGTTTCATGTTGGAAACAGATTCCTTCCTAATCCTTGACATTTTTTTCTTAGCCTGTGCATTGGCTGGATCCATGTATGGAGGTGGTGTCACAATTGGGACATGCTCAATGTCAACAGCTTGATGCTCTGGCATGGTGGTAGGTGGCTGGAAATATAATGATAATTAATATAATTAAAAATTAACAAGCAATACAATGTAAAAATAACTTGAGGTTCAAATCAATAAAATTTTCAGAGCGGTTAAATGTTCAGTCAAGCAATTTATAGACATCTAAAAGAAATGTGAACAAGAACTTTAGTTTATGAAATATTAAGTTTCAGATCAAACATATAATAATTTTTCACATTCAATTCTCATCATTAGGTAAATATGTTTGGTTTTTTAATACAAGGTTTAAGATTTTTAAATAAATTCTGACAAGTGATTTAAAAAAATAAGCCGATGTTTCTAAAGTCATTTTAGCATAATTTCAAGTATATTTTAATTGAATTGCGTATTTCAAAGTTTTGAAACAACATGATCTGTTTTCAAAAATATAATAGCAGAGGTTTTGAAAAGAGGGAAACAGACAACCAAAAGAAATTCATAGTTTCTTTCGGTTGGCCGCATGACCATTGCGCATGGAAAATGCGAAGCGACACGTAGAAAAAATGGAGACAGTGAAAGTAACCCTAACCTGTCAACCAGATTGTATCGATGTGAAGGGACAAACACAATCGCCTCGTCTACATTGAAAAATTGTTATTTAGAAGTGGATAGTTGGGAAATATAATAGTTGCGGATGAATGGAAGGGTCTTCGAATTTTCATATATTTGGGACACGAAACAGGAAAAATAAACACATATTCAAAAATAGTGAGGAAATTAAGAACAAGAAATTGCAAAAAAGATACATTTGGTATAACAGAGAACAATTTTATATATTTGCACCTTTGTTAGTTCTAACTATTTATACATGAAATGAAATTCTGTAAAGTTGTTTTCTGACTCACAAAATGATAAAGTGTGATTTTTGTTAAAATTTAAAAATAGTAACTACCGAAACAAAGTTTTTCTTTCAACACTCAAGATATCCCAAAACCACGTTTCTCGACTGGATTCATGATACCGATAGATCAAGGGACAGCTGACCTGAAAATGAGCTGGTGTAAACATCCCACTGGTTACAAATAATGGGATATTTTAAATCAACTAACTCTTCCCACTTAAATGATTTTAAAAGAGTATTTTGATATTTATTGAGATGACGTTATACGGTCAACAGTTCGAGAAAGTGAGAGCTTTGAAAGTCTTTGAAAAATACGAATAAAAAGGATACGGGAGACGAATGAAGTTGACAAACCGGTTAAAAACATCAACTGATTATTTAGTTGGTCTGTTGTTCACAGTTAATTTTTAGTTCAGGTACGCATGAACTTTTCCCTGAGTACCACTGAACCAGTTGTGTTTTATTATCAGATGGTGTATACAAATTGAAAAATACGTTGACCGGTCGTACCCAAGATTTAGGTCCAGAAAAAATCAACAATCTAAAACATGATTGTTGATGAGAATACTTGCTTCCATAAACAAAAATGTCGTTATTAATTTGAAGTATTTGTTGTCCTAAGTTTTGACAGTAACCAATTTCAAAACCTTATCTCTACATTTCTAAATGAGAATGCAGTTTGGTTTTCCAAAACCTTTTTCTTTATTTATTTTTTTGATAATTTTCATTTCAACTTGAGGATGGCGAGGATATTTGATGGTAAAAATAAGTGAAGAAGATCTTGAAAACACAATAAGACAACAAAACAACAGTATATACATAATGTCTGCAACAGGAAAAAAATAAATGATTGAATGTGGTTTCATAGACAGTCTCTCCAGAAGAACAATACCGCCTTCTTCATGTGATTCGAAACCTACTGACCAATTGTTCTCAACTAAATAAGTGTATCTTCAAATCACACTCTATTTTTTCTTTTCGATCTTTCTCTTGTTTTGCAAAGCGACCAGTTGGAAAGGGACATTAAATCGTGTGACGGGCGCAGCAAAAATGAGAGTAAAATTTAAAACGGAGGTGGTAAACACCTTCAAAAATGCACTTTTTTTTATTTATTTACTTTTTCTGTCCAAATAAACTGAAATCGAGATGGCTGCTGAAAGTAAATGTGATTTCAGATGCCTGGGTCACGTGTTTGTTCAACATGTTTTGATTTATTTTTGATAGATTTTATTTTTTCGTGATGAAAACAAACTGGAAAATGTTAAAACAAAAATAATGATAAGGCCAAGACGAAAAACCAGAAAATATCACAAATGCTTGTGAAGAAATTGGCGGATTGGGCGATTTTTATGAAATTTTAATTTAGGAACTGTCATCGGAGGACTGCAACTCGGTGGTAAATTGAATGGACATGATTCAATTGGAGAAGCTCCAAGGAATATTCTCGTTTCTTCTGAAAATTATTTCAATTACGGCAAGATTCAATTATTCTATTTAAAAAAAATCGTTAAATTTTATCAAATTAAATATGGTTTTGAAAGGAGATGTTAATATTTGAAAAAATAAATAATCATACTACAACAGTAACTAACACCGGAATGTCCACAGTTTTTACAAATTAAGAAATTAAAACTTACCAAACCTTCTATTGACTCCATCATTATTTAAAGATTCAATGTGTTTTATCAATTTTTCATTGAATCTCCGCTCCTTCATCACTTCAACATGAATAAAAATAGCAACTGTGACTATCATAGAAACAACAATTCTAAAAATTTCAAAAGTTTGAAAATTCAAAATTTGGATGATTTTGACTCACAACAAAATAATGACGTAAGTAAAGTCTATACAGCAGCCGTCCATACAACAAAACTTTCCAAATCCACACTGAAATTTTGAATATGGTTTAATTGTTTGAAATAAACTGTAAAAATCTCACGTTGTCTATAACTAAATTACCAATACTGCAGTTTGATGGTTTGAACATTTTGAAAAAGTGTAGGAAGTGAGGCAGAGATGAAAATTATCATATAAGTGATGTCTCTCGAGTGGTTGTCTTGGACGACGTCAAAATTTCGGTTGCGTGTTGAGCAGTGAGTCTGTGGTTTGAGAGTACTGATAGAGAGAAATAGAATATCGGATTAGATGCGTCGTTTTGCATTTTTGATGGGAGAGGGAGGACGAGAAGGCAGACAAAATAAAGATGAATATGTTGAAACAAGTTTGAAGAAGAAGCTGTTAAAAATGAAAATACGTTTTTTTTTTTGTTGAAAATGCATCATTAGGGATTTAGGTTTAAAATATACAAAATAGACCGTAATGACAAAATGAAACCGTTAACAAGTTTATATAATTTTCCTTATTTTTAAAAGTGATTTTGTTCGGTTTTGAAAAACAGTTTCCAAGGACTGAATCACTTTGAGTTCCTAATGCCTCGCGTACTTGATTCTTGATTTTTAATAACTGCCTTAAATGTACGGTTTCTTTTTTTAAGTACAACATTAGAAGTTTATTAATTTAAAAAATTATTTAAATAATAAACACCTCCAGAAACAAACTAAAAATAATTATTCTTCAGCACACACTTTGGGAAATAATATATGTGAGTTTACAACTTGTTAGAACTCATCTGGTAAGTTCTAAAAGATGCTCGTTTTCGAATCGATACTTTTGTTTGAAAAAATATAACTTTTGAAAGCAAAAGTTATTAACTTTTTATCAATCTCTCTAATTCGTCTCTCATAACAAAAACAAGTTTCAACTGAAAATGCTTACCTTGTTTCTATAAAATATAAGACTCAAATATCCACAGCTCCACCCATTTGCAAATAAAAAATGTTCCAAAATGTTATACAACTAACGCAGATAATGAATTGTAACCGTAAATAAAACTGAACTGAAAACCGGACGTTGTATGAAAATATAATCTGAAAAAGAAATTGTTATGTTTAGAAAATTTAAAAAATTCCACCCAAGTTTCCCCCAACTCTCGCCAAACTTTGGCCCACACTTTTCTTGTTTCGTTTCAAACTTGGGCCAACATTTAGCAAGAGTTGGGTGAAACTTGAGTTAAACTTTGATATTGCCTGAATCCAAGTTTCGCCAAAGTCTTGCCTAACCTTTGCCCAAGTTTAGCCAGTTTCTAATCCAAGATAATATTTTTTGGGCCAAACTTGGGCAAATGTCGAGCGCATGCAGTACTAATTTTTGATTACTTCTGTGCAAGTATATACATAGAGGCTTTAAGACTCATAGAGAAAACACAGTATATACATGTCCAAATTTTCTTAGGTTTCTTCATACAGGTTTCAAGAAATTGGATATAGATATCTGACGTTTTGTTTTTCTCAACATTTTTATTTGTTCGCTTTTTATTGACATTCAAAAAAAATTACCAGACAATTTATGCCAACCAGAGGATCCAACCACAGTGAAATTTTATTATTCCCGCCTAACTAATTTTTTAAGTTGTCTCACTTTGATGATACTAGAGAGATAGTTGTTTACTCAACTTCATTAGAGCTCATTCTACAAGTTCTCAACGAGTCATCTGTTAATATTAAAATTCTTTGCTCCCAAAGATCATAGAATCCCCATTTTATTATTCGTTTTTTTTTCATTCTAGTCAGATTTCAGATCTAACTGCGTGATTCCTCTTTTTATAGATACGTCAGTACATTATTCAAAACAGAATGAATTTTTTCTAGATCGTGAGTCAATTGAATCAAGTGCACAAGTTTGATCAAAAACCGCATAAGACATTTTCTGTTTTATTCTGATTTGCACAATCAGACTTACATTGAGCACAAAAAAACAATACAATTGTTAACAAATAGCTTCATTTAAACTAGGTATCCGGAAAAGACAATATATAGACCTCCTGCAAGTCGGTAAAAAAACATAGCATTCAATCCATGACGAGCATGGTAAAAGTATTTTGTAAAAAAATTTTCGCATCAATCTCATTAAAAATTAAAAACAATTATGGTAAAAGATTAAAGTTGGGTTTTTGTGAATGTAGACACGGGGAAATTATGTTAATAATAAAGATTGTCATAGTTTGTTACAAATAAAGATTACACAGTTGAATTTTTTGATTAAAAAGAGTTAACAAATTTTCGTTTACAACGACTCCGGATATGTCGAGCCAGCCGAATGGCGCTTCATGGGACGTCCGAAATACTCCGATAAGTAGTGGATGTACGGATCACTGAAAAATGTTTGTTTGTTTTTAGTTGATCAGCTTGAAAGCTCGGGTTTAATCTATACAGAAAACTTTGAAAATAACTCACCCTCCCATTTGGCCAGCGGCTCCTTTTACCGGTTCTTGAAATCGCGACATCTGCATGCGGTCTCTGGAATATATGACATTTTTTTACAACAAAAAGTTCTTAACTTACTCCAACTCCATGCGACTGTAAGCTTCGGATAAAGCAAACAGAATACACAAGAGAAGAAGTGCACGATTTATGACGGCCATTCCTGAAAAAATGATTGAAATATGAGAAGAAACAGCTTTTGTTGGTGGTATAAGTAGGAAAATGAGCTGAGAACTGGAAGAAGATAGAGGAGGAGACAAGAAAGTAGGCGGAGCCTGGAGCATTGTGAGCCGACGACCGGAGAGCACAAGTAGTGAAGACTATCGAAAGTGCTCATTAAATGACATATACTACTACAGTAGGAAATGGATAGAGATTTCTAGAAAGCAATTAACTGCACTTTTGAAAGGTTTTGTAGTTTTTGAAATTTCTGAGATTTCAAAAATCTTGCAAATTTGCAATTCAGAATAAGGTGGGAAAACAACAAACAAGAAGCATATGACTATTTACCCCCACGCTCAAGAATTTGGTGTTGCAGCTGGTATTTTTGAAATCTATGGTTCTTATACAAAATTTCATAATTGAGAACTGCTGATCTTTTGACTAATGAAAGATTTTCAAAGTGAAAGATAATTTCAGATGTTTTCTCATTTCGAAGGACAATTATAATTTTCAACCTTTAATTGTAGATTTGCTGATAGTGGGAATTTTGAAAACAATTTTACTTTTCATTGAAAGCGTTGAAAAACTCCCAAGCTCTCAAAGTCACAAAGTGCAGGTGCCGAGAGTTTTTATCAGCATTCAGTACTGAATGCTGATCAAACAAATCTACAATTGAAGATTGGAAATTATAATTTGTTTCTTACATGCAAGACTAATTTTCATAGGACTCTGTCTATTGAGGATATTTTAAGCCTCTAATAGCATAGCACTCAAACAAATTTTTCTAATAAATTTTTCTACTTTTTTCTACTCTCGAATAGAAGGCTGAAAAATATTTAAAAAAAACAGTCTTGACTCTATAGAACCGGTTAAAATTAATAGAAACTCTAACCATAAGTTTTTAAGGTTTCATGAAACGTTGAATATCAAAAACCAGCAACCTAGCGTTCAGATTTATCCAGATTTATAAAATGTTTCTCTGAACGTTTATCCATTCACAGGAAACACTTTGCCTGCAGCCCGCCTAGTTTCAACACGTGATGAAGGTGGATTATGCATAAGTTGAATCTTTTTTCAAGCTTTAGACTTTTTCAAAATAATGCAAGTGTGCAGAAAAAAAAAGGAAATTGGTATGATTATCAACGTCACCGGGTTATAGTGCCCCAACCATCAATTTTGCATGAATTTGATCTTTTCAAATTTTAAATCACTGGGTTGCTATACGAAATCGTACTTTTTTCAAACGATTGTGCACAATAATTGTTAAAAATTGTGGGAATAAAGTTCACTCAAATATATTTTATGCAATGGTGTCACTCTGTTGACAATATCTTATTATGATGGAGAAACCTGCGAGAATATTTGAATACTTAACGAACATTAGTATTATTATAAGGGTTTGCAAGCCAGAAACAGAAAGAATTGAAAATTTGTTTCAGAGAAATAATGAAAATAAGAAAAGACTACAAACATCAAAAATAGAATTGGTGTATTCAATGAAGAATGAGAATTTTGAATGAGAGGATTGCGTCTTCCGGTTTTTATAACCCACAACCTAATTGGATGTGCAAAAGGGCCTGAAAATGGATATAGGATCACATGGAATTAAGAAATGGAATCGGGTGTTTTATTGGTTTTTCAACGTTGTACGATTTTCTTTGAAGAAATAATGAGATTGAGTGACGAACTAAAAAATAATGTTTGGCAGACGTAAAATGGGTAGATAAAGAGTGGGTTGAATAGGCGTAGTGACGTGGAATCAAGAAGAAAAAATGCGGAACATATGTTCCAGGTATTTTTAGAACAGGCATCTTTGCAGTTAGTGATTTTTATTTTTAAGTTTTACTACCACATATTTTTAACAACACGGCTTCTCCACCTTCTCTTCCCTATTATACGATATCTGGCCTTCAAAAATATATGATGATTCATGAGGAGCCTAAATTGTAAAATGACGGAACTGTTCTTATCAAAAGTTAATGAATAATACAGCCAGCTTTTAAAAACGAGTTTTTTTCAGTTTGGCTGCTCTTTTTTTAATTTTTTTAAAAATCGCTGATTTTTTTCTGGTATTGCAAATCACTGATATCCACTTGCCATGGTAAATTGATGACGCTAGTGGCGTACAACAATTAAAATAGCGAATTCGATCTACTATTCACCAAATGTATTTGGTTGCTAAGAAATTCAAACAAACGATATTGAAATTGACAGACGTATTTGATGAATAGGTTGCTCTTATAGAGCTTCCAACATATTCTTAAACACATGAATACTCTCGTCATTACCTCTTTCCTCTTTTCTTTCTGGTCTGTCACATATCCAATTATAGCTTCTATACGTTGGATCATGAACCAACGTTGCTGAGTCATTCATTTGAAAAGTTCATGTAATCTTTTTATTTCGAACATTGACGTCTTCTAAAGAAGAAGATTTTTGATGTCACTCAGAGAATGAATTATTCGAAACATTTCAGGAAAATCAGAGCTTGAGTGTGTTTTTCTAAATCAATTATTTATGTAATTGAGTGTGCTTTTCAATTTCTAAATCTGGAACAAGCGAAAATAATTTTTTTCAAAATTTAGAACCAGTGATATAAAGATGAACCCGAAGATACTTCAAAAAGAAAGTGGAAGGGAATAAAAAACAAAAAAGTGTACAGACAAAAAATGTTTTGAGGTTAAACAGTAAATCTATTCAATTTCCATACATGTGTCGAATGTCCGAAGTTATATTTTTGTTGCAAATGAGAAAAGCGATCACTGCAGGGGCAAGATAAAAAAGTAGAGAAGGTCGGAAAATCGATTGAGGACATGAAGCTCCTTTTGGCATTGGCACTTCTGGCAAGGTGTCTGAAAAAAGTTTGCATTGGATATGGGCCAATAAATCTGATGGTCTAATTTTTGTGTTTTGTTCACAATTGTAATTCTCTGAACACATATCTGGTTTATAGTTCCAATTTAACCTCATTTTCACTTTTTCTTCTCAAATAGTATTGATCAAGCCGCGTACAAAACTAGAAGATTGCGTTAAACTTTTAATATTTGCAATTTTTTAATTAAAAGTTATAATCTCGGTCGTACTTTGTGTCATTTGATAAAATAATATTTGTTTCTTAATGCTTGAAGTTGGAGTATCGCCAGTTGGGGTTTTGTCCAACAAAAAGTTTTAGATTTTTCAAAAATTTCAGTAAATTTCACTTTTTTTTCTTTGAAATTATGAAATTACGAAAAATTTGGACTTTTTTTTTTAATTTAGAGCCATGCCACATGTTGGAACCGATACAATCCTTAGAAAAAAAATTACAATAAAATTAAAATGTAAAACTTGAAAAAAAAACCATGATTTGCGAAAACGGTATGACCTCAATTGTGGACACCAAATTTTAAAAATGTCAAAAAAACGTCACTATACTATTTTTTTGGTTTGTTTCTCCACTAGCGCTATTCTGACTTTTTAAAAATGTAATTATAAGAAATTTAGTAGAGTACCTTTCATCTACTGAATTTGCAAGAAAAACAAACCTTAAAAACAGTAGCGAGTAAATAAACCAAATTTTCTGTGTTTTTTAAGTGTACACAGTGATTCACAAAAAGGAAGTATTTGAAAAAGTCAAAATGCACAAAAAGAAAAAAAGAAACTTACCAGAAGTTACTGATAAAGTACATTCGACAACAATGAGTAGTGCACTGTACAAAAAAATTGATTGCAATATTCTTTTCATTTGAAAATGTGTTTATCAATCTGGAAACTGTCAATTTGAATATGGAGAAGAGAAATGAATGACGTTCAATGCAAATAAACAAACAAAAATAAGTGAGCAGGTTAGTTTTCGAAAAAGTGGAATCACATGGTAGATCGCCCAAAAACAAATCAGTTTAACGAGAAATTAGAGGGTTTAGAGAAAGAAAAGGACAACATGATGATGAGTGATAAGCTGATAGGGAAAAATAAAGATTATTATATTTTTATGAGAGAACTGGGGGAGCATTTGATATAGATAAAAGGTTTAACTATGCGTATGTTTGCAAGTTGATACAAAGAAAAATGATTTCATGAAATTAACATTTATTGGAATTTTTGTGGAGACTCAAAATATGCTCTACCCTGCAAACGATGAGGTTTGAATCAATAAGTTCATAAGTTGTCTCTAGAATTTTTCCAAAAGTTTTTAGTGGATAGGTATACTAAATATTATTAACAAAATTTCACTAGATAGAGAAAAGTTTTGAAAAAAGTACAAGAAGTTTCCAAATATGTTTTGATTCCCAAAAATTTAATTAAACTTTTTTGAAATTTTCAACAACTTTGAGACTGTTAGTAAGTTATTACTTTGATTTTTGGATAATTTTCAATCTGAATAGGTAGTTTTTTTGGTATACCTATTATTGCAACTATCTACAGAAAATAGCATCCCCAGTTTGCGAAAGATATAAATTAATTAAAATCTAGTATTTATTCAAGTTGCGTATTTATTCAAATACAGTTTGTGTAAGATTAGTTTCAGTTCTCTGCCATTTACAAAGCAGAAAACCTCATTTTAGTCCCAGAAGGGATACAGAATTAAAAAAAAATGTACAAAAGATGTATGATCTAGAAAAAGAAAAATGTCTTACCTAGAAGAGGAAGAAAAGAATTTGGAATAAGAATAGAAATTGCGCAAGCAGCGATTCAAAAGATACATGGCGAATTTATGAGAAATGTCGCAGTTTCTCAAGTACAACAGGTTTCATTTCAAAATATCAAAGTCTGTATTGAAGAGAGTTTATTTTGCACCACAAATGTCAAAATATGTGTGCTTAAAGAAGGAAAAAAGGTATAGATCAAAAGTTTTCTTCTTTCGGTTCGACAACGCCGCAGTCAAACAGGAAATGAAAAGAGAGAACACAAAAGAATTGAGAGGTAGTTGACCTCGAAAATAGGCAATCATAATAGAATACACTGGTTTCAAAAGTGAATGGCTTATCGATCATAATTACTTTTCAATCGTGTGATCAGAGTTATAGTGATAAATGAAAATTTTTAGTAGGTCAATCAGTTTAAATAAGTAAACACCGATTCAGTGACCATAGATTTGAAAACTGTAAACATAAACGTTTCAGTTGTTAATAACACATATTTGCATTTTGGTAACAAACACATTTAGGTAATGTAGCACATATATTTGAAAAATTTAACTGGAAATGTTAAACTCATTTGTTTCTATGGTACCAAAATTTCCAATTATTCGACTTTTTTATGAGATGTAGTACATTAGTTGTCTTGTGAGACTGTGTGAGATCGAGGAAGTAATGTGTGTAAAGTTTAAAGTGTAAAGTATAAGTACGTTTATAATAGTTCGTCAGACATTAACCGTATAGGTTGAGTATCGCCAATGGAGAAAAGTTTGAAAATACTCTTTCAGTGTATTTTTTTTCTTTCTCTTCGATTTGAAAAGGAGAACATTTACACCAAATGGTCCTGCCGCGCGTTCAAAACCGGGATAAATATTTATGAAAACGAGAAAAATAGTGATCTACTCGTGATTTACGCAAATGTTTAATAGAAACGTTTTGAAATGAATGCTGAACGCGCTGCGAGACCATTTCGTATAAATATGCCTTCTCGTGAAGTCATATGTATATTTAAGAAAACAATTAAATACACTACATGGTGTTCAAAGTCAATAATTTCCTATTACTCAGTTTCAACCATCATATTATTTTGGAAGCTGTCATATAAGATACATACTTTAATTATGTGTATTCGAAATTTTCAACATACATTTCGGGATTCGAAAATGCAAGAATTCTCTATATTTCTCAAAAATCCAAATTTTTTGGCCATGTGCCAAAAAACATTTTGGACATTTTTGGCAAGGAACAAAGTTCTGGAGTCTAGATGTTTTTTTTTTGTGCAAATTATGAGAATAATCAGATTTTTGTATTTAGACTGAACAAGAAACGAAAATGAAGCAGTACTTCTGAGCCAACATTACAATTCTTATAAACAAATAGATTTGGGCACAAAATATATGATTTGTAGTTGTATATCTGTCAAAAAACCACCACGATTATACATTCGCTAAACAATTTTTCTAATTCTGAAATTATTTATTGACTTGAAATATTATTTACCAGAAAATGAGCCCGGAACGTTTTATTTTGTAAATTTTGTGTATAGCAAGAAGCAATTAAAAAACAAATATGCACAAAACAAAGAACAGAGCAAATTGTAGTGGGGTCTTCTTATGTGGCAGGATCGGAAATAAAATCTTGATGGTCTTTTTGAATGGTCTCATGATCGTGAAATGATGATAGAATTTGTTATTGCCCCAAAAGGGACCATAACGATTTGGTGACAATTGGAAAAAAATGTATAGAAAAAAGAAAGAAAAGAGAAAATGGTAAGGCGAAGAGCTTAGAAGCACTTGCGGTGAACGATGGATGGGCCGGACTCGTCGTATTCTTGCTTGGAGATCCACATCTGTTGGAAGGTGGAGAGGGAAGCGAGGATAGATCCTCCGATCCAGACGGAGTACTTGCGCTCTGGTGGGGCGATGATCTTGATCTTCATGGTTCTGAAAAAAAAATCAAATTAATTTGTTAACTGAAACAAAAATAGAAAACTTACGATGGGGCAAGAGCGGTGATTTCCTTCTGCATACGATCAGCAATTCCTGGGTACATGGTGGTTCCTCCGGAAAGAACAGTGTTGGCGTACAAGTCCTTACGGATATCAATGTCGCACTTCATGATGGAGTTGTAAGAAGTCTCGTGGATTCCGGCGGACTCCATACCCAAGAAGGATGGCTGGAACATAGCCTCTGGGCAACGGAAACGTTCGTTTCCGACGGTGATGACTTGTCCGTCAGGAAGTTCGTAGGACTTCTCGAGGGAAGAGGAAGAAGCGGCGGTGGCCATTTCTTGCTCGAAGTCGAGGGCGACGTAGCAGAGCTTCTCCTTGATGTCACGGACGATTTCACGCTCAGCGGTGGTGGTGAAAGAGTAACCACGCTCGGTAAGGATCTTCATGAGGTAATCAGTAAGATCACGTCCAGCCAAGTCAAGACGGAGGATGGCGTGTGGGAGGGCATATCCTTCGTAGATTGGGACGGTGTGGGTGACACCATCTCCAGAGTCGAGGACGACTCCGGTGGTACGTCCGGAAGCGTAGAGGGAGAGGACAGCTTGGATGGCGACATACATGGCTGGGGTGTTGAAGGTCTCGAACATGATTTGGGTCATCTTTTCACGGTTAGCCTTTGGATTGAGTGGGGCTTCAGTGAGGAGGACTGGGTGCTCTTCTGGGGCAACACGAAGCTCATTGTAGAAGGTGTGATGCCAGATCTTCTCCATATCATCCCAGTTGGTGACGATACCGTGCTCAATTGGGTACTTGAGGGTAAGGATACCTGAAATAGTACGCATAAATTTAATCATCGAATGTATTAATTATTTACCTCTCTTGGATTGGGCCTCGTCTCCGACGTACGAGTCCTTCTGTCCCATACCGACCATGACTCCTTGATGACGTGGTCTTCCGACAATGGATGGGAACACGGCGCGTGGAGCGTCGTCTCCGGCGAATCCGGCCTTGCACATTCCGGATCCATTGTCTACAACAAGAGCGGCAACCTCGTCGTCACACATTCTGATTAGTTTTTAATGTACCTGAAAATAAGTTATATTTTAAAAATGAGAAAGGTTTAGATTTAAGATATAAAAGGAGCTTATGAAAGAAAAAGAAATTGGAAAAGAACACGAATTTGATTAGTAACATGGTTATCTTCATAATGTGTGGTCAATAGAAAAGAGCAAGTGGGTGTGGGAAGGGAGCGGGAGGATGTCTCTCTTTCTGAAGACAAACGAGAGAGGAAAATGTGGGCGGGGTTGCCATCATTCTAAGAGAACAAAAGGGATACAAAGATTGCGGGAGCAGAGACCGGGGCGAGAGACAACATACATTGCTCCCGTTGTTTTTGAAGAAAATCTGTGATAGAACGAGAGATGGAGATGGCAGAGCTTACTAGTGGTAATTCTCAGAAGACTCACTACCTTGCTTTCTCGATACGTTTTCTCTCAAACGAGAGGATGGGCAGCGGAAGTTGACAGAAAATTGAAATGAAACAAGGTGTTCGACTATCGAGCCGGGTCCTTTCACAAGTTTTGAGAAAATGCGCTTTTGCGGTGCTCTTTTTCTGTGTACATATGCAAATGTTGACTCATAGATGAAATGAAGGACCGCAAGATGGCGCTAAACCCTGACCAGCACTTGCTCTATGACAAACCTAAACTGTGATTACTGATTCACATGGAGACAAACATGAACATGGTAGCAAAAAAAGAACATCTAAAAGAGGTGTCTAAAAATATAGTCTTTTCTTTGAAATTCTGAGAAATACGCTAAAGTCAATAGTGCTTTAGGGGGCGAGAGCGTTGACACACAGTCGGTTCAGCGGGCATTTCTAAGAATTCGAGCAGTGTTACATGCGCAGGCACACAATGCGATAACAAATTATGAAACAGGAGGAGGTCGTAGCAAAACTATGGATTAGTGCTCTGCTTTTTTAAGTTTGTTTTAAAATAAATTTTCGCAAGTGGCAACGAGTATCTAATCAATTGAGTGCATCGCAAACAGTCGCATTTAAAAGCAGACACGAAAAAAAGAAAGCGCACAAGAATTTTTGCGAAAATAATTTGAATTTTCATTATTTGAAAATGTTTGGAACGGTTAATTAATGTTTCAGTTTTTATTTTCCAAAATTCTGTGAAACTTAATGTGAACTCTAATATTAATATTATTCATGAATACTACGATTACCTGTTAATATAAATTCAATGAACGAGATAATAAGGCAACTGTGGCAAGATGTGAAGACGATTGGATCGTTTGCTTCGAATGACTGAGGATCTTCCCATCAGTACGAGGCGGGATCTCCAGCCTCTCCCACCTCGAGCACCCGACAGTTTACACTCTACTTCGCCTGTGCAGTTCTGTGAATCGAGGGGGTGGATGGAGTGGGATCGAGAGCAGTAGCAGCAGCTTTGCTTTGCGAAGATTACACCAAATCGCGTAGCATGCCGATGAAAACGTTAGAAAAGAGATGGCAAAGAAATATACCGCAGCTATTGGTTTGGCACAATGAGAGGCACATCGAGAATTATATATTTCAAGAGAACCAAACACGAATGGTAAATCAGAGAGATGCTGACGATCAGAGAAAATGATGGTATAAGCGACAATGATTTTCAACGTTCTAGTGAAAGAAATAAAAAAATAGAGAAACATAGGTTTCAATGAGCAGAAATTACAGATGATTCCTAAATCAATATCGAAAGTACTATTTAGAACCTATGTATTTGGATTAAACTATTTTGACTTAGATTAAAACTCCTTAACATATATTATGAATTAGCGAAGATAAAGTTTCTAGTTTGAAACTTTTATAAATCGTATATTTATGTCATATTAGTGCAATCCGTTTCATGAACTAGAAAGGTTCATGGAATCAAGTGGTTTGCAACCAAGTTATTGAATTGGGTAACTGGAGAAGTAACTATACAGCTAATAAATTATTAAAACTACGAAACTGGCTAAGAATGTATATTTATTGAAAAGAACAAAAACTATACATAATGCTGAAGTGGTTTTTTGTTCGAGACGAGAGGAAACTGAAATTTTCAAAAATGACGATTATTATTGTTTTTTTCTAGAAATGATGACTCAGCAATGTTTCGGGCAATGAAACAAAAACGTCCGATTCCAATTTCCGATGTTTCGCAATAAAAACAAAAGAAATATTGTTTTTGTACAGAATATATAAGGAATGGTGACTCATGTGTGAGAAATAGGGACGTGATCTTCCTTTTCCATGAAACCAAATTGACAAATTGTCGTAGGGGAACGGCTCAACACAATTACTCTTTCATCGTAGAAAGATAGCACTAACGATCGATGACACCAAAGTTATTGAGTACATGAACAAAGAGTCAGAGTCAGTCTGAGTTTTGAATTGATTTCGGAAACAACTTCGACTGTGCCCAATGACAGTGGCGATTTGATGACGCGGAGTGGGCGCTCTTTTCAAATACTGCAGATGCGCGGCGCGTTTCTCTTATTCCATGGTCAGCCAGTTCACCACGAAGTGTCCCCCAATCTTCCAGTAGAGGAGAAGAAGGGCGAGGCGCGTGCGCCCTCTCAATGGACAGAAAAAAGATGAGAGGGGAGAATGGCGAGAGAAGAAGAGAGGCCAGTCATCCATCCACAAAAGGCCTTATCGAGTAACGGCGGGTACCTCCAGTCACCATTGACGGACGGCCGGACGGAAAAAATGTACGCGGCGACAATGACGATGGCGTGAGAAACAGTGCAAAAAATCAAGAGAACAGAGACATGAAAATGTTCTGTTCGAAAAAACATCCAGAAGGAGTGCGCACACCAATGTCTATCCATAGCGAAACCGAGTCGACGCGAAAAATAAAAGGTCCCGGCAAATAATAAACAATGAATTCTACAGAAAATTTACTTTGGACAATAAATGTGTAGTCATGGAAATTTACTAGATGTTTCGCGCCAATAGATCAAAAAATTCACGACGTTTTTTATAAGTCTGGAATTTCATCGCAATTTCACTAGATTTTGACATACCTTTTTAAAGACGCACGGATTTATTATGAATAATAAAAATTGTTTAAAAACATTTTCAAAGTATACATTTTTTAAAGTACCACGAACTTTTTGCGCAGTAAGACCCATCGGAACAAGTCTGTGCACCTTTAAGAAACCATGTCAAAATCCAGTGAAATGACGATAAATACACAAAATATTAGGTTCTCAATTCTAACTGGTGGAGGCGCAGAAAGAAAAAAACCTGACAATGTGAGATAGATCTTATAGAGAAACAGTTAGATAAAGAAAATTTCGGCCCGAAAGAGCAACTGGCGAAGAGGGAGAGACGAGATTATCGTAACGCGGGAAATTTCAATCAACAGGAACAGTGAACGCAATCGACACCGAACTGATAAGAAGTTGACTCCAGAAATGCTTATCAACAACCGCGATCTGGACTTGGAGGTCACGTTAAACGATGAAGTTTACCAATGATGACATTGGACCACTAAACTAAAAGTATATATACGATTTCACGTTTAGAAATATTATTAAAATAAACCGACAAATTTTAAAACGATGCTTACACGAAGCAGATTTATAATTTAAAATCGGGGTGTGAAAATCCGTAAGGCAGATGACGTTATCTGGACATTTCCAAAAGTTCAGGTGAATATTACATAAATTGTTAAAACGTTTAGAAGCATTTGCGATGAACAATTGATGGTCCAGACTCGTCGTATTCTTGCTTGGAGATCCACATCTGTTGGAAGGTGGAGAGGGAGGCGAGGATAGATCCTCCGATCCAGACGGAGTACTTGCGCTCTGGTGGGGCGATGATCTTGATCTTCATGGTTCTGAAAAAAAATCAAATTAATTTGTTAACTAAAACAAAAATAGAAAACTTACGATGGGGCAAGAGCGGTGATTTCCTTCTGCATACGATCAGCAATTCCTGGGTACATGGTGGTTCCTCCGGAAAGAACAGTGTTGGCGTACAAGTCCTTACGGATATCAATGTCGCACTTCATGATGGAGTTGTAAGAAGTCTCGTGGATTCCTGCAGATTCCATACCCAAGAAGGATGGTTGGAACAGAGCCTCTGGGCAACGGAAGCGTTCGTTTCCAACAGTGATGACTTGTCCGTCAGGAAGTTCGTAGGACTTCTCGAGGGAAGAGGAAGAAGCGGCGGTGGCCATTTCTTGCTCGAAATCGAGGGCGACGTAACAAAGCTTCTCCTTGATGTCACGGACGATTTCACGCTCAGCGGTGGTGGTGAAAGAGTAACCACGCTCGGTAAGGATCTTCATGAGGTAATCAGTAAGATCACGTCCAGCCAAGTCAAGACGGAGGATGGCGTGTGGGAGGGCATATCCTTCGTAGATTGGGACTGTGTGGGTAACACCATCTCCAGAGTCGAGGACGATTCCGGTGGTACGTCCGGAAGCGTAGAGGGAGAGGACAGCTTGGATGGCGACATACATGGCTGGGGTATTGAAGGTCTCGAACATGATTTGGGTCATCTTTTCACGGTTAGCCTTTGGATTGAGTGGGGCTTCAGTGAGAAGTACTGGGTGCTCTTCTGGGGCAACGCGAAGCTCGTTGTAGAAAGTGTGATGCCAGATTTTTTCCATGTCGTCCCAGTTGGTAACGATACCATGCTCAATTGGGTACTTAAGGGTAAGGATACCTAAAAACAACTATTTCCAATCGGTCAAATTTTTTGAAAATTTACCTCTCTTGGATTGGGCCTCGTCTCCGACGTACGAGTCTTTCTGTCCCATACCGACCATGACTCCTTGATGACGAGGTCTTCCGACAATGGATGGGAACACGGCGCGTGGAGCGTCGTCTCCAGCGAATCCAGCTTTGCACATTCCGGATCCATTGTCAACTACGAGAGCGGCAACATCGTCGTCACACATGATTTATTAGATTAGGAGGAACTTAGCCTACAAAATAATTATGAATTATGAATCATAATTTTGCCGAACAAGATATTACGGTGATAAGATAGAGATTTCAAAATTGATGATCAAAAGCTTTCCAATTAAACCAGCTATAGTATCAAAACAAAACCAATTGGTTCTTAAACACAAATTGTATGCAAGTGCAGCGAGAAAAGAGAAATCAGCATTCGGCCTAAAAATTTGCATATTCCTATTGAAAAAAGAAGGGAAACAGAGAGAAAAGAGTGGTGAGACCGTTATCAATATATTTGAACAACGCGACGAACGTGTTTGATAAGAGGGAAGTCGGTAAAAGATAAAAATTCGATACGAAACTGACAAAAAAGTCGTCGCATGCCCAATTCAACAGCAGAAAACTCTCGAACAGAGGCGTGGCTTCGCGCGCTAATTCAAATGGGTTCCGCGCGGGAAGGCCGATAGAGCACACTTGCTGACCGTCATGTTGAGTCATCTTTTCCTTTTTTGGGAACACGTTTCAATTCTTTTTCATTGATTTTCGTGATTTTTTAATCATTCCTCAATTTTTCTTCGTGATTCATTGAAGTATTCGCCGAATCAGGTATTGTTTTTATATAAAGGGTGGATTAATTCGAAAACAATAATAATTTTTGCTTGAGAAAGAGTAGGACTATATTATTTCGAATATACTAAAATTAATAATATTTCTGTTGAAACGTTTGTTGGATCTGGTATCTCATCTCCGTTTTCGGATAACTACGGGCGGGTCAAACAGAAAGTGGCGAGAAGGTATCGGTGAACGGCGTTAATCTCGTCAAAATTAATATAGAGATCGCTAGGAATGTGGAAAATGCCATTCCTTCTTTGGAGATATAGAAAATAAAAGGGCGGCGCATTTCAACATGCGCTTGGTTCTCAGAAATTGCATGAGTCATCGCAAATATTTCGAAATTCCTTCATATGCGCAACGAAAAATTGTGAACATTTCACAATTTTCTAATTTTTAAATCTTCAAAATTCTAACATTAATTTCTAGGGCTTTCCAAGGATATATTCTTGAGAAGAAAATAGCTTCGAAAAGGATAGACAAAACCGGTCAATGTATGTTTCAATGAATGGTTTGACTTAAGCTCTTCTAACCAGCAATTGCTGTGCGGGCAGCGCAATACCAGAACCAACCCAATATGCGCTAATCGTTATACACGCCTCATTTTCTTTCTGTCACGAGGAAATCGTTAAAAAAGCAAACCTTCAGAAAAGTCGAAAGGCTTATGGTTTCTTCAAGTGAAAAGGTATCTAGACTACGATTCCTCCAGTATTTATATGTGTCATCTAATTTCCCTTGCACCTTCCCACGCAAAAATTCTTCACTAGCGTTCCAATTACTGATTGGGTCCGCAGACTTTTTTGCCATTTTCGATCCCCTATGCTGTGATGTTTGTAAACTCTTCGAAAGTATTTCTATCTCATCGAATATACCAAGAAAATCCTGCATGAGTTTCTTGCCTGCCCCCCCCCCCCCCCCACTGGTTTTTTTTCTGCTCCTCAATATCAGTTGGTACTCTCCCGATGATTTCTGAACATCTTTCCGCCCTCACAAGTGCTTGCACACATAGACCAATATCAATGAAGATTAAAAAAAAATAAATTAATTTCAAAATGTGGAAAGAAAATATTAAATAGCCTTAAAAGATGTATAGCATATGTCTGCTCAGTGTATGTTCCATCACACATGTTCGCATTAGTGCACAACGGGGTGATTTACAAGCTCTGCCTTCAATTAATAAGTATATTTTTCATTCTATTGAATTTGAAGAATTGTGAGCATGTAAGATGAATTCATTTATTGGAAACAAATATGCACTATTTTTAGATTCCGATTAATACAGTGAATACGGACCATCATATATAACTTATTATTTATTTATTCAAATACGTTAGATTCAACATGAATTAAAACATATTGTAGTTTTGTTAAAATATCCGTTTAAATTTAAAAAAAACAGTTTTATGCCAAATATAAAATACAGTCGTCTTTAATCGCATTCTACAGAAGCTATTGAAATTCCAGTAAATTGTTATTGGCTTTAATTTACCTGTGCATTATTTAGGTCATACCATTTTTACGTATTCATTAAATTTACTCATCTTTACCTGTTCGCCCATCATCTTTCTAAAAGTTATTGTTGTTTTCGTAAACCTCCCACCCTTCTCGTCATAGACAAAAAACGTTGCCACATATTTCTTCTCACCTCCTCTCTCGTGGACTCCTCGCCTTCGCAATCGGTCCGATCACTGAGAGATCGTGAGGAAATGAAGAGAAAAGGGAGGGATAAGATAGCTAGAGGGCGTTGTGGGCTCTGGCCAATACGAAGAACTTGGCAAGAGGGATGCTCCCGTGGAAAGAGGGAGTTTATGGGTGGAGTCTTCTCCCGCGGGTGTCTGGATCCTCTCTATTTCTCATAGTCACTAATTCGTTGTGTAGTCGGTGAATCCAATACGCAGAATTGTCTTTCATGGCACAGTATAAAAGCAACGGTGCCCAGTTTTACAGAGCTCACTCATCTCCACGCTTTCTTTCAATTTCTTTTATTTACTCTTCGCTATTTTGCAATAAGTTTTGAACACTTTTTTCAAATACAGCATTTTGATAAGCGAACAGATAACACCAGAGATAAGACTATCACTGAAGTTTCGAAAGTATTCCTTCCTCCATTAATGCCTCACACCATAGATAAGAATTTTTAAAATAAAAATCGTGTTCATGACTCACCCAATGTATTAGTCACGCCTTATTTGATTTTGTTTTTACCACCGCCCACCTGATGAATTGTCCCACTATATATATAATATATATTCTGCTCAATACTATCACCGTTTCCCCACGTGTTCTGTGTTATATTATCAATTTAATTTTTCAGGTACATTAAAAACTAATCAAAATGTGTGACGACGAGGTTGCCGCTCTTGTTGTAGACAATGGATCCGGAATGTGCAAGGCCGGATTCGCCGGAGACGACGCTCCACGCGCCGTGTTCCCATCCATTGTCGGAAGACCACGTCATCAAGGAGTCATGGTCGGTATGGGACAGAAGGACTCGTACGTCGGAGACGAGGCCCAATCCAAGAGAGGTAAATAATTAATACATTCGATGATTAAATTTATGCGTACTATTTCAGGTATCCTTACCCTCAAGTACCCAATTGAGCACGGTATCGTCACCAACTGGGATGATATGGAGAAGATCTGGCATCACACCTTCTACAATGAGCTTCGTGTTGCCCCAGAAGAGCACCCAGTCCTCCTCACTGAAGCCCCACTCAATCCAAAGGCTAACCGTGAAAAGATGACCCAAATCATGTTCGAGACCTTCAACACCCCAGCCATGTATGTCGCCATCCAAGCTGTCCTCTCCCTCTACGCTTCCGGACGTACCACCGGAGTCGTCCTCGACTCTGGAGATGGTGTCACCCACACCGTCCCAATCTACGAAGGATATGCCCTCCCACACGCCATCCTCCGTCTTGACTTGGCTGGACGTGATCTTACTGATTACCTCATGAAGATCCTTACCGAGCGTGGTTACTCTTTCACCACCACCGCTGAGCGTGAAATCGTCCGTGACATCAAGGAGAAGCTCTGCTACGTCGCCCTCGACTTCGAGCAAGAAATGGCCACCGCCGCTTCTTCCTCTTCCCTCGAGAAGTCCTACGAACTTCCTGACGGACAAGTCATCACCGTCGGAAACGAACGTTTCCGTTGCCCAGAGGCTATGTTCCAGCCATCCTTCTTGGGTATGGAGTCCGCCGGAATCCACGAGACTTCTTACAACTCCATCATGAAGTGCGACATTGATATCCGTAAGGACTTGTACGCCAACACTGTTCTTTCCGGAGGAACCACCATGTACCCAGGAATTGCTGATCGTATGCAGAAGGAAATCACCGCTCTTGCCCCATCGTAAGTTTTCTATTTTTGTTTCAGTTAACAAATTAAATTGATTTTTTTTCAGAACCATGAAGATCAAGATCATCGCCCCACCAGAGCGCAAGTACTCCGTCTGGATCGGAGGATCTATCCTCGCTTCCCTCTCCACCTTCCAACAGATGTGGATCTCCAAGCAAGAATACGACGAGTCCGGCCCATCCATCGTTCACCGCAAGTGCTTCTAAATGCACAACTTCGTCAACTTGCACAAACAAGTTCAAAACCATCGTCACCACCAGCTTTCTATTTCTTGTTTGCATATTTTTGTGCAACAAGGAAACATCATGCATATTTCCCAAAAAAATAAAAAACCGCCCCATTTTTGTCCTTATTGTCCTTTCACTCATTTGCGGGTGTGAATAAAAATTTAAAAATTGATATTTCTAAATTGTCTATCAGCACCATTAACAGATTCTTGAAGCACTCGCCGCCAAAAAATGTTACTGTTTGAGAAATACGTTGAAGACAGTTGCGACATGAGAGATATTTGAGTGGGCGCAGAGCGATTCCGAGAATCGCAACGTTCGTGAAGATACTGCTCGTCTCTCGAGAAAGAAAGCACACATTCCATAGTTTCTTCTTATTCCCACGGCGGCGAAAGCATCTGTTTACACAACATGCGGAGGCAAAAACGACGAGAAGCGTCGAACTGATAGGAAGAAAACAGAAAATCTTTGAACAGGAAGGGAAGTGTAGGCGGTTGTATGATAACTTCCGTACGGATAATAGTTTTAAATGTAAACAATGTTAATTAAGAACACAAACTTCTCCATTGATTCAACTCTGCGAGAAAAACGCAAACTTGTTTAAGTTTTAAGTTTTATATGTACAATAAATTAATTCTTTAATTTTTTATTTTGGAAAAAAGTTAACTGAATTCAATTATTTTTTAAAAACATTGGTATCCTATTTTCTTGAAAACTTGATGATTTACTTAAAGGCACATGTCAGGTTGCTAAGCTAAGTGGGTCTCGCCACGATTTAACATTATTTTGTTTGATAAGTATCGTAAGAAGATTTTGAAGTGTCTTATTGAAGGCGCATTTATTGATTCAGATGGGTCTCGGCGTGCAAAAAAGTTTATGGTAGTTTTTTTTTGAAATTCGAACTTTGAAAACTGATTACAGAAAATTGAAAAAGAAACGACGGAATTCGCATAAAAACAATGTGATTTCATTGGAAAAAGCGAGCAAAACACACGGACAACATAAAAATTTTTAAAAAACTACCATAAACTTTTTTGCACCCCGAGACTCATCTGAATAAATAAGTGCGTCTTTATGAAGATATTTAAAAATGTTGTGGAATTACAATACATAGATTGAGTTAAATAAATTTCAGATAACATTTCATTGGGAAGTGCACAAATTAAATACAAAATTAACTACAATGACAGTCTAAAATACCATGTCTGAAGTTGTGGCATTATGCAACTTTATCTCAAGAATTTCCAACAATTCGAATGTTTCAAGCAGTTTTGACTTCATAAATATTTTGTTAATTTTCTCCAAATATTCTCCAACACCACAGGGTTTTCAAGTATTCATGAACTCATTGAAATTATAAGAGAGGTCATCTATGTGAAGCATGACCGCATGCGCAGGTGCTTATCTTTTGAGCAAGCAACCATTTTTCTCTTTGCTTAGCATGTTTCTTTCGGACCGCCAGGACTTTTTGAGAGAGTATTTATTCCTCTTTCTCTTCTTTTTCCTCCTTCTCTCAACTCTCTTCTTTTCTTCAGTTGGCACGATAGATGAGAGGATAAAGCACGTTGCGCAATGGCCTATCGGTGATGTTGTAACACTTGGAGGTCGAAGAAATAGTGTAGAAAATGAAGAGACATTAAAGAGAAGAGCACTAAAAGATCTTGGGAGGCACCGAAGAGAGAAGCAATCTGTGTGTTTGCTCCTTGTTACACAGTGCACGAAACACATTTCTGAAAGATCTCCGGACGATCGAAAAACTATTTAAATGGGTGGGGCAGTTGAAATATTCGGGAAGCATTTACACACAAATAGAGAAATTGAAGATAATAATGCTCTTGAGAACTTGAAAATTTAACTTGTTGTTCGTAAAATTGATTTCAATTAGTACGTTCAGATCGCAATATCTATGGTTCGTACAAAAATAACGAATCTTGATAACTTCGCACGTGGCTTCTAATGAATTGTCAAAACATACATACATTAAACCAACTAACGGTAAAAATCAAAATATCCATGAAGTTACTGTAGGTTTCTAGGAACATATTAAAGATGCAAAATACCACAGAAAACTGCAATGCTTCCTTGCCATTTTTACCATTCAGTAAGCGAATTTTACATTCAAAATATTTTCCTGGGACCATCTCTGAAGATTAAGGACAATGACATACAAAGTGAGCATATCATAATTTCGCGAAAATTAGACACTATCGGTTAAAGGGACATGATGTTTTTCTGAGTGGATCTCAGTCACACACGGTTCCAAGTTTTAAAGATGTGTTCATTTGATACATATAACAAAAGTTCATGAAAATACTATTTCTAAAATTAACAGAGATTTTTCGTTTATAGGGTGATTTTTCAGTTGATGGGTGCACGAATTCGGTAAACAACATCGACCAAAAATTGATCTTAAAATAAAGGGTGAAAATTGAAATTTTCAGTCAAATATTAAACAATTCGGTCTATAGAAAAATTCCAGACTTCTTTAGACATGTTCCCTTCGTGTTCTTCTTATATGATGGATCACTCAAAAGTTGTGTTTCCATTGCAAATAAAATTGTTTCGAACTCATTTTTTGCAGAAAGAATTTATGAGTCAACGGAATGTTGCAGAGGTCAACTAATTGTGCCTGAAAAAGCCCTCCACCATCAATTTGTATGCAAAAAACCCAGCGAGTCGGCGAAACGAGTTTTGAGCATCAAACGGGCATCTCAATCGCTAATTTTCCATGAATAAACTGCAAGGAATACGGATAATGAAGTGATGATGATGAGAAGAAGGTGGAGAAGTAGAAAACGACAAAAAAAGAAGGGCCTTCTCTCACTACCTTTCACAGCTATTTTTGTTGATGTGTCCTTTGTCTCGATTTTATTTATTCCAATCTCCAGCAGCAATTATTGAATTACTCATAAAAATCTTCTTTCAGTAATCAACATTCCAGAATTCCTTTTGGAAGAAAAAAAACAATTAGTCAGTAAAAAGTTGAGACTTTCTTTCCATGTTATTCTGAAATATTTTGATTTCCCAAGAAGCTTAACCATCTGTGACGCTTTTAGTGATGTTGTTGTGAATGGCTTTTCCCAAAATGGCCGATTTTGCAAAACTGAGGTTTTAATTGATTTTGGCTATTCCTTTCTCGATTCTTGCTCAATTATGGTCCATTATTTCAATAGGTTTTCAGCTTTTTGCAATCTATCGGATTTTTCTGTTTTATTTTTAGAATTTTTGGATTAGTTGTTTGAATTTATCATATGAACGTTGAAAGGAACTATATTTTTGTTTTATACAAATTTGTTTGTACTTCAAAAATAATTTCAAACATATTCATTTATCAAGTTTGATAGAGCTCCAAAAATTTCAATTAGGAATCGATATTAAAAATGACTTTTGTAAGAAAATTTTTATTAAAGGCACATACCCTTTGCGTTCAACAAAACTTTGTAGTGACAAGACCGGGTACCGTATACTTGCGACAAAAATCTCAACATTCTTGCTAATTGATTATTTTTATTTTTATTCAAACCTGTAGTTCAGTGCCATGCAAATTTTTATCTTCCTTTTTTAATGCAGTTCGAAAGTTGGATAGTTTATTAAAATTTAATCAATCCACATTATTAACTTCATCTTTTTGTCTTCATCTTTCCGGTCTCGTGTCCCAATTGTCAATTTGCCACATCTCTCCCTTTTATGCGAACTTCCATATCAGGCAGTTTTGATGTGTGGTGAAATATTTCAAATAGCTCTTAGGTTCATTTCGAAAAACTTCAAAATTGAAAGTTTCGTTTAAGGTATAACATTATCTTATCAGCACATAGTTTTTTATTAATTCCCAGAAAATTATCAGCTGAATCATTAAAAATGTAAAAAAAATTTGACAATACCCAAAATTTCAAATGAGATTTGAATAAATTATGCAGATACTGACAACATTCTCAGCTTAACTTCAGACTTTTCGTGTTGATAATCCCTGAATGAAGTTAAGTCACACGGTAAGTATCCTCTTCTTTGGTCTTTACGTATTTTATGTTCTTCTTGATTTAGGAATTTATAGTTGAACTGTGATGCAGTTACTCAAATCGAAGCGTATAATTATAGTGACGTAATAGAAGAAACTGAAAATTCAAATTTTCGACGTTTTTAAATTGTTATTTCAGATCATCTTCAAACATTTGCCACTTTAACATAACATTTCAATTGAAAAACTCAGTTGTTATAAATTAGAAATCTGTAGAACAAATAGAACAACATAAGTGTAAATATTTAAAATACAATTTATATTTTTTCATCAATCGGTTGAAAACCAAAGATTTGTTCATTCATAATCCTTCAGATACGTGTAGAAGAGGGTGGTTTAATATTAATAAGATCAAATAATTACTAAGTAATGTCTGAGATGGCAGACATTATTTGCAAGTGCTCACTAGAATATGGTTGAAAAATATTAGAGAAGTGCAGAGAGAAGTGCAATGTTTTGCCAAGTTGCCTAGTTTTTATTTAAAAAAGTTGGTTTTTGATAAATTTTGAGAAATGTTGAACATTTTTATCCTTGAAATATGCAGATGCAACATAAATGAAACAAGGTTAGAATATGAAATTCCTAAAAAATTTGTTGACCGACTTCAAAATTGTGAATGCTCACACTGACAAAATATTTTCTTTATCGTTTAAAAAAATCATGAAAACTTTGAAAACTTTTGATGATGATCTTTTGATGATAATTGTTAATTTAAGCCCTATAGCTTAACGGTTTTACGATTTTCCTACTGGCGTTACTCCAGGTTTTATTAGAAAACAGTTATCAAAACCAACTATATCAATTTACTTATCGCCATTTCAAAACTTTTGATAACAACGACAAATAAATTGAAACTGATAGTAAAACATAAATGAACAACCGATCAAAAACAGATGGTTGATCAGATTCGTGCCAAACTTGAAACTAGAAAGAAATTCACCCACTCCATTTTCTGATTTAGAAGATCACAAGTTCGTAAAACTTGTAGCGATATCTTGTTTGATTTATCAGAACAAGGACTCATCAATCATATGTTTATTTAAAGATATCGAAAAAAAGATAGATAAGGAAGAAGTATTGATAAAAAATTGGAAACGGGGAAGCCGTTGACTTTTTTACGTGATTATTAAGAACGGATTGGCGCGGTCAAAATGATAAAGTAGATGGTTAAGATAGAAAAAGTTAGACCAGAGGTCGATTAACAATCATAATTATCAAGTGGCGATTATCAATCTAGTGCAAAAAAAACTATAACTAAAAGATGACGAGGCCCTTCTTCTTTTAAAAGTTGTGAGAATCAAACAGCTGATGAGACCTTGAGAAGAATTAATACTCTTTTCAACAACTATACCTGTTTCGTGTTTCCTAATATATCGTCTCTAATCTCTGATTTTGTCGGCCCTGAACCGTCTCGAATAAATTCAAAACATGTAGCAAGTGAACGAATGAAGAGTATGAGAGAAATAGTGAAAGTGGGCGGAGTTTGCCCACTTGGCAACCATCCAACTTTTTTTTTCTATTATTCCAGTGGTCATCATCAACAGATCATTCATTGGCTCCGCCCATCTCCTTAAAGTTAGCCCTCTCGTTTTTTCTCCATCGTGTCAACGGGCATTGTCGAAACAAATTTATTGATAATAAAAAGAGACACACGCACGTTTCACGCACTCCCTCCTCATATCAATATTGATCCATTCAACCTATCCATATTTTGTTTTGTGTTACTATTCAACTGAATGCGCCGAAAGTTTGACGGCCGACCATTGGATATCAGAAATGTCGTTCCCAAATATTTTGACTATTTATCACAAACTATGGCAACGCCGGACTCGGCGTGCCCATTACTTTATGGTAAGCGTTTTGTGCTTAACTTAAAATTATAAATTTAGTGCTTGGTAAGTTTCGTAAAATTCACTTTCATATGTTTTCTCTATTATCTCCCCACCCCAATTGCCAACTTTGGCTGCTCATATCTCGGCCAATTTTTTATCTCACCAAGACTTACAAAACTTTTATTGTCCTCATATTCACAATCTCCCAAATTTTTAACACTCTTGCGAATATTGATTTTAATTTTTAATCCGTCTTTAAATTATTTGAGCAATCAGGAAAAGTGGTTGAAAGACAAATGATAGACATGTTTCAGTAAATTATATTCATTTTCTTTGAATTTGAATGTGAAATTTCTCATTGCTTTTCGAACTCCGCATGCTTTTCAGTACCGTCCAACATATCTAATTCTAGATGCGAAAAAATTAAAATCTACGAACAAACAGTTAGAGATAACTTCTTGACGAGAACATTTTCCTTTTTGAGTTGCTTTAAAAGTTAACCAGAAGTGTGAAGGTTGCCATTTAATTTTTTTCAACCAAACATCTTGAATGAATAATTATGTTCTTTATTCCTTTAAAATTCTTGTTCATTTAATCCTTTACACCCACATTCCAATGATATCTATTCTGCAAAGTTCAATATTTATGTCTTGGATTTATTTTTTCTATGAAAGAAATCAGCATATTCTGCAAATAATATGACTAACATTTTCATTGATATAATATTCAAATGTTAATCACATATTCTATATAGTGAACTATTGGAGTCTTATCTCCATTCTTGACTCTTTATCCCATTTTCCTTAATCACTGCTCATTTCTTCCTTGCGTTGCACTTTTGCAATAAAATTATTAAGCGAATAATTAAAAATGCAACAGAACTAATGAGTTTGCACACCCTCACGACCGGATTATACACATATATTTTTTTAGTATTTTAACTTTTTTTTTGCAGAATTTGTGATTTCGCCGTTTGCACTGGAGGAATGCCGTCAAGGGACGTCGTCTGAGCCGGGTCGCATGCGTCCATTTTCGGACGCGGTGACCGCTTCGGCGTCGACCACGTCGACGACGGCAGTGGCGACTACGGTGACTTCTGAGCAACGGCAGCAATCTTGCTGCTCGGCTCGACCGCTAGCCATCGGAGTTGTCGCTGTCTCGATGAGCTTTGCACTTATATATTTTTTTATGATCGTTCCATTGACATCTTCAATATTACCGTCACAATCGTCACCTATTTTGCCATCCGATATATCTACAATATACCAAAAATCTTCAACAGATTTTCCGATTTTTACCAACTCAACAGAACTTATTACAACAACAGAAGATCCACTCTATGTACACATCAATAATACAAATCACCGTTTACAAATCCCACAAATTCATATCCCATTACTGTACGAAGTAGAACTTAAATTATTTGTACCATGGCGACCGTAAGTTCATCAACACTACATTTTCTACAAAAATGAAACAAAATTCAGAACAATCAGCTTTGGATCTGATAACTTTTCTGTTAAAGGACACGTCCGAGTTCACTTTACCTCAGGTGGTGGATCTCGGATCCTTCTCCACTCGGATTCAAAGCAACATATTGGAGATTGTGTGGTACGAGATGAATTGAACAGAAATATAACTGTGAAACTTGTAAGTCAAAATTCCACTTTTCGTGTAGTGTTTTCTATTTCAGGTTGGACGTCAGTATTCTCAAATTCTAGATCTGAATCTCGAAACAGACATGATCCATGGAATGAATTATACGTTAGATGTAGCTTTTAAAAGTGCAATTAATCTTAATTTAGCATATGGACTATTTGCTGCACCTTACACGTTTGAAAATGAAACAAGGTGAATGTTGAATGAGATATTTGAAAAGTGATGATATAAAAAGTGATTTCATATCTAGAAATAAACTCAAGATTTTAAAAGTCCAGAATCCAGTAACAGACAATCTCTAATCAATATTGCCAAAGTTTCAACAATCACTTTTGAAGCTACGCCGTTTTAAAATTTTAAAGTTTGAATAAGATTATCGTATTTTTTAGGGCCAGATTTCTAAAAAAAAACATTTTTGAATATTTTTTGATATAAAAATTCATTTAATTTCTCGCGATCACTACCGTGGAACGTTCTAATTTATAGCGAAAAGCATCAGAACACAAACTAGATGCATTGAAGGAGATCAATGAATCGGTTATGTATCCTCTCCTATCATAAAACATTCCACCTTCTCTACTCACACCTGGAATAATTTATGGAAACTTCAGAGGGTGCATGTCTCAAAGTTTGCAAAAATAGATGCACTGAGAAAGAAAAGAAATGCAACAAAAAAATAATTGCAGGTACGTTGTGGCAACTCAGCTCCAGATAAGTGAAGCTCGTACAGTATTCCCATGTATAGATGTGCCAGATATGAAAGCTCAATTCGATACGGTAATTATACATCCAACAGGAACAACATCAATTGCAAATATGATGGAAAATAGTACAAAAGTTGATGGGTTTGAAGAACTTGACATTGTATCAATTGGAACATTAATGTTTCAGAGAATGGACAACTACAACATTCCACAGAACACCACCAATGTCTACATACCTTTTTGCATTTTCGGTTTCTGATTACCCATATCTTGAAACTTTTTCTGGAAGAGGAGTGAGAGTGAGTCTCTTCTTTGGAATAACTTTTTGATTATTTGATTAACTTTACAGAGCCGTGTATACTGTGACCCTACAAAACTTGTCGATGCTCAGCTGATTACTAAATCTATTGGTCCAGTTCTGGATTTTTACGAAGACTACTTTGGAATACCGTACCCGTTGGAAAAACTAGGTAACCTTCTTACTTTACTACTTCAACTTTATTATGTACACAAATGTTGTTTAACAAAAACAAAATTCAAAATAAAAATATACTCGTTATCTTGTGAACCGTCCGTCTGCAATACTTCTACATAATTTTTCCATCCACCCCGTTTGCTCATTTTGTTCTTTTCCTCGTATATTAGTCAGAATCGCTACTTGAACATTCTGCCACGTATATCCAATGGCTTCAGTGCCTGCCAGAGAACCAATGTGATAAAGACTTCCATCATTTCCTAATTGAACACCTCTTCCGTAATTCCATCTTACCGCCGATGGAGTTATTATCCATCGGAATCTACGTAGTTTATATTGTTCCAAATGATGAAATACCTTCGTCACATCTTCCGCTGTCATTGCCCATCCAGCAGCTGAATTTAATCGACGAGTGCTCCATGATGTGTATGCATTTGCATTATCATGGGAGTAGTATGTTACCTGAAAATATTTGATAAAAATTATTTAAAGAGATCTTTTCTACCTCTTCCTGTGAATTTCCTTCTTTTCCAATTGTTGCATTAACTCCAATTGGATTTAGTACTTTTTCCATTGCATATTCCTCATAACTTCTTCCAGATACTTTCTCTATGATTCTCCCTAACAAAATGTAGCCAATATTTGAATACATATGTCGTCCACCAGGGAACAATATTGGGAACTCGTGTTGTACAACTCTCATCAGAAATTCCGTCTGATTTTGTTCCAATCGATCAAACTCGAACTTGCTCGTATGAGGCCATGCTCCAGATGAATGTTCCAAAAGATGAATAATTCTAACATGAAGTAGGTATGGATGACATGGAGAACAGACATCAGAAAGTATTCCTGCTGGACCAAATACTGGTGTAAGAAGATCAATATGCCGATAATCGGCCAGTAGCTCCCCGATTGTCATGGCAGTCACCAGTTTGCTCACTGAAGCAATTCGATATCGATGTGTGGTTTTGACTGGAATGTTCTGCAGAATATCAGCAAACCCATATGAAGCAGAGTATTCCATTTTATTATCTCGTAGAATATGTATTGAAATTGATGGAATGTCGTAACTTCTCATCTTAAACATATGCGCTTTTCAGAGAGTAATTAAAATTGCAGACTTACTCTGTGCTCAATAACTGAGTTCAACGCTTCCCAGTTGTGATCCATTTTGCTCAAATCTCTTGGAATAGTTCTATTCCCCCATGTAAACTCATCACCATGCCATAGAATCCATCTAGGAAATGGTCGTCTTTGTCCAAGTCTGTAATCAATTTCAGTCTCTCTTCGTCCCTCTCTTCATTCTTTGCTCACCTCACCTTGGAAGACTGGCTAGTTGCACCGGCTCTAAATCTGTTCTCTGCATATCTGTGAGCATTTCCTGAACTTGAGTACCGTATTGAATACGGTATTTCTTGCCGAACCCTTTTCTCCAAATGATTATTGCTCGACTAACGTTATCATTTCGATAGGTCTGAATTTTCTTTTTTAATTTTCCGTTAATCTTTCAAATTCTCACCTGAAAACAATCCGCGTAATACCCGCGCGTCATTTGTAATCGATCTTTCTCAATAATCTCTCTAATCGGCCCGGAATCCACAATAAAATGCCATACGAAATCGGGAGAGTGATGCCACACAGCGCTGTAATAATTTCGTGAAAATTGATGAAGAAAAAGTTGAAACGTATGTTGTCGTCGACTTTGTACGTCTATCATGAGGTAGATTCGGATTGACGATAAATTGAGTTGACATATAAAGTTGACCAGTCAGTAAATAATATTTACCTCTTTTTAGGAAAAAAACGATTTTTGATTCGAAAAACGATATTTTGAAAGGGAACAATTATGAAACAGTTACCTGTATGTATCATTGTTAGCTCCAACGCAAATGAAATTAACTTTGATTCTACGATCTGTCATTTCAGACATTTTTCGTTCCATTTCAGTCATATTGGCGTCTATTAGAACCTCACTTTTTCCGATTCCGAATTGAGTGTTAAGTGTATAAAATGTCACATTCAGATGTCTGAAAAAAAAATTTCAAGATTTTTAGCGTCTCCAAAGTTGTTTGGTGAACAAAAAGATAATAAAAAGTTTCAAGTACCCTAGTTTTGGCTTGTAGATGATTAGAAGATACTGCAGGTGATTTCTATGTCATGGAAGATATCCAATTGGTGTCAACGTATCTCACACTTACAAAAATTCTCAGGGTTTTCTTAGTTTGTACTCAATCTAGACGTTCTCACCTGTAAGAACAAATTGAATGAATGAGAACGCCGTTCATCTCTGCCACATTTTCCATCGCTTTATCTAGTGCCGATCGTGTCAAATGCATTCTACCATCACCTTGATTACTCGGGATTGCCGCAAATTCCGGGTACACCGTTGACGTTTTCGTAGGAAATAGATGAGTTCGAGGTAGTTCTCGAGTTTCCCATAGATCTGCGAGTGTTAAGAGTGTCACATTGGCTGACGGATTAGCGGCTCCTAGGGTAAAAAGAAAAAATAATAAGAATATGAAACATGGTGATATGAAAAGCATTTTCACCATGCCATTTGTGAATGTGGGTATGACGAGATGGCGGCGAAGGAAACACTGTGCGGATGTGATATTATCGTTCCGCCTCATCTTTTTTATGCAAGACGGAGAATGAGATGGAGATGAAGAGAGATGTTGACAAGGGATGAAAGATGAAGAGAATTTAAGATGGTATTGAAGTAAAGACATTACACAGAGATATATATGTTTTTTCTGCATCCATCTAAACATCCAAAGGGATAGTAAATCTCGCCAAATCCAGCAAATTGGTTTTTCCTTTTGTTTATACCCAAAAGTTATCTAATCTCAATAATATGAACGGACACGGTGTGACCTTCTTTGAACCCGTTTTCCCTTTTTTGCCTCATAATTTTCACTTTTTCTTTCAGATGTCGTAATTGTACCGGCTTTGAGTGTCACAGCAATGGAAAACTGGGGTAAGCCTACGCATAATCAGTTATTATCACCCATAATACGTATTTAGGCTTGATTACAATTAGACAAACCAATGGGCTCTACACAGAAGGGAGATTTGCAATTTCTCAAAAACATGATGTGCAAGAAATCGTTGCTCATGAACTGGCTCATCAATGGTTTGGGAATTTGGTAACAATGAAGTGGTGGAATGATTTATGGCTCAATGAAGGTTTTGCTACACTTATCAGTGTCAGAGCTGTCGATTTTTTAGAAAATACCACCTGGAGATATGTAAGTTTAATATCTGGAAAAAGATTTAGCCTAAAAACGCTCAATGTAATTCTAATTAATATCTAACTTTTTCAAACACCATTCTCCCTCTTTGCCCCTTAAAATACTGCCGCAAGATGACCATGATCAAACTTTGGAAAAAAGAGCTTGGCTGTTCTTTTTTCTAATTCATAAAGTACATGCTTATTTCCTCACTTTCCAAATTTTTTAGGAAGACAGTTCAGCCGAGTCACAGTGTGTTGCTCTTCGTGCAGATCAAATAGATTCAATATCGCCTGTCAGTGGAAAGAAAAATTCAAATTTTGACAGTTATATGGAAATACAAGGAAAGGCGATCATTTACAAAAAATCAGCGATCATAATCAGAATGATTGAACGTCTTGTGGAGGAAGACATCTTTCGGCAAGGACTCAAGAGATTCTTGAACACTTTTTTGTATAAAAATGCAGATCACGAGGATTTATTCAATGTTCTTGTTTAGTAAGTTTTCGTTTTTTTCTTTTCATAAAGGTTATTTTCGTATGGCAGATTTAGTGTAAAACTGTCAAATATAATCTGATGATTGGTTTCAGCGTTCACGATTCATCGGCAGGTGGTCATCTAAGAGGGCAGAATTTCTCACTCTCTGATGTGATGGACACGTGGATTCGTCAGGCACACTTTCCAGTGATTCACGTGAATCGAAAAGAAGGAAGTCTTGTTACACTGAGACAGGAAAAATACGAGGTTAGTAACTGGCATAGATACCATCAAACTCTATCTAAAACTTCAGCACGTGCCTCGTGATGAACCGGAAAAGCAAGTGTGGAAAATTCCAATATTTTACGATGATCCAGTGTCAGGAAAACATAAAGTGTTCTGGCTGACTGATACGCAGCCAAAAGTTTTTGATATGGGTGGATTGCTAGTTGTTGATCCACATCAGCTGACTTATATGCGATTGAGATATGATATGGAGATGTATTCGGATATAACAATGGCACTCATGGATGATTTTACTATGATTCCAACAAATTCAAGAAGCAGACTTATTGATGACACTTTGGCAATGGCAGAGAATGGTCAACTCACTTATAAAGTCCCATTCAATTTGACAATGTACATGTCAAGAGAGGTTAGATTTTAATCAATAATCAGCTCAGCAATCTTTAGAAAAACCTGGTTGTTAGAGTTACAATTTGATAAGTTAACCGCCCTTATTCGTTTATTCGTTCAAAAAATAATATTTGATTAAGAGATCATTTGTTATTGTTTAAGATCATTAAAACATCTAGACAGGAGTAAGAAAGCCTCGTGATCTATCCATAAATTTGCTGCGTGCTGACAGATGATCAGAGTTGCGATATGTTTTTTGATAAGGCAGCATCGGAACAGGAACTCTGAAAATTAAAAAAAAATTAAATTCCGAAGCTTCAACCCTGACTTACCCATCCTGATCGATGAAAGTATTTTCTTGTCTTGTTACAATTGGGCGTCCACCGAATGTTCCGATGAATAGATCCTAAACAGCATTAGATTCAAAATACTAGTAACACTTGAAATCTTACCGATTTCATTCCGACGTCCGCATCGGAAACTCTTGCATCTTCTAAAGGATGTCTTGCGAGTGGTACGCCATCTTCTTCATTAAAATACCGACTAAGAACAGAATTCGCATGTGATCCTTGAACCACCAGAAGTATTAGAAAACAAATGAAATAAATTGGCATTTTTAAGCTGAAAGTTTAAACTCTTTAGATCAAAACGTATTTAAGTACGAAATGTAGGTAAATAGCCACACCTTTTTGAATGAAAAAAGTTTGAAAGGAAAACAAATACGATACACCTAGACGTTAAAAAGATGAAAAATGAAGAAGAAGAAGAAGACCATCTGACACTTTTTTGATTCCTTTATATCATCTTCTAGTAAAAAACCAAAGCACAGTGGCGATGAGAATTTGGTCAAAGATGTCAGTGATATCAGAATAACAAGTTGATCTTTCAGATCGCGTACCGCCCATTCCAGACGTTCAGTGCATATCTCGACTTTTTTCTTCCCAGGATGTATATACACGAAGGATGGTCAATCTATAAAGTAACAAGATTTATTTTTATTGATTTTAATAATTTGTATATTTTTGAAGAAGTATCTCGAACTTGTAGTCGGAATCCCGTTTGATAAATTCAATGCAGAGGGTCTTGATGTGAGCTTTGATCACAATACGGACTTATTGTAAGAATTGTTATCTTTAATTATTTGTTCATTTTATTTTTTACAGCCATACTCGTCAAATTGTAGTTTTTCGTGCATGTGGAATTGAATACGAACCATGTGTTCGTATGGCGAAACAACGATTTGCTGAACTTCGTGTAAACTGCTCGGGAGAAAATCAATTGCTGAGTGGAATGGAATGCAATAAGTTCGTTTTATAGTAATAGCATTTTCCAAAAAGTTATTGAAAATTCAGAATCCCATATTACCTCCGGCCACATGTATATTCTGCTGCGATAAACGATGGAACACAAGAAGATTTTGACTTTTTATACAAAAAATGGATGATTGAGCACTATATGATGGAACATGATAACATTTTCACAGGATTATGTACAACAAATATACGAGAAAATAGTGATAGGTATAACGTGCTAGAATTGAACAATTACTGAACTACTAATATATTTATTACAGAGCATGGAGACAAGTAATTAAGAACGGAGCACGAGAAAACGTCATGGTTCGTGCTCAGTTATGCTCTAAAAAGTTGTCGAAAAATAATTTCATATTAGATTTATTATACGAAGATAAAGTTTATTTGAAAGAATTGTAAGTTTTGAGTGGTAAAAAATTTTACAAAAATCAATATTCAACGAATTTCAGTGTTGACAAAGACCGCAAATCATTATTTGCGCTTCAACAATTGTTGTATCGAAAAATAAATTACGAAGAGGAAGTTTTGAAAGTGAGTCACAACAAAGTAAAATTCACATTAAAAAGGAAAAAAAGTATATATGTGATATTTGTGAAATTTAAATCTATTAAGCTTATGAATTTCTTATTTACAAATGTAATGGTAGCACTGGCAAAAGTCAGCAATAAGTCGCTTACAAATGGAAAACCTGCGATCCCGTCAAGCTTTCTAGTTTTAAAAATATATAATTCTATACATCAACCTTGAAAATGTCTTGTAATAAAAACAGACTCTTCTAACTTACTAATTTTCAGGCCGATGAAGTTTTTAAACCATATCCACAGCTTAGGTGGATTCCGAAGCTTCGTGCAATAGCGTCTGATCGACTTGATTGGCGAAAAACTGTTGCCGCTCAGTTTACAGGAAATGCCAGTGAAGCTATTGAAGAAATGAGAAAATTTCAAATAACAATCTAATTTTCACCAAGGTAAAAAATCCCAACCTGTGATGATATCAGAGTACCCTTAAATTATCTACCAGCAATCTAACTTAAAACAACTATTATTGTAGTATTGTCTGAAAATTCCATAAATTTTGTTGTAGTTATTTCATGCTTTTCATCCAGTGACTTTATGATCTTGTACTATGTTCAAATATTCAGTATCTCCTCATTTTCCATTATCGATTCGATTTTCAAAAAAATTGACCACGCGATCTCTTTCTATCTGCTTATGCTATTACGTGTTTTTTTAATTTGTTCTCTCAATTCTTTGATTTCAATTGTAAATAGATATAAATGTTGATGTTAAATATTTAAAATAAATATTTATTTGTATTCAATCAATATTTTACAGTTTATAGAGGTCAGAAGATGACGAAAGTATTGAAGGAATATGTGAATAAAAAAGAAAAGAGCAAAAAGAGATAATTTGGGTCCCCCGCGTGCCAGGCAGGATCTTGTCTTTTTGAATAGTGAAGAGGGACCCGTTATTCTTCTGCCGTCATTCGTTTCCTTTTTCTTTTTTCTTTTAGATTCCAGGTGGATGGGTCGAAAACAGGTCACGTCTTAAAAATTGTTATGCTTTCAGATTTTTTCTTTTTTGCTGTTTTCTACTTACATATGGGCTCCAACAACTTCCGATTTCAGATTAAGCCGGATATTTGAGCGTTTCTTGGGAAGTTTTTCAATTTAATGTCTTCTTGTTAAGTACTAATTTATGTCTAGAAGCTTCCTTAATGTTGCCGCACATACTTTTGACTGCCATTATGGATATCAACTTTAAAGCATTATGAATTTTTGAAAACACCAATTAGAAAGTTTAATTTTGGAAGTTCCATGTGAAAATGTGTTTATTTTGTTATAAATGTATTGAGCAAAAACTCTACTGGCGCTACTCCAACTTCCAACTCTAAATTGATGGAAATTAGAAGACAAATATGTTATAATCTGCAGCGTGTATTTATTAAACGTCGGAATAGGCAGTAGGTAGGCACGTAGGCAGATATGAAATAGACAGAAGGTCTACATTTTGCTTTCTGATTTTTTGTGTTTTCAGTGGAAAAGACTCCGATTTATTATTCGAAAATTCATGTAATTTTAAATTCAAGTTACTATGAAATATTTCCAAATAAGTAAATAGTACAGTTAACAGCTTTTTTTTGAACTTTTTGATTGATGATATCCTACTCTTGTTATCTTTTTTTTTCTTTCTGACCTCTTCTACACTTTTCATAACATCATTCAGAATTTCATAGCATTCATCCGTCTTCTGAGCTCTTTTGCTCAACCATCGTCTCGTAAATAGTCAATGTTCCAAAAGTGGCGTTTGGAAACCATGACGCCGGAAGAAGCGACTAAACGAGCAAAGGGGTCCTCCCGCACAGCACTTTCATTTCTGACTGCAGTCAAACTGGAGACAAATACGGAGAAAAAAAGCAAGGTGAGTTGGGATTGGATTTGTATAGAATTGATCATGATTAGCATTTTCATTTTTTCAGTTGAAATAGCTCAATCGTTTTTTTTTTCAAAATAGTCACTCCTTTGTAGATTTTTTTCACATTTTTTGGAGACTATAAAGGCATACAATAAAAAGTTTAAAAGAGTTCAGAAAAAATTTGAATGTTTTAGGTTTAATCAATCCTTCAAATGTAATTTTTTTAAGGATATTCGAGTCAATGAGCCACTCTCAAAACTCGAGTTGCTCCGAATTGAAACTTCCGATACGTTGTGCTCTTCGAAAGAGAACTCTCTGTTGCTCACCTCGTCTGACATCTCCAGGGACCCTTCAAAATCACCGTTAAATTCGTTGAACAGGAAGAAATTGAGCGCACCTCGCCTCGAAAAAACGAAAAGGTACGTGCGTTTTTGCTTGGCTGTCACCCATTTCTCACAAATCCCCATACAATCTGGGCTGTATTGTTGTTAGAGCAACGATTTATATTTGAAAAGAGCCAATATCTCGTGCTTAATCCGATTGAAGATAGAAATTTTCCAGTTTTGACTGCAACATTCACCCAGATATTTCACTATTTTATAATTCCTCAAACAATTTTCTGGTTAAATTGGGTAACTTCATTGAAATGCTTAAAGTGATCAGTTGGAAAGTTTTTGAAAACTGTCATGATTTTGACGCGTTAACTTTGACAGTCGCAATTTTTAGCCAACTTTCTCCCTTACAACTTCCAGAAAATTTTTATCTAAACTGACAAACTTTGATAAAGATTTTAAAACAATTCTTCAATTTCTGATAAACAAATTTTGAATGATTTTTCCACTTTTCAAGTTGACTTACTAAAGTTACTACTCTTAAAAATGGTATTTTTTCAAAGATCCTAACATCTATAACGTAAACCAAAAAAAAACTAAGCATGATTATTGTTTGGATTGTGTACTTTTCTGTTGAGAATCATTTGATTTTGCAGATGGAAAATCGTATATGAACTTTAGTCATATGACAAGTACTAACCAAAACTACCTAAAATATAATATTAAATTTGGGAAACGATGAGATACGTTCTGACATCCTTTTGAGAGTACGAATATTAATCAGAGAGTCCTACTTCTACTTCTTGCCCAGATCCAATTTCTTCAAATATATTTTCTCTCATCTAAATTGAAATTTCCTCATTACGACTATCCATCTACATTTTCTCTAGTAGCATAAGCTTCTTGTCGTGTGGATGAATTATTTAAAATCTAGAAAGCTAGTATTCCTTTTTTTTAAAGAAATAACGATTATGGCACGTATGGCAATCTATCCCATGCTCACATTTCCCATGCACACATTTCCCATGCTGACATTTTCTCCCGTGCATACAAAATATTCCCATGCTTACGCCCAGTAGTTCGAGTACTCCTATGCCTACAACTCATTTTTTCCCTTTTTTCCGTTCCCATGCTGACATTCTCGTACATACATTTTTTCCGGTGCATACAAAATTCCCATGCTTACATCCAGTAGTCGAAGTACTCCTATGCATACACCTCATTTTTCCCTTTTTTTTTCGTTCCCATGCCGACATTCCCATACATACATTTGTTCCCATACTTACAAAAATGTATTCCCATGCCGACATGGAACAGTTTTGTGCTCCAGAAGAGCACAAAGTCAATTTTTTTGCTCATTTTCATTGTATTAGGCTTACTTGACAGCTTTCAGTTACAACTGATCGTTTTTTTTTTCAAAATGCATTAGTTCTCGATTATGAACAAGGAATCGAAGAAAAATGAGGATGACTGCCTATAGAGTAAATTTTTTTTTTGCTCAAAAAAAATTTTTATTTTGAAAAATTTTTTTCTCTCTATTTTGTAGGATATAATTAATTCGGTGAATTCCACAACTTCAAATGTTCATATTGCTGTTTCCGTGCAGTTATGAGTTTCGCAGTGTCTTACTAGGGAATGACCAGAATAAGTGGAGCGATATTCAAAAAAAAAATATTGTATCGGAAAGCTGACATTCTCTACTATAAGAATATGACTGAAATTTTTGCCCATTCTGATTCTGATGCCGTATCAAGACGTTTTACCAAATCGATATTGGAAAAACACCTTGTTTTTGAGACTCCATATCTCTGCAGGAAAAAATCGCACTAAAAAGTGATCAACTGAAAACTTGTTAAGCACAATGTGATCTGAAACTTTTCAGTTGAACACTTTCTTGTAAAAAATTTGGTTGCCAAGATATAGACCTTTAACTATTTAGAATATTCAAAAATAATGAAGCTCAAATCAATTGGTCCCAACTCGGCAACCAAATTTTTTAAAAGAAAGTGTTTTACTGAAAAGTTTCAGATCACATTATGTTTAACAAGTTTCTAGTTGATCACTTTTTAGTGCGATTTTTTCCTGCAGAGATATGGAGTCTCAAAGACAAGGTGTTTTTCCAATATCGATTTGGTAAAACGTCTTGATACGGTATCAGAATAACTGATTCGGTCATTGAAAACAATGAAAAATAAGTTATTTGTGACACTCTACATTATTTCATACATTTTTGAAAAAATTTCAAAAAAAATTTTTGGATCAAATTTTCTTATGGGTTTGGTGGAGAAAAAAGTGGCAATTTTCGAAAAAATAAAAATTTCTGAAAAGTTTCCAGCCCGAATGGGCAAAAATTTCAGGCATATTCTTTTAGTAGAGAATGTCAGCTTTCCGATACAATTTTTTTTTTTTGAATATCGCTCCACTTATTCTGGTCATTCCCTAGTTAGGAACATTCCATTTTTTGTTGCATTTTGTAGGAATTCGGAGCTATCTTATAATTTCTACAAATTAGAAAATCCATTTCGCATTATTTCATGTAACTTGAACCTTTTGCTTCAAAAATAGCACAGAACGAATGTTGATTCTGTTTCTTTCATTAAAAAATGTGCTACTGTGCATTTTTTCCCACTTCTACGACTTTAAAGGCGCGCGCATTTATACAAAATGGTCCCGTCATTGGTCTCGCCAGCGCTCAACAAATCAATGGGATGCGCGTGGCGAGATTATTGCGCGAAAATTCGCGCGCCTTTAAAGTCGTAGAAGTGGGAAAAAATGCACAGTAGCACATTTTTTAATGAAAGAAACAGAATCAACATTCGTTCTGTGCTATTTTTGAAGCAAAAGGTTCAAGTTACATGAAATAATGCGAAATGGATTTTCGAATTTGTAGAAATTATGAGATAGCTCCGAATTCCTACAAAATGCAGCAAAAAATGGAATGTTCCTAAGACACTGCGAAACTCATAACTGCACGGAAACAGCAATATGAACATTTGAAGTTGTGGAATTCACCGAATTAATTATATCCTACAAAATAGAGAAAAAAAAATTTGAGCAAAAAAAAAATTTTACTCTATAGGCAGTCATCCCCATTTTTCTTCGATTCCTTGTTCATAATCGAGAACTAATGCATTTTGAAAAAAAAAGCGATCAGTTGTAACTGAAAGCTGTCAAGTAAGCCTAATACAATGAAAATGAGCAAAAAAATTGACTTTGTGCTCTTCTGGAGCACAAAACTGTTCCATGTCGGCATGGGAATACATTTTTGTAAGTATGGGAACAAATGTATGTATGGGAATGTCGGCATGGGAACGAAAAAAAAGGGAAAAATGAGGTGTATGCATAGGAGTACTTCGACTACTGGATGTAAGCATCAGAATATTTTGTATGCACGGGAGAAAATGTATGTATGGGAATGTCAGCATGGGAACGGAAAAAAAAGGAGAAAAATTAATTGTAGGCATGGGAGTACTCGAACTACTGGGCGTAAGCATGGGAATTTTGTATGCACGGGAGAAAGTGTCAGCATGGGAAATGTGTGCATGGGAAATGTGAGCATGGGATAGATTGCCACATTTTTATTAATTTTTATATACTCTTTAAGTTTTTTAATAATTTTTCAGTGACGACATGGTGTTCGCAGAGATTGAAGCGTTGACAGTGATGGAAAACAATTTGTTTTGCTCGTTGAGAAAGTATGTTGTTTTTTTTTGTTTCTATTTTGCGAATACCGTTGTAAATTTATATAGGTAAACCTATATATTTTCTCAATATTGCTTCACAATACTTCTTTTCAAAATCCGGGACCTCTCTTTTTGAAACTCGACATTTCCTGGAAAAAAGATCATTGCGAAAGAAATTTCTGCTCGTGTCACTCTTTGTGCCAGTTTCCATGGAGGTTCTAAGTACTTGGGCCCTCTATTTTTGTATGCTCTTTTATGTATGTGTGAGCAGACTAAATTGGCATGTAAATAGAATATTTGCAAGAAAAGTGGAAAAAGTTTAAAGGCTAACTTTGAAGGATAAACAGGTTAATAATTGTCAATAAAAAACATATTTTTAAAAACCGATTTGATAACATCAAATTCTTGTTTTATGTTGGTTAATAGAAAAGGGTTTTTGGAAAAGATATCTGATGTAAGAATGAAAGCTGCTACAAACATCTTAAACATGACACACTTACTAACAATAGTGAATTTTTGAAAAACATATACCTAAACTTTCTACCACACAAAGAGGACGCTGATCAAAATAATACCTTGATATATTTTTGACTATTGGCCAGTTTGCATTCAAGATTCAAAAATTATTATTAACCGTAATTGTTATCTTTATTAAAATATTCAAGAGCTCATCTTTCCACGGTGTGGATTTTTTAACAAGACTTCAAAAAAACATGTTCCAAAAAATAATTCAATTTCAATCATCATCAATCAATCAAAAATTCAAAAAATGCCACGTTTCAAGCTGTGATTGAAATTGAATTATTTTTTAGAACATGTTTTTTTAAAGTTTTGTTAAAAAATCCACACCGTGCCTTCCCTCAATTGTTTTGAACTAACTCTTACAGACAGGAACTCTTCTTGGTGTTGCTCCCGTTGGGATTAAGTTTCTCCGCGCCAATAAGATATTGAATTCACTTTTTTCTCTTATAATGAAAACCTCATACCGAAAGTATACGATGAGAGATGTGATGAAATACTTGCTGGAAAAGCATGTGTTTCATGTGCATCTGTGTAATATATGTATACATACATGAAAACACGGAATATTCTTTTGATCCCGGTTGTAATAAGAAATTTCTAATTTAAATTAAATTAGTAAGTAAGTCAATTAAGTAAGTTAAAAGTTCATTTGAATAAAAATCAACTTTCTATTAGTTTATCAATTTTTTTTTTCGTTTATGAACACAGTTGTTAGATTTGATTTGGACTCTCTAATTACCGGTCATCATGTAAGTAATGTGTTGCCAGCTGTTGAATTTGATATTTTTTGGAAACGCAAATTGAATATTCAGCGGTAAAAAAAGTTTTATTGACTCTTGATCAAGCACTTTATTATTTTTGACAACAAATAAATTACCTAGATCAAGAGTTATATTAAACAATTGAGTAGTATTGAAAGTTACCGTTAGTTACTTAATATGTTTTTTCAATAGGAAAGCTATATCATTACAGACAGAACCTATCTCAAACCGCCACTTTGCATTTTATTACTGTTTGCGTTGTGGCATGGTGTTTCCCAAATATTAGAAATATATCCATTTTGTGTAGACTGAGCACGTAGAAATTTTAAATTTTAAAATTTAACTTTAAGTTTTAAACTTATTTATCTTTTAAAAAATTGAAAACTTAAGATAAAACCCCACACAGGCAAGTCTTCTTAGACTCCATTGAAATTTTTTCATTGGCATTGCGAGAAACTCTCATGAAATGTCAAACCAAATCGAGTCAAGAAAAATTACATTCAAATATTCGTTTTCGCTTGTTCTCCCTCACTCCCTTGTTTCTGTGCATACGCCTTGTTCCCATGGCAATGTATGCTCGACAACAAATCTCTGAAATCTCTCACGTCTCTTATCTTACTTTTCCAACAAACGTAGTAATATGTATGCTTTTATTCTAAACTATACGAAATTTTGTTACAACAAATTTTTGGTAAATTTGTTGTTGTTTTGTTTTAGTTTTGCACCCTCTATTAGTATTGCATCAAATTAGGTGTCCGAAAATTAGTTTTGCATGCCTTACTAATAGAGGAAATACGGTAAGACTAGGTAAAAACCAAAAATCAGAAAAATTCAAAACAGCAGTTATCTAATTGCTATTCATAAATTGATTTCCCGTTTTTTATTAAATATTTTGATTTGATAGGAAAACTATATTAGACAGGACCTAGCTCAAACCGCCACTTTGCATTTCAAATTTCTAAGAAAACACATTATTCATCAGAAATATACACATTTGGTCTTTGATTCTCTTGAGAAAGAAGCTCGAGTTTTGTTCATTTTTCTATAATTATCAGATACTATGTTTGTTACAAATCTTTAAAACGAAAACTTTCAGCTCTTCAAAACGTCGTTGCGAAGCAATGGATAAATACGATAGACTGTCAAAACTGGGTGAAGGTTCATATGGAGTTGTATATAAATGTAAAAATAGGGATACTGGACAAATTGTGGCAATCAAAAAGTTTGTGGAAACTGAAGATGATCCGCATATTAAGAAAATTGCGCTACGGGAAATCAGAATGCTGAAGGTATTTTTCTTTCTTGAAATAATATTTTTGGACAACGTGGACAAATCAGAATTATTCTCAGGTCGTTTCTTAACCAATAACTCTAGTGATAACAACTCTTGTTAATTGGTTAAGAATTTGGTGGAGAAAAGTGCTGATTGGTCCAAAATTTTCATTTTTGAAAGAAATAATTGTGAGAATTGAACAACAAGAATTGGATACAAGAATTGAAAAATGGAATCATGAATTTTACATTCTTTCTCGATTTTTCTTCTGTTTGTGATACTCCAGTATTTTGAACTATACCGAGTAAAAAACATTCTCAAAGGATAATACTGTTGTCCTGTATCAAATGACATATCACCTGCGCTCATTTTCCTTTTCGTAGTTTAATTCAACATCAGAGTACATACTTTCATAAATCCGTATCTTTACAGCAACTGAAACATCAAAATTTGGTTGGATTGATTGAAGTGTTCAAACGGAACCGGAAACTTCATCTCGTCTTTGAACTTTGTGATCGAACTGTACTTCACGAGTTGGAGAAGAATCCGCATGGGTTGGTGGAGTTTTAAGATTTTCGGAAACATTTATTTTTTAGAGTTAACGATGAACTCATAAAGAAAATAATTTATCAATTGCTAGAAGCTCTTAAATTCTGTCACAGTCACAAATGTATTCATCGAGATGTGAAACCGGAAAACATTTTCTTGACACGGAATGATCAAGTGAAACTTGGAGATTTCGGATTTGCTCGAATAATAAGTGAGTTTAATTAAATATTTAACTTGTTAGTTTAGTTCAATAGTGTTGTGAACCATGTGCCTTCTAGCATTTCTTCATACTAGTTCATACCAGTCAAATTGAAATTAGGAATATTATTTAAGACACGACGGAAATGTATACTGACTATGTGGCAACTCGTTGGTACCGTAGTCCAGAACTTCTGGTCGGTGATGTTCAATATGGGCCACCTGTAGACATTTGGGCTGTAGGATGTGTATATGCGGAGCTGTTGACTGGCGAAGCTCTATGGCCGGGAAGAAGTGATATCGATCAGTTATATCATATTCGAAAAACTTTAGGTAACTTAAATCTTTTAAATCATTTCAAGAAAAATTGTTTCATTTACAGGGGAATTTTTACCTCGTCATATTTCAATTTTCCGCACAAATCAATTTTTCTTTGGACTTTCAATTCCTGAACCGGAGCATCTTGAACCTCTACCCTCTAAGCTCCCAAATGCGAGCAGTGCACAGCTCGATTTTCTACAGGTAACAGGATTTTCAAGCACAATACACAAAACTGATTTCAGAAGTGCTTCGAAATGTCTCCAGATCGACGCTTCTCATGTAGTGAGCTTATGCTGCATGGAATCTTTTCGAATTGGATATTACGGATACGACAGGATGAGAGTACACCAACTGGGCTCACTTCAAAAAGAGTTAGTTATTTCACATTAGTTCTTTAAAATATGAAATTTATTATAGAGCCCCAACTACCTACCACTTCTGAATGGAAATTCGAACAATTTGGTTTCAAAAAATTTCAGTTTGCAAGGAGGAAATCATGGGAATAACAATAACAATGGGAACGGCATTAATCGAAATTTTCTTCCAACAATTTCTTAAAATTTTGTTCACTAGTTTCATGGTCATATTGTTCATTATGATAAAACTTATTGCTGGAATCAATAGAACATCTTACCTATTCTTGTACGCACTTTTATATAATTCAGCCTCATAAATTTTCAGAAAAATATATAGCGAATTTGTGAAATTTGGGAAGAGCATGAATCAATATGCCGGAGATCGTGGGGAGACCCAGTGAGGGAACAGCTTGCACCTTTAAAATGACGTTCAACATTTTCACGAGTAAATAATAGAGATCATAATAATATTTTTATTTCACTAAATGATACTCGTGGGGTACATGTTTCTTTAATATGAATACAACGATAATTTAAAATCTATTCACAGTTTTTTGACAGAATCCTCGAACTTTTGGGTGGCAATGGAAACTTCTTCGTCTTTGTCGTAGTATCTGAAACATTTTCAATAAAGATATTGTGAAAAATGAAATATTGAATTTGACGCAAGTTGTTTAATATAATCTAACTTCGAGCTCTCATGAGCGATTTTGTGAAACTTGGCATTTCTTGTGAGATCGTGACGAGACCCGGGTCTGGGGCCTTCATTCCGAGATGACAAACTTTTTAGTGGCAAAGGTTCTTTGGGGGCATAGTATCCAAGGAGACAAAGTATCCAGTAGACAAACTGGGGTGTATCTTGGGGGGCATATCTTTGGTGACAACCTTTTTTTCAACTAGATTTTTATATGTATTTTTCAACTAATTTTTTTTCACATTTTTCTGGAATAAGTTTTTTAATGCAATTTTCAATCGATTTTCGGTTATAATTCCCTTACAATTGAATGTATGAACGATGGTCTTTTGGGAAAAGCTGTAAAACGTCCAACTAACTTGAAATATCGTGAGGCTCTTCCTGATGGTCTGATCCTTCAGCTCCGAAGGATCACATGGGTACCTTCTGATGTTCTGATCCTTCAGATAAGAAGAATCGTAAGGGTACCTCCTGATGGTCTGATACTTCAGCTCCAAAGGATCATGAGGCTCGTTCTGATGTTCTGATCCTTCAGATAAGAAGAATCGTAAGGGTACCTCCTGATGGTCTGATACTTCAGCTCCAAAGGATCATGAGGCTCTTCCTGATGTTCTGATCCTTCAGCTCCAAAAGAACATGAGGCTCTGCCTGATGATCTGATCTTTCAGAGCCGAATGATCACATGGGTACCTCCTGATTTTCTGATCCTCATGTTCTTTTGGAGCTGAAGGATCAGACCATCAGGAGGTACCCTTACGATCCTTCTTATCTGAAGGATCAGAACATCAGAAGGTACCCATGTGATCCTTCGGAGCTGAAGGATCAGAACATCAGGAAAAGCCTCGTGATCCTTTGGAGCTGAAGGATCAGACCATCAGGAGGTACCCTTACGATCCTTCTTATCTGAAGGATCAGAACATCAGAAGGTACCCATGTGATCCTTCGGAGCTGAAGGATCAGAACATCAGGAAAAGCCTCGTGATCCTTTGGAGCTGAAGGATCAGACCATCAGGAGGTACCCTTACGATCCTTCTTATCTGAAGGATCAGAACATCAGAAGGTACCCATGTGATCCTTCGGAGCTGAAGGATCAGAACATCAGGAAAAGCCTCGTGATCCTTTGGAGCTGAAGGATCAGACCATCAGGAGGTACCCTTACGATCCTTCTTATCTGAAGGATCAGAACATCAGAAGGTACCCATGTGATCCTTCGGAGCTGAAGGATCAGACCATCAGGAAGAGCCTCACGATATTTCAAGTTAGTTGGACGTTTTACAGCTTTTCCCAAAAGACCATCGTTCATACATTTATTGTAAGGGAATTATGTATAAATTGTAAGGGAATTATGTATAACCGAAAATCGATTGAAAATTGCATTAAAAAACTTATTCCAGAAAAATGTGAAAAAAAATTAGTTGAAAAATACATATAAAAATCTAGTTGAAAAAAAGGTTGTCACCAAAGATATGCCCCCCAAGATACACCCCAGTTTGTCTACTGGATACTTTGTCTCCTTGGATACTATGCCCCCAAAGAACCTTTGCCACTAAAAAGTTTGTCATCTCGGAATGAAGGCCCGGGTCTGGTGATCGGGTGCCGCATCAGAGAGACATAATGTACCTTTAAAGCGATGTATCACTTTTCAGGACATCATTGATAGTAGAACTGACCTTTGTTTCATCGCACGATACTTTCTGAGCGAGTAAAGTGCTTCAATTTCTTTAACAACAAACTCTCCTCGAGCAATGAGTTGCTCCACTTGTTTTGAATCTTGAACCTCCTGTAATTATTGTGAATTCTGTTATAGAATTTCTAATTTCAGCAACGATTCAATCAAAATTATTTTCGTTCGCTTACTTTATTTTTAGAAAACGCCAATTTGAGCCGATCGTGGAACCATTTCGATCCACCAGGGTATTCCTTCCCCATATGGTACAAGTTTTTGTACAAGTCAATTACTCTGCTTCTCAATGACATTCCTCAAATATTATCTGATCAAATCTGTGCAATTCAAGCAAAGAGTAGGCACAGGTGTTTCGCGGTTTTTAAAATACTTATGAAATGTAGTTCGCACACTTCTACGAGAGGCACCAGCGATATAGTAAAATACTTGCAAAATCGCAAATATTTTGCAAATTGCGACCACCGAGAATCGCGATTACCAAAATACTGCTAAAATGTTAGTGGTCCCGCAGCGAAATTCGCGATTTACAAAATGCGTCTGTAATATTGGTGGCCATAAGTATTTTACAAACGGCGAATCATATGTGGGTATATCATCAGGTTATTTTCCTTTTTTGATTATTCGTATTACAGTATAGTCCAAAGTTTAAAACAAACACCCCATTCATATTATGAATATTGAATGAATCAAATCAAATTAATCGAATAAATAGAGAAAACAATGAACAAAGATTTAAATTCTGAATAATATATGAAGGGAAAATGGAATACGAATAGAATTTTGCTTTATGGATAGTGGAAGGGAAAATGAATTCAGGTAATTTCTATTAGAAATAGGATTGGTAACATTAGATTCAACAATCTTCCCAATGGAAACATGTGGAATCTAAAAGAAAAATAGTGAAAAGCGACATGTGGGAGGGACAGAAAACGGACCGGCTGAAATCAGAAAAAAAAACAATTTTTAGAATAGAAATGACTAATTTATCAATGAAATTACTCGACAACTTTGAGGACCTTTCCGATAGCGATTGTTTTTCCTTCATCTCTGAGGGTGAATCTTCCAAGGTATGGATACTCTTTGAATGGCTCGAGTACGAATGGTTCAGGACTTTCTAGTCTCATAATGCACTTCTCGTCTTGTTTCACAAACTTAGCACGCTTCTTTTCGCCCGTTTTCTTGTCAATTGTGGCAATGACTCCCTGAAAATGTATTTTATTTGGAAAAAATACTTACGAGAAAAGCAACAGTCTCATTTTTAACGTTTCTTGTAAAAGTGAAAAAAATGTCACATGAAAGTAGAAAAATGATTTGAAATTTCGGGATCTCGGCAAAAATCAGAAAATTAAAAGACAGAGACCCGAAGAACTCGGGGGTTGTCCAATTGGGGGGATTACCAACTCGGGGGATTGGCCCCGCCCACAGAACCGTGGCTTGCAATACGCCCATTTCTGCAACTGCCGCACGGTTTTAAACCTGTATTTTTCTCATTAGAGCGAGAAATAACAAGAAAAAATAATTTTATAACCGTGCGGCAGTTGCAGAAATGGGCGTATTGCAAGCCACGGTTCTGTGGGCGGGGCCAATCCCCCGAGTTGGTAATCCCCCCAATTGGGCATCCCCCGAGTTCTTCGGGTCTCAAAAGACATACCTTCACAGTGACTTCTTCGACAGCTGATTGAATATGCAATACACATGAATATCCGGATGCAATAATTGATCTGTGCTCGAGGACAAGGACTTCAGCATCGAAAACGCGGCCAGTTTTAGCAAGAGAATCTGGTGAGCAAATAATGAATCCTCCTTGCAATTCGTTTTCTTCAATTCCCTTCAGCTTGAATTTGATATTATCTCCAGCGACGACACGTTCAGTCTCCACATCATCCGCCCAAATCTGAAGCACCTGAACAGGCTGTTTGTTTGGCATAACAACAAGTGTATCTCCTTTTTGCACACATCCCGATTCCATCTTTCCGATAATGACAGTTCCCATTTCAGAATATTTTTCAGCAACAGTGCACCGGACAGGTCCATTGAAATCACGTTTGTAGGATGGGAGAAGCACATCAATAAATTCGATGAAACACGGACCTGAATACCAGTTTCCTTCGGATCCCGTCGGTCTATCCTTGATGAAGGCTCCAGTTAGCCCCGAACATGGAACATAAGTGATATCAGTCTTTGGATTGAACCCAAGCTTTCTAAGAAACGGCGTGAGTTTTCCTTCGATTTCCTTGAAACGCTCCTCTTCCCATTTAACGGTTGGATCGTCCATCTTGTTTACGAGGATGACCAGATGCTTAACTCCTGCAGTCTTGACAAGCATAGAATGTTCACGAGTTTGGCCTCCCCGATCAAATCCAGTTTCAAACTCTCCACGACGTGCGGAGATAACCTAAACAGATTAAAATATTTTCAGTTCTTAACAGAAAAGCTTTCATCGTGAAACATACCAGAACAGCTAAATCAGCTTGATTGGCTCCAACAATCATGTTTGGCACAAAAGATTTGTGGCCCGGTGCATCGAGGATAGTGAAATGACGCTTCTCGGTTTCGAAATAGGCACGTCCAACCTCCACAGTCTTTCCCTTCTCTCTTTCTTCGTCGTTTGTATCCATACACCAGGAAAGATACCAACTTTCACGACCCTTTTCCTTGGCTTCTCTCTCGTATTTTTCCAGTGTCCGCTTGTCAACCATTCCGGTTAAGAACATAAGCTGTCCTCCAATGGTGGACTTTCCAGCATCAACGTGCCCGACAAATACCATGTTAATGTGTTCTTTGTGAGTGCCATCGTCGACGTATACGGTACGTTGAAACTTCTTGGCGAGAGGAGCAACAAGGTCTTCTTCTGGGGTTGGCTGAAAATTGAAATTGAGCTGTTAGAAAATAGTAAAACTGTGTTTAAAATGGAAATGAACTGGGTTTCCTTTACTAAAAAATACAAATATACAAAATCGTTCCAGTAGAAGTGCCCCAATATTCTTCTTTTTTTTAATCAAAAATTGAATTATTTGCATTTTAAGACTTACAGATAACAGTATCAGAAGCTTGAAAATAAAAATAGTGATAGAACAAATATTTGATTGTAGAATCCAAAAAAACAAAACAAATTGAAAGGTCTTGAGGTAAATAACTGTTAAACAAATAATCAATGAATATCTCAAAAATTCGTTCAACGTATGATACCAACTTTCATTGAAATTTTATTGAAACTTATTTTTTTGAAGTATACATTAATTATTCTTCACAATTACCGAACCTCGAAAAAATAATTCATTTGTACTATTTTTTAAGTCAGGTATCAATGCTACTCATAACAGCTTTCATACCTCTTTTTTCGGAGCCTCTGTTGCGGAAACGGGTGCAACAGGCGCAGATTCTTGAACTGCAACTGGTTCAGCAACTTCTGGCTGAACTGCAGCAGGGGATGTGTCTGCTTGAGCTTCCCAATCTGAAAGAATGTTTCGTTTTTTTAAGATATCGATACAGGCAAGTACCTTCTGTTGGTTCTGGAGCAGCCTGCTCTGGTTGAGGCGTGTATGGTTGCCCAGGGACGAATGGTCGTGCATTCGCATTTGGCACAAACGACGAGGCGTTCACGTTCCAGCCTGACATTTTGCGTCGATGCCGAGAGCTCTGAAATCGCTTTTAACTTTTAATTATGAATAACAGGTGTTATTTAAAACATTTATAAAAGTTACCGAACCTAAAACGAGCTAAAACGTTTCAAGCAAAACAGAAAAATTATATTTAAGTCAGACATTTAATTTAAAGTTGTATTTTTGAAATTTTTTTGGAAAAATAGTGCTCAGAATGTCACAGAGTGAAAAATAAATAGCGAAAAACGATCGTTGCACCATTTTGAGAAGTATTGCCAAACGAATGGGGAGGAGCCCAAACGCAATGTGCGGCACGCGTTTTCGCAAGTCTGCCGCATGTCTCTCTGGGTCATTGCCGAAGTGATATTTATTTCAAAAATATAAGCGCCAAAACTCTTGCGAAACTCATTGACGTGTGACTTTTTTATTGATTTTTTGAAAAGATAACAGAAAAACAATTTATTTTGAATTGTGCCCGCTATGAAAATTGAAGTTGCCTTCACTTTCTCAGATTATCGAAGGTTTTTCAATATCACCATGTTTACTTTTTTTTTCGATTTACATCGCTTTTTGAACGCGCTCTCCCGAACTTATCCAGCCAAATTCCACAAAAGGATAAGACTGTTGTCAAAAATCGATCAATATTAATTTCCTTGTGGCTCCTCGATTCCGTTTGTTTTCTGTTCTCTTTTCACCGGTGTCTTTTCTCACGCGAAGCATCATGTAATACTTCCAAACAAATGCGTTCTTGTTTTCTTATATTAATTTGCAAATAGTTTTGCTTGTGTTCTTATTTTTCTATAAAATAAATAAATGTTTTCTTCAAAAAATGAAGCGTCAAAAATCGATATTTTTTCAGAAACACTGGGCTGATTGACTATAGGAATCACTCTGGTTGTTTTATCACTAACTTGTGTGGCTGCTGCGAGAGAACGGATAAACGAAAGAGGCAAAGACGCTAGCAGACAAAGTGACCCGTCAGTCTGATCATGCAGTGCTCGCCGGATCCCGAAGATCTACTCATTGTGCCGACGCACGATATACCATCCTATGATGAAAGTTTGGATCCATTCGGGCCAGAAGGCCATTTGTCCTTGGACATTGACTGCTTTTCGAAGTTTATGTCTCGTTCAGACAATCGGATTATGTCCAAGCCAATTATCGTTCGTGGCATCCCTTGGCGTATTCTAGCCATTTGCAGGTAAGCTTTTAAAAATTAATAAGAGCATTTGCTCAACAAGCCAAGAGGTTCCAGAAATCAACAAGGAAGTCGGCATTCGATGAACTCTCGTGTCAACCGCAGCAATTTTAACTTCGGGTTCTTTCTGCAGTGCAACAATGATGAGTTGCTGCAGAAACGTGGAATGTGGCGATGCTATGGAACGGCCGTTTTGGAAGTTCTTAATGCGGATGGTCCATCGATTCAGAAAAAGATTCATCATTCATTTCACAATACGGAGGTTGATTGGGGATTTTCAAATTATGACCAGTATGACACCCTGTGCAACCCCAAAGATGGATACGTAGTGAATGACACTATCAAATTGAGATGTCGTTTCACTGCTGATGTTCCGACTGGAGCCAACTATATGTAAGTTTAACACTCTCATCAGGAGACATTGAAAAAAACGACAGGAACCGGGAATTTTATAATAGTTCGCGAATTAATTTATAACTCATACATTTTTATTTAAAAAACGCACTATGTTCTTGTATTTTATTTTATTTTACAGGTGGGATAGCAAACGGCACACTGGTTGCATCGGATTAAGAAACCAAGGAGCCACTTGTTACATGAACTCCATATTGCAATCATTCTACTTCACCACAGGATTCAGACGCGCTGTCTACAACATGGATGTAGGAACAGAGCCGAATGAGAGCAACATTGTGCTTGCAATGCAGAGAGTTTTCTATGAACTCCAGATGGCTAGTGAAGCTGTCGAAACGAACAGTCTCACGAGAGCTTTTGGATGGGATAAGCTTGATGCGTTCAATCAACATGATGTTCAAGAGTTTTGTCGTGTTCTTCTTGACAATCTCGAAACAAAGATGAAAGGAACATCCGAGGAGAAGTCAATCCCAAACTTATTCAGAGGAAACATGAAGTCATATATCAAATGTCTTGATGTGGACTATGAAAGTTCGCGGACTGAATCATTCTACGACGTACAGCTCAATGTACTTGGGATGGATAGCTGTAAGTTCTAAAAATTATAATTTGTAGTGGTTAAATGGGTTTAGGCTCGTTATCTCGATTTACTTTCAAAAATAAATTTTAGTAAATCCTCCAAATCTAAATCAAAGGCATGTATTGACCATGCTTAAAATTCGTAATCTACCTATTATCAAAACTAAATTTTCAGTGGAACGTGCATTCGAAGCTTACACAACATCAGAAATCCTCGATGATGAGAACAAGTATGATGCTGGAGACCACGGACTACAAAGAGCGGAAAAGGGAGTAAAATTCGTCGAGCTTCCACCAATCCTGCACGTTCAGCTCATGCGATTTCAATATTGCGGTGTCGAACAAAAGATCAACGAACGGTTCTCATTTCCGGAGAAAATGAACTTGGCATCTTGTTGCGAGTTAGGACCAATGCTCACCGAAGAAGACTGTGTGTACAGTCTCCACGCGGTTCTTGTTCACAGTGGAGAGTTCCATGGAGGTCACTATGTCACCTATATCAATGTCAATCTTCACGAATCGGCCGTCGATCCAACTTCATCTGCTAAATGGTGCAAGTTTGATGATGATGTTGTTTCTAGAACAACAACAGATGATGCCATCGTAAGCAATTTCGGAGGAGAGAAGACAATGAATTCTTCGGCTTATATGTTGGTCTACGTCCGTGATAACGCGATTGATCAATTCCTTGCTCCAATCCCAGACAGCCAGATACCACAATCTGTTTCTCGTACTTTTGAAATGGAAAGGCTGCACAGAAACCGTGAGAAGAAAAAATTGGAGGAAGAACAGCTGTGTATGGGGATAGTTCTTGTGACACCAGATATTGTTGCCTCTAATCATTCTTTCGATCTTGTTGATCAATCCATAGTCCATGACAGTATTCCACACGAGACTGTTTGGAAGCATATGTTCACCGCCGAGCTTTATCAATTTGTTCATGATAGACTTTTCGAGAAGAGCGCAATGCAAAAAATTGATATGTTCGATTCGGATGATGAAGCTAGACAGGCACGGCGTGATAATCTTCGTCGCATTAAATCGAAAAAATTCAACTTCCGTTTGTGGAGAATGACAGATTCATATTCATTGGAAAGAACAACTCAGAAATTGACTTCAAGACTGAGACCATCGGAGGTAAGGACTTGAATTGTTTCAATTTAAAAAAATTATTTTTTTAGTTCATCGATTGCAAAACTGATACACGCCTTGATACCTTGTTGAGCCAAGATTTTGAAACTATCTACGTTGAGTTCTCCAACAATATTGAACGCCCGCTTTGCGAATATGACACAGCAAGTAAGTAAAATCTTTCTTTTAAATTTAATCCACCAATTTTTTAGGGGACCTTCTATTTTTCGTAAAATATTACGACACAATGACCGACAAGTTTACTATCATCGGCCATACAATGTTCGACTGTCACAAGCGGTTTAATTTGTACAGATCGATGTTATGTGAAATGATTGGGCTACCCGCTGACACGGAGTTGAAGTATTATATGGAGCATGCTGCGAGTTATCTGGAACTGGTTGATCTTACCCAAAATTATTCGATCGGAAGACTCGTTGAAGAGCAAGACGGTGGTATTCTAGTAGTTGAGAAGGTCGAGACATCTACATCCACACAAAATGCCAAGCAGAAGATGAATGAACTTTTCCTCGACGTAGAAGTTGAATTTGTTCAATCGTTCTACAACAAAAAGCCGGAGGAAGAGCCATTTGAACAATTCGTCAAGAGAATTTGTCTGGACGATAAATTATTCACTGTAGCAGAGGAAATTGGTGCAAGATTGAATGTAGACCCAAAGAAAGTACTCATCTGGACACGTGTGTCTGGTTCTCGATTCGAGCCATTTTTCGATGATTACATGTTAAACACATGCAAAGGACTTATGACAAGACCGGTACATGATCCCAGAGCCTACAAGAGGTATCGTGTACAATATGCTATCATGCCCTTCGATATTGATGAAATCAGTAAGCACCGTATTCAAACCAAACTTTTCTGGCAACTTCCAAATGGACATGTAGAAGAGCTAACACTGTTCCCATTGAAAGAAGGAACTGTCATTGATATTATTAACGAGGCAAAACGATACTATCCATTCGTAGAAGGAGGATCAGGAAAATTCAGGTTTATTTTTCCAAAATTAATTTTATTTATCTAAATCAATATTCTACAGGCTTCTACAAATTGGGGCTCCCCCACTCAGTAATCAACGTGTTTATCAAATTTACGGAGAAAACACCTTGATTAGTGATCTTGATCAACGAACAATGTACAAATTGGTGAGTTCAGTAAGTTGATTTTTGTTACTATATTTTACAAATATGGAGATAATAATTTTTAGCAGGCTCTACATTGCCGCCTTGAGGAGGTTCCGATTGACGAATTAGATATGTCACCTGGCGAGTTTCTATGCCCAGTCGTCCATTTTGATCGAGAACCCACAAAACTTTTCGGACTCTCATTTGTTATCAAAATACGTAACAATGAGCTGATGACAGAAGTACGGGATCGTCTTCGTAGGAAATTGAACGATGTCTCCGATGCTGACTTTGCCAAATACAAGTTTGCATTGCTTAGCAGAGATAAAGTAAGTTTGTTTAATTTCCACACCTTTCATATTTTTTAAAGCTTCAGCTCTGTCGTACCATCGAATTCAACAACGGCGAGAAAGTCAACCTGGCAGATATGGCAAATCAAACAACTGGAGGTAAATCGAATTACACTTTTTAATTTAATTTCAAAAATGGGAGATTTTTGAGAATACTCGCCGTAAAAAGACATAAAAATAATGATAAAATAAATCCCCTATTTTCCAGTTCCACAAGTGTACATTGGTCTAGATCACAAATCACCCATCCAACATTCAAGTGAAGCTGCCATCCGAATCTTGAACTGATTCAAACGGTTGTTATGATCGCCAAGTTTCTTTCCTCTCCCTGTGCAATCTCTTTCTCTCTATTTCTCTCTCTCTCTCCCCCTCTCTCTCTCTGTTTGAACCAATACGATCTGGCTGATTCTATCGTTTAATTTTATAATCATCCTTATCACTATTATTATTTTTAAATTACATAGCTCTATCTTCGGGCTCATCTTCCACTATTCCTTTCTTCTAATTCATCGCCCATTTTTTCTCGTCATTTTCTTGTGTTCCTTTTTTGTTTACTAGTGGCTGTTCACATCTGTAAGTTATTTCCCGAATCCCGACCCGTTCAATAAAAGGTGCTGGCACCTTTCACCATTCATGAAGACCGTGTCGTGTTCTCATTATAAGAATCCTTCCCATACAACAACATTTTTTCTGTAAATGCTTCAACATCATTCTACTACACACCGTGTAGAAGTTTGACTATGAAACTCGTAGAACTTTTGTCTCCAATTTTTTAAATATAAAATTATGGAAGATTTTTTTTCTCATCCAAAGTTTATTCCCACCTTTAAAAAACCTTCAAAGTAGTCCCCCTAATCGCAGCCCGAAGAAAACTTTTATACATAATTGTAGATTGGAGGAAAAATTAACTGCTTTGTTATATGATTGTTTCTCATAATAAATTGAGAACCTTGAACGAGTTTGGGAAATACATGAAAATACGAATCAACAAATGGAGATAGCTGCATGCGAGAGATTAAGTATTTACAGGAAAAGGAATCAATGCAATCATGGAACAAGAAAGATGGGGTTAATTAATTGTGAAATTATTCATCGTCAAACTCTGGTCCACTGGCCTTGGCAGCCATACGAGTTGTTCGTTTTTTGACAGGATCGCTTTTTGGAGCAAGAATGGGCTTGATATCATCGGATCTGATAACATGTTCGACGGTTGAGGCAGTACGTTTTCTTTTCATTGGCGAAACATTGGTTAGCGTCTTGAGACGCTGAAAATTATTTTTTGTTGAAATGAATCCATAAGATAAAAACCACTAGATTTCACTATATTCACTAGATTTTGGAATGTCATCTTAAAGGCGCACGGTATAACAATAGTATAAACTTTTTAACCCACCAAATATTCCAAGTAGAGGCACTCATCGAATCTTCCAGAAAGCTCCGTACGCTCTAGAGTAATATTTCTTTGAAGTGCAAACGTGAGCACAAGCTCCTTCTCACAAACTTCTTCGATATGAAGGCCACTTTCAGAGAAGAGGGAACTGAAATTTCAATAAAAAGGTACCAATTCGCATTTCTTTTCAAGTTGTGCTATTCCTGGAATCATAATTACCTCCACTTTTCCTCCACCAATGACTTGCTCACTTTGAGGATATCGGTACGTTCTTGAAGTGTGCACATTTTCTCGTAAACGACATCTTTATCGTCTTTTACACCTTTAATATTGTTTTTCTCAATGAAACTATTCAACAAAATGAAACTCACCAAGCATCTTAGTCTTGGGAATCCAGTAGATGTACCATTTCTTGAAGTTGTGCTCGCGATCGTAGACCAAAATTGACATCTGAATAAGTTGACGGATATTCAGAAATTTCTGGTCTTGAACGGGAGCATAAGATACTTCAAAGACGGTACAGTTTCAACACAAAAAATAGTTGGAGAATAAGTTTTGAAAAAATAAATTTTATTCACACAGAGTTCAGTTTTTCTATTCACCGCAAATATCTCAAATAATTTTTGATATGTACGGTAAATGGAAAAAAGGTATTCATGTATGGCAAGGTGGTAATAAATGGCACTAAATATGTTTCAAAAGTGTGAGCAAACGTATGTGAGAGACGAGAAAAATAAGAAAACGACCTGTAATACATGAAAAATATAAATAGGAATTTTGAGATAATTTGGCAACATGCAATATAATGATTATAATAAAAAACTTGTAGTAAGACTAGAGAACTGCTAATTAAAAAAAAACAAATTGAGATAAATCAAATACCAACGGTTTGGTTTTGAACTGCTGAAACACCAAAGTTCAAAATGTACCAATCATGTCCGTACATGAGAATTGCAAGAGGTTGGCCAACAATCAGTGAGAGCCAGACGATGATGTTTCCTGAAAACATGTTTTTTTTTAGGAAATCGTGGTGAGACCTCAAAGTAATAAGCTAACCTGTACGTCCACCTCTCACCACTTTATCAGTGATAATGGATAGAGGAATTTGTCCCATCATTCCATAGTAGGACCACAATCGGAAAATCTTTAATGGCACAGAAACCAGATATTCATGGAAGAATGCCGACACGAAGAACACAACGAAGAATGCGCTCATTTTTGAGAAATTGTTACGCATCATTGGACTGTAGATGTGGCGAACAGCAAATCGGTGAACTGGGATGTTCCATGATTTCCAGAAATATCCTATCGTCTCTGCATTCCAAAAGTCTCTGTAGAACTCACGATCGGCAAATCGAAGCAGCTCGGCGATCAAGTTCAAAAATGAATGGAAGAATGTGTAGAAGAATAGAAGCCAGATGAGATGATTTGGAATTGCAAGTTTCAAGAGTCGTTCCAAACATCTAGAGTATTCCATTTCACTTAAAGGTTTCATACTATTTCGGACAGTCGGAACAACCCATTGTTGAACAAGTGCAGCTATCAAAAACGATAGAAAGATAAGCTCCACGGTTCTTTTAATCAAAAAGTGCTTCCGAATTCGCAACAATCTTGGAAATTTGAATTCGTAGCACAATGTTGGTGCAGCCATGAAGTAGTAGATATTGGAAAGTGTCAAATTGGCAGGATATTGAGCAGCCATCTGATGCATTGATAATTCATCTTTCAAATCCCAAAATTGTTTCGGATCACATGTTTTCTTTGCCAAATCGGTGACTTGTGTTTTGAGCTCTGTGATTTTTCGCCGAGCATCACGAGCCCAGTAGTTGACGTGGCCATATGAGATGAATTTGAGAGCTTCAATAACATAAACACCCATCATTACGACTGACCACAAAGGATTCTTCCACTGAAAATTTCAGAAGTTGAGTAATTGGAAACATTAAAAAAACTAACTTTGTGGGTAAGAGTGACCACAACTGGAATTGTCAGATGTGCAATCACAAGCGAGGTGTAGAACACTGCAGCGAATCCGTTTCCAAGCCATCCACGTTCTGAATAATTTTTTTTTGTGAAAAGAAAGAAGTAGAAAATCCAAAAAATAACGTTGTGAAAGGGCGGGTGTTGAAAAATTGTTTTTGTTATTTCGTCTCTGCCCTCATGACACCACGTGCTTGTGAAGTGAGAAAGGAGAGAGAATGAGAGATTCGTCTGGTCAGTTGTGTATAAATGTGTTACCAAGGAGCGCAATTGCTGTTTTCAGATCAGTAATAGAGAACAAAAAGAAGTTTAACTTTGTAAGTTTTTAATAGAAAAATATCACCATTGGCGAAAACACGATGTCTATTATTTAAACATCTAAAAATTATAACGCCACCATATCTTACGCGCATGGGTCCCGCCACGCTGACAACGAGCTCGTGACGGTTTATGGAATTTATGGGATAATGCATCAAATTTTAATTTGATAAATCTTGGTAGCACGAAAAATATTTGTTGAGCTTTCCACAATATTTTGTATGAATCAAAAACTTCTAAATTTCAAGAATATTGAAAATACTAACTTTGGAAGTCTATTTTTTTTTGGTTTTATTTTATTCAGTGTAAATCTTACCAAGAATTTTTTCCATTCCAAAAACCGAGAGAATCTGAATATTTGAGCATAGGATGAGAGCAAGATTTGGCCAGCTCCAAATTGAGTAGTGATGCTCAACAAACGTTGAGATCCACTGAAGGGGTGTTATCAAAATACCATATTTGATCACATTTTCAAGTGCCACGCGTCCATTTGAAAGTACCTGAAATTTGGTTATAGAGGAATAAAAAGAAGATTAATGAAAATTCAACATTTAGAAATAGTCTAGATTTTAAAACGAGTAAATTACGAACCAAAAGTAAAATAGACAAATTGAAGAATCCACGGAAATTTGTCCATCCAGAACTCGTCGAAAACAATGAATCTTGAGCAGTATGTACCACTTTCTCGCAAGGTCCAAAAATGAAATAGTTATTCACACAAGTTTAAAGCTTTTTTCTATACCCTCTCATTTCTGAACTTTTCCTTGACGAATTACCATTTTGTGCAAATGAGGAGCGTCTACTGGAAGCCAAAGAACCATTAGATGTTTCCGAAGGCTGACGCCGCCGTCGTCCCTGAATTTAGTTTTTAAAAAAACTTTAGAAAATAATAAAACTAACCGTTTGTTGACGCATTTGCATCAGAAATACTTAGGTAACCCTGAAATTCTTAAATGTAGAAGAATCAAGAAACTGCAAAAAAATTTCGGAAAAGAATAACAAGTCAGGCCTGTCGTGCCTCCGTCTGTTTGTTTCATATTTATCGAATCAAGATAAGAGACAACGCGTCTGGCGCCTCTTGATTAAATGTGATCTATCACTTATTTAGAACAATAGTGCACTTCACGCCAATTCTTGATCTTTACATGGAATCCGAATTCAATGTACATAATACACTGACATTAATTGAAACTATGGAAATATTCGTTCAACTTCATTAGTTGGTTTTAACATGAAAAGAAAAAACTTGTTTTGATATCTTCAATCCGATCATCGAAGGTAATCAATGATGCCAACAGATTCTTTTCGCGCGAATTGCAAAGAAATTCTCATATAATATAAAGGAAACATGCGAAAGTTCTTTATCTTGCCATCACTCTTATGAAATACATAATCTGAAGAAGGGGGTATCGACTGCATAAGCTCCCAGGCACATAAAAAAATTCGACGAAATTATAAAACAAACGGCTACAAAACAAATCAAAATGGTCTTAAAAATGGTAGGAGAGCGATAAGGAAGAACGAGAGTTGTCTACTGAACGGTACATCATGATAAATCGTTTAATGGTCGTCAACCTTGTCGGCACGTCGAAGAACCTGAAAATTAATAAATATGACTATAATTTGGTAAATTTCTCCACCTTGTAGTCCTTGAATCTGTTCTCAATTTCTGGAGTCTCGTTGAGTCCGATGTTGCATGGATCAGGAATTCTGTTCTGGTAGCGAAGATCATAGAAATGAGCTGGGAAATACTCGACGAAATGCTGACGATCGAAATGTTCAACTGGTGGAGCCTTGGCCCACTTTTCCTCCACCTGGAAAAAGAATATTAAAAATCTTTTCGAAATAAAAGTAATAACCTTCTTGGCCTCCTGAAGTCCATCAGCGACCTTGACCTCATGAAGCTTAATACGGGCGTTGTTGTAATCAACCCATTGGTCTACTTCCTTCAAATACTCGGCTGGAACCTCTCCGTATGGGATCTTTACAGATTCATACTGCTTTTGAAGAGAATCGAGAACTGCCGAATGAGCCGGGAGGGCCTTCTTCAAAGCAGCAAAGTCGATCTTGGGAAGATCGGCCGGGAGCTGGCTGACAGCGGATTGGAAAGTTCCACTGACTCCCTTCACGCGGGTGAGTTCTGCGGCGTGTTCCGGGACCAAACGCTCGGCTGAAATTAAAAGTTAAAACACTAAATTGTGGAGAAGTTATTTATTACATACGTAAAATACCGTAACTTGTGACTTAAACAACTTACCGAGCTTCGACCAGTTCACGGAAGACGTCGCTACCCTCTTAGCGGCTCCAGACATACCTATAAAAATTGTGATGTTTTAACCTTATTTAGATTAACAGGAAAACGATTTTTGAAAATAAAAAGTAAATATGCTTAATTAGCAGGAAAATTGAATCGTTCACAAACAAAGAAACATAGAATAACTATTTTGAGTTGTTTTCAATTTTTAAGTAACGGAATGAACTGAAAAATAAGCTAAAACAGCTGAAAAGCACAAAAAATAGTATTTTCTGTTCAAAAGGGTGGAGTCTATCGCCCGTGAAAACGCAAAGTGCGGCGCGGTTTTCTCGGGTTCCTCGGCCATTTTTATCGGCCCTCGGGACAAAACTCGGCCACCAAAACCGATTTCAGATTTTTACTCTTATTTTATCAATTCAAGAATTTTCCTTATGTTGCTGATTATTTTAGTGGTATCTGTAGTTAAAAAAAAAAACAAAAAAGACATTGTTTCAGTAAAATGATGAACGTCCAACAAGAGCTCGAAGAGCTTATGCTTACCTATGAGGGGGTCTGCGCAATCTTCATCACTGATCACGATGGAGGTCTCATTCTGAATATCGGTAAGTATTTTCATCAATAAAACCAATAATTAATATAAACTTTAAAAATATAACCATTTTTCAGGTCTTCCATCGACATTGGATAATTCTAGATTCAGGCAACAGCTGATTGTCAGTCACGTGACAACAATCCCTCAAATTCACAAACTCGACATGGGTTAGTTATTGACTTCTCATTTTTATTTCTACTCAGTTATGTTTTAGGAGGTCATCAAACAACCTTTGCATTGTACGAGTCCCACCAAATTGCTGTTCATTCTATTGACAAGTATTATTTCATTGTTCACGCTGGAACCAACACGAACACTGGCGCCATGCTCTCTTTGCGTGAGAAATTATTTCCCATCGGCAGTCATATGATGTCACTTTGCCCACCAATTGATGGAGATGCTCTTTTACCACCACCATCGTACCCTTCTGCAGCTGCACCTCCCCCAGATTTCGACTAATAATTATGTGGTGGCTGCTCTCATTTTCCTGTGATTCCATGATTCGATATCTTTACTCAGCTTTTCAAGTTCATGCCAATCTTAAAAAACCAATCTAACTTTTCTTGTTTTCAAATTATCATACCCAATAACCGTATTTCCTGTAAAAACCTTCCCAGTTTTCTATTGATTCTCATCAAGAATAAAATTAAATTGAAAGATCCGTGGTTACAGAACATGCCTGTTTTCTCGTTGGTTTCTGCCAAAAACTATCTATTTTATACATCTCTAACGTGAACTGACTATAGCATAGATCAATCACTCTGATCGTTTTTTTTTCACTGACCGTACTGATCAAAATCATTTTTCAATCATTTCTTTTAGATTTACTCGAATGCAATAAAGTAAGTCTTATCAAACAAAGATATGCTGAACAGAAATTGGAGCAGTTTTTTGTTTAAACAGGTAAACAATATTTTGATTGAAGTGTGTTCAATTATAATACGTTTAGGTTGCACTGTATCGAAACTTCCGTCAAAATTGGTCACGATTCAAGACGAAAGCGTAAGTCAACTATTATGGAGTGAAGTAGGACCAAAAAAGTCTTACCAAAAAACAAAAAAACAGATTTTGATTTTGGACCAAGAACTACAAATTGGAATTTGTGACCATAAAACCCAAAAAAAGTCGATTTTCGATTTATTTTGAACTTTTAGAAAAAATCATTGAAAACCATTAAAACATATTTTGCTTAAGAAGATTTGTAAAATATGAAAAAAAAGCGTAGATTTTAGTCCAAAATTCGAAAATTCAATTTTTTCAATAAAAAAAATAAAAACCAAAAATAAAACTTTTTTTTTCGCTTCAAACATGTCTAAAAAATTAAAATTTTTTAAAACAACCAAAATAAAAACCATTTTTTGCCAAAAAATAAAAAAGGGCAGTCCTATTCAAATTATTGTTTTTTAGCGTTCTGTACTCCTACTCATTCTACCGTGGAGACCGACGTTTCGGCAAGTTTGCTCTAGCTGCATCTACAGCCGGATTCACATTTCGAGATCATGGAATCAGTGATGATCGAATCGCAGAATGTGAAAACTGTGAAGAGGAGTTTGCTCATCGAAAGACACCTGGAAAAGGATGGGAGTTGCTCTACGAAGAGAAGGATATGTTAGCATTCCGTAGACGAATTGATGGTCCATATGAGATGTATGAATACAAATGTGTTGGGACATACTATGATATCAGTCCACGAACATTTCTTGACGCTCAAAATGATTTAAAATATCGAAAAGAATGGGACGACAATATTGTGACTATCGAAGTTGTCAAAGAAGAAAATGAAAATGAGCTGATCAGATGGGTATCTAAGTTTCCATATCCAATGTATCCGAGAGAATATGTTTATGTAAGACGAACATGGGTGTCAGAAGACGAAAAATATGCAGTTTTAGATAGCGAATCAGTTCAACCTGAGGTAAGTATTTGTAACTTACGAAAAATCTTGAATAAAATTGTAAAAATAGGTGTTTCCATCAATTTCGGAGTCAAATGTCCGAGTACGATCCTACACTTCGAGAATGTCAATTCGAGCTCATTCAAATTGGGAATCGCATGGAGTTGATTACATTTTAACATATTGTGACAATCCAGAGGCTAACATTCCTCGTTACGTGTATAATTGGATGGTTAACAAAGGTGGTCCTTATTTTTTGAGACAAGTTCACAAGGCTGCTCGTGAAATTGAGAGTAGCGGACGAGAAGTACGATCTGCCACTGAGAAAGCGCTTTTGAGAAAAAACGATCGTGTTCTGCAGCGTCAAACCAAAGAAAATGAAGAAAAGGAAAAGAAACGGAATGAAGAAGAAACGAAACTCAATAATCAAGAAAATGAAGGAGAAAAAGTGAATTTAATATCTAATTATTTACGAACATACAATTATTTTCCAGAAACTTGAAAAACCACAAAAAGCTCGTTCCACAACTGCTTCAACCTCCTTCGTATTGCAATCAGAACAAGTCAATTATCAGAGAACTGCCTGATTTCTGTGCTCGTCTTTATAAACAAATCTACAGAAATACCATATTTTATTTCTTTCATGTTGAAAGACCATATATCGCTTGTCGAAAGCTCAATAGACGTTTAGTGCATTTTCTACTGAATAAGCCATCATCGTATTTTTGTTTAGTTTAATTTTGTGATATGTCTGTTTCCAAAAGGACAAGAAAAATCTTTAAAATCAGAAAGTATGTTACAAAAGAAACAAATCCAAAATGGCGTAATTCACTTAGTTTTTATGTAACCTATTTCCTGATTCCTTTTTGTAGATGATAGAGTTTTGTCGAGTTTTTGTAAAAGAAAATTTTTTTTGTCTCTTTTCCTCCTCGTATTACAATCCGTTGTCCATGATTTTTTGTTTGGTTTGGAATAATTTCCGTTGTTTTGATTATGAATTATTATTAAAAAATATATATGGGTGTTATTCTGATCTTTTTTACAAATTGGTTTCAACCACAAAATACTATTTAATGGTCTTTGGTTTTTTGGTTTGCCATACGAAAACTGAAACTTTTTTTCGTAGATAATATTATCGATAATATTTTTTAATTCTTATTACAAAATTCATATAAAAATACTTATTTAAATTGATTAGTTTAGATGGAATATAAACGATTAAAAATTGACGAGTGTCGCGACGGAGTTTTCAACATTCGTCGAAAAGTATTTATCGAAGAGCAAAACTGTCCGGAGAGCATGGAATGGGATGAGAATGAAGAACAGAGTTCTATTTACTTTGTAGCGTTCAAAGGTAATAATTATATAGGAAATTAATCAATTTAATGTTATTTTTCCTAGGAGATCTCGCTGTCGGATGTGTTCGCCTTCGAAATATCGAAAAAGATTTGCTCAAACTGGAAAGAGTTGCTGTTCTGAAAGTAATAAATCTATTATAAATTTCAAATCGATTTATCTATTTTTTTTTAAATCGATTTTATTACAATTTATTTTGTAGGAATTCCGAAGACGACGAATCGCGTCCGATCTCATCCGAGAGGCGTTGATCTATGCACAAAGTGAAAGTCCGAATTCTCCAGTTTATGCCTATGCTCAAGTATCAGCTCTGCAAGCATATGTTAATTTAGGGTAATTATACCAGATGATTTTTCTGAACTTTAGTATGTTTTGTTCAGATTCACGGTACTCTCAAAAGTATGGATAGAAGATGGAACATTTATTCCACATCAAACAATCTTCTGGGGAACTCCGATTTCAATTGATACTTTCCTCAAGAACCAGTAATTTTTTTTGTAAGATTAAAGCTGTTCAGAATTATCTTTCAGATCGGAAAAGGCTGATCCATCCTATGAAGATTACGACGCTCGTAGTCCAGCAATGCTACCAAAAATTGAAGCGTTCAAGCAGAGATTAGAGGTCAATAACTATTAATGTTTTATTTCTAAAATACGTGTTCATAGAGATTATTTGAAAAATGTGATTTTTAATTTGTCAAAATAAACATTCCACTCTTCTGAAACTTTTATTTCTTTTCAGGATCTAGATACATGGAACTTCGGAATTTTGCAAATTCATCTCGATGACCAAGTCGTTTCAAAACTAATCAGAAATTTATTCTCACGTTTTAGTACGAATGTCGATCACTTTTTAAATGGAAACACAGAATTCTCAAAAGAAATAGTCGACCAGTCTGAGTTTCTACTAAAATTGGCAGATACAAAACTGAACACAGGACATTTCAATGAAGTTGATGAGAATTGGAGAAAATTGTATTCTTTGATATGTTTCTGTCAGAGTTTCATGATGTTTAAACAGAACAAGTATGAGGTTTGTAAATTAATACTTCTTGAATTTACCATCTCACATTTAAATTTCCAGATTGCGATCAAAATTGCCGATAAAGGGCTGTGTATGGGTAGAATAGACGAAGATCTTGTTCCAATTCGACAACTAGCATGGTTAATTCATGAAAATTTACCTGGTGTGTCATCTGATGATTGGATTCATTCGAGTTTTCAGTTCAATACAACTAATACATATCCTGCCTTAATTCCACTTTCAAATTCCAAATCTATCGATGAATGTGATGAAGATGATGAAAATAGTTTTGAAAAATTAATTTCTGCCGTTCAAAATAATACACCACTGATTGTTCGGAGACATTCTTCCAATATGCCTGCCATCGAAAAATGGTCATTTCCATTTTTACTTCAAGAACTTCACAGTCGAACATTTCCTGTGGAAATTGGAACCAAATATTCAGATGAAAATTGGTCACAAAAGTTGATGACGTTCAAGGAATTTATTAGAAACTCTGAAGTTAGATATTCAAAAATCATATTAAAATTATCTGTACATTTCAGAATGAACGGCTCTATCTTGCACAACATCGCCTTTTCGATCAGGTTCCACACTTGAAACGTGACGTCATAATTCCAGATGTTTGCTTCGGGGAATCAAGTAATCCTGAAAATGTTGACATGAATATGTGGATTGGGCCACAGGATACTGTATCTCCACTCCATACAGATCCTAGAAAGAATATGTTTGTACAAGTTCATGGTACAAAACTATTTCGGATGGTGGCTCCTGAAAGTTCAGAATCAGTGTATCCATTTGATGGAATACTTTCAAATACCAGTCAAGTAAGGATACTTCTATTATGGGAACACGAAATTCTGAGAATGCGTATTGCGCAATATATTTGACAACAAAACTACAGTAACTCTTTAAATGATTACTGTAGCGCTTCTGTCGATTTACGGGCTCAATTTTTTCAATAAATTTCTTGTTCCATTTTCCTTTGTTTCTTTGTTTTATGTTATGCCTAATTTTATTCTATCAAGAAATAAATGATTTAAATTGATTTCAAGTACGTAAATCGACACAAGCGCTACAGTATTCATTTAAATAATTACTGTAGTTTTCGCTACGAGATATTTTGCGCGTCAAGTATGTTGCGCAATACGCATTCTCAGAATTATGTGTTCCAGTAATATTAAATCGAATTCCAGGTCGATGTCGAGAATCCCGATCTCAAAATATTCCCAAACTTTGAACAAGTGGAAGTCCTCGACGCCGTCATAAATCCTGGAGATGCTATATTTATTCCTGAAAAATGGTGGCATTTCGTACGCTCAACGTCTCCATCTATTTCAATATCATTTTGGTTTGATTAGCCATATGTTTCCAGACGACAAAGTTTACAAAAATAAACTATTTGGTCTTTAATTTGTTTAATACTATTCTTTTATTATACAAACAGATAGGCAATAATTAATAGATATATCGTATTTAAAAGCATAAAACCAGAAAATAAAACGTATAGGCTAGGTATTATTGAGGAACTGACATATATTTGTTCTCATGCGTGTTCATATTTCACCTCAATTCGTCTAGTCATTTCAGTTCTTATTTATTATTTGGAATGCAGCTTCACCACTCATTGTTTTCTTTTCAATACTCACCCGGAAGGCACCGCCGAGCGGAGTTGTTCAAAAATTGGTTTGGCAAAAATTTTTATACAATAAATTTTGTTTCTGTTAAATATGTGTTTTTTTTCCTTATTTTTTCTTGAGCACACACACTTTCCTAGTTAGATCTAACCTCGATTGCGCACCATAGTTTCATCTCCACCAGTCACTCTACGCTGTTGCGCTTACAAGTTGTAGTCCCCAAGTGACCCAAAGAGGAAAATTTTATCTACTGATAGATGTTCTTATCAGAAAAAGAAAACAAAAATTGACATTTAAATTGTTTAAATCTATATAAAACAACTACAGTACTCTATAACTTCATATTGCAAGTTCACGAGCAAACTTGAAAGTTGCATTTTTGTGTTCAAAAGTTTGATGAGAAACTTGAATAATTAGAAATTCGTTCCGTTTTCTGTCCAAGAATATTCTCAAACGCCTCTTCTTTTTTTCACATGTTTGCTAAACTCGTCTTCGTGGATTGGAAGGATCTTTGATTGAAAATTGGAAATAGAAATCCTAATCGAATAACTAATGTGCTGCAAAAAGATTTTGATCGTCCTAAAAAATGAATGAGAAGGAATACTATGTTTTAAATGTGATACATGTGAGATTATTCTAGTTAGTAGTTAATCCTCTCCCTGAATGAAATTCATTTGGTATTTAGACTTTACATATCATAAATGTTAAATACTGAAATTAAAAAAAAAAATTCAGTTGTGTGAACTCTTCCAAAATAATATTTACTTTTTTCGTGACTAATTTGCTTTCCTAACTTGATTAACTTGATCATCCACTTCTTCTTTTCTTCACTTGGCTCTCGTTTTCCCTCATAATATTATTTTTCTTTCATCATTCGTCAAGTTTCTTGCTCTTGGGTAACGGGAAGCGTCACAATTATTTTCAGTTTCCGTTCATATACTCATGACGATAGTGGTCTTGAATAGCAACCATAAACAAGTTATATTAGGAGTCTGATGCCTAATGAACTGTCTATTTGGCTGACATAAAATTGATTTGTTTTTAGAAATTCACACTTATTTAATTGTATTAACTAGATATATAGAAAACGGATGTTTTGATTTATTACGCAAAATATTCAAAGTTTTTCCTTATTTTTACCAAAAACAGATATAATACTCAAAAAGTGCATACAATGTATCTATGTTGGTCTCAAAGCGTTATGTGGATTGACCAGGACGAATGTACCTTTAACGTTTCGAGTTCTCACATTAAATTTTGAATTTTATTTAATAGAATTTTCTGAAACTTCTTGATCGTTTCAATTCAAATTTTTATTTTTTAAAAGAGAATTCAAAGTTCTACTGACCAACCTAGAAAAACAAATCTAAATACTTCAAACCTGGAATTGGACTATTTCAACAATTCCAGGGACCTCACAAAATGAACCTACTTTTCTTCTCTTTCTCCAGTCCAGTCTTTAATTTTTCTCTGCCCATTGTCCATTGTTCACCGGATATGACTGAGGCGAAAAACCGGAAACATTTCAGAAATCACACTGAACTCGATTATGCTTATAAGAGAATCGTGTGAAAATTCTCTTTTTACTTCTGCCTAAGCACATTCTTTTTATATATTTTCAGAATAACACACACACCTCGTTGAATATAATTACAGCCTTCCATTTGTTTTCCTTTTCTATTTTCTTCTTAATTCAGTGCAATTTCCCCCGAGTACCCAGAATCTCAAAAAAAAGGAAAAAAAACGTTTGATCTTTCGTATTATAACATCTTAAAAAATACATCTGCAAATGTTTATATACTACGCAATATAATAGATTGCCTTTGCCGAAAATTGAGTTACAATATGAATACGTTGACCAGTCGTCTTTTTCTAAAAAAATAATTTTTTTTCTATTTTTGTGCTTTTCATAAGTTTTCTCTATTTACAAAAAGGTTAGCTGAAAATTTTTGAGGAGGGCGAGTTAAGAGGCGGGTGAGAAGTTCCGATGTCTCACCCTTTGGAATGCTTATTCAGTTTCTGAATTGAAGAATACAACTTCGAAGCTTTACAATATCATATCAAATATTGAATATTTCTGAACCTTTTAATTTCAAACACTTTACAAATCTCAAAGTCTCATACGTAACAAATTGCTTATGATCACATGTACTTTACAAAAATCATTCCCTTTAGATTTAAAATCCGAATCACTGCTGTTTTTAAATCAAAAAATAAGCATTTCTATCTTTCATTCTAAATATCAGTTATCCTTGGGGAAAATATTTCATTCACTATATAATTAGAGCTAACAAAATTCGCATATCACTATTCTCTAAATATTTCTTTGATTTTTTTTTCGCATATTATTTTTCAAAAAATGACGAATCTGTTAAAGATGGAGTCTTAGAACTTTAGTTTGTTCCGCATTGGGAGAAAATTCCGTTGAACGAACTTAAATAATTTATCGAAACTGATAGTAGTTTCATTTGAAATAGAGAGAATAAAAATGAGAATCTGTAATTCCGAAACTTTATTTGAAGAAATTTTGCTCTTGTTGTTTCTAAAAATCATTACATAGACTCCAAGATGTGACTCAATCTTTGAAATGTTACTACATTTACTGGGTTCTACTTATTTCGCATATAAACGAACCTGTCGACGTACCTCTTCTTTTTCTTCTTCTTTTTCCCTTGCTTTCTTCAATTTGCACATCGTTCATCTCTTATTCCTTGCTTCCGAATATGAATGGGTCGGTGTTTTTGGTGGTAGTTGGGTCTTTTTGAATAGCACTGACTTTTCGTTTTTTTCTTTTATCCGATGGCCACCGGGAGAGAGAGAGAATATGGAATTTAAAATCATCTGTTTTTTTTTCCAAAATGCTCTTTCTTTTGCGTTCCATTTGTCTGGAGTAGAAAAAAAACTATATACTACATTGATACCAATACCAATAAGTTATTTAAATGGATTTAAACTTAAATTTCTCATGTTCAAATTCATTCTGCTTCAGATATTTTTTGGAATTTCACATCTGCGAAATAAAATCTGTGTATTTTCTTATCCTCTTCACTTTTTGACCACATCAGCTTTCTTTCTGCTGGACATTTTTAAACTTTCTTTTGTAAAATATATTGCTGTTTTAATTTATTGATTAATGGACTCAGAATCAAAAAAAAAAAGACAATAAACTAAAAACTTCACATATCCCGAAAATTCAAAATACCAAAAAAAGGGGAAGAAATTCGTCACCCCAAATCTCATTCAAAAACGAAAGCGAGAAGAGCTCCCATTATTGTATCCCATAGTTACGATGGATATTCTTTTCCCTTCTAATGTGACTATAAGGTACCAATTACAAAATTAAATGCAGTCGTTTTCCATTGCTCTTTTGCATTCATTTCTCTCGTTTCTCCCCATAAATTCACTAAAAATACGCCTTGGAAAAGGTCGACTATCCGATTTCTCATTACTTCCAGATGTGTGATTTTCGGACGGCGGGTGGCGGGTGGCCACTGACAGAATTGACTCCCATTTGTCACTTCTTCAAGCGACGGTGACGAAGGATTGTGTGTCAGTTGGAATAAATGACAACGAGCATAAAACATGTATTAGAAAATAAAAAATAACTATTAATACCAATTCCATGAATAACTATTAAAAAATGGAATGATTGAATTGGGATCATGAGATTTATGAAATCTAGAAAAATATCAAAACACTCAGAAAATGATACCATGTTTGTGCCCAATGCCTAATGCCTAATATCCTCTTGACCCTATTAAGTACTTCCAGGTTGAACCAGTTTTCATATTTTCCAGAAAAAACAGCTCCGCCGCCCTTTCAAGTTTTAAGAACGAAAACAACACGAAAAGTTTGAAATCGACTCCACTTATGGCTCCTACTCACACACTCTCACTCACTCATAAAAACAAGGTCTCGTCACTTGACCTGCTCCTCATGCTCCTCCTTCCTCTCCTTTATTCCACTTGAAAATAAGAGGTTCACCTTCATTTTTTTTCGACAACTTTTTCACCGCTCTTATATATCTTCTGAAGCATATGTAGGATGATATGTGTATATAGGAAAATGATTGGATAAAGTTTTTGGACAAAAAAGGTTCCCACCCACACTGTCTTGCAGCTTTTTCTTCTTCGACAATTCATAAGTAGTGTCTATTCTTTGAGTGGGTAATCCTACTCGGCATTAGTTTTATTGCATTTTCTTGCGCCCCTGTTCTAACTTCTTTTTTTTTTGGGTTTTCTCCATTTTGATGCTAAAAAAGAAGATAAGTTGTTACAAAGTGTTTATTTCAGAACTATAATGGGAAACGATCATTCAGTTGCAAACGTCGACGTTCGAGCCAGAAGGAGTCTAGATGCTGGGATGGTCAACAAGGTTAGTTGGGCAAAAGGATACTGAGGAGTACATTGATTCGATTGTTTTAACATAATTAGAAATATTTAATCGATATTAAACAAGTATTGGTGTTTTTTACCAAAGGTGGAGTAGCGAGAGCAGGGATTTTGCTATGAAATGCCCAAAGTTGTCTGAAATTAAAAGATTCCAAAAGAAACACAAAAATTTGAGAAAGAATGAGAAATGCAATATTTCAAAACATGATTTTTCAATTATGTCTAATCTTTCTTTTTCAATTTTTTTGTATTTTAAAGCGGAATCATCCTTCAAGATATTTCCCCTTTGATGGCCGGCTTATTGATACAATTTAACAAGGAAACATTTTTGTCAACAGAATTGAGATGTATGAATCGCTCAAAATTTATGCGAGAAAGTTTCAAAAACTATCCTGAAGTACTAAATAGAATATTCCATATTCACATGCGCCTAAACCGCCTAAAACATTTTTTTAACTAGCAGTGATGTTTTATGTAAAAATTCAACTTGAGCAGTGATTGTTACGTTACATAAAACTTGACGAATGCCAATCCCTTTCGATTTATCGATCTCTGAAATTCAGTATGGTGATCTGAGAAGAAGTTCATCTAATACTCTCGAGTCGTTCCAATCAACAATGAATAGGTTTTCGTATGTCTGAATGTTTGCGACGAAACCTCATTCATGAATGAATACTATCGCATTGTCAAGAGTTTTTTCTGAGAAGATCAAAAACCATTAACCGAATGCCTGGTGCTGCAATCACTTGTTGATTTTAGTGACCGAATATGGAAAATCCTACAAACTGTCGGAAAATTTGAATCAATAGTTTGGAATAATCTTTCGATTGCAGGCAGGCATATCTTCAGATCTACGTACACTACTAAGTTAGGAAAAATTTTCATTCTCACACCTCCATTGCTGTCCAACATCATACTGGTGTCCTGTTCCCGACTCAGACATCATCACATATCAGATTTCACTGTTTTCATCCAAATTTGGAGTTGTTGAAATCAGAGCTCCTCATGCCCTTCTCCTCCCCTTTCTTCTACACTTCCCTCCTGTTTCCCCATCATCCGAAAGTGGTTGTGTGCTCCAAACTTTTCATCGAAATTGCATAGGCATCGTCGTTGTCTTCTTCATCTCCATGTCGGAAGCTCAAAATACACGTACTCGAGGATTCGGAGAGCATGAGAGTCATTTCCAAATTCTTTCGCTTCATTTATCATTTTTCGTCGCCTGCCCATGCTCAACCACCAACCTCAGTCGACCTTGTTCGTTTCTCCTTTTCAAACGTTTCCCACAATAAAATGCTCTTTATTTTCTGACTTTAGGGCTTCTATTTTGAAGAATGACGCTTCAACAACTTAATCCTGAAGCCTATTAGAAAACAACTTGTAGTCCTTGATCTCACATATTAATTCTCTGATAAGATTATTCGTTACACCTGTTATATCATCGAACAGACGGTTAAGAAGTTTCTCGTTTTTAGTATCCGCTTCAATTCAACGTTTTACATAAATTAATACGTTAAGAGAGCACTCGGAAGTATCCGTCATAATTCCAGAAATCAACAAGCACTCAAAAGGCCACACATTCGTTTCTAAAAATTCTTAGAAATATCGCAGTTTTATAAGTATTCAGTTGATATTTTATGACCTTAATAAAAGATTTATTTTGAAGTAATAGTTTTATTGGTCATGTGTATTTTGCCGTTCCGGTGATTTTTTCCATGATGTAGAAATTTTCGCAGTATGTGAAAAAATTTTGCTATGAACTTTAGATATCTATTAATTTTTTTGTAAACCTCCAGATCCTTCCATTCTCTCTGGCAATGTATATTGAGCCTATACGCGTACATATTGGCAAAGAGGACTTTTTAAAATTGAAATAAATAATGATTTGATTATGACAAAGTACGAAGTACATGGTTAAACGTTTCTGATCTGAAAAACCTCACGAATGAACGAATTTGCCACGTGATGTTTTACTGTCTAGTTTCATAATTTGATTTAAACATTGATCATCTCCAAAAATCATGATTATCGAGGCTTTCCAAAAATGAGACTACGTCCGACATAAATGAATTCAAAGAAAACATATCGTTGTAATGATGAGATAAATGCGTTGTCCTCCTTCTAACTGAATAATTAGTATGCGAAAACTGAAAAAAACATGTGAATGATGATGAAAATGTGTTTGGTTTTATATTTGCTATATACGTCCTCACATCCGTTCGTTTTAGCATCGTGAGTCAGGAAATATGTAGAGATTATGAATCCATAGACTATGAACAGTTTCTCATTCTCTGCTTATTGTGCTCATATTTGTCACGTTTCGAGCGCGTGCTCCGATTCTGTAACCCGTCTGTTCGCCAGCGTTTTGCCCGCCTCTTTCTTCCGAAATCTTGATTCGAAACATTTTGGAGAGGAAGTGGCTTTGAAGCGGCAAGAATTAGAAGCAGTTTGGTGTCAGACACACTACTCACTCACTGCTTCTTGTTTTTTCTGCTTTCTTTGCTTTTCCTCTGTCTTCTTCTAACTATTCGGCATCTTCTACCACCACCACCACCAGAAGCTACTACTGCCACGATATCATGACGACCCCATTACGTAAAAGTGTGTGTCAGCCATCACACGACGTCATCTTATTCTTAGACGATGTGCTGGTGCTTCCTTTAGTTCAGACTTTTTCTATGCAGAAAATAGAAGATGAGCGGTGAAAGAAGAAATGGAAAGTATTCGGATATGAATGGACTCCTCCTTCTTGCTTCCTTTCGGCACTATTTGACAGACACGCATTCATAGGCGATTGTGATGGCTCTCAGTGAACTGTTAGGTGATGATAGATATCATCTTCATATGGAGCAAATCATTTCTATCTTCACATCATTTTTCTTCCTCTTCCCTTCAAAAGAAAAAAAAAGAGATGCTCGATTGCAACTCACACCATTTTCCTCTTCCGTCTTCTTTATAATAAACCTCTTCTGCAGAAGCATCTTCTTCACACGCTTCTTATCCGGCGACCCCCTTGCCACAGGCGGTCTGATTTCCCAGTTTTATCCACCCTCTTGTTTTTTTTTTTGCTCTTTTCCACTCCGTATTGAGTGTTCTTATTTGTCGTTTTCGGTGTCGAGAAGCTGTCGGCGCGCCGTTTTTCATTTGGCTTGTGTCGGTGGGGTGAGAAGTGGTCTCGCAGATTGAAATTTGAATGAATTTCTCTAGAATCTAAAGCCCAATTCACAGAACCCAACAATGACCAATTTCACAGCTCCGTTACAGATCAATGTGTTGCACTTTGTGAACCAGTCAGCCAACCAATCTTGTTATCCTGGAAAGCTCTCTCTTCCTCTTAAAACACTACCACCCCCTCTTTGTCCCCTTTTAACCTGATTAGATGGATAGGTTCTTGTGCTCACCCATGCAAATCTGTGCTCCGCAAGACTTTTTGTTTCTACAACACGTATGCATTCCGTGATGTGAAAAATGTTCACCAAGTCATCTAGCTTAAATTGGTTTTGTGACAAGATCAGAAGCATTAAGGAATTTAGAAAATGCATAACAATTCGAATTTTTCCTATTACACGCTTTTTACTAAAGTTACAGCTATCCCTAAATATGATAAAAAAAAGAAGTTCGTGATCAGAAATTTTACAAAAAGAGAATTTATATCTTTTGTCATTTTCTGAAATAACATGTGGCTTTTTTATTCTTAGCTTAATACTTTGGCCTTTTATTGAACAAAGTTAATCAACTTTCGGATTAGTATATGACTTTAGCATTTACTCTTCTTTTATGAGAATATTCTTTTCTATTTTAGCTGTAATTTTCAGGCAAAACACACGTGTACAACTCCTCGTCCATCAGTTGCACTACCTCCACCATCACCAAATCAACATCGACTTTCAACAGATTACTCGAACTATTCGAACTCTTCCAACTGTTCAACACCGTGAGTATTTATGTGTTATGGTTTAAACGGAAGAAAAGTGTGAATTTCTGAACAAAGGAGTTTCAATGTACTCTCACTCTCTTTTTTTGCATATACTTTTCTCTTTTCTCCGCTTTGCCAACCCATCCGGCATCTAGCTTCCGTTTGTTCGGAAGCCAACTCTGCTTCCATTTTGCTTATTGCTCCCATCCTTTTTTCTTTTGCTTTTTTGTGAGTTCTTTTTTAAAACGGTATGATGTGGTGCAGAAAGAGGAAGTGAATGACGTGCTCAAATTATTCAAAAAATCCTTTTTTTTTCAGACGGCGGTCGTTTTGTGAACAAATGGGCAATAACGTTCCATCTCGAAGAATGAGTCGAGCAACTGTTCATTTAGAGAACAGTAATGGGGCAGATAATATGTCATTTGTGGATGCAATTCATTTATCTCCGTATGTTTTATTAACATTCCTAAAAACGAATTAACCCAAAGTTTGTAGTCTAAACTTGTTTCATTGATTTTTTGTAGAACGCACTGAACGAATTCTAAAAATACGTAATGTTGTCATGTGGAATTTGAGCTAAACAAAACATGACAATTTTCTTGTGTATGTCAATTTCAATTCACTTTCCTTACAAAAAGTAGTGTACAGCCTTTGCAAAATATAGTAAAAACTGAATTGGAAAGTAAAAGTTTTGTAAAAACAGAGAAACACCAAAAATACAGTGATTTTCAGACACCAAGTGCAGCTGTTGACATCCACGTGGCCACGTATCAAGACACAAAGCAGTCTGTTCACTCAAGTGTTCAAAGTGTTAATGCAACGTTCCCCAGTTTGTCGAGAAATGTTCCAGAAGATGTCAATCGTCGGTGGATTTAGTAGCAATTCAGTGTGTGATCTCAATTCGCATACGAAATTGCTCTGCGAGCTTCTTGATTCCTTAATGACAGACCTACACCAACCAGCCAAGATTGTTCTGGCAAAGTGTCAAGATGTTGGCGCAGCTCATGTGAATATGAATGAAAAGTGTTGTGGAGTAGTATTTGATCAATTGGGTGAAGCATTCACAGAGGTACGTCATTTAGCTAAATTAATTATAATTCAAATCTTTTTCAGCTCATCACAAAAGTGGAATGTGTCCGATCAAAACGTGAAGCTGTAAAAAGTTGGATGTGTGTAATATCATATATGGCTGACAGTATTAAAAGTGGTTACATGGAGGAGTGGGCAAAAAAGAGAAGAAGCAATAATCATCATCAACCACAACAATATCAAGCTGCTGGTGGATCATGTAAACTTTAGAATTTCCTCCAAATAAAAAAAAACAGTTAACAGTTTGGAAAATGATGTCTGAACATTTTAATTTCAAATGATCAGACTATCGGAAAACGGTAAAAATTTTAATGACAATTTTATTGCAAAGAAAAGGATAGTTCCATAAAAACCCATTTTAAAGAGTCTAAATGTTTTAATGACAGTCTAGGTGTATCTAGAAATATATCTCAAGTTGATTGTTTTCAAGATATAAGATTCAAACTTTCACAACGTATGCATGAGAATGTTGGTACTGAATCAAATATATATTTTGCAATAGAAAACAATTTATAAAAACCACGAGAGACTTCCATTAGACAGTAACCTAATTTTCAAAAACTCACGTTAGGTTCAACCAAATTTTTATATTTCATTTGGTTTTCAGGTCCATATGCATAAAATCAGGTCATCTATCATCATTGTATGCTTCATCTCAATCGCATTTTCATACCACGTTTTGTTCTCTTTTCTTTTTTTAAGTCTCATATCTTTTGCAATCTGCGTATCGTCCAATGTTTAGTTCTCGTGCACTTTGCACCTACGCGCCCCGCTCGCTTCTTCCATACCGAAACAATTTTTTTCTCAAATACCTTTCTCTGTGAAACAATTTCCCTCATTTCTTCCCTCTTTGTTTCTCTATTTCTTCATATTTTCTCATCTGTTCATTCCCGCTCGTCTGTGATCTCCCTGGGCCACCCGTGTGGCTAATCCGTTCTCATTTTCCCTTGCTCTTCTGCTTTTTCACTTGAAAAATGCTTTCCTCTCCCATTATGTGAAACATTGTCTTTGTTCATCTAAACCTATCTGCACCATAAACCATTTCATTCTCAATCACACCATCACCTGTATGTTTTTATGTGTAAATAAAGATTAAAAAATTGTTGATAATTTGCTTTTTCTAGTTTCGAATACATGGAAAGAGTCTGAGTTGCCTCTAATTTTGTTCTCTCATAGATGCAATTGCGCTCCGTAGAAAAGCCATATCCTTTGCCGCGCACTTTATATTACCAGAGAGTTTTTCATATGTTTCTAAAACTTACTTTTTTTTTGAAATGTGGCAATTTTAAATGAGTATTAAAATCATGCCCATATACTTACTAGACGTTAAATGATAGTGATTGTTTACAATTTTTCGAGTTTATTGTTGATTAAAAATTGCATCATTTTTGTCTGCAACCGCAACGTATAATATTTAAAAATATTTTTCACCGGTCCATGAAAGTTTACTGTAGTCGTATTCGACGAGAAACGACAAAAACATGGGAACATGATTCTAAAATAAAAAGCGGCGATGTTTAAAATACCTCCGAGCCAAAACTAGAACACCACTTTTCCTATTACGATCACTTCGCTAAAACAAATAATATTATTTAAGATGTATTATAATCAAAAATAAACAATGTTACCATGTAACTATATTTAAATGATTCAAACTCTTAAAAGATTTATTTGCAAGTTGATTTCACACAATTCCTTTTTGAAATAATCGAATATTCTCTCCAAGTTTCCTTTTTTTGAAACTGTATTATTAACTTTATTTACATCTCTTATATTTTTCAGTAAATTAATCCAGATGAGCTGGCGTACCACCACCGCCATCCTTTGCCTCTACGGAGCCGTAAAGGAGTTTCGACCAGCTACTCCATTCCTCACTCCGTTTCTAGCATCACCAGAAAAGAATATAACATTAGATGAGCTATATTCTCAAGTATATCCATATTGGACATATTCCTATATGCTAGCTCTGATTCCCATGTTTATTCTAACTGATATCCTTCGTTACAAACCGATTGTAATGATTGAGGCGATTGGTTTGGTTGCCACATGGGCATTGTTAGTATTTGGTAAAGGAGTATGGCAGATGCAGATCATGCAAGTCTCTTTTGGTAAGAAGGTGCCATTTTTATTTATTTAAAATTTGAGTTTCAGGAGTTGCATCAGCTGCTGAAATTGCTTACTACTCTTATATTTATTCAATTGTTGATAGGAAACATTACAAAAGAGCAACATCTTATATTCGCGCAGCTGCTCTTATGGGAAAACTAGTTGCTTTTGGATTAGGACAGACCTTGATTTCAACTCACACATCTGATTATTTGGTTCTTAATCAAATCTCTCTGGGAGCAGTCTGTCTTGTCACAATCATTGCGATATTTCTGCCACGTGTCAAGTCGGAGAAAGCCAAAGTTTCAATGAGAGCACACGAGATTGTTGAGCAGCAAACTGTTGAGTAAGTTGTTATATATAAGATAAGATATAAGATAAGAAAAAACGACTTAATTAATTAAAACATTTTTTCAGATCTGTGGAAAGCGTACAAACGCCAAAAGCAGTAAAAATGAGCTACACCCGCGAATATTTCAAGAAAATATCAGAAGAGCTTCAAATCTGTTCAAAAAATCAAGAACTGTTGAAATGGTCATTGTGGTGGGCTCTTGCAAGTTGTGGAGTATATCAAGTACAAAACTATACCCAATCACTTTGGAAAGAATTGCAAAATAATCCTGATGACGTTGCAAATGGAGTTGTTGAATTTGTGAACACTGCTCTCGGAGCCTTTCTTTCATTATTCATTCATCATTTGTCAATCGACTGGACACGTCATGGACAAATGATTTTATTCATTACTTCTGCAATTGTTGCCGTTCTTTTATATTTATGCTCTCAAACAACAACTGTATTGGTAGCTTATTCTTCATATGTTGTTATCACTTCAATATATCATATGCTGATTACAGCTGCTTCGTAAGTTTTTATCATAAGAATTTGAAGTAAGATATGTTTTAAGAGCAAATGTAGCAAAAGAACTATCTTCAAATAATCATGGTCTCATATTCGGGTGCAATACATTTGTCGCAGTTTGTCTTCAATCACTTCTCACACTGGTTGTAGTAGATTCGCGGTTCTTACATCTTGATATTAGGACACAAGTGAGTTTTTGAAAATGTTCTAAAAATTGAATAAAATTTGATTTCAGTTTGTAATATACTCAGGATACTTTGCACTGGTCGCTTCAATTTTTGCTTTTTTCTTCATGATCTCTTTATTCTCTAAGAGCTCAAATGCTCATACTGCTCAAACAACCTATGAAGCTACAAATGAAATCCAGGAAGAAACAGTCTTTCTAGACCAAAATTGATTTAAAACTTTATAAGCATAATCATAAATACCTTCAAATAATAAAAACACCGTTTTTTACTAATAATACACGATAAGTTTGCTTGGCAACATCACACTTTGGAGTTTGATATGAAATGAAATAGGTGAAAGAAAATGAGAGAATGAATACAAATTGTTAGATTGTGAGGGTACAGATGAATATGATAAGATGACAAAGCTACAATAAAAGTTACAATGTGATTGGAAATTCTGAATATCTAGGCCAAAATCCAGCTAACAGTTTGATAACTGGTCAAATTTCCAGTTTCAAGAGGCTCGGTTCTTCGATTCATCAGAAGACGAGACGTTCCATCGATCCTTTGAGTGATTGTTCTTCTCCAATCGATTTCAGCTTCATTCCAATCCCGAACAATATCGACAAGTGGAACCTTAAAGAACCAACCGTGAATTTCACGCCGACTTGCTCTCCATTCATTGATACATTCTACAATCAATGGAAGTGATGCAGCTGTGACACTTGCGTTGATCCTGGCAATGTTCAGACGGAAGATTGTGATCAATTGGAAAAAAAGTAGTTGTTGACGGATTCTCAAATCCTTGATCTGAAACAAAGTCATGATCAAACGACGTTTCAGAATTATAAATCAACTTACGTTATTCACTGTTGCCACCATTTCATCAAATTTTCCAATATTCAACTCGACATTCATACATTCCAGGGAATTGATCAAGTCCTTTGTCTGTTGAGAAACTGTTTCTGCTCTGAGTTGAACTCGTTGAATGTTTGATTTGTTGAAAATCTTCAGAATTTCCGCCGTTGTATCCTTTGTAATCATATTCTCTCCAAAACGTAGAGTCAAAGTAACATCCGAATTCCTCAGAACACTGTTCCTTTTCTCGATGGTCAGAGGTCTCGCCTCGCCTCTCCATTGTCTGTGACCTCGATAAGTAGTCTGAAAACTAATAATTTTTTATTGAATTAAAATAAAATTAAACAAACCACAATTTTAGTTCCGTTCTCGATATTGAGGAATACATGAACTTCTGGCCCTTTTAGCTGATTTCTGAATTGAATGTAAACACTATTCATGCCCTTTGAAGCCTGCCGAAGATTTGCCAAATCATTGTGAGAAAGCTGAAAAAGAGTTAAAAATTTTGAAAATTCTATGGTGTACCTACCGTGCTGGCAATTTTCGCGATAACTTCCACTGGGACTTTGTCAAACTTTGATGGTCTTTCGATAGGAGGAAGTTGGATACCATTCGACTTTTCGGAGAATCCAAACTTTATTTTATTAGCATAAACGTAGAAATCCTCGTTGTCAAGTTTCTCCAACTTCGTGAAGAACATTCGGAAAAAGGGAAGAAACCAGCACATAATGACTGGCGTCTAAAAAGAAGGAGGGTGCAAAAGTAGATCAAAAGTGTTTTGATGGCGGGAATTCTTATAGATGATCACACCAAGGAAACACACAAACCAAAATAATTCAGGTCTGAGTCCTAATTTATAATCTTAAAAATAGTTTTTTAAAGTTACCTATGCATAAATCTTTTAAAAATTTTTTAAAAGTATTTTTTTAGTATTTTTTTGTTGAAAATTTTTGGCAAATCCGCTAAATTTGTAACAATATTCAAATCAAAAAACAAACCTCAAATGAATGAAACCAGTCAGAAACGGTGAAAACAAAACAAGAATATAAACGTCGAACCGGCATCCATCTGCTTGAAATTTTGAAATAATATCTAAAAACACATTTTACTGTCAATTGTCATGTAAATGAATCATGATATGAAATCATATGGAATGAAAAATTCTTCTGTGGGACTATATTGATTTTTTTTATTTTTATACGGGGAGAACGGAATTTTTTTTCGCTATCTGTTTGTGGGGGAGGAATGACAGAATATGACGGTTGCCCATAAATTTTTTTGCATGCTGGTCTTTTCTGTTCAATCGTGGGAAGTAAGCTCATGTCCAACTTTCAGTTATAATTTTAAGTGTTAGAAAATTAGGAGTTGTATAAAATGCAAGATAATATCGTCAACTCAAAAAGATTTACACAATCTTCATAGTTGTTTTATTTTCGGCCAAACATTATTTTGTCTTACAAAACTGTCCTAGATTTTTTAAACACACATCCGAAGAATTCCATGGCAGGCGGGTGCTTTTTCAGGCGACTCGTTAATTAAAAAAAATAAATAAAATCAATTTCAAGTTTATTTGAACATCGTTTGTAGACAAGAAATAGGCACAGGATAGACACTTATAATTTTTATGACCGATTTTCACAATTTAAAATTAATTTCAATGAGATTACTACGCTTTTGAAATGACAAATGTAAACATATGAATTTTGTAAACATATGAATTTTTCAACTCAAAACATTTTGTAATTGTATTACACGTACTCACATTGTCAGCTTTAAAAAATTGAAAAATTGACAAATTCAATCAGCCGCTGGTAAAAATAACACCCGAGAGCAATGAAGGTTCTAACTTTCAGAAAATCAAAAATGAGCTACCACATGGCTCATGTATTTTTTTCAACGAAAACAATAGATTGGCGAAAAAAAAAACGGAAAAATACTTTTCTTTTTTCACTTTTTCTCGTGGATCACTAATTCAGAGAAATAGACAACGAATGAGTTGGAAAATGATCACAAATGAGATAACTTACAATTAGCATTTGCATTGCATATTTTATTTCCGTTTCCTTTTTATTTCGTCATTGCTGAACCAATAAAAAATGAATAATTTCATATATTAATGGTTAAGAATTCTTAAGTATAAATCAAGCAGGGTTGCATTAATATTAAAAGGTTAATTTTCAAAGTTCCGATAATTTTTACGGCAAGAATAATTTTTTATAGTCGCTCCGGTCGTTCGTCCAACTTGACAAAGAGGGCGCCCGTCTCCTGGTTATTTTTTGAGGGGCTCGACTCTGCTCTTGAAAAACCTTCTTTTTGTTATGTGCGTACGGAAATGAAATAGGAATGAGAAGAATCGAAAGAGAAACCCACGAAGAGATATCTGTTCGTCATCAAATTCAACCTTTTTTTGTTAATAGCTAGATTTTATAATTGCTTATACAAGTTGACAGATACATTTTTAGTTATGCATTCGATTCCACGATTGATATTAAATAGTCAGATTTTCATAATGAAGACCATCTACTTTATGGGTTTTTCACTATTAGGAGAATTTCCAGGACTAAAATTAATGTTATTTTTAGATCAATCAAGTAATTTTCTGTATTTTGATAATAACTTTTAATGAAAGATGAAACATGGATGAAACAACATGGCAGAATAGGTCATTTTGTAGAATTGACGAAAATAACTGCCGCCCACATACTTCATTGTGTCTGCATGGAAATCTTATCTGAAACACAACACAAAAAGCTCAAAAATCAGACGAAATTTGAAAATCATTTTCGCATATAAAAGAAAGACATATTTTATTTATCAATCAGATTTTCTGCTTCTTCGAACGACAAAATTTCAATACCTAAAAGAAATTCTAAACATCAGGAAAAAAATTAAACATCAGGAATAGCGATTCTGAGTTTAATGATTTAGCAAGAATTATGTTTCAGTTTTACATTGTAAAATTCGAAAGCATTTTAGTTTCACAGATTTATTTATAAGTTTTTTCAATTGCCGTAATGAATATTTAAAAAAATATAATTTTTTCAAGAATTTTTCAAGCTTTTGCGTAACAGCATAAGCCACATTATTAGAAAGACATATGAGATTTCCGTGATCTTCTGGACAACTTTGAACAGAACCAATCAAGTATCCAAATCAGAAAAAGCGTGACTGCCGACCGATCAGTCTGTTTCATTGATAACACAATACCATAATCACAAATCAGAATGGGAAAGTCGCGTTACACTGGAGATGAGGAAGAAGAGTTGCCGAAGATGTTGATTCGCCGAAGACGATGGTGAAGCTGATGATGTCATGATCGCTGAGTGGTCATTTTTCTTTTTCTTTAGCCTAAATAGTTACTCATTTGATTTTGTTTTCTCAAATAAATTAAAGAACAGTTTATTTCCGATTTCAAGTACGAATTAGAAAAGAAAAAGTGTATCGGTCAATAGACAGTTCGAATCAGAAGTCGACGAATTAAGATGTGTAAGGTCATTTATGTTACCTTCTGACCAGAAGGTTAAAGCAATATAATATGACGTGAGTGAAGATGTCTTCGTCTCCGCCTTAATAGTACTGACTGTAGGGCGAAGAACAAGAAAAAGGGCGGAATAAAAATAGTATATAAACGAAATGAGATTGTCACTTGATATCATCAGATCATGATTTCGACTTCACTTCTTCTAGTTGTGCTTCTCTTTGCCATATTGGCTATCGTTGATGCCCAGTGGGGATGTAAGTTTTCAATAACTTGTTTCTGAAATTTTAAACTTTTTATTTTAGATGGTGGTCCATATGGTGGATATGGCGGTGGATACGGTGGTGGACCATGGGGATACGGAGGTGGATGGAGAAGAAGACACTGGGGAGGATATGGTGGAGGACCATGGGGAGGATATGGAGGTGGACCATGGGGAGGATACTACGGAAAGTAAATGCAATGATACCTCAACGATCTTCTGCTCTTCAATTGTACATTTTAAAACATACTGCTCTTTCTTGTCATAGTATTTATTCAGTTCAGAATGAAAGCATTTCCATTTATTTTAATGTTTAATGTTTCAATTGGATAATATTATTAATAGTTACTTGAATCAGAAAACATATGCTTAAAAAAATGGTGACTAATTGTAAAATAGCTTGACCCTGATTTCGTTGATATTCTAGATACTCACAAGTTTTTCTAAGGTTAAACTGGAAGCAGAGTACGCTATCAAATCATGATACGTGATTTGTTTATTCAGCAGATTATCGCTTATCAAAACTTAAACCTTTCAGATATTCAGGTCAAAACCTGTTCACACCTGACAAACTTGCTAACCTTTTCTCTATGTTTCATCCATTTCATCCGAATCAATTAATCATGAATCCATCCACAACATAGATACTATGTTACAATCTCATTTTCCTCGAAATTAGACTTGGCTTGGATTCAGGAGAAAACCCAAGATAAAATGTAGAAGAACGGACAGAGAGAAGATAATCGAGATATATATGCGGTCTACGAGAGAACACGTTCTTTTCCCGCTTTTTTTCAAGTTTCTTTCTCGCCTTCCTGGCACTTGGATCTTTGCAGTTTTTCAAACGTTTTTGTCTGTTGTGTTTATCCTAAATTTCTGCTAATGGGGTGTGCCCTCTGGTATGAGATTTTATCTATTATCTTGGTTTACTCATCACTTTCGAATGTCCTTTCCACGCCTTCTTTTTAAACACCTGAACATTTACTACGATTTTTCAAACTTTTGTTTGATTGTTAATATGATTACTTCAATTTAGAAACTAACACTTTTGTTAATTTTGTTAATTTTTGAATAAACAAGAAGTGAAAAAAATGTTGCTTTGTAAGTCCAGACCCAGTGCGAAACCCTTGCGCGTAAAATATGTCAAAATTCACATCTTCAGACGCCTACGTAATACGAAGTTATGAACAAACTTCTTAATTACGGGTATACAACTTACTTTCCTGTTTGATATGTTTTATACTGTTATAATGGAGAATAGTTGCTAGGATCCAATCAAAACTCTCGATAGTTTTTTAAAGCAGTAATAGGGGTCATTTCAATGTTTACTCACCCAGATTGAATTTCACTATGTACATGACCGGTTAAGCTTCTTTAACTCACTGAGCTTCGTAATCCCACATGTTGTTCTGCTATGATGTTGGTCGTTATTCACTTTTATTCATGAAATATTTTCTTCTGGTATTCAGAAACGTTTTTGATATTAAGCGGAAGAAAACTAGTGAAAACAAGAAATCAGATGAAACAGGTGAACAAATTTAACTTTTTAAATCTTTGTCAAGTCTTCAGTCTGTATCCCATTAGTATCACAGCGAAATTTGAATACGAATCGTAGTGTTCGTTGTTTCCCCATTCTTGACTGATAACTCTGATCTCTCTTATTATTGCCGACTTGTTGCCGTATGAAAGCGACGGATCAATTCAAGGTCGGGCGGTCGGAAGCCAGAAATATAATGTGAGATATAGATACGCAGAAAGAATTGTGGGATAGACCACCTATGAAGTTATCACATTCCTTCGCATTCTCTTGCATTTCACTACTATTCGTTCGGACCTAATTATATTTTCCAATTAAATAGATTTCTCTAATGTTCCTTATACTGCTTTGATAAACAAATTGCTTATTTACCTAGTCCCTCTTACTTTCGTTGCTTTGTTTTCATCAATACCATATTTCCTTAAATAAAAAAATATTCGCAGGATACAGAAAACGGTTTCTTGATGTATATATTTATATTTCTTTTATCTTATCAATCTAAAAAAAAGTTATAATAATATCCTATCTTGACAAATTTTGATACGATTTTCCGTTGGAGCCTGTAATATATTTTTGTATGATAAAAAACATCTTACTTACTTTGCACTCAATTACGGATTTTACCAAATCAATTAAATGTAATCACGTGTTTTGTTAGTGCGAAGTACATCAATAATTTTGAAACTCGTCCAAATTCTGCTTTTCAATACCTATATTAATGAGTACTTTTCAGTAATGAGCCACCCATCAAAAACCTATTTTCAAAACGTTGATACACATGATGAATACAATGATGAAGCAGCTGGTGCACCTGAAATGACTGGAACACTTTCAAAACAATTTCAACCAAAAAAGTACAAAGACGGTACAAAAATGTGGAACGCGGAGCAACAAGAAGAAACTTATTCGTATACTCCATTCAAAGCTGCCACATTGAATAGAACCCCAAAGCCTACAAGAGACTCAGTTCACAGTGGAACTCTCCGACCACCAAAGATGTCTCCATTCGTATATGCAACAGATGAATTTAGTCCACCATCAGCACCTGCTACCCCAAAAATTGGAAGAACACGTCCAGAAAGTGCAGCTGGAACAATGACTCGAGAACAGAAGCTCACATGGGGAAGACCTCCTCCAGCATCACATTTTAGATCAGCTTCTTCAATGAGTCATGGAAGACAACCACACCATGGAAGTGAATTTGTTCCATTATCAATGGTTGCTCCACCAATGCATCCAATGGCTCAACAATATCAATCATTTAACACAATTCCAAGAGGAGATCAACAAATGCAACAAAGGGAAGCAATGCATTCTCATTCTGGTCCATTTTATCCACTAGGAACACCACAAGTTAGTTTTTCAATAATGAAACATTAATTTTTCTTTTCGTTTGTAAAAATACTTTTTAAAAACATAAACTAGAAAGTCTGAAAATAATGTTTCGACTATATTGTTTATAATTCCAGATTCATTCAAGGCCACCATCGGCAGTCCCATCAATGGGTCATCCAGTTCCATTATCTCAAATGGGAGCATTTGTGCCACCAATGCTTGAACAAAAGCCATCACCGCGAGCAGTTACCGCTCAGCTTGCAATTAGAACACCTTACCTCAACTGGAATATGATTAGTATTGTGTGTTGTTTACAGGTAACTTTTTAAAACTTTTATCCTAGTTTGAACAGGAACAAGTTCTTAAATCTGTTTGGAAAGTTATAAAACTTCAAGGTACTAAATCAAATATGATTCCAGGTGATGGCTTGCCTTGGAATCTTCTTAGTAGGAGTTTCACGAATCTTTTACGGTGCCCTTTGGGCTATTGGAATTGAAATAATTTTTGCGACGGTTGCATTATTCCCATCACTGGCTGGTATTTATGCAGTTAAGAAAGGCAGCTATTCTGCAGCGATCTTCTGTTTTACTGCAAATGCGATGGAGAACGTGGTTGCCGTTGTGCCATTCCTTTTTGGTCAGTAGAAATATATACTACTTTATGATAAATATCAAATTTCAGGTCTTTTCCCAGTTTTTCCATACATCTTTCCTAAAGCTGATGGAAAACTATTTGTTTCTGATAATGAGCCAATTCTTCTTGATCTGTTACTTAGCTTTCTGGTAATTCTGCAAACAATTTTGGCCTTCTACATGTCAGTTCTTGGATGCAAAGCAGGGGGTGCCGTTATGAGTTCAGTTGATGAGATCAAGCTACAAAATAATATGAAGGCGGCATTCGAAGAAGGCCATGATGGACTCCCATTTAAAACTATTTAACATCACCATAAAAATATATATTTTCTCAATTTATCTATAGAATAAATTAATAATTCAAAAAAATAAACAATTATTATTATTACTTGATTATCAATCAAAATCTAATGCTGGCTCTTGAGTCTGATACATCATTTTGCTGTTGAGTCGGTCCCACACGGGAATTGTGTGGCGCTACGTCAACGACTGCAGACCCTAATCCGAATATTTTCCGAATTCGGGTTCTGATCTAAAAACGAGTAAATTAGTCATTTCAAAATAAAAAGTTGAACTGACCGGTTCACAGAGAGCAACAAGAAGCCATGGTTGCATGACAGTGAATAAATCACTGATGATCGGAAGGACATAGGTGTGAAAAGTGCTGTACATCGGAGAATTCGGATATTCATTCAGAACAAATGTTATAAAGGCTCCAAGAGTTTGCACAGCCGAAGTTACAGTAATGAGAATTAGAAAATTGGCTTCTGAGATTGAAAAATAATTTGAATTCTTAAGAAAAAAAAATTACAAGCTTACCCATGTTTGCCTTCATCTCAATTGAAGCCTTCCAGACAATGGAGCAACTTTTGATGTTACAAATAAGAGAACATAGAGTACATACTCCTTGAAAATAGATCAGTGGGGTGAACAATAAGTTTGTGGGCTGTAAATGATGGTTTCATTCATGTTTAAAAGATTTTCAAAATAAACTAACTAAGTCACATCTAAGAACAAACGTATCATCAGATCTATTTCCAAATTGGCATGTACTGTAGAAAAGCTGACTAGTGTTGATAAATGGGAGCAGATTAATAGCGAATATCAAAATAAATGAGTATTTGATCCAAAGTCGTTCAAATAAAAAGTGATTCCAAATGATCGAAAGACGATTAATTGAGATGATGGAAGTAATAGCATATTGTACATATGACATGTTGTACATCAAGGAATACATTATGTTTAAAGTGAAATTATTTTCAAGCATCAAGTATATCGATGACAATGCACATGTCTGACACGTCACAGATGAAAGTTTAAGTGTATAAAATGTGATGCCTGTTGTTAAAGTATTCATCAAAAAATCAAGCAAATACCAGACAAAAAAAGATGATTTGAACTTTTTCCAATGTTTTATTATTACATAAACAGTGATGAGGTACAGTATCATAGAGGGAATCAAGTAGAACAGAGTGATCAAGAAGAACCACATTTAAAGAAATTTGGAGCAAAATGAGAAGTTGCAAAAAAAAAGAGTAAAAATTTATACTCATTGAATCATGGATCCCTAGAGATGTTTAAAGGGCGCGGAGATTACATAAAAGTGTAAGATTAATAATGAGTTCCCGGTAGGAGCCTATGTGTTTGAAGCAACATCTAGGCGACTCATTGAGGCCGGAATCAAACAATTGTGAAGCATGCAGATGTTAACCATAAGATGTGCGACGTGTTTTCGAATCTGAAAATAAATGTTGAAAGTTATAACAGATTTCAGAAGGTGGAGCAAAGGTAGCTTAAAATTGGTGGATTACAAAATTGACACCTTAAAAAAGACGTTTCATTCGAGGTCTGAACATTTTTTAAAGCCTACTACTACACAGACTCAATCAAATCATAATTGTCTTGATTTTTCCCATCTACATTTATTGAACTTTCATACTTCACAAATCACAGTTTATTTTTGCTATAACATCACTTTAAGAGACACTTATGAACTCTCATTAGGTTAAATCAACGTTCAAGGTTCAAAATTACATTAGTTAGATCCAAAAATTTGAACCTAAATTTATGACTAATCAGATCATACATATTCTGCAGTTTAGTCTCTTGAAATTTGGAAACATCACTTTCTATGTCTACACGCAGTACATATCCCGAAGGTATTCCACAAAATACTTACTCCTTTACAGAAAATAATAAGAAGGGTTGGCTGGATCAGGGACAAAGCATCACTGACATATGGGAGAGCTGTGTTGGTTACTTTGTAGGTTGTCGAGTCAGAAGCTGCACTTTTCATAGCAAGAGTCAAAATTGTTCCTAAAACTTGAATGGCACTGGCGAGAGCAGTTACAATGAAGAAATTGTATTCTGAGATTTTGAATTCAATTTTTTTTAACCGGAGAGATGAATATAACTCACCTAGGTTTTTTGGTTTAAACGGGAATGTTCGAATTTTCAAGTAACTGATAAAATTGCTAATCATAGTTACGACCGTACATGATACCATAAAACAGCTCAAGGTGGTAAATATATCCTTGATGTTCTGTAATTGAATTTTATCAACAACTCTTGATATAAACTGGACTTACATATTTACTTGCCAAAGAAAATTTGTCAGCCACTGCGTTGTATTGAAAGTAGGTATCATACAGAAAAATATGATAGGTTACAAAAAATGGAACTATAAATATCACCCCCATTACAACCCAACCATGTCGTCTCCATAACTGAAAAAAGTAGAGTTACCGTATTTCTTCTACAGTGCTCCACATAATGATACGGCCACCCCCAAATTTTGGTATAACTCAAAACTGGGTTGAGATAGCAAAACATAGTTTCTTGTGAAAATGTTCGCTGTACTGGCTAACTTCCAGATAAGTATTGGAAATATACCTGAACCGTTCGTAAAAAAAGATAAACCATTTTTTCATGAAAAACCATATAAAAAAACACAAAATGATACGGCCACCCTTGGTTTTTGTTTTCTTTTTTCGTTTTTTTTGCAATTTTTTTTGCTAAACGTTAGGTTTCATGTTCGTTTGTGTTTTTACAGCTATGGGTCGTGGAATATCTTTAACTGACTACGAAAAAGGACAAATTGTGCAAAATTATCTCAAGGCTTCTCGGATCGTCAGATTTTTCGTGATTTGAAACGTTTGAGAGATATGATCACTCGATATGCTTCAAATCCTGCCGCTTATTGCACCAAAAAGTCTTCTGGTCGCCCACCACTCCTTTCTGGTAGAGACAAGCGAAAAATCGTTCGTCGAGCATTCAATTGAACAGTGACTTGCTCGAAAAGTAGAAGCGAGATGAACCTGGCAGTGTCTGTTGAGACCGTACGTCGTGTCCTTCGAAGTCCCAGTTTATCAAAAGACGAAAATTAATAAAGGCTAATTTCATTACCGAAAAAAAAAAACCAAAAACTGGGCTTGAATAATTATACCATAATCCTCACTTGTCTCCGTTAGTTCTCTGGCTGATTTAAGCAAACTGAATACGATTTTGGCAGTGTTTTTCGGTAATGAAATTAGCCTTTATTAATTTTCGTCTTTTGATAAACTGGGACTTCGAAGGACACGACGTACGGTCTCAACAGACACTGGCAGGTTCATCTCGCTTCTACTTTTCGAGCAAGTCACTGTTCAATTGAATGCTCGACGAACGATTTTTCGCTTGTCTCTACCAGAAAGGAGTGGTAGGCGACCAGAAGACTTTTTGGTGCAATAAGCAGCAGGATTTGAAGCATATCGAGTGATCATATCTCTCAAACGTTTCAAATCACGAAAAATCTGACGATCCGAGAAGCCTTGAGATAATTTTGCACAATTTGTCCTTTTTCGTAGTCAGTTAAAGTTATTTCACGACACATAGCTGTAAAAACACAAACGAACATGAAACCTAACGTTTAGCAAAAAAAATTGCAAAGAAAACGAAAAAAGAAAACAATAACCAAGGGTGGCCGTATCATTTTGTGGATTTTTTTATATGGTTTTTCATGAAAAATGGTTTATCTTTTTTTACGAACGGTTCAGGTATATTTCCAATACTTATCTGAAAGTTAGCCAGTACGGCGAACATTTTCACAAGAAACTATGTTTTGCTATCTCAACCCAGTTTTGAGTTATACCAAAATTTGGGGGTGGCCGTATCATTATGTGGAGCACTGTATTAGTATGGCTGCAATACTATTTTTGGAAGGTCTTCCCGCTTGCAATACTATTAAGGAGTGTAATACTAATTTTCGGAGGTTATTCGAGGGGCAATACTAATAGGGAGTGCAAGTCTAATAGGGAGGCCATACTAATAGAAGAAATACGGTAAATACTTTAAAAAGGTAGTTTTACCTGTTCAAAAAATTTGGGGTACAATACAATCGACATTCGATTTATTGCTACTGTTGTAGTCAATCCATATTGTACAAAAGCCATGTTGAATTGGATGACAAATTGGAATTGGCTCATAAATGATGGAACAGATTGTTCTTGGAAATATTTGTGAAGGGTACATTCAGCACAGGTCGCAGTTGGCATTTTAACAGAAAACATTGCATTTACGAACGTGATGGTGTTGATGATGAATTCAAAAATATAGAACTGATAGAAAGAAGATTTTACATTTTTCCAGTGGAGTATAATTATCACTACAGTAACCGCATATAATGTCAAAGACGGAACTGCATAGATCAAAGAGATAGTGACACAATTCAGACTCATAACAAAATGAGAAATGAGACAGAACCACCGACAGCGTCCTCATTGAATGATACTTGAGAATTCTCGGGAGATATGACGAACTGCTTGTTTTGCACACACAAAAATAAGGTTGCTCCTAGAGAATCCCATTTACGTCTTTTAGAGATAAATATTACAATTTCCCATAAAAATAAAACATGTCGGCTGACATCTCTCTGTCCTAACCTTCTATTGCCAAGAACATTTCAGATTAACAGTTTCCGTCAAAATAAATATGAAAATGAACGTCCCAAATTGTATAACTAAAAGCTTTCAGAACTACAGAATGAGGGAATCTATGCGTTAAAATGGAATGAAGTCACTTTATTGAGTTTGAACAGGTTTGAAATGTGCACATGTGTTCTTTTTCATTAATTTCGAACATTGTGCACACGTTCCACAGAGTTCGTGATTTTGCCCACTTTTTGAAACATCTGGAATTCACGTTCGTGTATTTTTGAAATTTGCAGAACCACGTCAAATATCCCGACATTGGTTTTTCCAACTCAGATCATAACTACTAAAACTATATCAGAAATTGCTCAAAAGTCTTAAATTGGTTGTGGAGTGGAGGCGAACCAAATCGTTCATGCGGTTGGTTAAATTTTTGGTGTTGTAGTAATGTTGCAAAATGTATTTGAATACAGTTATGAAGCCATTTTTCTACACTTCTTAATTTTCCGACACTACTTAGCCCCATTCAAAACAATTATCAATTTATGATATCTCCCAAGTAGTATTGTTTTGATGTCAAATTTAGTTTTCGTGTCATTTTACCAATCGAACGTCTGTTCTAACATCCAAGTAATCAGCGTTAAATTTCCAAAATGTATTATTCCATCTTCCATCTTGAAAGTAACTGGCAATCACATAACTCAAAACACTGAAAATTGTTTAAAAATAGTGGATTTTATTCAAATAACTTTTTCAGCCATTTCTGACAATTTATTTTCAAAAATCGATAAAAATCCTTTTTAATGTTCTTCGAAAAGATAAATTACTCAAGTCAATCTAGAAACCATGAAAGCGTTTTGAAACAGTAAACAATCCCTTGCTCGCATACGCTTTTAATGGTCACATGATGAAAGTTGGCTAGACAAAGCATTTTTAATTGTAATGTGCACTAATCAACTTCACGCGTCACAATTATTGCTGATTAGTCAACTGTCTGCACTTTGAATGAATATAATAAAATGTTAGTTAGAGAATACTCACTGATAATCTCAAATTCTGTTAAAAGACAATAAGACATGAAAATTTAGGGACAGTTATGATCACCAGTTTGTTTTTTAGTCTTTCGATACAATACACTATATAGAAAATTTTATTTAGTGAGAAACTTCTTCTTAATATTTTGAAACATTGCAAAAAAAGTTGAGAACAGTTTCAAATGTTTTTGGAAGTTGAGAACCCAATCGCTAGTTTGTAATTGATTGAACTTGAACAAGTTGTACTTTTTTGTGGATTCCAAAAATAGATTTCACTTCCTTTCTGATCTGAATATTTTAAAAATTAAATTTGGAAATTGACAAGGAAATTGTCTCTGAAAAGGGCCAGGCCGAAAAAGTAAGGAATAAATGCTATTCCTGTCTCTGTTAGAAATAAAACTCACTGCATTACTGAAAAATAGTAACAACCAAGGTTGAACTAGAGATAATCCATCACTGACAAAGGGCATGATTGTTGACAGTATAGGGTAAATTGATGTTCTGAATTTTAAAAGAATAACTGTAACAATTGCTCCAATAAGTTGAAATAATGTTGTAATAGACATAATAATCAAGAAATTAGATTCCGCTTTCTTCCTTTGAATATTCAAACTTCTCAAAAATATGACACTGGCTGCATTGAATAAAATTGAAAGAACTGTAAGTATACACAAAGATGGAATAAGAATGTTGTAGATATCATTGAATGGCTGCAAAATGGCTTTAAACTTCGACAAAATAGTTAACCTACAAGATTGGGAGTTACCAAAACATAAATATCACGAGTGGAGTATCTTATTTCAGACTCCATTATAACTACTTTGTAAGTGGAAAGAAATGGTAGAAAATAAATGAGTACAACAAAAAGCCATGTGAACTTTTTCCAAATCTAAATTTTTACATGAATATGTGTGTTTGTTTGTTGGTTTGTTTACCGGTTCAAACACTTTGTGATTTATTAAAACAGTTAGACGATTCAAAGAAACCATAGTTGTTAGAGAATATTGAACGTAAGCCATATGAAATGACATTGCAGAAATAAATGACAATGGAGCGAAATCGCCTAAATATGTTTATAGATTTATTTAATTTTTTTTGTTGTTTAATACGTCGAATTTTAAACAATCATTTTTTAATGTATACCTTGATATTGATTACACCTCTCCATTATATTATTTGTTTGTTTTCCTAAATATTTTCAAAAGAAATATATTTTCCATTTAAATTTCTTCCAACTTTCCTAAATTCTTTGAAAATGCCACGGGAAAATTTTGATAACATCACGAGTTGATTTTTATCGAGTTTTTTGTGAGCAAATTAGTTTTGCAAGAATGCAAAAACTTTTTAGATAGCGAATTAAATAACCAATGGAACACTGCAGAACTCTCAAAAAGTTAATAAAACGTATAATTTGCTAGACAAGAAGGAAGTTAGATTATCATTTGTGACTAATGGAGATTTGCACGATTGTTTTAATCATCAGTTTGATATAATTTAAACGTAAAGAATTTTATTGTTATCCAAATTTCAGATTTTTTTTTGGAAAAATTATCTGTTACAAAATAATCACAAACGAGCCAAACCCAGTCTCATAAAAAATGGTGCCAACAAGCAATCATAACAGGTAATACTGCCAAGTCTCAATATTACAAATGCGATGATAAATGTGAAGGTGTTCATTAGAGCATCAAATATGTAGATTCCAAAAAATGAAGAATCAAAAATTTTTCTGTGGGTTATTATAACAAAAGAAGTTAATAGATAAAGTGCAATAGATGGTAAACCATAAATAGTGGAAGATATGACAAGAATCAGATCAGTATTCATTTTAGCTTTGTTCTTAAAAATGAATGAGTCCAAACTTTAGGCTTCTGGAAATTTAAGATTTTCGATAAAAACCTGGGAAATTGAACAATGGCTCTAGAAAAGAATATTCGGAATGTCAAAAAAAAGTTAATGGGAAATGTAAAACTGCAAAGCTATTGTTTCGGTGGTTGAAAGATTTAATCGAGTATTACAATGAGTGTTTCAAATACTTTTTTCTCAATATGCGTATTGAATTACAAGTTTTTTAAAAATAAACATGATTGAATATGTCAGTAATTCGTGCACAAGGAGACTTTAAAAAAGTTTCCTCTTTCGAATAATCAAAACTTACGCGCTTCAACGGGTTACAAGATTTTATTATTTTATTTAAATTTACGCATCGCCGCTCAGTCTCGCTGTTCAACAAATTGAACGACATCAAGGACCAGTCTATTTATTCGCGTAACTTTTAACATTTATTACTTACCGTATATTCTCTATTAGTGCTGCATCTCCAGTAGTACTGCAGTCTCTAATAGTGCTGCATTCAAAAAAGGTCCGAAAAATAGTGCTGCAGTCTCTATTATGGGGTTATTCAAGTAGTGTCGGAAAATTAAAAAGTGTAGAAAAATTACGTCACAACCTTATTCAAGTAGATAAAAACATGTATTTAAATACATTTGTGACGTCACAAATGTATTTAAATACATTTTGCTACATTACTTGAATAACCCCATTAGTGCTGCACCCCATTTTCTATTGAAAGAGTAACTTGACAGTTTCGCTATTTTTTGGTATTTTTTTGTATATTTTTGATGATTTTTTGATAATTTACGAAAGTAATTGAATTATTGGGTCTGTTTGTTACAAAAGTTCGCAATTTTTATGAATTTCTGCTTAAAAAATGAGCTTTTGTGACTAAAAACTAGTGATCTATAATTGAAAAAAGCCGTTCGAAAATTAATGCTGCAGTCTCCTGTATTACTGCAGTTTCTAATAGTGCTGCATTAAAAAAGAACCTGGAAATTAGTGCTGCATGCAGCACTAATAGAGAATATACGGTATATGGGTGCTTCATGTGTTTACTAACCCGAAAGAATTGTGTTTTTTTTTGAAAATTAAAGTTTCACATTCAACAAAACCTCATTTCTTAAAAAAAGTTCCCAAACCATCATAGCAAATCACACTTCCGAGTTGAATGGATGCATTTACTTTATGAAAAATTCTATAAGAACATCGAATATAAAAATTTAAAATTTGTATGCTTTATTATGAGAAAAAAACATTAAAACTAACAATGGTGTGGGAGGTACACTGAACAATATGGAAACACTACACTTTTCGTAGAAGCTTTATTTTTAAGTGTCGTTCACAACAATTATGAAAATAACTGTATCTCAGTTCAAAATTACTTCATCAGAAACAATTCGTCTCTAATTCTGAAAGTTGTCGCAAAACAAATTATAAAATCGATGAGCTTATCATCCGTTAAAGTATTCCTGTTGTTACATTTTAGGGAGATGAGTTCAAAATTTCTCAAAGCTAGTCAGCATGTTTTATTTTTGTTTGACCTCTGAAGAACGGGAAAAATTGTGTGATCTGATTTTGAAATCTCGAGAACATGTTGTTGTGTGTATTGGACATTCTGCTATCCGTGCGGTCTTAGGAAACTTCAAAAATATACTTAAAAGGAACTAGCTACGCTTGACGAACACAGTTGTAGCAACTGAACAGAAAAAATCGAGCCAAAAAAAATAAATATAAATTTAGTTGGTCACAGATCGGACAATCACGAATGTTCCTTGGCTTCCTTGCTGATATCCGAGAACTTGCTTTATTCTTCTTCTCATCTGAAAAAATGGATTGTTAAATTTATTTTGAACTTTTTTGGTTTTCACAACCTACCGTACTACTGAAAACCACAAGAAGCCATGGTTGTACAAGAGTGAGCCCATCACTAACAAATGGAAGAAATGAAGCAAGTGTTGCAGCTATTCTGTTAGCTGAGAAATAAACTCTTGCAACACTGAGAACACATCCAAGTAGTTGAACAGCACATGTTATTGCCATTATTGAAATAAAATTCTTCTCAACTTTTCCACGTTTTTGTGTTTTCAAATGACGCAATGAGACGAAACTTGTAACATTAACAAGTACTGAGGAGACACTTACAACTACCATAAATGGAATCAAATATATAAAAGTGTCAGGAATTGGCTGAAATAATTTCATTTATCGCAGAAACTCAACGATCAATTGTTTCAGTGAGAATGTTTTTTCAAAAGTTCCAGAAAATTGGCTGGGAATTATTTTTGCTTTTCAAATGTAAGTTTCCAATAGCCTAGGTTTCTTTTAAAACATCTAAAAAGTTAATTACCATTTCAGTTGCAAAGGAATAACTGTCAGATTCTGAATCGTAGGTAACTTTTGTTGAATATTTAAAACACCGATGTGTATCAGCAAATGGAAAGGCAAAAACCACAAACATAATGAACCAAGTGAATTTTCTCCAAATCTGAAATTTCTTCCATAAACAAAGATAAAATTATTGTTCAATATCCAACCGGTTCAAATGTTTTATAATTCCAAAGAACACTTAATCTATTGACAGAGATTAGAGCAGTTGTGCTATACTGTACATATGCCATGTGATAGCTCATTGCCGTAAAGAAATTCATTGGAAAGTTGTTATCTGAAAGCGGTTCATTTTCCCAAAAATTGAATGTTTTAGTTATAGAACTAACGTAGTAAATTTAAGCTAGTCTAGACCAAAAAAATATTTCAACGTAAGCTCTCAAAATAGTTGTTCTGTTGGTAGTACTCCCCTTATTGTTTTTATCCAGAACAGGACGTGTGATTTAATTTTATTTCTCAAGACAACTTGATTTGTGACATTTATTCAATTTTTCTTTGTATTGTTAACAAAATTGTGTATTTTTTTTACAAAAAAAAAAAAACTCACCAAAAAACATATATACAGGAACCATGAGACAGTCAAAGCATGTGATACTAGTCAAACGTAACATGAACAATCCCACAAAATATGTGAACAGATTCATAAATCCATCATATACAAAAAGATTGAAAAACGAGGAGTCAAATGTTTTTCGACATCTTAGAATTGTATAAATTGTTATTCCATACAATGCAACTGATGGGATTGAATAGCAAAAAGAAAATAGAAGCGATATCCATGATGTCCACATTTTGTATCGAATATCAATGTGAGAAAGGAGAAATACTCAAATCAGTGAACTAATGGCCACACCCCTTTGAGCTTTTTTTGTAAATACAAATTTTCTGAGAGAATTTTCTCTTCAAGACGTTAGTTATAATCACAACCAGACACTTGGAATTTCAGTAATTTGGAAGAATATGAACGGAGCGAATCTTAACTACTGGGTTCCGTTCGGTGATTCGAGACAAATAGTTGGTTAGAACTGATAATAACAGGAACAAATCATATCACGCTTGAGAAAAGTTCTTGTAGACGACTGAAACTCTTTTTGTCGACCAAACTGAAATGAAAAACAAGTAAATCATGGATGACGGCATGTGCAAATTGTATTTTGGAGTTTTCTAATACCGGACGAAAATAATGAGAATATTTTCAAAGAGAATCTATTTACAAATGTTAAGAATTTTTTGCTACGAGGTTCATAGGAGGCAAATTTATGCAAAATGAGTTCAGCATTTGTTATTAAAATTGTTAATGGAAAACTTGTGTAGATATCTATTTCAAAAAGTTTCAGCCTAAACAAATAAGGATAAACAAATCTTCAAAAATTCAAAAACAAGTACAGTATTGGCCGGCGCTGTAGGCTGACAAAATTGAGGGAACGCAAGATATGGAGTTTAAGAATTTCTTTAAACTTTCGAAAATTATTTTCTATTTTCAACAATTTTTCAGTAAATTAAAACTGTCTGAAGTCCGCTATAAAATGCAGTGTTTTTTGGGACTTGTTTAATATTGTTTCTGTACAAACTGAAAACTGTTTGATTAAAATCTGCCACTGCTTAAAAAATCGATGTTCCTGTAGACTGTCGCACCTTGAGGTTATTGTATTGTGCTACAGTTGCAAGTTTTTTTGTGTTCCAATCGAGTTTAGTTCGTGTTTCGCATATTGCGGTCAGCAAAAACCGCTCTGCGCGTTGCGGTGAGGACACGACAATAAGTGCAGTTTTTGTACGAACCATCAAGTGGGACCATGATCGCGCTCCTTTTTTCACAGTATAATTTTAAGAAGAAGACTGGCAACAGAAAAAAAAATCTTCAAAAACCCAAAGTATACGTTCGTTGGCGAAGTAATTTCAATATAAATCAAAGATACATAACACGATAATTGTACAATACAAGATCACAGAGATTAAAAGCAAAAACGTGATCAGTCCAACAACAAATGACACAGAATGAGAGAGTGAATTCAAGAGCCTCAAAAACATTATATTTGAATGGAAAATCATAGGACTCCGAAGGTCCTCCGGGATGCATAACCAGCTCGTTAACGAATGGACATGACTCAGCGGGCTGCTGATCGGATTGGTACAACAGATGTTACAAGAGGCGTTTTTTGGTTTCGACGCACGGTTTCAGTGATCTTTTTTCTCATCTGAAATGAAATACGTCATAGACATCAAAAATAGATTTTCCGGAATCACTTACGACATTACTGAAGGTGACGAGTAACCATGGTTGGACTAGACTTAGCCCGTCACTGATAAACGGAATGAAATTTGCGAGCGTCACTGCCATTGAAGTGTTCATGTTGTAGTATCGGATCACACTCAAAGCAGTTCCACATGCTTGGACCAGACATGTAATAAAAGCAATTCGAATGAAATTGTATTCAACTTCTTGTCGAACTTGAACGTTCATTTGGTTGACTATTGCTATGCTAGTGACATTCACGAAGACGGACACGCAAGTAGTTGTAATCATGAATGGAATCAAGTAATCGAAGACTTTATCAATTGGCTGAAATATTTAGTAAAGTTAGATTCAACTCATCACAGAACATAAAACGTTATTTTAATAAAAAAAAAACAAACAAACCATAGCTGTAGTAAATGCATAACTGTCCGTTTCATCCACATATTCGACTCTCATTGGGTAATCCCAAACTACACGTGAGCTCATAAATGGTAGAATATAAGCTAAAACTATCAAAATCCAAGATAATTTTTTCCAAATCTGCAAAATTATCTCTCATAAAATAGTCTTATGATTTGATTTTAAATTCTCACAGGCTCAAAAAAAAGGTAGTTACAGATAATAGAAAATCGGTTTAAAGCTATCAAAGCAGTAATAGCATATTGTACGTAAGCCATGTGAAAGTTCATTGTCATGATAAACTCAAGGATATAAAAGTTATCTGAAATCAATTGGTATTTTTGAAAGACTATTGTCAGTTTTTCAAAGATTTTCAAGTGACCAGCGGGACACTTTATTTCATCGTTTCAAGGCTTCATAGTGCAAAATTTGGAGTTCCCAGTTTTTTTAAGACAATATTGGAGCTCAATATTAAATTTGGCTAAAATATTTCGGGGTGTAAAAACTAATTTATATGGTGCACGAAATGATTTCACTATGAACAGTTTTGTGTCAAATGAATTTGAAACTTTCAAAATGCGGAGTAAACTTGCCTATGTTCCGATATATTGGAGCCAATATGCATTCGTGACACGTGAGGGTGGGAAATCTCGCTTTGATGTAGTTTATGAAAAAAGTGAGAAGGTTCATGAATCCATCAAGCATGTAAAGTTGGAAAAACGAGGAATCAAACTCTTTCCAGTGTCGAACAATTATATAGAACGTCATAATGTACAGAATTAAAGAAGGGATTCCATAAGAGAGGTAGACGATGAAGATTATCCAAGGCCAGAGAATCATTTTGATTGATCTAAAATAAAAACAAACATCCGAACTTGTTGGAATAAAAAAAATATCTTGAAGGTTTACTTTATTAACACGTTTGTTCTCAAACCATCAATTAATCTCAAAGATTTCTAGAAAGTAAAACTCTGAAAATATTCCATTTTTTACACAGTCTTTGAACTATTACAAAAATGCTAGCATTTAGTAATGTATTAAAGTTAGGATTAGAAAAAATAAAGAGAGAAAAGCCGCATGAAAGAAGAATTGTCAGGAAAAATTCTAATTAGTATACCGAACTAGTACATTCGGTGTGCTTTCTTAATTAAATATCTCTTGATTGGTTTATTGTAACTGAAATGAAATGAATAAACACATCAGGAAGACTCTTAGCAGAGGTGATAATGAATTTGAATTTCTCAAAAACAAATGAAAAAAGATTTCATTAGTCAATGACTAGAGAACATATTTCAATGGAAAAACGTGATTCACTAATCGACAAGAAATTAAATATAAATTTTAAAATTCAGATTTTGCAAGCAAATAATCGTAGTCACATATTTCAATTCACAAGGGATCCCGCGTCGATGGGAGCAATTGAGATCAACTTTCAAAAATAGATTTTTTACATAGACAAATTAAAAATTAAAGAGTTCAATGGAATTTGGTATGGGGCCTATTTTGAAGGAACATAGACTACTGGAAGACTACCCCCCCCCCCCCCCTCTTCACACGGTAAAAATGACATTTTAAAAGTTTCTGATTTGAAAAATGTGTAGACTCTTTGGTACTTCGGACCCACTCAAGAAAAAAATAAATTTCAGTTCAACCCAAGTTTTTTACTAACAGATTTGATATTCAAATTGCTTAAAATGGGTTGGCTGACTTTAATATTCATGATACTATTCAAAATGCTTAATGTTTCTTTTGAGTACAAATATTAATGTGTGTGTGTTTATAGCAAAACCAAATTGTATATAAAGTTGTTCTGAATACTTTTTGAGACGGCTCGAATGTGTTTTTTTTCTGAAAAATGGTATCCTCGGGGGTTTACCGTTTTTGTATAGATACACGCTTAATTGTTAAATCGAAAACATTAAAAAAATTTTAAACTCGTATTTGAGTTTGTTCAAACACAAATTATATATTTGCAAATTGACTTTTCAATGAGAATTCTAATAGAATCAAACGATATCTGAAGGCATTTAAGTCAAATCTTTATGCCCATTTCTATATCAAATCTCAAAAATATGTGAGATCATCTGGTTACTCGCCAGTGCCCACCATGGCGAGTAACCCGCCACTTTTTCCTGGCTTAAATGACTAAAATATTAGAAGGCACTGGAGTAGATTTTATCAGATTAAGCAAATTATCTCTTATTGGTTTGTTCAACCATTAAATGAGCCAAGGATGGCAAAGTGTGAGGCAATCACCGACCAATGGTATCGTTGAAACAATTATAGAAAATAATGGGGACGTCGTCGATGCTGGCACTTATAAGTGCCAGCATTATCTGAATCAACTATTTTCGAAATCTTACAACAGGTCACATACAGTTAACATTGTCCCTAGAAGTTGCACGGCACAAGTGATTACAATCAATTTGAGGAAATGAGTCTCTGAAAATATCAAGTGTCGGAATGTTGTAATTTGAGATGGGTGAGACTTACCCACAAGTTTTTGTCGTTGCTGACTCACACGACGGACCAGAATCATACTGGCAAGATTTAGAAATAGAGAAAGAACAATTGATACGACCATGAAGGGCAGAAGTACTTTAGATATATACTTTTGTTCCTAAAATTTGGATGAAGAGAGAATCACGTTTCGGTTTGAATTATTTGTACTATTATTTTGAAACAGGCATAATGTTTTTAAATTTCAATTGTATGTTCATTATTTTACGTATTTTAACACTCAATAATATTAAAAATGCCATGAAAATGCCATAAAGTATTCTTCATACGAGGATCGTTTGGCCCAAGCCAATTTGAAGTCAGTGCAACATAGGCGGGTCTTGCAGATCCTTCGCACCTACCACAACATCATAACTGGAAACTTCCACTACCCAAATGTGTCATCGTCGGTGAAGAAAGCTGTAACTCCAAGATACCCCTACATGCTCAGATCTGTTGGCGAAACAAACAAAGGATTCCTCAGAGTCAACCTCGCCACCTGGAACCGCCTAGCAAAGCAAATCCCGGAAAAATTAAATCGCTCTATGTTTGCTTCCCGGTTAAATTCTTTCCCCCTTAATATTCTCATTCCCCCAACCTGATCTCTCAAACTAGTAATGGTTTATGGGATCATTTTATCATCCACCAATTCTTCCCTGTGATTAGTTGTATATGCTTTCCCCTTATATGTTTTGCCTTGAAGACGTGAATGAATGATATATATATGAATACTATGGCTACTAATTAATACTGTTTCCAACTTGCTGCTATTTTTCAATGAAAATCTTACAAGAGAGGAATGAAGCAAAAAAACGGGATTCAACTGTCTGATAAGTCCACCGAGCACCATATAACATTGTGCAGATTATATTTGGAACAGGGCCGACGATAATTAAAATCATTGCAATATAGCTTTATTTTTTTTTCAAATCTGATTTCTTCGTGGACTTCTTTTTATATTTCTATGTCTTTTTTTTGTTTAGTTTTCTTATGTTTTATGTATTTTTTATGTTTATAAGCATGGCTTACCGGCTCACAAAACGGAAAGTTTTGAATTACAGTAAGTCTGTTTGAATTAAGTTATCAGTGTAGAGCCACATTGCACATATGCCATATGGCACTGAAATGCATAGAAAAATGAAGAGTATATGTATTTATCTGAATCGTTCATAGTCATTGTGTAAGTAAAACAGGGATTTTGAACCCAAATTTCGAAAAATTGGAGCCAGTGGGCAAGTATTGCATGTATTGTTTGCAAAGCGGAGAACATAAAATGTATTGAGAAGTGTCATTAAGTTGTGAAAGAACAGACGACTTAAAGTGTTCCTCATTGATTTTTTGGCAATCTGAATTTGAATAAAGGTTTTTAGTCGAATCGACTTCAAAGCTAAATCAGCAATGGTATTTAGTTCACATTAAACCATATAAATTTTAGTCGGGTAGTTGAATAATTTTTATTTTTCAATGTAAAGCCAAAATCTGAAAAACTCTGATTCTGCAAAATATGTCATAGTCTTCAAAACTTATTCAAGAATAATATTTTCCTCATTGAATTCTCGGTTTATGTATGTTTCTCAGTGAACGAACTTTATTTTTTCTACAAAACTGAATGATCGATGACTAGATTCATGTCCAAGATTGAGAGCGAATTTAAACGACTTCTTGCGCACGGGGTCCGTCCGATAAATTGAATTGCCGCCTCCTCGTTTTACGCGAAGGAAACGAAAAAACGTCACTTTGCCACGTCAAAAATCACTGAAATTGTTTTTACTTTAAATTGTTTCCCAAAGTGCTAGATGATATCATTTAAACGGCTATGCATTGCCCATTCACAAATGTCTAAAGCTTTATAAAATAAAATAGAAAAACCTTAATAAATAACTGCGGTTTTTGGGAAACTCATAGCAGGGCCGAAAAGCATACAAAAATTTGGCCTTTTTCATTTAGCCAAGTAAGAAACATTTAAAAATTGAAAAGGTTTACGGGAAATGATGATTTATTTGAGCCCAGACAACTATTCCTAAAGCGGGGTCGCATTCTTTTTTCTTTTTTTCGCATTCAAAAAATGGGTGTTTGTGTGAAAAGTTGGAATGAATGATCACCTCGTTTGTTGCCGCTTTCAAGTTTCTGAACTAGTCTCTTTTTGCCGATTTGACTAAGGACCTTTTTTCCGGAACAAAGTACGCAACTAGTCTCGGTGGCTCCCCTAGGATTCAAGATCTACGGTAGCGTTTTCTTTCATGTTCACTCAAGACAATCTTGAGGATTTCTTGCAAATATCCTCCAAACTCACGAGTTTCTTTGCAAAACTTTTTTTGAGTTCATCTTGTAAGTGACACCATGCGGACACCAATCGTTTTTATTCTGTCAAGTCCCTCTAATCTTTGTGTTAGTATATACGGAAGTTCACATTTTTCTTCCTTCATGTCAAACTCATTCACAATTAGATTATACATTTTTATGATGTCTGTCCCTTTTCACTATTCACAAATGTAATTTGCACAAGTACGGCGTCCCAAAAATTCATTTTTTCAATTCAATTTTTGATTATGACATGACATATGAAACAGAATATAAAGACATGTTCGAAGAACAAGTTTGCGGAGGAAATTGAATAAGTTAAGGTAGGAAAAAATCCATTGAAACAGAGTTCAAAAGTCCCTATAAAAGCGGAGCGAACATTTGCATTTCAAAAACTAAATTGTTGAACAACTAACAAACAAATGGTAATTATACATCTGTAAGGAAACTCAAAATTCTGGGCCCTTTTCTTGTTTCATATGTAGAAATTGAAAAACGAAAAAAAAAAGTCTTTCTACCATGGGTGAGTTATTTTGATAATTCAATCACTTCTTGGTTACTTTAATCAATTTTCAGTACAAGTTTTTCAAAAGCTCATTTTCAATTTCCATAAAAACTTCCTTGTTTTTAGATACACATCTATACATTTTTCATTCTTTCAACTTGTGCTAACTTTAAAAACTAAAGACTAAATATAATATATCAATCCGTCTACCCCCATAATGTAAGTTCCCTTTCTTATTTTCCCTCACTAGTTGTTCTTCGTGAGTCAGTTTTGTCGTTTAAACAGCAACAATTGTGTGGTGGTGTCACCACCGTCGTGTTGCTCCTTTAAAGCTTCACGCCGCCGGCACAGAAGACCCGTGTGAATGAATCCCCCGGAGATTCTTAGAAGAAAGCAGAGGAGGCGCTTTGGTGTGCTCAATTGATATGTCTTGGAGGGCAACGCCTTGTTTTGCCAAGCTTTAAAAATATTCGAATTCTCGATTCGCTAGATTTCACTTTCTCATCTTTTTCATAATTTACTTTTCTTTTGTTTTCTTTTTATAAAATTTTGAAACGACTATAGCTTCTGAACTGACCACAGAGTTTTCAAAGAAAGGAACTCCCCTAGAAATTTCTTGGTCACAGGAATTTTTGGTTACCAAGAGTTCAGAAAATCGAACAACTTTTTCTGGCTTGTTTGAGATCTTTCTAAGTTTGAGAGCAATTTCAAGCACTGAACACCCCCATCACAACATTCTTCTGGCACCCATCAATTCTCATTGTTTTATCACTTTATCACCACCTAACTCTTCCTCATGTCACCTGTGAGATAACGAACACTCGTGACCCTGAGAGATTTGATACGTCTTGAATCAAATGTTTCGGGATCAAAGAAACAAATCAAGTTCAAACATTTATAGAACTCACATTTCTGGTATAAAAACTAATTATCGTAAAATAATCACTTACTATATATAAAGCGCTTATTCCGTGTCCATAGTTTGTAGTCTATGTAGACTTTGCAGTCTGTGAAGTTTTCGCTTCTGGAGGGATAGTAATTTTGTGGTTAGTGAAGAAGGATGTAGCCGGGGTACTGTAGTGGTACAGTAGTGGTACGGTAGGAGTACTGTAAGATAACGGTAGTTTCAAAAAATTCGTTTTCTGTCCCCAAAAGTCGGGGGCCGCGCCGGAGGTGCCGTCCACGGCTGGTTTTACAATAAAAAGAGAATAGGCGCTGAGCACCCAAGGAAACCACTTGGGCGTTGGCGACGTCCGCGCAGAGCCAATCGTTGTTTTTTCTCATCAGATCACGTTTCTCATTTCCTATTTGTGTGACACCTAGTCGACAAGAAGATTGTTTAAAAGATGCCAAGCACAAACCAAACAATTGTTTTTTTCAGGTTATTTTTATACATGGTTCAAAGATCATAGTGTTAACAATACATTGAATACTGGTTAGCTTCTTAAAGTATTTTCCACTTTCATGAATTTCAGAAAATTGTTTCGAAAAGATAATAATGAAGCCCTCACTTTCAGAATTGATCCAAAACTATTTTGAATGCAATATTGAAACACTTGCAAATGAAGCTAATAACAATGTTTTGCTCGCAAAGCTCAGTGGCTTAATTGCGAGTCTAAACTTCAAACTACAAGACCAAGTATTTCTCTTCTTTTTTCTAAAATAACCTTATGTTCTTATGTAACTTCCATTCTCCTCATCCACATGTCCATCATCTTGTCCGTTCAATCATGTCATTTTGCTCATAAACCACAAAAATATATATCATCTGCTATTTCTGTTCAAGATATCTCTTTTGTCTATCCCAAAGTTGTCTACTTTTTGGTGCTTCTTCCCCTTTTCATTTTTTCAATTTGTTTAAATTTTTTCTTAGTTCTGGCGTGAAGCAGAAGGAAGAACCATAAAACGTGATGTATGCCCTCTTGGTTTTTTTCTTAACTCTTATATTTTATTCTCACTGCTCACCCAGTTTGTCGAAGCAGGTATTCTTAATTTTTCCTACTTGCTTGTTTCGTCTGGTTTTCCATTTTCCACATGGCTGAACCTTTTTTGGGAAAATATGAAAATGGAATACGAAAGAACAATGAATGAAACATTGACCTTTGGAACATTAATTCGACGATGCAAGCGGGAAATAATTCATTTTGAAAAGGGAAGTAGAATGGATTTTTAATAGCAATTTCATGTTTCACAGGTTGAAATGTTTCTACTATTCAAAAAAAAAACAATGATTTAAAGCTCACATTGAACGATTGTATTATGTAAATACTAAATAATTTCCGTAAAACGTGAAGATGTATTTTCCTCAAAAACAAAATTAGGAGATTTCGGTACGCGCGTTTGGTATCAACACCCAAAGGTGATTCGCCTCTGTTTGAAGTTCAGAGAATTTTATTGTTGGACCCCAAACCACCTGTGCCCACATATCTTATGTTGACTGTATCTCCTAAATGGGCCAGTCACATATTAGCCAACAAAAAAACTTCTACAACCATATTAACAAGAATCTCTAGTGTCGTACTTCACCGATTACTGTGGACAAGTGGCAGTTTTTAGGGGTGCCAATATATCGCTCCAACTTTGAACAACATTTGCGGAATCATGCTAATATAATTTCCATCTTCAAAGTTACGATTGGATTGTTGGTGAAGCTGCTGTGAAAGAGGTAGGTCGGCCTGCTGTGAACTATTGCCACCTTTAGAGGTCGTACCATAATCGCAAATGGATAGATTTTTCCTTTAGAAAAATGGTTTCTAACGTGCGAGTGAGTTCACAAATCAAATGGTCTAAAACACAAGAAGTCAAAGTTCCGTTATTTCCAGTGAAATTCAACTCAAAACGTCTCTAATTACTTGAGACACTCACACTACACTTAAGCTACTCATGATATACCTTCTCTTGCCCATGTGAAAACATAGAACACACATTCCTTTCTCACCTGTTAACCTACTGAGACCTTCTTCTTCTTCTCACCCAAAACTCTCCGCCTCTCTCTCTCCCAAATATCTGTTTGAGTCCTGCCTTCTTCATCGGCCACATTCCTGGCTCATGCGGGCTCGCACATTCTTCTCTCTTCTTGTTTCATGACCTTGATGATCTTCGGATTCATCCACAATCTTATTCTTCTCTTTTTGTTGTTGTTTCACTTGAACTCAATTTGTTTTATTTTGACAGATTGTGATGGGAAATAGCGAGTCGAGCTCCGATTTGTCAAACAACAATGTCTCAAAGTCATCAAAAAGGACAGTTTCTCAAAGTCCAACCGCAACAAGAAGTGCAAGTGTTAGAAGACCTCCAAAAAGTATTCCTGTAGAAGGAGGTGGAATTCGACGATCAAGGACAACACGACATAAAGATCGAAGTAATTTACGAAGAGCCGTATGTCCAGTTACCGGATTGACTCTTCATCAAAAAGCGCTTTTGGCAAGAAAATGGAATAGAATGGACAGAGGTAGGAGCAGATTAGAAATATACAATTTGCACATTGGTTTTCAATTAAAAATTGTTTGTGGGTTACGGTAAGAAATGCAAAACTCTTGGGAAGTTTGTTTAGTCTTATTCTTTGGAAACATATTTGGAAGTTCTGAGAACTGTTACGTCCGCTCGAGCATTTTCAACTTTCTTATTTCAAATCTTAGTATTCTGAGAAGACTTTTGATTATTCCGGGAATTCCGTTCGTTTCCCATGAGATAAACTTCCTGAATCGGCGTTTTGTGACGTCAATTGTGGTAGTGGCACTCTATAAAAAAAAAGAGTGGACCCTTCTCCAAAACTGGCGCCCGGCTTTGGAAAAGAAAAAAGGATATGGTAATTGAATTCGTTTTTTTTCTTTTTTCGTGCTTCCGCCGCGAACTTCTGTGACTTGGAAACATTTGTCTCCTCTGAAATACTCTCAAGGGACACCACTTACTTGCGTCACCCTCTTAGAGTTCAAACGGGTACAAGTACAAAGCATAATAAATTTGGAATTTTTTCTTTCAGGTACCGTATACGAAATGGGAAGACGAATGTTCGAACACGTGTTCACCGAAAATCCACAGTATTTGGCTTTTATTGATTTGAAGAATGAGGTCAATTGGTGGAATCACATCAACTTCAAGATTCATGTTCAGGTAACGTCAAAATACAACTAAACTGTCCTCAACGGTTGACTCATAAACCGTTTATTTGAAATTTGAAGTTAAAATTTTTTTAAAAATTCATAGGCGGACAAGTTTTTCGGAATGATCCTTTTTTTTCAAATAAAAATACGCTAACGTTGATAATTATGAAATTCGACAATGACATATTTTGTTTCTAATGTTAAAATTTCAGCGTTTTGTGACAGTTCTTATTGAAACAATGCGACGACTCAAAGAACCTTCAACTTCAATTGATATTCTCCGAGATTTTGGTGCGATCTACGCGAAGTGGGTGATTTTTCTTCCTTTTCTCATTTTTCGTTTTTCTTTCTTACCAATTTCAATTCCATTTCCCACCGGAGCTCTCTTGTTGTCTACTATCCTCTTTCAATGGGCATAAATCTCGAATGATTTACGATTTCGAGACCGAAAACTTTCTGAAAACCAATTTCTTGGAAATTGTTTTCTTTTTTTGTTCATCTTTTCATTTTTCACTTTTAGATATCCAAAACGAGTGTCTGCACTTTATTTCGAACGACTCGCAAATAGTATGAATGAAGCAGCGGGGCAGTTACAGGAAAGTGATCATTTAGATGTTGAGGTATAGATTAATTTGTATATTCTATACATTATATAGTGAATGAAATTTTAGAAAACTCAAAGTCGGATGGAAGATGCTGTGACAGATTCATCAAGTACTGATAATACCTCAAATATGTGTAATTCATGTACATCCCTTTCATCTGGACAGAGATATCCAAAACCATTGACAACAAGAAATTCTGAAACACAAATGCAGACTCTGAAAGAGGAGTCATCATTTTGTTCTTCTTGTGTTAGTAGTCGACGTTGTTCACGTAAGATTCACTTTTCTCACTAAATTGTAATTTCAAAAAACGTTTGCAGACGAAGTTGATGGTGTTAAATCAGTGTGCCCAATAACTTCAGAAGCCTGGCTTGTACTGTCTGCTTATATTGCAAATCAAATCAAATTTGGCTATGAACTCGAAAAACTTCTCATCAATGAAATGAGCAAACTTGGAATTGATACATTGCCGTGTCAAATGGGAGATTCTGCTGAAACTGAATCAGATGGTCAAGAATCAAATAATCATTCTCATAATCATCATCATCGTTCGACGACGTCTTCCAGTCGATTTACAGAGCAACAATCCCAATTTGTTTAGTATTTGTTGGAAGAGTTCTTTTGAATTTGAAATCTCACCGAAATTCGTTCATATCAATTGTAAATAGCAAATACAGTTATTCAATCGTTAAATTTTGATTTCATTTATTTTATTTAAAATTCTATATATTACACCAATCAAGGATAATACCAACGGTACCCGATAATTATGACTCAGGTTTACAAGTTTGTACCAAAGGTAACAATAATTTAAAATCTCAATACAATCCACATCCCTTCAGTTTGGTAGATAGTATCGTATCTAGAACCGCATCGAGTACGTACTGCACCTGTTGTGTGTCTGTAGCACAAGTGTGATGACAATAAATGTTCTTCTCTTTGTTCTCTGCCATACTTCTATACTTTTTTTCAACGAACGCTACAGCTGCATTGAGATCTTGGCTCGGTCCTGCAAAAAAAAAGAGAATGCACAAAAAGAAATGCCGTCCGCAGGATTCGAACCTGCGCCCTCCGGAGAGGACTGCGACCTGAACGCAGCGCCTTAGACCACTCGGCCAGAACGGCGGACAGGTGTACGGGGTTCAAGTGCCTCCACATTCGCCTTCAAAAATTGCACTTACCACTAAATGACTCAAATGCAATACCAAGACTTCGTTTTTTGGTAACAATTTTTTCCTCGAATAAATCAATTTTGTTCAGGAATAATATAACTGAAGTGTTTACAAAATATTTATTGTTGATTACTTGCTTAAATAACTGTATTGATTCGTGCATTCGATTCTGAAAAACAGAAATTACTATTGAATTATTTGTTTTTGAAAATATCAAAACTTACAGTAGTATTGTCTTCTAATAAAACTTGATCATACTCTGACAACGAAGCAACATATATCATAGCTTTTGCATCATCAAAACAGTGAATCCATTTCTTCCTTTGCGATCGCTGTCCGCCCACATCAAATACTCGAAAAAATTTGCCCTTTATTGTGAAATTAACTTCTATAACACCCATTGTTGGAACCCGTGTATGCAGAATATCATTTTCAGTTGGTACGTAATTGGGAGTGTGAACCCTTGCAATTGCATCAAAGAAACTGAAAATTAAATCTTATTTACCTACTCGCAATTTTTAATGTAATTCAATTATAAAATCCACTACCCGCAAATGCATTAAAAAAACGTTTAAAAAAACATCAGATTGAAACCTTGTTCGATTATATCCGCTCAGAAGAGCAAGCCACTACGGCTCCAAAATTCATCGGCTCCGTGCGGTCATCAAGTTCCGAAGAACTGTTTCACGCTCGCGGCTCGCCCGTCTCCCACTCATCGCGGATGGCATCTCTACCAATTTGATGGGAATTACGAGATACATACTGCAGAAATGATTCTGTATAGTATGGTCTCGATGTACGCAGAGTGCTGGCGGGGCTAGTGTGTACACGACAGCCGACACCTCGCGGGTTCAGTCATTCAGCATCCTAAGTGTAGGCACAGACACGCCTCTTGATTGCAATTAGGAAATGGAATAACCTGTTTTGTTGAACTAATATTGAGCCTCTAACGCTCTATGTTTTTAAAATACTTAAAATATCGCAAAGTTCTGATATTTAAAAAAAAGTTTAACTTACTATTTTGCAGAATCATGAAGGTAAAAAAACTCTCGCTTATCGTATGCACACTGAACTCCTTTGTCCGCCCACAACTCAGTAAGTGCGCTGAATATAGTTTAGATTTATTAAAATTTTATTGTGAACTTCCATTGTTATGAAAGTTTTGTCAAATCGGAGAATTGCTATCAAAATATTTTTTGAATAAATTCACAAAATGACATAAGGTTCTTACTTGAACATTGCATCACTGAATGGTCCATACTCAGCTTTATCATTCAATGTTTCACGTATCAACTTCTCATGTGCCTATAAATAAGTACTATGTAACACAAAAATTAACATTTCTTACATTACAAACTCGGGTTGAAAAATCGAATTGAAGTTGTTTCATTCCATCTAACAATGCTCCCATTGCTTGCACAGTATTCGCACAGACAACATTTCGTTTATTTGATATTTCTTCTTGAGAGAATCCACTGTTATGGATGATTCTGTAAATCATTTTATTGGTACATTTCTTCATTTGATTGAAAGTAGAGTTCGGTTAACTTAGCTTTTGCTTTAAAGACCTTGGAAAATTCCAATATGATGAAATGCCACAAAAAAGAAATTTTGAAAAAAAATCTAATAATAATTGTAAATTTTTGAACTTCCTCTAAAATAAAAGCTGAAAGATTAATCCGTCATTTGCTCCATATTGCATTATTCCGAGCATTTTATAGCAAACACTCTTTTTCCGAACTCCATCTTTAAGAACTTACTTCATTTGTTTCAGCACGGTACTTTTTCCACTCTCTCCAGCTCCTGGAAATAGTTAATTTCAGATGTTTAAACGATAGAAAAGTCAAACATTCGAATGATGTTTGATTAGTAATCGCATTTCCATGGTGCATCAATGCTATCAATGCAATCGGCGGCAGGTGGTCAGGCAGACACACAAAACAGGGTGGCAGGCTAAACCCGCGAGGTGTCGGCTGTCGTGTACACACTAACCCCGTCAGCACTCTGCTTACATCGAGACCATACTATACAGAATCATTTCTGCAGTATGTATCTCGTAATTCCCATCAAATTGGTAGAGATGCCATCCGCGATGAGTGGGAGACGGGCGAGCCGCGAGCGTGAAACAGTTCTTCGGAACTTGATGACCGCACGGAGCCGATGAATTTTGGAGCCGTAGTGGCTTGCTCTTCTGAGCGGATATAATTGAACAAGATTTCAACCTGATGTTTTTTAAACGTTTCTTTAATGCATTTGCGGGTGTTAGTGAACTCAAGTGGGTAGATTTTAATTCCTTCTATTTTGGGTTTCGCTACAGCTGTGGTGCTTTCAACTTTTTGGTTGGGTAACTAGACCTTTCTAGAAACATGTTTTCGTGCCGATACCAGAATGAAATGAGGTTGTCACCACCTATTTGTAAGAAAAATGTTCGCCGCGTTTAATTTTCAATGAAAAATGAGCGCGATTTGAATGTACCAACAAGTATTGCAGAAAGCTGTTTTTGGTTCAGAATCTAACTTACCTAACAGCAATAATTTGATTATATTTTCATCGGTTTTTTTGGCCTTATCAAGTTCCGTGTTGATTATTTTATTCTGTTTGGCTTGAGCTACAAGTTCTCGACTTTCGCAGTTTCCCATCTGAAGTCTTCGAATAAATGACATTGAATAATATTGAAGAAATCAGACGAATTTTCACTGATCACAACAGGAAGCGAAGAATATTCAAGTTTTTGTGAGTGAGGAGAGAAAATGGAGAGCAGTGGTAACGATGACGACAAGAAATATATAATCGAGTATTACTAGACGGCAAACCACCTAATTAGCTTTTTCGTATACCTCTACAGATTTTTTTTCGCCGCATAAACAACTCGAGGCAGAGAAAGTGAATTCAGTGAATGAAAAAGTCGATTTCAAGGGTTTCGGAACAGACGGAAAAAAGGAAGAAAAATATTAAAGTGGGTTGCATTTAATGGCAGCTGGAAATAATTATAGAATACATTGAAAATGATGAAATGATGACAAGATGGAGAAAGAAAAAAGCACAACTGAAGATTTGTCGTTTTTTTTTCAAAAATTGTATGAAACCTGATATTAAGTATTTGAGAAAGTAAAACCTTCCTTTTTAACATATAAACAGCGGCAGGCTTCACAGAAATATACAGATTTTAAAATAAAAATGGATTTTAAAGGGATATACTGACTCATATTTTACTTAATACCAACCGTATTTCATTTATTAGTATTGTACCACAATGTTCAAATTTAACTTCTAATATTTCATCGTTTGTTTAATACAGATTCAAAAGCAATATTAAATTCTTGTTCACAATTATCTCACATTATATTTGTATTGCTAACTTCTCAAAGATTTAAAACTTATTTAATCAATTCACTTCCCAGAAAAATATAACAATATTTAAAAGTTGGTTATAAAATAGTGCTTATAACTTGATCTCAAAGAAACAAAGTACACAAGAATAAATTAAATAAAAGTACTGCCCGTTTTTCAACTTAGTCTGATATAAGTCTGGAAAAATACTTATTCAAGCTGATACGTCATAAAGAATGTAAGCGTTGAGTCCTTCTATACTCTCTCAACTGCAGGTGAAATTTAATTTCCCCAACTACTTTTCAATTCTCTCATGACATTAAAAATTTAGTTTTTAGAATTATATGAAGATGAGAAATTACTGGAAATTCAGGTAGTTTTTTTTCAAGAAATGTAGAGTTTTCTCAATGAAAACCAAAATTTGGCTTATATTTCAAATGTTCGGGAAACGAAATATTGTAAAGAAAAATGAAAGAAAAATTACTATTGACAAACAAAGTAAGATGATACTCAAGACAAGGTTTTTCGAAAATTATATAGTAAAAAAGTCAACGTAACCAGAGAACAAGGGGATATATTTGTGAGGGTTTAAAGGTACATAGAAAAAAAAATTCATAAAGTCTAGATATTTATTCTTTAGGCATAATTTGAAATTTAAATACGTTGTCAAACTTTTTCTACTTTCTGACAACCTTGAAACCTAGCAATTTCCTAGCAATTTCCTGGCGACGACCTGATAACTTATTTGGAAAGCTTTTATTATTTACCACGTTGTTGCAGAAAAATTCTTCACAAGTTCCAGGAAACGATGTGATACTTTTGCAAAGAAAAAGTAGTTAAATTCAATTTCCATTTTTTTCTTTGATTTAGAAATCGAGAAAAAACAACAAAGTCATGTTAAATTAATTGATTCCAATCATAAATGTTTAAATAAATAAATTTTTAAATATATCGCCTTCAGTGTAATTACTTCGAATCGCTACAAGTTATATTGTTTTTCTCAAGGGTATTGCATCACTTTAATTAAAAATATGAAAACATGGAGAAATGTGCACATTAATCCGCGAGTTTCTGCAAAGAAATACCAAAAGTCATGAACATGTTAATTTTAAAAAAGGTACATATTGCTGGCATTACAAACCTCTTTGCAAAAAATTAATAATAATTTATAAAAATTTATGAATTTAACAGTATTTTTGCATATTTTCTGTTCAGGTTAAACTAGGGAAAATATTGCATAGGTAGGTAACATGTTTTTCATTGATCGTCTTCTAATCAATAAAACTGCGCATTTATGTAATATAAGTTTTGTAATTTTCTGAAATAAAAGTTTGTAGATTTTTGGAGACATTAAAAAATTTTTTGAATGCCTCTCCAACCGGACGTTATTTTGTATTTTCATTTGAAGTCAACACTAGTTAGGGTTATCTCATTGGAAGACATGAACATGTTCGTAAATTACAATTTTTCAACGTGGCTTTTTTGTCTCGAATAAATAAATTGAATTTAAAAAAACTAGTTTAAAAACTAGAAAAATACACATGAGACACAGATCCTAGCCCAACAATTCATGTTGAAGTTACATTGAAAATGTAAAAAACAAGGTTCAAAAAAGTTCGTGGAATGTGCATAAGTTTATTGTCACTCTGGTAATACTTTCAAACAAGAAGGAGGTGTGAAAAATATGCACATATTAAAAATCAACACTAGTCAGGGTTATTGTTCTCGTCGAGAAGAAAGAAAAAAAAACTCATTGCAAAAAGCGAATTAGAGAATGCGAGCTCGATGTGAGGCTGTGTTGGAGAAACTAACTGCTACATGAGGGAATTTTTTACGTGATAACAATAACAAAAATATTAATCTTTAGATGAACTTTTGGTATGAAATATGCCATAATGCGAAAATCAAACAAAATATGAACCTTTTAATATTATTAACATAAAAAAAAGAAAAGAACAAGCATCTTTGACGGATAAGTGTGGTTGCCAGGTTACCAAGTATCAACGTTAACAATGGTTTTATATCTATTTTTTAGTTTGGAAAACAAAAATTGAAAAGTTTCAAGGTTCTCAATTAAACGTTATATATAATTGTACTTTAATCTAAAAAATATACATTCGAATTAGAAAATGTCTAATACAATTAATCCTTATTTCAAGAAGAAACGGTTTATAAGAATGACAGCAGGTGATAATTCTATCCATGCCTCATATTATTCTTTGAAGTGAAAATTAGTATTTATTAATTCACTTTCTTTTAAATGTCTTGTAATGATTGATTATTTGCCCGTAGATACTGTGTTCTTCAAGCAAATTATAAACTTGAAAAATATTAAAATTTTTAACTTTGTTTAAAATTTTGATGTATATTTTTCAGCAATTTACAGTTTTCCTTGATTAAATTATTTGAATTTGAAAACAGTTATTCATTTCGAACACTAATGTCACCCTTTGTAACATTTTATCAGTTTTCTCGTAATTTCAAAAGGTCAATTGAAAAAATAATACATGTAGTAAAAATGCGAACTCAAACTTTTTGGTGAAAAGAGAAAACTGAATAAATTCAGCAAAAAAACATCACCTGGAAGAAACTTTTATCTTGGTGTACAACATCTCTAAATTTGGGAAACCTTATAAAAACTGTCTGATTTGTAGTGTTATGTTGCACTAAAAATAACAAATGACCATAAATTGGGCATATATTGAAAGGAGACAATCTGTGTGTTCAATAAGTTCTGATTATAGCTTCCATCATGTGATCGTCAAAGTGTTTGTCTTTTAAATTTGTATTTATTTATATTCACGAACACTTTTTCAAATTTGATTCGCGACTAATTGATAATTGTTAAATCGAAAGATGATTTCATTATTCCTATTCCTGTCAATTGGCTGCACGTGTTGTTTTCTAGACACACTTAAAATCCCCAAATACTCAATTAAACGTTGACCGAGAAATGTGTGTAAACTGTGAAGGTCAAGTAGTCAAACCATTTTGAAAGAATTTCGAATGACGAAGACGATTAAAAATGTCTTTACTGAAAAGATTTTACTGAAACTGACATGTATTGCAATGTATGTGACTCAACATCAATAAATTTCCAATTTCCTTCCTAAATGTTAACCCCCATTTAACTTTTATAGACCAATAAAACCAATTATTGGTGTAAATATTTTTATCGAGGTAAAAGTCAAAAGTGTGATTTGAACAAAAAAGGTGAGAAAACACAAAAAAAAAAAAATAAAATAAAGGAAATGGGATAAGAGGTCGAATTACAGATGCCACATGAAAAGAAATAGTGGAAGAAAAACCAAAGATATATGAGATGAGAAATGAAGATTTTGAAACCGAAGCTATTTTCAAATAATCTTTTTTAATCAATGCATTATAAATGAAATATCAATATATTATGCCTGTAATTTTTTATCCTTTTAGATGTTTTTCTTACTGGAATAAAATATTATTAATTAGGCACAAAAACTTAATGATATTTAATAACTTATTGTAGACACGATTTTATCAGTATTAATGTTACTTTCATCAACTGTATATCATTAGACTCGTAGAAACAAATACATCTCACATTTTTTTTTCTGTTTGTAATTGGCTAGACAATAGACTATTATTGGAATCTTGAATAGAAAGAGCGTGCTAATTTGTGGTTAAATTTATGCGAAACGTTTTCACGGGGGTAAACAAAGAAATGCCTTGAAATTTATCCGAATGTATTTTTCATTGTTTTGGCTTTCTGAAAATCGTTATTTTTGTTTGATTTTGATATGTGGGTAGGCTGCCTTGCCTACCTACGGCCTATTTTTCGCTTTTTGGGGGTGAGCTCGTGTGTTTCAGGTTTGAAGAAAACAAATTTACGCATATATCGTTAATTAGTTCAGAAAGTCTCCTTACATGGATTTAGAATTAGATTACTTTCGATGTTGGATTTCTCTCGAATCAATTATTTACTAAATTATTCGGTAAAATATTTCAATTAAGTGATTCCAAAATAGCAGTTTTTAATTTTGTCTTTTGAATTAATTTTGCTTGCAGATTATATTTTTTGGCGATTTTGAAACACCAACAATATAAAATTTCCACTGAAATTTTCAAGGGTTGATGGATCGGCCTAATAAAATGTATATGTTTCTGCATTGTTCTAGAATCTGTCATTAATATACGGCAGAACATAGAGAGTCCTCCTCAACCTGAACAAGTCAGTATTTTTCCTCATCTTTTAATCCGTCAGTAACATCCAAATATTTTCCAAACTAATTTAATGTGTATTGTACTTCACTAAATTAACTTGCATTTCTTATCGGACACGTTCAGAAATTTAGTGTAGTTTATCAAATTAACTTGTTTCAGTCATTCACAAGGACCGTCAACACCTACAGTAATCCTCGCTCACCAAAGAACACAAGATCCTTTGCTGATAGTGTTTATTGTACCAAGTCGTAAATGGTCCTAGCTGATGACCCCTCATAAAATACTAGGACACAAATACTATTGACAGTATCTTGAACACATTTGTATTATCTCTAATTGTAAAAGAACAACGTTAAATATTCGAATACTCATCGAGTATTTCCTTTCTATTCCCTCGTATTTGTCATTGTAAATAATTTGAATAATTCCGTGATCATTCCTCAAACTCTGATTCCGTCTCAACCCTCTAAACTTCACAATAATCCATTTTCTTTAAAAGAACCTGTCATCATCATCATCTTTTCTATCCAACTAGTCCTTACTGAGGCGTGTCCATCTTGACCATTCTACCTCATTCACCTATTATCTGCCTTCTCTGTGATTCTTTCGTTTTCTCTCGTTCTCTTTTTCTTGTCTCTTACCGATTTTTCTATTTGACGAACTTCAACAATTTCTGCATCTTCTTGTACATAAATTCTTCTGTATTTTCCACGTTTTCTGAGATTTTTCTAGAATTTTTCCTCGATATTTATTGTTTTAACTATTCTTTTTCCAGGATCTACGCAAAAATGAACTTCTTAACATTATTGTTCATTGTTTTTGTTTTCGGAACAACGTCTGCTCAATTTTATGGAGGTGAACTAATATGTTGGCATACAAAATCTTATTTCTGAATGTTTCTAGGTATGCCTTATGGTGGCTATGGTGGTTACGGTGGATATGGTGGATACCCACCAATGTATGGAGGAGGATATGGATATCGTCCATACGGAAACGGAGGTTATGGATCATATGGTGGATATGGATATCGACCTAATCCAGTTGGAGGAATGCTTCGTGGAGCACTAATGGGAGCTGCAATGGGTGCAATGATGGGAAAGAAATAGATGGAATCGTATTGTTTTTATTTCCGAAAAAGTATCTCACGATTTGTACATAGAACCAAACAACGACGAATAAATGTTTCAGAATTTATATTGATTTTTGTAAAAAATTTGCTGTCCGCAGGATTTGAACCTGCGCCCTCCTGAGAGGACTGCGACCTGAACGCAGCGCCTTAAGGCTCTAATTAGACCACTCGGCCATGCAAAACAGCAACGAAAAATACCATTACACTGTTTCAGAATTTTTCAAATGTGATTCCAATGATGGGAATGATTTTTCAACTAGTTAAATTTTCTTTCAACATCGGTATTCACAGAGAGCCACATGCTTTTTCTGCCATAAACTAAATACCATTAATTTTTTTGCGCGCCGAGACCCATCTGAATAAATCCGTACGCCGTTAAGAAGGTATGCCAAATTTAGTGAAGTTACGATATAACAATAATCCAGTTTATGTAACAAATATTAATTAAAAGTATCAACTTCCTTGTGATGCATGTAGGACAGCGCACTACTCCGGAAGGAAAGTTTATTTTTTCTTCGAGAACCTTAAGACATCAAATTAAAGCGGAACTTGTTTTTCTTTTCAAGAATAGTGGTTTTTTACATTTGTACAGAAAAAACCACAAGTCAAATTAAGAAGCAAAAAAGGACGGATAGCACAACAAGTTGGCGAACACTCATTTTTGCTCTTGTTTTTAAGGAACATAGCTTAAAATGAAATTATCACATTTTTTTCTTCCACTTCGAGGCTTGCTACAGGACATTTTCAGTTTTTAAGTTTGTTTATTATACTTTTATAACGGTTCTTCGCTAGGTTGTTCAGCTGTTCGGAAGTCGTTTTTTAAATGTGAAAAATCGTTGTTCCCCTCTGAATTCTTTTGATAAAAAGATTTTCCATTTAAAGTGAAAGCTAACAAAGAATATTAAAAAGTAATGTTCTTGTGATTCAAGAGAAGTTAGGTCTGAATAAAATTTCGAGTTTTCTCTGCAACTTCTTGTTAACGGCATATGCCGACTTTCAAATAACTTGGTCCAGTTGTATTGTCATAAGTAACCCACGTGATAAAATTCACAGAATGCGTTGTTAGTAGAATTCTCGAAGATGTTATATATTCTTTCCAGAATTACTCAAAATTCTTTTGTGTTCAGAAGCCTCGTGTAATTCAAATCTCCGAACCTGTTGACTTTTTCAAGCTCTCTCATCTTTTCTCCGGTTTTTTGCTCGTCTTCCTTTTTGCCACCGACGTCCGTTCCGTGTCTCGTTTCGTTTCGACATTATGTTTTTGTGTGAGACTACTCACATGTGAGAAAACATTAGAAATGAGAAAAGTAAACTTAGAAGAAGGTGTTCCTTATATCTCAGAACCATTGGAACTCCCATTATGCAACAACTTTTTCTTGTTGAAGAGCCCTTCTTGTGTTCAAATAATCCACTTGTTATGTTCTACTTTTCATTCATTTTCTTCCAATGCTCTTATATTTCTTCTACTTTGCAATTATAACACTTCCAAAAAAGTGGAGAGAAAAGGTTTATTTAAGTGCCGTTTGGAATTAACTTTTCATAATTGATCTCGTGCTCTCTTAGAGACGTCACACTCATTTTCTAGTGGATAGGCGTCCTTATTTTTAAATTTACTTTGAAGTTTAGTCCAACTAACGACTCTTCTTCCGCTTTTAGAAACTTGAATTATTAGCACATCTCGGATGAACGAGTTTGTTCATAATTTTACTTGTGATTATATTGAAGGTATAGGGGCGTCATATGGGAATTATTTTCAAGTTTTTCGGTACGAAATTTTAAAGATTTCTGCAAAGTATTTTATTAAAGACGCTTCTCATTTTAGAGGAAATTTAAGCATGGATAATCATACTTGAAAAATCACGGTTTTAAAAGTTGAAGTTGAAAAGCTGTAATAGAAATAATGACGAAAATTCTTATATTTGGAATTTCTTATTTATTTCAAATTCATGATCACATACTTGCTCAGAATCAAACATTTGAAAAAAAGATCTTTGGTATCAAGTGGAAAACTTTTTTTCCAGAGTTTTGACTCAAAATTTGAGAGATTGAATACTCAAGTGAAATTGAGATTTTCCAGTTAGATTTTTTACCCGAAAAGTGTTATTTTCATTCAAGTTTTACCTAAAGTTGAATTTCAAGAACCCCTTTTTGATTCACAAAAATGGTCTAATTTTTAGTATTGATGATTTTCATTTAACATTGACAACTGCAAACTGAAATATTTTGAGAAAATCTAGTTTATTAAAACAAAAGTTGTTTTGAATTTTTAATAAGATATTGGGAAGATTTGGTTCTATAGCCGGTAGGCAAGTAAGTAGGTCAACTGGAATTCGGGAGTTCCGAAACCTCCGAACTCTGAGCATTTTCCCATTTCCTGTACATTAATGGTTCCTATTGCTCACCTAACTCCGATTATGTGCTCTCTTTCTATGTTGTCATGAGATGGCATTCTTCCCGTCGTCATTTGACATTGGACTCTTTTTCCTTCCGAATATCATACCAATTTTCTACCTCTCCATCATCTTCTTCATATTCGTTTTCTTTCCAATTCCTCTTCGGAATACCTTTCTTCTTACTACTGCATCGACATCCAATAAAACCAGCTGCAGAAGAAGAAAAAAAGAATACTGAAGGTTCTAGGTGTATGTATGAGTGTGCTCTTCTCGAATATTATGTGGGTATATACATATGTATGCACATATCAATATAAAAACGGATAAAATTCTTCTTATTCTCCCACTTCTTTTTTTCGTTGTTGTTCTCTTCGCACCTTTTTTACGCCCCATCTCATGCTCACTTCAAATATCAAAAAGTTCTGTGATTCCGAATCCTTCATTTCCGATATGTTTCTCCTTGCTTCATCGCTTCTGAACTTTCGACGTACTTCTTTTTGCGCGATTCGGAAGTTGGGGGAAGTGACCCCAAAATTATGTTTCATTGCTGCTATTTTGAGCTTTTGCAACAATATTTTTCTAACTCAAGTCAATTCCCCCGTTATAACTTTCATCCTGAAACAGTAGTATTCTAAATTTTACAGAGTCTTCCACTTGACTATTTTCAAGTTTTAATACCTTCTAAAAATGATTGTAGAGTGCATAGACCCATTACTTTTCAACTCAACTTATTCATGCAAAAAAGGAAAAGCCAGCGGGTTCGTGGCTGTGCATCAGAAGCAATTACGATCAGATGAGCAGCTCTCCGCTGAGCAAATCACTCGGTGTTGCGCTTTTCCGCTCCGAGATGGGCCAAGGTCTTTTCGATAGAGAGATAGAGATTTATACAAACTGGAAAAATAAAAGTAAACGTCTATTCTTACTTGACCTTCTGATATCTGGAAATTTTCCTCTTCAGATTACTGCCGCACGTTAAAAGGTTCTAAAAACTGGTGTCTAATGCACTTGTCTATCTTCTGTGCAGCAGTTAGTTTAAACGTATTGAAGCTCAACAAATATAATTGCAGTTTTTCAACACTGTTTGAAAGTTGTGGTAAAATTTATTCAGACTTCAGATTCAGATAAACAATAATTTCGGGTCTAGCAAAAACATTTTATCAAATAAAATAAAGTTTTGTTGTCTATTCACTATTTTTTCCAACATTCTACTACGAATTTTACTGTTAGTACATCTAAACACAGCGTGGGTCAATAGTAAAATCATGGGAAATTTTATTGAAAAGTCGATATTTCTTACACTTTATCAATTTTTTAAAGCTAAAATTCATCATGTTTATTTCCTTGAATCAATAATATTTCGTTTTAGAATACATAGTCGAATGGCATTTCTCACTTGATTACCCCTTCTCACGCACTTCTCACCACCTTTTTCATTTTTATTCTGCTCTTTTTCAACAGATTCTTGATCGCTCCTTACCTAGTCAGACCTCCACGTCATGGTGCTTCCGTTTTTCAAAGTTTTGAAACGTTTCACTTTTTTTAAAAATAAAATATATTTTGATTTTTTAAATGGAAAATGCGAAAGAAACGGTGTTAAGAATAATTATCCATTGGAGGGATTTGATGCGTACAGTTTTCTACTTCGCGTAGTTTTCATTTGGAAAATTTGCCAGAAGTAGAAAGTGTTTTAACCACTGTTTCAAGTGTTACGGGAACTGTCCCTAATTCAATTTTTTCCAAATCAATTTTGTTTCTTTTCCTTTTTTTTCATAAAATTTATTAAAAAAAGTTTACCATGTTGTAGAATTGAACTCATTAAATAGTTGATCAGTTTTATCCAATCTGCAGTTCCAAGCTGTAGAGTTGAAAAATAGTCTATCAAAATTGAAAAAAAAACTTTGTTATCCAATAGCATAGCTAAATTGACTGGGTTTTTACATTTAGAACTCTATAGATTTTTCTGAAAAAGGCAAGACGAACATGAATTCTGTATTGAAAATGACCCCATAACAAAAATAGTAATTGCAATAGAATAAGAAGAAAGTAACTTTTTTCGATGGAAAATCATTTGAAACTTGATTTGAGATAATACAACATGTATGTACTATAAAATCAGTAAAAGTTTCATTGAAAGCTTTTCTTCTTTTGCACCCAAAATCTGTTTTCGTCCTAATCCAGTCTTATTTATAATTCAAAAAACCATCATTTATTTTTCAAAAGAGTCAGCGCATTCTAGCATTCAAAGCGTCGAACTTAAAACCTAAAACCCTAGAACCTAGAACCTCATTAGAGAATAGGCGGAAGGCAGTTAGAAATAATAGTAATAATAGAAATTGACGCCCAATGATGACCACACCACTAAACGAAACGGAGGAAACGAGCTCGTTTCTCAGTGTTTGACGAGACGAAGCTTTTCACTTCTAGAATCAAACTTCACTTTTCACACTTTTTGATCTCTGAAACTTTAATTTTGCATTTAAACAAGTAAAGTTGGACAAACGAAACAAATTAATGATGAAACGACTCAATATGTCAAGCTCAAAGAGCAAAGAAATAGACCTCCCCTTGACAACGTCCCTTCTTCCGACTGGCGGCCTTCAACTGACTAGTACAGAGTCTACTGAAAAGTGCTGATCCTTTGAGCCGTCAACTTTTTTGTACATGAACCCTCTTTCACTTTTGGCGGCCTCTTATTTATTTTTTGTTCGTCGTTCAGAGAAGGGGGTGCCAAGTCATTTGTCATCCGTGACGTGTCCCATCTTCTTCACTTCGTCCTTTCCTACTGGGACATCTCCATTCTTTTGTTTCACCGGCAATGAATTCCGAACACCACCGAGGGAGCATGAAAAAGGGCATTCGAGGCGGTCTCGTACTTTGACGTTGTAGACAAATTGTACTATGTTCTATTCATTTTTATATCCGTTCCTGTTGTACAATTCCTCAGAAACAGTATGAGTTTTTGTGTGTATCGAGTTTTCTTTTTTTCGTAATCTGTAGCCATATTGACGATTTTCGCTACCTACTTTCTGCGTGTTGTTGAGTACAATCCTCATTTTCCGACTTTCACCTTCAACAAAGTTTTTCGATTGATATATCAAATTTATGTTTAAAATGTTGCACTCCGGCTGATTCACCTGGAAGTCTAGTGACCGTTTACTGCATTTTAATCATAGTAAGGAATATAATATATGCTTTCTAGTGCCAATTGATTGATGCGGTATTTTTTGTATGCTCTACCATTCGAACAATTTGTTTAACTTTCAAATGTTCTTTACCATTAACTCAATTTTATCTCTAGTTTCACCGAAGGCATTTTTTTGTCTAATATTTTTTTTATTTTTTGCTTTGTTTTCTTTTCGTTTTGATTAGTTTTTAATCGGCACACCACGTACTTATGTATATAAATTTCGGTGCACTATAGATTATTTTCATTCTAAAATCGGATTTTATTGTCAAAACATCAAGAATAATGCTCTAAATATGTGTAAATTCCTTCTAAAAATCACATTACAGACATGTTCCTTGTTCGTCATAAAAATTAAAAATGTTGCGTATGTCTGCCCTTGCCTGAGGGTAACTGAATTTTCCCTGTCATCACTTTTTTCCTTTGGAACACTCGATCAGAAATCCGTGAAGTGATTCATAGGAAAAGCAATCATGTTTTTTTCAGGTTTTTTATTTCAGTCGATTTAGATTATTCATATCGGAAGGAAATTGAAGTCAAATTATGTGCAAAAATAAAACCCGGAATGCTTCAAATATTCCTTATCAATATCTCAATTTCTTTCCCACTTGTGATATTCAGCTTCATCTTTCAGCTTCTTTCCATGACCCTTTTCCTTCCTAATTGGTGCTCTGGCTTTTATTATCATGATGACGTGATGTTGTCATCACAAGTTGGTACGTTTTCTTTCTCTCCTATCCAGTCGGTTTTTTTCTCACGTCCCCGTTTCAAACCTATTAAAAAGGAAGAAATGAGTGATGAGGGTGCGAGTAAAGAGTCAACATCTTTTGGAAAAGCAACTAAACTTTTCAACTTAAATTAGACAGACACCTTCTGTCTTGGGTGACTCAAAATATGTCGTAGTTTGATCTGTTTTCCTAGACAACGTCTAGAAGCAATATGCTCTTAGATCTTAAGTGATATCTAGATACAGGAAGTTTGAAATTTGTGCTATTTTTTGAATATGCTGTTCTGCCATTTTGTGAATTATATGTTTACCAAAATTAAGTTTAAATGTTATTCCATATTTATTCACACTGTAAAGTAAGTCTTTAATGCCACCTGCGGGTTTACAAAATATAGACAAATAATTTTTCCAGACATAACAGTTTACTAAATAGGAAAATTGTTTATATTAAAAAATAAACATTTTTTGTCTAGTAAAACAACTACAACGTTGTTTTTTATACATAAGATTTAAATCTCTACTCTCACTCTATAAACAAATTCCACCATGAGTTTTTTCTGATGAGTTTTTGTATTTGAGGAATGGAGACGTCAGATTGTTGATTTCAGAAAAATCAATCTGCAGAGTTAATGATTTTTTTTGTTTTCAAGTTCTTAATTATTGCCGCGTCATTTTTTGGTTATTCCGCCCAGAACCCAGTGTAGCCTGGTTGCATAGATTCCCCAGTTTCCCACGATGCAGAAGATACAAAAAACTGGATGATATTTGGTAAACCGACAATCGTCATTTTAATTCTACCACTAATTAACATTTGATAATTCTAAATTCCAAATGTTTCCATTAAGAATAAATAAATGAAAACTCGAGATTCTAAACCTCGATGACCAACAAATCATAAACTTTTTGACTTTTCAAAATCGAAACAGACCGGACGAAAGGGATTTGTGCCGCCCGGATTGTTCGCATTTTCTGTTTCATACAAGTTTGCTCTTCTCTTCCACCCATTTCCCGCTCCTCCCTCTTCCACTGATGTTCTACTGCTTCTACTTTTTCGTCTTTTCCTCTCAATTTTTGAACCATCTTCTACTTTTTCTTATTTTTCAATTTCTCTTCTAAAGATCTCAAATCTAGAGATTCCCATTGATTAATTATTAATGATAACTTTTCATTTGGTTCGCTTATCGATGAATGAGTAAATGAGAATTTTGGAGACTTTCCAGCTGCTTGCAATCTATTTTTTCTCATGAAATTTGAAATTTAGTCTCGTGGTGCAAAGTCTAGATTATCCTTATAAACTTTGTCTTCTTAGTGCAGATTTTATTCTATTTTGATAACATATTGTCAGAAATCCGTTCTCCTATTTTTCTAATATTGAATATTGATTTACTTTTATTTTCAGATGCACAACAGAAAGACACCAAATAGTTTCTTCATCTTTTTAATACTTCTTTCCATTTTACAAATTAATATATGCGAAATTATAATCGATAGTGATTATAATGTTAGTTCTGACGATGATCCAACGACAACTACACAAAAACCAAGAAATTGCACTCGACAACCAGCTATCATAGACAAGCTTTTGAACGGAACCGGATACAACAAGTTCCGGATACCAAGTAGGTCTCAAAAATAGAATACTTCGTACTTTTCTTTCACTTATTGTGCATAAGATATGAACGAAGAGGAAGCTCACACACAAAAACCAAAAATTGTTTCATTTGCAGACGAAAATGGAGTACCTGTTCAAGTTGAATTCTGGGTTCAAGCAATTACGTCAATTAACGAAATTACCAATGATTTCGAAGTGAGTTTTTACAACTTTCGTTCGTTCTTTTTTCAAGCTCTGATGTTCACCCATTCCAGATGGATATATACATTAACGAAATGTGGCTGGATCCGGCACTCAAGTTTGATCATCTTAATCCTTGTAAACAAAATTTGTCAGTGAGCCATCAAGTTAGTAGTATTTTTCAATTTGACAAATGGATTTGCATTTTCTGATTTTCAGGTTTTGGAACAACTTTGGACACCAAATAGTTGTTTTGTGAACAGCAAATTTGCAGAAATTCATGATTCACCGTTCAAGTGAGTGAATTGAACGATAAAATTCAAATTATGAATAATGCGGTTATGCTAATAATTAAGAAGATTAATCAATTTTGATATTAGTGAAATGTTATTCAAAAAGTTGCATTACTTCAGCTCATAGGAAATGGTGATTTAGACCGGTGATCTAGACATGAACAATTTGTCACAGGAATGTAGGTCCCCTTCAAAATCACTTTTTTGTCGAAAACCTAGGTATTAGGTGTCTACGTAGAAGCATTAAAATTTCCACAGTTATTCCACGTCTATTAGCAAACTTTAAATTTCATAATTATATTTTTCAGGAATGTCTTCTTGATGATTTATCCAAACGGAACAGTATGGGTCAATTATGTAAGTGTACTTTTTCTACTTTTCAATTCTTGATCTTTCTTTTTTTTTCAGCGTGTCAACGTCAAAGGTCCGTGTGATCTGTCATTAGAGCTGTTCCCACTTGACATTCAAGAGTGTCACCTTATTTATGAAAGTTTCAACTACAACAACCAAGAAGTTCGAATGCGATGGAACGAGAAAAGCGCTGAACCTGTCTCCGTAACAAATAAAATTCGACTTCCCGATTTTGAATTAATCAAAATTGAATCCACGCGAATTTCGGCACCATATCCAGCTGGAATGTGGGATGAGCTTCATGTGAAATTGGTGTTCGAAAGAAGATATATTTGGTATTTCATGCAAGCATATCTCCCAACATATCTTACAATTTTTATCAGGTATAGCAATTTATTTTTTGAGTGTGTCTAAACTGAGATTTTTCTTAGCTGGATCTCATTCTCTCTCGGAACGAAAGCGATGCCTGCTCGTACAATGCTTGGTGTAAATGCTCTCTTAGCAATGATATTTCAATTCGGAAATATTATGAGAAATCTTCCTCGTGTCTCTTATGTGAAAGCAATTGACGTCTGGATGCTTGTTTCCATGACATTTATTTTTTTATCACTACTCGAATTGGCTATCGTTGGATATAAAACAAAAAACGAGGAGGGATCGAAAAAGAAATGTCCTCATAAGAAATTGTTGGACAATTTCGAAGCATCGCCTGCAGGATTATGTCGATATGAGAAAAGATTCATGTTACCAGTTGAACGACGTTCTGCACGATGGGGAGGAATTATAAGGTTTCAAGTATTCCAAGACTTCTGGAACTGGAGCCCTGAAAAAATTGATCGGGTTTCGGCAATCATGTTTCCCGCTTGTTTTGCTATTTTCAATGTAAGTTCACTTACTAGATTATCTTGACAAATTCATTCATCAACAATAATTTTTTAGATCGTCTACTGGTCATACTACTACAATAAAAAATTAGAAAAAGCTGCAGAAATGAAATTGAACGAAGACCGTCTGTGATTTTCAATATTGTGACAAGAAGATTGAAAGATCTACTGACTTTAATAATTTCATCTTATCGAATTATCTCTTGTCGATTACACCTTCAAAAGGACCAAAAGTAGGAATCAAAATGTGTATCCAATTTTTCCCCCGTTTTTTGTTTTTATTATTTCCCTTATCCCCTTTACATGATGACTTTACCAAGAGTCCTTCACAAATGTTCAACATTTCGGGTTTTTGCCATCTCCGCACTCTTGAACCGAATGATAGTCGTTTCATCGTCCCAGTTTTTGTAAATTGTGATAAATGATTATGAATTTGCTTACCAAACAGTTCTCACAATCAGTGCGCAGCCGGTAGAGAGCCGGTTGAAACATCTACTATCAACAATTAAAATCGTGAAAATTTCAAAATATCATTCAGAAGCATTTATTCATAACATCATATAGCACAGAAACGGAGAAAGAAAATAATGTCAGAGTGAACAAAATAACATATTATGAAATGAAAAAATGAGATGAGATACGTGGAAAATGGGTTGGAAGTGGGAAGGATGAGCGAAAATGCAAGAGTTAACAATAAGTGAAATATGGAACAAAATCTTAGGCACTGGTCTCACGATATTGGGTTATACTGGTTGTTCTGTATGGAACCTGTGGGTTCGGCCGATAGCCGGCTTGTTGTGATGATACAAATTTGTCGTGGAGCAATGGCTCCTCTCTTCTGTATGGAAGCTCATTTCTGAAATAGATTAAGTTAACTATCTCAATAATAATTGAGTTATTTTTATTTATGGAAATTTTTCAGGATTTTTTAACCTGATATTTTTTTCATAGAATTTTCCCATAGTTATTTTCAAAAAAAAAATTGCTATGAAAAACTACCAACTAATAGAAGAGGGATGAGTGCTCTCAAAACAAAGGGATAGAAAGAAAGTGATGAAGAAGTTGAAAATTAGTTGATCCACGTTGATCTGCTGCTGTGATGATACTGTTGTTGCTGCTGACGACGATCTTCGTATCTTCTGAAAACTAAGGGATGCACACCAACAAAACACAAAGCACACACACAAACTACAAAAGTCAATTGAACATGTGGTTTAGCAGCAGACACATCCAGTTAGCTTCGTCCCAGTTCAGAATAGGGAGAATGTGAAAACCGAAAAGTTTTGAGAGCACCTCTTCCATGCAACTAGAAGCTGGTTAGACCCAAATTTTTAAACTTAAAAATAAATTTAAAAAAAAATAAAAATTACACGCTGAGAGTAACTGGTTGCGTCTGCTGCTGCCATGTGAATAGGTTCTCCTTGCTAAAAAAATTAAAAATTGATAGAAAATAAATCAATGCTTATTGTCAGGGGAAAGATAGAAGCAAAAGAAGAGAACACAGAAGTGCATATCAGATGAACGAGCATTTTTCGAACAACTTCAACGCTAAATTACAAGTAAATCGTACCTTCCATCTTCCTCGTCTCCTGTAACAAACTTGTATGTTGTAAGAAGAGTGCATACGAATGCTCCAATCCAGCAAAGAGTTCCCATCAAATGAAGATAGAAAGCATATCCAATTCTTTGTTCATATGTTCCGACCATTCCTTGGACAAATCTGTTGTCAACTCTGTTGGCGGCGAGGAAAAAGATACCGTCAGCTAATAATGAGCAGAGCACTGAAACAAAATTTTGTTAGATGTTTTTCTTAAGTGAAATCAACTTACTCGCAATGAAAAGTGAAATTGAAAAAGCGAAAGCTGTAGATGGAACACATGGAGCACATACTCCAGAGCAAATTGAGATGAATGCAAGGAATTCGGAAGTAATAATGAAGAAGAGAATAGCTTTGTGCCAAGCCCAGAACCTGTGATGTTCTGATTCTCCAGCAGCTCCATCTTCGTCAATGTTGTTGAGAGTATTTTGGATGACGAGTTCGGCAGAGTTGTCAAACTAAAAATTGTTTTATTAATATACAATTAAACTTTTTTTAATTTTTAAAATCATAAATATACGAAAATTAAAATTCTCAAAATTTGCAATTATTTTTCTTTGTTTAATTTTAAAATTATTTAAGTAGACACTTTATCGAGTTTGTTACTGTTAATTTTGAAAATTCAGTCAATCAACAAATACATTGTTTTGCCACAGAAAAAACACTGGGTAAATAATTTTCAAAAAAACTCGTCGTCATTTCTTAATAACATTGGCCAGGTGACAAACTGTCTAAAAGTTTTTTTCGATTTCTCAAATTAATTTTGAGTCAATTTTGAGCCATTTGAAAAATGTGTCTCTATAAAACTATACAATCTGTCCAACGCTAAAAAGCATAACCGGATTTCAAGTGTTTTCCTACCTCTGAGTTTTATGCATGGCTTAATCTACAAAAATAATTGTTTTAACTTTACGATCTAGCTTTCATAAAACCGAAAAGTTGAATTTTACGATGATAATCCATACCTTGTACATGCAATGAAGTGGTGTCTCATCATAAAAATCCCCAACTGAAACCACATGCTTTTCGGCACGAATACAATCCCACCAGAGACCGTGTTGATGTTCTGCTCGGAATTCACGAATATCTACAACTTGCCATGCTGGAGAAAAACATCCGGCAGATGTTAAACATATTCCAACGAGAATAAGAACAATTGATAGTGCTAATAGTAACTTTTGAGTTACTGTACTACCCATTATCTGCAAACGAATAAAAACATGAAAAAAGTTGAAAGGAGAAATTCGTTTAGTATTCAAATATGATGAAAAAGCAATAAACCATCAAATTGAAAAAAAAAACGTACTTTTTGAATAACGAGATATGAGTCACAAAGGGAATATACGATTCGCAGAAAAATATATAGATGCGCTAATAAGAAAGATTATCATCAAAATTGTGTTGCCAGGTGTTATGAAAATGATATTTGACGTTAGAAGAGATAAAGAAAAAACAAGAAATTTCACAAATTCCTATATGCAATCAGACGGAAATTACGGGGAACAATGCGAGAATTTGAATTAGTAACTAAATTGAAACTTTTCTAGAGTTAAGATTAAGAACGAGTTAAGAATGATTAATTTCATAAACTGTTCTTTTCCATTAAAAATACATACATCAATTCACATTATTCATTTAAAACTGCCATGGAAAAGGTTTGTCGGTTTTTTGAACGAAAATCATATTTAAAACAAAAAACAATGGATTCGTTTGATAACTATGCTAAATGGTAATATTAGTTTTTTTTTTAATTCAGAAATTTGTACTTTTTGCTGAATTTTGAAATTTTGAAAAAAACATTGATTTTCCATACAAACTGTTTGAATTTGAGGGTCACGTTTCTCAGTTTTCAATGACCACACAGTCTGTGTTCGGGGCATCAATTACATTGGCAATTAGGTGCAAAGGCAGTACAGACATCAAAAGAATTTCAAAACGAAAACAATAAAGAATCAATAAGCATTCTCAGTCACGTGTATTATGCAACACCATCACAATTTGGAAACTGGTTCTTAAAGCGGAAACAGGTAAATGAGGGAAACGGGAGTGCCTCGGGAGTAGCGAAACCATTTAACGCATTCATTTGACGGGAGGAGAATTCAAACAAGACGGAGAACAAATGAACGATTTGATAGGATTCAATGTTCGCTGCTTAACTTAATTCTCTTTAGAAAAAAAGAAATAACCAAACGATTAACTTTTATGGTGGTCACAGAATGCCAGAAGGTAGGAAACAGAGTGAGAGACAAAAAAAGATGAATACATGTCATAGACAGATGCAAACGGAAAGAGGAGGTGTGGGTGACAGTGCGTAGGAGATTGAAATGGTAGAACCCGCTAGGTTTTACCTTGAAATTTGTCTTCTGTTGACAGTTATTCGAATAGGGAAAATAGTTTATGAAACAAGGAGACGACAGATGAAGAAACAAACAGGTGAATTGCAGCTTGAGGGATCTGAAGCGTGAGAACTAGACCGCCGAAGACGCTTCAAATTGTTTGACACAGGTGGTAATTTTTTCCGAAATTGAAATCCAGTGCTATGCAAACAACATTTAATTTTTAAGAAGCTAATTAGAAGTTCGAATTATAGACTAGCGAACGTTGCTTCTGTTTTGGATTTGGCATGTAGAGATTTCAGACCATTGATTTTCTTATTTTTAGATGCTCCTGCTTTTCATCAAGATTCAAAATAATTTTTTTGAGCGAAAGTCATACAATGAAAAGCAAAACAAAAAATAGGATAGTTAATACAATTTGGCAATAGTTGTATTTATGAAATCTTGACATCGAAATTTGAAGAACAGATATATCATAAAATCAACAAAACAACGATTTAGCCAAGAAACGTACGTTTTGAAAATTCTTAAACAAAATAACTTGAATTGTGGCAAAAAATATGTTCAACAATTTTTCGGACGGCTGAAATTATAATATAACAATCCTAGAAAACAGGAGTTTCAATTTTTGCTCGGTAATAATTCTTCGAGAAAACAAAATTTAAAATATTTCGCAATTTTTTTCGCCAGATAAACAAAATAATGGAAAGAAAAAACGGGTGAGTAACAAATTTACAGTTACAACAAAAAATGCAAGATAGAACCGAAAAGTACCCCTAGGATATTCAAACTAAAAGAGGAAACCGGGTGAGGTATTACGAAGCGGCTTTGAGCACACTGAGCTGTCATGCTCAATGGACATTTATGCAACACAGGCTTTGAGAGAGTGTGTAGAAACGAAAGAGGAAGCTTCATTGTCGTTGCTCTCTTACTCCGTTGTTATGGAGACAGAGAGACCTCACCGACTTGCTATTTCGAAATCTCGGAACAGCGTCTTCCATTCTCACATATGTTGTTGTTAGTAAACCTTCTTCTGAGGGGCATAAATGAGTCATTGACTTATGAACGATGGAAAGGCGAAAAGGACGGAACATCTAGGCGCAGTAGTGGTCGCGCATTGTCCAGGAAGTGAAAGTGGAAGAGGAGAAGACGATGCATTGTAGAAGACGTACAGAGGGAAAGACAGTGGCGGCGGTCTCTCTATGTATGCGAATTTGAATAATATCTCCGTCATTTTGGAAGAAGACGATGCTGCTGCTTCCATTCCGAAATAGGTCATTGAACTGACCTTCACCAGTTGGCGTACAGTTGAAATTGTTACTAAATACTTTTGGAAGTGAATTGTAGAAGTTGCTAACTGATTTAAGTGAGGGGATTAAGTCTGCGGTCGAGAGTTACAATTAATATAATGTGTTTCTAGGGTATTTTTTCTTTTCATATAATTTGAGCATAAGCAGTTTTCATAAGCTTTTTTCTTCGAAACATCCAAAAGCTTCATCTCAAATGTTCATTACTTCAAATAAGAGAAAATAAAAATTGAAATATGGTGCCAGCCGGGTGTTGTTATTGAAAAGGTGCGCATGTCTAATTACAATTGAATACTACACGGACCCTTCCCCCTCTAGACACACCTTTTCATTTCTCAATATCCCCCGATTTCCCAATAAGCTCTCTATTCAATCTACGAGTATTTCGAAACCTGAGTTTTCTGGGAGAATTCCATAAAATAGTCTAACCTCGATTTTATGATACATCTAAACATCGGGGTAAAGTGAGACAAAGCGAAGAAAAATGAGGAAACGCGGGGCAGGGCAGTGGCCTTAAAACTCTGATAGTAATCTTCCGAAATCTAAATTTGTAGGGAGGACTGTGAAAATAGGTGGTGAGGAGAAGAGGGACGAAGTTTTGGTAATGGAGAAGTCATTGATCAATTGCAGGAGGGGTACTGTTGGAGTGGGAGATTGGAATACTTAAAAGTTACAGAATAGTTTGTATTTAAAATTCAAAAAACAATTAAGGGTTTTAAAATCTGATATTGTTCTCATTTCGGTAAAATGAGAAAACATTTTCACTCACTCCAATATTTTTATGTCACATGACAAAGGTATTTTTGCGCGAAAAAGTTGCAGTACACAATAGTATTTAGATAAACGTCATTACTTTTTAAATGAGATAGAACGTGAGAAGTGTGTTAATGGAGAATATGTATGCTATTTAGTCGTAGAATAAGAACTAGATCCAATGTTTCTTTTCGGCAAGAGTTCGTTTTCAAAAAGTGAAATCTCGGTCAAAACCCAACTAACCGCAACTCGAGCTAATCAAACTTATTCTCGCATTGTGTCAGACAATTCGTCGTGTTTCGCGCGAATCGAACACACACTTCAAGTGTTCACATACTGACGTTTATAAGTGTCGCTGCATCAATAGATGTTGGAGTATCGGTTATACCAAACAGTTTTGTTGCCCCGGCGGCTTGTCATAAGAGACCTTGAAATAGAGAAAAGGTGAGATGGCAGGTTGAAAAAAAATAGAAGGCCGCCTCCCTCGCCCATCCCTCCTGTGGCCAATCAACTGAATCTGACGGAACACGGAGTATTCGGAAATCTGAAGTGACACGTTCTAAAGATCCATATGACGTCTTTTTCGTTCATTAACTTCTATGTCTCAAATGCTGTATCGTAATGATAGGTGTGGAACCATGTGAGAAGACAATCAACTCCATCGGGAGCGATAAAAGTGTTGAATGAGAAGGAGGATGAATGAGGAGAAGGATGAGGATAAGATTGTATTGTGATAAACATTCCATCCGAAAGGATATTATAGGTCTACCGATTGTTTCCGAAGGATTTATTCAGAAAAAGATTGAAATCTGAAGAGGATTTTGTCTTGGTTGGAACTAATGTGTAAAGGTGACAAAAATAATTACTATTTAAAATTATAATTTTTCAAGGCGGAAAATAAAAATTATATGTAGTTAGATTTGAGTAAACTAAGGAATTCGTAACGACAATGGTGTTAATACCTGCCGAGATTTGTGATCCTTACCTGTTAAATTCTGAAAAACGACTATTCATAATTAATATATTTACCTCCACGTGTAAAATAGCAAAGACTTGAAATTATTGTCAAATCATTAAAACTGCCATATGAAACGTAAATTAGTAAGCGAATAACGGGTTAAAAAATCAACAACAAATATCATCAGCATGCTCAAATTGGATAGACTTGGTTTTGCAGAAAAATTGGCATGCAACACTATTAGAAACTACAGTAAAAATTTTTGAACGATGAGTAAGCGTGTAATAATAGAAAATATAATCTAGCCGTAAAATCATTGCAATAAGTTTTTTTTTTCCAAAAAAAAATTCACGTAGTTCTTATATTTGAAATCTGCGAAGTAAACTTTTCATTTCACAATTGGAACAGATTTTGGTGAGTACTTTAATTCTCCTTATTGTAGAATGTTTCCATTTTAGATTTTTCAATTGTAAATTTATTCAAAGGTTTTGTATTCTCAAGCATTCGATTATGCAATTTGGATATTTTTTCGAATTAGAGTAAGTCTTCAAAAACTAATTTAAAAATATCATAAAATTGCCCATTTAAAGGTACACAAAATTGGCCAGCGTTTTGTTATTTTTTCTTTCCGCCGTATTCACGATTTCATTGTGTTCAAAAAAGAAAAAAAGGTCAAAGGAAACTCTAAGCAGATCGCCGGCAACTAGCCCTGTACTATCGCAAAAATCGAATTTGGAACGAAATCTTTCATTATCACCAGCGAAATCACCATGTTCTCAGAGTCCACCTGACCACGAAAAAAACTCCTTCTCCTAAATCGCCAAAAGAAAAGACCGATGAGGATAAAGTGCTTAGATCATCAAGAGAAAAGGTCTGAATATAATTTTTAATTGAGAAAACATTTTATTTTGCCAGATCGAAAGAGAACTTCAAGTTATGTCAACCCAGCCTTCTCATCCGTCCTCTTCAAATGATCTTGATTCTTCAATTGGAACTGCTGTAAGAAAGTTTAAAAATTTTATGACAAATCTCCCAATAAATTATTTCAGAGAATTGAAGTGGTTTCGGTTCCCGTCAAGCCGAGAAACAAATTTTCAACCACGCCGGTTAAGCGTGTTGAAATGAAGAAGAGCAAAGAGTCAGATTCAGTCGATAAAGCTCTGAAAGTGAAGTCTAGCCTGGATTGCATGAAATTGGAAAAACCTGCACCGACTACTTGTGAAATGAAGGCTGCATGAAAATGAACTTTTTTCTTTTCAAGATTAGTGAAATGAAAGTTTTAGTATTTCATATCTGATTTTATAATTAAAATAAACTTAATTTTTACAAAGAAAACACAGCGAGACAATCACAATAAATTCGATTCTGAGTTTGAAACTTTGGTGAGTAGATATGATTTTGATAAACAAAAACGAAAAATAAAGTATTTCAAAATTTTTATAGTTTTGTAATGCAATGTTGCCAGTAGTGAGCATAATTTTAAAAATTCATGACTTATATTTCTGGCTATTGCCGGTTTCTGGTGGCAATCGTCGATTATCGATCTTTTTCAAACATGATTTAAAGAAAATTCCGAAATTTCGTAAAATACTTAGTTTTTAACGATCTTGTCTACAAACTTTTTGTTAGCATAAAGTCAGATCAACGTTAATTTTTTGAAACCATTTTTGTAGGATAATTAATGTATTTTTGCGTGGTTTTCTTTGTTTCGAATAATGTTTTCTTGTGACTCCTGTTTTCATTCTGATATAATTCACCTGCACAATTCATATGAAACAAGTTCCTTTTACCCTTGATCACAAACAGCAGTACATATGCCGGTCTTTCAATGATCAGATCGCCCTCAAAACGTGTGACAGATGCTTTCAATTCGTGGAATCCAACTGTATTTTCACCTGTTCACTCCCTCTTGGTATGTTCGGTTTACGTAACTTTTTCATGTTTTTCCGCTTTTCGACTCGAAAATATTTTTCGCACGGTACCACTTTCATTTCTATTTTTCCATTCATTTTTTGAATACAACACATAAAGTGTCATTGTAATGCAAATTCATGTGAAAAATGACACCCTTTTCGGACGCCGCCAGTTGAATTTTAGAGCAAAAATGAAAATGAGTGGAGCAGTTTGAAAATATTTCGGGAAATTTTTATTACCTTTAAGACCGAACTAATCGTCATTTTACCGTTTTTACTCTCAAAAGAGCGATAATGGGTGAATTGTATTATTTACGACCCAGCTGTAAATAGATAAGAAACAGTGAACCCATCGTTGTAGACGCGTAAAAGTTTTTGTCTATGGCTATATCTTATACCGTATGCCAGTTACCTACCATAAATCTATTAATTTCTTTTTCACCTTCCTAGCGAATTGTTATCTTTCGATCCAGGTTTATGGTTATTAATTGCTGAATCAAAAATGATACGATAACCTATTTGGCACCTATTTTGTATGGTTTTTTGTGAAGCATTTCATTTGTTTCTTTTTCTCTTTGTCATGTAAGAAGAATGTTAGTCCAAAAACATATTTCCCTAGTTTTTAAATGGTCAAGTTCACAAAGCTCAAATCTTGTTTCGGAAAATATTTTCATCTCGTTTTCATTTTCAAAGGATTATGTCTCTCAATATCCTGAAAATTAGTTTTGGAGAATCCTTTACTATGATTGACAAGTAATCCTTATTTTACAGCGACTCAGGTGTTATTGCTTGTATAGAGGCTCACTGGGTTTTCTGAGTGTTTATAGTTGAATTCAATTGCAGTTTGTCCCACAACGTTTAGGAAAAAGTTATAATAGTAATAATTAGCTTCTTCTCACTGTTTTCACAGAAATTTCCTTCATTTGCTCGAGAAACCATCGCATTTGTTCAAGAGTGTCACCCATTTCTTTGTTTGTAAACTCTTTATTTTCCCTCACTCTCCTTCTGATTGCTTCCAAAAAGATAATCGGATTAACAGGTGTCTGATTACAGTCACTCGTCTACTTTGTCCACTGTATAAAATGACCGTATGCATTGTGATCTCAAGAAGGCACTACCACTCGAAATGTCACTAATACCCACTACTCAAGTACCACTTGTCCTACACCTTGATACAAAAGTTCCAAGAACTTCTCAGTATCCATTGACTTCGGTCCTTTTTCGGGAAGATGTCTTTCAGATGAAGGATATTCATTTTGTTTCTTCGCTTTTGACCTTTCCCATTGTATTTTGTGTATTAGTTTTTAAAATTCTTTCCTATAACTTTTCAAAAAAAAATTTTGGACATTTTTCCTCAAAGTGCACAAATATCTAGAATCGAATTTTCCACGCACTTTTAATTTAAAAAAAAACTTTAGAAAATCTAGCAAAATTGTAAGAAAAAGGACATGTGAGTTTAACTTTTTTGAATAGTTGTTCTGGAATCTTTTTGTGGGTTTACACTATTTTTTGAATGTTTAAAGTGCTTTCAAAAATACTGTTTGAAAAAAACATAAACGTATTAGCAGTTGCCCCGACACTTAAAAATATCCAAATTATTTTTTTTTCAATTCCTTTTTGAAATTTATGTCAGTTTCTATTATTGCTTTACTTAATCAAAATCTTACAAAACTATTTTGAATTGATATATCTTGCAAGAAGCCTTTGTATAAATTAACAAAAAGCTCTTATTAACTAAAACCTTATGAATCAACCTGGACAATACTCTTGGTGGTCCCTATAATTTCGACCACCTGCTGATGCTGTTCCTGCAACTGCTCATCATTTGTTCCTTTTTCCTCACCCACTTTTCCATTAAATATCATCTTCCAGAGGACTCCCCACCGCGAGTTATGCATTCTCCCTTGATCTCAAATTTCCGTTTTATTTTCCTTTTGTTTATGTCAAGTCTTCTCTGTTATCAACTGACTATAAAGAGTGGGAGTATAGATTCTAGAATCTCAATAATTGAGGAAACCCTGGGGAAGGATCCCATGCTTTAATAAAGTAATTTGTTAGCCATCCGCTGTAAATATTATTCAGACTGATCACAAGGAAATTATAAAGCAATCATATGTTTGTGACGAGTTGGTGACGTCGAAAGATATTGTATACTTCTTTCAAATGAGTAGAAACAAATTTATATCCGCTAATTTTTTAAAGACTACAGTTAGGTCATTTTGATTTAAACGCACCAAGAAGTGTATTCAGAATTTTCGATGAAATCGTGGAGATTTGATAAAAAAGGTTATATTATGAATTTTCGTTTATTTCTTTTATTTATTATTCATTAATGTTATAACCATTAGAACAACAAGATAACTTGAAAATTCAAATATGATTGTCATCTAACCCCCCACTTTGTGAAAGCAACATTTTTTTCTCTTCGTTCAAGTTTTCGACAAGTTCTTCAACATGTACATTTGGATTGAGCACGCGTGCCTTGGAGCCTGATTGACTGTCATAAATTATACGGAAAGGTGAGAGTAGATTAGGACAGTCGTTACACACTGCTTTTCCGACGATGCAATTCAATTTTATTGCTTTGATTGGCTCCCAGGCTTCTAGAATTAGATTAGTTGGTGCCCAGTGGTAGTGGTGGTGATAAAACTTTTGGAATGGACTCAAGAATTATGTGTTTTTTCTTTAAATTTTTCCCCTGGAGACTCTCAATACTAGAAGAAAAACTGGAGCAAAAGAGGAAGTAATATGGGAATATTTTGTGGATTTCACTTTGAGACATTTATTATTTTACCCTAATTGTCTACGCTACTAAATCAAATAGTATCACAGACAGGTATTACTGTTCGAAGAGCTAAAAAAAGATCAGTAGAGATCTTTATTTTCTAGAAAGAGAGAGAGAGAGAGACCATATTTCAACAGCTGCATTTTGAAAAGTTTTACTTAAACTTACATCAATTACCAATTCGGAGAGCTTCTGTCCTTCTGTCTGTCCACTTTTTTCAAATTTCGCAACTGTAGTAAGCAAATTTTCTTGGAATTTTGTTTTTTAACTACCGTGTTTCCTCTATCAGTCTTGCATGCAAGACTAATTTTCGATTGACCCGTAGGGGTGCAAGACTAATAGAGACTGCAAAACTATTAGAGGCTGCAAGACTAATTTTCGAAGATCCAATAGCATTATAAAATTGGCCATTTATCGTCAAAAATTCGACTCGAAACAGTCTAAATCATGCAAAATACATAGTTTTCTATTTTTTTATCAATTATTTTAACACTTTAAAATTTAGTTTAGCTATAAAATGGCGAAATTGTTGAAGTTTTCACAAAATACTGCTGGTCTGGCAAGAATAGGGGTGCAAGACTATTATCGTATGTTCTCTATTAGTCTTGCATGCAATACTAATAGAGGCTGCAAGACTAATTTTCGATTGACCCGTAGGGGTGCAAGACTAATATAGGCTGCAAGACTAATAGAGGAAATACGGTATATTGAAATTAATGTCGGCTTTCTTGATCTTGAGTCTCAACTTGGATTGATTACCATTCCCCGCTTCCACATCCCATATCTTAACTTCTTTCTTTTTTTTTTCTTTATATGCCCCGCCCTGTTTTAGCACCTCCTCTTCGTCCTTTTCATTTTTTCGTCTTCTTCATCTTTACTTCTTTACCTCTTTCTCTTCCATCAACCTTTTTATGACCATCAAACGATTAGGAGCTACTACTACTCTTGGTCGCCCTACCAATTAGGTGTCTTTCCCATCCTTCTTCCCGCTCATCTTCCACACTTATCTCCTTTTTTCCGCTCTTGTAATTATTCGGTCAACCGATTTCTTCACATCATTTACAATCGTATTAATAATAGACTATACATGTGAAATATGTGCCTACGGCTTGGGTTTAATTGATTTCATACTTTGAAACATATTTGAATACCTTTTTTCCATCAAAAATTTTTTCGGGTTTCTATTGTTTGAAATTTTAAAAAACAGTTCACAAAAAGATGAGATAAGTGCCTAAAATTTGTATTTCAAAATTTGTCTTCAAACGAATTACAGTAACTTCAAAATGTATGATCAAAGCTCAATATTTTTTCTTAATCATTCGAGACTTAGCACTTTGAACCATTCGACGGGTGCAGCTTCATCAGTAATATAACACAAACGTTTTATGGGCATTATTCTCCTCCCGCTCTAATTTTTTATGGTAGTGTACAGCTCTCGTCTGCATCACTCTCATTAACTTATCATTTTAACTGCTTTTTTGATAATATTGGAACTTTGCCTTGATTGTGTGACTCGGGGAAAAATAGAGGACAAAAAATCAAAATGGAAATTTATGAAAATATTTTATAAAACTTACAATTGAAAATTTTCAATTTTCGAGCTGTTTTTTCAGGTCTAATAAATCCAAAAGCATCCTCCTCTCCTCCTAGATCCCTCGATTCCCCATCATTTTCGAGAACAAATTATCGTATTACCACCGGAGCACACTCACATAAATCGTCTAGCGTTGATGGTTTTATGAGGTGTAAACGAGAGGAAATCTGGCAGGTTGCTCGGGGCGGATTGCGCAATTTTGAGTTAAAAGAAAAAGTGCCGCTCGACCTCTGAAACTGTCAACTGTCGTACCGACTAACTTTCGAGAAGTGTTATGACGGCTCTTGCGTAATTATCAACTGGCTTATGATGTCACAAGCGGCTAAAAAACCGATTATCCTCTAGAAATAGTTTGCTCAAAACCAATAAACTCGGTCATCGCCACGAAAAAGTGAATGGTTATGTGACTCTGCAAGTTTATATGATGGGTTATTCGAAATATCACTTTATAACTTCTAGATTTCTTAAAATTCATAAGTTTTTCATTTTATTGTAGTGCAGAGATTGAAACTTAAAAAAATTAAACAGTGTGTCTCGTTCACCCAACCATTCAGCACCTTATTCATAATCGGCTTTTCAGTTTTCGACGCGCTACTTTGAGTTTGTGCCACGTTCTAGTCGTCTTATTGGCTTACTGTGTCAGTAAACACCAAAAGAAGGTTTATAAATCGGCTTATTTATCAGTTAATCTGTGCCCATTCACAACTTCTTTTAAACATTCCCGAGTCTCATCCACACAACCTGTGTACCGGAAAATGTATCTTGACGTTATCCCTGTAACGATCTGAAGAAACGTCGTTCAAGAACTTAGAATAATGATGAATGACAAGAATCTACAGTAATTCTTTTTGATGTCGGACTGCCGATCCGCCTGTTTTAGTTGCACACAACAAGGAAACTATTAGGTCTTCTTTAATTTCACTGACTGAATTTCTCTGAATTATTGCAAAATGTTTTCAATCCAAATGCTCTTGGAATCTTTCTCACTAGTTCTCGGCTTGTAAAGTATGTACTGAACGGGAAGATTTATGTCCAAAGTAAGACTCATTTTTCATACTTTCCTCGGAACAAAAAGTCGTCGGCACCGTCGACGCCATTGTCGTCGTCGTCGTTCGTCGCCGCTTGATCACCATGTACCATGTATTCGTGGGCGCAAAATTGCCGCATTAAAATTAAAATATGGGAATGAGGTGGAAAATGGATTTTCGAATATGAATGCTGCAGCCAACGTACAAACCTTCCGTATTTCGGACCCTTGTTTGACTATTAAACACCTCACTCCTTGGAGGTCCGATTAGGTATATTTACTGTTGATTTGACAGTAGTACGTTTTGATCTGACCGCCGCCACCGCACTCTTTGCTGCCATGTTGTTCAAAAGGCCCAATGAGGTAAATGACAGAAGACGTGAAAACAGCTGTCAACAAATAATAAGGAGACCAATAGAAAGAATAGAAAGGTGCGGTGCGTGATGGGACGGTAAGTGCTCAAACCATTCGAGCACTATAGGTCAAATTGTGTAAACATGCAAATAGCTCCCTCTTTTTCCTTTTGAACTAATTGACAACGTTAATGTCACCTGAATCATCATTCTCTTCGCACATATATTTGAAAAAAGAAAAAAGAAGCATATACGGTAAGAATAATTCAAGATTTAAAATTTCCCTTTTGTTGTGAATTGGACAGAGTTGGAGTTGGTATTTTACGCATGCTCAATAAAAAAGAAAGCCCCGATTTACGCTTCCGTGCTCCGGTGAAGTTAGAGATCTGATGTAAATATTATTCAAATTAATCACAAGCAAATTATGAAGCAACTATCTATCTGTACAGATGATAATTTTTCAATTAAAATAATTTTTTTTAACTACTACTTGCCTTCAGCCTATTCGCCATTTAATATTATTATTCCACAACATTTGAAATAGTGGTTAAATGTTTTTTTTTTAATAACTAAAGTAGGAATATTTCAAAAATATTTTAGTCTTCCAAAATTTGCTTCGAATGTTTCTGACTTATAAATTCTCAACCGTTCACTTGAACAATCCATTACTAATTCAAAGCGTCACTTGAACTGTTTACGCTTCTGTCAGTGTACCCAAATCTCTTAGATACACACAAGAAACCATTTTCTTCCTATTCACACATTCAAATGTCTTGCTGTCACTGGTTAGGTGAAAAAGTATTCAAATATTTCTATGTTTTCGTATAAAAATTTACAAAAACAAAATTAAAAAATCAATATTTTTCACCTTCAGAATAAAACATGTAATTGAGCTTTTGGGTTAAACTCGGAAAGATGGATCACAATAATCCCGCGGAAATTGAGAGCCGGTCACCTGTCATTGAGCATCCAATTTCCGTTTAGTAGCCTTCTCTATCATTCACCGCATTATAATCCCGGCAGTGTCTTTTATTTTCGGTTCAATGAGTGGGGTTAATTTTCGATGCTTTCTTTAATGATTTCGGTAAAATTCACAGCTGGTGCATTTTCTGGAAACGCATCTTCGTATAATAAAATAGTTGTTTTATTAAACTGATTAACTTAAAAACATCTAATTGTTTGCAAATCTACCAAAACACAATACGCACGTGATCCAATAAAAAATTCCTCGTCTCCTTCCGTTGATACGGTTATCGAACCCCACCCCGACAATAATTGAATCAATTAAGGAAAGAATGAGGTAATTGAGATCCCTGAAAATCGGAAATGTTTGTATCTGTACGAGTGTGTCAGCATTCCAATCCGTCCTTTTAATTCCATTTGTTCTCGAAATATATAAGGAGGTTTGTATTCTGTTGGAATGGTAAATCTGCTTCTGTTTTTGTTTAATTTTATTTCATCCAACAAAAGTGTCTCAAAAAGATTCGACACCGATTTCGCGCGCGACACGCCAACCCTGAAAGTTGCCGCCGGACCTCGTTTAGTTTTATCTTTATTTCCCTAATTAACGACTCCTTTACGCACCCTTCTCCTCCTGGTGTTGGGAGGCCCCCGTTTTAATTAGCCTTTCTCAAACACACAGGGCGATAAAATGCAAAAACGACAAGGAGAAGATGTGAACAAAACATTCACTTTGTTTCTACCATCTGACACTTCTCCCTTTCAATTGATCAAAAACTATAAGTCTTCAAACTATGGATTAGCATTTGATCTCTATTTCTTCCGCATTTTCATCATCATTGCCGTCACACTCATTATAGGATTACCAAAGTTGGTCAGTCAGAGCTCATTAGAACTGCAAATTGGTCAGCAGTTGACATATGGTGATGAATGAGTGATGATGTATCAGGATAAAATCACACCAACTCATTGAATAATTTCTTATTCCTATGCAAAGTTGAAGCACGTTCATTTTAGAGCTATAAAATACATTGAATGTTGCTTATTAAACGTTACGTATGAGATTTGGTTCCCTGTGATTTTCATCGGAACTATCTTTGTTTAATATTCAAAACCTGTTTTGGAATATGTAGTTACCGTAGTTTCCTTATTAGTCTTGCTTGTAAGACCAATTTTCAATTTGCCTACGAGACTAATAGACAAAACATAGAAGCTTAAAGTCTAATTTTCGATTGAATCACAAGAGTACACAACTAGTAGAGGGAACATTGTAAGACTTGAACCTCTGTCACCTATCTTTTTGTATAAAGCACGGTACTAAACTATGATGCCTTCTCAAAAATAAAATGTAATTTTCGGCGATTCTTAAATAAAATTGCTTGTTAAGTTGGCCACAAAGAATCCATAATTCTTCTTCTGCTCGGTGAGACACTTTTGGATTCATCTGAGCGCATTGACAGAACAGGTCATGCATTCCATAAGGCTCGGTCGCGCGTAGTTATCCTCTCCGTAATCTTCCGGTCCGGTAGAGTTTTTGCAATCGGGTTCTGGGAGTTTTCTGGTGTATAATTTTGTTGGTTCTATAATTATTGGAACCAATCGAAAAACTATAAGTTCATGGCAAAAAGCCCATTTCATTTCATTTGAACTGATTTCTCGGAGACACTCTTGACGGAGATCCATCATTATTGCCATCATCTCATAATTTTTTGCGCCCATAACTTCTTCTCGATGAGTTATTTTTATTAGATATTTAGTCGCTCTCAATGCATCAGAAACTATGAGAATGATCCAGAAGTATACGAACATGAGGAAAAAGCTGAAGCAACGATGGCCGTAACCATAACCATAAAGCGAAAAGCCTTCTGGCTCCGAAAGCATTCGCCGTCTCAACTGATGGGCACGAACCAAATGGCGCGGTTTTAGTAGCAATTCGAGTCGATGGCATTGGCGGTATAACTGGATAGTAAAACTCAAAAAGTTGGAAGCATTCGGTGCCTCTTCTTGGTGGATGGGACATAACGTGAGCGCGCGGAGCGAAATGCAAGGCGACAGCTAGAAAAAGAAAAAAGGCAGAGAGACATACACAAGTGTCCTATAAAATCACTATAAAAATACGTCAATTTTATGGTTCGTGTGCCTGTGTGAGAAGAGATGGGGCAATTTTTGAACGAAGGCAACGGGACCTTAAAAGTGATGGATGTGTGTATAAGTGTATGTGTGTGTATGAGTGAGTGTATCTCCTAAATTTGCACCTTTATCTACTTCACAAGCAAACTTAGAGACTGGAAGGAAATATAATAGGCCAAACCCCCCTCTTTATAGCAAGATTTTTCAAATTAATTTACAAAAAATATCAAAACCTGAGCTGGTTGATGTCACACCATTTCCAAAAACTTGGAACATAATAAATCGAAACCTGGAACCCCATCTCCTCCTACCACCTGCTCCAGCATTTTCCCACAATTATATGCTGTCAAGTGTGTATTATTACAGTCTAGGAAAATGTCATCTATTCAGGGTCCCAATGCCCCAAGTTTGGGAAAGAGGCCAAAGTTATGGTTACAATATAATTTCAAACTACAAAATGCCAGGACAGTGGTGACTCAATATATAGATCGTAGTTGTTAATCCGACATCTTAAATTCTAATCCCTCTCTTCTTTCATAATCTCGCCCGCATATCAAAACAAAGTGAGCCCCCTATCAACACGTCAAACTTTTGCCTAATTAGTTGACGCTATCACCTTCTCCTCCTGACTTTTCAACTAATCCATCTCTTTTTCTCTATTTCTCTTCTTCTTCTCCCACTCAGTGAGGCCCCGCCCATTTATTCTCGAAAGGAGGGTGAGCTCTGACTCCGCCTCTTCTTGGTGACAGCACCTCTTCCACTGGCTCAGGTATTTGTTTTGTTATTCGTTAACACTATACCGTTATTTTTCTTTAACTGTTGATTCTCTAGGTCCCATTCTTTTTTCAAATGTTTTATTTCAGACACTGCTCCAAACTTGTGCTCCAAATACACGTCACCTCATTTTACTGTTCAAAACATTGATTCTTACCCAATCGTGAGTTTTTATTTTTCATTTTATTCAAAATTTGGAGACATTATACCAATTTTTATGAGCTGGAGAGGAAAGTCATACCACTGTTTATTATATCACGCATCCCCTCTCTCTCCTTCTTTCAATAGAAAGTGGTCATAAAAGTAGGTAATATAGATAGGATATTTGTGTGTATGGGAGAGTCGGTACTTTTATTTCTCTTACAGTCTCTCCACTTTTAAGTTGTGCTCATCGATGCTCTTGCTCCTCACCGGGGGCAATAATCATAAAAATTTAGGGGTTTTAATGAGTTGACAAGCACATACTCAAACACCATCATGATATTGCTTTCGAGGTTTTTTCACTCATTAAATATCTGTTAATGATAGAAACAAGGAGCTATGCAATATTCTGAAATTTAGAAATGGTTTTTTTTCAATTTTCATCTGCATATTCATTTTAGATTTGTCGTATTTACCTTGAGTATCAGAAAATGTTAAGTTTTAGGCCTCTTAAATTTCTTCCAGTTTATTGGAGTCGGAACCCGATGGAACCCAATCGCCCCGCCCATTTTTATGCGGCCATTTGAGTAAATGGCTTTAGAGCAGTGCGAGATAGTGAGAGGGGGTAGAGAACGGAAGAGAAAGAGAATATAAAATTAAAGTACCCAATCAAAACTTTATCGGCCATCACATTTCCTTAGTATCCAGTATCGGTGTGTGTGTGTGTGTGTGCCGAATCAGAGTTCTGTAAAAATAAATAGATAGGAGGTAAGAGAGAGAGTTCCCACATTTAGGGAAGAGTCGTAAAGATTCATCACTTAAGATGGTCCCCATTGTCTGCGTCTCTTAACCATTTAATGGTACTGTCTCTTCGAATCAAACGATCTCTCATTCATTTTTATGAAAATGGTCCAGTTAATGTCTTTGCATTATATCTATTGCATCTAGTACCTACCCCATCTACCCAATACCATTTGGCATTATTTCAAATGGTTGTCATAAAGTCATAAGTCTTTTTTCCACCAAACCATTTTTGTACTGTACTAAATAACTTGGAAAATTCGGCAAGGCAGCGTTGAAGACGAAGAGACGCAGACGTAGACACTTTCACTTGATGCAGCACTATGTGGCTCAAGTGAGCAATTGAAAGTGGTCTCTGGGTGAAGTAGGAGACAGAGACAGGGCACACTGTATTTTCTGGCGAAACACTCAATCTTGAATTGGTTGCTCTTGTGATTGGTTTTCAATTTCCCATTTCTTGAAAATTACGTTTACTCTCTCCCTTTTTTTTAGGCATGAAGCGAAAGGCAGCAAAAAATAAAACTTTTTTTTTCAAATCTTATGCATTTGTTCCAAATATTAATACTTCCTACCGATGCCATGTCACCATTACCCGAACACAAAAGTTCTCATTGTACACGTTTGTTTGTAGACCCCTTCCCCCCTTTTTCTCTTTTTGTCCCATAAATATTCATTAGTTACACACGGACACCTCTAGTTGCTCTTTTCTTGCTCCGCTCCCCCGTCATTTCACCACCACCAGCCACCTCCACCAACGCTACAAAGTTTTCAAAACTCTGTAGAAGCGTGAAAAATCGCCTGGTGTGGTGCGAACATATACAGCCATTCAATGTCAGTCAGCTCGACTATTCAACCGCAAACTTGTTCACCGTAGCGCCGTGAAATTCGATTTGTCAAGCCCGGTGGGGCACCGCCTGTAAAGAATTTGGTGGGTTCAGCGGCCCAAAAAGGGGTGAGAGAAGGTTGCTTTGGAACTATTTAGGTGGGATAATCAAATTAGCACGCCTTACTGGATCTCTTGGATACAACAAAACCCCATCCCTTGTCGGGGCGGACCTATGTGTCAGCATCGAAATTTTTATCTTCTTCCCGATAGACACACGATAATCATTTTCTGCCCCGTCAAATTTATATTCTAATTGTTGATTCGATCATCGAATTTGTCATTTTTGCGCACCTCCTCACGTTATTGATATATATTCGGGTGAATGAGTACCCGAATGTTGCATTCTGTCCTCCTTGAATCGTACTCATAAGTATAAGTAATTAGTCTTCTAATTTTTATAATTAATTATTAAGATCATTATGTATTGAAGTTGGAAATTCAAGAATTAATGCATTTCTTAGAGTTTTCATTCCCAACTTTCTAATTGTCAGTAAATTTATACTGTCTTTTCTAGATCTGTGATTTTGTTCAGTTTTTATTTTTTGTTAGTTTGTTTGTCAAAAACCATATTTTGGCAATACCAAAAGACCTACGTTCTTCTTTTCAAAAGGTTTCCTAATCCAGCACACTACCATCCAAACTCTCTTCCGTTCTCACAATTTTTGTTATCATTTCTTATCGTTAACTTGTCATGTCATTACTACATAGAAAAAAGAAAAGATGAAGGGGACCACCATCTGTGTAGATGTTTTAATCCGATAAGACAAGGTGCTAGGACGGAAACAACAGCCGATTTTTGAACACATGGTCAAATCGGTTGGAATTGAGCGGAAGAGCGGGGAGGGGTCGTCCATCCAAATTAGTGGCATCATCGTCACTCACCGCATTCCGCGAATTATTTCTCTTCGATCATTTCTTTCTTCCATTCCACCATCAATTCTTCTACCAATCGATTGCCAATGAAACTGTCACATTGGATCACACTCAGAATCATTTCATTTTTACCTTAAAAATTGTATAATTTGAATAACCATGAGGTTTCAACCATTTTTGTAGATTGTACAATATAGATGAAAATCGAAAAAGAAGACGAGTTGAATGAATGAAGACCATAAAAATTCACTTCATCCCAGATTTAATGGTTCTTCTTTTTCTTTTTCTTCCCATCTCAACCCTAATGACTTTCAACTATGTATTTTTATTCGCGCGCTCCCTGCTTCTCTAATCTCTCTTTGGCTCATTAACTCTCTTTGTTTATTGCGTGGACATTTGAATTTTATGAGAAACAGAGTCTCTTCTTCTCCTTAATGTCGTCGTCGTCGTTGATGTCGTTGTCGTAAACGCTAGCGATTTCCAGCAGCGAAAGCGAAAAGAAAAATACATCACATCGTTTGGTTTAATTTAATGACACTCTCGAATTTCAGATGAGCTCCCCAAGCTCCACCAGCAGCAGCAGCAGCAGCTTCACAATCAGTTCGTCGACAAGACCAAGTGGAAGCAAAGGATTCATGCATATGCCTGCAGAACTCTTCGATCACGTTGACTCACATCTGTCATATGAGGATTCTAACAACTTCAAGGTATGTGTGTAATGCAATGATGCTTTGTCACCGGATACGATGATTGACACAAAAATCACTTTGTCATTTATTTCTCAATCAAGTGTTTCTTTCTTTTAGTCAGCACATCCACTCATTGACATCCGATTGACCAGTAATTTGATCTACTACGATAAACTTCACGTAAGTTTTTTTTTTTCATTTTTACTGAAAAATAACTGAATTTTTATTGAACGGTTTTAATTACCACCAATGAGCAACACAAATATCAAGGCAACCAGAAATGTTTTCGTTAAAACTATTTTTTTGTTTGAATAATCGACTCTAAAAATAAATATATTCAGAAATGTCTTAAATGATAAATTATCATTCTGTAACTTCAAATTTTGATTTAATCAATGCATTTCAAAAGTGAAAAATTTCTTCAATTTTCAGCTCAGTGACGACGAAGATGATTGTTGGATCTCTGATACACGTGGTCGCGTTGTTCCTCGAAGATTCAATGCAAATAATGCATCAGATCTCTTCCGATCGCTTGAGAATCTGAAAGAAGTCACTGTTATCATGAAAGATGTAAACGTAAAAAACCTTCAAGCCATGGGACCACAGAACAACTTCACCGGTAAGCTTATTTATTTTTAAGTGAAAATGTTTATCAAAAAGCTATTTTCAGAATGCACACCGTACACACCTGGTGGTTATTTGCAGAAACTGTTCGGTGGAATCTCACCATCAGAACTTCATCTGAGACAGCTTTCCCTTCATGTTGATATCATGGTCGAGTCTCTAGAAGATGTTTACTGTCTTGTGTGTCCCACGGAAGATCTTAAATTTTCGATGAATGAACTTGTCAATGCAGAATTCAACTCCTTCATTCAGGTAACATAATTCTAAATTTATAAAATTTCAACACGAAAACAAAAAATCTTTGATCCTAAATCCTAAAATCCTAAAAAACCTAACAGCAAAATTTCGGATGTTTCTCTGTAAAATCTCATAAAACTTCAAATTTCAGATCTCGATCTGCTGTGCTCAAATCCGACCAACCGACGAAACGGCTCGAAATTATCTTCTCAATGGAATGCAATTCGCTTTGAAACATTGCAATGAAATCGGTGCCAAGACTGAATTTGTGATCGAACCTTGCGAGGGATACGTCGATATGACAGTTGAAAAGGGAAATGTTGAGTACTCATTTGCCTTCTTCTACTACAATCCAACTATCTGTGATCCAACACCAGAAGACGCTGAAATGCCAATGATTACCGACTTATCACCAGTTGTCTAAACCATGTACCCAATTTCTCCAGATGTCTCAAAAAGTCCTTCTTCTTGTTAATATAGCTCGCCTCCTCAAATTTTGATCTTCCAATTCCTCTCCGCCCAATATATTCTAGTCCGTGTCTTACCCCTTGACAAAAATGAGCTTTTCTCAGATTCCGACTAATTCCAAAAAAATTCCCTACGTTTTGAATAATTGTCGCTTTGTATTTTTTTTTCTCGTTTTCATACGGGTGTTCATCATTCATTTTACTTTTTTAAAAATTTTCCTCTCGTTTCTTTTGAACGTCCCATTTTTATTGCAATCGTTCATTGTCTAGGGTCTATCCTTCTAATCATTCTTCTTCTCAGAAATATCACAAACCGTCTGTGTTGCATTCAAATTTTTAAGTAAAAATAATAAACTAAAGAACCACAATGAAGGTCTAAGTTGGCAAAATTGAAAAGCCGAAAGCTTTTCCCGGAATAATAGTAATTACTGGAGTGCATCCCGAACTGTCTAAAAGTAGAGAAAAGATTAAGTGGATATATATTTTTTATATTTTTTAATATAGTAATCTGTTTGAACTGTTATACAAACCGAAATCGTGTTAGTTTGGACAAAGTTTTGCATCAAATTTTTTTTGAGTTTTAGATCGAACTATTGTGTTTTTAATGTACCAGTCAATATTTGGCATTCACAAGCGGTATAGCCAAATGTACCCAGAGTTGATCAGATAGCGTTTTTCTTCACTGTGTTCCGTTGTTATCAAATAAATTATGCAAAAACTGCGAAAATTTGAGTTCAAACATTAAAAAAAATCATATTTTTCTAGGTTATTGCGAGTTTTTAGCAAGAACAACTAATGTTTTCATGTTTAAACAAAAAAACTGAGTGAGTGAGAAAAAATCTCATGTATGCCATGGGATCAAGCCATATATTTTCCATAGACTAAAATTATTTAGAGATGGAAAATTGAAAACAGGAGACGGGTTACTGTAGGAAGATTTTTTTAAGACTATTGCAAATACATAAATCTTTTGAATATATTTTACTTCTTCGACCGCCGCTTTGAAACAGTGCGTTACTGTGAACGTTGAAAACCAAACATTTGAACTCTTCACCTCACTTGTCCATTTTGTTAATTGTCTAGCCAACTGTAGCCACCTTTGATCAGGTAGACCTTTTCCAATCTGCGTCTCTCATTCTCTCAAATTCACTTAGCCATGTTTTGTACGGACATCATTTCTGATACATTAACTACGATAATAGTTGTGCACGCTGTGGTCATTTGATTAACTTTTTTTCCTGTTGCAGCAGTTCGCGAGTATATAACCTGTCTTTAACTGATAAATCGTTTGCATTGGTCGTTTGAAGGAAACAACAATACGCTTTCCAAAAAATGACCATATTCATTCCTATTTCTATTGCCATAATTCTGGCATATCTTGCCACATGGATTCCTACACTCTTGAAATACAAAAGACATTGGCAATATGGAAGTAAAGTAAGTGCACTTTTTTTCCTTTATCATTTAATTTCATTTAAAAGAACTTAATACCTCGAAAACACTGATCTTCATTTTCATAAAAGTCTATCTATATTGACATTCGAATTATAACAGAAAAAATATTTCCTAAAAACACAGTAATCTGCAGCTACCTGGTCCTCCCGCACATCCAATTTTCGGCAATCTTGGACCAATAGTTGGCAAGAAAACTGAAGGTAAGTTTGTATGTGATATGAAAGTTACAAGATTTGGGCATGAAACAAATTGAATGAAATGTGCTATGTTCAATTTTAAGATTTGCCATCGGTTTTCATTAACTGGGCGGCCGAACAACGAGATCAGGGACATTCAGTTATGAGAGTCATGATTCTGGGAAAAGTTTACGCATGGCCATTGAATGGAAAAGCAGCTGCTGCAATTATTGATTCAACAACTGAAACAAATAAAGGAGATGACTATAGATTTTTTGATCCATGGCTTGGTGGCGGACTACTTTTAGAGGGATATGGTGAACGATGGAAAAGTCACAGAAAAATGTTAACTCCAGCATTTCATTTTGCCAAGTTGGGTGGTTACTTTGAAGTTTTCAATAATGAATCCAAGGTTTGAAACGATTAATTCAATTATATATCATTTCAGTGATTAATTTTCAGATTCTTATTGATCTTTTGAGTGATTTCTCTGCTTCTGGAGAAACTGTCGATATCTTCCCGTATGTCAAGCGTTGCGCTTTGGATATCATTTCTGAGACTGCAATGGGAATTAAAATTGATGCTCAAATAAATCATGATCATAAGTATGTGCAAGCTGTAGAAGGATATAACAAAATTGGAGTTTTAGTTTCATTTAATCCTCACCTGAAGAATCAATTCATTTTTTGGGCAACTGGGTATAAAGCTCAATATGATGATTATTTAAGTACTCTAAAAAGTATGACGGAAAAAGTTATCAAAGAACGAAGAGCTGCTCATGATTCCGGAGAAGTTGAAAAGGAGACATCCAAGAGAATGATGAACTTTTTGGATTTAATGTTGAGTATGGAGGAGTCGAATCAATTAACTTCTGAAGATATTCGTCAAGAAGTTGATACATTTATGTTTGCTGGTCACGATACAACAACATCTTCTACTTCATGGGCTTGTTGGAATTTAGCTCATAATCCGAATGTTCAAGAAAAAGTGTACAAAGAGATGATTGAGGTGTTTGGAGATGATCCAAATACAGATATTACACTGGAAAATGTGAATAATCTGAACTATTTGGATATAGTTCTCAAGGAATCAAAACGAATTATCGCACCAGTTCCTGCACTTCAAAGAAAATTAACAAATGATTTAGAAATTGGTAAGTTAAATTCTAAATGATGTGGTTTTTAAACCAAAAATATCTTGTTAAAATCTTAAAGTATTACAAACAGTTTTATATTAACTTTCTGCTGACTTACATATGTCTGAAAAAAACAGAACATCAATCCGCGTAAGTTCAGTAGAAAATGTGAATTAACGGCACTTCAGTTAAATTATCAATTACTATTGTCAACATTCAAGTACTCCCCAATTTCAGAAAAGTTTCTGCATAAAAAATCTCTGAAATTAAGGAAAATAATAAACTATCAAAAACCAAATGTTAGAATAAATGATTTAATTTGATTATTTTCAGATGGATACATAGTTCCCGCTGGTGGCAATGTGACAATATCTCCAATGGTTCTTCACAGCAATCATCACGTGTTCAAAAATCCAACAGAATTCAATCCTGACAGATTTCTTCCGGATGAAGTTTCAAAGAGACATCCGTATGATTTTATGCCTTTCTTGGCTGGTCCTCGTAATTGTATTGGCCAAAAGTTTGCGCAACTAAATGAGAAAGTAATGATTTCTCATATTGTTCGAAACTTCAAAATTGAACCAACTCTGAAATATAATGACACAAAACCATGTCTGGAAGTGGTAACAAAACCATCGAATGGGATTCCAGTTCGATTAATTCGCAGAAACTAGAGCATCGTTCAGTTACCTGTATATTTTCACATTTTTAAATAAACGATTTTACCTAAAAACCAATTACTTGTCTCTCAACAATCATTGCCCATTCCATCATTGTCATCATTATCGTGTCCCTTTAAACAAGTAGCAATTATGACCGTTGTCGTTTCGTTTTACTGGACGGCCGCAATCGTCCGCGCGGTGAAAAAGAGGAGAATACCGGCTCGTTTGTTACCAGACAACGGACTATAAAATGGATAAGACACGTTTTTATTTTTGCCAGTGTTCATAGAATTCATTTATTGTTCATGCAGTTATTTAGAAAAATAACGTTGTTGTTTTTTGTTTAGAAAAATAACGTTGTTGGTACGTAATTTTCAGTGGTTTTATACTGGGTGGTGATGGAAAGATCAACCTAACACCACACCAAAACCAAAAAGTAGACTGCGCCTAGGTAGGCATAAAGATATGCCTGTCTACTATGGAAGTTTGAAATCAAAATCTTTAACTCTATTTTTTCTGAATACAACATTATTTTTGTTTCAAAGAGAGGCTCCGAGTTTTTTTCTTTAGAAATTTCAGAAGCGTTTGAAATTATCCTTAATCACAAAAAAAAAATAAAGTTAATGTAAATGACACATTCCAATTCAAATTTTTGTGTATTTTATAAAAAATTGTTTTAAAAATTAATTAGAATTCTCTCACTGTTCGTCGAACAAACTTCTTCCAAAAATATACAACACATGGACTGTGTAGTCTAATCTTATCAATTCTTGTGTATTCTTGAAACATGCAGATAAGATTGGTTTATATGTTTGTGGCTTTGGGTTTTGGATTTCTTTTATTTTTAGTTGGCATTGTCAGTTACACCCATGTTTATTCGCTTTTTTCTTTTGCAATGCAAAATGTTCGGTTTATATCAATCGAAATTAATTTGATTTTGAATTTGTATAGCCTATAAACAAATTGAAAATCGTACATTGTAGCTTCTGTTGTTTAACAAAATTGAGAACATGAACAAGATTAGTCATACCTATTCAGTTGTTGTGTGTTTGATGTGATATCACTCTTAATCACTCTTCTTCTATCATCGCTTTTAGTGCCTCTGAATAGAGTGAATCCGGTTCTTTCAGACACACCTCAGTCTTTAAATGCCGATGGTTCAGGGTGCATTTTCACCTCTTCTTGCCTTCATTTCTTTTTCAATTCTTTCCATGCAGATCCGATTTAATGTTTTCGTGTATCTCACAGTGTCGCAGGTCGCAGTATCTATGTATATCTACGGGTATCATCATCTCGTCAACCGATAACCCCATTTTGAATAAGAGAATCAAGGATCTCTTTTCGATTATCGGTGGTCTCATTTTCAATGTTTGCCCTCCATTCTGTGGCGTCTCTTATTCTTCTTCTTACTCTATTTTCTTTTTTTTTAAATTTAACTTACATTTTCAAAATATCAATTTTTCAGGAGATGCTAGTCCTCACCATTGTTATTTCCTCCATTGCGGTAAGTTTTGTGTCGGCACTAATTGAACTGATGATTGGAAACTGTTCACTGCAATATTAAAGTTCAGGTAGCCATGGCTCAGGACTGCTCCACACCTGCAGCCACCCGTGCGTCCTTTGGATCTTACCTGCAGTGTATCAAGGAAGGGCTCGACGCTGACTACGGTAATTATGAAAACGAAATCCGTGAGCACTCCAAGTATGTTTCAACTAATATGAAGCTTTCAATATTATCTGATACTTAAGAAAAGCTGCCGCGACTTGCTTTGCTTCCACCATCGAGGAGGGAAATCAGAAGGATCGTTGCGTGTTGGCTGCTAACGATTTGTCTCATAACGCTTGGGACAAGAACGGACCACTGAGAGAATGCTCTATCTGCAGAACCTTTGCTGCCGGAGCCATCAAGGCTATCAAGGCAACCCCAGCTGAAGATCAAAAATGTATCAGAACTGAAGTTTCAAAGGCTATCGCTCGTGAGGCCAACTATTGCCTCCAAAAGAAAATCGCTAACTTCGCTGGAGTTCCAGACATTCCAGATCTCGAGGAAGGATCATTCCAATACAAAGACTCGGTGTAAGTGTTCCATATCATCCGCTAACATCATAACCACTGATAAATCAATTTTAATTCACTAAAACAATCATCTCTTCAGCATCTCCTCTATCTCTGACCATATCCTTATCCAGTCTCGTCTCTCTTTCTGCGGAGAACGCAAGCCACAACGTGCCGCATCTACCCGTAACTGTCTTGCCAGTCCATTTGTTGGATATTTGAGCGGACACTGCAAGGTTCTCGCCAATTGTGATGCTAAGTTTGTTGGACAATGCGGACAAACCATTCCAGCCACACGCAAGGCCACTTGCGAATGCATCACTGAAGCCAGAGACGATTTGAAGAAGCGTATTGGATCCATCGCCAATGTCTTCAATGATGTAAGAGGATTGAGTTGAACTAGAGAATTTGTATATTTCCCAGTATATTTTAAGCACAAATGGAAACGTTTTGGTTGCTTATTTAAAACCAGAAAATATTTTGTTTCAGCTTCTCTCCGGAGGACGTGGGCTTGCCATCGGATCTGCCAACAAGGTCGATATTTGTACATCTCAAATCAAGAAACAAATGATCACTCCAGTCAACGATTGGGTCAATGTTATTGATACTGCTCTTTCCTCATGCATCCGTAACAAGCCAGCTGGACAGAATCTCGCAATGGAGGCTCTTCTCAATGTTGGATGCCGTAAAGTTATTGCTGATACAACTGGAGCTGCTACCACTCAACTCAAGACAGGATTCGACTTTGTCAACAATCTTATTGATGCAATGGTTCAGCGTAGTGGACGCTTCTGTGGTGGAAGTCATTGCCTTCAGGGATAGATTGATTCGATTAATTATAATTGTATTACCTTCTTTTAATTTAAAAACTTATTTATTAATTTTTGAACGTGTATCAGTTTCTCTTGTATTGTTGAATAAATAATAAGAGTTTCTTTAAAGATGAACTATTTCTGTGAGAAATTTCAAAATTTCGAGATGTATATTATATAGCTAGGATTTGTGAAAATTTTGATGCATCGAAATTATTGAGAAGAATATATTTTGATGGTAAAGAAATTAATGGCAAGAAGTTTTAACCAAATCATTGAAAATCAAAAACAGGATGATCAATAAAGTCAGCAATGCACGATGATGTACTTGTACAAGCTTCCTCAGCTCCTTCTAGCTCAACCATCATCACTGAATTTTCTCCAATTTTCAAGAATTCTGCTGGAATGTACAAAGTCATTTGTGGACCTTTAGTTGGCCAATATCTTCCAAAATTTCTTCCATTCACAATTGCAATTCCTTTTCCCCATCCAGTAGTGTCAAGCCATGTATCAGTTGGGGCATCCACACTAAGAATTCCAATGAAAACTCCCTGTTTTTGATTACTTTTAACATTCTTCCGGTAATTGTTTCTCATTGCTTTTCTGAAGTAGAAGTCTTCTTGAAGAGGAAGCTTGATTCCACATTGAGTCCAAAATTGAATCGCCTGTCCATTCATAAAAACATCCGAAAGAATTCCCTAAAATTCAGACATATAATCCGCAAAACAAAAAAAAATGATCAGCTCTACCTTTCTATCATTAATTGTTTCGAATGTTTTTCTTCCTTGATTTTCGACCAACATAAAAAGCCGATTCTCTTCATTCTCCAGGCAACCTTCAATGATCACTGAGTTTCTGGTCAGGTTGTAATATCTTCGCGTGAGAGTGTCAATGTACTTTCCATTGAGATAAACATGAACAAAATCTCCAAATGAGGGAATTGTCAAGTTTCCACATGAGTTAATTTTCTGTAAACTATGATTTAAAGATACTACTTTATAGCATTTTAAGCATTTTGAAAAAAACCGCTTATACTTTGATCACTTTTTGTCGATAAAAAATTTAGCCAATAAAAATTTAAACCCAAAAATAAATTTCTAACAAACTCACTGCCTGATAAGCTACCAATCCTAATGGATGCTTCAATGTCTCAAAACTGATTGGTTTATCAGTTTCAACACAATCTCCGGGATCTCCCAATGAAGTTAGTGTTTTCAATTTTTCAACGGAATGCACTAGTCTCATCTTGATTTTTCCAAATCTTCCTTTTCTGTAACTTGGAAATATTTTTAAACCGTTTTCTATAAAACTTACGGTGAATTTCCTGGAACATCCAATGGTGGAGTTGGCCAATCAGTCAATCCTTTGATCCATTTTCTTATTTCCAAATATTTGGTTGTTACATCTCCAGATTCACTAATCGGAGCATCATAATCGTAAGAAGTAATGCAAGGAGCCTCAGTTTCTGCACCATTCCAAAATCCAAAATTGGTGCCTCCGTGAATCATATAATAATTGAAACTGGCACCAAGAGAATACATAGTTTGTGATCCATTGATTATTGTTTGTGGAGACGGTAAATTTTGCTTCTTTTGTCCCCAAAGTACCAACCATCCAGGATAATATTCCGAATTTACTAGAGGGCCATTCGGTGCAAATTTTCTTTGTAATTTAAAATTGTTTTCGATTTCTTTAGCATCATCAGTTGGACCAAAGTCTACAGTTGGAAATACTCCTTCCACTGTTCCACATTTTAGCAGAGACTCGGCAGAACCATCAGCTGAATAAATTGAATAATTAGATAAAGTGTTCATTTACTCACTTGTGAATAATAGAACATCATCCCCAACGAGTGATCTTGTAAGATCTCGCAAGAATCGAAGATATTGTTGATCGCATGCATCGTAACTACCGTACTCATTTTCAATTTGAAGCATCAGGACAGGTCCACCGTTTTTACGTAAAAGTGGCTTGACTCTTGGAAGAAGAATTTCAAACCAATTCTCGACTTCGCGGGTAAACCTTAAATTATGTGATTGAACATTTTTGTTTAATTTTAACTAACACTCGATCACTACTTCTTTGCTTTGTCACATTTTTGTTGAGAAGCCACCATGGAAGCCCTCCATTTTCCAATTCTCCACAAATATACGGTCCTAAATTTATTTGTTTTTATTTGAAACTGTGAAGGACTTTCAACATACCGACTCTCAAAATTGTCCATAATCCATATTTATGAAAAGCCATCATGGAAAACTCTGCGAAATCGAGAAGTCCAGAAAAGTCATGACTGCAATTATAAATAGTATACGTTGATTGTTTAAATCTTTTGAAAATGTTCTTACTTTCCTTCTTCAAGCTCGTGCATATTCCATGGAATATAATACTGAATTGCATTAAATCCAAGAGCTCGAACTTTCCCGAGACGTTCGTCCCACCGATCACGAGGAATTCGGAAATAATGAATGGATCCAGAGATGTAACGAAATGGAAGACCATCGAGTAGAAATTGGTTCTTTGATTCGTCAATAAGAAATGAAGGTATATTTCTTAAAATTTGGAATATTACAGATAATGTTAGAAGAAATGTTAGCTGTGTGAAAATGTCTTATATAACTTTGAAGACACATGTTGTGGGTCTTGCCACGCTTTTAAGTTTAAAATTGTCTGCAAGATTTTTTAAATTAATAATTTCGCACTCTAAATCATGTCTAGAGCTACCGAAATTGCAGGTGGAGTATTTCATGTAGAAAACTTTTTGAATCCGTTTCTGAATTGTTAAAATGCCAAATATGACTTTTAAAAAAACATTTGGATTTATAAATTTTTTTTACAAAATATCTCGTGGCGAAAACTACAGTAAGTCTTTAAATGATGATGATCTAAAGAGTTACTGTAGTTTTCGCTACGAAAAAATTTGCGCGTAAAATATGTTGTGCAATACGCATTCTCAGAATTTTGTGTTCCCGTATAATTTGGATGTAGGCAGAAACAATTCTAATGAATATTTATTATAATTGTATTCCAACTTTTAAATTTGAACATCGTATGGTTTCGAACCTGTGTCAATGATTGGAATTTATCAAAAAATCTGCATTTTTGCAAAATTTGACATTCTGCCAAAACTTTGACTGAAAATTTATGATTTAAAAAAAAGATAGTCTGTCCTTACGGAACCCGGATCTTTTGAATATTTACCTATCACCAATTTTTGGAATATTCCAATTGCCGTAACTTGTTCTGACGATACCTTCAGATTGAATGCAAAAATTTAAAAACAGAAATATACAGCTTTTCCATAATTCCATCTGAAATCTATACAAAATTTTAACATTTAATGAAGAAAAGAGTGCATCTGAAAACAATGATAACGAAGAAAACCCAATTGATTCGAATGATAAACAAAAGAAAATTAACAAATATAAACTTTTCTTGAGAACATTGGAGAAACGAGAAAGACAAACAAAACTCAGAATATCTCTTTTCTTGTCTGAATTAGAAAGAAGAGGTGTCACTTTTCCACCCGACATTTCAATCATTTTGTCAACTGTCCTTCGGCCCATCGACTCGTTCGCTGTAAACCACATTTTTTGTAAACAAATGAATCTTATTGGGACGGATCGGATTTATTATAAAACACATGTGTAAGAGAGAATCAGACTGACAAAAGTTCGGAGATTAGAATTACATTTTTTCGAAATTTCAGAAGCAAAATAACATTTAAAGGGATGAACAGAAGAGATCAGAATTTTATTCTTTTAAAAACGTTGGAATCCAGCGTTGTTTCCGAATGGTCCATTTTGGTTTCCTGGTCCTCCGAACGGCATTCCTCTTTGTTGATTGAATCCTTCTGAAAATATAAATTTTTTAAATTCGTCTGCTTTCCGAAATAAAACATACGTTGATGTTGCTGCTGTTGTTGTTGTTGTTGCTTATCGTTCTGACTAGCCAGGGCATCATGGATCAGGTTCATTATCCGATTCTGGAGTTGATCGACAAGAGCGGCGTCATTGATCTGTTCCATTTTTCTCCAGATCATCTTTCCGAAAAGTTCATGAATGTTGCTGTTCTTTCCGAATCCAGGAACTTCCATTGATGGTTCTGGTCCAGCAAATGGTTGAGCGCCCTTAAATTCAAATACGATTATTTTAACATCAAAAAGTTGTTTTCTTACGTTCATGTTATTTCCAATAGCTCCTTGTCCCACATTGTTAGCCGATGGTCCATTGTATCCTGAAAATAATATTGTTGAAAAGAGAAAATACATATTGGCTCTCATTGGTAAGAGAGCAGATCTACTAATAAAACTAAAAAACTACAAGGATTTGAATTTTAGACTCGAAAGTAAATGTTGTTTGGGGACACTACTGCGACAATCATCTTTGATTTTCAAATTTTTTAAAAATAAACTTTAAGTCTCGATGGACTATTTATTTAAAAAGAATTCGATGGAAATATCGAAGTTTCTTTTGGGAATTGTGTTAGGAACAAAATTTAGTATCTCCTCAATTTTTATACTTCATTTTTTATTTTCCTAAAAATATTTTTAGCCACGCGGTCTAGAGCCTTTTTTTGAAGTTCGAAATATCTTTTGAGATGTCAGAGTGTCCCCTTTTAACAACAGTAATTTTTTACGGAGATTATTTGAATCTCTGATAGAAAACAATCAAAAGAAAATAAATGACACTCGTTTCATTATGAAAACATAACTAGACCTGAAGGTGGGGCTCCATTTCTATTGCCGTTGTTCTGCAAACTTCTTGTTCATTACATACATCGAGTGAGGAGTTGTATCATACAACGGAGACAGAGACCGTCATTTACTACTCATGGATTTTGGAACTAGAGACTCTTCCGAAATATATGGTGAATCTAACTAGTAATATTTTAAATCGCAAAAAAAAAGTTTCACTTTACGGTGAATGCAAATTTTGTTTTTCTTTTCAATTTAACAATATAACAAAAAAATTTGAAAGAAAACATCGAGCACTTGCTCTTTTTGGAAATTGAAAAGTAAATTTTTTGAATTAATACATCTGAAATTAACAAAAATGGAGAACTGTTTTTTTTTCATTTGATGATTAGAGCCAAGAAACCGATATGCCTGAAGAATGTGGTATAAAAAGGATCAAAAGATCCGAGAGCATTTTTACTCTTATTGAGCAACACGAATTAAGAATTCATTGAGCCAGTCACCACCGTCATTTACGATTCTTCTCCATTCTCTAAAACATTTCTTTAAAGCCCTAATCAAGAAAACCTGTACGTCGGAAAGAATCTTGAAGTCCTATGTCAAAGCAAGACTCTTTACTGCGACCAGAAATGGACGAATTCGTCAAAATGTTGTGAAAAATTATTAAATTTCTGAATTCAGCAGAAATATCGCCCAATAGTAATATAATCAAATTTTATTTTTAATCATCTTCTGGTAACTTATCTGATCATTTTGATCGCTATATATTTAGGTCTAACTTAGAGAATCCGGTGGGCTGGCTCAAGATTTGAAGAAACTGATATAAAGCGTCCAAGACATTGCGAAGAACAGGAGAAACAAGGATTTTCCTCAAAAATACCTTTCCACTGCCATTACGACGATTTTGTCCGTTGAAGAAGTTCATGTTTCCATTCGGTGGGCCCATGAATCCTGGTCCTCCTGGTCCTCCTGGTCCCATTGGGCCGAAGGGTGGAACCATTTGCATCATTGGAGGCTGGTGATGTTGGCGATTTTGGTTGCGATTTCCTCCATTCTGGTTCTTATTATTTTTGTTGTTTTGCTGAAAAAAAACAATTTAATTTTTTAGAACGAGTGAATCGAAATATAATCGTGAAAACTTGATATTAGTGAAGTTAAATGAGAAAGTGCTTACATTATTTCCTTTTTTCTGGTTGTTGCTGTTGTTTCCAGCTTTCTTGTTGTTATTATTAGTTGTAGGCTGTCTCTTGATTGGCTTTCCATTCGCATCAACTCCCATTCCAGATGAACCCATTTCGACGAAGTTTCTGTAAAAAAAAAAATAATATTTAATGAGTAAAAAGCGACAAAACGAGAAGAAATAAAGAAATAAAGAAATAAATGTAAAAGGAAAGACGTGTGGCTGGTTATTTAATCACGAGACAGCGTTCGTTCAGTGTTCTCCACAGCGGCGATCGATACGGAACGAGTAAAAAGAGTACGCATCAGGTGGAGGGCGCAGATATCGCTGCGAGACCTGCAGTCGGTAGAATTGGTCGCCCCTTTAAATGGAAATTGAAAGGAGACACCTCTTCTCGTTGAGAAATACGAAGTGGGCGATATCGAGATATGGGGAAATAGACATCAAAAAATAGATTTATAATATTGATTTCAAAATGGAACTTTTAATATTTTTTCCCAAAACCCAGAATTTATCGTCGTATCCAATGAAAAATTGCTCTCAACTGTAAAGTTAAAACTCGACCATGCACATATTTCCACTCTAGCGATTCTTAAGACATTATCGAGGTCGCATTTATATTTTAAAATATAATGAATGTTTTCAAAGCGGAAAGTGCTAGAAAAAGCAAAGGATTACTCCAATATGTATCTAAACGATAGAAAAGCTCACTTTTCCGTTCTACCCAATTGGTGGTGTCTCTTTACGAAAAACCATATATATAGAGAGAGTTGTGAGGGGCTTTTCTATGAACGGAAAAAAGTGAACAAACATGTTTAAACAAAGAAAAAACCATGGTGAGGTCAAAATGTAGATAAGGAATGAGACAATGTATATTTGGCTTAAGTGTAGAACTTGATCTCAATAAAAAACACATAAGTCAAACAAAGATAAAGATACTTTTAAAAAAAATATATATATTCGAAAGCAAACAAAAATTAACGGCAAAATTCGGTTAAATACATTTTAAGGTACTCACGTGGTGTCAGAGTGTCCCATTTCGATTTGTTCTACTTAGACCTACTAGAATTGCGTGCGTGAATTTAGACACTATCTCCTCAACTGATTTCGCATGATTAAGAACGTGCTGATGTCCCATTGTTTGTAGATCAAACCGTTATGGGACAATCTAACAGCGAAAATTTATAAAATTATTGTTGTATGTTATTCTTTGGAGGCATATTTTTAATGGAAAAAAGGAAAATATCTAGAAGTTTTTAGTCAACCTTGCACATTCTTTCTGATATTCGACTTGATGAGGTCTTCATCTTACTGATTTGATGATGTTACATAATAAGAACTATTTTTATAAAAATTACATACAATAACATTCAACAATAATTTTATAAATTTTCCAAAAGAAGTAAACACATGTTCTCATGCATTCCGCCATCTTTTTCAAAAACTCTGACTCCGGCTCTGTACCGTGTGAGCACTTGAAATCATACGGAGCAGACAATGAGTGCTAATGTGATATGCAGAGATTTAGAGATATGTTAACAGGACAAGCGAGACAATCCTCGCAACACACCCATCACTTTTTGTTCACTGATAAAGTTTTGTTGTATAGGTGTTCGCACTGCGAATCCCTTTTTAAGATTCAAATTTTATATCTTTATGGCAGTCTATCACTTTCATTATTGCAGAGACAAGTTTTTTTGCCGATTTTTCGATTTTTGTGCGGAATTGTCTAGTAGTGATAAAAATAATATCTCTTACATGTGGATATTAGTACAATTTTTACAGTCGAAAAGTTAGGAAAACTCAGTTTTCATCTCTCAAATTTTGAAAGTCGATCAAACAATTTTTACTAGTCTTATATTATAGCATCGATTCAATTTTTCGTATTTAAACATTCTAAGGTTTTGAGCCTACGGTAATGTTAGGAATTATTTAAAAATGCAACATTTAAAAAATTGGCAATTTACTAAAACTTGGACTGAACATTTTTAATAATCTAAAAACTATTTGAAGTGTTTTATTATGATATTTGGTTATGACTATTATAAGTGTACTTAGTTAGAAGCCCTATACTCCAGGTCCAAGAAAACAAGTAACATGGCAAAAAGTGAAATGTACTCGTTTTTATAGACATTACTTGTCTAAACGCCACAAATTCTTACTAAACTCCCGCACCTCAAAAAAATACAGTTTTAAAACTTTGTCAAAAGTTGTTGTGAAGTTTCTGAAACCTAAGCTGTTGTGAGCAAAATGTGGCTTGAAGTGTGACAAGAAGTCACCAAAGCGCATAGAATACTGGCCCGTTTTGCCGAGTAAATTATACGAATCATTTAGAAAACTCAAAAATTCTGCAATGAAATTGTGGAACAATTGAACGCTACTCATGTTCCGCGAAACTTTGAGCTTATTCAAATGGAGTATCTAAACATTTTTGTAGATCTAGTAAAAACCGTATTACTGTTTTCACGTTTTCACATTTATGCCAATTGTATCGAACATCCATAAAATCAACACCATATCCCTTTTTTCCAATCAACACCGTAATGTACTCGTCGTCATTTCCCCCTCTTCATAAAAAAGTGCATAGCAAAAATGGTGATCTCATTGGAATTGTATAAATAGTTTGCCTTCATGAAAAAATACAAGTTTTTTGTCTCATTCTGCTGCCAATGGAGATTATGATAAGAAAACAGTTTATTATCAGTCTATGTAAGGAGGAACGTTTGTCCTTCTGTTCTCTCCGTTTGTTTTGTTTCCAACAAGTTTCTTTTGGATAAATGAGAGAAAATGAGAGGGAAAGACCCACCCTTCTCCCTGTCACTTTTTTCGTGTTTCCTTATGATAATGTTAAGATGATGGATAGATTTTTCATTGCTATCGACACTTTTTGCCAACTTTTTTCAATTCGTTTTTTATTGCGCGCCATTCTCGAAACCTATCTACAAGTTAAACTTTATAGTCTATTTATTTCCAAGAATACCAAAACAATTGAAAAAAAAAACTATGATACTGCTGAAAAATTAGGTTTCCATTTTTAACTCAAATTTTAAACTGAAAGGTTCCTAAGACTCAGATTCTGACCTATAGTCTGGCCTGACAGCCTAAGAGTTTAACGCAACTAATTTTTTCTGCAAAGGTGCAAATCTAAATGACTGTTTCGTGTCCTGAATGGTTTCACAAATTTTGCTGCTCAGTAATGGAAATATTAACCTTATATGTTTGAAGTAGGAAAGTTAGTGTAGGCATTTTTTCAAAACATGCTCGATTTAAGGTATCAGCTTCACTCTTGGTCATGGACAATGGAAAGTAGGTATCTGGGAAATTGGAACATGTATGGTCGATTGTGTAATAGGATTATTGCGTCCTGCAGCGCGACCGATCTCTCTTTCTCTCTGTGTTTTGCCTGGCGGGATCCCGACATCAAATTCATCACGCTTCGATGAAACATTTGAACCGCTTCTTCGCTTATTCTGATTTAGGATCTTCCTTGGAAACAGTCAAGGAAACGTTGTCTCCAGAACTTTATGAGAACGTAGAAATCTGATTGATAGTGTAGCTGTAACTCGATTTGAACTTTTTTTTATTCTTGAAATGTGGACTTTACCCAAATTTTAATCAGCTTAGCCCACCTCTGTTCAAGATTATTCATTGTTATCAAAAAGTTATCATTTTCTATATGGCAAAAAATAGTGAAATGAACGTTTTTTTTTGTTTATCAGTCAATCAGCATAATCTCCTCCTGTGCCCTTTGTCCTTTAGTTTCACAAAACTCTATAAAAACGATTCGAATGATTTGATTTCTTAAGTTTACTCAATCTGCTCATTTGTTTTAGAGTTCATGGAATTGTTTTGAAACAACCAGTGAATATGTTCAGAATAATATTATCACTCAAAATTCCTAAATAATTAAATTAATTTTTGTGTATTCTTGATCTTCATAAATTTCCTCTGAAAGCACATACCTTTTTTCTATTGAAAGGGCACAAAAAGAGATATATTCGAATATTGTCTCAAACAAAAATGTTTTTAAAATTATCTTTGTCAACTTTCCACTTCTGAATTTTCATAAACTCTGGAAATATAAAGCTGCCGTAATTTCCTACTAGCATTGCAGCTCACTTTACTTTTACTGCATATATCTTGGTAAACTTGGGTTTTTAATCAACTTCTACACTGTTATCAATACTTTAACAACACTCAAAAATTTAAAATAAAATCAAAGATAAAAAAATATAAGCCGTCATAGTAGATTTGCAAGTCTAATAAGAAAAATACTGTATCTACTATGTATAAAAATATCAAAATAAATTGCCAACAATATAGATACCACGGACTACGTCTCAAACTCGTTCTTTTCCTTTTACCTTCGGAGCTTTTCCGGGAATGCATGTTAAAAAAAAGTGAGCAAATAAAACTAACTGAAAAATACCATAAGAATAAATTGCAAAGGTAAATACCTTGGGAAACCGGTTGGAATGTCTAGTCTGTAATATGTTGTTTTGTCCAGCTTCCCTTATTTTAAAAATATCGTAAAACAAATAGGTTTGAGAACAAGATAGTAGAAAAACTTTTGCTGAGATTACCAAAAAGTTAATGAACTTGACCATCTGATAATAAAATCCCTTCCTATCATCATCAGTTTCTCACACTTTGAAACAATATAATAAATCAACAGCTTCTCCCCCGCCCTTTCTGATTCCGCACTTCTTCATCTCCTACTTCTTGATTCAGCACGGAACACTTTTCCCTTCTACGAATATTTATCACTCGTCCCAAATACTGTCTCTTCTTGTGTCCACCTGCTGCTTTCCTTACTCAAGGTCGTACCGCTCTCCCTTACTTTCCGAATATATATTCATTTGCATGAACAATCCGAGATATCTTTGTATCTCCTATATCATTGTACTATTTGGTTTCAAAAAACATAACAAAACGATCAGTTTTTCGGACAACAGAAAGTGGCTTCGTGTCAAATCAAAGCAATAATAAAACGGAAAACTACAAATTATATACAGTTTCTTTATTGTATTTATGTAGTTTAATTGTCTGTTTCATAATAGTTTTCATCACTTGTTCTATCCAGAAAGTTATTTTTTGCGAGTATTTTTTTTAATTATCAAATGTAAATTTCTAGCCGTTATCAGATGTTTTGTACTATCAGTGAATCACTAGAATGCTCTGAAGCTCCATGTTCCATGTTCTAGTACTCTGTCCCTTGTAGTCAATTTCTGATGTAACTGTCTCTGAAACTTTACCCTTTCAGCTACATGTAGGTTGACTAGAAACTGAAAGTATTTAAGACACTTCGGAATGTCCCCAGGAAACTTTTGATAACGATGATTTGTTTATCATTCACATATGCAATCTGTTCATTTTAATTTGACCTATAGCCTCTTTTATCCGTCTCCTCGTAATTTATCATTTTATGATTGCGGAATATTTCAACTTTCTCTCATTTTAATTTCGGAAATTTATCAGAACATTTTGCCTACTGAATTTCGTGAGCATCTTGAAACTGTTTAGTCGTTGAATTGAAAACAAAACGACTGTGTTTCTAATGGGTAAAATAATATGCTCAACGTATATACTAGTTAACAGCCCGGTGCATAAAAAATCGAATCGTCTAAAAATCCCATCAACGCTGTGAAAATGCCCGATTTTGCTAAACTTAAAAAAAAACTCCTAGAGATGCCTTTTTGTAGAAATTTTTTAATTGAAACTTATGGTTGATCTTTTTTCCAATGTTAATAAGACATTTTAAATATCCATGGATATCCAGATAATTGCAAATTTGGACACTTTCCAATATCTAACCTTCATAAATCGCCTTGGAAACAAATTCAATTTGACATTTGACATCTCTTCACTGTTCGTGTTACCTTTTCTTATTTCCCGCAATGCTCTCCTCTTTTTCAATGTTTTCCTCTACTATTTCTTCACAGATTTAGCGCAGATAATATCTCGAAAGTCGTTGAAAGAAACCGCCGAACCGCAACCCTCATGCTGCTACCAATCCTTTCTTTCCTTTTTTCAACTATTTTTTTCTTTTCATCCAACTTTTTTCTGTATTCAGATCTTCATTCCACATAACATCATGGGTGGTCAACCTACATCACTGCTTTTACTACTGTCACTTGTACAATATGTAATGGCAGATGATACATGTCTTAGCAGGGGACAACTTTTTGGAGTCATATTTGGATCTGTTGCTGCTGCTTTCTTGATTTCAGCTGCTCTTGCTATTATTTTATACATTTGGTACAGAAGATCAAGTGAGTTTTATATTCTTCTATGTATTCTAAAATAATTTGGGTAAGCTTTATCAAAAATATAATTCAAAGCTACAGAAAACCACACAGAGAAAATTAGGTGCATATCAGATAGAAACTCACAAGGTAGGCAGAAATTCATTCAGGCACACGTACCTACCTGCCGCTCTTTTGCAGTTTGGGAATATTCTGACAAATTCAGATGCAAAGTGTCGTGCTTATCAGTGTCTAGAACTTACTGGGTTCCGCGGCTTGTTATAGAATTAAACAGTTAAACTAATTTGTTATGTATACTTTGGCAGTAGGCATGCGAATAGGCAAAAGGCAGAGTAGGTTGTCTTGAATTATAACTGTTTTGTCATTCCAATAAAATGTTTGCAAAAATATGAATTCATTGCAAAAGATGAAGATACTTTTAGTTCAGAAACAAAGACGAAAAATCAAAATACAAATAATGAAGAATTTTGATTTGAAAAAAACAATACTTTTTGTACCAAATGACAACCTTAATAACAAGTTTTCAGGTACAATTAGAGAAACAGATGAAAAATCAGCATATGCCAACGATGCCTGTGACGTCGAAGATAAAGGATGTGATGCTCCAAAATCAATTAATAAGGACAAAATGACAATGATTGATTCATTCAAGCTGAAAAGGAAAATGGAAGATTCAGGAACTCAGAAAGCATACTCTATGGAATTTTTGAATGAGGTCGAGGGAAAAGTTGGTGTCCAACTACGTGGTGTAGATATTGGAGGACTTGGATTCAATATTCAAGGAAATATGAATGAGGGAATATTCGTGAAAGAAATCATCTCGAAGGGAATTGCTGAACAATGTGGAAATATTTTAGTTGGAGACAAAATCAAATCTTTAACTATTAACTTTGAGAATATGGTTTATGAGGATGCAGTTACTCTATTGAGTTATTCTTCTCCATACAAGGTAAGTTCACAACGATATTCCTACTCATGCATCATCAATTCTTATTCAGGTGAAGCTCGAGCTTGAAAGAAAACTTTCTGATTCTGCATCAGTCAGTGATAGTGATGATGGTAAGTGGAACGTTCTTATCAATTAGACATTTATCAGTTGTATTCAACAGACAAAGAAATGAGATACCACCCACTGTTCCGAAGCAATACTCTTACACATGTCCACTTTAACCCACTGGGAACCATTTCAACTCCAACATCAATTGCTACAACTCCACAAAGATGTACTTCAACTGATTCCAAACAGAAGCACGCATTGCCACCACAGAGAGAAATCATCGAGCCAGACTCTACAACTTGTGCAGATGATAACAGTCAAGCTCGTGATGCTGATAACAGTCGAATGGATAGCAGTGATTACGGTAGTGATGGAATATCGGATTGTCGAGAGAGCACAGCAAGTGATGGAACACAAAAGACATTGAGCGATAGAATTGAAGTTACTGATATCATATTTGATAAGGTAAAGTCTCCAACTCCGCCACCATTGAGAAAGTTGGAGCAATGCACCGAACTGCCTCCAAAACCAAGAAAGATGGTTTCCAGAGTAAGTTTGAAAATAGTTCGATCAGAAAAAAAATTAAAATTTTCAGTCACCATCACCAGTTAACAAACCACCACCTTCTCCAAAAGTGAGCAGAGCAACTAGTCCAAAGAAATCTCAACAAGTGGAAGATTCAACTCAAACAACCCAACTCTCCGCTGAAACTAGACCAACACAGACTGAAAAACCAATTGCACCTGTTCCACCACCAATCAGCTCAATTCCAGTTAGAAAGGAGATGGAAACACAGACTAAGACTCCACCACCAGATCAAACTGTAGTCGAAAAGATTGTTGAAATAGCTCCAGTCGAGATTAAAGAGGATGATTCAAAGGGTCCAGAGATTACTGAAGCTAGAATTTCAAGGATTCCAAAAAGATCAGATAGCATAAAAACTCCAGTTATTGAGAGAAAGTTGCCATCTTTACCTAAAAGTGTGACACAAAGAAGTCACAGTGCTGATAAGGTATGTATTAATTTTAAAACTTAATACTATTATATTGGTTTTTTTCAGAACGACAATGTGTGGAGTCGGTTATACCAAGAAAAGAAAGGAAATTTACGAAAAACTCGTGACGTTTCTTCTCCACCAACTGCACACACATCTGGAATTCCAACACCGTCAAGATCAAGCATCACATCTACAGTAACTGCTACAGTAGGGAAGACCCCCAGCACAGATAATGAAAAGTATGGAATTGAAAATGTTGAATGCTCATTTTGAATTTATGATTTCAGATACGGTACATTGACACGCGAGAAGCGTGACCGTTTGATGGCGAACGACGCAGAATTGGAGAGGCAGAGAGAGGAATTGAGGAAATTGGGAGTTTTATGAATCCCATCCACTACAAGATGATTGTTAAATTGTTCTTTTGGGTATTTCACAGACATATTATTTATTTATTTTTATCTTCCATTTTCTCGCTTCCATCTTCCAATTCCAGATCATAGACACAAGTGCACTTACTCTTGCCTTTCGTCAAGTTGTACAGATTTACTGCCTTTTCACGAAAATCTTATATAAATAAAAACATTATTTTAAAAAAAACTTGTTCAGTGGATGAATCTTTATATTCTTAACCGTAAAATTCTGTTGACATGTTATGGGATTGAGATAAGTGTAGTACATAATAAAAATTACATGAGTATAGATAGCTTCACCCGAGACAGTAATCCAGATGTCCATGAATCAAATTTTCCATCACCTCCGTGTTACACGAAGGACAAATCACCGAGTTGTCCGAAGCGACAAATGAAATTTCCAAAGCATCATCGTCCATATCTTGAAAATCATCATCGTCACTGTCTCCAAGATCTATGACTTGCTCTGCTACTGGTGCTGATGAAGGAGAAGTGAAATTAACAGGTGGAAGGAGGCGGCTGACTCCTCCAGATGTACCACCAAGTCGGTTCCCACCAGAGTTTTGAGTTGCTTTTGGATATGAATTAAGAAGCGATGAAGTGGAAGAAGAACCTCCAAGTTTTTGACCACTCCCAGTGAATAAGGACGTTGATGGTTTAGTTGGAGATTTTGAAGTTGAATTGTCCGAAGAATTTTTGCCGTCCTTTTTGAAGAAGTCATCAAGCGTCACTCTAGGTGGAGTAATAGTTTTCTTAAGAGCGGGGCCGCCAGATTTATTTTTGTCGTTTGTTCTCTTTGATCCTTTTCCTTGTCCATAGCCTTCAGGTTCCTTAACTTTCAGAAAGTTACCTGAAATGTAAAAAATGAAAAAATATTTATTAGAAAAATAAAGTCTAACCTCCACAGCTTTGCTGATGTTGACTCCACCATCTATCATTCGGTCCGGGTGCTCGATTGCAGGATCTTTTCACATATCCAAAAAATGGGCGACGGTCTCTACACGGTCCACTACATCTCCACCAATGTTGTTTGTAAAGCCGAACTTCGTCATGAAAACTGTGATAAATCGTGATATTAGTTCCACCAGCTTGGTTAATTCTGTGCATATGGGCCTGGAATTGTGGGCCGTGACCATCACGATCTCTATTTCGTTCTTTAACAAAAAGATATGCGTGGATCATTTCATGCTGAAAATGTGCTTGAATCTAAGATTGTGATGTCACTATTGTAGTTACCAGCAGGGTCTCAACAAGATCACTTCTCGGTCTTAATGTCAACAGGGGTTTACTGAGCCGAATCGAACAAAGTCCTCCACGACCACCACGAATTTCATATGAACATATTCCGGCACATCTGGAAAAGTGATCAATAAAATATTTTGTGAAGTGTGCCCACTCGGAGACGCCATTTTTTGCTCGGTTGTCAAGCAACGCCAACAAAGCTTCCCAATTTCACTCACGCATACATACGGGGACTCCATTTCACTTCGCAACAGGCAAGAGATCCACCGAAAAACCTAGAATTTAGAGAATTTATTTTCGCTACCTCAATATTATGAATCTACCTTGCATCAAACTGGATGAACAACGCGTGAATATCCGGGCACGGATCCGAAAGTTCAAAAGACGGGTCTACGAGAGAGCTGCGACTCATTCTTTGTGGCTGCGGAAATTATGTGAACGATGGAGATGTGGAAATCGAGTAGAATACTGTAAACTTTTATCCATTAGAGAGGAGGAATACTTTAATTATGATAATAACTTCAATTAATGCAATATTATTTCATACCAGGGAATAAATTCATTTTTGTGCTCCTTCTAAAACGATTACAATTAATTAAATTCAGAGAAAACAATTATATTCAATTGTAATAACATTGAAACATCTCACACATTTTATTTGATCCATTTTTAATTGTTTTTAAAAATCCAAACACCAAAAATGTTTTCATTACCAAATTTTGGAAAAAAAAAGAAATATGTAAACTTCAAAACTAACTTTTGAAAAAATACAAGAACAGAAATGAATAAATAAACGAATCGGCTTACATTCAATACAAATGTTTTTGTTGGTATTTTTGTAGAGGAGGCGGTGCCTCGTAAATCGACACGCAACCAGTGCGCGGGTTTTTTGCAACCCCGCCGCATGCGGTAGTTACTGGAAAACTGTTTTCCGTTGACCTAACTGGCGGCACGCGGGAAATAATTCCACTTCTTTTCTATATTTTATGATGTTGTTTCATTACTCTGAAACCGCTCAGATGCGAGCTGCAGATCAGGTTTACAATTTCTAAAAAAAACTCCGATAGATTTCTTTCGAGGTCAAAATAAATAAATCAAAATCTGGTTGGTCACGTGTTGACTCTAATTACATACATTTGAGAGCTGTAGTGTTGTCTTTTCTTTTAATTATTGTAATTTTCAGTTATTTCTCATCTCACTGAAGCTATTTCAGAATGGGAGACGAATTCAGGCCATCGCATGAAGAGCGTTCAAAAATGTATAAATCGAATGGTGAGCTTTTAAGGTAATACCTTATAAAATTGTATTATTTTTAGTGCGTGATCAAAATGAGATGCGAAGAAAACGACGTGAAGATGAAGTTCAAATCAGGAAAAATCGCAGAGACGAAAAGTTCGAAAGAAATCGACAAATTACCGTCCAGCGTTCTTTGAGCCATGAGGAAACTTCGGAATTATTAAAATCAGTAGCAGACGGTTTACAAAGTATGCAGGAAACTACAATTCATGAAGCATTGACAGTTTTACACGAAAACTTGAACAACACGGTGTGGACTATTCATGTGCTCGTCAAAGTCCAAATTCTTCATAAATTATCAGATGTCTACTGTAACCGGTGAGAAGAGAAGAATATGCAGTTGAGAAAAATGAAATTAGTTTTTTAGAGTCATAAGCCAGACGACGCGATTGCTTATTTCTCGAACATTGCTCAAAATTAGTGGAATTGACGAGGTGAAATACGAAAGGTACTCTTCCGATGACAGATGCATTCAATCGCTGGTTTTCAATATCTCGACATATGGTTCAAGTGAAGACATTCTATGTGATACATTTCAGTCGATAGCATGTTTTATCATTCGCAGTATCACTTACCGGAATCTGGCTCTCGACTGTGCAATTGTTTCAGAGCTAATCGACGCGAGCACGATAAATATGAGCATAATTCTTCATCGATCTCTCATGTGGCTTGTCTTTCTATTCTGTGAGAAACTAGACAGATGCAGTCCCCATGTGGACGAAATTGCACCTCTTCTTGAAATTATTTCCAATGGAATACAGTCAACAGACGCGATGGTTCAGACAGATGCTGCTTCATCATGTGCTTCATTAGCGGAATGGCCTCCAATTTATCATTACATGAGTGATCTTAAATTATGTTCCAAACTCGTCGCAAATCTGAGAAACGATAAAGGAAATGCTCGTCCAAAAGTCAAAGCTGGAATTAATTCAATTATTCAAGCAACTGGATATTTTACCGAAGAAATGATAGATGCTGGATTGTTGGAAGTACTCAAAGGATTTGTTAATGTCAGCTATATGTCGCAGGAAGTATGCTTTATCATCTCCAATATTTGCGTCGAAGGCGAGCAAACAATCGATAAATTAATTTCATCTGGAGTGTTACGAGAAGTTGCTCGAGTCATGGAAGCTTCCGAATATCGTTCTCGGCGAGAAGCTGCGTTTGTCATTTGCCATTGTTGCGCTTCAGCAAACCAGAAACATCTCGAATATGTTGTTGAATTGGGAATGCTCTCTGCATTTACAGATTTACTGACGTGTATGGATGTCTCTCTCGTTTCCTATGTAAACTTAATTATACCGTAAATTCGTTTAAAACATCTTCTTCAGATTCTTGATGCAATTTACTTACTTCTTCAATTTGGTGAGATGCGTTTATTACCTGATAATTCGAATCCGGTTGCAATAAAATTGGAGGAAATAGGATGTCGTGAAAAGCTGGAATTCTTATGTGAAAGTCAAAGTGTAGATATTCATGCTCGAGCATATACCATTATTGATAGGTAAAATAAACACAATGGTTGCACAGATTATAATTAAAATTACCATTTTAGGTTCTATGTAGACGACGATGCTCCACTAAATGATGATCCCTTTGCTGGTTATCAAAGGAACAATATTGACGATACTATTGAAAAAATGATACGTGAGCCGATAATGGACCAACCATTCTCATTTTAGGAACTAGCATAAATCATTTATTTATCATTTTAAAGTAGAAAACTTTCAATTAGTTCATTCTTTTTCTTACCAAAATTCTAACATCGAATAGTCATTTTCTGTACACTAGATTTCCATGTTCTTAGCTGCCAACGTTATTTGCACCAACATATTTGATTTGTTGCGAGACCGTTTGAGTAAAGAACATTCCTTGCTTTCCTCCACAATTTCTTTCTTGTCGTTGTCATGCGCTAAAAGTGCTAAATATTTTCCGGATATCTCGCTTCGATTAAACTTCTATGAAAAAGTTAAAAATAAATTAATTTGCTTTACTTTCCTCCCTCGTTCCATTATATTGCTCTTGGTTGCGTTTCCATTTAACAATATTAGATGCTTATTTTTGAGTTGTTTTATTTTCACTAACCTTTCCAGAAGCTTCAGATTCTAGGCCATCATGGCCACGGGTAAAGCGGAGATCCGCAGGCAGCGGGAGAACTGTGTGATCTTCGCAGGCATCACGTATGGCATCATCTTCACTCTAGTGGCAGTAGTTCTAGGATTTGGTGTGTATCTTCACACTCTTGTTCATCAGGAAAATTCGTGCTCAATGACTTATATGTACAGAAAGTTGGAATTCTTGGTTAGTTCCTCCTTTGAAATGACAAAAATTAACTAATTTTTTAAAGGAAATTCCGTTGTTAACCCCTCAATCGGACAAGTACAGCTTCTCTGTGTACAATGAAGGGCATCGTTGGTGGAATCGAAGTACAATCGAAGCAGGACAAATTCCAGTTCTTTTCATTCCCGGAAGTCAGGGTTCGGGAAAACAGATTCGATCACTTGCATCGGTTATGCAGAATAAAACAGAAATGCGCTATGCTCCATTTTCATTTCGATTTTTCGCCGTAGATTTCGATGAAGAGATGACGTTCATGAATGGACATATTGTGAAACGGCAAATTGAATATGTGATGAAAGCTATTCGAAAGATTCAATCCATGATGCGAGGGAATAGGAAAATAGTTCTTGTCGGTCACTCTTACGGAGGAATGATTGCTCTTTTAACTACTATTTATCCGGAATACCAAAAAGATGTCGAACTGATTATTGTGAAAGGAGCTCCACTTAACAAGCAACGTTGGTTATTGAAAAAAAGTTTAAGTTACAATTTATGTTTCAGCATTAGTGAACGATTGGTTTTCACTGCGTTTTAATTTGTTGTTGGTAAACCAATGGAACGCATTGCAAAATAATAACCTATCACATGTCGGAGTTGTAGCATATTCTGGTGGAATTCGAGACTATATGATTCCAGATGAATGGTCTATTTTGCGAAATGTAAGAGCCGTCATTATGAAAGTTACGATTAAATTTTCTGCACAGGTTACAAATCGACCTCTCTGGGCCATCGACGGAGTTTCGGACCTCGGCGCTGATCATCTCGCAATTCTTTGGTGCAACGAGTTTGTTCGTCATGTTTCACGCGTTCTCTGGTCGTATGCAGAAAATCTCGACACGTTGACCGGACGTCAAGTTGTTCAAAAATTCTATAAGGAAGACGTCGATCGAAATATAAAACGTGCCAAACTAGTCCGACATGTTAATGATGTGCCATCGAAGGAAATTAAAATCGGGGAAAAATACAGAGGATTCAGAGTTAACGAAACCCAATTTGCACTTCTAATCAAACCAAAGCGCTTCGAAGTTTTGTCGGTGAGAGTAAATGCGTCGTGTGGTGAGTAGTTTTTATACTCCTTATTTTTGGTTTTGTGTAATTTTTAGAATTTTTATCAATATAACAATATTATTTTGTAGTGAACTCTATGACCACAGTTCGTTATGATGAATCTATGATGTATTTCAAAAACTCGTCGGATGGTGCAGTGGAAACGTGGATTTATCGAGCATTGGAAAAAGAAGAAGTTCGTTTAGTTCTCGATGTGACAGCTCCCTGTAGTATTGATATTCAAATGAGCCCTCCAATGACAGTGCAGTTATGGCGTTTTTATGAGGTGAGTGTCTCGATTTATGCTTTTCAGAAATTTATAGTTTCTTGCAGATCGTGTTCTCTCATTTACATGAAGTAGGCGGAACCATGATTGTGATTAGCGTATTCTTCGCTATTTTGGTTCGTGAGACACTGTTCTACAGTACGACGGCTGTTTTGTTGACCAACCTTGTTGCCTTATTTTTTGTGATTCACGGAAGTACAGACTACACGGACACCACTACACTCCCCATGGCTTTGGGATATTTCATGGCACTGGGTTGGAGAGCGATATGCTTTGTCGTTGACTGGCTTATTGTGTCAAGAATTGGATTTGTCAAAACAGGACATTTGGCGCTCCGCGATGACAAGTTAATGAATGGCCTGTACCTGGTTGGATCAGCAATCACAATCATGGCAAGAAATGAGGGATCAATTGTTTTGATTATTCTCCTCGCATATGTTAGTAACCTGGAAAAGTAATACAACTTTTTTAATATTGTTTTTTCTTTCAGCGTCATCATCCACGGGCAGTTCTTCTGATTCTCCCGACATTGATCCCATATATTCTCAAACTGGTCGGCTTCCCGTGGTTCTCGACGGATTCTCTTATCGTGTACCAACTGCAATATCAACCTGCATTTTACGCCGGCGGACTCTATCTCTTCGGTCTTGTTTCAAATCTCGGAAATCGACAGATTACTTTGCGATTACTCGTTTACGGACTTGTGCCAGCATTCCTCTATTTAATCACATCGCCTCTCGAACTATTTTCCGGATTCACCCTCATCATATTCAGCACAGCTCGCTTCGTTACATTCCCATCACGTAAATCTGTCACTCCTCCTGTTCCCGAGCAAGAAAGAGTTCAAGTGGAACAACCACGTCCAATTCAAAACAACAGACAACGCTATAACCTACGAAATAGGAGAAGATAATTTTGTGCCTATACTTTACACCAGTGCTTTTTATACATTTCTACGCCGGTTTTGAGGTTAATTACATGTATAGATAAGATTCTTCCAAACGTGTGGCCAATTGTTTGTCTAAGTTTCCCTTTCCCACCATTCTATTTTCTCATATTCAATTTTTTTATTTCTCTAGTCTTCACTTTTACTACATACTCGTGAATCTTCAAATTTCTTATCCCAGTGTTAAGAAGTTTTATTCGTATTTTTTGGTTTGATCTATTGTTACATGGTCTGTTTTCATATCAATCTTCGATTTAAGTTTTATGTATATATTACCTACATATTATTTATTAGATCTCTGTGATAATGAATATGCTATTAAAACACAATTTACGTGTAAAGTTATTTTACATGGTTCTCATGAGCCTTTTTCTATATCTCAAATTAAATATTATTTACATGTTCACTTCCCTAATGGAAAATAAACCTCAGATGTCTGACATGAGTGACCTCGAAGATGACCAGACAGGTCACTGTGGTTCCGGAGAACACAGCGGGCCGTTTGATCCGAAGCGGCATGCTCGAGAACAGCACAACGCTCTTGAACGACGAAGACGTGATAATATCAAGGATATGTACACAAGTCTGAGAGAAGTAGTCCCTGATGCCAACGGGGAAAGGGTTCAAGCATCGAGAGCTGTCATTCTGAAAAAAGCAATTGAGTCGATCGAAAAAGGCCAATCCGATAGTGCAACGTTGTCAGTTGATGTTGCCGAACAAGAATCAAAAAATGCAAAACTCAGAGAAGAGGTTAGTTAATATTTCTTATTTATGCAATATTGGGGTAACAAAAAATTCTGATAATGCGTATTGCGCAACGTATTTGCCGCGCAAAATATCTCGTAGCGAAAACTACCGTGTTCTTTATATTAATACTGTAGAGCTTAAGTCGATTTACGCGCTCAGTTTTCGAAATGAGTTTATTTTCGAATAGTGACAGCGATACTCCATTTTCCTTTTTGTATTATTTTCTCACTTTTTGATTAATGTTTATATTTTCTCGATAAAAAACTGATTTCAATTTATTCCGAACATCGAGTCCGTAAATCGACACGAGCGCCACAGTAGTCATTTAAAGAGTTACTGTAGTTTTCGCAACGAAATATTTTGCGCGTTAAATATATTGCGCAATAGCATTCCCAGGATATTGCGTTCCTGTAATATAGTTATGTTGAAGTTGATTGAGAATAATTTTTAGAAACTCCCTCCCTCATGCTCATACTTCTGTTGAAACATTTAGTCAATCGCTCTTAGAATCCCTAATAATTCAGATCTACAATCCTGTTTTAATCATGTTTTAAATCATGTTACAGCTCTCATTATTATCGTTGATTGAAATCACGCGGGCTAGCCAACTAATCTCATCAATTTCATTTTCAGATAGCTCGCCTGAAAGCCAAGAAAGATCCGTCATCGTCGCAGTCGATAATTCAATAATAACTACCGTGTATGCATGCTCAATAATGTAATGTAGTACTAACCATTCCAAAATTGCCATAGTACAATAAATGTTTGCATTTTATCCTGACTTTGCACATTATTTGAAAGACATTCTTTAATTTGAAATTTTCTGATTTTTCACGGGATGTTCATTACTGTGCAACTATCTTGATCATAGTCATCAACTTAATCCAACACATTTCAAATGAACTTGGCAATGCTCGTGTGAACATAAAGAGACTGGAAAACAAGTATCGTAGGACAGAGAATACATATGTAAAAATTGTATCTTATAATGTATAATCACTTCTTATCATTCCTGTAATATTAAAGGAACACTAAATTCGTAGAATGCGTATTGTGCAACATATTTGACGAACAAAATATCTCGTATTGAAAACTACAGTAACTTTACAACGATTACTGTGGTACTGGTGTCGATTTACGAGAACTCGATTTTCGAAACGAATTTCTATTCGAATTATTGTGACAGCAGAATTGTGACAGCATTGTTCAATTTTCTTTTTTTTCGTCACGTTTTGTTTTTTTGTTCTCTTATTATTTTACCGATTCACAATTGAGTTCCGTAAACCGACACCGGTGCCACAGTCGTCATTTAAAGAGTTACTGTAGTTTTCGCTACGAGATATTTTGCACGTCAAATATGTTGCACAATTCGCATTCCCGGTATATTGTGTTCCCGTGATATATCAGTCTAAAACTTGGATGAGAGTTGTTTCAAAACATATTATTTCCTGACTGTTCGTGTAAATTTCAAAAGGATCTCTGATAAAAATTAACTTGTAATTTCTAACTGTATTTCTACTGTTCTTGAAAAAGTTTCCAATTGTTACCCTGTTGAATAATAACTTCTGAACAATCATTTTTATAGACCAAAGTAATTTGTAAATTGAATAAGTTTATATGAAGATATTCCTCTTCGAATGTAAATTTTGAGGATTTACAGTTAAACATTTCTTGGATAAATAAAATCAACCTAAACACGACCTGCCAATGTATAGAAAAAAAAATTGCGTTACATTATATATTTATATACATTTCCCTATAAAGTCATACACTTTTGAAATAGTTGTAAATCGTGCCAAACGGATCCTCATCATCTCCGCTTCACCTTCTGAATAGCCAGAAAGAGACAGTTTGGAGGTGAGGAATGAAGTAGTAAAGAAAGCGAGGATTATCGGCTTATCCGGGGCAGGCTTGTCCTATATCCTCCACCTTCGCACAGTTTTGTCTTTTTCTTCCAAATAAGCACTGTTTGGCCATCAACCTCTGTCCTCCGAAATGTTGGCCAAAAATGACTTTGGCGTACTTTTTGGTCTCTTTTTTTTTTTGGAAAAAAACCATAAACTCATAACCAATTGTGCAGAACTTCTGAAAATTTCTTAAAATTGGAATGTGGTATTTTCATTTCAAACAGTTTAATTCGAACTGGAATTACGTAAGAGTTTTGTAATGTACTAGAAATAGGCACAAAAGGCAAAATACCACAAGGGAATCTTCAGCAAAATTTTTCGATGTTTTTTGAAAGTTATTGTCATTTTGGTTAATTGCAAAAAACATTAATAATGCTTTTTTAACGGAAAACTTTGCATAGTCAAAGAACTTATGGATTTTTGATCGACTTCCTGATCAAGGAATAGAACTTGCTCAGAAACTCCGAAGTTCGTATATATATTAAAATATTTGGGAAGGTTTTTGGAGAAATTTAGCATTCTGGATAAAATAGAAACCATATATGACAAATATGAAGTTTCCAAATACACATTTTGCAAAATTTTAATTTTTCAGAATTGAATTATGTCTAATGTCTACTGAAACATACAGCTTAGAAAACATTATTGAAAATTCCGTTGTCTTATTTGTTCAAATATGATTTATTTGATTTTTTTCTGATTATGTTAATTCAATTATACTTCTCAGGTAGAAAATCTACGTAAAAAACTAGTGTAGGTACAAAGTGTACATTTTTTCCTAACAATCCCGATGTATTTAATGTTATATTGAAGTACTTTTATAATTCTTGGATACCAGTATCTTCCTATCTCACAATATCTACCAACCTTTCATTTCACAATATTCATCCAAAAAATTAGCATACATTGTTTGACCAACCCAGATTTTGCCGGTATTTGTTTGCACGCGATGCGGTCTGCCGCTGATATGACATGTATCTGAAAAGAGGCGATGGTTTAGGATTTCATTGCAAAACAACGACAACTGCTTTACTGATTCTTTAGCACTGGTCACATACGTTCCTCATCGTTTTTTATAGCATTCTATACTTTCGATCAACGGGATGTGCAACACTCGTTTTTTGAACATTCCAATACTTTAGTACAATTGTTTCCGACCCATTGATGTAATATCCAAGACGAGAACTGTACTATTCATGCGTGTAAATTCAATGAACTTTTAAATCCCGAACTAATCTCTTTACAAGTTTTTTTCCTTTTCGAAGGCGTGTCATTGAGATATCTCACTTATTCTCTTTATTCTTTTGTCTTTCAGAATATCCGGCGTCTATCATGATCGGATCTTTATTATTTCTAATTTTTCTTTTACAACAACCAGGTGAGAAATTACTGTAATTTCGATAATCTGTACATATTATCCATTATTATCCAGGCCCAGGTGAAGCTTGTCAACCTCCTATGCCAGCATCTTCATTTCAAAACAATGGTGTCCCAATGACTGTTCCATCGTCTCCTCAGTATATTCCAGCAAATGGTGCTCCCTTGGATCAGTCAGGACCTATTGCACCACCACCACCACCCTCTTCGGTTAACAATTTGGGAACCGGTACTGATCAATTGGAAATGATTAATTCTCCAGAAAAGAAGAATAATGATGTGAGTGAAGAATTTGCGAGTTTCTTTCAAAACCAGATAATTTACTAAATGTTTTAGATCACTCCATATCCAGGATACATTGCTCCACCACCAGAACCCTCATTCCCAACCTTAATCGACAGCGTGGATGTTCCACGTGTAAATCAACAGTCTTCCAACACATATCGCTCAGAAACACCTCTTCAACTTTTATCTCAAGACACTCGTAGAGATCTTTCCTGTCCATCTGAGCTCACTACAATCACTGACTTTCTCACATGCATCCGTCGACTCTCTACAGTTACTTTGGATGAACATAATATGCTTTGCGACTTTGAGAAGGATTCTGGGTGCAGGTTCAAGTCAATTTCCAGTCCTCTTAGTGTAGGAAACTTCCCAAATGCTGACCATTATCGAACGTTTGCCACGTTGGCAGGCCGCCCAGAAGAAGAAAGACCATCGGGGAATTTTGTGTTTTTCATTGAACATAGGGTAAGGTATTCTATGAACTGTTGGAAAAAGTGAGCAAGTTATTTAAAAGTCTTTTACTCCTTATTAAAATTATTTATTTGTTTGTGAGGGTTTCTTTAACCTCGAAAATGTATCTTTCCACATCCACTAGAAAATAAATAGGGCACTCTTGTGTTCAGACTTCAAACAGCTGTTTTTACGAAATTTGAAACTTTTCTTCCTGTTTGAACAACTTTTTTCAAAGTGCAACATTTTGTTTACAGGGAACAGATGCGGAAGATGAGTTCATTATGTCAACTCCAATCACATGTCAAAAAGGAAATGGCGTTTTAAGATTCAACTATTGGATTGTTGGTCAACAAGACAAAGTAATGTTACGAGTATGCACACAGAATCACCTTTCAAGATCATGCACTCAATCGATTGCTTACACCCCATCAACCTCATCAATTGCCATTGAAGTTGTGCACCCGAATTCCACATTCTTCGAGCTCGAAATAGTTGCATCAAATATAGTCGATCCGGCTGTAATTGTGTATGATAATATTGAATACAAAGCAGATCTTTGCGAATGGGACAACAAAAAAGAAGATGCAACACAAACAGAAGATATTGTAGACGAAAAGCCCGTGGCTTCGGTTGATTCCTTCTTTGAAGCTGAAGAGCGCCAAGAGGAAAAAGATCCGTCAGAACAAGAAGAAAATGGAGAGGAACTGGATAAAGTAGAAGAGAACACATTGACCAAGCCTATTCCATCCAGGCCAATTCGATTGTCACCTAGAAGAGCTGAAAGTACGTTTTTTTTCTCCGAAATTAGGGCTATAGGGACCATTCCTTGTCCTCAACAAAGGGACGAGAGACGAAGTCATTATTCTTCCATACAGTGAATCGAGGATAACATTTTTGATCATTGGACCAAAGATATAATAATTGAAAATAATTTCAGTGGAGCAACTAATATCCGAGTTGACAGATGAGCATGGTGCCAAGGAAGTAGAAAATGCTGAAGATCGAGATGAACCCCAAAGTGTTTGCAAGCTTCTAAATTGTGATTTTGACAGTGACATGTGCATGTACAACAATTATGTGAATGAGAGCATGAGGTATTTATTTTCTTGTAATTCTTTGAATTAGAACATTTTTTATTCAGTGTATCTCCGTGGCAACTTGGCAGTAATAGAATAGGAAATCCACACACTGGAGTCAGAGAAGGCAGTGGTTGGTTGACAATTATTATGCAAGGGTCATTTTAATTTTTCAGGATTTTTATACGTTGGAACCGATAGCCCTGCGGATTCAAAAATAGTAAACTATATTTTGGAATCTCCGGATCTTTCAGTCGATGAAGACTTTCATTTGACAATGGATATTTACCGTCGTTCAAATGATATCACTCTTCAAATTTGTCTCGATACTCCATTTTATTGTCCTTATACAGTTACTCCATTCGAAAAAGAAACAAATTGGATGGAAGGAGAAATGTTTTTAATTCCAAAAGGAACATTGAAAGTATATATTCGAGCTATTCAATGGAGAAGGTTCAAATGGCTTGCAATTGATAATTTGAAGGTTACTTCTACAAAATGTTAAAGTTTTGATTAATTAATTAATATTAATAACTTATTAATTCACTATTTCTCTAGATGATAATGATTTCTAGAATTTCATTTAATCGTGCAATTTATCTTCAGAACAATTCTGGTACCTCGTCCCAATTCTCGTATTGTGTCAATAATCTTTGAACATTATAAATTTCTTTGATATAATAAAACCGAAAAAAATATGAAAATATATGAATCATAGCGAATTATCCGAAAAAACAGAAACTATAAAAGAAAGGAAGAGTTTCGTCAAAATTGCATTGAAATATGAATTTCTATTCCATTTTCCTTCTCATCCTTCTCTCCCTATTTTCCATCCAAGTCACTGCCGAACCCCCTCGTTGTCAAAGTGAGAATCAATGCAAAACGGATTCAGTTTGTGATGATGGACACTGTCTTACTGTTGATGAGATGTTCGAGAAGTATGGAAAAGGAAAGATTTGATAATTTCTATTGAAAAAAAGTCTGTGAAATGAAGCATCTAAAATGATAGTTTCCCTCAAGTATAAGGGACGTAAGAGACATGATAATATTAACAGTTTATAGCATATCGAAATCGAGTACTGCATTAGAATTTTAAATTAAAATTAAATTAGTTTTATTAAATTTCAAAATCCAGTAAAATGAAGAAAAAACAAACATGAGAATTAGTATTTTCCACTCATGTTTTGCCTTGTTGTACTCTTGACAATACTCGTTGTTGGTTTTATCTTCGCAAGATCTACTTTTCCAATAAGTTTTCTGATTGCTGATCGATATTCCGAACTGAAAGATAATTTTGAACTTTATGAAAGATTATAAAGAAATAATCTCACTTTATAGTGTAAAAAACAAAAACATTGCTAACACATGCCAAGTTTAGTCCAATTCCAGCGTAGATAGAAATGATGTGTTGATTCTCAATATTTTCCACTAAATGTATACATCCAATGTTGACTACGGTCACAGTGCACCAGCCAAGAATTACAAAAATTACGGTATACAAAATTGATTTGAATACGGTCTTCAATTGAGAGGCTCAAAGTTTCATTATTTATTTTACGTATTCACTGTTTGACATACCATTAGCGGTAACTTTTTTCAATTTTATATAAGTTGTAAAGTAAATTAAAACTACTGCCACATTGATCAGAAGACCTCCTTGATTGAACAGCTCAAATGAATTTCCTGACATGGCAAGTGGAACTTGACAAATGACCATGGTTTCAGAATCTCGTTGAAGAAATGATATAACAGTGATATAAGACGTGTAAATTATTGGAAATGATAGTTGGATGCAAAGATAGAAACTTGGTCTAGAACATAGTTGACGGTAGAATACAGGTAGCTGACAAGCTATTAAACGATCAATTCCCATTGAAAGTAGAAGTGGACCACTCATTAGTAAACCAATCGTAGATGGTAGGAGAAGCCAGAAACAAAGCTCTTGGGAGCCAGGGCCTGCAAAAAGGAGAGAAAGAGAGTGTGATGTTACCAAGAACGTGACAGTGAATTTAATATACCTTGATAAAACAGTTGAAAATTGAACACAAAGTGCCCGCAAAGATGGAGCATGTCAGCTATACATGTTAATGTTATCAAGTAATGACATGGTGAATTGAACTTCCTGAATCAAAAAAAGATTGCAAAATATTTCTAAATTCCTACCCTACCGTTCCTTCAGAAAGCACACAACCATCACAATGTTCCCAGCCATCGAAACAAGTGCACATAATAAATAGAACAAAGCGATTGGAATCAAGAGTGGAGAAATTTCAGGCATAATTTCTGCAACTATTTTTATGAAATATTACTTGTCGTTAAATTAAATCAAGGGAAAGGATTGAATGAAATCATGGCTTTTGAGTTTTTATAAATCTAATTTTCCTCAAACAAAAAAAACGGAGAACGAAAGATCGAAGTGGGATTTTAAGATAGTGCTCATATTTTAATGAAGGACAATTATACTGTTTCTCCAGTTCCTCACTTGTCAGTTTTACGCCAGACCTGATTATTCTTATATCTGTCTCTGATAAAGCCTTAGACACATCGTCACAAGTCACTTTGGGATTATTCAGTAGATGGGCGTATTGGAAACATTCAGAGTTTTCAAGTTTGAATAACAATACAGCTCATCATGGGAGGCTCGGAGGTTACCTAGTCACATGATGTCTCTTTTTTGCAATGGTCGCAAAAACCCCACAATTCAATTTACGATCAGAAAAGTATCTCCATTACATTGGCATTAATTTATTTTTCGTTAATATGGGTTCGCATGATCAAAAAAATTACAAAAGGTTGCAAAACATTGATATCCGCAGTATATTAAAATTTTCCTATCAATTAAAAAAAAACGAAAACAGAAAATTCCAGTTGTTCTAAGATTAAAACAATATCTTGAAGATCCCATCTGACGAAAGAACAGTAGACTTCACTTTAAAAAAGAGAAACTAAAAGAAAATCGAATTTTTACGTTAGACAATTTCAAATATCTTTTCAAATAAAAAACCTTAAACATCCCACATCTCAAAATTAATTGTTCAAACATATATTCATTCGATGATCTATTTTTCGTACTTCATCCTGGGTTCAGTGATCAAAAGGAAAAATAAACATTATGCTTCTATTGAAAAAAAATATATCAAAATGGAAGTACATTCAAGGTGTAAATATTGCAGTATTTGTTATATCACACACCCACAACACATGCTCTAACTCGATTTCGAAAAAATGCATTTGTTATTTTTAAAGATCATTACTATAATAAAAAATGTCTGACACACACCACAAAATTCATATTTTGGATATTTGTGCCCAAGAAACACGCTCACTTCATAATTGGGAAGGTTGTTGGAAAAAATTATATTTTTAATTTGTTCTTCTTTTTCAAGTTTGCAGAAATGTAAATATTAATGAACTTAAATCTTGGCGGAAATAAGAACTTGTTTTTTATCTGAATATGAAAATATAGTAAATTCTCAGAATCGAAAAAAGAATTGAATATGGCAAAATTGACTGAATGCCGCAAACTGAAATGAAATTGTAAAAAAGGTAAAATAAAAACATCAGAATCTTTATGTTATTTTCCTGCAAGATTTTTGCATAATATACGAGGTTCAGTACTAATACCATCTCGATTCTTGAAATTTAGGTGTCGAGTTATGTATAGCAAACACCTATTTTTATTGAATACATAAGTTTTTTTTTCAAAAAATAAATATCAAAAAGTTCAAATAAGAATCGTGTGAAAAAGTAAATTCTGGGGCTCAAAAATGAACAGTTGCAGGAGATACTATGCTGATTCTTTTCGTAATTACAGATGGATCACTTTTACTGACATCAGATGAATGAATCTTCATTCCGAACAATCGACGAATTGCCGAACGATACTCTGAGCTGAAATATTTGCATTTTCAATTCTCCAGTTAGAAATAAAACCTACTTTATCGCATAGAACACGATGACATTAATTGAACATGAGATGTTAACACCAAAACCAGCATGAATCGATATAATTTCAGAAGTGTGTCTGTCTTCTATTACTCCAAGTGCAATTGTGTTTCCAATTGTTACAGTTGTCCATCCAATTAATACAACTATAACAGTCAGAGCAATTGATTTGAAGACATATCTCATTCGATTTGCATCTCTTTCTTTATACCCTCGGAGCACAAAATAAGTATAAGCATAGACAATTACAATTTTCACGTTTATGATGTTACTGGAATATGTAAAATAACCAAAAGCTTGTCGTGGAAGAGCAAGAGGAGCCATACAGATTATTTGACTGAAACAGGAATTTAACAATTCGACTTTCAATATTGGCCACTTACGTGTTGTAATCAATAAATTGATATCCATAAATCATCAAGGCAGAAGTGAATGTTATTGGAAAAATTAATTGAATGCCTAGATACACACTTCCATAACTTAGTAGAAGTCGATAGGTTATTGGAAAACGACAAGCAATTATTCTGTCAATGCCAATAGCTAACAATAAAGGTCCACTAATACAGTAGCCAATTACTGTATGAATCATCATGAAGAAGCATGCTGCTTGACTTGATTTATCTAAAATTAAAAAAAAAAGTTATTTCAGAGTGAAAGTTTCTTGACCTACCATCGTTAAACAATTGATAATTGAAAACAAAATGCCCGGAAACGTGAAACAAGTCCGCCAAGCAGTTTAAAGTAATCAAATAATTGACGGGAAGTTTGAATTTCGATTCCTTCAAGAACACCAGAATCATGATTCCATTTCCAACAACACCGACAATAGCACACAAAAGGTAAAATAAAGCAATTGGCATAAGTGGCCAGTTTGATTCCAACATTTTGGTAAAATTCAGTTTTTGAAAGGTCTGAAAACTCAGTGTTCAATTGAAGTATAAAATCATTATGATTAGAAAAAAATAAAAATAATCCAGGTAAAAAGGTAAAAGGGTGAAACATCTAGACTTCCGGTTACTGAGTGAAAAATCAAATATTAGTTAGTCTATTCATTTATGTCTGTACATTATGTCTGTAATCATTTATGTCTGCCTAAAGTACCACGTACTTTTGTAATTCAATTTTTTTTCATTTTGCCGAACTATGATACAGCGTCAAAAATTTGCCAGATCGTTCAATAAAAAGTATTTCCAGCTTCTAGTGTTAATGTCAATTTTTGTAAACGAACACTGCTATATAATATTATTTTGTATTTTTAGAAATGAAAACGAAACCAAAATCTGGGAATCGTCTAAATTGAAACTTTCCGCCGGACGAGCTTCTGTCAGAAAAACACTGGGCGACTATCTTATTCATATTTAGAACAGAATCATTAATTGCTTTGGTTAGTTGGAAAATACTTGAGCAACTTTTTTACATTGAAACTTCTGATGATAAGTAAAAAATAATGAAAAGTGCCGAAAACAACCAATACTTTAAACATAAAAAAGTCATAAAGACCACACTGTACTAATCATATTCATAAATTTTTAAAGGCAATTACATGGGAAATTCAATTTATCTTAATTATAAATAAGCCGTCTTTGACCTCAATATAGCCTCTCAATAAATCACTCGGTCACATAAAGTTATTAGGTTAATTAGGAACTGATCCCTGTATCAAAAACTAAAAATCACAGAATTTTATGTTAGAACTAACTAACGTGACAGCTACGTGACAGAAGAGATAAACTGGTATGGAAACAATCTTAAAAGAGTCAATTGATCAGTTGATGATAGACTTCCTTCTCATCATTGCTTGGCCAGACTACGTGCTAAATCAAGTACGCACAAAAGCAAGAGTCACACATATCAAACTAAATTAGTAATTCAATGTTTGCCCTTTGGTAATTTTTGATTAAGTTATTTTTAATTTTAGAGATTTTATGAAAAATCAGGTGGCAGGCTATTTCCAAAAAGAACCTGAAAATTTTGTAATTCATGTGGAATAAAAATATCTGGAAAGCCAAACTAAATTACCCAAGACATTTCTTACGAACCTGTTAGTGTTTTTGTAGAAATGCACTCAAAATAATGCAAGTAAATTATAGTTTTTCATAAAAGTTTCGAATAGTAAGTGCGAACTGACATCACCAAAATAATTTGGTATCCCGCTCGTGGCAGCATATTTTCATTTAATTTGTGGTGTCCTATGCTGAATTGTGATGTCTTATTTGTAAGTTGAATAGACCAACTGGAAAAATCAAGATTTATTTTCAGAAATAAACAAAAGATTCATGGAAAAAATAAATACCTTAGGATTTATTCGAAAAGTATTGGAAACTTCACATAGTTCCAAAATCATTGTCAAAGTTGAATTTGAACACTCTATTTACATAGAAATCATAATATAAAGCAATAGTCAAAATAAAAATTAGTGGAGCTACAATTACAGAGATCTTGTCTATACGACTTGTGGAATTTTGTGCAACGCCGAAGGGATCTGTCTTAATATTCTGAAAAAAATATTTTTGACACAAAGTTGTGAAATATGGGACAAGGAACTTCAGGAAAGAATTTCATCATCATTTATCAAAAAATTATGGAGAGATGAGCCTTTACATCCAAAAGTTTTACAATTGAAATTTGAATTTATTTGCAATTTCTTAGAAACTGTGTGACAATTTATCATAATTTTATTTTTTTTACAAAAGAGAGCACATTGAAAGCTCCCTTGTGAGAATTGGGATTATAATTGTGAATACACAGAATTCTCAGAAAATTCTTAGAAAAACTTAAATATCGAATTGAACAACTTACGTGATCAATCATCCAGTAGTAAAGTCTCCATCCAACATTTTCTTGACGAATTGATTCCAGATTCAAGCTGCTTTCAACTTCATTCTGAAAAATTATATAATCAAGGAAGTTCATGTTTCTACACAAAATTACATGTGTTGTAGATTCCATGTTACTTATTTTCCTCATAAGTTGAATGGATTCAGTTTGTTCACTCTTTTTCGGCTGGCGAACAGACATGAATCTCTTGGTTTTGTTGGGAAGAGGTCTCTGAAAATTTTTATGACTAAGAATACTGTTTAGGTTCTTACAGCAATAGAAACAGGAAGCGCGGCATTTCTTCTCCTGAATGTAGGCTCTGTGGCACGATTGTTTGTATTCCTGAAATTAAATTAATTTGCAATTCAAACTTCTTAAGTCCACAAACTTTGGAATTTGTTTAATAATTTGTCGCAATCGTTCTCTTTCGACTTCTTGAATCTCAGGATCTCCGGTGTTATATTTTGTATGATAATGAACGACAGTGAACTCCACCATACAAATCAAATGAGTCAAGTAACATATCCAAATAAAAACTTCAAGAGCCGTCGGGCTATCAACCTTTGGAGAATCTGATTTGCTATCCATTGAAATTAAAACAATTGTCAATACATTTGTAATTCCAATTCCAATTCTTTCAGCAGTTGCTTCTCGTTTTGTAAAGAATGCAACCCAACAAAGAAGAACAACCAAAGCACACGGAACGTAGAAGTTCATTAAGAAATATCCAAAGTGACGATCAAAGTAGAATCTGACCTCCAAAGCCGAATATTCTTTATCTCTTGTTATGTTCGCCGGCTTGTAGACTTTAAATCCCGACAATGAAAATTGTGGTAAATCAGCAATGCTTTCATAGTCTATTTTGACGCCGTTATCGTCTCCCATTATTCTCCATTTGTATTGAACTTCATCTGATGAGTAGGCATATGATCCAATTACAAGGCGGCATGCCTGTTTATCAAGAGGATATCGGCTCATGTCCATTTGGCATTTTGCTGTAAATATGGGAAATTGGAAAACAGCTATAATTACAAAAAAAATTAATTAAGTTATTTTTGTGCAAGATAAGCTCAAACGCGTGAAAATATGTATGTATGTATGTGTACTTAAAGTTTTTGTTGTCTTCAAATCAAGTTTTTGTCAAAATTTGAATATTTGTTAAAAAATGCTGGTGATTTGATTTTGTCTTGCAGTCAAAAAGTCTTACCAAAAATTATTCTCGGAAGAGATTTTGAAAACAATGAAACATAACATCCTAACCTTTAACAGTTATCCTACTCGAGTATAAAATCGTTCCATCTGGTTCCAATCTAACCAGTCTATTAGAAGTCGTGATTCCATGGACATAACTTCCAGCTCCATTCCAAAAATACTTAAATTCTTGTTTATTTTTTAATGAACTAATCTATTTCATACCGTATCTGGTTTCCAGATTTTATCCAGCATAGCCATACTCAAAGATAACTGTCTGAAACCAATTCCACTATTATTGAAATGTAATCTATCATCTGTCCATTTTTGACGGAAGTAACAATTGAATGAGTAAGTGTTGAACAGATCCGAAACTGGTCCCATTGTTCGAATGAAAAGATCTATGTAAACTTTTGTTGGTTTTCCAGCTATAAATAAATGTGAATAATTTGAATTAAACATTTTATAAAAGTTACAGTTAAACCCGGGTCGGAAATGTTGATCGTAATTTTTCAAAACATTATTGAGAAGATGTGTGACGTTTTGAGCAACTCCTTTCTCTCTACAAAAAAAGAAATAGATAGAAAAAATAGTTGAATTAGATGGTTACTTACCTTTTAGGGTGAACAGTTCGTTTTATACGAAAACTTCCGGGGCTTCGAAATTTGACATTTTCAATTGTAAACTTTAATTCATTTCCACAAACTGATAGAATAATTGTGGAAATAAAGAAAATGATCAAAGAAACCGTAAACTTGGAAATTCGATGAAGCATTTGTGTGTGCAAAAATAGAAAGAAACAAAAACACGGCACCCCCGACTTGTTACAAATCGGTTCTCTGCGCCTCTCATATTTTTATGATATTTATGGAGGAAGAAATCAAGACTTCTAGAGGCTGTTGAAAGGCGAGCACTGTCCCCAGAGAAATGCATGAGCGCCTGTCTGAACTATGATGATTGAAATGAAAGATTGGAAGGAGATGGTGTCGAAAGTTTATGAATGATTTGACATATAAGAATACTGAGAAAAATAAAATAACAAATATATGCGAAAAGTTAAAAATAACATGTTTTTAGCAATAACAAATATATACAGAGAAATAACAATTATTTAGTGTTGCTCAATTGAAATACTCTATCTGAGTTAATCCTTGGAGGTCGTAACCCTGTAAAAATTAACTGAAATAATAAATATGTCTCTATGCAAATCTGAAGTCTATTCAAAAAATTGGTTAAAGGAACTCACAGCGTCTGAAAACTTTTCTTATTTTACTATGTGATAAAACATAGAATAATGTGAAAGCAGTTCCTTGATGCGCCTGCGTAAGCAATGAATAATAAATGTAATCTGAAATTTGTTCTGTTAAACCCGGTGTATTGTAAATGTCATTTTTGTTTAAAAAAAAACCTAGTTGAATGTGTTAGTGTCAATTTATTTTAACAGTTGAGCCGTTGTTTTTATCAAACTAATGTAGCATTTTACTTAACTTACCTTTTGTGTATATTTTGAACGAGTCAAAATAAACGCATAATACAATATGTGTAACTGGTAGAACAACAAACAATGCTTGAATAACACACGAACAAAGAAATAAAACAGTAACTTGGATATGATATTTCACAGTTTTATATGACATTGTATCTCTAGCTGACTGAACAACAATTATTGTCGCTAAACTGCATACAACGAATATGCATGCAAAGAATACTGTTGCAGTCATTGATGCTATCATCATTACTATAAACTCCCAAGATGTTGATTTCAGTGCGTACCATTTAGGACACCACACAAATTCTGCTTTATATTCTTCATAATATTCACGTTTCCAATCTTTTTGATTTTCTTCAGTGTCTAACTTAAACCCAATCAACATACCAAATACGGCAGCAACCAATAGGATGTATCCAACATATGCAAATTTATTCGAAAGTTTCACAAATCGAACTATGGAATCATTTTGAATAGTTAACGATTTTGATAGCAACATTAGACGGCAATGTGCAGTAAAAAGAGTTGTTGAATTGATAACTGAAAAGTAGGAATAATAAGAAAAATGAATGAGAATCGAACCATGATGAGTTGTCATTCCAATAATAAGGTAAACAGCAGCACGTGGATATACATCTCGTAAAATTCCGTCAACTTGAACCCCCAATACTGGGATTACATATTGTGGAAAAAAGAACGAAGACATGTCAGCCAGTTCTATGTAATTTCTGAAAAAGCAAACCGAAAATGTGTTTAAAGATTAATGTGCTCAAATAAGTTTTTTCAAATCTCTTTTAGCTAATTTTTAAAATATATTTAATTCCACTTAAAAGGACAGACTTACAAAAGAACTGCGATTGACTGAGAAGCCAGTACATAGTGACTCTGATTTTCCGAGTGAACTCTCAGAAGATACACAGCAGCTACATAGACTGGGAGACCATATACAGGAGCCCATAATACTAGAAAATTTTTCCAAGCGGGATATTGATTAAAATCACATGATATAATATTGTTAGGGTTTTCCATTAAATTCAAACTAAAATTATGATCAAAGCAAAGGAAGCAAATGGGGACAGGTGAAATTCGAAAAAAATAAATTTCAATTACAAAAATTTTCACTTTTTTGAAGGATTAGGAGCATTGCCGTGAACTATGATTTCATTTTATACTCGAAAAAATTATATATTTATGTGCTTCAGTTTGATGTTTCCAGATTAGGAGATCTTATAACTCCGTTTGGAAATCTTTTAGGAATTTAAAGTGAACTTTAAGAGAGTTTTCATTAAATCCCTGGAGAGTTGTTCAACGAGATTTTTACCTGAAAATCCACAACTAAATTTAAATAAGTCTATATTATCAAAATATTTTCGTTTTTCTTTTACATTCCCTTGCTCAGAATCGTTCCATTTCTTTCTGTTATTCGAACCTGAGAAATAAACATTTAAAAAAAAAAGGGAAAAATAAGATCAACAAATTCATTACGAGATATCAGATATGTCAAATAAAAAGACCAAACACGTTCATACACATAACATGAACATGGCTCGTTTGGATGCCGTGTGAAATTCTAGATACTTCGTTTGAATAATCGAACCGTATTGATTTTTCGAACCGCCCGTGTAACTGAAATTTTGATTTGTTTTAAATTTTGATTGAGTTGAGAACAATTGTTTATTTTGTATCCGAAAACGTATTGGTTCATTTCTGTTTCAAAAAATCGTCTCATTCCAGTTTGGATACATTATTCACAAAAATCTTTTAGGGTTTAAAAAAAAATTAAACTTCAGACTTACATTTTCTCCAAGTCTTTTTTGTTTTTATGTGAGACAATACGTAGAAAAGTGTGAACGCTGTTCCTTGATGTGCTTGAGTGAATACAGAATAGAAAAGCATACCTGAAGCTGGAACACAGTAATCGGAACTTATGACTTCAAAAGTTCTACTTACCGCCAGTATATGTTTTGATAAATTCAAAATAAACACAAAGTAGGATATGAACAACTGGGAGAACGACAAAAAAAGCTTGAATTCCACAGGAAATAAGAAAAGATTTGACAACTTGCAAGTGATATCTTCGTGTTTGAAGAGACATTGTATCCTTTGCAGAATGAATTATTGCAATTGTTGTGATACTGCATAAAACAAAAACAAATGCAAATAGAACAGTTGTTGAACATGCAACAATCATCATCACTACGAATTCCCAAACTGTTGGGTCGAGAACATAATATTTAGGGCACCATATAAAGTTCAATTGATATTTTTGAAAGAATTCTTTTTTCCACTGACTCTGATATTCAATGTTATCGACGTTTAGAATAAGTAAAATACTTCCAACACTTGCTATAAAAAACACATAGTTGATATAGGATAGTTGATTAGATCTCCTCAAAAGAACATTTGTAGAACTTTTTCGTAAAATTAGAGATCTTGATAATAGTACGAGACGGCAATGAGCAATGAATAAAGTTGTGGAATTGATACCTGGAACACAGAAGTTTGACGCCGAAATGTAATTTAATTATGGATATGCCTTGCAAATATAGTTCATAGATTACACTTTATACTTTTTGTAGTCTAGAGTCGAATACATAGTTATTTATTTCTGACGAAGAATAGCTTCAGGAATTTGCTCTTTGATTTAACAATTTTAACGTTTTTATCTCTTTGAGAAAACACACTAACTTTAAAAAATGAAGATTTATGGGAACATTATATATTTTAAAGAAAAACTGATAGGAAGATTGAAAAATTTCTTTTTAAAAAGTTGGCACAAAGGTGAACTCATAAATATTTTTGAAGCACCGCGACAACTTTCTGGCTGTAACTGGGCAATTTAGTGGTTTTGAAATAAGTTGATAAAATTGGTTAGGAAGCTAATGCCGTATGCCGCCACAGTCGCAGATAAAAATTCGTTAATATTTTTAAAAAATTTACAAAAAAAAATCATTTTCGTTGACCATATAAAATGGTCCCAGAAGATGCGAATCTGAATTGATCCATACTAAGAAAAGCAAAAGCTTGCCCACCTTGATGAAGAATTAACGCAATAGCAAGGTAAAGAATAGGTCTTGGGTATATAAATTCTGAAATTCCTCCAACTTGAAGACCTAATACTGGAACTACGAATTGAGGGTAGAATACTGTAGACATGTCAACGAGCTCCAGAAAATTTCTTAAAATATCCAGTCATCATTTACTAGATTTTTTTCAAACTCAAATGATAAATACTTACAAAATGACAGCTATAAACTGAGCAGCTCTAACATATTGACTTTGACTATCAGAATGATATTTCAGCAGGAAGATTGCTGCTGCATATACAGGGAATCCATAGGCAGGAGCCCATAAAACTATGATATTTTGAAAGTAAGAATATCGATTAAAATTACACGAGGAAATATTGAATGGCGTTTCCATCAAATGGAAACACAAATGACTAGAGCCGGAAAAGTCATAGACAGGTGCGTAGTTTATGTCCAAAATTTAATTACTTTGGCGCGCAAAATAATGGCTAGCTGACAGGAGCAATAATAATAGTTTTGATTTCAAAGAATTGATATAAGAAATCAGATTTTTCTGTTTTTGGTTTAAGCGTCATTTTCATTTCCTTTTTTTTCTGCTTTTTGTATCTTGTTCTGCCAACTTCATTGTTTCATCTCATTATTCACAGTTAGAATGAAATATGGTGTTTTATGAAAATTCTCCACGTGTTTTTTTAAAAATAAAAAACGTGATTTTTACGGTTGAACGATTGCAGTGAGGCTTTTTGTCATGTAGAAGTTTTAACTCTAGAATTGGATCACACAAAACATGGTAAGTGAGTAAAAATTAAGCTTTTATACACCCAAAAGCACCAATTTAAATTTTAAAACTAAATGCAGAATCAGTTTGAAAACGTCATCGTCCCGGAGCTTTCATAGTGCAAACCCAATTATATAGTGGTATTGATAAAAATGCAGCAATATTTGTTCCCAGCGAGTTTCCCATGGAAGCAGCTGACAGAGAGTACTCTCGGACGTCAGGATTGACCTGAAATTGCAATTTTGTAGAGGAATATTTATGTTTTAAGCTAATTATTTATTATAAACACGTTTTTGAGTGATTTTGCCGTTTTTGCATTTGGATTCAATTTTGCTCGAAAAGAAAATTTCACGGAATGAAATATTTCCGGGAATTAAAAATTTATCGGACATACAATAATTTGGTGCAAACCCTAATCAAATTGTTCCTGATTGTGCACAGGTCATGCGATTGCATAGTCTGTGAAACTGATTAATGTCTTTTGATAGCATACAATATAAATAAACGCGCATAACAGATTTTTTCGAAACGAATTTTTATATTCATTAGTTTTCGCACCGTATTAGACAAACTCAAAAATTGTAGTATCAAGAAGCAAGCCCACCTATTAAATGCCGATTGTTATCTTCTAATTACCAATTTCAACTAACTTACCTTTTTGTGAATTTTATTGTAAGTGTTCACATAAGCAGATCCTCCCAAAAGACCTTCGAAAACAATGAGAACAAAAATTATAATAATCGTAGGAGTGAACCAATAAACAGCCTCGAAGAAAAAGAAAATCATATTGACACATTGAAGAATTGGAAGACACCAAATCAACCACAATGGCATTTCGAAGAATTTTACTGATGATCTTGAGATAAATACTCCGAGTTGATAAAGTACTTGATACCAGCGATATTGACTGGAAAGAGGAAGTGATAGTCCCTGAGAACAATTGAATATTATAAGTTCAGTCAATCCTTGATTAATCATATATTCAGCAGTGTATACAGTTGCAAGTGGAACCATCAGATACAACAGTGGACCAATTAGTTTAATTCGTTCGAGCGGTCCAAGCTCCCGTTGTGGAACTTTTTTGGTATTTAGAACATCTCCCCGGGCTTCAGCAGCCTCCTAAAAAATGCAAGTGAAGAATTTCGTTCGGAATGGAAAAATAAAAACTCACAAATACGTCCTTGTCGTAATTTTTCGGAATAATCCACGTACTCGGATGAATTGTCGGTGAATAAACTGTCGGTGGAATTGTGAGTAAGAAAAAATAGGCACCCGCAAACACAACGGGAATGAAAAGTTGAACGAGTAGAGTATTAGATGGTGAAAGACCAGCTTGAGTGATAAAAGCATAAGAAAATGAGCCAATGAGTCCAGCTCCTCCAGTTCCAGATGACCACGATGCTATTGTTTCTCTGAAAAAATAAATATTTGTTTACAGTTTTTAATTTACGATTCAATTATCGAGTAAAATTGCAAAATATGAAGTTTAGAAAAAGTCCTCAAAACATAGAATAGTGGAACCTTACGGAATATAATGTGCTGCCATTGCCAAGAAAGTGATTTCTCCAATTCCTTGTCCAAGTGATGCCATACAAACTCCTGCCAATGACATTGCAATATTTTTTGAATATGCGACAACAAAATACGAAGAGGCTTGCAATAGAAAAACCAAAAACGCTCGAAATCTTCAAATACAATTTTTTAGGAGCGTAACGTATGGACATATTGGACAGAACTTACCCGAAGGGAAATCTATGCATAAAAAAAGGAAACGTAGTTTGAACTACAAGTGCTGGAAGGTTATCAGCTAGGAGAACAGCTCCCGTTGAAATTGATTGACAATGCCTACTATCCAAATGTGTCTGAAAATAAAAAAATCGTTCAAAAATCTTCAAAACCTGAAACTCAAAACCTCACAGGTGCTACTGTTGGTACTCGAACTATTTGTTCCTTTTTGATCATCTAGAATATCTTCGGCAGCTGATAACATAATGACATACCCATAATTGTTACATAACCCAAGTAGCCTAAAAAATGTATAACTAGATTTTAAGCTACTTCAAAAAAACTTACCAAAATGCTAAAATATCTCGAAAGTTGGTCCAATTGACCATCTCTCAGAAATGATCGCAGTAGAGACGTACCAAGGCAAAGAAAGAAACAAAGTGAAACACGACAAACCGGCTTATCAGTAATACAGCAGCAGCACATGGCAGTAATAAGTGTTATCAGAAATGAAGCGTCATTACGGACATTCTAAGTTTCGGTAGGCAAATTCCGGGCACGACACGGATAGGTGTAAATTGTGAACTTTGTTTATTACGTACTTATCTAACTGCGATTTTAAGATCTCATCCAGAATTATTTGAACAATTGAAACCTCGGAACGCAGTTTGAATATTTGAAAAAAAGTTTATTGTAATAACTCCTGCCCTGGAAAGGTTGTAAGTTGTTTAGGTAACATGTTTATTTAAAATTTAAATCTAATAAATTTAAAATTACATCTAAAAAATTTAATTACTTTCCGATGATTATTTAAATAACTCATTGTGAGTACATTTTTTGATTGAATAACTTTTTATGACCATTAATATAATTTTAGAAAAAAAAATTCTCTAAAAAAAAGTTATATATCCGCTAAATTTCAGAGTCGACTGAATTCAAAATATTTTCACTTTTAAAAAGTTTTTTAGAGTTTTCTTCGATTGATTTTAAAAAATGCGGGGCACAAAAATTTGTTCAGATGTTGCAGCAATGGCCGAGTCGATCGGTTTATATCAATTTTCGAGAACATCTGTCATTATTCATTTTGGTAATTAATGCCTAGACTGTCCTTCTGGAATACCTACAATTATTACTTTATGTCGTTTTTGGTTTTTGAGAATAAATTTTTGTTGCTCTTTCAAAGATGTACTGAGCAGTACTGAGAATACTGGAAACGCGATTACCTTGTCGAAATTGTCTCAAACTTTCTTCAGACTGTTATTTTTTTATTTGGGGCAGATTTACGAAAATAATTCCTTTGAACATATTCAGAAAATATTTTGTTTGTAAAAAATATTTTTCTGTCTTTATCTTTTTGGATGCCTCGTTTTCGAACCTATCTCTTAATTCTTAAGAAGTCACATTGTTTTCAAGGAATATATTGTGCTTTTGTTCTTTTTTCAGTAGCTTTATCTAAAATAACACCATTATTACTTTTGTTAGAAAAATATTTTTGTTTATATATGTAAGCAAAGATGAAAATGTGTCTTTTAAAAGTTTTATCCACTATCTAGACTTACTCAAGCTGTAGCTTCTAGCTCCGTCATAATGTTTCACTGATTTTTACGATTATTGCTTTTTTTTGATTTTGAATACAGCATGATTGTATACTTCCTTTTCCACCTACATTACAAAGACCAAACACTATAGGGCAAATATCCAGATAAATACTAAAAATTGAACTATTTCAGGCATTTCTGAGTTTGCTAACATTCAATGACCGATCGTCGCTGGGTCGCTATTACGGACATTGCCGGACCGATTGGGTTCACAATGTCAATTTTTTCGAACTCGGTGCTGTTATCGTTGATATTCTCAAGCAGCTCTCCAATTAAAGGAGCTTACAAAAATATGTTGATAGTGTTGTGTATATTCACTATGTTCTACTCTTTTGTTGAAATAATGCTTCAACCGTTGATTCATATTTATGATGACACGCTGTTCTTGATCCACCGGAAAAGATTTGACCTGTCTAAAGGAATTACACGTTTGATACCTAGTAAGAAGGGATCTAAGTAATTGAAAGTAATATAGTGGTGTTTTAGCAACATATTGTTGGTGTTATGCAATGAGTTTCTCATTATTCGCCCTCCAGTTTTTGTACAGATATGTGGCAGTTTGCAAGTGAATACATAGGAAATGATTTACTGAAACGATACTGTTTTTCCAGACCTCACTTAGTTGTTTTTTTTACTGGATGCTATTTCTATTATTGGTTGGCACTCATCTTATCACTTGCTACAAGTTGGGGGCTTACTGCAGCTTTTATGTTCCCGCAAACCAATCGAACAACTGAAAGCTTCAACTACGTAATAAAAACTTCTTATGACTTAGATCCTTATTGGACGGATTATGTTGCCTATAAATATGTGAGTAACTAGAGTATTATAAAACTCTCATTTATGATTGATTTGCAGTTTGACACCGATGAGAATCATGTGAGATGGGTGAATGTTCTTAGTTTATTTGGAGTCTTGCAGCACGGATTAGTAATTGTGAGTTTTGATTGAGCATTGATACGAAAATATTTTCTAGTGCTTAATTTTAGACGTTGAGTTTTGGAACCTTATTCTACTGTGGAATTAAAACTTATCTCAGCATTACTGAACATGTTGGAATGTCCAGCAAGACCCGAAGTCTTCAACTTCAACTATTCCGTGCTTTAGTTGCTCAGGCATATATTAATACTATCGCGTTTGAAAATCTACAGAGATGATTTTTCAGACATGTCTTCCAATGCTCATGATGTACATGCCAATAGGATTCATGTTTTCTTGCCCTTACTTTGATTTGCAACTTGGAGCAGTCACAAACTATCAAACCGTCATGGCACAGTTATACCCAGGAATCGACCCATTTATGTTGCTATTTCTTATTAACGCCTACAGAAAGACAGTGTTAAGTAAGTTTCGGGAGGAACCAAAGTTACTCAAAACTGATAATTTTCAGGCTTGATCTGTCCTAATTTTATCCAGAAAAAATATGTTCAAACGGCAACTACTCGTGATGGCACAGATGCCTCGGCAACAATGAATTCTGTTAAATCTACACAGTTATAAATGAGATGTCTTGAATAATTCAATGAAAAAAGTTGCTTTGAATTCTTAGAATGTTCTAAATAAAGAAAAATGGTATTATCTTCGTATTATTTTTGTTTTTGTCAAGTAATCAATCATCGTGGGTTTTCAAAAACACTTCCTCTTATACAAGAGATACTGAAGATAACTTCCTTAGTGTTTGAATTCAGTAACAGGTCGGTAGAATTAATCCGTCTAGAAATTGTACATGTTTTCAGGTTCACTGTTCTGATTATACGTCACATTAAATCTGCAGCGACGAAAACATAATGGATTTTGTTGGATTCTAGGAGAACCTGATGTAAAAATTCAAAAATTCTCAGCTAAACTCAAAGTCACTTAAGAATAATGATATTCTGCAGTGAAAGGAAACAAATCTATTCTAAAATTAGTATAGGATGAATTAGTATTGGTTGAATGCCATTTTTCATATTGGGTAAAAATATTATAAGTTTTATCCATGCCAAGTAATCGATACTTTAATTCCTCCTATAGGAATTATTAAACACAACTTCCACTGATTTGAGTTCAGTAACGTTTCGTCAAAAACATTTAGTCTTGGGAATATATTTGTTTTCAGCTATATTTTTTGTTTATACAGCTAATTAATATGTGGTATAACGAAAAAAGTAATAAGGCTTTTTGTCAGATTCTAGGAGGAGCTGACGTTAAGACTTCATACTAAATAAGTCACCTACGAAAAAAATCATTTCACGTATAGAAGAACAAAAATTCAATTTAAATACAAAATGACTGATCAACACTGGGTTATTATCACAGATATTGCTGGTCCAATCGGATTTTCAATGTCCATTTTTTCAAACTCTATTCTTTTGTTTTTGATATTTTCACATTCATCTCCAATAAAAGGTCCATACAAACGAATGCTCATAGTATTTTGCATATTTACCGTATTCTACTCATTTGTCGAAGTCATGCTTCAGCCACTAATCCATATTTACGACGACACTTTATTTTTGATTCATCGAAAGAGAATAGACTTGCCAAAATGGTTAACACGTTTGGTTCCTAGTGAATGAATTTATTGACAACATTATTCGTTAAAAATAATTTCAGCTACCTATTGTTGGTGTTACGCAATGAGTTTTTCCTTGTTTGCATTACAATTTTTATATAGATATGTGGCAGTATGCAAGTAAGTTCTGTAAAAGTCAAAACTGATTAGATTCAGAAATTTAGATGTTAACAGAAAGTATTTCATTTGGGATTCCAGTTAGAAAACAACATTTTTCAGACCGCAATATGTTGATCTTTTTGTCGGATGTCACTTTTATGCTTGGGTAGTTTTGATCTTATCACTAGCCACGAGCTGGGGACTCACTGCAGCTTTCATGTTCCCACAAACCGACCGAACAACTGAAATTTTTTTGCACATAATTTATAGTTCATATGACTTGGAGCCTTATTGGACAGATTATGTTGCTTATAAATACGTACGATTTTTTTGAATTAAAACATTTTCCAATTGGTAAAATTTTTGCAGTTTGATACTGATGAGAATAATGTGAGATGGGTCAATGTTCTTAGTTTTTTCGGTGTCCTTCAGCACGGGATTGTAATTGTGAGAATTTTAAAACAGGTTAATCAAATTTTACTACGAAAATTCAGACTCTAAGTTTTGGCACCCTTTATTATTGTGGCATCAACACGTATCTCAAAATAAAAAAACACACTGGAACATCAAACAGAACTCGATGTATTCAACTACAACTTTTCAGAGCTCTGGTTGCACAGGTAATATTTTTTAATGTTTTTCTACTTTTCTATAAATTAATTGCAGACAATTTTACCAATGTTCATGATGTATATTCCCGTTGGTTTCATGTTTGCATGTCCATATTTTGACTTGCAATTAGGTGCATACACCAATTATCAAACAGTCATGGCACAACTTTATCCGGGAATCGACCCATTTGTGATGCTGTTTTTGATAGATTCTTATAGAATAACAATATTTGGTCTGTTTCATAGTGATATCTTAAACAATAATTCCAATTTCTAGGATGGTTATGTCCAAGATTTGTTTATGTAAAGCCGATGCATTCCACATACACCCTAACTTGAACAAAGAGCTCTACTACAGTATCACTTTCTCACAGGCGTCTGTGTACACTAATAGTGCAAAATTGACAACCGCCAAAACACGAGTATTATCGGCAACTTGATGACATATTGGTTGTCAAGTGTATCACGTCACTGAATAGTACATCTTTTCATTTAAATGATCTCTCTATTTTCTTAATAATACTACTATGTTTTTTGTGCAATGATATTATTTTCTTGGCTAAAACTGTCTGTTAACACCCTCGGGTTAAAAAGACACTAGGGAATTGTGAATAGACTACGTCTAGTCTAACCAATTAATTACGTATCTCTTTGAAAATTTGCTTCTAATAACAATAGTTCCTAGCCATAGAGGTGTGTAAATCACAAAGCGTTTAGACCCCATATAATTGGGTTTTTAGATACTTAAAAATGCCACTCACATAGGCTCTAGTTAATTGCGTGCATTTCTGCTGCCATTTTTGTTTCTGAAAGTTCGAAGAAATCAAGTCTTCGTTTCTTATATGTAAAAGGATGTCATCCCAGGTAACATACATATCTCCAGTTGGAAGGAACACTCTGGGCATCGATTTGCTTTGTCTTGTACCCTAGGATATCCTTACCATTTCGGTTTCAAACCATTTTCGAAAACTATCGTTGGAATACTAAAAAAATCCCCATCTAAACTCACTCTAATGTTCAATTGATATCGTTTTTTGGTAGTCTCAAAATATAAAGAGAATTTAATAAAAGAAAAGCAAACATAGCTCATCCCGATGTACGTGATATCTTACAGTTTACCTCGATATCTTCCTTTTTCAAAAAACAACAATTTTATAAGATCGGAAACAATAAATGTTTTGAAATACGTATGCACACGAAAATCAGATTTTTTTCTGCCTTCTTCTCTTCAGCTGATATAAAAGACAAAATCCATCTTCCGAGTTTTCAGTTCATCGAAACATGATTTACAGAATTGTATTTTTTGTTGTTTTGTTTCCTGCGTTAATGGAATGTTATCGGAGCCATCATTCAGATGATATTGTTTATTATCCCGATAGCTATGAATGTATGTTGATTAACAATAGTTTTAAAGACTAATTTTTGTAGCGGAAATCCGATATATTCCTGGACCACCAGGAAAACCAGGACCACCAGGAAGGGCAGGAAACTATGGGCAACCAGGTTCTCAAGGGCCAATCGGACCACCGGGATCGTCTTGTAATATTATTTAACGTTACTTTCATTGAAAAATAAGAATTATTGAAATTTTCAGCGTGCAATTATGAATGTCCACCCGGATATTATAGCACTTCGCGAAATAACGCGGGAATCGAACATGCGTGGTGTATAAAAATGAGATCAACAGCAAAAACCTTTAATTCAAATCTTTTTGTGAACTTGGATATTGAGTGCAAAAAAGAAGGAGATGTCCTCACAGGATTCCAGAATTATACAGAGTTTAAGGCTGTTTACGGTAACAATTAAGGTTCAAAATACGGAAAATTTTATCTATGCTTCAGATAAGTTCAAGTCATCCTTGTCATCTGTTATAAATGTTAACAAAATGCCAATGATACTAATTGGAGCTAGAAGAAAAGACGAGTGTACGAAAATAAGACAACCAGAGTGCACTAGTATCAATGTAATTTTTTAACATTGAAAATAGGCAAAAACATTACATTTCAGGGTAATCAATGGACTGATGGTGTAACAAACGGGAAAAACTTTTTTGAAAGCCCAGGATTCTTTGCGCAACAACAGCCTAGCCCGTGAGAATAATTTCTTCGACATGACAGATTCCCAATAAATAACCATTTCAGAGGATCTGGAACAAAAATGTGTTTTGGCATTTGGACAGCAACTAAGAAACTGTATTCATACAAGTGAGGCATCAAGGAGAAGTTGTTTCTATGTGACTCATTAAACTTTTTTCTAGATGTACTGAATCTGACACCAACAAACCAGCAAAACTCATAATGTGCGGAAAGCCTGCTCCTTGTGTTTTCTAGCTGTGTTAATTCTTGAAAACTGAAGTTTATGAATAAATTATTTCTGCAACAAAAGCCTTTTTTTATCTTATTAATGTGTTTTTTAAGTTTATTTAACACAACACACAGTTAAAAACACCAAATATGTACACTGAAGAACTGCTCTCATTCAACCGACACAGAAATAAATTACAAACAAAATTACTTTTTTTTTCAAATTTCTTTTCCTATTAGCAATTTGTTCGATTTTTATAGACGGCGAAGTGCTAATGCATTGTGACTTCGTCAGAAACAAAAATTTGAAAAAAAAAATTAAAAATGAATTGTATTATAATTGGAAAGAATATTAGTTAGAGTAATGTTCACGGAGAGAACTTTTATAATGCACTGTTAAATAAAGAATTTTCAGCAACTCCGATGTTATGTAAAATGTTTGTTCAAGTTTTAAATTTACTAAAAAAAACGTGTCAGGGTTACAAAATATATATTTCAGGTCATAGTTTTTTCCTTTTTCTATAACTACTGTTTTACTGAAGAAACATATATTTCCAAAACAATCGTTAGTTCATTTTGAACGTGATTTTCTAGAGTTTCACCAAGAATACAAAAAACGATTAGAAATCATCGGATCAGCTTTTATATGTTTTGAATGTTACATGATTGGATCACGTACGAAATAATAATATGAGCATTCGGTATAAACATGATGAGGTATAAAACGAACAGAAACTCCCTTTCCGTTATTAAAATCATGCCTAAGCTTCTTGTACTATTCATATTATCTCTATATATTTCTCCAGTTGAGAGTAACTTCTACAAAAATTATAATAAGCAATACAAACCAATTTACAATTACCCGCCACCGCCAAATGTTTACTATCCGCCAGATTACATCTACGAAGACTACTGTAAGTTCCTAAACTTTGTTTTCGGTTTTTGAGAATTTGATTGTTTTAAATTAACGCCAAAAGAAACATGTACTTCCAATTTGAAAAAAAGGTTTAAATAAAGTTGCTATTTAATTTGTCTTTCCATTTTCAGTAATACCACAAAATCTTGGTAAGAAGCTAACAAAAGAGAGATCAATTAACAAAAGCATTGAACGTTATCAATCTGTGGTGATAAAACGGAAAAGAAAAAATCCCAAAATTATAAAAAAACAATAAAAACATCACCACTTTCAGCACCAGAAGATGATTACTACCAAGGGCCGCCAGGACCGCCAGGACTAGAAGGGCCACCTGGCCCCAATGGACCACCCGGACCAGATGGCCCACCAGGACCACCAGGCCCACCCGCAGGTTAGACTCCGTATGTGTAATAACATTTCCAACAAAACTGCAGAAAAATCAACATCAACCACCACCGTTTCACCAACAACTGAATCAACTGCAGCACCAAGCACATCTACAGAGACACCTACAACTGAATCGACTGCAGCTCCAAGCACATCTACAGAGACACCTACAACTGAATCAACTGCAGCACCAAGCACATCTACAGAGACACCTACAACTGAATCAACTGCAGCACCAAGCACATCTACAGAGACACCTACAACTGAATCAACTGCAGCACCAAGCACATCTACAGAGACACCTACAACTGAATCAACTGCAGCACCAAGCACATCTACAGAGACACCTACAACTGAATCAACTGCAGCACCAAGCACATCTACAGAGACACCTACAACTGAATCAACTGCAGCACCAAGCACATCTACAGAGACACCTACAACTGAATCAACTGCAGCACCAAGCACATCTACAGAGACACCTACAACTGAATCAACTGCAGCACCAAGCACATCTACAGAGACACCTACAACTGAATCAACTGCAGCACCAAGCACATCTACAGAGACACCTACAACTGAATCAACTGCAGCACCAAGCACATCTACAGAGACACCTACAACTGAATCAACTGCAGCACCAAGCACATCTACAGAGACACCTACAACTGAATCAACTGCAGCACCAAGCACATCTACAGAGACACCTACAACTGAATCAACTGCAGCACCAAGCACATCTACAGAGACACCTACAACTGAATCAACTGCAGCACCAAGCACATCTACAGAGACACCTACAACTGAATCAACTGCAGCACCAAGCACATCTACAGAGACACCCACAACAAAGACAACAATCGGGTCAACTTCAACAATTTCGCAATCGTGTATTGAAACTGAGTGTGATGATGGATGGATTAAAACACTACGAGGAAATAATCCTCAAAAGACTCTTTGCATGAAAGTAAGTATTCATTGTTGAAATCTAGAAAACAAAATAGAAAACAATAAGGTTATAATAGTGTATGTTTATAGAAACGTATTTCTTTTTACTTTATCACACAAAATCAATGTTGCAGTTGTTCTTTCACGATACTTCAATTAAATTTTGCATACAGCGTTTTTTTTGTACAGTTGCGTTAAGTTAGTTGAAATAGTGATAATATGTAGTAAATTTACAATGAACTAACAAGAGTAAGGGTTTACTGTAGTGACACCATTGCTTAAAAGTAAATTTTGCAAAGATCGAAACGCATTTTTCTTAATAAAATATTTCATTAATGATAAATTGTCTAAATAAAAATGTTTTGCAGTTGTTCTCTCACGATACGTCAAGTTATGATGATGCTTCAATGTATTGTTATGACAGTCATCAAGCTTTCTTGACAGGACCGGACAGCAATGATGAATACGACAAGATAATGGAACAAGCTCTTAACATTAGTGATCAAGTATCTGATAGTCAATCAATGATTCTAATTGGCCTGAAACGAACAACAGAGTGCACAACGGATTCCGGAGAACAAGATCAAAATTCTATATGTAGAAGACCAAAAGGATTCATTTGGCAAGATGGACTCGGGGAAACTTCAAATACCCTTATCAATCAACATTTCAATGACGATCCTGGAGTTGAAACATCACCAGATCATGTCAGGGCGTGTACTGGAATTATTATTGTTAAAGGTGCAACTAATAACAAAAATGTATATTCTCTGGACTGTTCAAATGGAGAAAAGAGCAGTGGTGAGAAATCAAAGATGGTTGTCTGTGGAAAGTTAGGAAAGTGTCCTGCCACAACTCCATCAACTATTTCAACCACTTCTGGAGCTTCTTCATCTACAGCTTCAGTTTCTTCTACAATTCTATCATCTACTGCAACAACTATGGTTACATCTACTCCAACTACTGAGAAATCTAGTACAACCACAACATCTACTCCAACGAGTGAAGCCACTAGCACAACAACAGCAATGATCACAACAACGAGCGGAACAACAGAAAATCCCACAACAACTGATTGTCCAACTAAAGTTTGCCGGTATGGATTCCATCCAACCATTCGAAACGGAAAAGTTTGGTGTATTCGAGTGTTTTTCCATTTCGTGCTTAATTATCAAGATGGATCAGATTATTGCTGGAATTATTTCCATTCGACACTTTCTGGGCCAGCTGATGAAAATGAATATAACGTTCTGTTGGGTGAGGTAACACAAGAAACTTGAATTCAAAATTGAGAACATTTCAGATCAAACGAAAACCGATCCAAGTCTTGTTCAAAGTTTGACAAAATATACTAAAGTTTTCATGGTGCTCGGAGCTCAAAGAACTCCTGCGTGTCTGTATGAATCAAGCTCTGCTCAATGTGAAAAACCGAGTGTCAGAATTGAATTCGAAAACTATTATTAAATTGTTTTATATTTTCAGGGATACCAATGGCTTGACAACGTTACTGATACAACCTACGCATTTACCAAATTCAACGAGGATCAGCCAGACACGTATGTATATTATATGTTTAAAATATTTATATGTTCCATATATTATTCAATATATTTAAAACGAAAATATTTAAACTTTCATTTAGCTAAACTAAAATTTTTATAGCATTTTTCATTTCAAATCAGGTGTGATGGTTTATCTTTTCTATCATATTAACTATTGTAGCTTTGTATCAAGTTGAAGGAAGCAAGTTGCTCAAAAATTAATGTTTTTACAGAAGTCCCGAACAACCTGAAGGTTGTGTTGGAGTGTTAGTTTATACGGATCCTACCAAAAGAGATAAGGAGTTAGTGTGGTCACTGAGGTAATAAAGTTTACCCAGCCTCCCACGCATTACGGTTTTCAGTTGCAACGATGCTCAGTCTGCTCATCAAGTGGTATTGAAGCTTGTGGTTTGCGGTCACGAAGGGGTTTGCCCGGAAGAATCTACAATTCCTCCACCGTCAACACAATCAACAACTACAATGAAATCCACTACAACTGCTACAACATCAATGAGTACAACAAAAAGTTGGTAGAGTATCCGGGTTGAACAAATTGTTTCCGAATTATTTTTTAAATGGCAAAACTGTGGTAATGGTATTCAGAAATAGTGAAAGACTAGTAAGAACGCATATTCTCTTAACAACATAATTTTCAGAAGTATGCGCTAAAAGTGACCTAAAATGTGCAAATGGCTGGACTTCATTTAATCGGACGAGTACAAACCCATTCTGTTTTAAAGTTATCAGCAGCTACAATCAATCGTATGAGCAATCAGAAGCACTTTGTGCAGCGAGCGGTGGATATCTTTCTGGAGTTGAAAATATAACGGAATACCAGTTTGCTGTTGAATTAGCAAAAGCAGCTGTTGATTATTCAACAAGTTTCAATGAAAAAATCCTGGTGACAATTGCATTAAAAAGAAAAGTTATTTGCTTACAAACAGACTCTACTGAATCATGTATAACATTTAAGGTATGATATAATGCAAATGTTTTTTTTTGTAAATAGAAACATATGTCAGGCCTATGAATTCGTCGATGACAAAACAAAATATGTTGCGATTCTTCAACATTATAGTCTCTGGGCTGATAATCAACCTGTTATGTGAGTGAGATAGCTTCTCGGGCTACTTTTTTTCGGGCTTGAACTTCACTTTTAAGTAATTTGCCCACATCCAGTACTCCTTCTTTAAATACAAGTTGAGACATAGTTAGAATATAAAATTTGTAGAAAAACCTTCCAAATCATGAGTGCCAACTTTCGCCAACTTTTGAATAAAAATAAGAAAATTTCACAAGTTTTTTGACAATACTAAATTGTTTGGTCCATCGTGCATCAACGGAGTGGTTTTTAAGAATTACCCTACTTGATCCACTCCACATTTTTATTTTTGCCTGATTTACCTGTATTTTCCATCAATAGTTCTCCTGTCCCATGATAACCAATTTTGTGCCAACGAAGAAAGTTTGTTTGTAAAGCGGAGAAACCGCGGAATGAATAAAAGTACAAAGAATATCTCACATTGACCCTGTGCTCACGCCATTGCCTAGGAAATAGGCGTCCTTTCCAACAAAAAAAAATGAATTACGGTAACTTGAAAGATTATACAGATATTCTTAATTGATTCTCACATTTGAAGTTGGCAGTCTATTGACAAAAACATTGTCTACTTTAAAAAATCGGAAGTTTAGAGAATAAAAACTGATTTCTGAATTTTAGAATTTCCGATCAACCCCATGGATGTGTTGGAATAATGGTTACTCAAAGCACAAGTACATCAGGAGATTCAAAATTGTTTTCAACGAGATGTGAGACGGGTACCCAAACATATGGAATGAGTAATGCCGCTTATTGTGCTCGGGTTCCAGACGTTTGTCCTCCATGAGAAAAAGCTTAAATGTGAAAAATCATTGCTTGAAGACAGTAGAAACCATCATCATATCTTGTTCTTGCAAAGAAAATAAACAATTCATGAATTAGTTTTTTGTGGTCTTCTCTTCGGGTCTAAAAGTGCCTCTTTTATGACATGAACAATGGTTATTGGTCGCCTGGTTGGCTAGCAATGCGCTCAAAACTGGTTTTCTTCTTCCAGTGAATGAACGATCCACATGGCACAATAGAGCACTGTTCTATACATTTTCTTGTGAGTCACTGCAAAATATACATTTTCTCTAGATATTGAGGAATTCATTCGCCGATTTTTTAAAAATGGTTTTGTTTTGAATTTATTTGTAACACTTCAAGTTTTGGATATGAATCCAATTGATAATAAAAATTTTTTAAATGTATATTTTTGCATTGAAAGTTCATGAAACTACTGACCCACATGGAAGTTCATTACCTTATTTCAAAACTCTACTGATTTAAACTCTTTAAAATGTATATCAGTTGTTCTAATTTTCTTTAAAATGTATGTCAGTTGTTCTAATTTACGTTAGAAATTTATGAAAGTACAGTATATTGAGAAAAAATCTGTAAATCAAAAGAATTGAAATGCAAATAACTGTAGTTGTTTTCGCAAGTTGAATTACGATGTTTTCCAGCATTAGCATACATTTTTTCACAGAAGGATATTCCGCATTTCACTAGAATAATGTTGTCGAAAACAACGCAAGTCATAAAATATTTCATTGTCACGAATAGCTATCTCCACACAGAATGAGCCAGAAGCAATGAATTTTAACAAAGGTGAGCAAAACAACTATTTAATTAAATTTCGAAAAATGACAGAAACATTGAGCTTCCTAGTCTAACTGGAGACCATATTTATTGAAGTTTTCCTGTTTGTAAATGTAATCTCTAAATTCAGTACACATAGTAGCAGTTGTTCACATAAGCGGATTGCCAGACTCATACTAAAAATTTTCAACAGACACCAAAACACTTGATTTTCTTCTTTTTGTTTGTTCCTGACCTTTTTAAATGTCTCAGTACTTGTGTGACGTCCTTGAATATTCCACCCCATTTTTTCTACTCTTTGAAAACGGCTTCCGTGTCTATTTTCTGAAAAAAAGTGTTTTTCGGGAAAAAACACTTTGACGACAGCCGTCTTCATTATTCAGTCAGTCTCTATCTCTCAAACTAATGTCTGCTTCGGGTCTAATTCTAATTCAATCAACTGTTTGCCAATTTCTTGCCTCCCAGTGGTTATAGTACTCTCTTTGCCAAAACGTGTCATCGAATAATTCCTTTCTTTTTTCTCTAGGCTGATAGACTATCGATAGTGAGAAAAAATCAGATGAGTCATCCGACAGATTGTACATGTTCTGGATTTTATTTTATACTAAACCATCTTTTTTCAAATAGCCGAATTGTTTGACAACTGAAATATTTTTTATTCTTCCTTCGTTTTTTTTGCATGATTTTATTGTTGAAACCTAAATTTAACAAATTAGTTTTCAAGCAAACTTTGAATTTAATATTATATATTCTATCCACGTTTTAGATAACCGAATTACAGAAAATCTCGAGAAAATCTCGAAATACAGAAAATTTTCTCGTGTGGTCTTGGGAAATGAAGAAAATCAATAATTTCTACAGTAACCATTCAAAGGCACATACGCGTTTTTTGATGGGTCCCGCAGCGATTGTTTCGCGCAGCAAAAATTTAAATTTAAACCTTTGTTTTTTGTGAAGTTATTTTTCCAATTTATTGATTTTTTTTTGAATTTGATCCTATTTTTTTGTAATTAATCAATTATTTTGAAAATTTCATAATTTCCGTCCCAAATTTTTCTTGTTTTTTCATTTATTTAGATAAATTTCTGCGAGCTGGCAAAAATTGTTTGATCGCTGGTAACACGACACCAACTCACATAGTTGATGATTCCATTCGAAACATAAGCTAACTGAACCGTTGACGTCTAAAAATGTATAAAGTTTTTTTTTCGAACAAGTTGTCATACTTTTTCTCTGAAAAACTTGCTCTTCTGGCTCGCAGAGCAGCTCATTTTATTATTACGTATGTTCGTTCAGCTCGCCCTTACCACCACCACCACCACCACATATCTCACTCCTTGCTTTTATATCGTCTAATCCGTCGTCTCCCCTCGTGTCGTTTCTCCTGCACTCCCGAATTTGCATACATATTCGATGATGGTGTGAGTGAGAGAGAGAAGGAGAGTATTGAGTGAACGAGCTGAACTGAGTTTACGTAAATTGAGCCTATTTGAACAGCCTCGCGAAAATTGTATACGCTTGTGGCACTTGAAAATGTGACATTTTTATTTTATTGAAGCCATTTTATCATAGTTTGAACTTACATGTAGAAGTGCTTCAAATTTAGAAATCCTACAATTTGTTAAATATCATAATTTCTGTTCAAATTCTAAATTTCATGTTTCAACTCTACATAATTGTCTTGCGAGAATGATGCTTCAAAATTTTCTATTCATTCCCTTTTCCGAACTTTATCTAATTCTGCAATCTTAAATATCTGAACCATGCTGTTGAGAGACGAAAAGGCTAGCGAACAATGAAAAGGAAAATATAACATTTTTGTTAGAATTCTCTATTTTCAAGGAAAAACTATTTTGATGGAATCATGCTTATTTTTTATTAAAAAAGTAAGACTCTTGCACTTGCGTACTTAAAAATTAGGAGCACGCGGAGGTTAGTGTGCCTTTCCCTCATAAAGAAATTAAAAGAAAATGAATCAGTTGTTTTAATTCAAGTATGCGCTATCCATCACGTCGTGGTAGGTATTTCTGAACGTTTTCTCATAAATCTTTTTCGTCATCGACAACCTTAAACGAATTTCATGCCCCAAGAAACTGCTATGCGGAAGAAGCAGTTTCTGCCCTCATGGGACACCAATTTTGATGAGAACAATAGTAAAAGTGACGGCGTTGTGCAAAAGAAACGATGTGTTTTCAATGTGTTGATGTTGCATTGAAATTTGTACGAATGTTCGTCACCTTGAAAGTTGGCTCTATTGAAAATACTTTTAGACTAAATTTTTAAAAACGTATTTGTATGTGTGCAATTAAATATGAAAAAAACAGCATTCACTTTTTTAAAGGCTTTTCCAAAATGCCGCATTCTCATTTCGATTATTTATCTTCAATACATTTTCAATGTTGATTATTTTTTAAAATCAAAAACCGACTCGGTTGTTTTCAAAAATTTATTTAAAATCTGAAACAAGCTTCACTGAACAAAATTTCCCTCACTTACCTCTGCTGACTCTAAATTTTAAATGGCTCTCATCTGAAATGCATCGACTACTAGTAGGTAGCGCGTGAAAAACTTGCGATTTAGAATAAAAAGACACAATCAATTAGAACATTTGTTTCTATATCTGCGTTTCTCATTATCCTACGTTAGGTTTTTGATCTATCTCTCGTTTACCACCACCACCAAGACAAGACTATTCGATAGTTTAGTTTACAAACAAGCCCGCAGTGTAGATTTACGAGACAGAGAGACGGGGAAATAGAGGCGAGGTCGATCGGACTTGGGGCAGCTGCCTCTCTTCCCCTTCTTTCTTCCGCATTAGAGGACGATATGGATCAAAAAATTGTCTCTCTTTGTGACAATGAAGGCTTTTTGTGTCGCACCATCTCGGTTCTTCTAATTTACCCCTAAAATGATAGAAAAAGCGAAGAAAGCGAGCAAACGACGTTGCCACTTTTTAATTGGTGTCTTTCTTTTCGAGCTTACATCCTCAAAAACATCTTCTTTTCACTTCTTTTTTCGTCCTTCACGCCTCGCAAACGAAATAAAACAGAAAATATATTCGTTTTCGTTGTCTCCTCCGCTTCCTTCCGCTTCTTCCCTATTTTTCCTGTCCGCATGTCATCGACGCACTCTCGATTGGTTTTCGCTTTTTATTCGATCGCAGTCCGATTACACTTTTACTGGGATTCGTCATTAGCCAATGTCTGCACTGGATGACATGCGTTAAAGTGGGAGTTGAAAAATTATACAATTTTTGTGCATTTCTCTATATTAGTCACTTTTTTGTTTTAATGCTCGGGCTCTCCTTGTTGTTTATTGCTAGTGTTGGACGAGAAATGCGGAGACCCTCGGCCGCTCGGTCAAGATTTTCAAAAGATGGTCCATGAGAGAATTAAATTAAAGAAATTGATAATATTAAATTAATCTGTTTTGACAAATTTAATTTAGAAAATTGATAATAAATTTTCCCGAATAAAAAATTCAAATTGAAATAATTTTAAGTTCTTCAAAAATTTAAAATTAAAAACAAACCACTTTTTGCCATCTCACACCATCTTGTTATTTCTTTGTCTCCATCTACACCATCCCAAGTATATGTTTTTTTCCTAAATTGACCCAATTATATATGTATGTCTCAGTTCTTTCCCATAATATATACACACTCTTGTTACAAGTAACCAATTGTTGTATACACTTTTCCTCATTACAGAAAAATCTCTTCAATCGACCGTCGTTCGATCAGTCATCGACCACGACGGCCGCCGCCGGTCGTGCATCCAACGACTGATTATGATGGTCTATCGACGGATGCACCGTTTGGCAAATGCTGTTATAGCGTGTTGTTTAGTGAGTTTTTTTTAATATTAAATTCATCAAAAAAATTGAGTCTAAACATAATTTATCGTCAATTATAAAGGAGTTTATCAAATATTGATAAGAAAGAATAAACGGTACTTGTGTATTATACCCCCGCCATTTTAAAAATTAATTTTTTTACTTATAAAATAAAAACGTGTGGAATTTTAGGCTTAGGAAAACACCATTCCTAAGCCTAACAAGGAAAATGGGTATCACGTTTAATTTAAACGGATTAATTAATGGAAATTTAATTAATTTCTAAAATGGCGGGGGCTATAATACACAAGTACCGAATAAACAATGGAAATAATGTTTGTTTGAACAAAATTGTTCCTACTTTGAAACTTTGATAACCAACTTTTATAAATTGTGAGGTCAAAAATGACTAAAATTCAATTTTTAATTAAGAAAAATAAATGCAATAAAATTTAAAATGTCTTAAATTTTCAAAGGTAACAGCCTAAAAGTGGAGTAGCGTGAATGAGGATTTGGATCTTGCTTTTAAAAAACCAAAAAAAAACGTCTTAAAAACATAAATTCTCTCAAAAAACCGAGAAAGAATGAAAAATCCAAATTTAAAGTCTGGTTTTTTAAAAATTTTAACAAACAATTTTTAAAAATATATTTTTTTTTCCGATTCTATGTTGAGGTTTTTCAGAATTTTAGTTGTTAAAAAAAGTAATGATAAAAAAGTAAAAATTGTGAAATATTTTGAATTAAAAAATTAGAAACTTTATTTATTTCAGTTCGGGTTCATCGTCATTTTTCTGAAAGCACCTGGAGAAGATCAACGGCTACGAGACGGTGTTCCTGTATTATCACAAAATCCTGTGTGGTCAGTTAATGACTGGAATGGTTTGAATAAAGAAGTCGTAGATTTATTGAAAAATGAATCGAATCGTCTGTCGATTAACGAAAAGCCCGATTTGAGTGGATGGAATTTTAAAAGTTAGTTTTTCTTGTTGAAAAATTCGTATTTAAAAATAGTACTAAAACATTATTTTTTTAACAAAAAAATTATCATCCGTTATAAATATATTATTATAAATCGTCAATTTGTATTTCTAAAAATTAATAATTTCAGCTAAAGAAGACATGTCACTGAAAGGATCGGAAATCGTCGAATCTGTTAGTTTTCTTAATGAAAATTTTGACATTTTGAACGCTGCGAAATTTGGAGATTTGTCCACTGTGAAGACAATTCTAGTGATTCAGGTAATTTTTAAGATGGACTTTTATAGAAATTTGAAAAAAGTTAGTTAAGTTACACTTTTTTGTTGCAAAAATTGTTCTTTACAATACAAAAAAAACTTTAAAATATTGGTAAACTATAATATGTGTATTTTCTATGGTTACCATCAGGGCCGAATCTGAAAAAAATTTATTTTCAAGATAAAAAACAAGATTTTTCTCCAAAAACACTTTTTTGAAATTTTTGGAACATTTTTGAAGAAAACATATTTCCCGAAGTTGCACACAATTTCGTGTGTGATTTTTATTTTTGGAAAAAAAAACTTAAAATTTAATATTTATGAATTTTTTCGCGTTTTTCAATTTTTTGAACAAATCGAAAATAAATTTCTTTCCAAAAATAAAAGCAACGAAAAATCTACAGCCCTCGATCATTACCAAACATTATTTATTTTTTATTCAAAAAAAAATTTCTTCAGGTACACGATCGGCCGGTCTATTTGCAATACCTCATTGAGTCAATGCGAAATACAAAAGGAATAGAAGACACATTACTAGTTTTCTCGCATGACATCAATGTCGGAATAATCAATGAAATGATCCGTAACATCACATTCGCTCGTGTCTACCAAATCTTCTATCCATACAATTTGCAACTGTTTCCGACAGTTTTTCCAGGACAGTCTCCTTCCGATTGTCCGGAGAAAATGAAGAGAGATAAAGCACAAGAGACGAATTGTTCAAATTGGAGTAGCCCGGATAAATATGGAAACTATCGAGTAGCTCAATTGACACAGATAAAACATCATTGGTGGTGGAAGATGAACTTTGTGTTTGATGGAATTGTTGAGAAGTATTCGATGAAAGATCCATGGGTTCTACTACTGGAAGAAGATCACATGCTGGCTCCAGATGCATTACATGTTCTTGATATTATTGTATCAAATCGTCCAAAATATTGTGAAAACTGCGAAATAATATCTCTGGGATTTTATTTGAAATCCACTAACAAATACGGTCAAGACATAGCTCATCTCGGAGTTCACCCATGGTACAGTAGCAAGCATAATATGGGAATGGCTCTTCAGAAGAACACGTGGCAGAAGATCAAAGGATGCTCCGAGATGTTTTGCAAATGGGATGACTATAACTGGGATTGGTCGTTGATGCAGATTTCAGCAAAATGTCTACCTCAAAGGTTTCGGGTCATATTCACAAAAAGTCCACGAGTTATACATATAGGAGACTGTGGAGTCCATACGCACAGGTTAGACTTTATCGAAATAATCAACTGTTTCAACATATTTTGAAATAAGCTTCAGCATCCCGAGGATCAGTCATTAATTGAAAAATCTCAAAATTTAATGTAATTTTTCAAAATTTCAGATGTGAAGCACATAAAGCTCTCCAATCGACACAAGAACTATTCCGTCAGCATAAGGATCTTCTGTTCCCGACAAGTTTATCTGTGACAGACACTTCGAGAAGATCTTTGAAGCCGTCGAAAGAAAATGGTGGATGGGGTGACATTAGGTAGGGCTTAACAACACATATATTTAGTAAATTATAGCCGAAATTATAATTATCGAAAATTCAGCATTTATCTTGATATGCAATTTTTATCAATTTTTTAAAAAATTTAACTTCGTTTGCAGAGACCGTCAACTATGCGAAATCAACAAATCTCCATTGGTTAGAGTTTCTTCTCAATCTGCATCTGTACTCCATAAATTGCTCAACTCAAAAATCCAGTTCTCGTCATCCAACAAAACAATCACATCTACAACTTCTTAATCTTCAAAACTTTCCTCTTTTACGGATTTTGTTGACTTGCCTCTTCAATATATATTTTTTTCTGTAAGAATGGTGCCCATTTCTAGTTTCGTTTTCCGGTTCTTGTTGTTTTCTACTTGCTTCCCTCTTGCATAATTAACCATAAGATGACGTTGCTCGCTTACAAATACGGGTTTCTTACCGCTTTTCCTGTTTCGTTGAAATTTCCACCCTGTTTCCAAATTCCCCACCTCAATTGCATGCTAGTGCTCCTTTCATTTCTCAAAATCATAATGTTAATGGTATTCCGCATTTTTCCGGGTCTACAAAAATTATATGAATGATTCAGATTTTTAAAGATGGCATTAAAGAGCAAATTCGTATAAACTATATTAAAGCTAGAACAGATTTCCAAGATTCTTTCAATAACAATTAAATTCGTAATTTCGCAGATTTCTGAAGTTTCTACTTATAGGCGCAAGGCTTCATCTGTGGAAGCAAAAACAAGTGACAAGGTGCACAGTGTTTCAAAATGTATCCGTTCCCTCTTCAGATGGTCGAGTTGGGACCAACTGAAGTATTACCGGTACAGAGAGTGTAGATAGTTAGAGAGTGACAGACATCCGGGACTCAATGGGGCGGGGCGCGCGGAAGAGACGATTTGTGTCGATTTACGAAGTTTTCCTCGTTGTCATCATTTCGTAAATCGACACAAATCGTCTCTTCCGCGCGCCCCGCCCCATTGGGTCCCGGATGTCTGTCACTCTCTAACTATCTACACTCTCTGTACCGGTAATATTAAAATATCACATATTTTCACTGATGTTTTATTTTTACTTCCTTCTATACACATTCAAAACTCCGCCCATTTCAGAGCAGTTTTTCTTACAGCTCTACTAGAAGCTTCTGGTTGTCATGATCACAATATCCCAAGAGAATGCCAATCATCTAACTATAAAACCCTTAATCACTGACTCTTCTGCTCAATTTTTGTGCATTTTCGATCGGTTAGTGAGTAACATTTTCTTGTTTTTCACCTCTTTTTGATTTAAAAATAGTTTTAAAAATTGTATTAGTTGAGTCAGAAAACACTTTTATAATGATACATTTGTTGCCGGATTCTGATTTTTTCAGATCATAAAATCCTTGGATTGAAAACGATGTTTCTGATATATTGATTCTGCTTTAAAAACGAGAAAAAGGTAAAAAACGAGTTAATCTATTTTTTTTTGAGATTCGGGATTCTGTTTGTTTTATTAAAATTAATCTTTTGTAGGAATAATTCATTCAAGTTTTCTTGAAATTATTTAAGATTTCAAGGATGGGAGATAAACTCCCAATTGTTCAAGTTGTCATTCAACTTGTAACATTGATTGCTTCCATTTACTCTCATTGGCAATTTATCAAAGTTGCTGTAGTTCGGACATACTTCTTCACATTCACAAGGGGCCAATTGGGTACAATCAGTTGTGCATACGTACTCATTACATTTGGAACATTCTTCATGGCAATTTGTAAACTGATTCCTGATACTGAAGAGATTCAGAGAAAATTTGAGAATGTCAATGTAACCATGGGATTTATCATCAATTTCACCACATTTTTCTACTTTCTCGGTAAGTTTGAAACTAGCTTATTTCCGACAATTTTCTATCAGTCTTATGCCTTGAATATTGTCCCTATTTTCTACAATTTTCCTTTCCAGATGCACACATCGGACTCTACAAAAAAATGTTCGAAAAAGAGGCCACAAAAAGTTTCATGCTAGTCTTTTTCACAATGGTAGTTGCGTACATCTGCTTCATTATTCCTGAATTCACTCATCATGGCAATCTATTCCAATATTCGGATGAGATTTCTATTGGAATGTGCTTGATAAACATCGTCGTGAGTGAATCTATTTGATATTAAATCCAGAAGTAAACATGAAATTAATTATAGATGAACATTTTTGTACGTGGCGGGAAGAAGGTAGCTATGGAAAGAGAACTGGGAAAACAAACATTGAAAGTGAGATTCCAGGTGAGACAATTTTTTAATTAAATCAATTAATCACACTTTGAGCAAAACAAATATTTTTAAACTTTATCTTCAGATTTCGGAGGCAATTGAAAACTGCAGAGTGATGTTCTATATCACTACAACACGTTTTCTGATTCTTCTCTGCTGGATCATCTTCATCTACATTCCATCGGATCTTACAGAACCATTCCGTTCTTTTGCCACTGTAATCTTTGAAATTCTAAAAAGCATCGAAGCGATTGTGTTCCCTTCCGTGTTTCTTCATTTTCATGATCGCATTGTTCGTCATATTTTCTACCTGGCGACAAAAGACCTGAAAGACCCTCCAACTCTTGAACCAAGGCCAAGATTTGATGGATCCAAACTTCTTGCTGAAATGTCTCAAACGGAAACAATTGATTCAATGAAGAAAAGTTGGGAGAAACACCACAAAAAGTTCATGAAGGATAACAAACGAAATGTACCTAGTACGAGCAATCAAATATTATTGGAAGACGGCTCACGCGAAATTTTGGAATAATTAATTAGCCGATTGCCCTGTCACTTCTGTCAATTTTTGTAGAAAATGCTGAGTGCACGTAATCCGGTTTCCTGTTTTCTTCTGAAAGTCATTAAAATGTTTTTTAATATTCAATTTAGAGAACCATCTTTCTCAAACAATTGTTTTTTAAACATATTATATTTAAGCTCCAATCAAATAACATATATTTACCTCTATCTCTTTTTTGTCACCTCATTTAAATTGAACACTTCCTCTATCTCATTTTTATTTATGTGATAAAATACCGTTTTATTGTGATTGCGTCAAGCGAAAAATAAAACCGAATTACAAATACTTGAATAAGTAAAAACTATTGTTGCCATTTAACGGGAGAATCTATACATTTACAGGCAGCAAATTTGTGTACTTGTGCAGTATACAGTGCTGGCCAAAAAGATATCCACTTTTGGTTTTTTGTGTGTAACTTTTTTCTCAAGCATCCATTTGACTTGAATTTTTCCGTGTGCATAAAGCGAAATGTTTCGCAAATTAAGCAAATAAAGTTTCGCAAAGAATTAAATTGTTTCGCAAACGAAACGCAAATTTGCGGACCAAACATTACATGATTATCGATTTTTTCTGAATTTTATTTCAATTTTTTGATTTTTTCGTTTTTCCAATTTTCATTATTTTTTTTGAATTATCAATAAAACGCACTCTGTTTGTTGCACTGGATTTGTTTGGTTGATAAATTATTTTTAAGGTATGGTAAAATCTGTTGGGTGTAAAAATCTTTCCTTGGACGTCAAGAAAGCCATTGTAGCTGGCTTCGAACAAGGAATACCCACGAAAATGCTCGCGCTGCAAATTCAACGTTCTCCGTCGACTATTTGGAAAGTAATCAAGAAGTACCAAACTGAGGTGAGTTCGAAAAATATTATTTTTTAATAATAAATGTTTAGAAATCCGTCGCTTTGAGAATCTCGCCCGGCAGGCCTCGAGTGACAACCCATAGGATGGATCGCAACATCCTCCGATCAGCAAGAGAAGATCCGCATAGGACCGCCACGGATATTCAAATGATTATAAGTTCTCCAAATGAACCTGTACCAAGTAAACGAACTGTTCGTCGACGTTTACAGCAAGCAGGACTACACGGACGAAAGCCAGTCAAGAAACCGTTCATCAGTAAGAAAAATCGCATGGCTCGAGTTGCGTGGGCAAAAGCGCATCTTCGTTGGGGACGTCAGGAATGGGCTAAACACATCTGGTCTGACGAAAGCAAGTTCAATTTGTTCGGGAGTGATGGAAATTCCTGGGTACGTCGTCCTGTTGGCTCTAGGTACTCTCCAAAGTATCAATGCCCAACCGTTAAGCATGGAGGTGGGAGCGTCATGGTGTGGGGGTGCTTCACCAGCACTTCCATGGGCCCACTAAGGAGAATCCAAAGCATTATGGATCGTTTTCAATACGAAAAAATCTTGGAAACTACAATGCGACCCTGGGCACTTCAAAATGTGGGCCGTGGCTTCGTGTTTCAGCAGGATAACGATCCTAAGCATACTTCTCTTCATGTGCGTTCCTGGTTTCAACGTCGTCGTGTGCATTTGCTCGATTGGCCAAGTCAGTCTCCGGACTTGAATCCAATAGAGCATTTGTGGGAAGAGTTGGAAAGACGTCTTGGAGGTATTCGGGCTTCAAATGCAGATGCCATATTCAACCAGTTGGAAAACGCTTGGAAAGCTATCCCCATGTCAGTTATTCACAAGCTGATCGACTCGATGCCACGTCGTTGTCAAGCTGTTATTGATGCAAACGGATACGCGACAAAGTATTAAGCATAATTATGTTGTTTTTAAATCCAATTGCTCATATTCCGGTACTTTAATTGTCATTTCCTTGCAACCTCGGTTTTTTCAATATTTCTAGTTTTTCGATTTTTTTGAATTTTTCTGAAGTTTTTTCAAAATCTGTTGAACATTTTTGATGAATATTGTGTTTTTAGATTTTGTGAACACTGTGGTGAAGTTTCAAAACAAAATAACCACTTAGAAAAAAGTTACACACAAAAAACCAAAAGTGGATATCTTTTTGGCCAGCACTGTAACTGACCCAAGAATATTTTCCTGTACTTTTTGTATTTATTTCTTTTGAAAATGATAATTTAATTGAAACGTCAAATTGATTTACATTTTTAGGCTTTGTAAAACACTAATTCTTGATTGAACAAACCGAAACTTAATCAATTTAAATCGAAGTTTAACAGTTTGATAAATTTTTATGATGCTCAGATTCAAAGAGCAATAAATCAACTAATAAATAAAACTAGACTTGGAAAATAAAATTCATTGACGTACATCAGGGACTGAGGGATATGAATGTCACAACAACTACTCATTATATTTAAGCAAAACGGTTCTCAAGAGTAATAATTAGTGACATAAAACCGTGTGATCTTTTGAATATGATGCCATCAAAGGATCAGATAATTTTTTTTAAAAACCCTGAAAAATGGAGTCAAAGGATAGCAGCAATTACAGAGCGAGAAAGCAAACAATTTTGCATACCGGGAACATCAAGAAAATGGTATCTGCTGTTCCTGCTGTTTTAAATCAATAAATTAATCCATACAACGGTGTTCCCACTTTTTAATCGTGTAAATAGGAAAATTGTTTTGATTGAAAGCTATCCTATTTAGGATATGTTAAGTTTTACAACATGTAAAGGGAATGCAGATGAAATAAAAATATAGAACTTGAACATGTTTTTTCAATTAAATATAATTATTCAAGGCGGAACTAAGTTTCTAACATCGACTGAAATGGTAGACCATGTTCACGATCCCTTTATAATTTAGTTCAAAGCAGAAAACAAGCCTTCAGGCAGCCGTCAAATTAATAAAATTGCATACCTGGTGAGCTTCGATGAGAGAAATTATTTTTCCAGTCGGCGGTGTTTTCCTTTTTTTTTCTCGAAAAAATCGAAATCAATAAAAATTGAATGAATATCTGGGCAATAATTGTCTTCACTGACTATGCTATCGCAGCTATTGGAGTGATTGCCAACTTACTCTATTTCAAACTAGTTGTTCTTAATAAATATTTTGACGGATATTGCAGGTATTTTGCCGCAAACTTTGTTAGTATTTTACAAAATTTTTCAGAATCACATCCTTCATTATTTCCGTTTCAATGTTTTTAGTTATTGTGTCCCAAGTAATTTCCTCCGTTATTTGCCTAACGCAAGATGGTACTTATTTTTCTTCTGCACATTGCGGAGAAACGGGTCAGTAATTCTCTAGTTCTAGTTCTAGATTCAATTATTTTTGAAGTGTCACACCGACAAACTATAAATTTTCTTAAACATTATTTTCATTTAACAATTAGCTTTAAAAGTAACATTTCAGTAATTTACAGACCTTTATTATTTTATGGGATATTTAGCACCCATTGGAGAATTTTCTACTTCCGCAGGAATATTTATTTTGGTCTTCGGTTAGTTAAAATACTGAAATATTGAAAGCAACAGGAAAAAAGTTTATTTTATTTCAGAACGATACGCATCAGTTTACTTTCCGTCATTTCGCTTGTCTTCTGCCTACAAAATTTGGTTTTTGCAAATAATTTTAATTCATTTTGGAGCACTTTGTGTGTTTGTATATTTGCAAAAAATAGGTAAACTTATGAGAAATAAATTAGAACTAAAACAATTTTCCAGACAAGTCAGCTTTTGCTTTATTGAGTAGCGTCTTTGCAGTTTCAGTTATTTACCTTTCTTCGTTTTTGGTGAGCAATTCATCAAACACAATTTGAATTATTATATGTTTTAGCTCGAGATTTTCCTATACTTCTCTGCAAAAAATCGTTACTACAAAACCATCGGTCAGATGTGTTTGACAAAGCGATATATGGTAACGAGGAATATTTTTGAAATTTGAAAAATGAGTGATTTCAGTTGTCGGAAAGTTTTGAATTGTGTCAAAGTTCGTTCAATGCTATTTTATGTGCGTTATTAATCAACACTTTACTTTTTGTTTCCTTTTGGCTGTTTGTTTTAAATATTATTCCATTTGGAGTAATATACCAATTTTTTCTTATTTATGGAGTTGTAAGCTTTTATCAGGAAGTTTCTAATGAACTAGTTTTTTTTAGATGAAAGTAGTATCTGCAACTCTATTTCCAATATTATTTATTTATGGCAGCAAGAGCATCAGGAAAAAAGTTGTTGAATGTATAAATAACTTATTCTAATATGTTGATTTTCAGATTCTTACAAGGTCAAAAATTAAATCAACCGAAGTTAGAAAGCTGGATGGGAACAAAATAATTCTTTCACAAACACAAGAAGAATATTTCAAAGAACTTCAAAATACTTGGTCGTAACCTTATTGCATTTCTCGAGATGATTAAAACAATATAATTTTTTAAAGACAAGATATGCACAGTAACAGGCAAAGTAAGCCGACAGCTGAAATCTGAAAATATGATGTCGGCTGACTGAAAATTAAAATGGTATATGTTATAATCCGTTTATCGAGATTTTCCATCTTCTTAAAATCATTCTAACAATTTATCGCCCTAAAAGAATATAGTCAGATTTTTGTACAATATTAATAAACCAGCCGTGGACCGCACCTACGGCTTTTTTGAGAAAACACATTAGATATACGGTGTCTATCGCGGACCTCGATCTATGTCTGCTGCGCATTTAGCATAAGGTTTCCCAAAATGATCAGAGATCAACCTACATAGTGACGGAACGACACGCGCTTTATATATAGTAAATTGATTGCCCTACTATGCAATCAGTTGTTTGTGTGAAACTTTGAAATTACACAGAAACTGATCATGCGGATGGCGCTGGTGCGGAGGTAGGTTTTGGCGGGTGAGCCGATAGCCTGGAAATTGTTTGAGTTGCCGACTGAACTTTTTAGCCTGCACGGTACGAGATAGCCTATAGTGAACATTAAGATCTTTTTGGTTAAATTCCAAATTTTGTGACCACTTTTGATTAAACGCTAATCATGATTTTTGACAAACATAATAAATGCTGGAAATTGCAGGTTCTGCGTCGCATAGGACTGCGTCGCATAGCGGAAGAATATAACTATACAATTTTGAATTAATTATAAGTTTATACATCAAAATAGTCTTATTCCACAGTTCTTTGTTTTTACCCTTAGTTTTGAAAATATCTGTTTCCAGAAATTGAATTGGTTTCTGGAAATAACAGTGTTTTGATTATTCGTGGGAAACTATTTAAATCAAAATTTCGTTAGATTTTCTACCTCAAAACTCAAGATGTTGTTTCTACAAAAATAATTTTATTAGCTGCATTGATATTTTTCGTCTTCAATAGTTTTCTCGAAAATTGGATCATTAGGGAATATGTTTGATTGATCAAACGATTTTTTTGTTGTCCGGAACACAATTAAAATAAATAATGCATATGAAAATTGTTCAAAAAGTCAATTCACGACATTCATACAAGTAAGAGATTATAAAGGTCAAGAAGAACTACCAATGTTTTTGATAATCATTTTAAAAATATGATCATGAACATCAAAAGTAGGACCAATGATCATTATATGATGAGTCGGACAAAAAGTTCAATGTTTCTGCTTGTTCATTTGTAAAAAAGAGACATTGATGTTTTTGAATTGGTGCACGCCCAAGTTCGGTGATGGCCAGGAAATTGTGTATTTTCTAATTTACTTTTTACATTTACATTTAATTCAAAATTGAATTTTGCCGTTTTTTTTTAATGTTTCCCTATTTAAATGGTCCTAAAAATCAAGTTTGATAAGAGCGCCTTAAAAATGTTTCAACAATTTTGATGGGGGCTCACATTTTGTATATTCAAAATCAACTTTCAAATCAACAATTAATTGATCTCCAATTTTCGTATTTTGGTGAATGACCTGGCCCTTTTTATATTGATTTAGCACTTTTTCATTTGACAGTCATCCAAAAGTTACGGATTTTGGATACTCCTCGGACGGGAAATTTACCCGTTAAAGTACAAAACTAACAAAAAAGCAGAACATATGACCAAAATATAAAAAATCGGGAAGTAATTAAATAAAAGTTAATTTCCGACCGCTACGACACGGAAATGTTAGAAGATTTTGAGATTTTTGCTAAAACTTTTTCTTCGACATTTTGAACAACAAATCTTTGAAAAATAGTTTTAAGTCAAGCTGCAATTTTCTTAAAAACCATTATGCATGTAGTATTTATCCTGTCTGCAAAAAAGTCAAGTTTATAATTTCATTCAATAAATGCTTTTCAAAGACCTCTCGTTTTCAGTTTCTCTTACTCGCTTTCAAATGTGTGATTGATTGATTGTTTGAAAATTATTAAACTCCTGTTTCAGTTTCATATAATTTCTCAAATGTTTTTCTTCCGCGATTGTTAATTGAGTTTTTACAACAATTTATTTCCCAGGTGCAAAGTTTTCATAATAAGACCAGGTCTGGTGACTAAAACGATCAAAGACATTTATCATGGTCTTTTGGGAAACTGTGTTGATTGGAAACTATATTCTGGCACTAATTGGGTTTATTGCCAACATATTTTATTTTAAATTGGTAGTTTTTAACAAGTCATTCGATGTTTATTGCCGGTATCAAACATTTATAAAGAAAATAAAAATACTTGTGAATGATTTAGAATCGCATCACTCATAATAGGTTCTGCTACAACTATTCTAATAGTTTCGAATGTTGTCAGCACCTCAATATGCTTGTCATATGGATCTTATTTGAATACAGGCGTATGTTTGGAAAATGGTAATTTTAAATTGAAAAATTAACGATTTAAAACTATAAATTTAGTATACCACATCTCAATGATAGTTCTTCATTCATACGGAGAATTTTCTATAGCTTCTGGAATTTTTATTTTGATTTTTGGTAAGTTTCCTAGTTCCTTGTTTTAATTTAGAAATAAAAATTTAGAACGATACGCTTCCGTGTTTTTTCCATCATTTCGACTATCTAACTCATACAAATATTGGTTTTCTTGTTTGATGATTCTTTTTGTTGCCGGTCTTGGTCTGTATCTGTACATGATGAACGTTGGTGAGTTTCAAGTTTGGGAAATAATAGTATAGATAGGGATATAATTTAAACATGTAGTAAACTTCTGAGTGGTCATTGCCCCCGCAATTACTTAATCCGCGCAAACATTATAAGCCAGTTCATTGGAAGGGATTTTTTTCCTAGCCCCACACGAGAACAACGTACATATATCATCGGGAAAGTGCGTCTTTCATTTTTTTTTTGAGATATTTGAAAACTGGAGATCACTCTATATAGTGATAGGTTCTGACGATTTGAAAGATCCGCCGGTATTGAATTTTGATGTAGAGGAGATATAAAGTTTCTGGTATGATGAGTGTAAATTATGACTCAGTGTGCATTGAATATTTTTTGTCTACGGTATATTATGTTACAACTTGAGCATAATCGAAATAACTGAACCCTATATAAAAATAACAAGCTTGAAAAATAGATGTTTGATGAGTTTATGCTAAAAGTGTAACCACACGAAGCAGAGCCAAATAGAAATGTTAGGGAACAAGAGAAGCAATGTTTTGTAAATCGTGGTTTAGTAGTTTTGTTTGAGTTTTGTTTGAGACTTAGCCAATTAACACCTGATTAAGAATAATATTAGATTTACAGTTAAATCCATGTTCTCCGTAATATTCTCCACAATATTTGTATCTATTCTCTACTTGATTTCTTTTATCGTAAGAAATACAAAAAAAAAGATTTTTCATCAAACCCGTTTTCAGCTTGTCATGTATCTGTTCTGTGCTGCAAAAAGACGATATTACGAAACCCTTGGAATTGTGTCATTGACTAGAAGATACTTGGTAATCATATACTATATCTAAACTACTTCTGCTCAAATATTTGTTTTCAGTTATCAGAAAGTTTTGAACTCTGTCGAAGCTCATTGCCAGCCACAATTTGTTGCCTTGCTATCAATATTTCATTATTCCTTTCTTTTTGGTGTTTAATATTCGGAATCATACCTTTCATTTATTTGAGCGAATATTTTGTACTTGCAAATACAGTAGGTTCATTTTGTCGATATTTTCAAACAAAACATTTCAGACACTTAACTTAACCGCAACTGTTTTCCCCATTCTTTTCCTGGCTGGCTCAACAAAAATTCGTAAGAAGGTCAGCCCAAGTTTATCCTTCTCATTGAATAATTTGTTTTCAGATTGCGAAAATAAATCCATTTCAACAATTCGAAGAGAAAGTGGAGCTTCATTTTGAATTTCGTCAATTAAACGGAAATCGGATAAATATTTCACAATCTCAAAATGAATATTTTGAGCAACTTCAGATATCATGGTCGTGACTTAAGAAAGTGTTCAAATTCTAAAATTTCATGTTTTTAATTTTAGGGTTATGCTGTGTAATTGTAAATAATAAGTTTATCGCGCATGTTTTAGAATGGTTTGCAATGAAAATCATAAATAAAAATATATTAATCATTCCCATGCCCGTTGAAGTTGATTGAAATAATCAAATTGAGTGGGCGTCGTAACTAATTCCTTTCCATTCATTCCAAGTATTTTCGAAGAAACTTTAGATTTTGTGAATATCTGAAATAATTCGTTTTTGATCGTTCAATTCAACTTCAAGGCTATATCAGCTTGGGCTAAAATAGAAAAATAATTGTGTGACAACTGACACTTTCAAAAATATCTCGCCATTATATAAATAAACATAAAATCACCTGAGACCAGAGTCGATTCAGCCGTTCTCTCTGACTTCGATGTATCAACATGACAATCCAGGGAAATATTGCCAAGTTTGCATTCCAAATCTTAACTTTTCAAATAATCAACAGCTCAAAATCACCGAAAGAGCCTAAGATGTAAATCTCGTAAGCAGGGTCGAATATAAATTTTCATGTTGTGCTTTATACGTAAATATGTATATTTTAATCTGTTTTCCATATTTTCAGACGTCACTCATGTCTGACCATACCAATTAAAAGTTGCACTTACCAGCGAAATGACAAAGAACCATCTATGAAATTCTACACTGTACATGACTCCTGTGACAGCTGCTCCCCAAAGTATGCAGAAACATGTCAATTGAGCAAACATGTAAATGGCAGTTGAATACAAAAAACTTCGAGCAATTTCATAAAAATTGTAAAGCTGTAATATCAAAACCAAAATCAAAATCATGAAAAAATTATTTTTGTTCAGAACGTTACTCACATTGTGTTTTCTTTTCAATGAATAAGTTGTGACGTTAGCCTTATATTTGGAGCTACTAATTCTCTTTGCGTAATAAATAAACTGAAACTTGGATAATATAAGAAAATTATATTAATTGGAAAAATCACCGGAAAATTTGCAATAACTGCTAACTGGAAAGTGACCAACCAAAAAAGACCATAGCCACCTAAAAAATGGAAGTTTACAGGGTTTTTTTGAATTACCGTACCAAGAATTACATTTGTGTACACATACGATATTGCAAACCCATTCTCGAATACAAATCCTGCCAGAAAAAATAACTTGAAAAATAATGTACGTTGAATTTTTGAGAATTGAATGGATAATACTCTTTCGATGGTGAAAAATAATTGTGCAGCTAATGAAAATGCCTCTGCGAAACGATGAATACAAAGAATAATTTTTTTAATTGGAATCTCAGCACATTGATCATCTTCGAACACAGAACCAATCGAAAGACAAACTGCTGATTCCAAAAAATACGTTACAAGCATCAATATCATTGAAAGTGATATCAATCCAAGACTTATGCTAAAATAAAAAAAGTTAGAAAATGTGTTTCTAAATTGGATCAAATTGATATTTTAAAACATTATTTTAACTTTGCAATTTTGCAAACTTGCTAGCCTAAAAACATTTGAATTCCCTCCAACGAACCAAACTTCGTATGTGTAGTTTAGTCATTTCGATCAAAATAGTTTTCTAGTTCTCATGTATTCTTTGAGCACTTGGGAAGATTTTTCACCTTTTAGTTTTCTTAGATTTTTCTGAATTATTTACAGATGTGTAGGCACGTAATTTCGTACCTGCAAGTTATGGAAAATGTAGTTTAGCTATTGGGAAATACGAAATTTTCTTGAAAACTGCGTGGAACTTTGTCCGATCAAAAAATGTTTCGAGAAGCCGAGGCTTCAGAATTTTGGCTTAAATATTTAGATATACGTGCATTTATAAATTTTCTTCTTTTTGAGTAGCCGACAACATTATTTTCTGTTCTGAACACAATGCTATCGGCTACATACGTTTCGTTTGCCCTACCGTTTGTCACAGGGTTTTGTAAATAGCAAAAATTATGGTCGGTTCACATAAGACTTACAAAAAGGTCAAATAATGTATAATTTCAACTCACATAAATTATAACTTTAAACAATTTACAAACCTGCAATAAAAATCCATAATCTTTTGAAAAACTACTAATTTTAAAAATATCAAATGCGATAGGACACCCACGATTTCGAATATAAAATGAAGGCAAAGCAAAAAATACCAGATCATTTTATTTTTAAAAATATTGAAACAATTTCTCAATGCTTATAATTGAAGAAAACTGATCACAAATGATGTGACAATTGATCACTGAAGCGTAAGAATATTTGGTAGACGGAAAAAAGTGATTTTGTGATTTTCTATTATTCTTTGTTCAGAAAAGAAATTACGCAGTGGGAAAAAGTTCTGAAAAAAAAGAGACAGCAGTTCCGTGGTGGGAAAAGAATTATTATCAAAACATGACAAAAAATTTTGCCGGTGGCCAACAGAAATTATCAGAGATTTCTGGTAAAAAAGAATTAGTGAACAAAATTAGAAACAAAATGGAACGTTATCAAATTGTTTTGTTCTCAACGAATAAGTCATTTCAGCTGTAGTTAAATAATAGTCATTATTTTTTGTATTCATTTTCCGGTTAAAATCCTTTTAAGAATGTTTCTTTATTTTGCAGGAAACAATTTTCTGCAAGTTAGAAATTTGTTGATTTGAGTTTTAGTTTGAAAAACAGATTGGCATAAGAAAAAAGGGCATATTTGAAAAAAACATTTTCTCTTTAGACTACAAAGAGTTCAACCAACTTTAAAATAACTTGACCAAATTGCAACAATTTATTTTTTTTGTTAGCTTATATTCAATAAATTCAATCAAACTAAATATAAGTTGTTTCCGCCATACTCTTCGACTGAATCATAACTACGTTTAAGTTCCGCTTGATTCTTAAAATATGAAGAATGTAATTTCGATAGTTTTCATAAATTGTAATTGTTGCAATTGTTGAGAAGAACCCATGAAGACTCATAATCAGAAAACTAAAGTTGTTAGCCACTAAAATTGAACAATATTAGATTATTTAATGTGTTTAGTAACTCACTCTGACTGTAATAATCTGTGACAATTGATAAAACAAAATAACTGACTGGAAACGCCATAATAACAATTGGAATTATTACTTGAATACAAACTGATAAGAAATATTTTCTTTTCAGTTTCTTGGTTCTTTCGGAAACAGCCAGAGACGTTGTAGATTTGCATAAATAAAATGAAGAATGTAAAATAAAAAATATAGTTTGAGAAAAAATAAAAATTAATAGTGCAAAAAGTACGGCTCCAATGGTTTTTGCTTCCGTTGTTACAATAATAATAGGCAGTTCAAAGTACTCTAATGTTGGACACGGAATTATTTTTAGCATTTCCAATTTAGCCGAATCTTGATTAGGAGTTCTAAGAAGAGATATCGATGAAGCCACCCATGGAAATATCACATTAAGTCCCAAGAACACTTTTCTTCCATTTTCAGATGTAATTTTGAACGAAGAAGTTATTGTTTGATTTTGCCGGTTTTCAAACATAAAAACAATGGAAGATCCTACTTCTAAAATAAATTAAAAATATATTGGTGTTTAATGTATTGACTACCTCCAAGACAGGCAACTGCTACATAAGTTTGAAAAAACGCATTCACTCCAAAGATCTTTGTCAGGATTCCGAGTGGAGACCCAGCAATAATTGGAAAAAATACATAGGGAATCGTCAGCGTTCCAAGCATGAAATCTCCAAAAAGTCCCCTAAAAATGAAATAGTCTTTAAAAAAGGCGCTTAAAATCTTTCAAATAGAAAGTACTCATTGTACTCAAAGTTAGGGCTCACTCGAAATTAGTGCTCAAAAAAATATTTAATTAATACTTACTTACTTAGGATACTTACAGTTATAAACAAATGTTGTTCATAACTTACCAAATATGACAATTCAACATGACCGGTTTCATATTTTTCATTCTAATAGGAGTTTTGTAATAGATCAACCAAATACCAAGAATGTTAATAGGAAAAGCAACAATGGATATAACATGAGAATGAACACACAAAAAATGTTCAGTTTCAAAATATGTCTCTTCGACACAAGAATTCGAATTCATGAGTTTTCGAGAGGAAATGAAAAAAGAAATGCTCAATCTTTTAACGGATAGATTTGATTTGCGCCAGCTGAACAAAATATTGATACAAATTATTTCATTTCAAAGAACGTTTTCAGAAAATTATAAAAATCGAAAATGACTATTTGTATTCTTTCTTCAAAACAAATATGTAAAAGAAGTTGTAGATACTCTCTGAAGTGTGCCGAATTTCACCTGTAATGATGTGACAATGCATCGTGTGATTCACGAGTTTCAAAAAAAAAATCATCTGGGTTGGTGGAAAGTCATGGGATAGTAAAAAACAGAAACAAAGGTAGATGAAGATTTCGCATAAACTTTCCTGAAGCTCCAGAGCAAGTGCATTTTGTGATTACAATTACAAGTTCCGATCGTTCGAAAAATTTTCAGATCACGTGTGAGAGGATCGATTTTGTAACAAGATAAGCGGCATAATACAGCGGTAAATTCTCAATAAAAAATTATCCTTAAACCGTCAAAGAACCAGATACGAGTACCTTAAACTTTGAAAAAACTTTCAACGCACACCTGATTGTTTTTGCTTGATACTTGCAAAGTTCCATCTGCTCCAAAACAAAGTACATATGCAGGAGATTGTTGCTTTAAAAAAAAACCTTGATACGGATAGTGAGCAAAATTGAAAAGAGATTGATGCGCAGTATTTCTACTTTAACCATCCTCAAAGTATTATATAAATGAATATAATTTGACTTGGCTTTTGATCTCCTGCTTGTGATTTTAGATTAGAATTGTCAGCAGGGTTGCTACTTCTCAACAAAAATATTTCGATCGAGATTGACGTGATAACAAGAACAATCATCGAAATGCAAACTTGAAAGTAATGTTTTTTGAAAATCTTTACTTTTGTGGAAGAATCAGTTAATCTATGACTCTATTCTTAATATAATTGAAATAATTTTATTAATAAAATTTAATAATTTTAAAACAACTAAATATAGGTTGTTTCCGCCATGCTTTTTGTCTGAATCAAAGTAACTTTAATGTTGCGTTTAATCCGTAGAATGTGAAGAATGTAATTCCGATAATTTTCATAAATTGCAATTGTAGCAATTGTGGAGAAGAACCCATGAAGACTCATAATTAAAAAGCAAAAATTGTTGGCTGCTGGAAGTGTTCAGTGTATTATAATTAGCTCTCGGTAAATCTTACATTGATTATAGTAGTCGGTGATAATAGAAAATGAGTAGTAGTTTACTGGAACTGCCATAATTACAAAAGGGATGAATACCTACAAAGTACTTTCAGAAATAAATAGGCAATTTATAAAAGAAACCTACTTGAACACAAACTGCTATAAAATATTTTCTTTTCAACTTTTTTGTCTTTTCAGACATTGAGAACGATTTTGTTGAAATGCAAAGATAGAGTGAAGAGTGAATTATAAATACTAGAATTTGAATTGCATAAAACAATACAAGAGCAAGTAGTGCTAAACCAATTGATTTTGCCTCCGTAGTCACTATAATTATGGGAAGTTGAAAGAATTCTGCACTTGGACATGGAATTGTCTTTAGAAGTTCAAGTTTTGCCCAAGTTTGATTTGGAATACGAAGCAAAGAAATTGTTGAAGCTACCCAGGGAAACACCAAATTGATAGAAACAAATGATTTTCTTCCAGTTGCAGATGATATTTTCCAATTTGAAGTAACTGTTTGATTCTGCCGATTTTCAAACATAAAAACTATTGAAGATCCAACTTCTGAAACAGATGAACATGTTATCATGAACTAAATGAACTAAAAATGAACTAATTATCAGTCAACTTGCCAGCAATACATGCAACAGCGAGATACGTTTGAAAAAATGCATTGATATCAAAAAACCGCGTGAGAATTCCGAGTGGAGTTCCGGCTATAACTGGGAAAAATACATATGGAATGGTGAGCGTTCCAAGCATAAAATCACCAACAAGACCCCTGAAATTATTAGAAATATGGAAATACTATCTTTTTTTAAAATTGTTTTTGAAAAACTAAGCTACGCGTTTGCGACAGTTATACAAATCCACAGTTTAACTCACCAGACATGACAGTTCAACATGACACCTTTCATATTTTTCATTCGTATTGGTGTTTTGTAAAAAATTAACCAAATTCCCAAAACATTAACAGGAATAGCAATAATTGAAATAAGATGAGAATATAAACCCAAAAAATCATGTGTATCAAAATATGTCTCTATTAAACATGAACTAAAATTCAAGGACATTAACACAGTTCGGTAGCCCAAAAAGTGAAAGTATTTGATATGTCGAATAGATTTGGTGGGATATAAAATTCAATTTGTCCAAACTGATCAATTTGTTGTCGAAAGTTTAGCGTTAAAGAACATTGACCAGCCAGTCGACACGTGTGAGTAACTTTTGTTAATGAAACTTTGAAAAAACAAAAATTATATTTAGGTATTAGAAATCGGCCGACTGTGAAACAAACATTCACCTGTCATGATTTGTCACAGCATCATGAGCTAGCTTTAAAATTGTCAAAAAAATTGGGTGGGCGGATTGCTCGTTCCTCACGTGGTAACAATATGAAACATTAGCTAAAATTTCTCGAAGTTGGTTTGTGAGATGTCGGGTATAATAATTTTTCAAGGACAGTAAGAAAAACGTAATAGCACATAAGTTCGACCGTTAGTAAACATCTTTTATAAAATAAACTCTTCACACGACTTTAGCATCTTTCACACTTTTCGTTCGGCTTGAGACATTTCCTTTTCAAATATTTTTGAAATTTTTGAAACTGGTTGAGAAGTTGCTACGAATTGCCTAGTATATTGAACATTAAAAAACACAAAATTGTTTTATCGATTTATTAATAACAATTCTCAGATTCATGTTGGGAAATTCAAGAGGTGCCGTGAGCTAAGGAGCGTGAAAAAGGCACCTCTGTGATGCTGTAACTTGAATTTATTTGATATAAAATAAGTGTAACTAGAATAGTAAAATATAATTTATGAAGTGATAAGAAGATTCAAAATGAGACAGGTGTTGTAACTGAGACTGCATTCCGACGAACCCATTCCCGAGGTTTCACTACATTCGTCCTCGACTGACATGATGGGAATGAGCTGAACACAAATTTTTTGTAAGGTTTATGAAGAAAAATCATAGTAATTGTTGCAGTTGCACCATACAACGTTATGGTGACAAAACTTATATTATTCAAAGCTGAAATTTAAATATTTAACTTAAAATATCAGTGCTTTTTGTGAAACCTTGGTTGTAATAACCACTGAGCATGGAATATATGAAATAAACTACTGGGATAAACAAAATAATACATGGAAGTACCAACTGTATACATATAACCAAGAAAAATCGTTTCTGTAGTTGTCTCGTGGCAACAGATAATTTTCTTGCGTCTGTTTTCAGGTAAGTTAACGAGTGACCACCAAAAAATAGAATCTGCACGACGGCGACTATTGATAAAGCACACAAATATGTGATGATTGGAGTATGGTTCAAACTCAATACAAAAACAGAATGCGTAAAATATGTTTCTGTAGGACAGGGAAGGGTACGAAGAATCGCCTGCCGAGCTGATTGTTGTTCAGGAAATATTGCAAATACGCCGAACAACGAGATTGGTACAAATAGTACATTGAATCCGTAAAATATTATTCGCGAGATGGGTCGAGTGATTTTGAAGCTATTAACAAGATATCTTTGTCTATTTTCAAACAAAATTGGTAGTGAGAGAGCAAGCACTGAAATGAAAACTACGAGATCTTAAATTGTATTGATCAATTTTAGTAATGGGATAAAATACTACATATATCAGAAATTGTTTAAATTTTTCAGGAAAAATCGAGATCTCAAAACTTTAAAAATATCTGTTTGGCAAGCATGCACTTTTGAAGTGAAAGGTCATAATTCTAACTTCCTAAACAACCAATTCCTATGTATCCTTGAAGTTGAGTGGATACACCAAGATATGGAAGTAATCCGACAGTGAATCCAGCACATGCTGGAATGAAAACATACGGCATCATAACTCCTGTTAGGCATAAACTTGAGAATGTTGCACTAAAAGTATAAAATATTTAGGAATTAATTGACACTATACTTACAGTAAATGCAAATATAACATACACCATTTTATAGGTAACATTTCATTTGGCGTCTTAAAAATAATGCAATAAATTCCAAGAAAATTTATAGGAGTGGTCAGAAAAAATAATGCATAAGATGAAATTTCTAGAAATTGTTCGGTTTCGAAAAACGAATATGTTCGGGTACATTTTAATAAATAATGAGAATAATAATATGCTTCCAACTCTGGAATCGTCGCGGTTGCCATGTTGGCATAAATGCGGAAAATATATTAAAGTTTCCTGAGCCTCTTTTTTCAGCTGTCTTAGTTGGAAAAAATGTAAGAACCAAAACCAATAATCAATTATCATTTTATTCATATAAAATTGAAGTGAAAGAATCTATTCAAAAATCAAAGTTTCGGGGAAAAAAGTTTGTATAAATCTTAAAAATAAAAACAAACGGCAGTAATACTAATGAACTTTAGTAAGGAAGAAAGAAGAAAGATTGGCATCGAAGGAATGTCACGGATGGGATTGGAGAGAGACAGCAAAAAAGAGATAGTTAGGAATAAGTGGAAAAAATTTGGAAACAAGTAAATATATACGGATTAATTCCTATAATAGATTGGGAAACATTAGTTTAGATCGCATTCTGGAAATCTTCAACAAGCTCCAGATTTTCTGCATTTTCCATTGCACCTTTGATTTCAATGTCGGGTCGGCACAGCAATTTGATTTTCTTAAAAATAAACACTTTTTTTTAAAGAGAGCCGAATTAATGTATGTATATTTTTTTAGTCTGACAATGAAAGAGTAAAAAGATCAATGAAAAACATTTTTCCTAGCACTTATTAAAAGAACCATACAATTTTTTGTGTTTAACAAAAAAACAACGCAAACAGAAAAATAGTAAAATATTACAAAAATAATTACTTTTTAGGACTTCCATATACGACCGAAAATATAAAAACCGGCCACAGGAATTTTGAGCTTACTTACACAACTTTTAATATAAAAACCGTACGTTTTCTTAAACATATACCTCTTGAACAGTTCCTGGAGTTTTGAACCATATCCAAATAGCATATCCGGGAATACAAAGCATTGAAGAAAGCGATAAGAACCATCCGAAGATATGTCCCCATACCGGGTAGTCATAATTGTAGGCATCAATACGAAGTGGTTGATATTTAATTAGTCCGAATAAAAGAACTCCGAAACATACAGACGGTGTTGCAAAAACCCAGCAAAACTTCCACCAAGCACTTGGATAATAACCAATCATACTCTTCATATGTTCATACCAACGATCGATTCCTAAACTCCATGAAATTGCAATACATTCAAAGAAAAGAAGCCATAAAAGTGCCCATCCAGATGCTGCATAGAAATCAAACAGTTGGAATACATAAAAACCACCTTCGGTTACTGTAGTCAACCCAATAAGATATGATATAACGCAGATCACTCCCACAAATATTTCTCGTCCGTATTTTTTTCGTCGAATTTGTGGGAACTCGTCAATGATAGCGGTGAAAAATCCTTCCATTGTACAAAATTGAGAGTCAACTCCCAAGAAAAGAACCATCAAGAAAAAGAGACAAGACCAAAATTGGGTGTATGGAAGTTGAAGAATTCCAGATGGATAGGCAAGGAATAAAAGTCCAGGGCCCGCTTGAGCTACTTCGGCTACACTTTTTTCTTGTTGAGTTGCCATGAATCCGATGAATGAGAAAATAACGAACCCGGCAAATACTGAAGTTCCGCTGTTGACAAAGCATACCGTGAGTGCTTGTCTGAAAATGTTACAATTTAAGATTTACTTTTAATATAATTGAGATATTACTTTTAAAAAACTTGTAAAAATAAACGATGCTTTTAAACTTTTCAAATACCCGAAAATTTCAAAGTAAATTTCACTCAACCTGCATACCACGGAATAATTAATCTAACGTAACGTTGAACAAGAATATTTTTTCCAAAAACTAAAAACTTACTTGTAAACATTATTGTTAAACTTGTTGTAACTTCCCAGTGCCACGAGAGCTCCAAGTCCAAGACCATACGAGAAAAACACTTGAGTTACTGCATCAACCCATACTTTTGACTCTAACAACTTGCTGAAATCGGGTTTCAGATAAAACTCGAGCCCAACACCAGCGCCTTCTAGCGTCAGCCCACGGATGAGAAGACAGAAAAGCATCATATATGGGAAAGAAGCAGTGATGTATACAACTTTTCCTGTCCACTTAACACCTTTGAAAATACAAAGATAGCAAATAATCCAGACGAGAAGAAGGAAAAGTGCAAGATCCCAACGGATGCCACCTGGATTTTCGAGACCAGAAGAAATTCCTAACACTCGGTGGCTGAAATAGTTTTTTATTTGAAATTACTGTCAAATAGGAGACTCACTTCCAGAATTCTTTTACTGGAGAAACAACAGAAAGATCAGCAGCCGAGCATACAGTCCAATTCATTTTTTCTCCAACGAAAAATTGCTTTTTGTATTCGTGAATATGATCATGGGTAAGAACTTTAACGTTAAAGAATTCAGCAATTGTTCGGTTACTGTCACATGGAATCTTGACATATTCCGATCGGCAGTTCGGTGTATTCCATGCATGATCACAGTTCTTCCAAGGAACATCAGACATTGTAAATGAGTTATAAAGATAGGTCGCAGCCCAGGAAAGAACGACAATGTAGTAGATGTTGAGCCAAAAAGCCATCACAGCTGCAGCGATACCAACGCCTATAATTATATAACTATGTCACAGTTTCTTCAAATTTTCAGAATAATTTTGAAAATAATTGTATAGGCATTTAGTGACAACGTCTTTGCCAAATTGGGCTAAAAACATAAGCTTGGTTCAAAAGGCACACAATGGAGAAAAGGTAGGCAAATCTTGGGGATCAAGTTTACATCTATTGGACCAACTTGGTCGATAGATTGGCTATAAATTCCAAGATGTCGAAACATTCTATCAGTTCAATGTTTTCTTGCTATCTAACAACTGTTCATTTCTTGTTTTTTTTTGTCTCGTACCTTTGAAAATAGGGCAAATTTTGAACATTCCAAGTCCTCCGACAGACATGAGTTGTCCCCATGATGTTTCCAGAATGAATAGAGGTGCTCCGCAGAAGACCAATGAGATGCAATATGGAATGAGAAACGCGCCTGCAAATTGTGATTTATGATTGAGAAAAGAGCACAGGGTATCTATGAGCATCAGACGGGACATGACACGGGAAGGGCAGCATTTCCCGAGTGACAAATTGCGTGGCGGAAAGCCCATCCAATGACTGACAATTTGTCCGATTGCTTCCCATCCGATCGTTTCTCTTCTTCCAAAAGATTGTCTCCCCAAATTTTCACACCCTCCCCGCACAAGCTGTTTCGACCTTCCTATTAATCTTATAGACAACACACAAAATGAGTATTGAAAAGATGATTGACGAGGGTATAGGAAAACGAAAAGAAAGAAAGAACTAATCTTTGAGCAGCCTGCGGATCAAGTTTCGGGGGAATTTCTCTCTGGTACCCCAGTTATTATTGATATTTTGACAAACTGACACACGGCAACCCACCTCCTCCGTTCTGGTAACAAAGATATGGAAAACGCCAGACGTTACCAAGACCGATTGCGTAACCGATGCAACTCATAATAAAGTCGGCCCACGAGGACCATTGTTCTCTTTCAGCCACTGATGTGGCTTCTACCATAATTACCTGCAATTATTTTCAATTAAAAATATATAAATAATTTTAATATCGGAGATATCTGCATATAACGATGCGAAATTGAAAAAAAAACATGCGAAATTAAAAATTGAAAAATCGATATTGAGAAAAAATAACACAGACATGTACTTGTTGAATTATATTTATTTATAGCAAAACTATCATAAAACCACTGAGAAATAAAGAATTTAAAAAAATTAGTCTGCATGCATCAAAGTACGAAATTTTCAAACCCTGGAGATTCCCTAATACTTCGAGAAAACCAAATTCTAATCAATAAAATGAATTTCAAATGAGATTAGGTATCCCTCTGTTATACATTTCAATGATAGAAAGTGCATTTTAATTGCAAGAGCATGCAGACGAATGTCCTGCAGAAATCTTAACCAGAAACTACCACTAGCACAGTGTCCCTTATTCATTTACAGAATCAGCTCACTAGAAAAAAAACGAGAGGACCAATAGGCTTTTTGACAGGCAGGGGTGGTGAGAAGAAGAGTAGTTTGCGGCTTCGTTGACATAAACAAAGACAAGAATCACACACTCGGAAAAATTGAAGAAAGAAGAACCAATGGGCGGGGTGGATGAGGTTGTAGTGGCACATGAAAGTGCTTTGGGCTTCGCCACGACTGATGTAGATGATGATGATGATGATGAGGAAGATAGAACCCTCAAGATAGGAAGAGAAAGTGACAAGAGGGGGAGCAGAGGGCGGCGCGGGAGCACACAGCTGCTATTTTCCCCTGCAGGAGATTTCTGGATACAAAAAAGAGATTAAGAGTGAAATAGCAAGAGTTTGTTTAGAACCCGGTTCCCTATCACGTGGGTCGTGACCCAGCTTTTATGTGGGTTGTTCTGATAAAAATACTGAGTCATGGAAGAAACATTCCTGAAAATCCTAAATTTTGCCAAATTCCGGATACTTAATGGGTTATGATGCACGCTGCATACTTATTCGGGAAAAGCATAAATGTAGAGAAAAAGAGACATAAAAGACTTAAAGTGGACTATTTTGAAGTATCTCAATGGGACTTCTTTTGTAGAATTATTTGGAGACGAGTCGAACTCAAAGAATGTCCTAGATGAAAACGTTTGAAGATAAAACCAAAAAGATGAAAAGTGACTGATTGTGAAAGACAGATAATTACTAGGCCATTTAGAGAAATTTGCAAATCTGGAACAACTAGATTAAGAAAAAATTTTGTAGCTTGCCATAGATTTCATTCGGAGCATTAATTATGAGCTGAAATACTATCCTAGTGAGCGAATTTGTCCTAAATCAGTAATAAATTGAAATAGAACTGAAAAATATATTAAATCTATTTTAAATTGTAATGGATTCCAACAAAAATTACAGATCCTGAGACTTAACACTTAGTAACAAAACAATTAAAAATTTTCTTTTTTATTTCTCACTCCAAGTCATCAAAACTAAACATTTGGAGTCTTCTTCTTCCTCTTCTTCCAATATGCGGAATTCTTCTTCATTTTTGCTCAATTTTTATTCAAAAACGCCAGCATAAGTATGTGCTCATCCTTGAATAAATGAGGCAATTGAAGAAAGAAAAAAGAAAAAAAGTGAGTGGCGAATTCTGTTGGTGGTGGCACTGGGTGAAAGTGGTGAAAACCCCTTGAAGAGATGGAAAAGGGAGACGAAAATACGCCAATTTTTCATAAATGCTTATATTTTTGTGGTTGAGCAAGGGTGCGGACAAGAGAATACCCTGTGGAGCTTTGAATGAGATGTTTGGAAATGGTTTCAGATTTGTTCATACACGACATCACAATGAAGAAGAAAATATTGGGCTATAGAAGGACAAATTCTCTTGAGTAATGGATATCTTTAAATGAGATGGATGTGTGGTAATTTCCGGTACATTTTTTCAGATACAAACGATATAATTTGGACAGGGATGTTGTTAAAGACGTAGAGATATTATTGTAACAACTAGTACATGGAGATAATAAAATATCACGCAGAAAAAAATTACCAAAGCATGAAACGTCTACTTTAATCATCAACTAAAAATTTCCAGCAGCCGTATAACTGAATAAATGTTTTTTGATAAGCTACCTGAAAATACCGAACGGTTCATCCAATCTTATCCACTCTTATCTTCAAATGTATATTATGTGGATTAAATAATCCCGCGATTCATAAATACGAATTTATAATTGTTTTAAAAATGATTTTCCTCCTATTTTTTAATATTCCCCACTTGTGTAATACTTCAAATTCATTTTCCAAATTTTTGTACGTTCATCATTCTCTATTCCTTTACCCTTTTTCCACCTGATTCTTTTTTTCAATTAAACCTATCCCTTCCTCATCACAAGGTATTCAACAATCTGAAAAACAATCTGAAATTGTCTCCACCCATTGAATACAATTGTACGCTCATTCTCTTCAACTATTTCTTACAACAATTCATTCTTTACAAGCCGGGGCTTCAACTTTTATGTGTATGTGTGACTACCGTATTAAACGACACCTCTCTATTTCCCTTTGTTGACCATCTTGCTGCCATCTCTATTCCTGTTTACTTCTCTCTTACTAACCACCGACTATAGGAGACCGCGCACTACTAGTATAATCTAAAATTGTTCCTTTTTCGGTCTCACTTTTTTTCAACCTTTCTCTCTAGGTTCCATTCAACCTTGAGGTTTGGCATCTTCGCTTTTTTTCCAAAATTTTCTAAAATCACAAAACACGAAATTATTTTCTCTCGACCATCCTTCGCCGAATGTCTTGTATTTAACACGTCATATCACTACTGATCAAGTCCTCATTTTTTTCCATTGTGTTCGCCCCTTCTAGTGATAAAATGATAACATAACTATTATATGTATAATCACATAATCAATTGGTGATGACTGCTGATAACAGTTAAAACAGCACGACTTTCTTTTCCTGCATATTAATCTGAAAACCTGTCTCCATCAATCACTTTTTTTCATTTTTTAGGAGACCGCCTCCCACAGCCAGATTTATTTTTTAGACTGTCCCTTGCTATATACACGTTTTTTGTCGAAGAAATCACTCGTGAAACAACAAATTCAAAAATGATTGACGATATGATCACAGCGAAGAAATTCAGTGCAGACATTTTGGAAAAGGCTGAAAAATTAAAGTGAGTTTTTTTTTAATTTTTAGTTGACAATTTTCCGTTCCAGTGAATTTGACATTTAATTTGGGCAACGGCTACTAGTTTTTGACATTTTCAAATTGTTGACTTGCATTCCGATAAATCTATTGAGGATTTGAGAGTAATAAAAAGCAAAAAAAAAATTTCGGTTTTGGACGCCAATTTCCAACAACAACACCTGAAAACATTTAACCTGAAAACATTTTACAGCACATTTTTGTGAAAAACCATTTTTGAGAAAGTAATTTTTGCAGAGTTTCAATCCCATCCGTACCTGATAAAATCGATTCTCCATTCTTCTTTGCCAGATTTTTGAATGCAAATAATGGAGATGTGGAAAAGACACGCCAGAAAATTATACAGTTATTCGAACATCGTAAACTAATGGGATATGAAAAAATCAACGATCTCGATATTTTTACAACCGTAAATATTGGAAAGGATTGTTTTGAGGTGAGACTTCCCAACACTGGATAGAATTACACCTTTTGTTGTTTTTCAGAGATTCCATATTTCTCAACTTAACTATGAAGTCACATCAAAAAATCTTCATGTGTTTGTACAAAAAATGGAAGGAACTGATATCAAAGAAATTTTAAAAGTGATGCCATTGAGCTATGTTCTTCACTCATACTTTATGCTCCAAGAAAATTTTTCAAGAGCAATGGCACACACTGAAAGAAAGACAGGAAAAACATCTTCAGTCGTCTGTATTCTGGATTTGAAAGGATTAAATCTAATGGATTTCATGAATCCGTTGTCAGGACCTGCACAGTTGGCACGGCTCGTGGTGCAAGTTTGGGCAGAATATTTCAGCGAACACGTGAGTGTATAATTTCAGTTTTTACTTGAACAAAACGAGAAATTCAATATTTTAGTTGTGCAAGCTTCTTCTTATCAATCCACCTGGAATTATATCCGTCATGTGGCAAGTCACTAAACGACTCGTGGACCCTAATACAGTAGAAAAGTTAGCTTTCTTGAGCAACGTGGAAGATTTGAAAAAATATTTGGAGCCGGAGGCAATTCCAGTCGAATATGGAGGAACATATCGTGATGATACTGGATATGCAGATCCACCAGAAGGAGCATGTAAACAACCAAAGAGAATTACCAAAGAAGATTATAAACCACAAGAGTATATTTGGGTTAAAAACGGGATTCTCAAGGCACCGAAAGGAAAGAGTTACTCGATAAAAGCATTCCAGACATCAGAGTATATCATGTAAGTTATAAATTTAGAGGAAATCGAATTTTATTTGATGTTACTTACAATTAAATTTTTTTATGTTAGAGTATTTATTTATTAAAATGTTTTCATTTCATATAATTTTCATGAGAGAAAATTTCCAAAAATTGCCGATTCGCACAGAATCGTGAAAATTTTGTGCAAAAACTACAAAACCATTCACACCTTCTGAAACAATTCCGAGAAAATAATGTCCTTTTTCACAGAAAAACTACGACGGAAGGTAAACTGGTTTGGAATTACACAACCAGTGGAGACGTTGACTTCGAGATTGTTAAACGAGACGCTGGTAAAGAGATGGCTATCTGGCCGAAGATCACAGTTACAAGTCTTAAGGTTTGTTTCTTCCCTGTTTTGTTGAATTTGCACTAAAATGTATTTTCAGTTACCAGAGTTTGGCGAGAAACTTGTTGCACCGGGAGAGTATATTCTAAGGTTCAAAAATCCATCAAGTACGTGGTTCCCAGTGAAAGTCAATTGTGCTGCTGAAATTTTAAATGTGTAAATATGACAATTCATGTATTATTATCTTTATTATGAGAATGTTCTTACCGAACATAAAGACATTAAACAAATAAAAAATCAAAAAACCAAACACCCATATCAGATATTCTTTGTATCGAGGAAACGATTTCTGAGACAAATATAGATCACGAGTAGGAATTGAATTGAAATTATAATTACAGTTAAGGAAATTAGTGCAATCCAACGGTTCAATTGAAGGCAATAACCATCTAATTGGGTTGAGTCTACAATTGTTTGAACGAGAAGCTCGGCATGGACTTTTTCAGTATCTTCATTTCCAGTTAACGTTGTGTCCTCACTCTCATCAAAAGTTGTAAATCGGCGGTTACGTGATGGACAATTTGCCTGAAAATAGTATGAATAAACTCAGATTTTAGGAACAATGCCGTAGAGAGTTGATTAGAACTTTTGAACAAAAAACTAACAATATTGATAGTTGCGTTGTCCAACAAATTGTTGAAGATTATATTACCAAAATAATTTTTAATATTAACAAAAAATCTCACCTTTTTACACTTTTCACAGTACTTCACCTCACATTCAATCTTGACAGCCTCTCCCTGTTTAAACCGAAACGCTCGGAACGGTAATACGAATCCTGTAGCGGTCTCCTTAATCTCATCTCGTAAAACGTATTCCTTCGCATGTTGGGTAGCACATCTGACCATAAAGATTAATCCGAGGCATTTTGTTAGAATCCCATAAAACCAAGATAGAAAACCATCTGTCACATTTTTTCCCTTTACCGTGCAATCTCTTTCCTTCTCTCACATTCACCGCACTCTTGTCTGCCACCCTCTATGCAATTTCGGTGGTTTCACTTGTGGCCAAGTGGCAATCGTGTTGCCTCGGGACACGACACACCCGAGTTCAATTCCCGCCTGTGATGCTTTTCATGCGTGTCAGCTGAGATCCCCTGATTAGAACCACCCTTGAGGTTGTATTAACTGAGGCTATTTTTCGGTTTTTATACATAACTCACCCATTTTTAATCAAAATTATTTTCTCATCGCCATTTTGATCGTAAGCCGTGCATTTCTTCACAAAAACGTGACGAGCTGACGTTGAATTATCGACTGTGAAAACAAGATCAAGACTTTGACCGAGCTTCACTGTTCGAGCTTTAATAATTTCTCGTTTTCCGCGTAGTTCCATACTCATTGGTTTCACATTCACTTTTCCATAGATATCGAGTTTATTGAATTGTGTTGTTCTGAATTAAACATTTATTTCGCTGTTTTCAATATAATGTTTACCTTAAATTCATTGTTTTTGCCACTGCCACCGCATTTTTCTGATTCGAGTAATCACATCTCACTTTGAAAAGTTGATCATCGATCGTTATCACTGTTGCATTTCCCACACTTTCCACGTTCTGTGTTACAACAACTACAGTCTCGTAAATATCTCCGTTTTTAGTGATACAAGTTGTATCATTATGACGGATCTTTAGAATCGCTTCTCCATCCGTTCCAATTGTTTTTGAACAATTTGAGTGACCATTTCGAACGTAAATTTCTCCACCAACAAGATTGTGATTATCCGGGTTTCCAGGGGAAACTTTTACTGAAATAAATCCAAAAGTACATTGAGTACTAATTTTCACATCAAGTGGGCTCGATCCAAGTTTTGAGGATTTTTTGACGTACAGCTTTCCTGGATAAAAAATAAATTGAGTTATGTAAAAATTAGAAGAAATACTAACTTTCTTCAACTTTCTTCTGGTCCTTCTTGTTTCCTGTTGAGAATGTTTTTGCTTTATGAGGCTTTTTAACTTTAGAATCTCCTGGTGCAATTGTAGCTAAAACTGTATGTTTTGGTACGAATTCTAGAAAATAACTTACTGGGTTTCAGTTCTTGTTCAAAAGTGATAACGTTCAAAGTGAATACCGAGCAATTTGTGTTTTCATTGTCTGTTTCAACTGCACCATCATGTAAATAACAATCCCGTGATTTAGTGTAACTGATTGATTCGCAGCTGAAATTTTCAAAGCTTAAAAAATATTTGTTTTTATTTCTTACCTTCTTGTTGGATGTGTGGCACACAACTGCATACATTGATGAAGTTCCAAATCTTTTGATATCAACTGTCCATTTTCATTCTTACATCCACCGAGTTCATCAAACAAAATAGCAGATCCATCACTCAAATCATTAACATCTGCACATATCTTTTGTGCTAACATTGGCAATGCCATTCGTCTTCTTGAAATCAAACAATTATTCATATCTTTGGACTGATAAGCAAATCGACATTCTTCTGACATTGTGCATTTTTCTAGACATTCCGATTTCAAACTCTCATCTGGATTCGAATATGAAATATACAAAGAGTTTCTTGAATTACAGGTCTTTTTTTGATAAGAACATGCATTTGTGAGTATTTGATATTCATCATTCACAAAATCGAGCAATTGACCTGATGGATCATTCCAAACTGAGTAACATTCGGAGAATCCCTCGTTGTACATCACTACATCACAATCCTTGCATTTTTCCATACACTTTCCAAGTCCATCGGAGCCATTGAAAATTCGTGATTCTCCGCGGATTTCAATTGCGTCAAATGCAACCATCTTGAACGCATTGAGGCAGTGAACCGCTTCTGCAACTATTCAATTGAATAATAGTTTGACGGACCGGATTAGGGATGGACCTAACATTGAATTGATGGAACAGAAAGAAAATGGCTTACGATTCGTGTTTTGAAAGATATTTGAATGTTCATTAGTGATGTTAGTGCAAAAAATCAAAAAAGTTATATTGTTAAATGAAGAATTTTAACCCGTTTTTAATTCGACTTTGAAGAAAATAAAATGTTGTTTTTGTTTCCACAATACTCTAAATACTGGTTCATACCTTTTAATCCATGCAACTCCATATACGAAACTTTGAAGCCACCAGTATCCATTTTCAATTTAGCTGAAGAACTAGACGCGGAGTTCAAAAGACAATCTTTACTGTCTCGGTAGAACATTGCAGATAGGCATGGGAATCTTTTCTCCTGTGCACAAAGACTTAAACACTCTAATTTTGTCTCAGCTTTAAGAACTGATTGGCTCTTATCAACAAGTATTCTGTCGTCCCATTCTTTGACAAGAAGCCTGTGAGGAGCCTTTTTCACGCATTTCTTCTCAATGTAATTTCGCTCTTCGATTCTTCCAAAATAGTTTGATTTGTCGATTACAATGCATTTGTCTCCTTGGAATAAAACTCCTAAAATTTTTGGAATATTTTATAATAACAGATTACAAATTGCTCCTTGAAATTAAAATAAATAAATAAATGAGGGAATTAAAAACAATTTGATAGGCGTACCTGTACAATTCCCAAGAGCACATGAATTGAAACATGCCGTTGCTGATGCGGGTAGTTTTGCATCTCCGTTGACAAAAAATGCTACGGTATCCTTGCCTTGACATCCATTCACGGAATAAATGCAGGATAGTAGGGAAATGGAAATTAGCGGAAACGAAGAGAGAAAGTACGTTCGCAATATCATGGAAAAGATTTGAAATGAATCATAAGTTTGAAACCAGTGAAGGATAGTGTTCCGGAGAATGAAATGCCACGCCCACTTCTTTATTGTGACCCACAATCCAACATCTTGTTTTACTATACAAATATTAGCCTTTTATCTTTCAGGTAGTCATATTTACGACGACAACGAAGAATGAATTACATTCGACGAAGATTCGGCTCACTGATTTTTATGGAAAGATTTTGAAGTCTAAAATGCTTCTGATGTAAACAATATCACAGTTTCATGTTACAATTTCGAAAATAGCGGATACTTTCCATTTTATGCAAATGTGCAGTAGTGCAGGTCAGAACAATACAATATAAACTTTATTAAGATTATTAATTAACCGGTTTCTGTATATATGACCTATAAATATAACTCGAATCGTACATAATAATATGTTATCACTGATTATCATTCTCTATTCCGTTTTCTGATTCATTTTCTGTTTCAAACTCTGTAATACTCGTTCTTTTGCTTCAAAAGTTCCTAGTTTTTCATCTGATTCAAATATCTCCTGAGGGACAAATGGACAATCTGGCGGTGCATTAAATGTGAATGTTGTGACCTCTTCTTCTGATGGTTCAGATACTTTTTTGACTCTTCTTCTGATTACTTTCTTCTTTTCTTTTTCCGTTTCTTTCTCAATTTCTTCCTTTTCAATCACTTCGTCCTTATCCGAATTCGTCGGCAAACCTGCTCCACTTTTTCTTTTTTCCGCATTCCTGACTGCCGAGGCCAAGACGTTACGCTCTTCGGACACACTAATATTCTCGGGTGTTGGAGGTTTTTGTAATGCGAATACATCGTTCAAACTTTGCAACATCGCTCCACGACTGAATCCAATATTAGAGGTAACTCGAGATGCCAGTGGGATTCTTCCAAGAAGCTGTTCAAGGGATGGAAGAGGTGAAATGGAATCACTTGAAATTTCCATAGATAATAAAAGTGCTGAACTGCATCGATCTTCCTCGGTTAGTGTCCCATCAACTACTTCATCATATTGTTCTCCACTGAGCTCGAAGATTTCGTCGAGAAACTCCTCGGCGTCAAGTTCGGAAGCGGTTTCTTCTTTGAGAGCTGTTGTTCTGAAAAGTGGTGTTTTTTGTTGAAAAAAAAACCGAAATGAAAAAGAAAAACTGATGTTTTTCTGAAAGTTTGACATTTCACAACTAAATTTTCGAAAATACTCACAATCTTCTTATACATGGGCTCGTCAATGCAGTATCAGTTCCACCGGGACTTCTTTCTCTATTTGTATTCAACATCATCCTGTTCATCTCCTTTCTTTTAATTTTTCCATGCTTCAGAGTTTTCATCACTGCACTTTGACCAGCCAGCTCTTCTTTCTTCTTTGCTTCCTGATTTAATCTTCTATTCTCTTCTTCTTTTTCAATTGCCAGAATTCGGTTTTGACTGTTTGGCTCAATTCCTGTAATTTCCAAACAAATACTCTCCATTGGAGCTGGATCGGGTGGATGACAACGTCTGAAAAATACTTATTGATTTTAGTGAAAACGTATGAATATCCATACTTCGGATCAATCATTGCGTTCATATTTAAGATGCATGATACATAGGGTACCAACTGTTTGGCTGCTGTCAGAATCTGTCTAGCTGTTTCCCGTAGGTTCAAAATCTCCTCCACTTTTTCTCGATAAATGATTTGTTGTCGCCGTACTCGGTCCAATTGTTCCTGCCAAATCTCTTGCATCTCACTTTGCATTCCATCAAGTGCTGCCGAATGCATTCCAAGACCAGCCTCTATTTTTTTGCACCTACAAATTACATAAGCAATTGAAGTTTTTATTATTGCCACCTACGTTTTGACAAGTTTCTCAACATCCTCTTTTTCTATAATACACCTTCGAATGGTCAAATCTCGTTGAGTCTCAAGAACTTGTTGACTAGTCGAAGACAATGCAGTGACCAACTGTCGCAATGGGTCTAAAATGTTTAAACTCAGCAAAAAACAAAACAAAGATAAACTATCACTCACGTTCAACTTTGCCAAAGAGTTCTCCAAAAGCTCCTGCTAGATCAATTGTTGCCTGGAACTTGGATAGCATTGAAATTGCCTTATGAGATCCTGAGCCACGTTTGTACGAATTTGACGAACTTCCTTCTCGAGACACACTAATTGGACACCAAGCAGCAGACATTCCCAGGAATGGCTCAAGAGCTTTTGCCAAATCAGAACGAACTTCTATACTGTCAGGAGTGGAAGATACCGGAAGTTTGTCAATAGTTTTGTCGAGTAAAACACCAATTCTCTTTTGAAGTTGAGGACAAAGTTGAAGAACATCTAATTTGGATGCAGTTGTGCATAGAATTTGTGCAGAAAACAGACATAGACGAACAGGACCCTGAAGTTTTAAAATATTTTCCAGCTTATTGGACCAAATTGGACTAAACCGGACATCCAAAGTCATGGTTTTGGATTGTCTCTGTGTTTTTCGGTGTTTCGGTGGTTTTTCAAAATTTTTTAAAACTGAGTTTATTTTTTCTAGTCTTTTCAAGTAACTGAACACTAAATTTTTCGAAATCCACAGATAATGAAACGCAGAATAATAATATCAGGTTGTCCCATAAGTTTTTGTACTATTTTTTTTTTGAAAAAAATTTATTTCTCTCAAGCGACAAGTAGTACTATTCACACAAGTATTCACCATTAGTGTCCACCACTTGTTGCCATTTACTAGGTAACATCATGATGCCACGGGAGAAGAAATCCGGCGAACGCGATGAGAAGAAAGTGGAGAGTTCAGTTTTGAGATGCTCTTCGTCGTCGAATTGCTTGTCGCGCATGTAGTCACTGAGAGACAAGAACAAATGGTAGTCGGTTGGTGCAAGATCTGGAGAATATGGTGGATGCGGTAAAACAGTCCAACCAAGATCTTGCAGCTTTTGGAAAGTCTTCTTGGCGACATGAGGCCTAGCATTATCGTGAAGAAAATATAGTTTTTCATATTTTCCGTTGGTCTTTTCTGCAACTCGGTCCAATTGGGCACAATAGTAATCAGCAGTGATAGTTTTATTAGTTGGCAACAATTCCCAGTGCACGGGTCCTTGAACACCCCACCAGACACAGATCATAATCTTTTTTGGGTGAAGATCAGGCTTTGGCGTCGGTATTCCTTTCTCACCGATCGGAAGCCATTGACGTTTTCTGGAATGGTTAACATAGAGCACCCACTTCTCATCTCCAGTAACCAGATTGTTCAGCCAATCGAACTTTCGACGAAAAGTTAGAAGTTGAGTACAAACGTTGACCCGAGTGAGCTTCTGTGATGCCGAAAGTTCATGAGGCACCCAAATTCCAAGTTTTGAAGTAAAACCAAGGCGACCCAAGTGACGTGCAATTGTGCTATGACAACACTCAAGCTTCTCTTCCATTTCACGAAGACTAAGACGAGGCTCTTCCTCCACCAGCTTCACTAGGTCTTCTTCATTTAACTCTACCGGTCGCCCAGAACGTTCTATTTCTTCGAGACTGAAGTCGCCGTTCTTGAACTTTTGAAACCAACTCTTTGCTGTATTATAAGAGAGTGCTCCCTCACCCATCGCACCGCATATGTTTCGTTCCGCTTCCATTGCTGAATGACCAAGACGAAATTCATAAAGAAGAAGCAATCTAACGTCTCGACGTTCAAGTTTGATGATTGTCATCGTGGCAAAGTAGAAATGGATGAAATGAATCTTTTCTGAAAGGGGACGACCCGACCTTGACACGACCTACGATGAAAAAATTTTAAAACTTTCTAGAAGTTTTGGAAAAATATTTGAAAAAAAGTACAAAAACTTATGGGACAACCTGATATTTTAAAATTAAATAAATTAATAACTCACCATAACTGCTTCGATTTCTTTAATTTGTCTTTTACATTGTTCATCACTTTGCTCCTGTTGTTTCACTAATTCTTTTGCCAATGTCTCCCTTGTTGTCATTACAGTATCAATAATTTGCTGGCATAATTGATACAAAGAAGCTCTCGCATCGTCAAAATTCGATGCATTCTCATCAAGAACTCGTTGTCTTACATTCAGTTCTTCTTGTCGCTCTGACTGATAAAATCGAAGTTTTGCCGCGGATTGCTCGATTCGCTCCAGACACAACCTATGCCCCTGCTCAATCGAAATGAAGCTGTGCCTTTCTTCAAGAGGTCTTCCATTAAAACATTGAATACATACAAGTTTTCGAACATCCGAACAATATAGGATATACGGCTCATTGTGGTCCTTACACAGTGAGGAACTGTAGACTTTACTTCGTTCATCGGAACTTATGATTTTGTGTGAGGAGAACATTCTGGCTTGATGAGTCACATTTCGACACACTAGACACAAAGATTGTTGACAAGTTTCACAGTAGAACATGGGAAGTGAGATCTGAAAGTATTTAAAGTTAAAAGAACAAGTAACAACTAAAACAAACAGGAGAAACTTATTTGAAAATTAGGATTTACAAGTTTTAAATTTTCAACTCCAAAATAATATGATATGTAGACAAACAATTGTAAATACCCACCTGCTCACAATTTGCACATTCTTCCATTTCTTCCTTTGAAGCATCTAGTAAAAAGGCAGCCAACTTGTCTGGATGTGGTGTATGGCTTCTTGATGTAGATGGTATTGGAGAACATGATTTGCAACTAGGTGATCCAGTTGAACATTTCCTACATGTTGTATGCTGACAACTGAGAAGTATTGGCTCTTCGAATTCCTTAATCGAAGTTACTTTTAGACATCAAGTAATCATAATTAAACTTACATTTTTACAAATCGTACATTGAAGAGGATTCTCCTCCATTTTATAATTAACTGAGGAGCACACAAAATAAAAAAAGAAAAAGAAACAGCAAGGTGAAATTACACTCAAAAAGATGGGGAAGTCGGCAAGGGAAAGTAGACTATAATTGAGAGAGTGCAGAGATTCAGAGACCACCCCACGGGAAGTTGCAGGCACCCGAGCACAAATCGATTGAAGCTTTAGCGACAATTGTTATATTTACGTTAGAACGAACGGAAACTTGTAACCACACTGTTCTTTGTTTACTTATCACTAAAGTTGGCAGTAGGTTTCTAACAAGTTGGTTTTTTGTGTTCATAGTTCTTTCGGGAAGGCTACAAGAGAAGTGAGAACTTTGATATTTAAAAAATTGTGATTACTTTCATTCGAGGGATAATTTTCTCATTTCAGAAAACTTGAAGCCAATGTTTTTTACAAGTTAGTAAGTTGTATTCCAAGTAACATTTTTATTAGATCGATCCTTAAAGTCTATTGAGATCAAGTATTATCATATTTTCAAAGAACCAGAATGAAAATATTCATATATGTATATAGTCATATGAACTTTATTTTTAAAAAAAAGTAGAGCATGCAAAAATAGTAGGAAACGTTATACTTAAAATATGATTGTTTATTTGATTGCCATCTGTGTTCCACTAGTACTGTACACACTTATGCCATTTGGACCAACACGAACTCTCCGGAAGAAATCTGAAATTTGTGATAATTCTCACGATAAGAATACTTATTAAACTTACTAGCTATAGTCTTTCTGAAGTCTTTTATACAATAAATTGCAATTAATGGTTCAATTGCAGGATACAAAGACATACTGGCACTGGGATAATTCACATACGCACCTAATCCCATATCAAAAAATGGGAGAACAATGAAAAGACCCACTGGGATGTACATTGTTATAAATGGGACAATAGTCTTAACATTTCAATATTTAAAATATATGTTATCATCTAGAAAACATACCTGGATTGATAACATTATATAAAGCTGCCTGTTCAATTCCAGAGTTCTTTTACTCATATGACCTTTTTCTTTTTGCATTTTTAGATAAATTCGTAACGCGAAGAAGCAAATTAAAGTTGTTAATGATCCCTAAATGTTTGTTACTTGATATTTCTATTTATACAAAGGCACAGAGCAGATGTATGAGTTGTGTTCTGGCAAAACTGGTATGGCAACTTACAATAATTCCAGTACAGACTAGTGCAGAGGCTGCATCTTTAAATCTCCAAACTTTCTCTCTATTTGGTCCATTGTTCCAGTACAACGGAGCAATAAAAGATATCATCATTGAATCTGATTCATACATATTTTTAAAATCATCTCTGAAATTAGGTGTCAGAACTGATTCATCACGTCTAGAGGCCACGTTTTCAAAAAGCTACTGAACTACTCATGGACGCTGAAATTATCACTAACTTCAAATAGATTCGTTTTTCCATAGTCGCAGACATTCCCCAAACGACAAGTTCAAACCAGAGAATGTATGTAATTACGCATGGAATGAAGATCAAAAATATTTTATATCCATCGAAATAAGATAACAGACTTTGTCTGAAAAGAGTTTCAATCAGAAATTTGTTGAATCTATTCAAGAAAACCTGCACAATGCAATGTATCTGTAGAAAAACTGTGCCGCAAATACAGAAATCAAAAATCCAAAGGTACCACAATGAAGACCTGTAAATTGTTGTTTTCACTTCAATAACCAAAAAAAGAGGGAAATTCATTTTTTGTTTAAGAGTTCTATGAAAAGTAAAATGTTTAAAACTAACAAGCAACTACATTTCCAATGCCTTGAGAAAAAACGTTATTATCAAGAAACACGACAAACATTGGACCTTTCATGTATAGTACCTGAAAGACGATTATTTGAAGTAACATTCTCAAAATTTCAATTTCAAGTTCCAATTTTCTATTGTATCGTACCGGCTGTGCAATTATCTCTACTGCAGAGTACAACATCGAACAAAATGTGAATACAAACATAACATGACGGTAACTACCAAACAGTTTTCCAGCTCTTTTCACAATTAATATTGCCAGAACAGTATTGAAGATTTGTGCTCCGAAAAAGCCGGCGTAGTGGAAAATATGTAGACCGATCATTGTTGTAAGTGAACTGGTGGAGAATGAAGTCTGAAGTTATTTCTGAAAGGATGACGTCTGAAAAAGACTTCTTGAAAAGTGATCTTATGTACTTTACTAAATCACCATATGGTGAGTAAATTACCAATTGATGTTTCAATGTTTCAATTTAAAAGTTCATAATAATGATTTTAAAAAACGGCAATGATGAAAACAGAAAAATAAGACGGAAACATTACACACTATACATTTTACCCTTTGTTGATACTTGTGCAGATTAACGGGGGAGGAAACAACTAAAATCCAACAAAATAAAATACTCATTATCATCATTATCTAGTAAAAAAGATGTGGGAACCAATTAGAAATCACATGAAACGTTTGGGTGTGTGGACAAAAGAGATGTTGGGGGAAAAGCAAGAAGTTGAGGAGAACCGAAAAAAAAATTGATAAATTAATCATAAATTAAGGGTTGGGGAAATCTAGTCGATAAGCTTTTTCGACTTGAAGTAATTACGGAGGAAAAGAACTTGCCAAATGGCAAGACCAAGAAGGCACAGCATTGAAAAGATGGACAGGTAAAGAACTCGGCTGTTTGTCGATTCTGTAAAAAAAAGTAAAAAATAGATGGTTGTCGATGAATCGAATAATTAGAGTTTGCTCAAGTAAAGTGGTAAACAATTTCCAGGGATCACAATATCCTGCTCCGTGAAGAGAATGAATTGCGTCTCGAAACGATATGTTGTAGCCTTACAAATCTATTTAATTAACAATGATAATAAAAGCTTAATACAGTGCTCCACATAATGATACGGCCACCCCCAAATTTTGGTATAACTCAAAACTGGGTTGAGATAGCAAAACATAATTTCTTGTGAAAATGTCCGCTGTACTGGCTAACTTTCAGATAAGTATTGGAAATATACATGAACCGTTCGTAAAAAAAGATAAACCATTTTTTCATGAAAATCCATATAAAAAAATCCACAAAATGATACGGCCACCCTTGGTTTTTGTTTTCTTTTTTCGTTTTCTTTGCAATTTTTTTTTGCTAAACGTTAGGTTTTATGTTCGTTTGTGTTTTTACAGCTATGTGTCGTGGAATAACTTTAACTGACTACGGAAAAAGACGAATTGTGCAAAATTATCTCAAGGCTTTTCGGATCGTCAGATTTTTCGTGATTTGAAACGTTCAAGAGATATGATCACTCGATTTGCTTCAAATCCTGCCACTTATTGCACCAAAAAGTCTTCTGGTCGCCCACCACTTCTTTCTGGTAGAGACAAGCGAAAAATCGTTCGTCTAGCATCCAATTGAACAGTGACTTGCTCAAAAATTAGGCGCGAGATGAACCTGCCAGTGTCTGTTGAGACTGCACGACGTGTTATTTCGAAGTCTCAGTTTATCAAAAGACGAAAATTAGGAAAGGCTCCTTTCATTACCGAAAAACACTGCCAAAGTCGTATTCAGTTTGCTAAAATCAGCCAGAGAACTAACTGGAGACAAGTGAGGATTACGGTATGATCATTCAAGCTCATGTATTGGTCTCAGATCATCTTCAGTGACGAGGAAAAGTTTAACTGTGATGAACCAGAAGGCTACCGTGATTACTGGTACGATTTGAGAGAAGAAAAGATGAACTAAAACCAAAATTGGGCTTGAATGATCATACGGTAATCTTCACTTGTCTCCAGTTAGTTCTCTGGCTGATTTTAGCTAACTGAATACGATTTTAGCGGTTTTTTCGGTAATGAAAGGAGCCTTTCTCAATTTTCGTCTTTTGATAAACTGGGAATTCGAAAGAACACGTCGTGCAGTCTCAACAGACACTGGCAGGTTCATCTCGCGCCTAATTTTTGAGAAAGTCACTGTTCAATTTGATGCTCGACGAACGATTTTTCGCTTGTCTCTACCAGAAAGAAGTGGTGGGCGACCAGAAGACTGTTTGGTGCAATGAGCGGCAGGATTTGAAGCATATCGAATGATCATATCTCTCGAACGTTTCAAATCACGAGAAATCTGACGATCCGAAAAGCCTTGAGATAATTTTGCACAATTTGTCTTTTTCCGTAGTCAGTTAAAGTTATTCCACGACACATAGCTGTAAAAACACAAACGAACATGAAACCTAACGTTTAGCAAAAAAAATTGCAAAGAAAACGAAAAAAGAAAACAATAACCAAGGGTGGCCGTATCATTTTGTGGATTTTTTTATATGGATTTTCATGAAAAAATGGTTTATCTTTTTTTACGAACGGTTCATGTATATTTCCAATACTTATCTGAAAGTTAGCCAGTACAGCGGACATTTTCACAAGAAATTATGTTTTGCTATCTCAACCCAGTTTTGAGTTATACCAAAATTTGGGGGTGGCCGTATCATTATGTGGAGCACTGTACTTGGATAATCGGCAATGCATTATTTTTAAATTAAAATAATTACGAACCTTTTATATGATTCAAATGATTTTTTAAACACTTACCGTTCGTATTTCTCATTTCTTCCTCTCTTTGGCGCATGAATGCGAAATCTTTGGTGATTGAATCAGCCATATCCTCCAATCTTCTAAGTTCAACCTCGAGTGGCTTCAGCTTCTCGGCTTTGGCAATATCATCATAATTCTTGGCTTCGACTCCGTGCTTCAAAATAAGAGAAACCTCGCGCTTCTCTCCAGGATGCCCAGCTGGTGGATGATTCTCAATGCAAATCTCAAAGATGTCGTATTCGTCAGCAGTGAACGCGAATTTTCCTTTTAGATCAGCAAAGTTTTCACGTTTGTAGAGAGTGTGGCCTCTGGTGTCGGTGACCTGAAAATAAATTAAAAATTTGAAGTAATTTTGAAACTATTTTTACTCACGTGAATACTTCCAGTGTATTGAATTCCTTGACTGAACTCATATTCTCCTGTTACGACCACATTCTGCAAGAGGTTTTATTAGACATAAATTCTGATGTTTATTAAATATATCAATTTTTAACGAAAAAAAGTATGTTTGACATCTTTACTGCTATGGTAACAAGGAGTTGTAAAAGTATTTACCTTGTGAATTTCCTCTTTCAGACACTTTTTCTCTTTTGGTGGCACGTAGAACCTCAGAGAATGGGCAAGAACGATAGCTGACAGAAAGATAACTAGAGATTTCATAATTGTTCGGATGATTACCTGGAAATAAATGTAAGAAAAATGCGATAATGAATATTAAGTTGTTCAAAAGTTATCATGGACAAAAATCAGTTCATGTTAAAGGAATACACAGCAAAAATCAATACAAACGCCGAAAATAAATTTAAAAAAGATGGAATTAAAACCAACGCGGCGTATGCAGTTGCGCGTGGGATCGAGTGTGTACGCAAACACGCATTGGCAACCGTAGTTGAGTTGTCAACGTTGACAAACGCATTTTAACAGGAAAACACAGCGCCTCAAATCGGGAGAGTTAAGAAAATCGAGAATAGGAAAGTCCAACGGAGCGCGTTTGCACACTTTTACGGTATTAAATGAGTTTCAGACGAAATTTCGCGATTATTCGAGTTTTCAAGATGAAATTTGGAAAAAATAATTAAATATTGGGATTATTATTGCTTTAAAAAAGTTTTAAAAAACATTTTATTCAACAAATTCACGATTTGGCTGCTTTTTCATTGATTTTCGAACCGACTAGAACAAGTTAACTTTATGACAAAATTTCTACGCGAAACAAATTTTTTCAAGCATTAATATGTTTGATTCCAATTTTTAAACGTCAGCTTGATAGAGATAACACGGTTTCACGTCTTGAAATTGTTCAAAAATGCCCACATCAACGGAAACTGTTTAGTTGGCAGCTGATCTTCACTAAACCAACACTAAATGTTCAGATCAAATCACAACTTGTTTGATCATTTGAAAAAACATTTTTGAATCATTGTTTCCCACAAAAAGCAGATGATAAGTAGTATAGCATGATGAGAATCCATTAGATTCTTCATATGCGCATAGCTATAGATACTGTATCTTCGACAACTCCTATCTCCTCAGAGATGCAAGATATCAAAAAGTGATTAACTAGGAAATTGTAGAAACTATACTAATTAGTTAAAATCATGTGTTTATCTCTTAAGATGAGGGAGTTAGAGCAGCCAGTAGAATAACAAAAAGCATGCAATACAAATGTACGTCTAACTCCCCCATCTTGAAAGATAAAAACGCAGGTTAAATTGAATATCATAGTTTTTGATGTGCTCTACAAGTTCTCTCACCTCTCCGAGTAGATAGGAGTTGTCGAAGTTGAGGTATCTAGAGCCGTAGAGGGCAGGAAGAACCTGATGGTTCCTTATTAAGAAAAAGAAAATATAACACGAAACTTGTAAAAAATGTTAATTTGATCATTTATGTGAGTATTTGATCCATTTTTTAAGGAAAATTGGAGAGCAACACTTGCATAAGAAATTTGGCGTGGCATAGATCCATTGGTAGATTGGAACATTGAAATTTGATCAGAACTATTTGTACTTTTAGTGATTTTGATTGATTTGTAGCTTTATTCTAGTGAAATCTTTGATTTCATACAAGTTTTTTAACCAATTTTGCAAGATTTCCCTTGATAAATGTTGCTTTACTTTTTTATCGATTTCGTTGTAAAGAAAAATCATTTTCTGTGTTATCAGTCAAATTAATGACTAAAACACTTTAAAAAGATTCAAACTATTAGTAAAAATTCTAAAATTGAATATTTATGCAATAAATTGCTCTAAAATCAATTTTTATTTGCAAAATTCTGTTTTTGGTCAAAAAAAATTTTCAGATCCGCCGAAATTCAGAGCTCATTTCGAGCTTATTTGGGGGAAAATTTATATTAAAATGAAGTAAATCGCATCGCGAACAGTCTCTGGGCGGTCCCGCATGTTGAAAATTGCTTTAAAATCCCTAAAATCCAGCAAAAACGCGATATTTTACTGTTTTGTTACACATTAATTCCAATTCGTGCGACGTCTGCAGCAAACGCGCTCCCGCGCCAAAACCACTTCTTTAGCTCTTCTCTCCCGATCTGAGGCGCTGTGGAAAATAATATTTAAAGACATGTTTGCTTTCAAGAAAAGACAAAACCTATTTCTTATGAATGCAAATGAACTTTGCACGTATCTTAATATCTCACATGCAAAATTGTGCTATTTTTAAGCCAAAAATACGGTACCGGTCTCAACAAAAATTATTTATTCAATACGGGAAGATGTGCGCCTTTAAAGAATACTGTAGTTTCAAACTTTCATAGTGCTGGAATATTATTAGATCTTCCATAGTTTTTCGAAAAAAATATATTGATTGATTAAAACAACTAAAATAAAACACACAACATGGAAAATTAATTGCGAAGTTGATAAGAATACGAAAAATTTGCGGTGCATAAATTGCTGAAAGCGTCCTCTTCAACCCCTCATTCAACAAAGTGTTCATATTTTTATTCCATGTAATTTTCTAACTTCCTGTTATCTTTCTTTTGTAAATGAGATGTGATGAATATGCATTAACAGTTCATTAACATGATAACAATGCCACGAGTTTACTGTAGGTGTTTTGTTCTGTGATTTGGTAGTTTACCGGATCCTATAATACAAATTATGAGGCTTCTCATTTTTCTAATTTTTAATTATGCTCTTTTCAATGTTGAATCAAAGAGAGTCATTCAACAAATTGTCCTTGAACCGATCTTTCGATTCGCTGATACAAATGCGTCACCCATGAAGTCAGTATTTTTCATCAAACTTTCCCAATCGGATGTTCTAAATAATATTGGTATTTTGTAATATCCCTTCATATTTATATCTAAAAATAATTAAGACTTCAACTCTCAATCTTTCAACGCAGTTCGTGGATTCACAATGGAAATGTTTCTAAAAGATCTTAACTGTAGTGTTGACTCGTGCCAAAACTTTCCCCAAAAGGTCAGAGCTGTGTATCACGTAATAGATCGGGAAGGGAGATCTAAGTTCGAGATCTCTCCAGCTTCAACTGATAAACTTGTGGCGAAATCGGGTTACTTATCAACAGAGTGGATGGTGGGATTGCATAAATACAATGAATATTTTTCCGAAGAAGACAATTGTAAGAACTCATTCTCATAAAGCAATGATTTGTTATACTAACCTGAAAACTTAATTTTGAGTTAAATAACTTTTTTTTTCAGTATTTGCTTACACCAATAACTATTTCCCAGCTCAATATTACGGCTGTCAGTATCGAGATCATATGAGCATCCACTACAAATTTGTAAGAACTCTTGGTTACGCATTTGAGCCTATATCAATCCCTACAAATTTACCTATCTACTCGTGAGTTTTCAGCTAAATTCTATATAAGCCAACCATTAATGCATTACAGTCTAATTGAAACAGAAGTAGAAGATGATGTTACGACTCCGTCACCATATGTCCCTAAATATATCAAATCCGCTCCAATCGACTTATTCAGGCCTGCTGGTACTCGCCCTCAAACTAAATTCTCAGTTGGAGGGGATTTGAAAATAGTTCCACAATCTCAAAGTGTTGCAAGAGTTAATCAAACAAAGGCATGTGCATTTAGTAGTCAAATAGTTCTGCAGGAACTTGAAAAATGTGGAAAAATAACAACAATATTCCAATGGGTTAATCAAGAGCAAGGATTTCTTAGACTTAGCACGGATATTGCTATGATTGTTCCAACAACTCCTGTCACATGGCTCGGAAAGTTTGGTTATGCATTCGAGTCAAACGATGATAATAAATGTGATTTCCCATTGGTACCATTAGGGAAATGGAAAATATTAATGTTGGAGTAAGATTCCAAATTCTAAGTTTCCAATTTTTAATTTTTCCGTTTATAGGTAAAAATTTCGGCTGGCGATGAGGATGAAAATGCATTGAAAACCTCTGGATACACACCTACTGGAAGAATTATGGGTTACGGCATTAACTGTGATGATCGAGTTGATGGTGATATTCTTGCAAACTATCCAATTAATTGATTTGTATTTCTGCCAAGCAGCCTCTAATAAATGCCGAGTGTGGCGACTCCGCCCCTTTTTCGCGTTTTTTCGCGTTTTTTTTGGCTTGCGAAAAAATGTCACACTTCGTTTTTCATTCACAACTCCTGAACCGTGTGACTTCATGCTCTAATATTTGAAATCCTACTAGAAATATTTTGCCCCACGGTGGAGCAAAAAACGGCACTAAGTTCGGAGCAAAATTGAGCCCAGGACGGCTTTCCCCAGTTTGAAAAAAATTTTTGTTGCTCTTTTTACCCCCAAAAAAGCATGTTTTAATTGAATTAAAATTCGGGTTTTGCTCTGTTTTGTGTCAAACTCATGTGCAAGATACTACTCAGAGAGACTGATTTTTTGAAAAAAAGTTTGAGTTCATAAGTGCAAATGGAAAAAAGTTGTGATAAAACAAAAGGCCAAAAAATGACATTTTGCCAAAAAAATTTTTTTTTCCGAAAAAGTAGTTTTTCGTCATTATCTCAAGTTCTACTTCATCTTTTTTGATATTTTTTTGTTTACTCCACGTACAAAAGTACGCTGAACACGATTTTTAACTCAGAATTGGAAAAAGTTCTATGAGTCGGCCGAGCAAGACGAATAAGTGCCAAATTTTGCACACTTTCCATTTTCGTGAATCTACTTTTTCAATCATAGCTCGGTCAGTTTTCAATTTTTCTTAGTTTTCCAAAAATTGACGTGTAGGTCTCATCAAGACGCATCGAGACATATAAAATTTGTAAAAAGTTCAGTGGGAAAATTTTTCAAGAAAAAAATTATTCAAAAATTTAGTACTGGGGGGAGTGGTTTCCTGGGTCTCCTGAGCATTTTTTCCACTAAAGTTTTGCGGAATGTATTTTTGATTCATTGTTTTTGATTTTATTTAATGAAAGATGAAGTTTCGTCGCATTAGAAATACTCTGCCAAGAGATATTATTTTTATTAATTTTCAGGCCAAAACTTGTTTTTTTCTATACATCTGTCTGTGTACAAGATATAGCCCTCAACTGTACGTCTCCTTTTTGGGAAATCAATAATGAGTACAATCCTGTAATAAAATTTTCAAAAATTCGTTTTCCCGCTGACATATCAGTAATAAACGGTTTTCGAACGCCTTTTCTCAAAATGTAATTATTGAAGAAAGCGGAATCGAAAGACGACTCCCTCCAGAAATTCACCTTCCTTACTTCCAGCTTAAGCTCTCTCCCGCATGGCCGAGTGGTTAGTGCTTATGTCTGCGGAAATTTTGGTAGTGGGTTCAATTCTACCAACTGACAAACATTTTTGTTTTTTTTTGAGTATTCGGGATTCGAATATTATATAGTAATACTCGATTTTATACAAAATATGGGTACGTCTCCCCCCATATAAATCCTCCTCAAACTTCAATCAATCAAAACTCAGCTTTAACTGATTCATCGGGTGCGTCTGTTTTTGGTCAAACCGAACTCAAAAATCAAGAAGACATTGACCCACTGAAAATTTCACGAACCCTCTAACAGGTTCGAGGCGAAGCCGAGAACCTACGCCCGGCAGGGGGACTCGCCTTACACCCCCTACAACTGGCGGGCCCGCAGGGCCCACTAGTCAATAAAGCATTTTGCAACTGAGCAACTGATCAAAAATGATTTTAAAAAGTTTGCGAAACCTATCAAAATATATGAATTGTTCATAAATGAAATTTCAGTGATGATTTAATTAGAAACATCGATATTGTGCAAGTAAAAAATCAATTGGAAATTCTATAAGCTCACAGAAAGTTTATCTGTCAGAAACCAAGCACTCACTTGTTAGTATCTATTAGAGCTAGAACTAGAACTAGAACTATAGAACTAGAAAATAAGTTTTTGATGAATTATTTAATCACGAAAGATTGATTGTTTATTTGAAAATTTTCAACTCTTTGTAAATACATTCCGTTGAAAAAAAATTATGTTGCCTAAACTATAACTTCCTTAAATGATTAAATGGCATAAATCTAGAAATGAGAGAAAAAACTATTCACCACAAGTTCTTCATAAGTATGATTTATGTATGTATTAGTGTTGTTCCCAAAAAACATACGTAAAATAGTATTACGGTCGTTGCGTTGCGTCAAATCAATTGTGTAAACCCGGTACTTGATGAATATCGATAAAAAATTCAGATATTTATAAGAACTTCAAGGAAAACAAATATTCATTCCAAATCAAATCACATAACAGCATTGATGAGAAGGAATCCAAACTGATCAAGTGGAAGATATCCAAGGAACTTGTCGGTTTTGTCATAGTTGCCATCATTGGTCAATGCTTGAACCTTTGCTGGATCATTGGCATAGACATAGTAATTGGTCTTGGTTTTGTGCTTGAATTCCTTCAACTCAGCCAATCCCTTGATTCCTCCACACTTTGGTCTATTCTCCTTGAAAATATATCCAGCGATGGAGTATGCTAGAAGGTTTGCTCCTGGATTTTTGGAAACGAGAAGACCGTACTCTGTAAATGTACGTTAAGGGATACACTCTGCTAATCAAAAACGCTCACTTCTTTCAACCTTGTCTCCAGCGCTGTAGACCGCCCATCTTTCTCCGCAGATGTTGTCCAATTTCACAAATTCTTGTGCAGTGCTCTTTGCCAAAATGAAAATTCCAGTTGATTTTTTGGTGTATCCAGGTAGGCGTGTATTATGATCATCAATAGTAACAAAGTCACCAGTTGTCCAGAATATTGTATTATTTTTATAAGACTCACGTAGTTGGCTTTTGAAATAGGCTTTTTATAGTCTGGGGCAGCATTTTCAAGAACAAGTCTTTCCTGATCAGAAGCGAGAGCGTATCCAACAAGACGCGTCGGAACGTATCGGGAAGTGTCAACGGTATTTGATTCAATGTTCACAAGTTGCTTTGGTTGCAGTGGAGACCAGTAAGCATATTCTGAAAAATAATTATTTTGATATCTATATTTAAGAACTTATGAACTAACGATTCAAAGTTTTTGAGAAGAGTTCAATAATTGGAACCATGTCATCAGAACTACAGTATCCTGGATACGGGGCCACGAGTCCAATTGGTTTAGCAGTTGTTGCCTTCTCACTGGCCTTCAATGCGGAGTCAAGGATACGGGTGGTTGTTTTTGCTTTAAATTTTAGATTACAATTTAATTTTCTCCGATGAACTGACTAGATTTTATCTATCATAAGCTTCAGTTTAAAATTATTCAGAACTAACCTCCATCAGTTGTTGTGTGCTCATAGATTCTTCTTAAATTTGCACATTGAATGGTGCTGCATGTGTCACTGCTAACATAATCATCTTCGTACAAGCTTCCAATTGATCCAGCGTCCGTCTTGAAGTTGTCTAGTTGAACTTGATCGAAACTGTCGGCAACGTAGTAAGTGAAGGTCTTATCGTTTCCTTTATTATTGTGATAAGTTTCAATCTTGATTCGATTGACATAATATTCCTGAGCAACACAAAGTGTCACAAGGGAAAGTGGAAGGATTAGGAAAAGACGACTCATTTCTGATTTTTGTGATAGTTCCCTCGGCTTTTATGGAGTTCCGTCGCAGTTGATTTTTTGGCTTCTACTTGTTGGCAGTCGATGTGTTCATTTGAATATTAGAATATGATAATTTGTGATTGGTTTTTGCAAGAACTGTTGAAACCAGCGAGCAGAAACAGGAAGATTTCGAAAATGAACACACTTTTTTCAAAAAGGCTGTCTCGAAGGAATAGTGATTATCTCACGATTGATTTCGATCAAAAAATGTTTTTTTCCCTGAAATTATTATTTTGAAACATAGATTTTCAGATTTCGAGGTTTTATGTCTGAATTCACTCGTGTTTGGCATTTTGCTATGTTTGAATGCGACATTCAAGATAACGGATTTTTCAGTATTTCCCAATGTACACAGTTGATCCTGTTCGTGATAATATATGAGAACCTGACACTTTTTGATATTAATTCATGTGCTCGTTGGCTTAAATGAAAAGTTTGCATCTTCTCCAAACTTCTGCCAAGGATACCACACAGTTCAAAAAATCACTATTCCATCGTTTCATTTTGTTGTGTTGGTAATTAACAGAAAAATTTCCATTCATTTGGTGCAACAATTGATTGAAAAGATCAACCAGGGAAGGATGACATCGACACAGATCCGTACATTTTCAGGAGCTAGAAAACCTGGTACAAGTCTACATAAAAAATTAACCAATTTAATGTAATCTCTAGAATTTTGAGCTTTCTGAAAAAACTCAGCATTACTGTTTCTATTTTAATGAGATAAATGTACCTCTTTGTATACTCCTACTTTTAGCTGATCTCTTCTATACAAATAGTGTAGTAAGGATATTTGAGAAAAAATCTTCCAGATGAGCACATCCTCCATTTCGTTCTGTTTTCTCCCTTCCATAACACACAATTAGCCATGCGTGCATAGAAAGCGAAGCCAACCGCGCACAGTTTTTGGAGGAGATGACTACCGAAAATTGGTGGTTTCGATAAATGTGCACTAATGGATGTGCCTACCGACGAAGCATACCATCCGAATATCCTCTTCTGAACACATAATCATCATCATAAATGCTATTAACTTCTTTTGAAACAAGAACACTGAATTGCAAGGAAAAAGTAGAGAAAAAGAAAAACTAGGAGAGACTTGATAGAAAGAGGACATGAGAACGAACCAAAATAGCTAATTTTCCAGTTTCCTGAACTCGTACGTACCTACGTTGCCTATTCATGAATTACATAATGTTGAGAAGCAATGAATATTTCACTATGAGAGACTAGAGACATGGGCTTCACTTCAGTTCGCTTCAAATTGTAGGTTCGTATTACGAAATGCAATTGGCTTTCAGAAATTCCTTTCTTCCCGACATAGATTTCCCTGTTTGAAATTGGCATAATCATCATTCAGCTCCTTTTCTTTTTCTCTTTTCCCTGTCATATTCAAGTCACAAGTATTTGCCAACTCTCTCTTCTTTTCTATTGCCATCTGAGTTTGCTTGCTTTCCTCATCAATCACATACCACCTTACCTAGCTAGACGCTTTTCTCAATTGACATCTAGTGACCACTTCTCTCTTATACTTTGCCGTCTTGGTCCCATATTCAATGTTGACTCAAGCTGCTGCTCAAAACCTTGGCAAACAAGTACAGATAGCTTACCAGTAGATTTCTGTACCTCCCTTGTAGAGCAACCGTAATCTCCCCCGCACATGACTCTTTGAAGTCAAGCGGAACCGTTCTGATCCTTACATCGGCTGAATAAATAGTGACTAAACCTCAAATCTGCTCGATTTTTTGAAACAATAGGCGATAAAAAGCTGGAAAAAGCGTGACCTTTTGCAAAAAAGGATATGAATACCGGTGTGGATGTAGCTGTTCGTGAAGAATGGCAGGTGTCTAAACAAACCGGCTGCTGACACATTGAGAGGCTTTCCGAGTGGCGCTGAAATCTGATACTCAACGGCGACCCGCTGTTCGAGATTGAGGATGAGTGGGACGAGGTGTTCTGATTCGAATTTGAATGAGATCGAACCTGTAGATCAAACAAACAATGTGTAACCAGTTTAATAGAAATTTTTAGGGTAATTCAAAAGAACCTGTTGTAAAATCCGAGCTTTTTGTTGATCTTCAATCAATTTTTATGCATGCGTTTTTTTTGGAACCGAAGTTAATTAGTTTTTTTAATCACTCTCCGAGCTGAATGACAAACGAGATGTACTTTTTCTAGGTTCCCATGTGGAACCCAATTTTTATTTTTATTCGAGTAATACTCTCAAAACAATTATTCAGCTTTGTAATAAAGCTTATAATACTGAAAATCACGAACATTTCAAATGAGCCATTGTTCGTTTTCAAGCTGTCTGACTAATGAGATGAACTTTATCTAGGTCCCCTTTTAATACTAACAGGAAATTTTTGAAGAAAACAACTGGGACCGCCAGAAAGTCAAGACAAGACACACATCTGTGAGCGGCTGAACAAACACATCTTCATCATCATGGTGCTCGGGAGGCAACACGATACTTTGTATGTGTAGAGGAAAAGAGCTAGCACACGGCTTCTGTAAGAGCACCGCATCACAAGCTGCACTACCGGATGACGTCCTTTTCGTTTGGAGACAAGATAAGCGCTCCAATTAGCGCTTGGGTTCTTGATGAGTCAGTTCTTCCCCTCCCGTCGTCAACTGCATTTGATCCCGCCAATTACGAAAAGAATGGAAGAATAGGAAGGAGAAGATGGGACATCAAGAATGAGCCTCTCCTTCTCATTGCTCGATCTTTCTAGGACAATTCAATTTCGTTTTCGTTGTTGCGGAATTGAAATTCGCATTTGAATTCGCGTGTGTTGTTGCCCAACAAGAAGATGAGAAGACGATGAAGCTATGAAGAAGAGAAGAAGCGTTAAATGATGACCCATGAATTTTTAATTTAAACTTGAGATAGAGAGAAGTCTTCTGTAAATATAAAAGTTCATAAGGAACGTGGATTAAGACCACTGCTGTGTCCTTGAGAATTCATTTCATCCGGAAGTGGGTGCCAATTTCCGGCGTAATTCTCGTACCACACAATTCTTGATCCCCCACACCATGACTCCTTTGATAATTGCCGCCTTTAGGAGTACACTGTCACTAAGCCCAAATCCAACCTAAAATGTTCTAATTGCCCAAATTATGCAAGTTGCGACAAAAAGAGGAATTGGAGATGATGATGAAGATAACGATGAGGCAATGGAGAAAAGTGCCAGCTGGCTTAATAATTGGTTGAAACCAAAGATTTCAAAATTAGACGAATAATTATTTTATTTGTTTTTTTTTCAGAGCAACGATACTGGTTTTGAGCATGCTATGTAGTAATACGACAGGGAGCTATAGTTCGAAATTAAGACAAGACTGTGAATACAATTTGTCATTTCTGCATCCATTAATTAACAACGTATCGTGAAGTCGAAGCAATTAGGGATTAATAAACGTCCAAAATTTATACATCTTTTTCAACTAATAGGGCACTTTCGAAGAGAATCCAAGACCCTCTTGGCGCCACCCACCAGAAATACTTTGAAATTCAATGGGATCTCTTCACCACGACTCAATGTCTCATCTTCATTTTTACATTCTCTACTGGTTTAATGTCTCTTGGGAAGATGGAGACAGGTGTCAATTGCCAGCCTAATTCAATGTTCGACTGTAAGATGTCCGCGCGCGCTTGCTTACCAAACCCCTTAATTAGATCGATAGCACGGCACGTGGAGAGTCGCAGACGGTAGCTACTGTAGAAAAAAGGCGTCAAGCTTTTTTCTTCCTGATGCTGCTACTGGATCCCTCATATATCTTGCATACTCATCTCAATTGTATTGCTTTTTGACCATGTGTCACTTTTTTCATGTCCCTGTGTTTGTCACATTCTGACCCTTAGTTTTGAAATTTTTTGAGTGCCTTCCGAGTCCTGGTTAAATGACTTAATTCTTCAACTTCTATTGCTTTTTTCCTGCCATCGAAACAAGCCGAATCTTGAGCAACACATCACCAATCGAAAATGCAATTTCGACAAGAGGGTGGAGATGGTGATGGTGCACTTTGACGCCTACCAATGATTCCGACCACTTTAATGAAGACTTCTGTCGAGTCGGATTAAAAGTGATGTGTGTATTACGATATAGGGTGAGAGTGAGTGAGAGGACTAGTTTGTTGTTTTACCATGCTGGATGACTCAGATTCAGTGGCAGTGGAAAGTTCTCTGTATAGTTAAATTTACTTACTATGATAATTTGTATCAACTACTTTACGCAACTTAATTTTGCATGAATCCATATATTTTCAACATGTCTCCTTCAAAAGGTACAAATTGATTTAGTCATGCTATTATCAATCTTGAAAGAAATTCTGAGAAAAAGGTGTTTGATTAAATCATTGCCCACTGGTTTTGATTAGTTTTGGAGCACAACTCTACTTTGGTTTCCAGTTATTTTCCATTGAACTCGGTGAGAAGTAACTTAAAACCTTGCAGCACTTTTTGTTTATATTCGTACATACCTTGATGGCCAACCTAGAATAGTATACAGCACCAGTAGTTTTTTGTTTGATCAAGTTTTTGCGTAACCTTTCTCTCAGTCACTAACCTATGTGCATGTTTGGTAACCAATGTCTTTTGACACCTCATGGGTGGGTGTGAGCCCCAGAACAACCAACACTTGTGGCTGTGTCTTCATCGCTCCTTCTCAAGAAGAACAAGAAAAAGGCCCACTCTGGGTCACATTGTCCTTCATCTTCATCTATTGTTTTGTTCTTTTACTCCTCCCTGTTTCTCTTCACTCCAATGTGTCGAGTATCGTTATTTCTGTTTCGGTTTCCTGTGAGGTTATTATGGTTTTACCACCATTCTCTCGAAAGCGGCAAAACCGATTTTAGTATTTTTCTTTGTGACTCATTTTCCCATTTTTGGAGGAAAGGCCCTTTTCTCAAAAACAACCGGGTCATCCTGGACAAACATAAGATATAGGAAACGGCGAATGTGAGCTAAAGTTTCCTTCTCTTTTCCTTCTATAGCCCGAGCTCTGACCCCAGCCCAAATCAAACAAATCTCAACTCATCAAGTGCACCGGCTACTCCTCAAAAAGAAAAAAAGAAAAAGAGCCGATCTGACCGTCCTCCTCTTCGCAAAAACATCTCTCATTCTCCCTATGTCCACAAACTACTGGTCATCGAGCCGTGGAAGCCTAGCACATTCTCGTTTGAAATGGACACCACTGTCTTATTGGAATGTTCGACGGCACATTGTTCAGATGTGAATGAATAAGAAGTCGACTGGCTTAGTGTTGTTCTATATTTTGTCGACAGTTTATGTTCTCGCAGATTTGTTCGATGCCAATTGAAAAATTGGAAACTTACGTATTTTTGCTGTCGTTTTGAGTAAAAAATTCTAAAGTCACTGGTATCTTGTTTTCAATACATAACTAATAATTTAACCTACTGAATTATTTGTAGAAAAATAGAATGAATAACTTACTTGATTAGAAATTTGAAATATACATAGTACTGTTAAAAAAAAACTGTTTAAAAAAGTTGAAGTTTTATAATATTGTGCTTTTGAGGTTTTTTCTCCATTCAAAAAAAACCTGACTATTGCTTGGTTATCGTATTACTCTTTTCCTCTCTTGGTAAGTAACGACCTCGCCCGGAAGTGTCAACAGTAATTGAATGGTCCGTTCCTCTTACCTTTACCTATCTCAATCACGCCATATTTGAACAGTACCCCTTTGCCCGTGTGGTTCTAGTTTTCTGTGTACTTAATGGATTAACCTGTTGCTCCTCGCTTGGCTTAGTTATTTGATTCGATAACAAAAACGATTGGCATAACCCCAAAAAATTCGGGTGGTCCATTTGAAAACCGCCACAATGATCTGCGCCCTTTTATGTGACTCGTTGGTTGCAACATTCAATGTGCTCGTATTTCATCGAACTTTGGCTCGTTAAGAGCGAAACGACGTCGTCGCAAGTCACGTCGGGGTCCACGGTCCCAGAAACCAAATGTGCTGTCTTTTTTTCTTACTGCTTCTTTCTTTTTCATCGCCAATTTTGCGTCGACTTTCATTCCGTTTCACCACCAAATCCCCGCAACATTAGCATTTTTCTATTCAAAAAAGTAGAAGAAATGATGAAAAAACAGCAAAAAAGGAAACGAAAAACACATGAAAGACCACCACAAGAAAATTGGTTAGGAAGGCCTTGAAATACTCAAAAAGGTGTTTATTCTGTTCCCTTTTTGACTGATGTCATAGTTCATTTGTCAAAGTTATGCAACTTGATATCAGCATCTAGTTATCAAGTGTCAATTGATAAGATATTAGTGTTCTGATAAACATACAAGTTCGAATTATGATTTTCTGAAAGTTTATTCCACACTTCTGTTTAATCGTAAACGTTTAGGTAGTGTTTTGAAACATTCAAATCTAGAACTGGTTTTTGTGTCGTTTTGGAAAACCAAACTTGAGAAGGTTTCAATGCATTTTGGAGTATTCTTCAGATGTTCAAAAACATGAAAGAATTTGGAAGAACACTTTGATTTTTAAATACCCCCAATTCTATACACGCCGGTCTCGTGTGCTCATATTTTAGAATGTTTCGTGCAGTGATTTTTAATTTTGGTAGTACTTGAGAAGAATGATCTTTTATTCGGAATTTGAAAACCAAAATAATAGAGAAAAGTAAAAGATGTGCGGTAAGAAAAGAGAACTTTATCCATAATCCTAAAAACTCCATCTGTCCTCACTTTTCTCTCATTCAAATCTTTCCATCTTTCTTTGAAGCTTTTGACGCCTTCATTCCTATTTTCAAAAAGAAAAGAAGTTGTTGAAAAGATGAAGTTGAAGGACTCGTTCTTCTTTTTCTTCTATTCTACTCTGTCTCGATTAACTTTCGAAATGTTCCGTTCGTTCTCTAAAGACAGAAGGGCTCTATTTCCTGTGTTAGAGGGCTTCTTCTCGCTTCTCTTCTTTCGAAATTTGCATTCGCATCGACCATCGCCTATTTGGAACAAACTCAATTTCGTCGTGTGGCTCCTCGGACCCTTCGTTTTCTCCAATATCTTCGTGCGTGTGAGGATGTCGAGAAAGAGAAACAGGGAGCACACGGATGGAGACACACCTCCTTCGTTGGCATCAAGCCAGCTGCCCACCCATCGTGGAAGGCCCCCCATCATGGCCACGCCCATTCCGTGCACTTTTTGTGCGGCTCCCCTGCTACTGCTGTGCTCGTTGTTGGTGTCGTGGTGGCGTTAGATGGGCTTTGGGCTCAAGACTCCGCGCCCGATTGAGCACCCGCCACCACATTTAAGATTTGAGAGTCGTCGAGCTTCTCCCACTTTTCATCACGCGACACATTTTTTCGTATTTTCTTTTTCTCCATCTTCTTCTTCTTCTGGTGCTGGCATGTGTCCTTTTTTCCGAACCTTCAAGTTCATTTTTCAAAGCAAGGTCTTCTGCTTTTCCCATCTCATCCTTTCATTTCTCGTTCTTAATGCACACGAAGCTCAAGAAAAGAAAATGATTGATTTCAAGTCTCCGTCACCAACCATTCCAATTCCTATTCTGGCCAGTTTCTGCAATGCCCATTACTCAACCTCTTTCCATTTTCCACAAGTATCCTTCGGCGGTTTTCGTTGCCTATTTTTCTCAGCTCATAAATATTTCCTGCGCTTCGACAGCTCCTGAGCCCCCGAAAAATAATAAATTCCATATTTTCCCTATTTTTGTCGGGTGGGTGTTTTCTCATCATTTCTAAACAACTCATAAGCACTATCACAGTGAATTACATGCATGCGGAGGGCTCTTCGTATAATTACATTTCCTTTGGTCCTTCTTCTTTTTCTTTTTTCTTTTTTACTCTGGCTACTCTTCTTTTTGCTCTCAATTGGAATAACCAATGCTATAAATATATTTTTGTTTTTTTATTGCAGGCTTTCATATATCACAAAATGAATTCCTGGATCGTTTATGCAATTGCAATCCTTGCTGTATTTGTCTCTGCGTAAGTTGATTTTTTTTGTTGGAAATCCCTCCAGCTAATAGTAAACTGGCTTTGTTAAAAAAAAAAGATTTTTCCGTAAAAAAACATTAAAAGTTGATTCATGATCGTTGACTAATCCGTATGATTAGTTTTCCTAGTATGTCCTTCGCCCTTCTAGATCTTATTTTTCAGACAATCCGACGAAGATTGGGATGCAACAGTCCGAGACAAGACGGAGTTCTGTGGAACCATGGCTCAGTATGCACCAACCGGAGATATCTACTGCTCACAATTTGCAATGTGCTGTGATCAGCAATTCGATCCAAACAACGGAGATAAATGCAAAGTAAAAGAATCTGAATGTCAACCAACTGATGATGGACGCAGTGGATTGGGAACTTGCAAATACTCCAACTGCACAGAACTTATCACAACAACCACAACCACAACGACCCCAGCTCCTCAATATGAATCAATCAATGCAGCTTACCAAGGTTCGTTGTCACGGCAATTATTGCTATTTTGGGACGGTTTCTTTGGGTTGTGTAGTTCACATTAATCCTCTCAATAGGTAATCGGTTGTATCATTAATCAAGACCATACATTTATGACCCTTGGCAGGTGTGTGTGTAGAAACGGCATGGGTCTCGGTTTACATGCTTGGTAGATGGTATAAGTTGACCTTTCGTAATATAAATTTTTCAATGTTTCTCGACTATTAAAAAATTCCAAAATTGATTTTTCTAAATAAAAAGAGAAATCTGAAAAGTAAAGTGATCAAATTTCAACCAAAAATACGGTTTATGACACTACTCAGATTTATAATTTTTAAAATATATTTCAAAATTATGACCTTTACTTCTCTTTCAAATTCAAAATTTTCATACGTTTTTCACCAACACAATCTCAATTTCAAATATTTTTCAAAGCCATTCGTCAAACCAAGTGTTCTTATATCTACTCTCAATCTAGTTTTGATATTTGCACAATAGTATAGAGGAGCACCGGAAGGAATACGAAGGGACATTGAGCTCTTAAGGTCAACCCCATAGGGGATTTCAAAGCACATCATTAGAATTTCGAGGTGTCCTACTCTCTTCTTTTACTAAAATGGACATTTCTGTTTGAAATTGAAGGGACGTAAGGAGGGAAGACCTCCCGCACTCTTATGCCTATCTTTTGAGAATGAGCCCCCGGAAATTGCGTGACAATTGACTATTCGTTATGGGTGGTCCCCTTTGCCGAACCGGAAAGACAAAAGAGGAATGAGAATGGCTAATGAACAACTGAAACCTTTTGAGCCTCAAAGCATTTGGTACGGTTTTGCCGCATGATTGCACTCGTTTAGTTCGACTCATGTCTAATTAGCACTATATTGAAATGGTCCGCACTATCGTGGCCAGGTGGGAATAGGGAAAGGGAGTAGGTTGATGGATTAACCATCCGGATTAGACCAGCCAGGTGAGGCTCGGTACGACCTGAAACCAAAAATCTCTTCAAACACGACAGGGTCATTAACATTAGTAGGGTACATTTGGCAGAACAAAAACAAAGATTAAGATAAACAAGAATATTCAAAAGAGAGAAAATCCTGCATTATTCAACTATTTCGTTTTCAGCGGTTACCATCATTGCTCCACTCTTTGCTGCCTTGTACTGTGTGATGTAAATCGAGAAGAAGGTATGTAATTAATTTTTTTTTTTCAATTTCAAATACCAAATTCGTTAGTAATCTATTCAACAAAATATTACCACAAAGTTTATAGCGTATAGCGTGTTAGAAGTTACTAGAACTATTAACGAATATTCATAATACTTAACATTTTCGCTAGTTTAAGACGTATAGACTTTGTAGGTTTACTTCAAATTGTATATTTTCCATTAGTATACCTCCTTGTTTCCCTGCCAAAACCCAAATCGAACATATGTCCATTTTCTGTCTTCTTTCGTCTAATCCGACTCCATCTAATCTAGCTTTTCTGCGGCAGTAAGCCATCCGTCGGTATAATGTTTCAAGCCACATGTCATATCTTTCAGATTTCCGCTTCTTCGAATGTCTACGTCCACGTCTCCACCTATCAGTTCAGGGATCTTTCAATTTCATATTATTACCCTCAAACATCTTCCTCTTCATAGTTATGTTGTGTAGCCTGAATTCCCTTTTTTCTCCAAGCGTTTTCAGATTCTCAATGATTTCGCAATTTGTACGGTGATGCTCTACGATTATTGGAGTTGTGACTCAAAAAAACATTTTAAACAAGAAAAAATTCAAAAATTCAAAAAAATACTCCGACCACCCAAATATCAATGCTTTCAAAGAAAATTTATCAGTTTTGGTTGATTTGATTTTCCTCTTATTTTATGCATTTTCACCTCATCCTCTTTTTCATGTATTTCCTGTTTTTCTATTTTAAGTATGCCGAAAATAAAATCAAAATAAAAAATTATGCAATGTGTACATACTTAGCCATTCAAGAAATTTTCATTAATCCCATAAATCTTTCTTTTAAATTGACTTATACCAATACGGAAGATGAAAAACCTGTTTATTAAGCGAATACTTTATTATTAGTCGAACCAGGAAATAATATAACAAAGAGGAGAAGAAAATGAAACAATTTCCTTTCTATATTGCACTTGGAACACTGTTTTTGAAATCTTTGATTTCTATATTTACAATTGACGGTAGGTGTAGCATGAGATATCCCCTTTGGTCTCTTGGCAGTAGAGCTCGGTGTTGGTCACATAGCTGCAACATTAAATGTTAACCTATTGAATGAATAGTTATGACCGGTCGTAAAATTACGCCACACCACCATCTATCCTCACCTAAAATCGCCATTTGCGCAAATCACATCAAATCGTCCACCGAATTGGGCCTCAGCTGCCAATTGGATCATTCTCTTTGAGCTGTTCAATTGGTCATCGATGTTCTGCAATACGAATGGCTTGAAGAAATTTATCAAATTCGCGAGTTTCAAATTTCTATTGGAAATCTCATGAAGGAATCATATTGATTCAGAATTTTACTTTAATCGTAAAATAGTAGAGTTCCTGCGAAAAATTTAAAAAATTGAATCATTATTTGTTTTGAGTAAGATGTTTTGGGATTGGAATTCGATTTAATATCCAGGAAATACTGCCTGATTGATATTGAAAACTTTTAAATGAAATTAATTTTTTATAATTGCTAATTTTGTCTTTCCTCATGGTGCATATTTTCAAAAAATAGAAAACAAACTTACATCGATAACAACCTTTCTCAAATCATCAGAGTTGCAGAGTGGGTCATCGGTAAGGTGAAGTTCACTGATATCAACTTCCTTTTCGTTGGTGTCTGCAACAATCTCTTCTCCAACTGGAAATTCTGTAGATGTCGAGGCAGCAGCGGCAGTGGTTGAGGAAGCAGCAGCTGGAGCTTTAACGGTCTTCATATGTGTAGTCTTTCCTTCGTCTTTCTTTTTGATTGGCTCTTCTTCTTCTTCAACGACTTCTGCGACCTTGGCGGCAGCGGCAGCGGCCTGAAATCAAAAGATTCCAGGAAACATTTTCACATTTTTCTGGATCGAGAATAAGAAGAAACCTTATTTTTAGTGGCACTGATAAATATTTGCAAGGGATATTTAGGAAGATAAAAGTGTTTTCCACAGCCAAAAAAAAAAAAATTATCAAATAAGAAAAGAGTTCCTACGTACTATGAAATATATTTATATTTTTTACGATAAATCAATTTTTTGTGCGTTATAGTGATTGATTGGGACTACTCTGATAATTTCCAAAATACGTATTTTTGCACAAATTGCCTACTTACAAAGAAATGAAACAAAATTTGGTGTTAGTAACAAGCCATGTAAAAGGTACTCAATGTTAATGAGACCCTCCGTACCTGGTTTCCAAGCTCGGAAGCGTGCTGAGCCGCTTCGATCACATTGGTGCCAGTGTTCTGAAAGTGAATGCATGCAAGAAAGTTGCGAAAAAAATAAAAAAGAAGGAATTGTCGATAAGACCATGGTGCGAGTGAATTTTAGCAGATGAAAGGCATGCAGGCTATACAAAACGCTTTAAGCTTAAAATCAGTATTAGTCATTCAATGGTAAAAGCTGAGAGAAAATGAAAGCAGAAGCAAGCATCATACCTGGTAGTTTGGCTCTTCACGGGCAAGGGAAGCTACTACTTCTTGTTCCTGCAAATTAAAAGTAAAGAATTAATATGTAATGCATTTTAATATTACCCCAGTGTAAGCAGCTTCTGATGGTGGTGGAGCCGATTCCTGAGCTGTAGCAACTTCCGCGACTTGGGCTGGAGCATCTTGGTAATTTCCTCCGGCTTGAACTTGAGCTGGAGCAACCTCAGCTGGTCCCGGAGCTGGTTGAACTGGAGCTTGATATCCTCCAGCTGGGACTTGAGCTTGTGGTTGATATCCTTGAACTGGTGCTGGACCAGCTTGGTATCCTCCTTGGGGTTGGTATGGAGCTGGGGCAGCTTGGAAGCCTTGTTGAGCTCCTCCGTATCCTCCCTGTTGTGGATATTGTGGAGCAGCAGCATATCCTCCTTGCTGTGGAGCACCAACGTATCCTTGAACGATGTTACCTCCAGAGCATGGAGCTGGAGCTGGATGTGGAGCGCAAGCTGGCGCCTGCTGACATCCACAACCTCCACCACCTCCTCCGAAGAAGAATGCTGATGTGGTTTGAGCAAGAAGGAGAGTGGAGACAAGTCGGAATAGCATTCTGGAAATAGAATCAACAGTGAATGAAAATGACGAAGGACCGAATGAAAAGAAGGTGGAGAGAAGAAGCATCAAAACCCAAATGCCAATTACTTTTACAACTATTGCTATGCGGAATCACGGTGAGGTAGATTTGAATCTGGGTCAGAAGCTGCCTAGAGAAGCTTAGATGCTTTACCCTGTAAACTAGTGAAACAAGAGAACCGATCGGTTAGCGCGGTGGGTAGAAAATGCTTTGGCGGGTTTGATTGATAGTGATAAGCTGCGAGCGTCCGGTTTTTTGGCTGGATTGTCAATAGGATTGAATACGAGAACATTGTCAGAAATTGTGTGGAAGTGGACATATCCAAATTGATGGGCGGTTATGCAATAGAAGTATGATTAATTTCTCATTATACTCATGATGAATGGCAACGAATAAGACAAGTTTGTTCAGCGGTCTTCATAATTTTCTAATAGCCCTATCGCCACGTCACACTGCCATTCAAAGTTTAATAAGAATAACCGAAATTGGAAATTTATGCAAAAGCAATAAGTGAAAGTTTCTGTAGGAAGATCAGATGGTCAATGGATGTAGACAAATTCCAATTCACACTATATTGCTAAATTAAGACACTAAATTGAAAAGGTTATATACTGTATTTTACATTGTATTATTCCATTAAATATCGATTAAACAAAACAAATCGTGAAAAATGGAAAAAAAAACCATCGTAGATTGAATCTCGTTTCAGGTGAATCTTGAAAGCTTTTATACGGTCGAACCACCATCAAAAATGTGTTATCAATTGTAGCCGCTGGCACACACCCCAAAACTTGCTAGCTTCTCTCTTCAACTATTCCATTGTTCTCGATTTTTTCGGAAAAAGAACCCGATGATGCTGTCGACGGCTTCACCTGCGCAATCCCGCTCTCTTATCTCGCTAACGTTGACGATGAATTAAGAGACGTATATATGCAATATTCGCCAATATTCGGGATTTGTTTTTGATCAAGATAATCTGATTTTACCGTCTCTTTTAGAATGATAGTGGATGGCAACAACGGGTTCTTGTATTGGCATTATAACATGGAAACTGAAAAATGCTGTTCTTTATTGACAAAATGATAACATGAATCACTTTTAAATCAGTTTTTTGAGGTTTCAGACACAGTAATAAAATAAGAAACTGGAAGTTTAGATTTTTGCTAGAAGAATAGTGTAGATCACAACTAATGATTAATTTCATTTCTTTGTACGAATGATCATTGCAACGTGAATGCTCTATCAGATGAACAAGATTGAACTCGGAAATCTAAAAATATTTCGTTTTTCTTCTTGAAATTATTTAAATTAAAAAGTTAAGTATTTACATATATGATAGTTATTTGCACTAAAAACTAAACAGTGTGGCAATTTAAAGTAACATATTATTTTTGGTACCCACCTAGTCTGCCTAGCTTGGGTCGAGGCAAAATAGCAAAAAAAGTAGCAGCACAATCCACGTGCTAAATTAAAAAATCAAACATTATAATTTAGATTTTCCAAAAAATTGACTCTTGCAAAAACCAAACTACATGCATATCAATGCTCTAAATTTCTACAAAATTGAAGTGATTTACTTTAGTTTTTTTGAGTTCAGAAAATCAGTTCTTGTCAAAACAATGTATCTAGGAACATCTTTAAACATTGCCACGTAACAGTTTTCGGATTCGTTTTTCAAATCGAGAATCAGAATAGTAGTTGCCTTGTAAATGTTGCTCAAGTTCCATTTTTACCGTCTCAACAGTTTACATTGTAAGATAAATTAGCTTTGTAGGCTCTGCAAACCCTTCCAAATTTGTAAAACAAAAAAATTCTTCCGATTCGAAATTCTCCCTGGAGAGGCAACCCTTTTCAAATCGGAAAAGAGATAATGATTACTCATTTTGTGGGAGACACATTTTTCATTTTATTTTATGGCCAGTCACACAAGTTCCAAAAAAAAGTTAACTGCAATGATGCCACATAGTTAAACAGTGGATATATGAAGCCAAGAAAGAACAATGTGTTTTTATCTCAAATTGCGTACCCTGTCAATTAGTCTCATCTCTTATTTGCAGCAGTGCTGCAACATTCGCTCTTTATCCTCTTAATATATTTTTTTCAGATAAACTACTCGAGTCAGCGAATTGAATAATTGTAACCTACATGATTCCTGGTTTGAATATAGACATATCTCTCAAGTTTTCAGTGTAAAAAACTTATGAAATAATTGTTCTCTATTCGTAGCTGCAGATCTAATAATTAAAATAGTGAATTAGAAACCGAGTAGATCATTTAAGTTCAGTGTCATTAAAATGTTTATAAATAAACAAAGTAACTCCCGTACAAAGAACAGACGTCTATTGATTTTTACACTTATGGGGAGATACATATAATGAGATCAATTGAATCACGGATTGTCTTTGAGATCAAAATGTTATTAAAGCCAGTAAATAATTATCTTGAATTCTTCTTTCCATTACTACTTGAACGAATAGAAAGTTGAGCTTCACAGTGTGGACACATCAATGGGACATCATCGAACTTGCTCGTAAGCTCAACAGCTGCCTCACTGTATCCTTTCTCATGCATCGATTTTGTTCGCTTTCTGATCATTCTTTCCGTAACTAGAACCAATCCTTTTTTGAATTGACTATTAAGTCGAGCATAGAATATCCAGTTAAATGCCGCCGATATGAACGGAAGAAGATGTGAATAATAGGTGAATGTCATGACTTTTGGATTCATTTTGTGCCCAAGAACTGTCGAGAAAATGTTGTAGATCTGTGGGAGCCAAAATGGAATATGACACGAAAGATAGAAGAACGTGGCTGCCATTGTGTATATTGTAATGCGGCGGAGGGGAATTCGAGATTGGAGCATTGTTCTGAAATTGGTTAATTTTATTGAATGTTTTATAGGCCGATATCTGACTTGAAACAAATATTTATCTAATTAATAAAACATAACTATTCATCTGTTTCTTTCTGTTAAATTTAATTTGTAGAAAATTTTTGAATTAATGTGTTTTATTGAATTCCCCTATTTCAAGAAATTCAAGCACAGCTTTCTGGTCTTGTTCAAATGCCGAAAAAAACTTCTTTTCTTATTACTCACTTTTTCGAAAATTCTTTTCAAATTAGTTCACTTTTTTTCTATAAAAGCAAACCACTTGGGTTGTTTTTCTTTTGTCTTTCATTTTCCCTTCACACGCCTTTTCAGTCCAGAAATCTTTGATTCTTTTTGTGCTGACTCATCATCTTAAAAATGTACCTTCTTTGTCTCCTCAGACGAAGGACGATCTTCGCGTAAAAGTAGGTTAGAAGAGTGCATGGAAGTAAGAATGCAAAGAAGATCAGAAATGCAGACACCCAAACCTTCCACTCTAATGCCATTCCGTCAATACACATTTGTCGGATAACTTCGTGCCGTTCCTGGAAGTTTTCTTTTGTGCGAAGGGGCTTGATGAAAATGGAAAAACTAAAGGTTAAAAAGGAGAGAAAGTATTTGTATTTTGCATCTGCAAATGACTCTACTCATCCCACTCACTTACATTCTTTGCGCTCACAAAATATTGTCCACTTTTGAAACTCGTCACTCTGGCAGACAAAACGACTGGAGATATGAGAAAAAGTGACAATGTTGCAAGAATTGTCGTGATATAAATCGTGTGACGCATCTCATGGATTCGTTTTATTTCCGGATGACATATTGCCATGTAACGATCAAATGCCAGTGCGGTTAGAATGAATGTGGAGCACATCTGAAAGTTATATTGAACTGATGAAAAACAAGTCGACGATTTTATAATAATAGTTCTAATTATGTTTTCCATTAAATAATGATTTTTATTCTATAAAAATTTGTGATGTGTCAAAATTATATTCTATTGGTATAGTGCACTTTTCTAATGATACACTTTTTTGAGAGTTTTGTTTAAATCCCTAGAATACAAAGTTCAATTTGTAATCATTTTCAAGGAAACCCTTCTCGAAAATGTTGTTTTGTTTAATTTTTGAACCTTTTGAATCAGAAGTGCAATTAACATTTTCCACACCAATATACGAAGAAAAATTGTAGTTTTCAAACATTCGCAAGCTACCTGCGAACATTTGTGAAAGTGTCTTCCAGAGGCAAAACAAAATTTTTGTAGAGATCAACTCATAAGGAAGATACCAAGAAATCAGTAACCATACTTGAAGATTAAGATAAATAAATTTATGGATTAGTATGCACAATTGTTCAAAAGTATTTTAGGCTTCTTCGTGATCAGAAAAACACTAGTTCAATCTCCATGTTGTTCGTCCACTTAAGCTCCTTCTTTCTTTCCTTAACCGAATTAACCCAGTTGGGAACGAAAAATAGTAAAGTTCCACGTATCCACTCATCCCAAGGGTCTTTTCTTATCCAGATTTTTTTTCGGAAATCTCCAGAAGAAAGTGACGACAAGAAGATTGGCTGATTCAATTGTCAAGACAATCCGGAGCCTTTTCTTCTATTTTTGTATGTGACGAGTAGACGACGTGCACGCGAAATGTACATAATAATTACTAGTGCATTCCCTACCACCACACCAGTTTTTCAGTTTTCTGTCGCGACTTTTCTCATTCAAAATTCCAAGTAATATTATGATGATGGGACGGAAATCTAAAAGTGTGCGATATCGCCCATAGTGCCCTATTCAATGAAAATGACTTGCCAATTTTCTCACATTCATTCTTCCCGGAATCACATGTTTCAAAGCTTTATATATTTACAAAAGAAGGTGACACATCTACCTCTACAACTCGGCATTAAAATCTACACTAAAATTTAAAATTAGCCTCGATACAATGTAAATTTCCTTTCTTTCAGCAACAGCTTTCTTTCTTTTTTCTATCTTATATCATCACAAGAATCCAATTTCAATTTCCGAGAAGCTGAGAGGAACATAAAATGAGAAACCGCCCTCTACTGGCTTTGCTCAGAGCAATGAGCAACATTCCGGGATATTGTTGCCGAACTAGTAGCACAACTCTACGTGACAATTAAAAAACTTCCCTATCATAAACACAACAAAGCCAACACTTTTAAGGAAGGAAATTAATTTTCATTGTGGGTGGCTAAGAATCAAACTTCACACAAACCTTATTAGAAAGCTCAAGCATAAAGTGGATCTTGCACACCAGCTCTCCGAATACCCAGTTGTTGAGAATCATGTACGATAGGGAGAATGGAATCGAAACGGTGACAAGAAGATCGACTGCGCATAATGCAACGATGTAAATAAATGTGTTCCCAAGTGCAGTTACAGATGATTTTAGGGATCTGAAAATTAAGTCATTTATTTTCAAATCATATTCGCTAGAAACGCTTGATAGAAAATCTCATTAATTTAAAAAAGCGTAAAACACTATGAAAACTGTTTCAAATTATAGAAGTGTTCATCCGTCCTTATCTTTTTAAATTTCGCAATATTTTCCGAACACAAAAGTCACTAGACTTTCTTTTAACAAATTATTAGGGCACAAAAAACAATGGTAGCACGAGTACATTCTGAGTACCAATTTAATGTATATTAATCAAGAACAAGCGTCACGTGCTCGAAATGACATTTTATTAGAACAATTTTAGAACCTTCTTTCTCTGAAAGGTTACCTCGAATTCAACATCCGTATCCCACTGACCCCAATTATGTCTAGCAAGTATTCAGGAAGTATTTTATTGACCCCATACTAAACTTTTGGATATTCAAAGAACCGACTGAATTTGTTGTTTTTAATAAACTCTTAGTTACTTTTATAGCTTAAAGTCTCGCGGAAAGAGGTCTCATCTGGAGATTTATCTCACCGTGTAATGAAGAAAACGTAGGAGAGAACGGCCGTGTTGCCGAGAGTTCCAAAAACAAAACATATTGAATATGGTATAGCTGTTTTTGCAAATGATGCACCTACCAGTGGTGGAGGTGGGTACCCGATGCTTGAATTTGTGATATTCATCTGAAAATCAACTGACATAGAGAATAATATTCAAAAGAAGCAGGGAAGTAGAAAACCTAGGAAAAAAAGAACGGGAGATGTCCGAGGATAAATAAAAAGGAAGGAAATTATTATGATCCGGGAGAGGCAAACACAATAGATTCTAAGAAATAACTTTCAAAAAAGTAAAACAAAAAGGAGAAAAGAAGCTATTTTCGAATGAAACGGGTAGAAAAGTGGACGAAAAGTAGAAGAAATGACGATTCTCTGCCTCCAAAAATGGAGGAGAGAAGCTCGGAAGAGGGCGGAGTCCACAAGGAAGCCGAGGAGTACTCTAAAGGAAAGAAGAAGAATGGATAAGGAAAAATGCTGGAACCAGTGCTTGTAAATGACATATTTCATCTGGAAAGGAATGTAGTAGAGTGAAATGTACGTGTGAACACACGATAAAAGAGTAGGTGGATGGAAGGGCGGAGCTAAACAGACAAGGCAGTGTCTTGAAGGATTAGCGCAATGGGAAAATGTCTCTAAGGTAAGAATCGATGTTCTGAGGATGATTGAATTATGATGAGGTTTTCTAGAACAAGGGTAAGATAAAGATCATTAATTGAAAGAATAACCTTCGAAAGCTATGTGATAAGAGTTCGTTAAACAATGTTATTATGAATACAAAGCGGGTGAAGATTGAGTTTGTAAGTATTAATTTCTAATAGTGCACTATTTTTTCTGGATATGCTACCAGACAACACAAAAGGTGTTGTATTACATTCTCGCTAACTATTAGTTTTTGTGCCTATGTGGAACAATTTTGCCCTAATAGTTTATAAGAAGTGTTCTCCTGCCAGTTTCGGAAGGTTCCATCCAAGAACTCAATCCCTCTTAATGGCCGTTTCAGTAAAATGCGTAATTCCAATAGGATATGATAAAGGATCTTAGAATTGCAGTTATTGCATTAGAAAGACGGTGGTTCGATGATGGCTCGAGGGAACGGTAGGATGAATCCTGACAGAATCAATTACAGTTTTGTCTTGTGGATACTTTTAAAAAACGAGGTTCTCTCAAAATTTAGAAATTGTACAGTCCAATATGCAAACTTGATTTCACAAACTAGTTTCCGGTTTATTTGATCAATTTATTTTTCACATGCCAAAGTTTGAATAAATGCATATAAAAATTGTGTTGAATTCTCAACAATTCTTGTTGAAAATCATCTTCTAAGTCATTAATGACATCTGAATTCCTTTCACCAGGTCACATTTTAAAGTTTGTTCACACAAAATAATTTTCAACTTCATGTCTCATAAAAAAAGAACCTAATGGTAACTTTCATATACTCATTCAATTATAAAACTAACAAAAACTCTTGAACTCAAAATAGTTCCAAAAGTCCAGAATCACTCGACCTCGAAAAATAAAAAAGAAAGAAAGCTTTTAGTCCTGGACTCAGTGAAACGGATCCGAACCTAAATCTTATTATCTGTGAACTTGTTTGGGGTTTCCTATCTCTTGTTTCAGGTAATCACATTTGAATTCCCATTTTTTTGAAACAAAGAACGAGTGTTGGAAGAGACAGGGGGAGGAGAAGAAAGAAAGTTGAGGTCCTGCAAAATGGCAGTTTGACAGAACAATTACTTCTTTTTATGAGTTTCTGTTACTTTGGGATCATTGAAAGAAGACTAGAAGAGTTGAGAAAGGAGAATTGAAAAATTAATACAAAATGAAGAAGCCATCTTACTGGAGAAATTTGAGGAAAACATGCTTTTTAAATGGAAATAATGCTGAATACGAAAAGTAAAATTTTTGGAAAATGCAAAAAAGAATTGTCGCAGATTTGTTGAATTTTTGAAATTACCAGCTACATAATTTAGTCTAATTTTATGAACCATGAGATACAACAAATGCGGAAATATAATAGTTGTAAAAAAACGACGAAATTGTTTTTCAGACCATACAGATTTTTCAGTTTTCAAAAAATGGCGGTGAAGAATGGAGGTACTTCTAAAATTCTAAAACTTCTAAAAGTATAATTTTGGAACTGTATGGTGTGACTTGAAACTTATTTTTTGAACACTGAATTCAAGTTTTTCTAGAATACTTTTTTATATTGTTGATCATTCGATACAATATATTTTTGTTTAAATTTTCGTGAAAATAAACACTGGAAGTGACATATTCAAATGAATTTTTATAAAAACATTGATATGGAATAAAACTTAAAAAGTATATTAATACTTTTTTGCACGAAAATATATTTACATGATTCTAACAAAACTTGTATTTCATTACGGAAAACAAGTAACTACACAATTTTTAGATTTAAGCAACGAAAATCTATTTTGTTTATACTTTTTTCTTCAAAAACAAATCTGATCAAAAGCCAGATGAAATCAACTTTTTCATGATTGTTTATGCCCATCATTATACTATTCCGCTTGTTGTTCGTCGACAGAACCCTGAGATTTCTGAGGTTCATGTGTTTTTTGATCATGTACTTTTTAATCGTTTATCTGGAGAAAAAAACTTCCATGGTAATGCCTATGTCTATCAGACTAATTGTAAGTAATAATTGAAAATTATTTTAGGCCGATGGTTCAAAATTTGAATTTGGGGAAATAGAGAGGAAGTTTGAAACGGAAAAATGCTTCTATTTAACATATAGTTTCACAACCAATAATTAACAATCATTTCACATAATTGAACGGAAGGAAGTCTCAAAAACCAATACTTTTGCAATTTGGTGGCTTTTAAAAATTGACCACAATTGAACAAAGACTCGTTTTTTTTCTGAAAAAAAAACAACCGAAAATCGAGGAAATACTCGTTTGTATGTCAGACAAGAAATTGGTTTCTGCTTTCACGTGGAGCAAACATAGTAAGAAAAAACTCCAAAATAATAAGGAGCGTTCGATGTGAATAATATTTGAACAAGGTTTGTTTCTCGCCAACACTTGAGACGTGGTGAATTTGCTTTTGAGTATTCGTTTTTAGATTGTAAAGATTCCGCGAAAAGATAAAAAAAGGAAAAAAATAAAGTGACAGGAGCCAGAAACATTCGAGATTCAAAAAAGGAAGAACAAAAAAGAATCAACTTGACAATTTTCTGAAGGAGAGGAATGAAAAAAAAATGAATGATGGACTGAAGAGATTTCAGAAAGTTAAAAAACGTCACGTTTCAAAATGAAATTGATGAGTTAAGAACAGATATTTCCGAGTGCAAATCTTTCATCTTTTCAAAAAACATTTAATGATTGTGGCTACTTCCGTTATTTCGAAGAAGAAGCTGAAGCAAAAATGAATTATTGTTGTTGTTGTGAGCCAAAATGTCAAATTAATTCTTTTTGAATAATTAAGTAGTTCACAATTTTGACCTATTCCAAAATAAGTATTTTTTTTTCTAAGAAAGTATCATTTTAAGTAAATAAAACTCCTGGAGGCTGTGAGAAGTTGTTCAAGTCAAAACATGTATATGATGATTGACCCTACCAGTAAAAAATTATAAAATTTTTTCATTACGAATGACATTCACAAAGATCAAAAAGTTTAGTTTAGTCAATGGATCATGATTGGATAAAAAAAGAAATGGGGTGGGATTCTGATTTGGTCAACTCAATTGATTGATTGTCTGGACCAAAAAGTTTAAAAAATTTCAGTGTTTCTTGGAATGTTTGGTTTACCATGCACCACGGTCGAGCTCATGAAATAAGCAGGACGCAGGAAGCTGTGCCAGAAATGTTACTAGGATTTCCTGACAGTGAGTTCAATTAGAGTTTGAATGTACTTTCTTGTGAGAAATAGTTCGAATATCTACTATATTTTGTGAAAGATAATTTAGAGCATGAATTTGTCAAAGAAAAAAAAAGTAGAAGCCCTACTCATTTCTCACAACCGTTATTCAGAAACTGTTCGAAGAACTATATCTTGTTTTGTCAGTCAAGGAATTATCACTTGAATCATCTGAACCCGTTCAACCTCCAAAACAGATCCAGGGTCTAGACATGCTAGACTTAATGAGGGAATTGAAATGGAAGTCGCGATTCAAAGTTCCCGAAATTTATGAACTATGTAATGTTCGCTGGAATACGTGTCAAAAGAGATATTTTCGTTGATCAAATTGACGAATCGGGCGCTACCAGGAATATATTTTAAATTGGGTGGGCAAGTGCAGGTGCAAACACAAATAAACAAATGAAAGCGTCGAACTATGATTTTCTAGGATTTTCATTTTTAGATTCAGGTTTTGCATTTCTGTAAATAATTCATACTTCAAAGCACGAGAGAAAATGGGGGAAACATTTCTGAAAACCAACGAGTTATCTTGCTCATAACTTAACCACATACACCAACGCATCGGCTTTTTGATGGGATTCAGACAGAAATGATGAATAAGAAATTAGTACTTATGAAAACTGAAAAATGTTTGAAATAAAGAAACAATCAGGGTTCAGAAAGATTCCAGTTGACTGGAAACTATTGGGAAAACTCCGAATCAACGCATTTTTTATTCACGTGGAATTTTGAACTTTGTGACCGAAATGGCGTCATTCTGTTGAGCTAACACGGAGTATTGTGTCCTAAGAAAATACAAACTAAATTTGATGTGTCACATTGAATGACGGTACTTGTGTATTATACCCCCGAAAACACCATTCCTAAGCCTAACAAGGAAAATGGGTATCACGTTTAATTTAAACGGATAAATTAATGGAAATTTAATTAGTTTCTAAAATGGCGGGGGTATAATACACAAGTACCTGAGTGACTAGCATTGATTATAAAAAAAGTGCCGTGAGGAGCATTACACAAAATTTAGTTTTATAACTCACGATTCAACTTTTTAAAATTTAATTTTCATTTGTTTTTTTTTGATCACTAGAAATGAATGAAAAGAAAGTCAAGTTTCAAAGTTGTAAATAATTTTGTGAGAGTATTTTTTAGATGTTTCAAAATTACAAATTCCCATCTGAAATGTAAATTAAAATTAAAGTAAGTGTGAAACGTAAAACTCAGGGTTTTGATAAGCGGGAATAAAACTCCAACATACCAAAAACATTATTTTAATAGACATCAACCTTGAAAATAATATGTTTTTTTTTTATAAAAAATTTGAAAACAGCGAACAATACGAGTTTGAATCGAATTTTGAATTTGAGTTTATTTATTTAACTAAACGAAGAGAAATAAACAAATAAAACGAGACGAACCCTAAAAGAGTTCAACTCGAGTAAAAGTTACAAAAAAAAGATATATAAAAAGATATAAAAAAAGATAATAGGGAACAGGTGAAATGGGGAGAAAGACGAAAATGGAGGTAAAAGAGTAGTTATAACCGGGGGATGTTGAGATCAGTAAATTCACAGAACTGATATGGGGACATAAAAACCGTAACATTTTTGAACAAATTGTTCCAGACTGGGATGATATGAGCAAAGAAATGCGTGGAGCATTTGTCCTTCCTAACTAAAATCATTGGGTGCCTATTAGAACTAGAGAAAGTAACAAATTGTCTAAGGTTAGAAAAATGAGAGGTACCTGTTAACAGTCTATACAGTAGTTTCAATTGAGCCTTAATTCTATTGTGTCTGGTGGAGTGGAGCTCCATTATACTGAGTCGATTTTCATAAGATGAGAATTTTGTATTGCATCTTTGAAGAACGCGCTTGGTAAAGTGCCTTAAAGGTTGTTCAAGTTTTGCTGAAAGCAATGAGTTAGGGGAGGGAGCATAGACTTCAGAGCAATAATTCATAATGGGAGCAACATACGCTTTATAAAGGTGGGCGTAGAACTTTGGGGAATTGGAGGAGAATGCTTTGAGAATTTGTTTAGACCTAAGCATGGCTAGACAACTAACTTTAACTATGTGGTGTTCAAACTTTAGCTTGCAATCAGTAATTAGACCTAAGTCTCGAACAGTAGAGGATGGGGTAATGGGGACACCATCAACAAAATATGATTGGTTTTTGTTACGAGTGCCAAGAGCTAGCAACGCAGATTTAGTTGGAGCTAAAGGAAGTTCATTTAACTTGGACCAACTAACTATAATATCAATGGAGTTTTGTATTATAGTAGGATCAGTGTGAAAAATTTTAACGTCATCAGCAAAACAGGAAATATTTATGGTGGGAGCAAGGTCAATCAATAAATCATTAATAAAAAGAATGAAAAGTAAAGGGCCTGAAACAGAGCCTTGCGGGACACCTGAAGAGATGGGATAGGAGTTTTTCGAAACAAATTTGTTGATTTTGACGGTGAAGGTTCTGTTTTCAAGAAATTCTTTGAACCAGGAACAAGTTAAAGAATCGAGACCAAACTTAGCAAGTTTTCCTAGGAGAATGCTATGTGAAACTTTATCAAATGCCTTAGCAAAGTCGAAAAAGATGATATCGAGAGATTTTTCCTTCTTTAGAAGGGAATGGTAGAGAGAAACAGATCGAACTAATGATGAAGGACAACTTCTGAATTATTAGAGAGAGTCTACTGAGTTCTTCTCTGAACAAGATTACTCTAGGGTAATGAAATTTTATTATGATAGAAGAATCTGTGTTCCAGATACAAAATAAAAACAAGGCAATTTCAGCCTCAATAATTATTACTTCCTCAAATAAGATTATTAAAAAACTTTGCACTCTAAAATATTTTTATATAACAATATTCACACGAGCTCTGCCAGAAAAATTGGTTCAACACATTTTTGTTTTTGGTTGAAGTCTGCCACCTAAATTTACTGCAAAATCAGATTTCGAATTTTCCCACCCACTTATAAAAATTATTGGGAAAAATATATACAACCACCCAAATTTGTAATTAGGATGTTTTGACAAACAAAAATATTTTTAATTTTTTGTGCAGCAAATGACTGATCAATTCAAAAAGGTAGTTTGAAAAATTAAATGAAAGTCACGAATTGTTTTCAAACATAATTATATGCACCCAAGCCTAGAATCATGATCAATCGTGACACATCGGGGAAATGTGAAAACTGATTCATTTAATTATTACTTCTGGAAAAAAATCAAAATAAATTTGAAAAACAATTCGTCTACAAAAACGACCAAATAATGAGAATTCTACCAAGTTAACAGTATTAATTTATTATTGTTATCGTTTTTAAATAACAAAAACAATCAAGCAAAAATTGATTTCCGTAAGCTTCGTATAGTAAAGTAATGAGATTCTATCAGCAAATGAGATTGTATCAAAAATAGAAAACTTCATGATAGGTTGGTGGTTCGACATGTTATGTTGTGTTAACAAGTGGTCAAAATGCAAATAAGTGAATAAATTAGAAACGTTTAAGTTTAGATTATGTCTCTGACACTACATCCTAAATAGAGACAAAACACAAAATTTAATGTAAGAGATCTATGGAATAAAGCTGAACATGTATATTAATTATGCCAAAAAATGGAATCCCTCGTCTGACCTCATTTGCTGTTTGGTACATTAGAACTTTGAAGCCTATTTCCTTCTTTGAAAATTAATGTTGATTGTGAAGCAACCATGGTGGGGTTATTGTTTTAGGCTATTGTAAGTATAAAAGAAAACAGTAGATTTGAATGGACTCAAAAAATTCCTAGCATTCTTATGTTAACTCAACTATACAATAATGCAATGCGAAATAAAAGAAAAAACTATTTCGACTTGTTTGTGTAACAAATTTCTGAATTTTTTGAATCCCATTTGGTATTTGGTCTATGGAACGTTTTCTATTAGTTGAAACCAAATGAAAGAAGAGACTGATTGAGATATTAAAAAAAAACAACAGTTCTTCAACCTTTAGACTAGATTTGCCAAGTAACTGGAATAGAATTTCTTAGATATGCTAGACAAAAGACCGAAAAAATTCAAGAAGGCAACACCGGAAAATATAATTAAAATGGCATATACTCATTTGGAGAAAAGTACAAGTTGTCTGAATCCAAAACACATATATATCTAAATAATTTGTGTAGTACGCATAATTATTCTCAAAAAAGGAAACCTTTCATCTTACATGTTTTGGTCTATCAGAACTATGATACATTTTAACCTTTTGCCTTGTGATAGTCAATGAGACCATTAATTTCCGATAGAATGCTTTAAAAAACAGGAAGCCTTTCAAACTCCGATGATCAAGTTTTTGATGAGTGCAAAATCATTTTTTTGTTATATTCAAAAAAAGGCTAAACGAATTTTTTTTGGATTTGATTTCTAGAACAAGTTTTGGAGTATTTGAACCAAATACCAATTGCTGTCACTTGTCTTTATAAATGGATCAAATTTCAGATAATTATTCAAAAGTTTGAGACCTCCCACTACATGAAAAAATGCACAATGATGTCATGAACCAAAACAATTTATGCAGATTTAGAAATTTATTTTACTAATGTCTACTGCAAGCGGAGTGGCGCAAATTAGATTTTTGTGTAAGCACACTCAAACATTTTATAAAAATCGCAAACACTCCAAAAATAGTTTAAAAAATTAAATCTGTCAACATTTCACTAAAATGGTGAACAATATGTTGTATACGTTGGTTGTGTATTTTATAAAAATGAAATAATTGGTATATTGTTCTAAAGGGAGAGCGATTGATTCGGTTTTTTAAATGAGACATCTAAACAGTTTTCAAAAATTGTTCAAGGCGGTTAAAAACAACAAATTTTTGCAAATCATTTGCAAATCATTTAGATAGTAGGATTTCTGGTGCAGTCTTGTATTAGTAATTTGCAAGTCATCAGTGTTTCTTGAGATTATGAAACCAAATGAAGGCAATACGGTAAAAAACTTAAAAGTTCTGCGATCGATTTTCAAAAATGTGAGGGACTGAAAAAATATTTCAAAATTGTAGCCAAATTTTTAATATTCGATAATTTTTACAACTTTAAAGTATCAAACACTTTGAGAGTCCAATCAAGCTAATTTTTTTGGGGGTTGAAGCATGTGATTGTTAAATGATCAAAAAAATTTAATTCGTCGTGTACTAGAAAACTTTCCATATGTCAGATTCTCAAATAAATGGGACAACGAGCAAATACATATTTCCCGAGTTCCCGGAGTTTAGAAATTTCTCGGAAACAAACACAAAAATGAGTGTGTTTTCAAGAATAATATGTTTTTTGTCAAAAATTAGCCAATAAAATAAAATATTTTACTGCAAAATTGGGTCAATTTTCCAAATTAACAATTTTCTAGAACAAAACAAATACATCTGTTAAAAAGTAACATATGGAAAATACTGTAACAAAATAATTCTGAAAAACATTTGTTTGATCCAGAAACGTGAAATAATTCTTGCAATTCTTGCTAGGTTCTCTAGCAAACCGGGCTTTGGATTGAAATGCTTTGGAGACTTGAATACTCGAGATAAACTCAGCTTTTTACAATTTAAAAAAGGTTTAGTGTTTTTTCTAATGCATATAAAACATTTGATGATAAGTTGCAATAAATATATGCCATACGTTTGTGTCTTTTTGGGTCCAGTGAACAATATTTCTCTCATTGCAAACAAGAAATAATTTATTTTCAAATAAAGCTCCCGTCGAAACCAGAAAAAAAAACATTATTTTAGACCATACCAGTATTTTAAAATCGGCAAATTTAGCGTTTAAAAACAAAAATTGAGATCAGTAAACTTCGATACGAAGCAAAAGGAAGTGTTAGTTCATCCTTCCTGTTCAGCCATTTTTGCTCTGTTCGTCTTTTGCATCATTTTTCTCATTGTATTTCGGAAGTTCTTATTAAGACACATGTAGATGAGCGGATTGAAACACGAGTGGGCATATCCTAAAAAATGATTAAATTGAAGAATGTGTAGAGAAACAGCGTTTGATGGAACAAACCAAGCCAAGAAGTGTAGACAAACAGCGTCAGATGAATTGGTGTGTTGATGTTAATTTGGAATCCCATCAAGACGCCACGGAAAATTGAAATGCAGAAGTACGGAATCCAGCAGATCAGGAACGCAACTTAAATTTAAAATTTTAATTGGTCCTAGAAAATATTTGAATATTTTTACAAAAGTGTAGAAGTCGAAAAGCGTTTCTCAAAGACTTTTTGAGTCAAGTAGTTTCTGCTGGAACAATGGCGTTTTTGGAATTGTTATGACTACTTTTGAATTAAATTTTCTGTCCTCGCATTAAAAGGTCGTAAACTCACTAAGAATAGCAGCTACAACTCTCGTCGCCCTTGACTCCCGCCGAATTGCCATGGATTCTCTTCTTTTCCTTCTAATTGCTCTTGTCACCTGAGTTGCAATTCTTCTCAGCTTTCCTCTACTGATTGTTGACATTTTCTTTTGTGGGGATCCAGTTCGATCTACAGTTATATCAACGCTTGCTTTTCCTCCTCTCATTTGTTGTCTATCAAATACAGCCGCACGAATGGTCGACCATGCCGAAGATCTTCTTGAGTCACACTCAAACGTTGACTCAGTGCCATCAGTCAAACTGCTACCATAACTGTTCATAGAAATTCTTCGATACGTATCACTTGATCCACTTGCTGATGTATAAGAAGAGTGACTGCTGTTACTTGGAACACTGCACGGCGATGGACAGTCGAAAAGTCGCGGAACTTGCAAAAGAGAAGTGCAGTTCGTTGGAGCCTCCTTTGTGTTCGGGGTTGCTGGTGGAGTATTTACAGCCATCATTGCAGGTACCATAAGGAAAGTTGGTGCAGGTATTGATGGAGAATATCTTGGCTCTTTCTGTGTCTGCGATTTCTTGGTGTAATGATGTGTTGGTGGTCCAAGAAGTGGCTTCTGACTAGCTTCTGTGGAAACCGAGGACTCATGAGAATCAGTTTTTGATAGTGTCGAGGTCTTTGGTAGCATGGCAATTACTGTCTCAGCAATACTGGAACCACTCGATAATTTGTGCATTATTGATGTTCCATCGCTATCCTTTTCTTTTTCCTCGCAATCTTCTCCTGGCGGTGGTGTAGCTGGCTCGTTCACTGTTGTGAGAGATGGGAAGTGATATGCTGTAACTGAACACATTGAAGTATAAATATACTAGAATTGAAAATTTCGTATGAGAATCAGGAAGGATTTGGTTAGCTAAATGAAAATATGACTCACTATCATGAATCGTAGAGCGTCTTCTTCCGGCTCGAACTTCTTGATAAGCCTTTTGAAATGCTTGCATAATCGGAATGCCATTTGGATTCTCAGAGGTACTCGAACGCCTTCTTTCATAAATCACTCTCTGTAAACATATTTATTTCATAAATTACTCATATTCCATGCACCAACCTTTCTCTCATCACTTAATTTTCTAACTTCTTCCTCGCTTTGTTTCCTTCTACCAGCTTCACAACCTAACAACTCTTCTTCTCTCATTAGATTATGATGATGTTCATCTTTCATCTGATCAATTGATGCCATGTTTACAGAAACATCCATGGATGGAGGATCCGGTACAATTGAAACCCTTTTCTTTGCAGCAAGTAGTCTATCATGAGCCAAGGTTTCTGCACAGATTGTTGGAGATCGCCATCTGGAAAAGTTCAAATAAACAACTTTTTAGTTTTACTACAAGTGTCAATAAGTCTGCTCGAGCTTTGAATTGTAAATTGTGGAAAATTTCCATCTGCAAGCTATCCTAATAGCTGAATAAATGAAAATTGCTAGATCTTGTGTGTTTGAGAAAAATTTAATTAAAGCTGGAGTTGCAATATCTTCTTCCTTGCTCTTTTGCCTGCCGTCTATAAAGAAGAAAAACTGGGAGAATTGGTTTTCCGATTTTAGATATCTGAATTTTAAGATGGCAACTACAGATTTTTCAAAGATCAACTGTGTTTTTCTGAAAAAAAAACTGAATATTAAATGTTAAGTTAAAAGTGGAATGTGAAAACCGCGGGATACGCGTTCTAAGAAATTCATATCTAAACATAAGTTCCCGTTTTTTTTTTCTTTCGATTTTCAAATTTTTATTTTATTCTTATTCTCCTGTTAACCCACACAAACACGTGATCAAGTGCGAGAAAAGATATTAAAACGGAAAAGGCGATAAATTTCCCCAAGGGCCCTCTTCTTTTCAGCGCGACAACTCAACTCTTACACTGACAAACCGATTCAATTCTCTCTTGATTGGTTTTTTGTGTCCACCAAATAAGAGAAAGCTCATGAAAGAAAGTTGTGTGCTCGCTCTTCTCTTCTTCACCTAAACACCAATCCAATCAACTCACCTCTGTTGAGGCTTCGCCACAATATGGATGTCCGGCTGGCTCGGAGATCGCTCCTTGCTTCCGCCACTCTGCCGTCGCGTGGGACTTCCAGACTGTGATCCTGTTTGTGACATTCTTGAGCCACGACGTGACCTCACTTCTTCAATAATCACACGTGGGAGAGAGTGCCGACGTTCTCGTTCTCCACCTCGATGCGTCAGCTGTCCAAACATGTAAAGCTGATGATTTCGAAGCTTCTTGAAGATTTTCATGTACAGGTATACTACAATTGCTCCAGGAAGGAAGAATGATAAAAATGAAGATAATACTATATATTGTGGATTGCTGATCCAACAGATTCCATCAAAAGAATCACGTTGTTCCATAAAAAGTGTTGAACTGACTGCCAAAGCCATCAGCCATATCATAACAACATACGGAACGGTTGATGTTGAGACCGAATGCCTTTGATATTCAGTTGGAAACATTATTGCAAAATATCGATCCAAACTAATTGCTACCAAATGTACAATACTTGCTGTCGTTGAGAAAACACCTGAAACCAAATGAAACTGGCACCAGGTGTAACCCAAAGTCCAATGATCATTGTGCATTTTGTAATACAATGAAAGTGGCATGACGATTAAACCAACAAGGAGATCAGAAACTGCCAAAGAAGCAATAAACTTGTTAGTGGTGACTGAACGGAGTTTTCTGTCCACGGCGACTGCGAATATAACCATTGTGTTTCCAAAAACCACGAGGATGATAAGAAGCAATAGGAAAGCGTGGAAGGCGTTCCATTGCAAATCATTTAAATCCTGAAATCAATTATATCTTATAGTCAAATTAAAATATTATGGAGGACATTCCCCTGAGACAGCTCGAGCCTTAAAATGGTTCTAGTTTTTCTTTAGTTTTATCTTTTTTGTCCACATTTTGATCCCTAATTAAATTCAATTCTAAGAAGCCATAAAACACTTTTTTAAACCTCACCTGCGGATTTTGATCAGTGCCATTTGAAACTGACAATAACATGTTTTGTCGTCGTGGTACACGGCTTCAACAGCCAATTTATGTTTTGGCCATTGTTGCAAATGTAGAGCTGAAAATTGAGAATTATTAGTCAGACCGGAGGGGAAGAGCAGAGTTGAAGTTAGAAGCTGTGGGGCGGAACCGGCGGGCGACTAATTGAAAGCCGAGCACATGTAAGTTATGAAAACGAAAAGAAAATACTTGACTCTCGAAAAAAGCACACGTCATTTGATAAACTGAAGAGGTTACGAGGTGTTGGTGTCAAGGAGCTAGTGGATCGGTCAACAAGCACAATATTGGACAGCTCAATAGGTTACCCGCTTTTCAGATATTTAGTAACATTTTTGCAACGGTAAGAATATTTTTCATTTTTCATAGATTTTTATTCAGAAATAAAACCAGCGTAGAATGTAAGTCGTGTTTTGTTGAATATATCTTTGAATATAATTGTAAGACCTTTTGAGTGCATAGTATTCTCCAAAGAAAGCGGGAAAATAAAAAAAAAGAGGGTGTACATAGATGCTTAATTGAATGAGACTGAGGGCAGAATGGAGCTAAGAAACAGAAAGTTCACGGCTCCGCAGTTTGGTAAAAGACAAGAAGGCGGTGAGTTGAATGTTTATGTTCTGGAGCTGAATGCTACTATGTTTCTTAGAATCAACTTTCGGAAGTAGTTTTTTAAATGAAAACGTGTTCAGTGGAAGTATTTCTTTACAAACAAATTGAAAATAAAAATATATGAATGGGAACATTCAAAACTCCTAAAAATAATTTTTACATCAAAAGCAGGCTTTAGAAAGAGAAACGTCGTTTCCTTGGAAACGTCAAAAAGTTATTGAAGCCCTTGCCAGAATTTTATATCGCAATCGTACCAAAGATCCTCAAAATCTGAGAAGAATTTTTTATATTCTCATGCTCAAATATTCAGGCGGGTGGTTTTTTTGAGTGAAATGACCGATGGACGAGTTGGTGGTGAGTTCTAAAGACTCAAAAAGGCTCCGCCCGCCCCGCCTGACCGGCTCTATCCATTTCATTTGAGCCAGAAAATACGGAGAAATAAAGAAGAAGAATATGAGTGAGAAGTAGAAGAAGAAGATGATGATACCCGACTATGAATATTTTGGGCAGAAAACGAAAACCACCGCGACTGAGTGAGTAAGTAGAAACTCTCAGCAAGGTCTCCTTTTTTAAAGGGGTTATGAATCGAGGGGATCAGTTTGCTGAAGATACACAATTCTCATTACTCTTATTTTTAGTTGAGACGTAATGTTTTAATGTTTGCAGACGAAATCTTAATGCAGTATATTTACTCTGAAAATCCCTAAAATAGAAGGGTTCGATGGGATGTTTACTTCTGTGAATCATAGTAGTGAGTGGGTGAGAGGTGAAGGATCAAAGATGAAGATGGGTGAGCTAAGATAACGAACACAAGATGTTAAGATTATAATAATGAGGGTTCAATAAAAGATCCTGATGAACATCAGGCTTACTTCTACGGCTTCTCTGAATGAGGTCACTCTTTGATTCCTACCAGAGTTTTAGTTTTCAGTAAATATCTGTTGACTTTAAAAAATTATATTCAAGAACTTGGAACAATTTATTTTGTTTTCCAAATGTAGGGAAAAAACTATGATTTGATAATGAAATATATATATCCAGTTATTCTATGTATTATTGACAAAAAACAAAGGTTTTTCAGAAAAAAAAACGTTTAAAACTAAAAATACGGGAATGACTTCAATTTAATACAACAACTTGCACTTTTTCAAAATAACTTTGATAGCAGAAAACATACTTTCTGTAAAATTAATATATCTAACTATATGAGAAACTGTCCGTTGTTGTTGTAGAAAATGTGTCGTTACGTAGAATACGTTATTTTATTCAAGTAAAATATGAGTCTGTTCGTCAATATTTTAAGTCAGCAACTTTTTTTATACGATTTGATTTCGAGTTTAAAAATATAATCCTAAATACTGACTGCGTCGTGGGTTAAGGACGGGTTAGAAGGATTTCGTTGATTCATGTTTATCGCTGGTCATAAGCTTCTTATGACACTCAGGATAAGGTGGTAAAATTTTTATGAGGACAACTGGAATAAAACAAACTATTTTTGAAGTATATTATCAAATCTACACAATTTTTCACTATAAACATACGAATGGAGTAACTTCAGAAAAGTAACCCTGAAAATGGTTTCTATTAAAACACAAAAAATCAGTTTGAGTTAATTTAATTTAATTTAATTTAATAACTTAACTTTGTCCAGGAACACAATTTTTTTCAGGTTTAGGATGTAAAAAAAAGCCTTGAATCAACCTCATCCCGTGTAACGATGACCGAAAAGAAGCTTTCGGAGCACACACACGGGATTAATGAATTTGTGTATGTGTCGTAGAAAGCGTGTTTTCTACGTCGAGATATGTTTCTTGATATCCCACAGACCCTGAATGAATGAAAAACACAACGTCTCTCGGAACTTAAATGCATGGGAAATAATAAAACACGGAAAAAGTAAAGTCTGATCAATGAGAGAGCAGAAATTAAATTGATGAATAGAAGATGAATTGAGCTCTGGAAGCCGTAATTGGAACAGAAAAATTGAAAAAAGTGAAAGTGCGTCGTACTTTAAAAATACTCTCACCCGGTTGCCTCCGCTCATAAAAATTGACAGCATTTGTCGATGGAATTGACATGCACGCCATGAGAGTAGGTGTGAGAAGAAAGCACAACACAAATCTGAAGAATCTCACGCAACTCTCCATTTTCTAGCCACATTTATCATCTATCTATTCAGGAAGATCGTGCTATCTATCTGATGAACAAAGAATCTGGAGAGATCGAGTGGTGTCTGGAATTGCCTCCCTCTTTTTGCGTGCTACTTGACACCCTCCGGAAAAGCCGAGAAAAGGAATAGAGTTCACAAGTGTTTTGGATTTCACATTTTCAGTTATGATTCATTTTTAGAAGCGGAGTGGGGTGAGGACCACTTTATTTTCTATTTTTAGCACGAATTTCGATGAAAATAGAAATGGGAAACAAAGCGAAGCACGTGAGGTAATGATTAATTCAAAACAATTTTTTCTTCCAAAATGCCCAATGGGTAAAAGTTAAATTGAAGTTATGAAAAATATAGCGAATATCTACAATCTCGAAAAATGATCTACGATAAGCTTCTCCGACGCATAAATAAAATTGTCATAACATTCTCCGTCCCTGGAAATCTTCTCAGAAAGAGCAAACATTTTAAAGAGCTTCTCACAAAGTACAAGAACACAAAACACTCTCAATGATCAGTAGATCATATATGCTATGGGAGTTACTTTTTGCTAGTGTGATAGAAAAAAATCAATACCAAGTGGTCGGATTTCATTGAAATCGTGCCATCAATTACTGTATTCATCCAACCAGTATATGTAAACATTTTTAAACAATGCCCAAGATTAAAAAATTTGTGTTATTCAACGGTGGAGCTATACTGCTAAAATCTCAATGTTTTCCCAATCAAAGGAAAAAAACCATTATTTTCAGTTACGATTATATTTTATCACTTAAAAGCGATGGCATATTCAATATTCTAGGATTCCTATTGACAAATTTAACGTCTTTTTTAAAGAAGGAAGGAAGAAATAATGTTATGAAGAAGACACTAAATATGCGCCAAGCTATAAATCACCTTGAACTTTTTGTTTATTTGTATGTATTATTTTATTTTTAAATAGCGTCATCTTTAGTAACGGCCGTTTGATAGTAGCTAATAATACGGAGATGTTTGATTTCTAGAGTCACTGAAACAGTTTTTCAGATCACGCGACGTCATTACTATTCACATAAAAAACAATCATAACTTTGCCACTTCCAGACAAACTAGGAAAACAAACATAGAAAATTATGGTAATTCGTTGCCCATTTGAGGTGGCTGGTCTCTCCACTCAATCCACATACTCCACCCTCAACTAGGAGATAATCTTTTTTTCCTTTCTTAACAAGATGGGAAAGAAAGCGACCAACAAGAAAGGAAGAAACGAACGGAGTACTAAGACGATGGACATGATGAGATTTCAGCACGAAGAAGAAGAAGAAGCTTCTATTTTCTTTCGGTTGGCCTGTGAATGAAAAAAAAAACATAAACATATAGACGGGACATCAGTATCTAAAATCAAGAAAATGGGATTTTACATTAGGTACTTTTGCTGATATATTGGACACGCTAAATTGGTATTGCAAGAAAGACTTACTATTTATACTACTTTTCATAAATTTCAAGATATTCTGGCAAGTATGACTGTAATGATGTTTAAGAGATAAAAACTTAATATTCGGAGCATTCGAAAAATTAGTTTCTCTCAAAAAAATGACAAAGATTAATGATTTGGTCTCGTTAATGTTTAGAAAAGATTTTCAGAAAAACATGCATAAAATATGACCTGTGAATTTATCAGGCATAATTATAAAAAATTTCCAAAAACTATCTGTTTGATAGATTTCGAAAAATCTATGACTCGACACTGTTGTTTAAATGAAACTTTTGAATTTTTTTGTATTTTTTCAAATTTTAATGTTGATTCTTGTTGAAACGTTTACAATGTAAGCTAAACATCACATTATCAAACCTTCCAAATATTGGTCGGTTTTTCTAGAAAAGGACCCATTGTAAGATGACAGAACATTGAATGAGACAGGAAATTGATTCAAGAGGGAAGAAACTCAGGAAAACTTGAATAGGAAATTGGAATGATTGGAAGTGAAGCTCCGTCTCCTACTTTTTCAAATTACTTAGACTTCGAAGTAAGTGCAATTCATTTGAATTCAGTCGGAATGAGATAACTTTTTGTGAGAACGTTTCAAGACTATACTTTTGTTTGAGAACACACTACTGAAATGTACTGAAAGATTTGTATAGAAATTGTTCGTGTTGCAAAAATATGCGGTGAAGATTGCGGTTGAGGAAGGAGAGCAATGATGAGGCGATACAAATTGGGTTGCTCGTGCAAAAAAAGACCTAAACCTCTTTCAAAGAAATCCAAATAGTGGTATCTATTCTTTTCATTCCTGAATCCCACGCACACTTTTTTTTGCAAAAGCCTCTATAAAAAATTCAGCACGTGGAATGCGCCAGAAGGCTTTAGATCAGATTTCGCACCGCGGCACCTCTCTCTAACAAAAATGATGTGATTATTACTATTCTAGACAAAAATAGAGAGCATAGTCTTGGTTAAGTTCATTAGTTCAACATCAAAAAAATCGAAATGTATTAAAATAAAACGAAGAACTCCAGAATAAAAATAAGCAAAATGGGGAATGGGAGAAAGAAAGATAGATAGATAAGGTGAAAACGAACGGCAAACACACGTGAGAGACCAGGCTTCAAAACATTCCATTTGTCAATTGATGATGACTTATGAATAATATTGATGATGGGAGACAGTTTTTTTTTTGAATTATACAATAAAATATATGAACAAAACTTGTGAGAAAAAAAAGTTTTTAGAACGCAAGAATAAAAAAAAATTTAGTCTAAAATTTTAATCGATTTTTTGGGAAAGCTTCTAAAAAACGAGCAGAAAACAAAAGCATTAGTGTTGAAAGTTTTCAAAGGTAAGAGCAACCATTATTTCTGACCTGAAAACAAAAACATTCAAGCTAATTAATGTTAAAGTTTTACAAAAAAATTTTTAGAAATACTTTTAGAATCGAAAAATAAGAAATGGCTTTTTTAAACTAAATATACAAGCCGTTAATAAAAATCATTCTAATTCTCTCATTTCGATTTCAAATAATTTCGTATAAGTCAAGATGATGCCAACTCGAGCTGTATCTGCAATGTCGGAGATGGGCGGCCACTGAATATTTGATGATCCCTAAGCGACCGATTGTTGTGGAAATTGGCAGAAAATAGGATGGATGAGATGAAGTTTGGGCGAAAAAAAGTAACGAAACATTCGACAATGTTGAGGCGAACAAGTGGTCGTCGGTTTCTGTGCAAAGTGAAGAAAAAAGAAAGCTATCGAAATTGGTATTGGTACCGGAAAGAAAAAATAGTGAGCTCGAAAGGATGAGCCAGCATAAATAGAGCGGAGCCAATAGACCTCTTCTTTAGGCTTTTCACTCACTAAAAACTTCTCATGCATTGCTGACAATCTTTTTTTTTCATTTTCTTAGTTTCAACTGTATCATATGACTTCAAGACTTGAGAAGACAGAAGTTAAAATGAAAAAGAAATAAATGTCCTCAGACATCGTGGCTCAAAGAAAAGTGACGTTTGACCAGCTAATTGATTAAGAGCGAGAAGACTTTTTCAAAATTGTATTAGAGACATACACTAGAAGCGATACCCTCCTATACCCTCAAAGAATGTCACATCCGATTAGACTGTGTGCTTACTGAAGTGAGGAAGTCGTCCCAAAAATGAAAAGAAGCAAAAGCTAAAGGCGTCCGGAAAGAAAATGGGAAGGCGCTCTGAAGGAAAAGGTAACTTCTTGTGTCCCTGAAAATTCAATAAGGCTATTGTCTGACCCAATAGGTGAGCAGAACTTCTTGGTTCCAAAGTCCACTTGTTCCCTGAATTGCTTAAAGGAGTTGACAAAAAATGAGGAAAAAAGGGGAAAAGTCTCTGGTTACCACGTCTTGTGGAATTTTTGATTTAACCAATCCTCAAAATAATTGGTTGGCACACGAGATTGCTTATGAGTAAGTAAGAAATGAGATATCATATTTCAGTGTACAAGACAGATTTTTGGCCGAGTTTTTAGAAACTGACAAGTTTTATTGGGTTCAACTGAAACGGGACCCAAGGGGAAATTTTGGGATGGGAATGTTTTCAAAAATGCCGGATATTGGCAACATTCTAAAAAGATGAATCGAGAAAGAAGGAGATGCCGAGGAAAAAATGGCCGCAGTTTGTATTTAAAGGGAAGTTGAGCAAACCACGAAAACCTCACGTTTCTTGAAACATTGCAGAATAGATCTACAAAAATATAGATCTACAAAAAATGGTCACACAACTACCACCCGGAATCAAACATCCCAGGAGACAGAAAACGAGGATATAAATTGTTATCTGATGAAGACGATGATGCGATTTTGCACATTTCTAGTATGCTTCAAAGACCTTGAGATTCAATCTTTGACTGATTTGGTTAGGTGGCTCAGCTTCTAAAAACTCGCCGGTTTTATAAGAAATAGTGCAGTTCTCTGAAAATGAAAATTTAATTAAAAAATATGAAATATGAGTTTGCAGTTATTTATAAAATATTCAAACACATCAATAAGAAATTAAATTTTAAACTTTGAAAAATAAAATTTGAGTAAGTAAAGTAAGAAAAAAAAAATGTAAAGTGTAACGAAACTGAAAATAATTCTGAAAACAGAAAGAGTTCAGCTGTAAATAAAAGTATTACAACAGTTTTTTTCCATTATTTCAGGTTACTTATTGTCGGGTATATTATAAATGTTTTACAATAGTTTTTCCGCTTCTGTACGTTTTAAAATGTTTTTATTTAAACTTTAATAAAATAACAAAAATGCCAACATACCTTCCTACTAGACATGTATTATTCTCTTTAAAGATGACTGATGCTTTAATTATAACAAAATATCTCATAACTCGGGTCGAATTATGTTTTTTAGTTTATTTTATATGTTCTGGGCCTACATAAATAAGTTGCTCACTAAAAATATTGTCTAAAACGGCACAGTTTCCTAATTCATTTCAAGAATAATGTGATTTCAAACAACTCCCCGGTTTTCCAAAACTCAAAGTTTCATGAAAATGCAAAGACAGATGTTTTAAGTTGCTGTCGTGAGTCATTTGACTGAATTTCTCAAATACCAGAAGTATTACAATTTTATGCATGTTTCAGAATTCCATTCTACGTGATTTCCTTAACGTTTTCTTGAGAATAGTCACAAATTATTTATATCGTAAATTATTAATGCCTGTAGTTTTATTACGTAATATTGATAACCGTATGACGTACATATATTTGGTAATGCATTGTAGGTGATTTTTTCAAGCTAGTTTTACCAGAACTTTTTCAGTTTACCAGAACTTTTTGCAAAAATGATCCTGCAGGTTTTACTTGTGTGTTTTGAAACTTGTGGTCATCATGGGCACATTTATTTACAGAAAATTCTCCTCTGAACCTAAAATAGCACGTAATAGGTAAATCAAAAAATAATAATATCACTCGTATGATTTACTATCAAAAACTGATGGGAGAGTTTTCTTACCATGGTTGACATAACACCAGGTCTAGAAAGTTTTAGGCATCTACCAGCCTCACATCTTCCAGTTAAAAAAATAACATAGATTTTTCAAACTTATTCAGATCTAACAATTTGTGAAAGAATGATGAAGGTTTCAGTTCTAGTAGCTGGGCCAAAAAGTTGTTATATTTTATAAATTGAAACTTAATCTGTGTTTATCTTTAGGCCACACAGTAATCGTTTCTTATTGTTAGTCAAATAGGAAAATATAAAATTAGAATTATTATTCATGTGGCTGACAATGATTAATCGATTAAAACATTTGGGGTACATCTGCTATATAATAGTATTGTATTTCCGAACCGCTGCATTTGAGATATCATTGCCTATAATACAAAATTGCTATGGTTTTTCAAACAAATGTGCACTTCATAAACTGCGACATGTATAGAAGTTAATTTAACACATAATTTTTCTTTTGTGATTGACACTCTAAAAAATTGATAAGAAGTCAGCTGTCTGTGTTGGTATTTTAGAAAAAATTGCATTGGTCATCTTAACATTTTTATTGGCCACGATTTCCTATAAAAACATCTTCGATTTCAGAATTGAAATATTGCATCGAATTATTTTGGATTTTTCCAATTTCGATTGTAAGAAAGAAAAACAACCTTAAATCCCCTTCCAGTTTTCTGTTCCTATCTTTTTCATATATTCCAAGGCAATACTGATCTCCAAATGGCTTTCTTTTTTCAATTCAAGTGCACACATGGAAAAAATCTTCCGTCAAATATCGGATCTTTTCATTTTCTCCAGTCATTCTCTTTTCTCCCAGGAAATTGCGCCTGCATAGAGTTTGTAATTATTCAGCGCCGCCTTCCACAAGGGCTCGTCGAGCCCGAGACCAGTTGCATTTCTGCAAGAGCACATATTCCGGAGAGACGCCACAGCGGGGGTGGCCTCCAGGAGCCGCCTATTGATCGCTGTCGCATTTTTCTCTGCGTATCTAATACTTTATGGGTTATGGAAGCACTCTTTTCCATTCCTCATGACTTTATACACTCTCTTAGTTCACTTTTTCATCTATTGCCTCATATTTCTATATACTATCTCTTCTCATACTTATCAATTTCTCATTCAAACCTGCTGTTTCTCTTCTTCTCATTCGTTTTGCCGTCGTCGTCGTTTTGCCTTGTCGACCACGACTCCACGAAGTGAAAACACCGTCGTCTTCTAGCTCACAAATTAGTTTTCTTGGATTTATTTTTTTTTTTTTTTGAAAATTTAAATTGTTAGTTTCTTCTGGTTTTATTTGTCGGGCGATTAATACTTATCGATGTCATTAAAAATTAAATAAGACTTTACATGATTTCATTTTTTCCAGGCACCAGTTTCCCAGTTCTTCAGAACTCAACAACACAGCCGATCAAAATGGTAAGTATTTGATTTTATTTACATACACTGCCCTATTGCAACCAAAAAAACTACCTGTACACTTGTTTGCTGTACAAATACATTTAAAACACATCATATTTTCTGACGTTTTCAGGGAGCCGACGCCTCACTTCCAATGGAAATGTGCAGCAACTGTGAGTTTTTTGAAAAAATTACTTATGTGAATTTTGGTGTATATTCAAATCTCTAAAGAAATTTCTTAAGGTTTCATGAAATAAACTTCTAAAACTAAAGTGAGGAATTGTTTTATTCAGATGTCAACATTTCATAAATTGTTTTTTTCACAAAAAAAGATTCCGAATTAGTTTTAAAGTTCAAAACCAAATTAAAAATTCCAATATGAAAACTTTTTTGTTTTCAGTCGATGCATACGAGTTGCGTCGTTTGACCCGTCGTTTCAAGAAGCTTGATGTCGATGGCTCAGGCTCACTGTCCGTTGAAGAGTTCATGTCTTTGCCGGAATTGCAGCAAAATCCACTTGTCCAACGGGTCATTGACATATTCGATGAGGACGGAAACGGAGAAGTCGACTTCAGAGGTGACACTTTTTTGTGGTTGTTAAATCTTTTTGAAAAGCTTCCAAATTTGTTGCCATTATCTGAAATCAATGTTTTCAGAGTTCATCCAAGGAATCTCACAGTTTAGTGTGAAAGGCGATAAAAATACGAAATTGAAATTTGCATTCCGCATCTACGACATGGATCGTGATGGATTCATCTCAAATGGAGAGCTTTTCCAGGTGGGTATTAATGTGTTGAGCAGCACGCAACAGAGATTATCCCATCATTATGAAAAGCTTAGTGGGATGTCTGTATTAAACATCTTAAGCCTAGTATCATCATATAAATGTACTCAAATAAAATAAAAATTATTAAAAATAATTTTCACAACATTTGGCAAATTATTACCAAATGAGTTGCCTAATTGCAGAAACATTTGAAAAATTGCTTGACAGATGTCAATATGTTTTCAAGCTGGATGTATTTTTTTTCGTTCCATTTTCGCAGAATTTTTGAAATCCCGATGTTTAGTTTTTTTGAAAAAAATTTGTTGAACAACCTAGCAACAATGAAATCCTACAATTTTTTTCGATTCACGGTAAGAATGCAAAAAGAGAAATATCTGGACGCACACGTGTTGTTCCGTTTTTCATGTGTTGCCAATAAGTTTCTTGTGAACTCAAAGTTTGCAATGAAAACGTTTATTTAAAGAGCTGGAAAAACTAAAAATAGCTATTAACACACAGTAAAATATTAAAGTTTCAAATTTTCACTTTCAAGGTGCTGAAAATGATGGTAGGAAACAACTTGAAAGACTCTCAACTCCAACAAATTGTCGATAAAACTATTCTGTTCCACGATAAAGACGGTGATGGAAAGATCTCGTTCCAGGAGTTTTGTGATGTGAGTTTCTTGATTCCATCTTTTTCTCATTTTTGTATCTGAATTGAAGTGAAAGTGAAGTGAGCTTCACTAACGCGTGGTGATCAACTCAAAAATCCTAACCCAAAATACTCTTCAGGTCGTTGAGCACACCGAAGTGCACAAGAAGATGGTGCTGGAGAACATCTGATTCCGGACACCAAAACCTATACAGCTTTAACCTGCTTTTTTGTTCAAAAAACATGACTTTCTAGTCCATTCAATTTTTCATCTGAATTTAGCCGTTTTTCCGATATGTCCCCGTAGCTGTCACTTGTACATGTTTCCCCAACCGATTTCCCCTTTTTCTCTTTCTGGCTCTCTTGCTCTTTGATCTATGCTGAAAAAACTATATTTATAAAATAAGGTTTGATTTAAATATATTCTTCGAAAAAATTCCCATTCGTCAATCTAGTCAATGTTTCCCCTTGCGCCGTGAGTTTTATTAACCACGTTTTGACGTTTTTAATTGTTTTATTTTCATTTTTAACAAGAAATATATTAATTTTGTCTAATTGTCACTAAAAGTCTATATAAATGTCTTGTAAAATCATTGCATGCGGTGCTATTGATGAAAAAGAAACTATTTTGAAAACATTGATTCAGGTGGTCGGGACTTTGGATATTCACGAAAAGATGGTCGTCAAAGTATGATCAGGTGCTGAAACGTCATCATTCAACATCAACACAGCTTTACAGCTTCACCCTTGAATCTCAATTCCTGAAACCTTGCAATGTTTTCTTGTTCTATGAAACGTTTGTTTTAAATAACAAAACATCTCAATACAGAAAAGATGTACATAGAATGTTTAGAGAAAAAAAAAACTGGAGAATTTGTTTAAAAAAGTTTTTTGCACATTTCATGTCAAGTATTCAAAAATTAGCAAAAATAGACTGCTAATCATATGGCTTCAAATTATCAAAATATCCACACCTTGCGTTATTGCTAATGTTTCATTCTCTGAAACCCACAAGACTCAATGGCTTTCGTAGAATTTTATTTTTTGGCACTCAAAAAAATTATTTATCACTCTCTCAGTCCGAGTTCGAAAATGACAAACAAGTTGTGGACTTAAACCAAAATTTGGAAACTAAATCATATATAGGGAATTTTTGCAATTTTCTCCATTTGCAACTTTTTTGAATAATAGTTTTTAAGATGAAGAGGGTTTAAGATGAAGAGGGAAGGGTTTCTATTTTTGGAGTTTTCATACGTATGTAAAATTCTTCAGAATCTTGATTAAAAGAAAAATTCAGATTTCGACAGGTATTTTATTTATGAAATAGTAAACTTTAACAAAACACAGAAATCCAAAAGTTTTTCAACTTTAATCTAGACTTAATAGCTAACAAATCATACACCAAATAATAATTAATCTTCATAAAACTTTTCTAATAATAGGCTTATATCTGGACATTCTTTGTTCGAAGTTGAGATATTAGTATAATCTCTTTCTGATTTTCAGATTCAAAAACTCTTTCAGATAGAAGAAGAACATTTTCAGTTTCAATACTCTTTCTTTCAGAAAAGTTTGTTTTCGGCAATACTAGAAAATCGAGAAGAATGGTTCCCAATGGTTCCCAACGAAAAAAAGTTATTTGAAATAAAACAATTGAAAATCGAAAAAAGCTAACGAAATCTGCAAACAATAGAATTTCGATTCTCTCCAAGTTTTAAATCTTTTTGTTTACGTTTTTGCAGTTCACCTTCTTCACCTTCTCCTCGCTCTTTCTCCTACCAAAAGTCTCAAGGGCGCTAAGAGATATGTATGTCAATATTTGAGAAATGTATCGTTTCTGTATCGAATTGTTTTCACCAGTCAGTTCAAGCAGTCCGTTTTTTCTTCATTTTTACTTTCCACTTTTGAAGATTCTGTAAATCAAATCTGATTGTTAAGTAGACAGACGAGAAGGAAAACTTCTCTTCGAAAAACAAACTGAAGAGGCGAGTTTTTGCATTTTTAGAAGATATAAAAGAAAAAAGGAAAACAACATTTCATCAGACATAAAGATCTGGAAAAATCAAGAAAACTTCTGGATAAAACTAAAAGCTTTCTCTACCCCACCCTTTCCAATTCTCTACACTCACCTGAATCTAAAACACTTTGTCAAGGCATTGTTCCTTCCTTCCGCCCCCGTACTCGACTCTTCTAATACCAAATGAGCCCTGACAAAATCCCATCCCGTCAATCATGTCTGATGGGACTGGTTATATTTCGAATTTTGATTCGAAAAAAGGCAGATGCTCCAAGAAAAGGATTTCACTTCATTTGGTTAGTCTACTTTGGATCACTTAGCATGGCGGACGGCGGATGTGAAGTCACAATCCAATTAAACCTCAATAAATGCCCCCTGGGATCATTGCTCATTTCATCTCGTGTTGCTTTTTTGCTTGTCTCTTCTTGTATCTATCTCTACATGATTCATTTTCTACTCCGTTTCACTTCTTTTCATTTTTTACATCAAGTCGAATTAAAGAGCTATTTTTGAATGTTATTTTTATTCAAAAATTCGGATTCATCAGTCAAGTTTTCATCCTGAAAACCAGAAACCACTGTAAAGAAAGACAGGTGTTTTGGGTTTTAGCAGTGACCTTCACTATGTATTTCAAAAAAAAGATACAGGTGCAGACGTTAATAGTGTTTAAATCTGTCGTAAACCTACTTGTGGATTACTATGAGGTCACGATGACCACTGGAATGTCTGTATAAAGTTAAACTCCCAGTTCCGAAGTTCAAGATTATAATAAAACTGGAACGCCAGTTGTATTGTTTCTCTTATAATTATAATTTATCAATTGAACCACAATTTTTGCAAGTAATTTGGAATATAAAAAGAAATATGGACCATCTTCTCGACTTAATCAAAAACTACTTTGCTTACGAAATGGTTAGTTGTATTATTGAAACGTATGCACTTAGACGTATGATCATTCCTTCTCATAGAGCCTGACAGAAAGTAAAAAGTAAGCAGTGTGTTCATAGAATGAATCACTATCATTCTATCACCTCACATTGAAGTTTCTTTTTTTGGAAAATGTTGTTTCAAGTTGAACGTCATATATTTTTTATTTTCCACCATTTCTATTCAAATGCAGTGTATTTCAGTTTTTGAGTTTTTATACATTTCATTCATATTCAAAAATCTTTTCTTTCCTTCATATTGAAAAGGGAGATGAAACTTGAAAACCATACTGTAACTTTTTTCCATGCTGTTATAAGAAAAATCTATGTTAAAGTAACTATATTTCTAAGAAACTGCTCTGTTTTTTTTGCTTCAAGCTTGAAGCACAATATTAAAAATGTTCACCGAACCGAATTTTGACACTGCTTCAAACGTTGTTTTACATGCGTGTATTTTTGATTTTCCGCAGCTTGGAAGTATGCAAAATACTTTCAGTTTTTTGCCAAACATATCCAGCTAACTAGCTTTATCTTCCAATACTAAAAAACTCAAAAAGCATCAGCTGAGAAGTCGCCAAGCAAGAAAAAAAGTAAAAAAGGAGGAAGACGTACACTTCCTCCATTTTCGTCCTCTTTGTCGCCAAAGTTTCAATCAGAGCTTTCCTCCTTTATTTCTTTTTCTTTCCAACTCGAGATTTAATGGTCCTCTCCGAGAGTTTGTGACGTCTTCTTGTCGAAAAGGACGACAAAGACAATTGATGATCCTCTATTTCTCCATCGCATCCATCTCTTCCTTCTTAGCCGTACATCTGGTCTTCTATTTTAGGCTCAATAGGCGCTATTTCCATTCCATCTCAACTACTCAACTTGGTTCTCGGTTTTCAATTTTACCTAGAACTTTTTACAATTCATTCTTCACGAGAATCCTAGTTTTTTGTTTTTTTATAACTACACGTGCATTGTTTTTTTTTTTTTTTTTTTGGTTTTTTTTTTCTGAAAACATTTTTCCATTTTTGGCTTGCACAAAATTTTAATCGCTCTATTTCTGAAATGACAAAATATCATAACGAACATTTTCAAAAAATTTAGGATAACATTGAACTTTTAAAAGCTTAAATTGCAGCTTACGATTTTTTTCATTAAAACCTGTATTGAGATTGTAACTTGATATGAGCTGTCATTTCAAACATACCGAAAATCAATTGAAACATTTGCAACAATGAAAAGTTCAAAAAATCAGCGGAATTGCGCAACTTTATTGAATTTACATACACCTTCGAGTTTCAACCTGATTTCTAGATTTATGTTCAGATTTTTATATACGTTTTTAATTTTTCATGAGTAATATAGTCTTGTGAATTTTTTGTATTCAACTACATAAATTATTTCTTAGAACTTGTCACTTTTGAATAGTGTTTTATTCTAATTAACTTCCTGATAATTCGAAATAGAAATCTTGAATACTTAAGGACATAGGAGTAAAGAATGTAGGATAAACACTGGGAAAGTTATTTTTTAGAAATAATTCTTGTTTTCAAAACTTAAATATTTTGTAAATAATGCCTGCTTTTTTGATAATTCCTAATAATAACCTAGAATTCGATAATAGCTTGCTGCTGTGGTTGATAAGGTTTTTCTGAAAACTTTTTCACTTGTGTGAGCTTAAGATTTTTTTGACAACTTTGTAACACGTTGATTGTTTGAATTTTCAAAACCGCTATAAAAAAATCTTATAATAAAAGTTGTATGGTTATTACGGATTGTGTCGGATTTTTTCTCAAAAACTAAGATTCCTTCGTATTTCACTTTCTTTTTGTACCGGAGGTTTCTAATAAATTTCTACTTTCAAGTAATGATTCAAAAGTCATATGACACTTCAACATTGTTGCTCTAGAATTTTCTTTCATTTCAAGGACCTTTTCCTCCTTTACTATTCTCACCAAAAAATTGAACAATGTTTAATTAATGGCCGTTTTCCTTTTTGTGCCCTCCACAATTTTCGCTCTTTTCTTCCCACATATATGTTACATGCAGAAGCCAACCCATTTTGTGTTGAATTTCGTTCGGTGAATCAGCCCAAAAATAACGTCAACCGGGACGACAAATTGTCGAACATATATTCCAATACAATTTTTGTGTTGTTTTTCAATATCTATCTTTTTTGGCTATAAAATCTAATACATATTTTTTTGTCAATTCAGTTTATTTTATTTTTTAAAACGTCAAAAACCGTCTGCTCGGTAGATTTCTGTTAACGAAAAGCCATCCAAAAAGTAGAGGCAATGAGGAAACAGAGAAACTTAAGAAACCTACCTAAACCGGCGAAAATCGACCAAAATCATCAGAAAGAGGGGAATCTGATTGACAAACAACCCATCGAGAAAAGCGAACACACCTTTCCTTCTTTTCCACATATTTTTGCATACATTGATCACTTCTCGCATCATTCTCTTTTTGATCTGTTTTAGTTTTAGTTTTTAAGTTTAGATCGCCATGTGAGTCTGTCTGGTTTTATGATCATTTTCAATAGTCTAGAAATTCTAGAAAAAGTCATTCCCACAACAAACGGGTAGGTATTATTTATTAACGGAATGCCTCGGCTATTTTTCAGTTTTTCGGTAAAATTCAGTCTGTCTTGGCTAGCAGAAATTTTATAGAAACTTTTAATTTTGGAAACAAGATTTGTTAACGTATTTTTCAAATTATAATTCACAGAGTAGCAAATGAAGTTAACATTGTATTTTTTCAAAAACTCAAATTATCACACCCGCAGTGTGAAGCGAAATTTCCAACTAAACTATTCAACAATTATTAAAATTATACATCTTGATTTATTTATACATTTTTATATTTCAAAATTTTCTTAAACATATACATTTTGTAGATGCAATCCTATAATCATTTTTATTTTATTTCCTTATCATTTTTTTGCTCTTTAAAATATATGTATTTCATCCAACCAATTCAGAAAATGCCATTTGGTGAGAAACATGCTCGTTTTGGAGATTCAAAGTCCCGAATGGAAGATCGCAGTCGTGTACTAACAATGAAATACGGGAAACATCAGATGGCACTGATCCGGAAACGAATGAAGGTTGAGAACTGGATTGAGACTGAAGTGACCAAGCTATTCAATGGGAATGAGACTAATGTAGGTTATTCATACAGTTGCCATGTATATTAAAAATGCCTGTCCACCTGTACAGGTACCTGTCAATAGTCATGACATGTTATGAATATCAGTTGTCAGTTAAAGTTTACCTCACAGTCAACATCGCCCGTATCGTAGACTATCAATCAGGCATTTTGCTCGCAGTTCTGAAACTTAAATTCCCTAGTTCTTCAATAAGAGTATGTACCTAGCTTACATTGTTTCCTGAAGATTTTAATTTTCTGCAAACAGTGTTCAAAAACGCAAAGGTAACGTTGCACATAATTTCTCATGCGTATTCAGTTTCAACTTTTATTTGAACATGACTTTCTAATTGTGAGAATTGAAATGAGAATTTAGTTTTCAAATTTAAATTTTTATATTTTTCTGAGCTGTAACATCATAAATCAAAGAAAATTCGGATTCACGATAACAAATACTGTTATTAGTTTTGAACTAGGCGACAATTTTAGAATAGACAAAATACAAATGTTTACAATTTTTTTTGTGACAATTTTTTTTCGAAAACATCATTCTCATATGCAGTAAAAAAGCTTAGAACGAAATAAATGAATAAATTTTTTGCTACAATTCAAAGGAAATGCTGACGGATGAGATGATCCCTGTACGATGAAGTTTTGGGAAATTTGAGAAACTTTCTTCAAGAATCCTGTTACACTGAAAGTTATCAGACAACACCACAGTTTTCTATATGCTTCTACAATAAGTCTTTTTTTTTCAGAACGTGGATATCGATCTCGACGTGATTCAAGATATTGAAGATGTAACTGGGAAAAGAAAGTTCGCATTCGAGCAGCTTCAAAAGGCACACTGTCCGTGTTCAATGGACAAAATCATAATGTTTCTGGATGAACTCATCATTCAACTCAATACCCTCTAAAACAGCAGTTTATCACTTTCAGTTCACTTGTCAAAAAAAATTTTAAAACATTTCCTAACATAAACTTGATTATTATTTTCGTTATCTTCTTTTATTTTCTGTAATAATATTTTTAAAATACCTCTGAGTGTGCACATAATAAACTTTATTTTTAAGTTTTTTTAATCTCCCTTTAGTTTTTTTTGCGGATTTTTTGAATAGTTTCTAATACGCCACAGATAGGATATATTTTGGAAGAATCGTCTAAACAACTGACGACTTTTTGTATCGCATCCGAAAAAAGAAAGAGGTGACTAATTGGATTTGATGCCGAAATAAGAAGGAGTAAGCTTTTCGGTGACATTGAATGCAGTGAATTCAACCAGATGAATACTAAAACTTCAAGGTTATTCGGAAATAGAGATTGAAAAAAGATGAAAGGAATGATACTAAAGATTTGAACGCGGTATAATGATTTTCCTATGACGTAAATGTACCTGAACATAGATGACCTGGAAATATATTTGAAAATAAAGAATTTTGAGTGAAATATATTTCCTTAGGCATATTTTGTGATTTTCGAATACATCATCATTGTACGGAACGTTCAATTTGTCTGTCTTCAATTTGAGAATGAACAAAAGCATGAAGGTTACGTAACGGAACAAAACATCAAACAGTATATTGAATTAATCATGGCTGAATGAATTTTTAAACATGAACCTCCAGTAGTGGTGGTCTTTTTTTTCAAATCTACGTTCCAGGTATCCGATCAACTGGAATTGATAAGCAATTAACAAGATGATATGTTCGTCCTTGGAGCTGATTACGTTTACAATCTATGTTTTCTCGAATGTTTTGTTTTTCCCTCTTTCACAACTTGATTTTTGAATATTTCTAGAACCATACGTCAGCCAGGAATGAGTATACATATTTCAATTCAAATTGGCGAATACACAAGACACAATAAAGACACTGTACTTGCTTCTGCGCCTGCCATAATAAGAAATTTCACTTGCACTTATATGACTTTCATTCCGACCGCCAAGAAAAGAAATAGAGGAAGTGAGAAGTTGAAGAGGGAGGATGAACAGCGGGCGGTGCCAACGATGACAGTCCGATGGTGTAATATTTGAGATGTGAAGAAGAAGAATGGATGAGTATAAAAGGAATGTCTACTCACAGTCAAATTGTCAGTTCTTCAGACATGGAGTTCGAGCAAAGAATCAAAGCTTATCGCTTCGTTGCCTATTCGGCTGTTGCATTCTCTGTTGTTGCCGTTCTTTCGGTATGCATTACTCTTCCAATGGTTCATAACTATGTTCACCATGTCAAGAGAACCATGAATCAAGAGGTTCAATTCTGCCGTGTAAGTTTGTTTCTTTTTGCATTTTGATCACAATAATTCCGTCTGATGATTCATTTTTGTTGTTTAGGGATCCGCCAAGGATATCTGGACTGAGGTCAATGAGCTCAAGAGCATCCAACACGCCAACAGAACCGCCCGTCAAGCTGGATACGATGCTGGAGTCAATGGAGGATCTGCTTCCGCTGGAGGATGTGATGCTTGCTGCTTGCCAGGAGCTGCTGGACCAGCCGGAACACCAGGAAAGCCAGGACGTCCAGGAAAGCCAGGAGCACCAGGACTTCCAGGAAACCCAGGACGCCCACCACAGCAACCATGTGACCCAATCACTCCACCACCATGCCAACCATGCCCACAAGGACCACCTGGGCCACCAGGACCACCAGGACCATCTGGAGATGCTGGAGGCAACGGAAACCCAGGATCCCCAGGACAAGATGGACAGCCAGGAGCTCCAGGAAACAAGGGACCTTCTGGACCAAATGGAAACCCAGGAGCTCCAGGAGCACCAGGACAACCAGGACAAGATGCTCCATCCGAGCCAATTACTCCAGGAGCTCCAGGACCACAAGGAACCCCAGGACCACAAGGACCACCAGGACAGCCAGGACAACCAGGACACGATGGACAACCAGGAGCTCCAGGACCAAAGGGACCAAATGGAAATCCAGGACAACCAGGAGCCGATGGAAATCCAGGAGCACCAGGACAATCTGGAACCCCAGGAGGAGTCGGAGAGAAGGGAATCTGTCCAAAGTATTGTGCTATCGATGGAGGAGTTTTCTTCGAGGATGGAACTCGTCGTTAAGCAAATTAATTTTCAAACAAATAAATCATTTTCATTTCAAAATATGTTCGTCGTTTGAAAACTTTATAATATCCCAATTACTTGTTGGATCGTTTCTGGCAATAGTACTGTATGGACTAGAATTGCAACACTTATCATAGTTCGTTGCAAACTCATCAGTAGAAAGTTTTTATCAAGCTTTTGCTTTTATAGCATATGATTCTTTATTAGTTTTAATCTGCTTTGAAAATTGTATTTTCTAATTTTATCGACCTAAATTATTTTTTTCAAAATTTTCCTGTTTGTTGATCGCTATCCGAACATTTTGAAAAAAAAGCTCGAGAACGAGGCCGAAACTTTTTTATTATTTCAAATAATCTCCGTCTGGACTAGCTATTTTTGAACGACTATACACAATGATTCCACGGCTACCTCGATACTTTCTAAAATATTTTATAATTTTCACATTTTTCTGTGTAACTTTTTGTTTTTTAAAACTTTGTCTAGGTGAAAATGGAGTGGAAAAGTATGTCTTAAAAACCTGTGAAGCAAATATCCTTTTTTTTCAGGAAAAACCACAAAACAATTGAAGCTTATCAATATACACACACATTCATTCATTCAGCTTATTACTATCCAAAATCGAAATCGTAAGAGATTTTAGGCATTAATTTTAGATTGTCTCAAAATTCCAGACTCGGTGAAAATGCTGTTGTTCTCGTTACCACAATGAATAAGAGAACAATGTGGAAAATTCTCGATTATAAAATTAATATGATAGGGACAAATCAATCCACACATCACACCACGAGAGCATCTCTTTCCACGTATTTTTCAGACTAGCTAGCATTTTCAAATTTATATTTTCAGAGAGCATCGAATTATTGAAAGATGTGATTATATGTTAATTATTGCTCAAACAAATTCAATCGACAACATGGATAAACTAGAAATTGAAGCTGAAGGTGTTTTAGTAGAGGTTTGTTTCAATGAAAATTGTGCCACAAACAACTTATTCTGTTAAAAGTTTGAACAATTGGTGAACATCAAAATTTCTTTGACACCAGTGAAAACTTTTCAGATACCATATAAAAAGCCCATTTACATCGCACCCAAACCTGTAATATTCTGTGTGTCCCCGCAGTTTGCCGCTGAACAATGGCAAACATTCTTAGTTCAACTTCACGTTTCAAAAAGGTTATATTGCTATTAAAGAATCTAATTAAAACATTTTTGAAGATATGGTGCACACCTCCAGCTATACATTGTTTCAATGGTTGAATCTTATTTTAATTTAATATCAGAATATGAGAAAATGGGATTGGTTTCTATCGAGCCATGGCTAACTATTAAGTTTTCATCAACCGATGGCCCATATCTTGAACCAAATCGAAACGTCGAGCTTAGAAATCAAGCAGGAGCACATACAGATTGTCTTTTAAAATACAAAGAATCTGCAAGTTTTATTGGGAGTCTTGATATGGATGACATTCTCATTCCAAACAATGCCAACTCGTATTACGAAGAATTTGAAAGAGAGTATGCTGGAAGCCAATTCATTAGTGCTTTACATTATGATAAATACGATTATAAAACAATCAAAGTATCAGAACTTCGATCTCAAAGTCTATCTGCAATTGTAAAAAATGCTGAACGTCTTTCAACCAAAGACACAGGAAAATCATTTGTTCGACCTGAAAGGTTTAATTCGACATGGAGTCATTGGTCAAGAGCAGCTCAAAAGAAGCCGATTTATTTGGATGGTTATGAGAAACCAATACTTAGAGAATTGAAAACGATATCCAACAACGGAATGTTTCATTTAAAAAACATGTACTTAACTGAATTCAATGATCTAGGAATCGGTCAAATTCCACTGAACCCAACTGATAATGTTACTCAATTGATAGAAAGAGAACATTTAGCAGAAATTGATGCCGATATGAAGAGGTAATACTATTATAAAATCTATAAACAACTTTGAATTCAATTAAGAATGCTCTCAATGCCATCTATCTCGAAACTTGCTGATAGTTTACCCAAAGAGGAATTCTACATGCCAATCATTTTCAAATGCTACAATGAATCTTTTTATCACCTTCGAGATACTAATCAAATGCGTCCGGATATTCTTTGTGTTAATGCATACAGTTGTGATCTTCCTCAACAAGTTGGCAATCGATGTGTTCATTCAGATGCCACGTATCATTCGGGTCCTCCAATGTGGCCAATATCATTTCATTTTGCAACAAATTCATTTTTCTCTAGAGATATTGGATGTTATCAGTAGCTCATCTTCTTAACTTTGACCGTTTAGTGAATAGTTGAATGTCGGCATTACTGTCATTCTGACCAATGTGAATAAAAAATCCAATTACATGAATCAGCTGTTCAGGAAACAAGGGAAGGTCAAACAAAGAAAAATTTACTCACTTTTTCAGAATTTCTTGAAATTCTGAATCATATATTTTTCAATCATTTTGTTTTGAACATAGGTGGAGGAGAGTAGTGTGATGTAAAATATGAGTTGAAATGAAAGTTGTTTATTCGATTGAATAAGGTTTGAATTAACGACGAGTTCCGTCCTCGAAGAAGACTCCTCCATCGATAGCACAATACTTTGGACAGATTCCCTTCTCTCCGACTCCTCCTGGGGTTCCAGATTGTCCTGGTGCTCCTGGATTTCCATCGGCTCCTGGTTGTCCTGGATTTCCATTTGGTCCCTTTGGTCCTGGAGCTCCTGGTTGTCCATCGTGTCCTGGTTGTCCTGGCTGTCCTGGCGGTCCTTGTGGTCCTGGGGTTCCTTGTGGTCCTGGAGCTCCTGGAGTAATTGGCTCGGATGGAGCATCTTGTCCTGGTTGTCCTGGTGCTCCTGGAGCTCCTGGGTTTCCATTTGGTCCAGAAGGTCCCTTGTTTCCTGGAGCTCCTGGCTGTCCATCTTGTCCTGGGGATCCTGGGTTTCCGTTGCCTCCAGCATCTCCAGATGGTCCTGGTGGTCCTGGTGGCCCAGGTGGTCCTTGTGGGCATGGTTGGCATGGTGGTGGAGTGATTGGGTCACATGGTTGCTGTGGTGGGTGTCCTGGGTTTCCTGGAAGTCCTGGTGCTCCTGGCTTTCCTGGACGTCCTGGCTTTCCTGGTGTTCCGGCTGGTCCAGCAGCTCCTGGCAAGCAGCAAGCATCACATCCTCCAGTAGAGGCAGATCCTCCATTGACTCCAGCATCGTATCCTGATTGACGGGCGGTTCTGTTGGCGTGTTGGATGCTCTTGAGCTCATTGACCTCAGTCCAGATATCCTTGGCGGATCCCTAAACAACAAAAATGAATCATCAGACGGAATTATTGTGATCAAAATGCAAAAAGAAACAAACTTACACGGCAGAATTGAACCTCTTGATTCATGGTTCTCTTGACATGGTGAACATAGTTATGAACCATTGGAAGAGTAATGCATACCGAAAGAACGGCAACAACAGAGAATGCAACAGCCGAATAGGCAACGAAACGATAAGCTTTGATTCTTTGCTCGAACTCCATGTTTGAATTCAAGATAACTGAAGAAAATGTCTGTCGATTCGACTTTTATAGGAAACATTTCCAAGGTTGTACTATGGGCGGAGGTATTGCAATTACACTTGGCAGATGCAATTACGCAAAGAAAGGAGGAAGTGAGAAGAATAGAAACTGGAAACAAGACCGGGTGAAATGTTGATAAGTTTGTTGGAAAAAAACTTGGATCAAAATGAAAATATGAGTCTGCACGCGAATTTTTCAATTATCTTCAAAATCCAAATTCGAAAAAATACAATATTTTTCAGAGAATTATTCGAAAAATGTAGCAATCGTGATGCAAATGACTTTTGGGCACAAATTCAAATTATATTTGAAGTCGTTATCAAACTTTATATTTTGTACCAAAATAATAAAATCATTTATCAGTTGGCAAAAACAGTTCAGTGATAAATTCGTTTAGTAGTCGCTTCTCCGACATCTTGGTAGGTGACGTGAGTTGGAGGATTGCCTTCTGGAGACAAAACACTTCCTGGAAGATCGGGCTTGTCCTCAACGATAATTTCTCCATGATCAATATAGACTGCAGAAAGATCTTCTTCGAGGCGAAGAGTCAATCCCGACAAGAAGATTGTGAAGAGAAGAAGGAGGGAAACCAATTTCATTTCGATTGTATGAATCGAGTTACTGTACACAGAGTCTTATATTTTCATCGAATTTCTCATGATTTGCATTTAAAAAACGTCAAACTTTGAATAATGCTAATTGTGAGAAAAGCTGGTAGTATAAAATTGCAATCTGGCTGATAAAATCAACTGACTCAATCATGCGTCTTCTCTTCCCTTTATTTGTTCTTCTTCTCGTGGTAACTTCAAGTTTCCCGACTGGTGTTATCTCATTGGACGAGCAAATCGGAAAGGTTTTAGAATATTCACTTAGAAGTACAAACAAAATTATTCCAGAATGCACCTTTTTCCAAAAAAGCCGTCTTCGATTTGCCTGGGGAGATTCAACATGCTGGTGTGACGGGAGATCCGAAATTTGTAAAGCAGGAACAATGAGTTCGTTATTTTCTGTTGTTGAATAAAGTTTGGCATATAATTGTATTAGAACATGCAAAAAGTTTTCGGCTCATCGTCGTTAACTAAATGTATCAGGAAGGTAAACTCATTTCAGTCCATTTGAAATTTCTTGAACAAACCACAAGTAACCAACAAAACAGAAGAAAATTTGAGAAATTGTTCTGCCTCCTGGAGGCGTTCAAAAATTGCGTATGCCACCCATGTTTCAGGGGACATCGCGGGCAATTGGGAAAAGTTTTCAACCAGCAATAAACGCACCTCGGCAAAGCCTCATTGGTCACGTTATCGCCCCAGCGCAAAGCTAAATATGGCAGAAAATTGAACGAACACCTTTCTCATGGTGACCGGACATCTGGTGGGTTCCGCCAGTGTGCATACCTTGTGCACAAGATGGGCGGTACAAAGGAGATGATTATGTTCAATTGAAGGTTGACACCTATATTGCAAAGTTAGTGAATAAAATTATTATTCTTATTATTATTGGATGATGGCCAAACGAATTTGAAATGTAGTTGTTTAACTGCTAAACGAAAGAAAATAAATGAATTTCGCAAAACAAATTTTCCGAAAATATTTAATCTCGTCACAAGACAATATTTTCTCCCAATTTTATGTTTTTTTCCAAGTCATTCCAAACACAAGTTTATTTTGTGGACAATTGGATGTGGACAAGTGAACACTTTCTAGAGAAAATGTTTCAAATTGTACCAGTTTCGAGATTACGTATTTTTTATATTATAATACTCTTGCACCTCCTTTGTTCCAATTTGATCGTCAATGTCTTGACTGTCTCTAGTTTCATCAAAACAATTTCAGATGAAAAGTGCGTTTCAAATAATTCTATGTATAGTCAAGTCATAGCTGGATCAAACTAAAAAAAACCGAGAAGCGCTGTTACAGTGTAGAAGTAGAGGAACAAGAATCATATGAAGAAAACGGTATATAATACTTTTTTAAAATTATTTTTTCTTTGCATGATCATTGGGTTTGAACTATCTGAATATTTCCTCCTGCATAATCATGGGAAACTTGTTTAAATTCAGCTTGAACTGTATAAAATATCGTTCTGAAAATCTAGAAAAATCTAAAATGTTTTATCAATATTTTTATTTTCATCTGACACTTTCAATTGTTCTCATATATGGATCAGATATTGGAAAAGATGCTAATGAACATATGTCCAGCGTTCCAAAAAAAATAATTATTGAAGGTGATATTTTGCTAACGAATGAACAATTCAAACACCTTATGAAAAGGAACCCGTCAGAAAAGACAAGTAGTGACTAAATTATTTTCTCCACAGTGGTCCAATGCTAAAGTATTTTATTGTAATGCCGATTCATTCAGTAAGCTCCAACTCAAAAAGTTAAAATTAAAAAAAAACTCAGATACTGTAAAACGAAAATTAATGAAATTTGCTATGAACTTCATATCTTCACAAACTTGCGTTACTTTCGAAGAAAACTGTACTATTTCAACGAGAATAAAATTTGTTGACAGTACTTTCTGTGCTTCATATGTTGGAATGATTAACAGTGTACAAGAAATTTATTTTCCTGACTGGTGCATGCGGGTGAGTTCTTGCATACTAGGTTTTGGGGAAATCTTACACGAAAATAACTATTTTAAATCGAATATTTTTAGTTTGGATCCGCCGTTCACGAACTAATGCATGCATTGGGTGTTCTGCACACTCATGCTCGTTTTGATCGAGATAACTTTCTTAATGTAAATCTGAACAAAGATGATGAAGACGACAGCAATTTTGAGATTGTTTCTCCTCCCTTTTCTATAAACGTTGTACCATATGAGTATGGAAGCACTTTGCACTATACAGCCGATGTATCGGGAACAAATTCACTTCTTCCGAAACAAATGGAATATTATAGAACACTAGGAAATCGAAGAGTTACATTTTATGATATGTTAACTATAAACACTGCATACAACTGCAAATGTCCAAGTGAATTATTGTGTGCAAATGGAGGATATACAAATCCGTCCAATTGTTTGGAATGTATTTGTCCATTGGGATATGGAGGAGTGTTATGTGATCGAGTAGTTAGTTTATTATCTGAATTAGTTTCTATCGGTATTTTTAAAACTGTATTTTTCAGGTTGCTTGTAGTGTCCAGTTAAGTGCAGATTCGTATTGGAAAGGATCCTGGATTTCTGTTGGAAGTAGTGTTTTGAGAGATACTACAGACCCCGTTAAAGCGTTTATCTCAATAAATGCTCCGAAAGATAAAATTATTGAAGTTAAAATTGTGAAAATAGAAAATTTCTCGTGTGACTCTGGTTGCAATAATAATGGAGTGGAGATTAAATACATGGGGGATCCAAGAATCACTAATCCAATGTGGGTACTTTCTTCAAGTCATCGAATAACAATTAAAATTGATTACAGTATTTGCTGTGAGAATCAAGTGGACCCATCCAACAAGGGATACAAAGCCAAGCTGAATCCACTTTTGATTAATATTTATACATTTCTCGGGAAAAACAAAGTGACCTTCCATTACAGATATGTGAATGAACGCTTGAGTAGCTACAATAAAACCACAAATGGATATGATAACTATGAATATTATGCCTAAATTTTCGTTTGGTGATTTGTTCTGAATAAAATAATAAAGTTTCCATACGTGTGTCATTATTAAACTGGAAAACATTTTTTCTTGCAATACCTTCACATACAACAACAATCAATGAATCAAACCAGACTTTCACACTGATCACACTCGACGAAATGTTCAAATTTTTGGCAACAGATTTTAATAACGTGTGAATTTCTATCGATTTGCACGCTTGTGTCCAGTTTTTTGTAGTACCTACTAGTTTTATGGAATTAACAATCTTTCACAAATTCAAGGTCCCTTTGATAGATTTTCTCCATGAACTTGAATTAATTTGAAAAACTTCTCAACACTTCCTTGATCCATATTTTATATGTAAAGTTTTTGTTTGAAAATCATTTTCTTCTTGCATAATCATGAGAATCTTGTTGAAATTCATTTTTTTGAACTATATAAATATCGTCAAATTTTTGAAATAATATTTTCATGAAAATGCTTTGCCAGTGTCTGTTATTTTATGTGTTGTTCTGGCATCCGGATCAGTGATTCCAGAAGATTTGTATAAATTTATACCAAGCTTGACAAAAAATATAATGTTTGATGGAGATGTTATGCTAACCAAAAGGCAATACGACTTAATTTTACAAACGAAAAACCGGCAGAAAAGACAAATCGCAACTGAATCATTTTCTCAAAAATGGACTACTCGGTAGTTTGGCTCGCTTGGCGCGCGACGAGGGTGCGACTGGCGCGCGGACGGGGCGCGACTAGGCTACTGTCTCGCGATCTAGTCGCACAATTTTCGCGCGCCGAGCGCATTTCTTTCGCACACACTACGCGCCCGGTTCGATTTTATTCTCGCTCCCGCCGATTTTCATATTGAAATTGAAATCTTAGATTAATAAGAATTGCATTTATTACAACAACGAACAATGGAAAAACAATTAAAAAATAAATTAACAGATTGAAGACAGCTTGGCTGCAGGCCAATTGATCCCTAGACGGCGGGAGACTGGTGTTGCTGATCATCATCCTCTCTGAAAAGCTCAAATTAATCTATTTAATTAAGTCAGTATATTGAAAAAATCAATGAAATATCTTTAAAAATAGACTTACACAATTATGCCCGTGAAACGGCAACTAGAGCAACCTATTGCTTCAAAAATGTTTTGATCAAAAGCTACGTATTTGCAAATATGTAGCTTCGCATCTTCAAAGCTCAAAAATAGTCTCATCAATTTTTTGTTACTTAATTTAATTCAAAGTTATCATTTCATGGTTTCCTATATGTCATTTTGTTATTCGTTTAATATTTTACATTGTTTTACTAGCTGGTTTTCTTTAGCAATAATTCGTTTTTTCTTTACCTGTTTTGAGTCCACATACTTCTTCTTTTTTGGCAATGGAGCCTTAATTTGATCGAACACCAAGATTTGCTCCAATTCATGTCGCTTCTGGTTCACCTTTTGGAACATGTATCTGAAAAAAAACTTTTTAATTTCTAGAACCCCCGAAAAACATTAATACCTTTGAACTCCTTCCTCTGTTTCAGGTCTCACGTAGGATTCAGCGAATCTTTCGGCTTCAAGATCCCCGCTCAGCTCGTTCATAGTCTTCAGGTCCGAATTCTGGCTCATCACCCAGCTTTTGATGAATTCTGCGGGCTCGGTGTAGAATCTTGCGTAGAAATCGCGGCGAGCCTTCAGTTCGTTGATCTGTTCGATAATATCATAACACTTTTGATCAAGAGTTATATCATTCCATAAATCACTTTCATTAATCTCATTCTATTCACTCTGGAATAGCAGGAGCCGCAGGCTGCTCATCGAGAAGTGGTGTTTCTCGAACATAAGCCAATTTTGGACGGATTGTCGTTCGTGTTGCGCGAACGGGGCGCGGAAGGGGTGCGGAAGGAGTGCGGAATGGGCGCGGATGGGGCGCGGTCAGAACGCGGACGGCGTGCAAAAACAGTTTCTCTTCGCGAACCTGTTACTTTCAGACAGCCTCATTGCCAAAACAGGTTGATATATATATATATATATATATATATATATATATATATATATATATATATATATATATATATATATCTCTTCACTTATATGTTATATATGTATGAATGATGTAGTTGATATATAATAATTGCCAATCTAGTCTCTTTCAGCTTTCAGTAATATGGTGCCACAATACTAAACGTATAAAATACAACAACGAGACATGTGATCTAGAAAATTAGTTTGAAGATGTTCACACAAACTACACATATCTTTTATATCTTTCTATTGGAAAATATACCTGGCATTTAGGGGCAACTTTCTTAGGAATGTGTGCATCGTGCCTCCACAATGCCAATGCTGCGAGTTTCCTAATGGAGACATTCTCAAGACATCGCCTTAACTTTATCTGCATAGGTAAAATGAACATATTTTATAACGTAACATCATTAGATAACAGTACGATTATTGATAGATTTTAATACAATTTCCTTGTAAGATGAACCATATTGTTCTCTTCTAACCTCATATCAGAATTTAAATTGAAGTTTTGGTTTTTCAGTAACTAGCATGGCTGCAAAACGTTTACAATTAACGTATAGAACAAACACAATTCACTTTTGTGTGAAAATATGTCTCAAAGCAATAATATGTTCGCAAGAAATTGATTAATACATCTTATGTAGACACTTTGGCAGTTTCAGAATACTCTTTTCACAATCCGAGCGCGCCTGTTCCGCACTCCAGTCACGCCCTATCCTCGCGCCAGGCGCATTTCACCTCTTTTCGCGCGCCAGTCGCACCCCCTTCGCGCCCCAGGAGGAGCCAACTACCGAGTAGTGCAAAATTATTATATTGCTTTGATTCTTCATTCAGTAAGTTCTATTATATTTTGAAGTAGTGAAATACAACTTATAAACATGTACTTTGAGGTACTGAAAAGCGAGAATTGATGCTTTTCTCCATGAACTTCATATCTTCACAAACTTGCGTGACTTTTGAAGAAAACTGTTCAATTCCTAACAGGGTCCAACTTGTTAACGGTAAAGGCTGTTCATCATACATTGGGATGAATAACATAGTACAACATCTAACATTTAACGATACGTGCATAGACGTGAGTTTTTCTTTCATTTCGACATACATATGTATATTTCCGTTTCTCGGCGTTCACGACCAACTTAATGTTTATGTGTTGCCTTAACAGTGTGAAAAAAGTGGATTATTTTCTGGTAGTGGTGGGCATTTTCTAGAAACTGCAAACTATTTCCAACTAAATCAATCATTCATTTCAAGTGATTCAAGGAAAACGTATCACTTTATATTTGTTGAGGTCAAAAGTTAGACCAGAAGTTACCGGGAATGTCAAGATAATTGTAATGCATTGAAAATGTTTTTTTTTTTTGGAAAGTTTTCGATGACAGGTACAGAAAACAATTTTTCAAAACTCGAAAATTTTCCAAACACGGCACACCGAAAGAATGATAGACAGATCTCAATCACATAAACTTTCAGTTTGGAACTGCTGTTCATGAATTAATGCATGCATTAGGTGTTATTCACACCCACTCTAGACTTGATCGAGATAACTTTTTAAACATTAATCTGACAAATGTGTCCAAGGAAATGATGCATAATTATGCAATTTTCAACCAATCTACAAACGTTGTACCTTATGAATACGGAAGCACTATGCATTACTATGCGAATATATCGACAATGTTTCCCAAGAAGTCAGAATACTCTGCCACACTTGGAATAGGAAGAGTCACGTTTTATGATATGGTAATTTTAAATACTGCATACAACTGCAAATGTCCAAATGAATTATTGTGTGGAAATGGAGGATACACAAATCCGTCGAAATGCTCGGAATGCATTTGTCCGTTGGGATATGGTGGAGTCTTGTGTGATCGTCCAGTTAGTTTATTTCTTATATGACCTTCCATGTACATCGGTTTTTTAAAAATGTTTCTAATTCAGATTACTGGTAGTGTCCAGTTGAGTGCAGAGTCTTATTGGAAAGGATACTGGATTGCCATTGGAAGTAAAAGATAAAATTATTGAAGTGAAAGTTGTGGGAATAGATAATTTCTTTAGTTACCCTACCTGTCTTATTAATGGATTGGAGATCAAATATATGGGGGATCCCAGAATCACAAATCCAATGTGAGTTTTTGAATACTTCCCAATTTCCGAATAATTTTTTGTTGCAGTTATTGTTCGGCTGATTTAATCAATGGGAAATCGTTCAGATCAAAATTGAATCCGCTTCTTATGAATATTCACACACTTTTTGGGAAAAACAAAGTGACTTTCCATTACAGATATGTGACTGAACGCTTGAGTGGCTACAATAAAACAACCAATGGATATGATAACTATGAGTATTATGATTAAATTATCTTTGTCAATTATTTTCGAATAACATTTTTGAATCATCTTTTGATCTTTTGAATTATGTGAAACATTTACAAATTTGTCGAATATTCTTTCTTCTTTTGTATTAAGTAGTCTGTTATATTAAGTAGCAGTGGGGATTATGTCTGAACAAATTTTTGTTGATTCAAAATATTTAAGTCCATGAAAAAAACTACAAAAAACTTCGATTTCAGATTTATCAGATTTTTTAATACTTCCAGTCAAAGTCATGACATGTTACAAGTTTACTACCAATGCCGCATGTTGGAACATCATAATCATAACTTAAATAAACTCTTAAGAAGGAATAAAATAGTAAAAATGAAAGCTTTTTGGATGACGTCCATAACTATTCATGACAAACACTCGTATGTAATCACCCTTTGTGGATAATCTTACTATCATAGAACTATTTGGCCGGAGAACTGATTTAATAAGAAAAAGTGAAATGATATTTGGTCATAGACTTGAGGAATACTCAAAACAATAATTATGGCCGCTCCTTTGAATCAAGGGATCCAGCCATGAAGGAATGAAATTTCATCATTTGTCTGGTTACAAACGCCTGCTGAACAACACAAGGAGTTTTTGAAAATTCGTGGTGCACCAATTTAAAACTAATAGGGAGTTTTGCTCCAAGAACAAAAAACATCTTAAATGTTCAAACTGGGCGCACATGCTAGTCAGGTGTGCGCGCCAATTGCCGTTCGGCAATCGAATTTTCCGTATTTTCTTGAATTTTGGCAATCGCGGATTGCCGAAAATGGCCCATCGCTGAAAATTTCCAAAACCGGCAATTACCGAAATTTCCGATTGCCGCGCACCCCTGATGCTAGTCCAGTTCAAAGAGGATACGTAAACTTTGAACGTACAATTTCAATATAATCTAAAATTGTTAGTTCACTGGTTCAATTTTTATATATCTTCTCTTTCATTTTTCTCACGATATTGATGTATTTCTTATCCAAAAGTTGTCAGCATATTTAGTGCATAATCATGAGAGACTCATCAATATGCAAAAATATCAACTGTATAAAACAATGGAAGATGTCAAAGAAAATCACTTCGACATGTTTCTTCGACCATCTACCTTACTTCTAACTTTATTCTTGGCATTGGTTGCTGGATCAGCGATCCGAAAAGATGTGGACGAGTTTGATTCAAATAAAGGAAAAGATGGTATTGTAGATGGAGACATTATGCTTACTGAAGCTCAGCTTCGAATTCTCAATGGAACCGCAAAACGTTCAAAAAGGCAGATCACAAAGATTTGGAAAAAATGGCCAGATGCAAAAGTATTTTATTACTACGAAAATGAATTCAGTAAGTTTAAAAAAATTTATATTCAAGTTGTTATGTAAACTTAATTCCAGCAAGTCTTAAACGAGAATTGATGTCATATGCGATGGCCCATATCAGTTCGAACACTTGTGTCAAATTCCAAGAAAGTAATTCAGCAACGAACAGAATTCGTTTTACAAATACAGGAGGATGTGCTTCCTATATTGGAATGAATGGAGGAGAACAAACCTTGTGGTTCGGAGATGGATGTCTTATCGTGAGTTTGAGACGACTTTGAAAAATTAGCTGATTTTGAGATTAGTTAGAGTTCAACCTGAAAAATATGTTTAGCTGATGTTACAACGAACCCCCGTATAAAATAAGAATTAAATTTAGTTTGGTACTGCTGTTCACGAAATCATGCACTCTCTTGGACTGTTCCACACGCACTCTCGTTTTGATCGTGATAACTTCCTGTCGGTCAGCTACAAAGATGTTCCTGAAAATATGGTTGGAAACTTGGAAAAAGAAACTGAACAAACGACGTACAATGCTGTACCTTTCGAATATGGAAGCACTATGTTGTACAGATACAACACCTTCGGAGAGGGAACCCTTGTTTCAAAGAACGAAGATTATCAGAAAACAATGGGATTGCGTCGAGTGTCATTCTACGATTTGGTCAATATAAACGTTCGATATTCTTGCGGTTGTGCTAAGAGTTTGACATGTGAGAATGGTGGATATACAAATCCATCCAATTGTGCTACTTGTGTCTGCCCGACTGGATTTGCTGGAACTCTTTGCAACGAAGCAGTCAGTTGTAAAAAAATAATTTGCTCACCTAAATTCAGACGTTTTCAGCCAAGTAATACTATCAAGCTCACCGCAGAATCTTATTGGAAAGGATATTGGGTTAATTTTGGGTACAGTACCTCAATTCAAACTACCAACTATTACTTGGCTTACTTGTGGATCACTGCGCCAGCTGACAAAACGATTGAGGTTAAGATAATGGATCTCTCAGGTTTCACATGCTCTTACGGATGCAATTACAATGGAGTGGAGGTTAAATATATGGGTGATCCGAGAATTACCAATCCACTGTGAGATCATTCAGATAGTGAAGGAGAACAATTATATTATTAATTTCAGACGATGCTGTGCCCAAGACACTGAATATCTGAACCAAGTCATTTCCAGCAAACAAAATCCAACACCAATTGTTATGCAACAGAGATACGGAAGCAGCAAGTTGACAATTCATTACAGATACGTTGATACTCCATTGAGCAGCAATAAGAAGTCAACTAATGGATATGATAATTATCAGTATTACGTCTAAATCACCGTCTTAATAAATCGTATTTACTATGTCGATATGGGTTTTTTCAAACATTAACACGAAGAAAGAGTATTTGAGACACTTCCTGATTGAACAATTACAAACAACTGGAGAAAAACTCTTCAATGATTTTTAGTTTTATTCTAAAAGCAAAACAAAACCTGCCGTGCTCTTGCCGTTTTCTGGAATTTATTTTAATCGTTTTGATGAAAATAAAATCAAGAAATGAGAAGACGTTCACGTGTCAGAGATATAGGTAGTTTCTTAAGGACAGACAGACAAACGTTTTGGTACCTACTTCGAAGCCGTATCAATTCAAATTGAATTGTTAGCGATTCGGCTGAAGTTTTACTTGAAACATCGAAGATAACGAGTAATGGCCTATTGAGAAAAATATTGAACTCGTTTTAAAACTAATTCCAACATCCAATCTGTTTAAAAACATTTTGTAAGTTGGGCTTTTTAGAATACCAAAAATATATGTCTACTGACTATTGTTTGAGTTTAAGATCTGATTGATACAAATTTCCAAAAACTGAGAATGGTCAAAAATATTCCAACTTTGTCATTTGTTTTATGTAGCTTGTTGAAGAGAAAATAATTAGGAAAAATAAAAGATGACGTATTCATTATTCGGGAATGAGATTAATTGTGTTCCTTGAAATGTTAACCAAGCACAACTTTGTCATTCGTGAAGCGATATTTGAATGTAACAGCTGATGGTAAAGTCGTCCTTGAGTACAATTCAATGATTGTTGGGTTGTGAGACGATTTGAACACGTTCTTGTATGGTGGTTTATCAGTACAGCAGACGCTAGATGAAAAGTTAAATTAGAAATTAAAAAAATCATCGTTATAAGAGAATATAATTGTTTCAAAAATATTATTGACTGGTTTCAATCAATATTTTTTAATGTTGGTTTATGAAAATTAAAGGGCTGAACTTTTTGGAATTTTGACGCAAATAAGTTCAGACATATTTCCAAAAAAAACAATTTAGCGGAAAAATACGTCATGTCGAGACTGGGTAATTCATTTGCTCAAGAATGAAAGCACGATTAAAACAAAAACTCACACTGGACTGGTTATTTTAGAATCTTCTTTGAACTTAATTTCAACACCGTTCACAGTACATCCAGCCGTGCATATTACATCCTGGAGTCCTTCCAGAGTAATCTCAATTGTTGAGTTAGCTTTCCCAGTTATGTACACAAATGTTGAATAAAAACCATCCGATCCTGGCTCTGGCTTGTAAGCAAATGGAATTGTTATTGATTGCCACAAATTGTTTACAGCCATTAATTCGTATGAATCTTGTTGTCTTTCGTCGCAAAGATTTCCGAAGAATCCTTTTGGACAATTACATCTGGAGCAATCCGACGGTGAAGTATATCCTCCATTTTTGCATTCCAACTGTTTGGAACACCAGCATCCGTAGTATTGATTGATTTTGTACATATCATAAAAAGTCACTCTTCTATTTCCCATTGTTTGTTTGTAGTCCATATCCAATGGATCCATAGTTCCAGGACCATAGGTGTCTGCATGGTACATCATGACACTTCCATGTTCAAATGGTCCATACATTGTTGTCATTCCCGATGGCCTGGGTCTTGCTTCGTGTACAGTGGTTGTTACTTTCATGAAATTATCACGATCAGGGCGAGTATGTTCATGAAATCTTCCAAGTGAATGCGAGAATTCATGAACGATACTTCCGATGGTATCACAACTTTGAACCAACATAGAAAGCTCTCCAATCGGCTTACTCATACTCATACCTGGTGCTCCGACTGTCGACTGACAAAGCCAGTTTCTGCAATACAACGGTTTGTTAGGAAGTCGTAAATGAAACAAACTGTTGCATCCGAATCTGCACACGCTGTACAGCATTTTGATCCTCATTGAACCTGATGCAAGTGTGATTTGCAATGTAAGCAATCGCACTTTCAACCATCTCTTTTATTTCATTGTTCTTGTCCGCATAATAATAGTTAACTACTCCATATGACCATTTTGTTCCAAGACGTTCGAATTGTCTTTTAACTCGTTTATGAGAGTAACTTTCTTCGATATCATGCTCATTGAGCCGAGAAAGTCCGCAGTAGGCGTAGGAAAAGAGTAGAATAATAGCTCCAATAAGATGAATCAACCGAACCATCTCGAGATGCTGAATGATATTTCCACCAGCAATGTGTTCATTTATACCGTTTTCAACCTTATTCTTATACGAAAAATCGAGGGGAATATGTAAATCGGTGGGGAATTTTTCATATAAAACTACAATATTTTTCATGTGTCATAACGCCAGAAGGAACATTTAAATGGAGACGTTATACATAGTTCAAAAAGTGAATAAAATCTTCAAACAGTGCATGGTATAAGAGTTTTAAAACTGTTTCTGGAAGATTTCAGAAGATGATATATTTGAAACGACAATTAATGAATAAACCGTCAAAGTAAATCAACAGAAATGCAAAACTAATGGATAATATGCCGTAGTTTTTCGAAGAAAAATAGACGCATATTTTCAAAATTGAACTTTTAATTTCCAATAGTAGTCTGAATATTTTTAGATACATAATCTGATTTTAATACTGATTCCTTATTATGAAAATTCACTGTACAACGAGCCCTTCTACTCCGTCTTTTTTAATTACTATCACAATCCAAACATCATTATCACCTGCAAATTTGAAGGCTTTACGACTACCATTGCCGCACCAAATTGGGTATATCAGACACTGATAAAATAGTTTAGAGACACAAATATAATAAGATTACACGTGTGATTTCGCGCGTTTTCCTTGTGTCTTTTCGCCGATAAGGTTTTAAAAACACAATACAAATAGAGTGATCACTGAGAGCTACAGCACTCAAGATTGGCTTTTGTCTACATCGATCCTTCCGTCTCGAATCACCCCCCCCCCTCTCTCCAAATGGAGACCACCCATACTGTTAACCAATTTTGTATTTCAGGTTTTTGTGATATGTTTTTTATTGTATTTTGGCAACGTGCCAGAACTGAACAAATAATGCGGAACGTCATCGTACTAGACAGAATTTTGTATTGTATTATAGAGTGCGTTTTGTTGTGACTCTTTCCTATTTTTTCGGTGCTGTCAATGCTGGGAAAGAAACAAAAATAGTTGGAGACGGATTCATCGTCGAGCTCTCTATACTATTTGGTATGTATTTGTTTTCTGTATATGTATCACATTGCGATCCAATTATGATACCCTTTCCAAGATTGCGCCATATATTGAGGAGGTGCGTCCTCCTTCTTTTCTTTCAGTGTCCATTGTGATAAGGGCGCCAATGTTTGTTGTATACGTTTGTGTGTGTGAGTGGGGGTATGTGTAGGTGATACTCGGTGGCCCGTTGCTTTGATAAGCAAACTACTAATTTTTGATGAGTTTGTTGAAACATCATACCACTGATAACAAAGAATATAGTCCTTCTTTGGACCATACATGTTATCATATTATTTCTAACATTTGTTTTCTGAAAGAAATTAGTTGAGTTTTCATTCATTGTGCATATTCTGAATGCTTAAAACTCTAGTGTCATGCATAATGTAACAGTGTAAAGTAAAAAAATCTTTCTAATTGTAGTGCATCCGATCTCCATTTGGCATGCAGTCGATGGAAATAACAGTATGTAGCTGAATTCGTATCTCCAGCGCAAATGACTTTACACAGGAGTTACATTTTTTATATTGCAATCTACTTGTAAAAAACATGTTTTTCAGTTTATTCACAATTTCAAATTATTTCTATATGTTTGCAATTTTTAAATCACCAAAAAAAAATTCAAAATGTGAAAATTTTTTGAGGTAATATGAATGGATTTTTACAGTTGTAGTTATTTTCTCATAACTTTTAAAAATATCTCGGATCGCCCTGAGACGTTTCATTAAAGAAACCGTCCCAAAAATAAATATTAATCGAATTTGATTTAAAAACTTTGATGCAGGTTTTATTGATTGGCATTCTCTTTTAAAAATATTTTTCTGCTGTTATAACTGTTAGCTTTTCAGTGACAAAAAACATAGCTTAATCCCATTAATTTTGCAAAAGTCTGATCTGTTTGATGAACTCAGATTTGCGAGCATTGTCTCCTCCATTCAACAGTCGCCGACGCCTCGTAATTGTGTAGCGGCGTGAGCGATTCTCTCGAAATTATGATAAGCAAACAAGGGTGAACATGCAAAAGCCGCTTCTTCTCTTTTCTTTATATTCTTTCCGTTCTTGGCCACATTGCGCGTCCTTTTTCTGTTTTACTCTCTAGCCTTCCGAATGAGAGTACACCACGGTTTTTTGCTTACTTTTTTGATTACTGGCTCTTGCTCAAATTGTTTGTGGGCATTTTCGCCTCCTTTTCACATCGTTTAGTCATTTTTCTTCCTCAATTGTCGTTGATAACACTTTTTGTTTTGGGAGGTTCCCATTGTTACAAATGTTTTTTTTTTGAAAACAAATTTGTTTCTGGAATTCTATTATGTAATTCTACATCGAATGTTTGCCAGTCGATGATATAATCAGTTTACTACGTTTACGTGTGTAACATTCTAATGGTCTGACTGTAACGATTGTCAACGAAATGATAGTGAGCAAAAATTGAAATATTCAGGTCAGATAGTATTGGTATATTTGGTAGTTAGGGATCAGACAGAATTTTTTGTGGAATTCAAGTTTGAATTTTTTAAATTCCCATTTTTATGAATAAAATGAATGAAATTGATCGATCTAATGCACAGATGTGAAATGACTACTGTATTTTACCATTATTTGAAAACGTTTGAATTATGTTTCCAAAACGCTATTCTCACTTCAAAGACTGAATTTTCTGCCATAATTCAAGAACTAGACCAATAAGTAATATTTTGCCTAGGTTGATCCTTAAAGAGTAAACATGAAATTTTTTATAATGTTTCAAAAATAAATAAATGATGGTCATCACTTGAAGTTTTTGTTTTGGAAGTATGTTCACACTGTTCAAAACGACCTTACCCGAATCGCCTGTCAGAGTATTTTTTTTGGAAAATAGGAGTACGAGTGGTGTTTTTCAATGATAAAATATAAGCTTCTCGGTAATCATTTTCATAGACGCTTACGTTGCAACTTTTCCGAAAACTGACCATTACCCTATTCCACAAGTTTTTCTTTCATTTCTTTCTTTTTACCGTCCTTTCTGTTCATCTCCAGTCCCGACCTTTTATTTCAAATGGATAGATTCAAAAACGCACGTTTACTTTGCACTTTTTGATTGTTCTTTTGCAATACTACAGTAAATCGTGTGAGCAACCTTTTATGGCAACCAACACCGCTTTTGCAAACGAGTGGACGTGAGAGCCAGATAATCACCATATCTCTTTTTGTGTGTGTGTATTGATGCCGACTTTCCTTCAAAAAAGTCAAAAGACATGTTGTCGGAGAGTTACAAAAGAGCAACTCGTCATTCCTGATGAGCACACTTCACGCGCCGAGCCAAGCTTTTCAGTCAGTGTTCAGCCGACTTGCCCCACGACCGATGCATGAGCCACTCTGTTCTTCGGAAAACAAAAGTGTCATGGTTGAACAAGGAGCCGCACACTTATTGTACAAGGCATAATTTGAACAAATAATTTCATGTGGCGGGTGGCGACTGTCTCAGCGGCGAGGAAGACCTCCCGGCTCTTTTGTATCGCAAACACGTTCAAATCAGAAAGAAAAGTTGAAGAGCAACGGGAAAGAAAGAGATATGTATGGAGTTGAAATGAGAGTAATGGGGAAAAATATCAATGTTATTCTCTATTCAAACTTTCATAGACTGTGGTGTTTGATCCTTTAGAGTTCTTCTTTTTGAAATTTCATATTCATTCAGATGAACGTATACAAAAATTATGGAAAAAGTCGTAAAAAAGTTTTTAGAATTATCTAAAACACAGAAAATATATTCAAAATATCACTTGAACATCGTTTTCGTAAAAACCATGTACAATAAACATAAAAAGCACTTCGCATGAAAATTTAATTTTTTGACCCTTTTTACTATTTCAAGTCAAGTCTAGACATTTGCAAGATGTCATACCCAACATTTTCTCGTAAGAAATCATTTCTTCAACCTACTTGACTTGGTAATTCAACCGTTTTTCACACATTTACCATCCTCATCTCTTCTATTCTTGTCCTTTTCTTTCGTTTTCTTTGCGCACGTATCGTAATCTCGTGTTATGCAAAATAGGGGTACTTGTTAATGCAGACGTTGTGGTTTCATACCTCTCTTGATCTTCTCATATTTCTCATATTTTGCAAATTGCCGTCGGCTATATTACTTTGATGTCCCAGACGATATCTCATGATTTTGTTTAGAAAAATCTATTTTTGATCGTAAATTTGTAAAAATAAAATGGTAGCCGATGGTAGATAATGGAAAAATGTTTACGTTGCTTGCTTTTTAACAACGGGGATATTGAAGGTTAGGAGTGAGAAATGTGTCATCAAGGATTCTTTTTGTAACTTTACTCTAGACTGTTGGAAGGGCAGAGGTTTTAAGAAAAAGAATATGACAAATAGAACTTGAAACGTAGGATGTGAAACATCTGATCGTAATAGTCCGAAATTCACAACTCAGCGGGTTCAGTTTCATATAAGATAAAATACAATATTGATTTTAAGGGCATCTTCTTCTTTTTTCCTAACTGTATCAAATTTTTATCAAACCTATTTGCTCAAATATTCTTCCTTTTCATGTTTGAAAGTTTTAAAAGTTTTCCGTTCGACCTCACTTTTTTCCTCCTTTTCTGTCCTTTGAAACTATCTTGCTCGTTCTCGCCTTTTCTCAATTTAAAAAATGCTCATCTGCCACATACCTCTTCTATGTTCTCTGTCTCTTCATCTCAAACATTGTCTCTACTTGACACTTTGCCTGACACCATCTCAATGTGTGTTGGCCGTGTGTATGAAAGAGGCGTGGTTTGAGTCTGTCTGGAGGAAACCATGTTGTCTTTTTCATTTTTCCGTGCCCTCTCTTCATTGTAAAATATTTATGAAGAAACATTATTTTAACTTCAGAATGAGGAAGCCACTGGTGGTATTGCTGTTGATACTGGTGACAACGGTGGAGAGTCGATTCGTGGACAAAATGGTCAATTCAGAAATTGGAGACACCTATTACAAACACGAATCGGATCCAATAGTAAGCTCTTTTCAAAAAATTTGCTTCAATGAGTGAAAACTAGTAATCTGAAGAAGAAATACATTGTCCGAAATTTAGAAGTGAACTAGCGAAGTCTCTGTTTTTTTTTATTTTATTTTATTGTTGCAGCCTTCTTATAGAAGGAATTTTCTAATTTTAAACAAATGTTATATTACTTATTTTCTAGATGATCGACGACAAAGATGACGCACCTCAATACGAAGTAAATTCGGAAGAAGTTCCAACTTTGCCACGTATGAATAGTCAGACCAAATGGGAAATGATTCGTGCCAGTGGACAAGATCCAACAGTCCGTCGTAGAAAAAACAAGCAGCATCGTCAGCAGAAAGTCGTCCTTGGACGTGAACGTCGTGACTTGATCCTTGCTCCATGGAGAATCACTCATGTTGTTCCGAAAAAGAAAGAAGCTGAAGTTCCAAAGAAAGCAATGGCTCTGTCATTTGATGTCTGTCCTGAAAAATTCGATGCAATTACAAAGGGAATCAATGGAAGAACCTATGTTTTTGCTCGCGAAAGGGTTTATCAAATTTGGTTTGAAGACGGACTTCCACAAAAAGCGTCTTACTTGATCAGTGAATTCTTTGCTGGAGGACCGAGAACTGTGACCGCCGCATTGACAAATTCTCGATCTGGAGTCACAATTCTCTTTGATGGACGAACTGCATACAGATTCCGTTGGAACAGAAAACATCGTAGATTCCAGCTGGCGAAAAATACCCCACAAGATCTTCCCCGAAACATCACAATCCATCCATTGTCAGCATTTGAATGGGCCGATGGAAATCAAGTTGTTCTCAGTGTGAGTTGATATCAATCTTAAGAAAACCTTCTTGTCATGGTTGAAATGATTTCAGGGTGAACACTTCATCATCTACGACGCATACTGGAACTTAGCCACATTCACAGGCCACACACGCAAGTATTTCCCAAATCTGCCAAGGGATCTACTGGGAATCGTGTACAACGGAGCTGGAGAAACACTTTTGATGTACACCAAGACAAACAAGTTAAAGGTATTCTTTCCGCAATATTAAAATCTTCGGCAGTCGGCCACTTTTTTCCGCTGGCGATATTCTCAATTAAACAGTACTTATATTTACGAAAATCGGCAGCCCCGTCAATTTCCGATAAGTTTAAATTTTCAGAGAACGCCAATTGCCGAAATTATCGGGAAAATTTATATCTTGAGTTCAGCATACGTATCAGCTTTTAGAGCATTCATAACTCTCTCGATAGCGACTCTATAGTAACAATTTTCAATAGGATTCCAACTTTGCTGTTGAAATATAAATCGATCTTTTATGTTAATTTTTCAGGTTTACAACACGAAGAAGTTCAAAGTAGTACAAGAATATCCGCTGAAACTGTCTGAATTTGTCGGATGTCAAACTAGATGATCTGCTCAATCTGTCTTCATGCCTTTCTATCAAATCTCTCCCATTTCCGATGATCTGATCCTTTCATTCGTTTCCTTCTCAATCTTAAGATCGATCGATTTTGCTTTTTTGCTTTATTTGTTTTTTTTTCTAATTTTGTTTCTTTGCTTACTCACTTTTTATGCCCAATTCAGTTCTGAGCCGGTGTCTTCGAATCAGAATTTCAACTTCCTGTTTCTAACCCAATTAAATCCTAACTCACATTTTAAGTTTTCTACTTATTCCCAACACCCACAGTCTTAAGTTATTTTCCCTTCCTTCACCGCCTTTTCTTAAAAACGTTTTACGTGTATTTTTGTTTTATCTTTTCATGACTTTTTATATTTCAAGTTGTCATTTTCTTCATTTTGCAACAAAAAATAAATCAAATCTTCGCAATAGTTCAGCGTCGTCGACGTCCTAACACAAATTCCATGACATTATCCAGAATGTTATCAGTCATACTTCCAACTCGTCCCATCAGACTATACGACGGCGGAGGATACATCATTGGTGGATAAGGAGGAGGTGGGTACTGGTAATTTGGCAGTGGATCAAATCCTATTGGCCGTTGATTAATTGGTCTGAAATATACTATTATTTCTCAATAACTGTGTCTGCATTACTTTATTAAAAGTGGAATGTAAACTGACAGTTTTCAACTTTTTATTAAAAACTCTGCAAAATAAGCAAAGGTGACTGAAAGGGGCCAAATTTCCATACCATGCACATATGGATTTACTCGGAAATCATTTGTTTTGTGTTTTTTCCTTAAGCGTGATTACATTTTTTCCTTAAGCGTGATTACATGTTTTTTTTCACGGAAAGAACACTTTCGACATAATTTGTCTAAATACATTCATATGCTGTAGAAATTCGGCTCAATCTACTTGTTTACGTAAATATTATAGCAAACGTGCGTTGCGTCCTAGTGGAATGTCTGAAAGCAGAGTTTACTTTGAACACATGAGTTTTAAATTAAAATTATTTGATAAAATCACAAACCTTTTTTTCAGTTCAAGAACTTTGCAAAACCAAAACTTTTTTTAAAAATTATATTATTTCTCAAGAACTATATTTAAAAATTTCTAAAACTGTGTCAATTTGATTTTTAAGTTTCGCTCTTAAAAACGTAAAAAAACTATTTTCCTTTATTTAAAGTCTTTCCATTTATTGTGGTAACAGGGCCAAAGTTTGAATGTCAAATCATTTCCTAATTGTTGACTGGTTCTATTTTCTCTTTGCAAAATACTAGAACGTAGTATAAAAATATTCTGATCCCGATCACAGTTTTGCAAAGTTTGTATTAAGTTTGTAAAATTTGGTAAAAACTCACCCTTCTGCCCGTACAATTGTGGCCGTTACCGGAGGAAAATATTCAGGAGTTGTTGTTCTTATTGGTGGATCATATTCACGAGAAGAAACTTCCAATTTCTTTGCAAGTGTTGTTTGAAGTCGCTTCATTAATCCTGATAAATTTGGAACAGGTACTGGCAATATCGACGGATTCTAAAATTGCTTATATTAATTATCAATATTTAAGTTCAGAACTTACCTCATCCACTTTGATATGAACAGTTTGTGTAGCACCGGGTGATGTTTTTCGTATAATTTCAGTGTATTTTATACCGTCTTCTTTGAAAACTCTGGATGATATTATTTCAGGCTTCCTCGTTTCAGCGTTAACTGGTGCCACCGTGATATCCTTGCCAATTGGCATAAATTCAACAGTTGTATTTTCATTTTCAGCTATAACATCAGCGATAAAAATGGAAACTAACAGTAAATAACGCATCAAGTAGGACGTTGGAAATTTTGGGAATCAAATTGAAAGATGACCGTCAAATACTTTGTGGTTAGCGAATTTGGAGTGGTTGGAGTGGCAAGGACATCTTGATAAGAGATACAAAAAATAGAACAAAAATGAGAACTGGTAATTTCTGATTAGAACAATTTCAGCCATCATCATTTTTCTAATAAAATTTAAGTTTACAGGGAAATACATAGTACGGGGAAATTTGGTTTAGTGGGAGCAAAACTAATGTACCAATTGTATTAAAATAATTTTAATCTTAATTGAATTTTCTTTTTTTTCAGTCAATGGATCCAGAAGAAGAAGCGATTCAAAAAATACAACCCGGTCGCGACACGAACAAAATAATTTTAAACAAAAATTACATAATACTTTATTTTTCATCCACAAACAAAAAAAACCAGTTTAGGGATATGTTGATTATTTTTCTCATGAAAATAAATTAACTTTACCCGTATCTTTAGAAAAAAAGAAAGTTAGACTGGTTTCAATGTGGGTCGGCGATATACTTGTATGTGTGTACATAATTAGTGAAAAAGGGGTCAAACGGATTCATTGTTGTTTTATCCCTGTCTGAAGATACCCAAAAAGAACAAAAAAAAACAATGGTGAGTTTTCTTGCTTTCCGATTGAAATAATTATTAAAGTTTCAGATTTTACTTCTATTAATTGTCTTCATTATCCCATCAGTACTAACTGCTCCTGTCAGAACTGAGTTGTGTTGTTGTGGATGTATAGAAGAACCATGTCCACTTGTTGGACCCAGTTGTCCAGCTCCACGGGCTCCATGCAATGCATCGGTTGAAACTGTAAAATGTTCCGCACTTCAGCGACTTTTTGAAATTTCTCAACATAAATTGTTTGCTGATGAAGACGATGAAGAAACATCGACTTTTCAGCCAACTCCAAGTTTTGATCATCAGGTTGTTTTTCTGTTATAAAATCAAAGTTTATTTTTTATTTTCAGAAAACAATGAAGCTTTTGCCAACATTGAACGCGAAGGAAGTTCAAAGGATGAAAAATGAAATAATGGAAATTAGCACAAATAAAACAAGAAAATCTGAAATTCGGTTCAGTCCCCCAATCGAATCTGACAGAGTAAATGGGTTACATAGAATCTCTCATATGATGAAAGAAATGGAAGGAATGTTGATGCTCATGAGAGACGAAATATCCATTCAAATTGAAAATTCAAGTCCAGTAAAGTTGTTGGAAGAAGCTGCAACGAGGACAGAGGTAATTAAAATATCAAAATTTTGCTGGAAAATTTAAAAAGTAGGTCCTGGCCGGGTTCGAACCGGCGACCTTCTGCGTGTGAAGCAGACGTGATAACCACTACACCACAGGACCACACGTTTTGACGTTTTGGCAGCAGTTAAAAAAGTTTGTTTGCAGATTGACTCTTCTTTGCACGCATCTCCCATGACAAGAGCGATAAGGCACAAGAGAGCGGAGACAGAAAACTGCAATGATGAAAAATTGAGAAAATTGATAAAAGAGGTGAGTTGAGATATGTGTTCAAACTCTCATGAAACAGTGATATGTCGGCTGCAATGTGTTCATATTTTGTTGCACAGGCTGAACTAACAATACGGAAGTTTTCAGAACATCAGAAGGGATGCAAAAAGTTCCAAAAGAGAGATTCAAAAAGCTGCGAACAAGGAATTCGGCGGACATTTTAACGTAATCTGTTCACCATGCGAATTTTCATTCGTCGTTGCGTCTCAGAAATATTGTGACGGGTTTAAGGATGACGTGGCATGTTTCGCATTCCTTCAGCCTCCAACCAAATTGAAATTAGACGATGAATAGTTTAAATAGTTTAAATCAATTTGATAATTATGTTTTCTAATAATTTAATTAATAAATTTCTCAACGAGTATTTCTCATTTTCAATACCAATAATGTTTTCCGTCGAAATAAAAATTTTCATTAAAAATTGAGAACAAGAATCAAAGCCATAGAATTCTGTGGAAAATTGAAAAAAATAACCAGATAGCAAGCAAAGTACCGGTACACATCGCATAGTTATTGAATGGAAAACAGAAATGAGGGTGAGAGAGAAAAAAATGTGAAAATATTGGGGGAAATGCGGATAAAATTAGGAAAAAAGAGATAAGTTTTAGACATTAAAGAATCGGTCATCCGGGTGGTCATAACTGTATTGTGCCATTCTGCCAACGAGAATGAGGCCAGCTGTCACGATGACGACTGCTCCTACGAAAACTATCAACAGGAACCTGAAACAATTTTTCTTTACTATTAATTTTTGGACAGTTTGAGAAAATTTGATTTGAAAATTATTTCAAGTGTAAGCATATAAATTTGTTTTAGCCGAACACTAACCGATCCAATACAGTTGCCAAAAACTCCCATTCGAGGGAGCACTGCCGTTTTCTTCGCATCTCGTCCACTTCCTTATTGAATACATTGGAAGTTCTTCGTAATTGAGTATTTGTTCCTGAAAAGTTAACTTTAAGGTCATTGCCTCAATCATTTATAGCTTACCAGCAAGTGCTGACATTGTTCCCTCCCACATTGTAGCTTTGGCAGTTGATGGAGCAAGAGATGGTGCACGTGACCTGGCTGTATTTGGAGAATTTGGAGATGTTACATCAATCATTTGGAAGGATTGCCGCTTTTCAGAAACACTTCCAGCCGACTGTGGCACTCGCAATGTGGACCTGAAATTATTTTGTTTTTCAAAGATTGTAAAGTTATCAAATGAAACTTACATTGGAGATGCCATTTTAGTTGATCCATTATTCACATTTCTTGATAAATAATGTGACTTTTTCCTTCTTCGAACATTCAATGGATCATCATCAAGTTCTCCCCAAAGAGTTTGAAGTGGTGGAGGTACATTGAGCAATAGGACTTGAGGAAGGAGAACGAAGAAGATATAACGAATGAATTGTGGAGGATTTCTTCCATATTGCCGACGTCCTTGTACAGAAAGTACAACACTTGTAAGGAAAGTACCAATTGAGATGATTATGATTATTGAGAGGTAGAACCAAGCAATAAGTGGTACGAATTCACTAGTAGTTGGCATTTGATCAGACACCATTAACATCAAGATAGACATTGCCAAAAGTGTAGTGATTCCCAAATTGATCTTTTCAGTTCTGTCATCATCTGTAGAAGCCGGAGTGAAGAATCCAGTGATAGCTACTAAAGTAATGATTGATGTTGGAATAATAAGATTTACTAGGTAGTAAAGAGGTTTTCGTTGAATAACCAATGAGGCTTGAAGGATCACCCATGGCTCGGCACAACACGCGTATTTGTACTGAAATTGATGGATTTGGTGGTCTTAAGAAATACAAGAGAACAATTTTTACCTCATGTCTATGAATTTTGAATGACTTCACCTGCCATTCTTCATTTGGAATGAATGATTGCATGCTCACTTCGGTGTCTGCATAGTAGTCAAGAGCAGATTTTGAATTTGTCCAGCTCGATATTGTCAGTGTGCAGTTTTGTCGATCGTACGGGAAAAATCGAATATTTAATCGACAAGTAATCGTGTAAATTGCCGGATAGAGAAATGAAAGTTCAGCTCCCTTTTCTCCTTTCCAATAATTTGAAGTTGCTTGAATGTTCATATATCTTTCAGTTTCATCTCGACTCATTTTCACACTGTTATAAAGATAAGTGTCCGGAATCCAGAGATGATGGAATGGAATAATTGTTGAATTGATCATTCCATATTCATTGGGATTCCAATCAAGATATTCATCTCTCCATTTTTGAATCATCCAAACATTTAATTTAATATTTTGAGACGGCTCATCCTGAAATATAAAATAAAATATTAGAATTTTTCTTTTGAATTTTTTGTTAATTGAAAATGTTGATGAACTCACCACTTCAATGATCTGATAGAGTGATATACTGATATGCACTTTCAGAGATTTCTTGTGATCAAGAATCGGCCTGACACGCACATCATATCTCTCTGGTGACAATAAATGTCTCGTTAATCGTACTAATGGCACATTTTTCATTGCTATATCTCGATCAGCCGTCGAGTTTAACAGTCGGGGGTCTGGAACGTTTCGTAAATTATTGAAAGAGTCTGGGAATACTCACCGAATGTCTTTAAGGTTGCATTGAGTGACTGTGACGTTGTTGTGACAGAAATCACGCAAAATAAAATAATGATTGTCCGAATCTTTAACGTCATTCTGGCATATAACCTGTAAAATTTGGTTAGGGACAAAACAAAGAAAATGGAAATACTATTAGGGTAAAGGTATAGAGTACAGTGAAAATAACACTGGGAGAAGTGGAAATAATGAGATGTTGTAATAGCCAAAAAAATAATTTATTCGTAAAGAATTAGGATTGTTGGTCAAGAAGGTCAAGATAGGAAAAGGAAGAGAAATGAAATTGAAGCTTAAGCGAAAAATTGGGAACAGAAGAAAGTGATTAAATCTATAGTACAGACAGAAATAGAAAACAATATGAAAGCAAAATGTGAATTGATTATTAAAAAGCAAAACTAAAAAAAGTAGAAAATGGAATAAGAAAAACGAAAAAAAAAAGAGTATCAGAAACCGCGTCATGTGTGTGGGGGATAGAATAGCAACCGAGAGAGGAAAGAGTTTTTGGAAAATGATGAAAATGAGAATGTTCATCCTCCATATTCAACACCAGCTTGATGCCAGTGAATGAAACCAATGAAGTTGATTCCAAATGTGATTATTAGGAAAGCAACTACAAATATGACAAAGCACGTTCTCTCCACAACTGTGGCAAACCATTCGAATTCGGCAACTGCTAGCTGTCGATTTGCTTTTATTGAGCCTGAAATTTAGTTAAACGGCTTTAGGTGGATATGAAGTATCAAGAATCAACAATGATATGGTCACATATGTATATATATATATATTACTAGATATGTCTTACGATACTTCTGTTACACCTGTACAACCCCGCAAGCTTCAAAATTAAACTGTGAAAAATTTCTCCAGTAGTTTCAATAGTTTAGAACTATTTTCTAGTGTTTTTTATAGAATTGCTAGAACGATGGAGGTTTGACAAAATGCTACCCTGTGCCGACCCAACGCTTCCTAGAAATCAGTGTTTCTCAACCATGTTGAGCCAATAATTGACCCTATGTACCAGTTTGTCGAACCCGTTCTAGTTGGTTGGATTGTTCTAGTAGATTACACATTGCTATGTTCAACTCTCTATGATTGGAATTAATAAAAAATTAACATAACTAAAAAAATTACAACCATATGAGTAAAACACAATTTACTTGATACTTGATATTATTGATTTTATCTAGTTAAATTGTTAGTAGTGTAAACAATACGAATTTCCAGATAACATGTGATTTTGAGTTTCCTATTAGTTTAACATTGCATAATGAAATGTCATTTAATTGGTAACAAAATGAAATGTATCACTTTTCAAAATATTCCACTTTCAGCTATCGATATATTGATTACAAAATTATAAACATTGAAAACGCAGAAGTTGGATGCAAAGCTAATATTCAAATAAAAGCCGATTAAATAAATTAACTGAAATATTGAAACGAGATCAAACCCGTTATCAAACATAGTGATAGAAGAAGTTTTTAACCGTACAACACGACCTACCTTGTCTCATTGAGCTTCGACTCAATCCAGCCCCTACAATTACGTTTTTTGAACTCTCAAAATAAAAAGTGGCTTCGCTAAAGTTTAGCAACATTTGGACGGAACGAGGATTAAAATTTTGAGTTATTCCCTAAGACCCGTGCTATTTGAACTTGGCATTTCACTCAGTGCCGTTTTTATTTCAAGCTCCGTTAGGGCTCCGTAGTACAATATTGATTCTTAAAATAAGACTTACTCTGCATTGCGGCAAATGTGTTGTCCTTTTGTGACTTGGGGCGCATTCTGCTCGTCAAGAATTTTGACGATAATTCTGACGCCACCGATACAACATCATCAGCTGGTCCAGGTGTTAATGGAGGAGGAAGAGGAGATGATGATGGAACCGGTGGAGCTGAAGGTGAAATTGATTCATCTGGAATACATTTAAAACATGATATGATATAAGATACTAAAGCCTACCTGGTTGATGCGCTGTTGGTGATAAATGAATAAGTGGATCCGTGCTCTTGTCAGAAATAAGAGCTAAACCACTGTTACCTCGTTGTGTTGCTCGTCGTGCTCCACTGACCCATTTATTCCGAACTGATTCTTTAACACTTGCAAGTTGCAGTGGACGAACTTCTACCAATGGCGTCGGCGCATCAAAAGCTTCCATCATGTGCTCTTTCTCAACGTGTGGAGGCAACGATGTGCATGTGAACCATGCAAGAACTTTGGCAAATCTTAAAATAGAAAACAAAACATTATGTAGCAACTCAACAAAAAAAAACTTAGGAAGCATTCACGTACTTTAGTGCTCTTTTGGACATTCGCTCGCCAAGACTTCCTCGTTTTTGAATGGCAATTATTACGGATGAGACAACGGTTCCTAGGGAAATCACTATTATCATTGCTAGAATGAACCATCCAATTAGAGGAATAAATGTAGATGTTGTAGGCATTTGATCGGAGACCATTAACATCAAAATGGACATGGAAAGAAGGGTCGTGATACCCAATGATACTTTCTCTTCACGCATTCCTGATGCAGATGATGTTCTGAAAATATGAAAACATGGCTCTTTAAATAATTAATTTTTTGAAATTTGTTAAAACTTACGTGAAGAATCCTACAATAGCAATTAGAGTAATAATCGATGTTGGAATAATAAGATTGACTAAATAGAACAACGGTTTTCTCCGAAGATATAGCGTCAACTGCAGTAACGTGTAGTTATTTGGACAACATGCGTATTTCACTTCCTGTCTTTTAACTGAAAACGAAGAAAAATATTTTGAAAACCTCATTAATGATTTAGTCATTTAAATGCTCACTTTTTGTTTGTAAAATGTACCATCCTTCGTTTTCCAAGTAGTTTGATGTTCCAATTTTATCCGAGTATGGGAAATAATCTATACCTTTTTGGTCATATGTCCAAGATGAGAAGGTCATTGTGCAGACCTAAAAACAAGAACATTCTTTATTTTGGTCTCAAAAACGAAAACTAATGAGTTTAGCTGTCAACGTTTACAACCTAATTGTACGAAAAAAAAACGTACTTGTACATCAAATGGGAAGAACCGGAGGTCGAGTAGACATGAGAACTTATAAATTGTCGGATATAGAAGTTCGATCAATGCAGCTCTTCGATGTGTGTCAGTTGTAAGTTTTGAGTTCAATAGTCTCCTTGTATCGTCGTCTTTCATTACCAATGAATTGTAAAGTGTGGTGTCTGGTAACCAAATAGAGTCGTACGGCAAGCGAAGCTCCGTTATATTTTCGTAATCGTCCGGATTCCAATAGAGAAACTCGTCGAACCATCGCTAAAAAATGTGAAAGATTTTAGTCTTCTTGTGCTTCCAACGTATTTTTTCTTATCCTTTGCACAATTCTCAGCAAACTTCTACATGCTTGGGTAATGCTCTATCATCCGAAAAAAAAGGTGGTGAACACCTAAGGATTTCCGCTCGTTTTCCGTTGGTTTTTCAACGAGCAAGCGTCATATCCGTTGTTTAGATTTGAAGTAGACATCAGCTAACCATAGGGTTTTCCAAATGACATTAAGTCGAATTTGTTTCATTGAAAACACCCACCAGCTATTTTCGAAATAGTTACTCGGAAGGTCAAAAAATCCTGATCAAATGCCAAATAAAGGCTATATCTCACACAGCATTAAGTGTATTTAAAAGGTTGGAAATTGCAACAAATTGAAGAAAATTAAATTTAAAAAAATGTAAAGTTCAACATTTAAAATATCAATATTTGAAAGCTTGAATGAACTGACGTTCAACTTTAGATATTTAAGCAATACTCTCAAGAAATAGCAAAACAATTTCAGAAAAACACTGAAATTATCCAAGGCTGATAAAACAGAATTTGATCAAAACTGTCTCACAACCCACACTCCAAATGTCGTGCCTGCTCGTGCCATATTCTCCCAATTCAATTTTAAAATTTCAGTCCCACCTCAATAATCCAAGCATTGAGCAAAATATATTGTTGTGGTTCATTGAGCTCTAAAATTTGATAGAGATCCATCGAAAACGACACATTAATTGGCTTGGAGTTATCCCACATTGGCTTTGCCTTTTTATCGTAGTTGTCAAGTAGATCATGTACAAGTCGAATCTGTGTTGGTACAGGAGTGTCGGCAATGCATAGTGATGCTAAAAGAATCTTTTTCGTTGTCATCTTGAATCAAACTGATGGCTGGTTTTACGACTGTTTCTTGCTCTTGTTCATTTCACTCTAATCAACCAAATACGGATAGGAGAAAAAAGGTTTTGGGCTTTTAGTTCAATTGAAAATTCATCATTTTCCTGTCACTAAGATTAGCATCGTTTGACCCCTCTTCCCACTCTAACTACACTTTTCAGGAAATGAAAAAAGAAATGGTGAGGAGTACCACCACTTTTAGTACTACTTCGACTACATTTTGTTGTTGCAAGAGGGTCTCTAGGTCCTCAAGAAAAAAGAAGAAAGATATTTGTTTGTTGTAAATTAACATCTGATGAGTGATGATGACTAACAATCCGGAACTCTTCAAACACTATTCTTTGTAGTATGATGGTCACCAGGCATCAAGCTTTGAAGCCTGCAGTTTTGTTACAAAATCCTTACCTGTTGTAGCCAATAGCAAGCTTTGAATAATAATAAGCATCCTGTAGTAAAAGTAAATGTGTGTTGTGTGGACCAAAAAGTGGGGTTGTCTCTGAAAACAATGAATGGTCACTGGAAAATTTTTTGAATGAGTCGGAGGGAAAGAGAGCACTGAAAATGGGAGGAGTAAATGGGGAGGGTGAGCCGCTTGAATTTTCTTTTAATTTTTTTGTTGTTTTCTTTCCTTTTCAATTTTTGCTTTTTCCTATTTTAGGTGGTCCATGAACCACTTCTCCAACCGAATTTTCGTATAATTTGTCCCGCTCTCTCCCCTTATATACACAATATACTCACAACAACAAATAACAATAAAAAAGGCACTCGTAGGTGAATTGAATAAAGATTATAAAGTGAACTGAAATGAACTGACCACTACTGGCTGAAAATATTCGTTTTGGGTATAGAGTTCTGACAGGTATGTTGTGCCTCTTCTCTCGCCTTCCTTCTCTTTTTTTCTCTTCAACTAAGGGTCGTTGTGCTCGATGGACCGTGCTTCAATGTTCATAAGAACCTTTGGAAGAGAGATGATGGGACCCTCTTCTGCTCGTAGGTGGAAGAAGAGCAAGGTAAGTGCTCGATTCGCTAAAAATGGAATGTGTGATGAAAGTGGAATGTAGGAGGAATTTGGAATTGTTGAAAAGATCAAAACGGATGAGACATCACATATATGTATTGTCTGGAATTTTTTAGAAGTGGATGAGTTGGGTAGAAATCACGTATTGATATTAATGTCTTTCTTAGCTTGGGCAGAATATAACAATATGGTTTATCCAAAACAATCTACCATGAATGAATGTTACACTTGGTGCTATAGTTTTCAATATGGGCGAGAACAGAAATTAATCAAACAGGTATCTGTTAGGTCAATTCAAATTATGATTATAATTTCAATGGCATAATCTGAATCATGAAATCTTTGAACATGAACATAACTCTTACGTAACTGATTAGATCCAATAATGTTTTATGGAAATTTAAATTGATGAAGCATTTTCAAGTTAAAAAATGTTGAACCTGTCAAAATGCAAAGTCAAAAACCTAGAAGTAGAGCAAATGCAGTAAATATGCAAACCAGAATTTAAGAAATTAATAAAACAAATTGGCCCACAAAAATGTCATAAACTGTGCAATTTTAACTAAAGTGCTACAGTACTTGCAAAGTATATTCTATGGACGTTTCACTGAAATATAAAGGCATTCTCTGTCTTGTGTATCAAATTTTGAAAATAAGATCAAACATAATTAGGGATAAGTGAGAGATAACGGATAAATTTCACACAAGATGCGAAATAAAACAACTTGTCGTACATGAGTTTGTTCACCTGATCTGTCAGCCAACGGACCGACAAACGGATGAAAAACTGAAAAGGAGGAGGTATATGAGACTTTAGATAAGAGATGAAAGATGAGATAGAATCAAGGAGTTAGCAGGAAAAAGATAAACTACATTGAGCACAGATTTCTGAACAGGACAAGAGAGTGACAAATTGCAGTTGCCATTTGTTTCTTCAGTAGCTAATTGTGTTTTATTCTAACTCTTTTCGATCTCTATCCTTTGTTTCATATTTCAGAATTTTGAGTTGCCCCTGAATTTTCCGGTCATATCGTATATCATATTTCAAACGGATAAAGATTTTTGAGGATTGCAAAAGAAGAAAAAGAGGGTACACGAAGTTATGGGCGCAAACATCGACGGAACAGCTGGCTGCATCTACCAGCTGAAAAAGATCACAAACGAACACTTTGACGTGGCGAATGACAAATTGAAGAAAAAGGGTTAATAATGGTTAAGGCAAGAAAAAACAAAAAAGGGTTCGAGAGCTATTATGAGAGAATAAATTTGCATTCAACTAATTTTCGTCAATTGTCTTCAGTCACTATTTCGGAATTTTCTTTTCTGTTTCCAATTTGCGATTCTAGGCTTTTACATTTACCTGACATTATTCGTGAAAAACAAAAAAAACAATTCTTAAGCTTTGAGCATATGGTAGCGTAACAAGAAATGTAAGACGTGCAGATGCAGGGTGGCCTGAGGTCGGAGCAGAAAGAACAGAAAATTTTGTAAAAGCGATGAGGAAGTTGGAAAATCGGATAGAGAGAGAGGCAACAGGTCAGTTTGTTGTTTCGAGACGAACCTATTAAACTATACTCTCTACTACTATGAGGACACACGCCTTCTCAAAATTGTTTTGAAGTCCTTTTTCCTCTTTTTGTGAGAAAACGGGGTGTGTGGGGGTGAAACGAGCAAGAGTCGTGGTCCTTCTTGCTCAAATTAGGCAAAGAGCTGTATTCACTTGTTGCACACACTTTTCGACGATTGGTATCCTAAAAATGAGACGGCTTTTTCGCGGAGTCCCATCGGTCACCGACGCCGCCCACCTTTTCAATCAAAACATTTATTTTAAAATTTTTTGAATTGAGTAATCAAAAATGCATTTTTCGATTTCAATCAGTCACTAGCTCATTTTCAACCTCAGCACCTCCCTCATCAAATGAATATTAAAGAAGGCGGGGTTCTACAAACACTGGTGTACCTAGAATGACCGCTTGAACATCAATATGGAGCAAAAATCAAATATGGGAAATGGACATTTTTCTTTGGCCATATAGGAGGATAAATCTATTCTAGGCTAAAATGTTCTCATATTCAAAAATTAATTTACTTTCTGCCAAAAAATGTTTAACACTCTTTCAGATTTTTAAGAATGTATGTACTTTGAGATCTTCAGATCTATGACCATTTATCTTCGAGAAAATTTTAGCCAATTTTAAAGTGACCACACCTATTTTTCCAAGCATGCAATTGAAAATACAGCTTCAGAATTTTTGCGGAATTACTTATTTTAAAAAGTCGGTTAACTTAATTTTTTTAGAATATAGTCTTGTCAACTTTTAAAAGTTCGAATTTCCTGGAACTCATTCGAAAAGTTGTTGCTCATGGGGCCTTTGAAGTTTCAAAAACGAGCACAATTAATTTGGAGTTTAGTTTTCATAATTAAGAAAACATTACAGCATACACAGCATAAAAGTTTTAAGAGTTGGAAAACTTTGAAGTTCCATAATATTTTGAACTCATAGAAAAAACGCGCGTGGCAACACAGTGTGAACGTTAAATCAGATTAAATCTCATTAAAAAAAATAATTTGTTGTTGCAAAAGTTTAAAAAAGTTAAAAAATAATTGGCAACTCTCAATTTTTGATCACGTACCTGAATGTACTCAAAGTGTAAAAACTAGGAAACTCGAAAAAATGCCATTGGAATGAGAAATGAAATAAAAAGAGTTTAGTGCCGGTCTAACAAAAAGAACAATGAAAAGTTGCACTCAACGCTGCCAAATAACCAAAAACTTTGCACAACCAAGAACCAGAATAGAAAACGCATCTCGACGTCAAGCTCAGGAACATACGTACACTTGTATGCATAAGCTAATCTAGAATGCTGATCGTAGAAGGCTTGCAGAACTTTTTAGGTCGAAGACACAAAACCACAAAAAAAAGTTGTGAATGGAGCTTTTTGGCGTCGACGACTAGTTTTTCAATGATTGACATACTCCGTCAGTGTCATTACTTTCTCTGTCTCATCTAGCTGACAAAAAAGAAAAACCCCGACAGTAGTAGAAGGCGTCCGAACAACGGATTAGTTTGTTGGTACCAAAGAGTTTCTATTTGAAGAAGAGCAAACCAACAGAACAAAAATGTAAAAAAAAACAAAGAGAAGCCTGGAGCGTTTGGTAGAAGCAGAGCAAAAGCAAAAACACGTTTCTTATTCATCAGAAGTCGTCAGTCTCTGAAAAAAATAGGGCCAGCATGTTGACTGCTTATTCAAAGAGAAAAAGAGTAAATGGATTTCCTTGAATAAAGTTTATTTTAAGGATACTCATGCATCCCACCTTCTGATACTTCTTCTCTCAATCCATTTTCGATATCATTTCCAGTTGAAAATCGAATAGGCATCAAAGGATCAACACGCCGGAGGCGATGATGTGCAAAGGCTGCTTTATCACTGAAAATTTAGTAAAATGTGAATACGAAGAAATGACTGACACTAACCAATAACAGACGGCTCTCAGTACTTGCTCATTTGGTGACAATGGCATTCCAACAAAACTACCGCCTGAAATTCATGCACTTTTTGTTTGTTTCATTTAACTTACCGAAATACTTCTTGCCCAAGTTTGACAAAAGGCACTTGGTTACGAAATTAACTAACTTGGGGCATTTGCTCGGCAAGACTTTGTTCAGACCACGCTCAAGCTCACTATTAGCCCAAGTTTGATCCAACTATTGCCAACGTCTTACCCAAAACTAAAACGTCCTACAAAAATCTTGTGTCAAATATTGTGAAGAGTTGGATCAAACTTACAAAGTTAAAGTTAGCTTATACATGGTCGCAGGCTGAACCAAGTTTTGCCATGTAAACATTTTTGGACTAAATTAGGGCAAGAGGATTCCGCCAAATTTCGAGATAATATGGCATGATTTTCGAGAATATAGCAAGCTATATATAAGCTAAATAAAATGTATCATCAGCAATACAGAAACTATAGAATATGATTCTAAGATCTAGCTGATTGTGAGAAAACTATTGGAAAAATGGATGAATGACATCAAACACGCTCACAATAAATTCATAGAATATTGTGGAAGTTCATTGTGCAAACATCGTCCGTGTAGGTCCGACCAAAGTTTAACTTTAAATGTACCGAAAACATCGGTGAATTTATTACCTGCAATCTTTTCCATCATTGTTTCGAATTCGGCCATTTCTTTCACTGCTTTTCTTCTCTGATAGAAAATCCATAAATATTCGAAGATATCGACTATAAAGCAAAGAAAAACGATTGCAATGACAAGAAATAATATAGAAATCCAATTTAACACTGCAAAAAATAAAATATCTTACATCAGTCCGTTTCGAAAAAAAAAACAAGAAACTCACTCTGTCTCATTCAATTTATCGAAATAATGTATTTATGGATGAAACAAGAAATGTGCTTTCACGGGAGGTCCGCGTGGGAAAATTAGAAAATTGAAAATTAACAAATTTAGGAAGGCTAGAGAGTAAATGAGAACTCATCTTGCATTTTTTTTTGTCAGAAATATGTATACATAGGTGCTAAAAGGGACCAAGCTAATTTTGAACGAAATGACCAAAAAACGTACCAAAAAATGCAGTTATTATGTATGCTGACTGACTTTAGAATCTTGAATGAAGGAACGTCTGAATGAGAACACAAAGCATAGATCCTAGAAAAAATGGGTACTACAATTCTATAGCATGATGTGGGAATTCAGGATAAGGAGAAGCTGCAAGAGCCTTTTACAATGATTGTTTTGAACACGTTGGTCTAGTTTGATTGAATTGCAGAAACAAGAAATCATCAATTTCTAAATTATTGTGAATTAATAAAATACAATCAACATTTAAATTTTTAAGTTTTCAAAGACATCAAATAAAACTTTTGGTTTTTTTTCAATGACAGTAGGGCTTTTGAGCACTGTTCTAGCTTGCGTGGTGAGGTGAGCAATGTGATGTTCGTTACTGTTTTCTTTATTTTGAAGTTGAACTTAAACTATTTGATAAAAATTATTTTTAAAACAACTTCGATGATTTTTTGTGAACCTAATTTCACAACATATCGCGGCTGACACAAAAACAATAAAAATGGATGTTAATCTTGAGTAGATCAAGAGGTCTCAGAACATTTGGACCTTGTTGTTTGTACTTCTTATTTACAAGAAGTATACTTTGACACTAAACGTCTTCCGTGTTGTTTGAAATTTATATTGGTAATAAGAACAAGAAAACATATTTAAAATTACAAAGATCTGAATTCTCCCAAATTAGTTTTCAAACAAAGCTCCGCAATTTGTGTCTGAAATAATTTTTTTAACAATCATAATAATGCATTTGCAAAATTTAGAAGTTATAGAGACAAAACAAAATTAATATTTTATGGATCGGTCTTTAATAATGTTTTTTTGGTTCTGGAATAATTTTATGTTTAACTTTTACTAAAACTTCAAGCCGTTGGAACCTAGCTTTTTACTCATTGACCTGACTTGGATGTTTTTAAATATTTTTTGAATTGTGTGTTGCAACGCCTCATTCTCATATAATATTGATCCTGATGAGACAACTAGAAACCAAATGATCATTTAAAAATATGGGTAGTTGATTTCTTTAGACATCATTTTATTCAATCAACCTACTTGAAAGCGAAGATGTCTACCAACTTATGCCCATATTGACATTTCCTGTCTTACAATTTCAATAGTAAAAATCTTTGAGAATTGTCGCCAAATGTACCACCGTCACCAAAACACAGAGTCAAACAATCATGATCAGTCTGTATTCTTATTTACTGAACTTTTCCTTTTTACAACTGCCGCTTTTTTTTCAATTTTTATGTTTAAAAACATTGCAGCCCTATTGAAACCTTTTCCATATTTCATTAAATAAAGTCCAGTTGTTATCAAGGCAATATCCACAAAATATTGTACTTTAAGCCCTCTTTGAATGGAAATATGTTTTATGATATAAACCTCGTATATTTCTATCTTTGATGCTTGCATCCCAGCGGATGTCAAATCATAACCACATAAATAAACGTATAAATATTTTTCGGATAAGTTCCCAGAGAATGCTGCTCGCAACGAGAAAGATCATTCAAACCGTGGTGCGTGACTTTTCATAAGACCAAAATTTGTAATTGTCGTTTTCTTCAATGAATTATTTTTATTGCGTGGGTTTCAAGAACACGAAAATGACGTTCAGAAATAATTGGTCAATGTGGTCCATAACTTTCATTATTCTCCATGACGACTTGCAAACCGTTTTTTTTTCGTTTGATTTTCTATTTCTGTCTCTTTCATTTTCTTTCATAAGAGGTACTGCTAATGAATGAGAAGCTCTCCGAGATGGGCCACGGCCCAGGCGGCGGTCTACTCAAATTTCACTTTGCGAAAGCCGTCGAAGATGCCCCACACTCTCCGTCTTGTATTTGCTTTTTATTTTGGTTTTATCTCAATGCTCTTCTAAGATTTATCCCAGCTCGTCTTCCTCATCTTCTCATTCATTTTGATCGTAGTCCAGTAGCCTCGTCTATTCTTGTGTGTGTGTACTTAATGGGACTTTAGTTGGTCCAACCGAACTTCTAGACTCGTGCTTAACCTTCGGTCGCCTCGTCATATCCAAACTCAATATCCAATTCTACTCCAAGTATCGCTAACACGTACCTGAAATCGACACCTGGACGTGCGAACATGCGTTTCTCTTTTATTTGCATCTAACCATTCCCTTTGAAGCCACCCATCAAAGTATGTTAGATCGATAAGGTGTAAGTACAAGAATCTGAAGTGTGATCCGACTACTCACCTCTTACCATACCTTCATCTCTCTAGGCCCGACGACAACAAGTGTGTAAATAGAAAAATGTGTCAGACTCTGATCAACAGTAACTCTTTTTTGAACTTTCACAATTTCATTTTTCTTTTGTACTTTCATTGAGTTTGAATTTTGATTGACAATTTTGAATATTGTGCCAACCGAAAATTCAGGGAAGTTTTTTAAAAATTTAATTTCCAAAAGTAGAAAGTACCACTCATCATTTTGGGAGTAGTATAATTTTTTTTCAACGGTTCATGAAAGGCTATAAATTTTCAAGATTTTGCAAATTACACAGAACTCTTGAAAACAAGTGTTTTCAATTATCTATGCTCAATTATCTCTATAAATTGCCAGGATTTAGTTCGCCCAATGTGTACTTTGATTTCCTTAGAATTTGTACTTTCCAGATCCTTAATAGAACAAATGGGTCGCGAACCCCAGTTCCAGTTGTAGGTTCTAGGGAAAAATATTATGTTTTGGCAAATGGTTGGTGTTGGGTGTTGGGTGCTTGGTCAATCCTGCAACCCAATTTAGTGTCGTGCTGTGCTTTTCGCACGCAGATTCGATGGTCTTCCAACCACATATGTATAAACGCTCTTCACGTGAAACACATTTTTTGCTCTTTTCACACCATATCTCGTTTTCTCAAATTCTTCTCTAACACTAAATAGAAGATTTTTTGATGTTTCTTTCAGATACTGAAAAATTTGTCACAAATTGCCCGTAAAATGTATGCTATAACAGAAAGAAACATAGAGTTCGTTTGAAGTGGATCGCATTTAACGCCACTTTTTGGCGGCAGAGTAAATATTTGAAAGAATTCGGGGAAAAGTAAGGGCAGAACAAATGAAGTAGACATGAGGAAGGTGAGAGACTGTTTTTTGAATTGCCTCCCTTGTGAATTTTGACTTGTCCACAAACCGAGAATTAGCTCAAATTCTTTGTGGGTTCAAATGCTTGATTAGGTGATTTTTGAAAAATAGTTTTGCAAAAAAAAAATAATAATCGATCAATAATTAATACAATTAAAGTTTTGGTGTAATTATATTGAAAATAATGTTTGAAAATAGATAACAGTATTGAGGCTGTAATAAAAGTTATGTGATTGACTTCAAAGATACTACTAAGATTTATTTTCAGCCTAAAAAATCGTTTCTTTGAGATACTCCCAAACGAACATATATTCATTTTCTAGTAAAATCTATTGAGTGAGTCTATTACTTTTATTAAAAATTGATGGGCTTCAACAACTTAAGCTGCAAATTTATATTTATTTCTTACAATAAGATAATAAGCACTGAGAGATGAGATTAAAATATTAAGGGCTCAGATTATATGTTTGCATATTTGTATCCATAAAGCCCGTTGATCAAAGATTAAATATCAAATGAGTAACTCATTCCAATCTTCCTGTATTATTTTTTATTTTGTTTTTGGAAATCTAAAAATTATTTAGGAACAAGTTTGATGACAACTACTTTTATCAAGAAACCTGTGAAACTAGAATAAACTAACAAATTGTCAGAATACCTATTTCAAAAACTGAATATGTTTTTCATTTTGCACATCTCACAATTTGCATGGGAAATTTCATGTCATTTCGTCATTTCTGTTATTAGCCGCTCTTTGGTTCATCCTGGCTTCCCAATAAAAGCTTTTCCGCAGAAAACGTTTCTCTTCAAACTCTATTAACTTGCAGAAACATTTCAAAAATTTGCAAAGGAGTCTTTTTTTTTGAAACTTTTAGCTCTTATCCCACGTCCTCTCCCAAACAGCCACTAATCCCATTATCTCCTTCTCTCTTTCCATACATATTCCTCGTTTTCCCATCCTAATCTATCGAGTCTCTTTCTCTCTTTATCTCATCCATTTTTCCTTTTTTTCCTAGAATAAAAGAGTAATCCATTCATTTTCTACTGACTTTTCTATTTTTACTCTAATTGTGCTCATCACAAATGGCTCCTCATGGGAGCAATTATCGATATGCTTGCCGCGGCACTCAATCGCACTTTTCGTGTTTCTCCTTTTAAACAAACTACTGCTGATCAAACAACATGGTTCATGTTTCATTTTTGTAACAAAAGTTTTTGCTTTTTCATTTAGCAAAAAACAAAAAAATCTGCAAGTTCACTTCGACGAAACACATCCGGAAATGGATAGATGTGACTAACCACTGGGCATACGCATTGTGTCTTCAGAAGCCCTTCGTTATTCGCCTTCGTCAAGGCACGAGTCTCAACAATTTTTTGTTCAATAGCAACTGTATATGACACCATTCAATGTGTCATTTACAGAATGATCAATTTAATATCCTGTGAAACTTTCCAGACTTGAATTATTTTATTTATACAAATTGAATATGGAACGATATTTTTAAATACATACTTACTTAACCGATGATCATTCACTTTTATTTTTCCAGGAACATTACCAAATATAATCCGTTCAATGAATTTTGAATCACCCTGTTAGATCAATCAGTCTACAAAATCGCATTCTAGGTAATCTAGGCAGCGCAAAAAAATTCTTCAGAAATCAGTGTCTTGACATCAAAATTATAGATTTCTTCAAATCTGATGAAAAATTTCTTCAAAACTAGAATATGTTTCAATAGAAATTTTTCACGAAAAAAATCCAAAACCAAATCTCATCTCTAAGTCCTTGAAGCGCAAATAATCCTGCAACAAACTTCACTTCCGCTGTCCAGCTTTTCTTTTTTGTCTGTTTTTTTAGAAAAATATTCTTTCGTTTTGATTTTCCGTTGGATACTTATTGATCGGTTCATAGATTTTTAAAATAATTTTTATTTTCAATGCATCTCATGCAATGATGAGCCGGAGTGTGCTCTTTTAACCTTGCTCTGCTTCACGTCAGTTGTCATTTCTCCTGTTACAATCATGTCTTCTGCCTATCATTCAATAGAGCGCCTTCACTTTGAATTTTCATGTCACTTTTTACATTTTCTTTCTTTTTTCTTTTCTTTTTTTAATTTTTAATCTATTTCAATGTTTTGAAACTAGCATAGTTAGATGCAACATTCTGTTATAATCACATTCCAACATTTATTCGGAATCCAGTAGTCTGCATGCCCTTTTGTTAAACATTGAACATTCGACCATTGAAAAGTCGAAATTTCAACTAATTTTTTTTCTGGCGCACTTCATGATTACATCCATTTTGGTTGTATTCTATAGAATTTGCTCTCTCTTCTCTTGAAAAATTGAGCATTTATTCTTTTTAGTTCTGTATTGTGAATGTCTTTGATCAAAAATCTAGACACTAAATGCTCCAGTTTCTTTTTATATTTGTGCTTAAAAACGACTAAAACCAACAGCGCTAATGGGCCCGTGAGAAGAACACGGAAATTGTAGGGATTGTGTTGTTTAGAGTCACGCAACACAAACCTAAATGTTTTTGCTCAAATCTGCGGTTTGCATTTAAACAAAACATTTTTGAAAGACCAGAACATTTTTTTCCAATAGTTAACTGTGTTTATTTTTACGAACCTGTTTCGAAAGAAATTGAAATATTTGAAACACTGAAACTACATCAATATGGTAGAGTGTATATTTAAAGCTATCAGACTGAAGTATTGTTTTATGTTATCAAACTTTTTTTTAAAGTTACGTTAGTTTCACGAAATCAAGTTGTTTTAAAAATTATTCTATGTTTTCCTTCTTCTAATCCAGATTAGCGATTTGGTTTGTTTTTTTTTTCAAGAAAGCATAACAGGATCAGGGTCACAAATTCTAAAACTTCCGGCCTACATTTGATTTTTAGAAAAAAAATAAACAGACGGTATATAGACGTCACTTCAGACTAGAGAATCCAACTCTAATTCTGTTTTTCATCCGCTCCTCGAAATTTATTTCATTACCGCCAAGCGCCATTTGAAGTTTTTTGCCTTTTTTTCCAACGGATTTCACTATTCGATTAGGCGGGAATCTGACTCATCTCAAAAGAAACTTTGACACCGTTGATTTAATTTTACTGCAAATCTAGAATCACGCTATTCATCTGTATGTTTTTTATTTGCAATATAGATATTTTTGGTTCTATTTCGAGAACCCAACGTCATCACATACTACTATTTTTGGGTGAAAAAGGGACTCTTTTCCTTTTTTTCTCGAATTCTTCTGCTTGCTTTCCCCTTATTTTGCCCCTCTGGATCGTCGGTAAATGAGAATGAAAAACGTATGAAAAAGAAACAAATATTGAGACGTAGAGCACCAAGTAGAAAAAATTATTTTCCTTCCTCAAATCATAGTATAATTTTGAAGATGTGGGTGGGTAATAAATGAAAGAGGCGGAGTAGATTGAAAATGATCATACCAACAAAACCATCATTTTTCTTCTTCTCTGAGTTATTTAAATTCTAGATACCCCCATGTTGTTTTCAGAATTGTCAGTTTTCAATGAAATCTGTCTATCATTTGTCGCGCTGTAGAAATATTAATTTGTGTCATTCATTTGACAATATCAAAAGTCAGCTTTTTTAAATGAATTTTTCAAAGGCAAATTTTAAGAGAGACTATATTTTTTCATGAAATCAGTAAAATGTTGGTTTTATTGGTCCTATTCACGTAATTTTTTCAATATGTTTTGTTTCCAAATGTCCAAGTTACAGATTTTTGTTGTTCCAACTAAAAACGAAAGAGCAGTTACATGCTTCCAAACTACATTTTGGAAGAAAATAATTTGCTATGCAAAATTTTAAAAACCTACATAACTTATTCAAAAGCTGAATAGCACCTCGGTTGTTTTGTTTTGATGCAATCCAGGCTCTCCTCTTTTTTGTCTGTTTCACATTTTTATTTTTTTAATCAGTCTTACTAGATATTCATAGTTTTCAAATCCAATTCGTTGAATCACCTTAGCTCGTAGATCAACATCAATACGCATCGTTTCGTGCTGTTCATTCTTGTCGTTTTGTTGTTTTTCTTCCCACGAAATTCACATCAAGAATGGGTCATAAGTATTTCCTTTTGGTGCTTTCTCGAAATTTTGGTGTTGCCCTGTAAAATCCAGAGAACCATTGAGTGTTCATTTACGTCCCACATAGTTGTATCTCTTTTTCTGCACATTCTTGTTTACATCATGTCCAAAACGCACTACATCTCTCTTTTATAAATTTTTACATTGAATCAATTCAACCAAAAAACACAACGAAGAAAGCATGTATGAATTTATACGTTTTTTTTTTCAATTTCTAAGCGAAAAAAGAGTTCATGAGTAAATCATAACTTTCTTTTTTTCAGGAGGCACTGTCTAAAAGCATCTAAAAATATCCAAAAAAAAAATTCCGAGTGTTTTGTCTTTTCCACTACATCCATTACGAGGGTGTGTGAAAACGGAATTTTCCCGTGCTCAGAATTAAGAATTTTCAAGTATCACCAGTTTTGAATGAATCTTCTGCGAACTACTCTCTGTACATTCAAAGTTTTTTGACAAATGTCAAAATCTAAACTCACTGTCTTTCCTCAAAACTTATATTTCAAAGTTGAATTCCCAAACAGGAAGCTCCCAGATGAGCAAGCCATATGAATCTTTAAAGTGCATTTGTGGTTGTTATTGTGTTGCATTGCTTGAGCCGCGTTTTCGTGGAATAAATCTGGAGGAATCTACATGCTTGGATAACCAAAGTTTTCTAGAAATTTCAACAGAAAGCATTAACTTTGATAAACACCCAGTTGATTTTTGAAATACAAGATAAGTTTACCAAACTTTGTCAAAAACATGGTTTACTTTAGATTTCGTAAAAGTTTTTCTACCTGAAAACGTGAATGCCAATTTTTTTTTGAAAAAGGTCTGAATAAAAATTCCAAACAGTTTTTACACTTCAAACTTATTTTGATGTATGTTTTTCACAGGGCTAGTTTAAAAATAATAGGCCCTCCGGCGATGTACTTGTTCAAAACAACAGTTGCTAAGTGTATTTGATAAAGCAATTTTTCAAAATCTTTCGATTTTCACATCTTTCTCGTAGTTTCCTAAATACGAAAAAATAGTGATATAACAAAGATCAAGGTATCAACTTTTGAACCCTTCCCTAAATTTTTTTTAATTTGGGAACTTTTTTATCCCGACTAAAACGACTTTGAAAAAAACTTTGAAAGGTTTGACAAAAGTCTCTATTGGGAATTTGAATATTTGAACTTGTCAGTTTTACCCAGAACTCTAAAATGTAAGAAACATCAAACCCTCAAGTTGCTCAGATGTTTCGTTGCAAAACTGCTCCCAAGACGATGATAAAGTATTCTGAACTTGAAGTGCAGATCTATGTCTGAAAATGGACAATGTACACTTTCTTCAACACATTTTCATCCGCACTCTCACTTTCCCCTCATTATCCATTATTCTTTCTGACGGTGTCAATTATTCAGCAAGTTGCGTCGACACGTCGGCGTTTTCCTGAGAAGGATGGAGGGAGTAGAAGAAGTCGCCAGATTCACTAATTCTTTAGAGCTTCTTCTTCTTCTTCGTCTTCATCTCTTTTTATTTTTCATTCATTTTCCACATTCAGAATCTGGTCATCACACATATACACCTGTGCAGTTCATGTTTTGTTCCAACCTCCATGTTACTTTGTAATAGCAAAAAAATACTACGAAGATTGTTCATTTCTTCACTCCCTTTTGTTGTAATCATCAATCATTGTTCTAAATTTAGGTTCGTTAGTCAACCCTCATATATCTGTGGGTATTTTTCGTTGAACAAGAAAATAGTTCTGACATTTCAAAGAATCTGGTCACAATTTCTTCAAATTTAAACAAATTGCAACGAGAATTGAAGTTCAAGGAATTTTTGCACCAGAATCATTCCTGTCTCGTTGCGGAGGCGTCTTCTACTTTATCCACTAAACATCTTCGTCTACCACAACTCAAAACTCTCCTCTTCATACATTTTTCAACATTTTCACTATGACGGCATCTTGCTTTTAACCGGTTTTTCTTCCGTGCTCTTCGGCTAGACAAACCACTGATAAAAATAGAATTCGCCCTGGTATTATGATCGTTGAATTCAAAAGAGAATCAAAATTTTATTTAGACAACTACCATTTAGCCGACAATCATATGCTCGCGTGGGTGACCACTGCATATGATTATAGTCTATGTGTGTGTGTGTGGATTGTCTCAATTGTAGGTTTTTATGTTTTTACGTCGATTTTGAGAAGTAGAGATGGTTTAGTCTAGACGCAGTTTTTTTAATGCACTACAAAAATTATGTTTTGACTGTTTTATTGTTTTAATCTTGATTTTTCAACTTGCACAATTGAGAAAAATTATTTTGGGATTAAAAAAAATTTTGGTTTTTTTTAAATGCAAAAAAACAAATGCAATTGAACTTTTAAATGCAATTAAACAATAGAGCAAAAACAGTGCGAAGTAAATACTACTTTTTTCACGTTTCAGACTACTTTACCCAATGCTGAAAGATTTCAAAAAGTAATTTTAAATGAATGCCGCAAAGATCATGAACCTTCTCATACATGAATGGCAACATATACATTTCAAATTTTTGCATGCTACGTGATATTTCTAAAAATTGGAATTTTACCTAGGTCATCACTCTTTTGAGACATTTCGTCACTTTCAATATCTACATTTCCAAATGTCTCAAAAGTTTAAATGAACAAGTTTTAGAGTTATTCTGGTTATTATTATTATTATGCTTGCTTGTTTCTTCAGTATTATTTTCGGAGATGCTTCTTATTTTTGTCTCACTATGTTCCTTTATCTCAAGTGCTCTTACTTCATGTTCATCAGCAAAGGTTCACCTGATTTACGGGGTTCTTGTCTACTTTTTCTCGTCCTCTCGTCTTCACTTACTTCTTTTCGTTCTTCGTTTTTTGGCGCCCCGGGCTATGCTGAAATCTTGTTTTTCATTAAAAAATGTCTATACTTCTTCTTCTTCTACGCCGCTTCTCTCCATTGCTTCGTTCCGTTCGTTTTCTTCGAAGGATGACATCGACGTCTTCGTCTTTTCAGACGTCGTTGTGGAAGTAGCAAAGGAAAAAGTAGGGAGGGCGAAGAAAAAGAAGAGCTCACATTTATTGTCAGAATAGGGAAGGCGGCTAAGGAGGGGAAGAGCACCGAGCCGACGCGGAATTTCATCCTGCGCACTCGGCTGTGTATGTCTCCATGTTGTTCATAGACACTTCACACCATAATGGAGAATTCAGATATATTCAGATTCCGTGTACTTTCAAATCTGTTTTTTTTTCCAGCTACTTCTGATATCATTCAACTGAAAACTTCCTTATTTAGTCAAGCTTCGTGTCTTCAACCCCCTTAACGTATCTTTCTTTCTTTATCTTTAAAAAGTCTGCGGTCGAAGTTGGTTAAACATTGAAGATGTCTGAGTGTTGCGATTTCCGATCTTTCTTTGCAATTCAGAGTTTCATGGAGAGCAAGTTTGCAAGTCTAGTCTTCCGCTTTCGTCATGTCAGTTTCGACATTTCCGTGCCTAACTTTTGGTACTTTCAATTGTGATTCTAAAGGTTCTTACTCAGTACACCACTTCCATCACAACCATCCCCTCAACTACAATTATCCTTCATAGCATTGGCTCTCTTATTCACAACTACCTCACTTCTCTTTTGCTCCATTTTTTCTCACAAAAGCCTCTTCATAATTGGTGGGAAAACTTTTCGTCTATTCTTTACAGAGCTCTTCGAGCATTTTGAGTTGTCACAAGACATATCAGAGATGCTCCTCATATTTCCATTCGCTTTTTTCACTCAAAAATCTTCGTCTCCCGCCTTCTAATTAGTCCGATATAAGAAGAGGATAGAGAAAAATGAATGTGATGATGGTGAAAACGAAGACATTAGGAAATGAAAACACTTTTATTTTTACAATCTGACGTCTCTAATTCAAAGAAAACATGAAGAAGAAGAAGAAGGAGAAGCAAAAAATAAAACTTTCATCGTCTTTGAATATAGGATATGCTGAAGCGGGGGAGAAGCTCTTGCGCCAAGAAACAGAAGCAGGAGCTTTCAACTCGAGTCAAATTTGGCCAATTTTGCTACTTTCAGGCTCGTCTTCTTCGACGTTTTGCTCCGCCTTATTCTATCCAAACTTTTCACTTTCTTTAGTTTTTTTTTTGAAGAACCGAAAAGTTCATTCCAATTTCCGCTTGGGTTGACAAATTCACAAATTCAAATCCAAAGCCCTCCCTCAGCGTTGCTAAACTTTTTTACGAAGTGAATGAAAAGCAGAAACAGGCTTTTGCAAATGAAAGAAGAAGAAAAAGCAGCAAAGCTGTTTCTATCTCTGCTCCACCCCCGATCCTTTCATAATATAATATTTTTAATATTCAAAACCTACGGCTATACAAACGGCAATGGAATTTCAAGATCCATTCCCCCAATCTTGGGAGTAGAGGAGCTGAGCATCCGGCGGCTAGCGAGGTAGCAATAACACTGCATTCCATTTCTTCTTCCTCTCATCCTCCTCCTCCTCGAATTGAATGAATTCAATTGGACGGGCGACTGAATTTATAAAGAAATATGAAAATGAGAAGACGGGGAAAATATGGAATGCAAAAAGAAAAGAATTTCATTGTCCTCATCTCTCTAAGTTTGGTCAGTTTATCCTACGGCTTCTTCTTCTGTCACCTTTTTATGTGCAGAAATAGTTGCGTCATTCGTAAGGTCACATGAAGTTTCGTTTAAGTTAGGCAAAGAGCCCATCCACTGTCACAAATTCGGTTAGCTTCAGAATTTGCATTTTTCTCGGTCTCAACATCCGTCGGTTTTTTTATTTGGCCCCGTACCTTCCATCTTTTTCTCCGAGTTTGATACTTCTTGTGGGTACTTTTTGTACTCTCACTCGTATCATACTTCTTGATAGGTCTTCTCAACTATCAACTTGTTTACAAGTTTGTAATATTTTTAGAATTTTCTGTTCTGTAAATATGTTTACATGTTGTTGGATTTTGATGTTTTAAGTATAAAGGATTTGATTGCATTGTGGAAACTTTTGGCGTTGCATTTTAAAGTTCGACGTCACAAAAAATAATTTTAAAAAGTAAAATAAGAGAAGTTATAATAATCCTTATTTTTCAGCTATTTTTCAATACAATTTAATACACAAAAATGATTTAACAAGCAATATAGGAAAATCCGACCTAACCGGACTTCCATCATTTTCCTTCCCCTAACTCAAAAGTAATTATGCTTAAAATTTTCAATACTTGGGATATGTTTGCCAGTGGAGTTTGATCTTGTACCTTTTACTTTTTTATCGTAACTTCAAACCGAATTCCGGCAAATATTTTCATTTTCAGCATAAACTTTTGTCGTTTTCTTTAATGATAAGTGCGAAAAATTCCTCTGGCACGAGAGTCAGCTCAATGAGTTTTTTTCCTGAAGTGACTCCGGAAATGGGTGCTCACCTGACATGTGGTCACGGATCAACACATGACTAACTTTGGAAATATCTATCCAAACCTTATCCGCTCTGTAATTAGAGTTGGAGCGCGCTAGGCCGCCTCACACACTTCCGAGCGCTGACCGAAATTTGGTTATATTCTGATGTTATTTTTTGTCGGGGAGAGATGCGTTGCACCCCGCTCTGCGTTTATCTGTCCGTGCTCAACATAAAAAAGGTTCTTTTTTTTGAGTAAAAAAGCAACAAATTCCGCCCATGCTTAGATACTGGGCCCATCATGGCGGCGAACGGAAGGACTAGGAAGCGAGGCTTGTTTTGAGTTTCTTTTAGTGATCGAATAGCGGTTGGAAGTAGATACGGATATTGCACATATATATATATATATATATATATATATATATATATATATATGTGTGTGTTTTGAAGTGAAGAGACAGTGAAATAGTGACAAAAAGCTGTTGAGATATCCATTTAGGTTTTTGAATTTTCTATTTTTCAAAATGCGTAACGTTTATGGTTTTTAATGACGTGATGTCTCTCTGAAATAGCGGGCATTTAAAAACAACTCTTCTTCCAAGTGATAGAAAAAGAAATAATTATCAATTTATTTTTCCAAGTGCCTGGAATTTGTGACATTTTCTTTGTAATCGAATACATGCTCAATTGCCGAAATTGTGTAGCGGCAAAAAAATTAATCAAAAAACGAATGTGAATATGAATTTGGTATAGTGCATATCAATTTTTCCGAAAATTTGTGTACTTTTGAATGTATTAATCTTGTTCAGTTTATGCAAATTATTCCTTCTGAAGTTCATTCAAAACTTTTTGGCTCTCTTTTTTCAATTGTACTCTTAATTTTCCCAGTAAAAAAATCATTAAACTTCCTGTGCTATTTTTATTTTTATATTTTCTGATTTTGCAACTCCTTCAATTTCTGAATAATGATTTCTTTAAGGAAGTTTTATCTGCAAGATCTCCCTAATTGGCAATAATTGGTGTTTATCTTAGATTTTTGAGCAAAAGCTTGCAGTATATTTTTGTTAGTTTTTTTGTTCCAAAAAAACACACTCACCCTATTATTTGAGTGTTTTTGTTTTAAAAAGTGAATGAGCAATGTGTTGCCAAATCTTTGTCCCTTTTGTCATTTTTTTCATAGTCATCTCTCATTTCTAATGACGTTTTCCGGTTTTCCGAATCGGAGCCGTTTTTCATTTGAACGCTTGTTTTCCTCATTTTCAACGTTTCAATATTAATAAATTGTTGTTTTTTTTCAGATGTTCAAATAGAATCAGAAACAATAGAACAGAGGAACAGCAAACAAAATGGAGTTTACCGAATGCAAAACTACATTTATTCATCTGCCCGATAAAAGTTTTTTATACGATGTTTTTGTGTAAGTTTTACTTTTGTGTCTCAAAAATCTTTCAAATAATTGCCCAGTACTGTTGTATTTGACGTATTTTCAAAAAGTACAGTTTATCATCATTAAAAGTTATCCTATTATTTGTAGAAATCATCCCTAAAAATAGCGAATAAAACCAAGTTATTGAAGAAGGTTATCTTATCTTAAATTATTGTGTCCTCAAAAGTGATGACCATAAAAAAGAGAGCCATTAATAAATATTTCAAGAGCAAAAGTGGAAAAAAGTGAAATTAAACGTTTTTTTTTCAGAAGTGTATATAATTTCTACCATCCTATACATGCCTACTTATCAATATTTCTATGCGTGTTGGGTACAATCGCTAATTTCTGTAACATCGTCGTACTAACGAGACGAACAATGCGAACGCCAGTTAATATGATTTTGACAGCAATGGCATCTTGTGATACAGTTGTGTTATTTTCAAATTTAATATACACAACACATTACTCATTTGTCGCTTTCAAGTTTTGTCATCCGAAACATTGGTCCTACTCTTGGGCGTTATTTTTAATTGCTCATGCTCATCTTTCATTAGTTGCACATTCTTCAAGTGTTTGGTTGTCAGGTAAGCTTTTCATTCTGAAGACAACTGTCCAACTCTTCGATTTTATTGCAGTTATGCTTGCACTTGTTCGATATGTAACACTTCGAAGTAGGGGAAATATGGGTGGTATGCAAGTGACGTTAAGGCATTCTTATTATGCCGTTGCTGTTACTGTATCCCTTGTAGCAGTGCTTAATGCACCGAATTTTCTGAATTACAAAATCAATGAACAGCCATTGAATGAAACGTGTACCGATTTGGATCCAATGTTCTGGAATTCGCCCGCGTATCTTCCTGGAATTGCAGACATTGCAAAAGCAAACAGCTGTCTGGTAAGATTTTTGAATTTCAGTAAAAAAAAAACAAGATTTTTGTTAAAAAATAATGTTTGACAAATTGTATACAAACAAAATTTCTCGAAAAACTTTTTTATTGGAACTTAGATTTATAAACTAAAAATTTTGGCAAGATCATCATAATATAACTTTGAAGCTTTGGATTTATATAAACCTTTTTGGAAATAATTGATCGATCATATGTACATATGATATCATGAAAATTATACAAAATAATATTTATCATCGTGATCGTCACCCTAGCAAAAACCAATTTCCTAATTTCCTGCAGGTCTTCCGGTTATCTTATTGGATATCCGGTATGGTATTCAAAGTATTACCATGTGCGCTTCTATCGTTGTTTGTTTGGCTCCTTTTACGAATTCTTCGTGAAGTGCGTGAGAATCGTCAACGTCTTCTCAAGAACTCGCAACATCGACCACCGAATCAAACGACTACTCGAAACGGACAAAGACTGAGCATTTCAGTTGCAGGCAACGAGAAATTAGGCAGAAATGGAAGCTTACGGGGGAGAGGAGAACGTGTCGATCGGACAACTCATATGTTATTGGCAATTGTAGCAGTTATGCTAGTGACTGAATTACCTCAAGGAATTATGGCTGTCTTGTCTGGAATGTGTTCTGAAGAATTCCGAATTTACATTTATAACAATCTGGGAGACATTCTCGATTTGTTCTCACTTTGCGGTTCATGTTGTTCATTCATCATTTACTGCTCAATGAGTGGACAGTTCAGAAATGTAAGTTTTGATATTACTTGAAAAAAATTTCAATGAGCGACATCTTTTCAAAATACCTCAATGAAAAATGTGTTGTATGCTGTTAGAAAATACTACAAACTTTCTCAACATTCGGTGGAACTTTCCAAGCGAATTTGTCTTTTTTTTCTTTGTTTTCTTACTAACATGATGTTCGGCAGCGTCTTAAAATGCGCTTAAGATCTCTACATTTTCCGACAATTGCGGAGTTGTTTTTACAAGAAAAATCATGGAAGTACATACTTTGCTCATTTTATGAATGTGTGTTTAGTTCATTTTAACACAGGGAACAAGCATTTTCATTTGATTTCTATAAATAAAAATTGGTTCATTTTCAATATAGAAAAATCATAAAATTTTTAGGAATTCCACCGTGTCTTTGTACCTGCAAAGGTGAGATGTCTCCGAATGTCATCGCCGTCGATTCGTCGTCCATCCGACGCCTACAGTACCACAAAAATGACTTTTCTAAAACCAAACGAGAAAAACGGAAATGGAATGAATGGAAATGGCACTTATTCGGAAGATACAAGGTCAGCAAGTGTTAAAGTAAGAATATCAACACATGTTTTTTCTACAAAACTTTTGAATAAGCCATGTTAATTTTCAGATGGTCGGAATCCAGGTACGAAGAAACAGTACGGAAATAACGAGAATGACTGGATGTGATTCAATTACTCCATGTTCTCCAATGCCAACATCATTTCCATCATCCCCACTTCCACCGATTCGAAGTGGAGAAGATGAATCCACTGATGAGACATCACATCTACTTAACAGCTCAGGACCCAACTCAACAGCCAGTGCTGATGGAATTCGTGGACACTTTCAAAACATTTGATATCAGAATTTTTTAAACACACAAATTGCAACACGTGTCAGAACAAAACCATTAGTATTTACCATATTCACGGGTTTCTATTTCAATTTTCTGATTACGTTGATTTCTTCTTAAGCGTGTCCTATTAATGAATCTTGTTTTTTATTAGTAACATACTTTTTTTTTAAATCTTTAAACTTTTCAGAATTGAAAAAAAAAATAAAGTAATTGTTCAGAAATTAAAATTCTTTCAATTTGCATATTGAGGTTATTGATTTATGTATATGACAACCTTTTATGAATGAAAATTGCAGAATTGGGAATATTGTATCCTCGGAGAACTTCAAACTAGCTCCCATAGTAGGTAGACATAGATTGATTTTCATAAGCATTTTTCTGGTTTAAATGAATTTTTTATCATGCCATCACAAAAATATTGATGGCAAACATGACAGTCGTATGTCACCGTGTAATTAAAACACTTACTTAAAAAGGATAATCTTCCAACTTGTAAAAATGTTTCGGCATAGCAATCTTTTATTTGTCAATGGAAAGTAATAGCTAGAGATCAATTAACCGACAAAGTTACCGGGTGCCGAAATGAAAGAGAAAAAAACAGAAAAGCTGACTATAATGAAAGCATCAAGTGGGGGAGAAAAGTAGAAGAAAACGCACAACCCGTTTCGGAATGTTCTTTTTCGGTTTCTGGCTACACAAATTGAAAAAAATAAACTAGTAGCTACTTGGAAACAACAGCTCTTTCTGGTGTTGAGATCGTGACGTGGCGTTTTAGTTGAGTTCCCAAGTTTCGAATTGGTGACATTGAACAATCTCTGGATGGAACATTTGAAGCAAATTCTCCGGGTGCATTTGAATTTCCCGCTGGACGATAAAAGCAGACAACAGCTACACAATTATTTGCTGTGTTCCAATACCGTGCAGCGCCAAGTTCTGTTGTATCTTTCCAAACAACTTGTGAAAATCGTTGACATTCTGAAATTAGAGACACTTATGAAATTGACTCGGACCAAGAGTAAGCTAAGATTTTAGTTCTTGTCTAAATATTATTTTTTAGTTGATTATGTTTTGAATGGGAAGTTGGCAGCCTTTGGGACAGCAAGAATTATGCGAATTTTTGAATAATATTTTGTTTATTTGTTAGCCTTATTTTGTTTATTTGTTAGCCAGTTCTGCTGATACAAAATGAAAATTTCAAATTTTGCCCAACTCAACCTATTCGAAATTAAGAAGCAAACTTCAAAAACTAACTTGGATTCCATCGCGGTTTGTCGAAATCAAAGAACTGTGCTTCTTTTTCCCATTCTTGAATAACTTCTTGTCCAGTTGGTAAATGTGACTGTTCATTTGCCTCTTTCAAAATTAAATTCTCTCCAATTCCAGGCAACTCTGGATACAATACTCTCCCTCTATCTGCCAACTTCACGGCCCACGCATGAGCCATTTCAGCCAATTCGGTTGACCAACAAAGATTCTCGTTTCCGTATCTTTGCCTGCACTCATTATGAGCATCTAGGCAAGATCGTTGAAAATTCACTTCGCCTGAATACATATTTTTATTAAACTGAAATGATTTTTAGAAAACTCACTAAGGGCAGTGTATTTGCTATGTTTGATCATGTATTTAACGTCAGTAATTGTTTGCATCATATGCTTGTCTAATTGAGCGTCAAAATTTTTCCGTGATTCTTCCCCAATTGATGAGCAAACTGCTTCATAGTCATCTCCGTATGAGTTTGAGACATTGCTGCAAATTGGTTTTTTTTTAAATTAATGTTAATTTAAATTGAACTAAAAGTTTTAAAATTAGTTAATATGAAAAAGTGGCTATATTTCAACGAAATTGTTTCCTACGAAATATTTTTTTTTCAAATAAATCATTTAGAAATACATCCTTACTTTACTATATTCGTTGATTTTGATTGTGGAATAGGAACTGGTTCAGTAGGTAATGGAACTCCACCAGCTGCACCATTTTCATGTTCATGCCGTTCTGGATCCGTTTTTTCACCCGTAAAATCACTCTTTGATTTTCTCAATTTCTTGCGCGAAAAGAAGCGCTTCATGTTTCTAAAAGAACCAATTAAAGAGCAAGAAATAGGAAATGCGTGGTACGGAAACTGATCGTAAAAGTTGTTAGAGCGACAACATCTTAAAACGAAAAAAAGCAAAATGGACAACAAATTCATCTTGAGAAGGCGACTCCGGATGACGACTCAAAAGCTCCCAAAATTCAAATAGGGGCAGAAAGTGGAAGAGATATGTAGATGTGTGTATGCACTTGTAGAGGAAGTAAACGTCTCAAGGGAACGATTCCCCGAGAGCAGTCTCACATGAAATCAGAGGAGAAACCAGAAATATTGAAAGAAGAAGACAAAGAGATTGCAAAATGCAAAGTGCGACGGGCTATATGTACTAAAAAAGTTAGGAACAACATGGAGACTTCAAACAAAAAGTCAGAAAGCCAAAATGTCGACGAAGCAGAAAATAGCAAAAAAAGAAGAGAAAAGTGGTGATAGTGGTGACGAGGCGCCACAATTTGTTCGACCGGAAAACGGGAATTAAACCTTTCTATGTTTAGCCTATGCTATGTTTCAAATTGAACGATTCTGCAAGTTGTACACAGTTTCCAGAAGTGTGCATTTCGAATAATAGTTGTTTTAATAAACGTCTCAAAGAAAAAAGTTATTCAACATGGTATTTTGAACATTTTTGGAGATATGTTACCAGTCAAAATTTTGGATCATTCATCACTTCGGGAAGATATAACGAGAAAGATATCTAGTATTCTGATACACATTCGATATAAACTTGTTTTCAGCTACTACTCATGAAAGATTTTCAACATGTTTGATCAATATGAAATGAATTTCAAAATTTGTTGGTATCACTAACGTCTGATAACCTTTATAAAACTTGGCTATATAATAATTTTTTATTCTACATAGAGTGCAACATTTTCAAAAAACTACGAAATGTCGTGTCTCAGTATCCGCCGTTAATGCTTCAGCGTCTGCCGTTGCAACAAAAAAAGAATAACCTATTTTTTCGCCAAGCATATCCAATTTTGAAAAAGCTAGACTCGACTAAAACTGCGTTCCGTTCTACTTAGCCTCCTCCAACAAGAAAAAATATACGAAGGAAGTAGAGAGCGATGGACGAAGACAAGACGAAGAACACAATTTTGAGCAGAGAAGGGCCAATCTCGAGAATGGAGGTTCAATCGGAAATGAGCGGAGCTGCCAGATGTGGGAATGAGGAGAAGCAATGGAGTTGTTGTAGGGAAATTGAAATGAAGAAGAAGAGAAAGAAAACGAAGAAGAATAAGACGCTTCATTTTCGTTTTGCCGTCGAAGAATATGAATTAGAAAATATCAAATTTCTTTTGGGAAGAAAATGAGTCAGGCGGAGGAAGAATACGCTCTCATGAACTCTATACTTTTGAAAACTATAGATACAATATTAATATCCAATAGAAAACTAATAAAATTTTATTTTAAGACGAGAGCTTGGTAAAGTTACAGGGTGGCTTTTACTTTGTAAAAACAATTTTTCAGAGCACAATATTTAAAAAAAATTGAAAATCTAAGAAAACCAGGTTACAAAGCATTTTATTCAGTTTAAATACGTTACTTAAAAACAATATTGGAACTTTATGCTAAAAAATTTTTTTTGTTAGATTAATAGAAAAATTTAAGTTCAAAAAAGTGTTTACAATAATTTCAATATGTTGAAAATTAATCGAAACAATTACTTTGAAAATAACAATTTTCACGAAGCGTGTCAAACACGACAAGTACAATTCTATGAACAAACGTAAAAAAGTCAATCAAGTTTAAAGCCGGTCACTTTAAAATTGAGTGACCTAGAGTGGACCCACTTGCAATGCAAATGTAAGGGTCCAAAATGTGTTTATGTTTGCATGTGTGAAACGAAAAGCAATAGTTAAACGGCTAGTGGTACAAAGAGAGACAGAAACACAAACGGACACATGTACACACATACACACAGCTAAAAGTCGAGAAAAAGAAGGCGAAGCAGCATGAAATGTTTGAAGAGGTCCGGACGCGTGCGGTCTGCGGGCTCCGTCAAGATGCCGCGCTATTTCGTCGGTTGTCGTGGACGTTTTCCCGGGCTCCGAGAGCCAAACCAATACAACAACCGCCTTTCTTTTCTCTGGAAGACGCACGACTACGACACAACGGGAGCGGAGCGGACACATACATGCGTATCGATTTGTTGAGGGTAAAGGGTTGCGGACTACTGAACCACTGGACAACGAAAAATGAAGAAGGAAGGAAAAAGGGAGGAGAAGAAAAAGAAGAAAGATGAGTGACCATTGGCTAACTAGATGGATTGTTGTTTGTGGTCCAAGGAGACATGAAAAAGAGTATGTTTTGCGTGTTCCGACATATTTAGTGGTTTGAGACACTAAACATTCTTCACTTATCCTAACACTGAATCATCTTTGAAGAAAAATGATAGGGTCCTTTGAAATGTTTTCTACTCTGACAACTAGCTTTAGTAATAATATCTCTGTAGTCTATTTGTGAACTACAGTAACCATTGTGAGACAAACTTTTTACAAATACAACTTTTAATAGGTTTTTTTTACCTAGAACTGAATGTGAGCAATCGGAATGTTGTCGACAGATTTCAAAACGATCAAAACCTACAAAAATTAATTTCATAATGAAATTTCCCAAAAAATTCCTAAAATTTCAAATGTTTTGAAAAAGGGCTGTCTAAATTCTGTTGAAACCTCCTAGTACAGTTTACTGTAATTTTGATTTGAATGATCAAAAGCAAAACGAACACAGTTTCAGCTTAGAGTCTGAAGAGTCTAAACCGCAAATTTAGTGAATATTTGAAAAAGAAGACGCAGTCCAGAGAAAATAAAAAACACAATAAAATGGGAGATGTGCTGAGGCTTCTTTCTTACAACACACACACATATACCAATTCGTTATGAGACCCGTCTGGTGAATTGAGTTTCTTAGAGAAAGAACCAAGTGGCTGATTCAATTATGAATTGTGGAGAGAATGGATGGGGTGTTACTGCAAACCAAACAATATTTCTAAACACAAAGCCGAGAGATAAAGAGAGAAAGGGAACGATGAGTCTTTCAGATGATAGGTAGGAATTGGATGTGGCACGGCAGGTGAAGTGTAACGCCAGCTGACCCTCACGACCATGGGTCAAGAGATGGGAATGATTGAGGAAGAGATAAGAAACGAACTTTTAGTCACTCATGTTTCAATAGGACACGATGCACACTTTTTGTATTCTTATTCCAACTTTTTTGGTATTAGTTTGGACAACTGGCATGTTTTTTCTTAATCCTTTTAATGTTTATTCATTTTGTATACATTTAGAAAGCGCAAGACGTGAGAAGCAACAAAGCAACGATATTAGTTTTGTTAAGAGGAAAGTTCAGGATGGACTCAAATTTTCGAGGGTATGTTCTCCATAAAAATACTTCATAAACATTTTTTAATGCTCAGTAGCTCAGTAGAAGCTTAGTGGATCAATTGGCAAAAATGTTTAAAAGCACTCTTACATATGTAATATAATTTTTTCAAATACTTGAAATTAAAAAAAATACAGTCAAAGTGGTAATTATTATGTTTTCACCACTACTTATTTTGGAAATCGACCGAAAAATGTCGAGATATTGTGAGAATTTAAACATTGCTCGAACCTTCTTGCAAAAAATCATTCAAAAATTTCCCAATCACTAAAACTTCAAACGGGCATTTTCAAAAATCTAAAAAAATGTTTAGATACCTTTATATATTCTTTTTTGGGCTGTTAGGAGTAGTTCTAATAAGAAAAACTCACATTCACTAATTAGGAAGAATTTATAATCAAAACTTTAAAAGAGTTTTCTGAAAATGTATGTATCTCACTGGCCCAGACATTTATGGCATTTGTGGCACCAAGAAAATATTCTTGGAAAACTATTCAATTAAAGATTAATTACCAACTAAATTCGTCTAGCAAACTCAATGAGATTCATTTATTTCAATATCTCAGTGTTCTCATCGTGTTTTTGTATATCAGAGAACAAAATTTCAGGTAATAAAATACACAAATGAAACAATTCAAGGGATGAAAACTAACTTTAATTCGAACAAGACTCAGGAGCTTTCTCTGGATGTTCTTGTAGTTGCAGACTTTTTGTCATATCAAGCATTTTTGGAAATGTCAAATGGAGATTCTCACCGAGCTATTCACAATTTGAAAGAGTATTTACATGCTTTGTTCGAGCAAACTAAAATAATATATGATGGTATCAGTTTTGGGAATGAAACTTTGCATATGGTTTTTGCTGGAACTTGGATCGCAACTCAGTGAGTAAGCGGAATTTTGATACTAAAAATGATCAAAATTTTTTAGAGAACGAGATTGTCCATTATGGATCAGCTGGGCCGAGGAAGAAGAAGAACGAGTTCTCAATGAAGAAATTCGAAGATTGGAAGAAAAAGAACGAGACTTAAATTCTACATTTGTTGACGACACTTTTTTCATGAACTCAACAGATTCTGACAATTCCTCAACGGATGCCCTGATCTCTTCTGATATGCCAAAAAAATTACGAAAATTTGTCGATATCACTTTAGAAGAAATGCAGGAAAACAATAGTACAGAGTTAGTATAAATTGTTATATATTTTTCAATGTTTAATTTCAGAATGACACTCAAAATTGATTCCAAAAAAGCAATTGACAAGTTTACGATTTGGCTGAAGGAACAAACAGGCTTACCAAGACACGAACACGCAGTTCTTATTACAAAGTAAGTTTTTGAATTTACCGTATACTTTATCGATGTTTGCTCCGGTTCTGCAACAGCATCTCCATAAAATAATTTTCCGACAATAATTTGATTATTCAATTAATTGTAGATTTGATCTGATAAGCATCAATGGTAACTCAGCTACACAAGGAATGGCTTATGTCGGAAATATTTGCGAAAATGGTGATTCCAGTTCGGTTGTAGAGGACATTGGAGCAGGTCTCACTTCGTTGATTATGGCTCACGAAATTGGTCACTCGTGAGTTAAACTAGTATTTATTCAGTGTTTCCTGTTCCTATTTCAGACTTGGAGCGCTTCATGATGGAGCTTATGAAACTGCTGAATGTGATTCAAATGACAATTATTTAATGGCTGTTGCTGTATCAGGAAGTGCAGATAGACAAAGCTTCTTAAATAGTCGACGAATGAGTAATTGTAGCATTAATTCAATTATTGAAAATCTAAAAGAACCAACAGCAAATTGTGTAAAGAAATGGAAAACCAAAAAAGGAAAGGATGTTTCACAAAAAGATTTTATAAAGAAACCAGGAGAACTTGTAAAAATTACAAGACAATGCCAAGTTGCATTTGGTCCCACATTCATTCCATGTTTGGTAAAGCACTTTTATCTAAATATAACCCTCATTTCTCATTCAGCATATCGGATACTTCCATGAACAATCAATTTGTGAAAGGATATGGTGCAGCGATGGAGAGAGTGATGAATGTCAGACACTTAATTATTTTCCAGCATTTGATGGAACTGAATGCGGATACAATATGGTTTGTATTTGCCCTTTCAATCTTCATCTGTCATCAGCATATATTTCAGTGGTGCCTTGAAGGTAGCTGTGTTCAAAATACCAAAAAATGGATGGATTGTAAAGATATTAATTCAAAGACATGTTCCAAATACTCGACTTCAAAATTAAAACATTATTGTAAATCGAAAGATTTCCGTGAGATTTGTTGTAGAACGTGTGCGAAAAAAGGAAAAATATACTGATTGGAGTAATAAACGTTTCATATATATTCAGATAAAATTCAACAAAGTAGCATAAATAAACAGTCAAGCCATGAAACAATTTAGTTGGAGAAACGAATTCTGATTTTCTTGTCTGGGCGAGCTGGAGCAACCTCAACAGGTCCACTTCTAGCTGGGCATGGGCAATAAGCGGCATCAGTTCCTGGAACTCCGTCAAGTCCATTCTCTCCTGGTTGTCCATCTTCTCCTGGTTGCCCTGGTTGTCCGTCTGGTCCGGAAGCTCCTGGTGCTCCAGCTTGTCCTGGTGCTCCGTCTTGTCCTGGCTGTCCATTGTTTCCTGGGGCTCCGGCAGCTCCTGGGGCTCCTGGGGCTCCTGGAGTTCCACGTCCACGACGTCCATTTTGTCCTGGGCGACCATCTTGTCCTTGCTGTCCTGGCTGTCCTGGTGTTCCTGCATCTCCTTGTGGTCCAGCAACTCCTGGGGCTCCTGGCTGTCCTGATGCTCCGTCTTGACCTGGCTGTCCACTTGGTCCTGGTGCACCTGGTGCTCCATCTGGTCCTTGTGGTCCTGGGGCTCCGGCTGGGCATGGGATGCATTCCGATGTGGAAGCAGCGATACTGGCAACAACAGCGTTTTGTCCAACATTTCCTGGCTGTCCTGGTGCTCCGTCAAGGCCTTGATCTCCTGGTGCTCCAGGTGGTCCTGGTGGTCCAGCTGGACAGTTGCTCGGCTGAGTTCCACAGTTGCATGAAGCTTGTCTTTTGTTACGTCCAAAAATGGTGTCAGCATTCAAATGTCTTACTGGTTGGTTCATTGTGATCATAGAGTCCCAAGCATCATTGGCGTAAGTCTGAAATTGTGAAAATAGATTTTCTAAATTTTTGCGGAGAACCAAATTTCTAAATTGTTTCTCAAACAAATGTCAAAACCATTTTGAAATAAAAGTTTTGGCTGGATATTGATTCCTTTCCCTCTTCTATTGCCACTATTTTTGTATACTTACTTGGAAGTCAGTCATATCTCCCATAACATTGTCGTAAAGCACGTTGATATCCTGATAAATGGAGCCCAAAAACAAAAGACATCCGAGAATCGCTACACCGGATACAGTGGTGAGTCCAGCGATGAACGTGTTCGACATGGTAGTATGATGCCTTATTTTCCTCATCAACCTGTCTCTTTTTATATCGACAATGCGCCTCCCGCAGAGGCCACGAATGAAAGCTTGAGTCCCGCCTAGTTACACTGCAGTTTATATTTTTGCGGTGGGTAGGGTCTTTTTACAGCTTGCGCCCCAAAGCTTCTAAACGTGTAGTTCTTAGTCTTATTTCCTGGTCAACAAGTAATGAATAGAAAAGCGACAGTTTTACATTTACATAAAGAATTTAAACGACGATCATCATCTGTTTATGTGTCCTTGAGATCATTTAGAACCAATATTGTTCAGCATTATTGGAGATGGCGGAAGCTTTGACGGACGAACACACAATTGAAATGTGGTTTGTGACGTCAAGATTATTGAAATTCGAGAGTGGGCACTTTTGATACCAAAATAACAATGAGAAGGTGGATTTTTAGTGTTTCTGAAAATTGGATTCCTCTAGTTTGTAAATATTCTTTGAATATTTTTTTTTAGTTTTATTTTAGAAAACCCTTTATACGTGTAAATTTATTTCAGATAAATTTTCTGAATTGAGTGGCTAAATGGCTGAAAATGTTATCTTATATTGCAATATGTCAGCCTGTGGATTTTCGTAAAGATTATTATTATCCACGTCTTCATATTATCTTCATTTTTTCAAAATATTATTATTTTGTTCTTAAAGTAATTACCGAAATCATTTTTCAAAATTTTAATACTAACATAAAGTTAATGTTTGTATTTTTAAAGTGAATGTTTGTATTTTTAATTGGTAGAAATGTACATACAATTAACAGTTAACAATACATCTTTAAACGTGTCTCTTTGTTTCTGTTATTCGTATTATCTGTATACGAAATGATAATGGAATCATTGAATATCATTCTTTTCGGGAATTCAAAAGAAGTCTAATGTTTCGTAGGGAAATTCATGCAGACACAGGTTTTTCTAGAGAGTTTTTTGCCATCACCACTCAATTTTCTTTTTATCACAGATTTTTTTCATCTTTTTTATCTCCACAGTTGTTGTCCGATTGTTGGCAAAAAGATAAGTGTGGATATGTGTGATAAGGAAGTAATATCCAATTATCTGTCTCTCACGAATATTTCATGTAAAACCGTTCTCTGCAGTAATCTTTTTTGTCCTTTACAATATGGTTGAAAATGAAAGCGAAAGGTCATGTGAACATGGGTAAATTTGGAACATTTTTTTTGAATATTGGATCATAAATTGGACAAGACATTTTATTGTATTTATTAAAAAGTTGATTGTGAAAAATCTATAAATTTTCTACTGAAAAATTAGTTTAACAAAAAAATTTGAGGGGCGCTAGAAGTTTTTTTAAAATGAAAATTACACTTAAACAAAAAACAATTCAGACAGTCAGAAAGTCAGACATTCTTAAGAATAAAATTAATTTATCATAACTTAAGTTTGTCAAAATTTCCCTCTATCAAGAATCTGAAATGTCTGAAATTTCAAAACTGAAAATGAAAAAAACAAGTTGGTGGCAAGTGTGGTCTTTTCAGTGAAATTATTCCTATTATTTCTTTTTTTCAAAATACATGTCATTTGCAGTCGAAAGGGTCCTCCTCTTCATTCCTTCCAACAAAGTCACTCATCTATCCGTTTGGCTAGTTTTTTCTTCTTTCATCGTCTGTAATCCGAGTAGACTCAAAATTATGTTTTTTTTTGCTTTTTTCTACGATTCTTGAAGCTGAGCTTCAGGATAAACGATTGTTGGTGAAATAATATACAAATAAGTGTTTACTATTACAGCTGGTCCCGCCTCGTTCCTCACTTATTTGTTTGTGATTTGTCAGTCATTTTTATTTCTGGAGAAGGCATAAAGAGAGAATGTACATTCTTTTACTTTTTGAGACTTTTCACTATAGTTGATTGAACTTTTGAATAATTAATATAAACGTTAGGTCCATCGAAGGTCATCCTTTTGGAATATCCGTCCATCGTCCAAATATTTACTCCCTCTCATCTGTTTTTTTAGGAGATCGACGGAAAACCTTTGATATCAGGCGAATATTCTTTCTCTCCCCAATTCTGACGTCTCACTTTAACAAGTATTTTCATCACCGGATGTTTTGGTAGTCTAGCGATATATATTGAGCAATATTTTTGTTTGGATAGGTTATAACCTAAAAACTCCTTTATATTATAAATATATTCTCCACTAATCAATTCGACCTTTTTGTTTTGTACTAACTTTTGTTTGAAAAGTCTGAAAACTTTCAATATCCAACGTTCCGTGTAAAATTCGAAGTTAACCTTTTTGTCCTGATTTTGCTCAAAGTCTATGTGATTAGATTTTTGAAAAACAAGAAAAGAAAGGGGAGACGGGTATCGTTAGGTTGTTTTTATTGAAATGTGTACTTTTCAAACCTAGACTCATATTTTTCAAAAAAAAACATTATTTCTAGTTTTCTCAACTACATAAATCATTGTCATAATTTTACAATTTATAAATGAAAGTTCTCAATTCCCAATTTCAGCATTTTTCTCACTTTAAATTCTATAAGTCAGCAAATTTAATTATTTTTATAAGACAAACACACATGGTTTGTCAGATGATACTCGATATTTTCCGATTTTGGTTTAAAAAACAGAAACATAAATCATTTTGAGAAATTTTTACATTTTGATGAAAATCAAGATCTACGGGTCGTGAATAAATACGCAATCCATTTAAGTTTTCATTTTCGATAAAAATAGTTGAAAATTCTTTGACTAGCAGACTACTTAAGTAACAGAAATTTTAAATTACCAGCGTTTTGGTTTTGGAAATTTCAAGTATCTCGGTTGCATTGTTCAAATTTACCACCTCTTTGACATATGACCTCAAAAGTTGAGCATCCTTGGGGCAAGTCCCCGGAGGAATGTTGCAAAAATCTCTGGTCTAACGTCTTCCATTTTCCCGGTCACATCTTCTCTTTTCAAGTATTCTACGTAATAGCATTCGGGAACTTGTCATGTCAGTTTCCAAATTTTAATGATGAACAAGAGAATGAAAATTTCGTGTTTTTGAGTAAAACTGGCTAATCAAAGCATGAAAAAAAACACACACACACCCACAGAATCATTTTGTCTGAGTTGACACAAAATAGATGGCTCATTTGGTTGGTTAGAATTGTGAACACATATCTCCAATCTTCTCGTTTTTATTTCCAAATAGAGTAATCAAATTGGGAAGGGTGCTTGTATTGTTCAAAAATCTAGGAACCATGGTCCTATAAAGTTATAGTTTTTTCCAGTTACGAACATTAGCAAATGACTCGGAAAAGGGAAAAAAAATGCTTCAACATAGCTGAGCTTTGTTAATTATAATAAGAAAGTTGTTTTAAAATATATATGTATAGTTTTTAGATAATTAATCTTAACATAACTTTTGCCAGACTTCCTGCTTTTTGAACTTTTGGTCATTGAAATTTCCCATCCCATTGTCTTGAACCTCTGGATTATTTCCTGACTCTTTCTATTCTTACTTTCTTCATCAGAATCACAACAATGTGCCACCCGACCTGTGTGTCTTATTTTGGCAAAGTCCCTCACTCATTCCGTGGCACAATTTAAAATGCAAATTCGAGGCGGGTGTGCCCCCTGCTTCTCCGCCCCGAAATTCTCACGTCCGGATTTGCGACAGCGGTGTTTATTGAACGAGTTACAGCGTCGACGGCGCCGCTTCACAGGAGTGGTTCTTCCTTTTTTTCCGTCAACTTGACAAACTGGCTCTATTTTCGTACCGGACTTAGGAAAAGTTTCCACTGTTATTTTAGTTTAGAGAAGTTTGAACATTAAATATAATACGGCGTCACCCACCTCTGATCGAAGTTCGGGTTAATATAGATCAGACACGCGATATCCATATTCTTTAAACATAGATCACAGTTTTCCATTAAATATTTTCCCCAAACTTTTTTCAGTTTATGACCGCGTTGAAACGAGGATTCGGGACGTAGTTAATTTTTCACAGCAGAAAATTTTGAACGCGGAACTCTAATTATGCAGAACTTCTGTGAATGAATGAAGTTTGCTTCGTGCTGTTCAGATTCGTTACAAAAATATAACTGCAAAACTAATCCATGAAGTGAACTTTTTTGTTTATGGAACACTGGCCATTAAAAGATCTTTTCGAAAATTGAGCGGATACACAAATATGTAATAGGCAGGAAATCATGTAAACAGTTTCAGTGTACTCCCCTCCCCGGTACACGACAATCAATGTTCATTTTTCTCCCAAAATAATTCAACCTCTTGAGAAGGTCTGTACCGAAAGTGCGGCAATGCACTGAAAATATCAATATTCCACAAGATCGGTTCACTCGGCTAAAACTTTTTTGGGAATAACAGATCTCAGTTAATATATTTCATATATAATTTTTATATAATTTTTCCCCGTTCATGTGGTTCTGTGTGATTCATCGAAAAACATGCAGATTCAGCCCACGGTTTTAAGAGTTCCAAGAGCAATGACACCAAAGCATACGACTTCAATTACTTGGTATCTAATTTCAAAATTTCTCAACAATGTTCTTTCCGTTTTTCTTTTTGAAATTCGAACACTCAAACCAACCCCATATCTTTCATAGACATTATCCATTTTTAGAGCAAAACACCCTTCTAAAGAATTCAAGCACAGACTACAGTCAATTGAGAGGGTAATGTGATATACATTTTTGGTCCTTTTAACCCCCTTCTGCGCCTCCTTCCCCAAATACTCCTCTTATACCAAACAAATCTTTTTTCGGGTGCAAATACATAAGCCAAACTCAATTTTGAGGCAAAGAAGGCAACAACGTTTCTTGTGTTGTCCTCCGAGATCTTCCCATGTTCTTTTATTTTCTTCTTTTCAATCGAAATCCTTTACTTCTATTACTACCAAACTTTTTTTCAAACTTGTCTTTTTTCCTAGCAATTCCGGATTTCCCCCAATTTTCCTCAAATAATGATGTCAGTTTCAAATCCTTTAAACTTTAAATTTGACAAACTTTCAAGCCACAACGTTTTGACAAAGTTCTGGTTTTTAAATGTTAGTTTAAAAAATTAAGAATAATTTTATTGATTTTTTAAAATTCAATAGCATTCGTCTTTGAAACTAAATAAATTGATGACATCGTGGTTTACAATAGTGAATTTTTACACGCGGCCTGAAAGTTCGTTGCACGGACCGTGAAATTGTCTAACAAGAAAAAATTCCACTAAATTGAGATACCAATTTGTAAAGCAGCCCGGCAGTGATTGAAATACCTTGTGTGACCGTGGAACTTTTGATTGGACTCTTGATAAATCATATAAAAGTTGGCAATGTATTGAGTATTCAAAATAACAAGTTATTTACTTTTTTTCCAGAAAAAGTTCATCGTCATCACATTTTTCTCTCTGCAAATCACATTTTCACATCTTCCCCACTTGTTTTGCTTTTAAGATTTTTTATTTTAGGAACACTATTCGTATACACTCACAACTTATATCGGAATTTGTCATTCAGGTTATTCATATCTGAAAATTATTTCCTGAGTTGACAAAAATACAGATCATCCGCGACTATGATATCATTTTTATTACCGATACCTTTTAAAAAGCCTCCAAAGGTTCCGAAAATAAAATCACAGTTTTTATTTTCAATTTTATGTACCTGACTTTTGAAACAATTTTCTGTTGCAAACACGAAACAGAATTAGGACAAATCTAACTGAATTCTTTGGTCAATTCAATTAATCTCTGTGTGAAAAAAATCTTTTTAGAGAGAACAAAGCAAAACCTTAAATTACTTCAAAAAATGAATGTTGTTCTGATTTATTTGGATTCTTGTTTTTTTGCATCTAACATCTCATTTTCTATGAGTAATGTCAAAATCTAAAATCATCAAAACACCTTGTTAGTTACAATCTTCGTCGTCCTAGTTTCTAGAATTATTTATAATCAGTAGAGTTTTAAAGTTGGTCTCAAGTGGCTTTTGGCTTTTGAATGATATACTAATCACTAACAAGTGTCAGAAAATTTTAGTTCCTTGGAATTAGGATAGAAATAACTTACAAGTATGTTCAAAGATCCACCAAATAATTATTTCATACGGTGAGTGAATGTACTAGTAAGTGCTTCGAACTATGGGACGTCATCAAATGAACACATGTATTTTGGTAAATTGTTTTTCAATTTCTTGCTCAGTGAGCAAAGCCTTTGATTTTCTATAGAAACGTTGAATTGTAAGTAATTTGTTTGTTGACAAGTTTTGTTTGCAACATTCAAAATGTGGGACTTTCTTTGAAGAACGATCATGACCAATGACGACCCATATTTCGAACTTTTTAAATCAAATTTGAGAAAAAATCAAACAATTTCGTAACGTATTCCAAAACAAAGTCAAAAGCATCATCAGTCACAATTGCTCTTTGATTGTCACGTGTATATGTTTATTTGAGGTTTCCTTTCTGTTCAACTCCTCTAAAAATATGCCGACGTCGTTGATGTCCACCTCTTCTTTTTTTATTTTGCCTCCTACTTTTCTTCGTCTGCTTTATTCATTTTCTTCCGCCTCTAATTATCATGCGACGAATCTGCCACGTCAGAAATATGTCTGCAAGTTACTTGTTTTCCAAAATTTCTGGCTTGAGTTCCCACTTCTGATTAATCCACCTCAATACTGATGTTTTAATAATTTGTTTTAACTTGTTTTTAAAATTTTTATCATCACTAAAAATATATATATTCATGGTTTTCATTTCAATTTGCGACATTTTTGCAATAGATGTAGTTAATTCGCAGCATATTTTTTCTCGTCTCTTAAACCTCTGTGAAAATCTTTAATGGATTGGCAAATGAACCAAGACACAAAGAGAAAAAAAAAAGATTTTTCAAAGTACACACGTCTTCATTCTATGACTGGGCCGTTTTAAGAAGAATGGGAATCTCACAGAAGCTATAGACTAAGGAAAAAGAGGATAAGAGACCAAAGTGGCGGAATTGCGGCTCATATTTTGACAGGAACTAAAAATAATAGATATAGAACATAAAAAGACAACAACACTCAAATTGTTATGTTTTCTTTGCTGACACTAGTTCCAGTTTTAGATATGTTCCTAGATGTTTTTAAATTTTTTTTCAAAATTTTCCAACACAAATTGGCATAGTTTGGCCTGAACGATGAGCTGTTAATGTGGAAAACAATTTTGGAACATTTTCTTGAATATGCAGTCTAAAAATAGACGGTTTGGAAAATAAATCGGGTTGTTATTTTGACCATGTGCATATTTATAAACGAGCTAAAATTAACATCAGTCATTAGACATCGTGTGAATAAGGATGTAGTGACGCAGATTTTTTCAATTTTTGTTAAATATGTTTTTTTTACATATACAGAGTAATTCAAGATGTTTTTCAATCGAACTAATAATTTTAAACAAACTGATAATAATTTTGCTACTCCATTGCTTTACAAAACGTTGAAATTTTTTGTTTTTTTTTAATGTTTTTGCTGAATCTTTATCAACTAGCTGTTTAAATTTAACTTTCTTACTATTAAATAATAGAAAAAGCTAATCAGCATTTAAAATTTTTTATGAATCTACAGAAACTCAATTGCCATCATTAAAAATGCAATTTTACAATAAAATTACATCGAACAATACATTTGTTTTTTGAAAACTGAGATCTCTGTTTTTGAGATCACTGAAATACGACAACGGAACTTGTGCCCAATGCTCTTATATTTATTTGTAATTCTTAGAAAGCAATTGGAAATTCTGGTGTGGGTGCCTAAAAATGCACCTGTTTGTCAAAAACGTGAAATTCAATAAAACTTTTTTTCAGGATAAGTTTGAAATTATGTTAAGATTAGAAACAAAAAACTTTAAATAAACTCTATAAACTTCACGTCTTTAGTCTATCTTCTTTCGTTTTCGAATCCAGGAAGTATTCTCAAAGTCTAACTTCTTGCTCAAAATTAACTTCATTAGATCTCAACCTTATATCTTTTAAAAGTTAAATTCTATGGGAATCAATGTAAATATTTTTGATATAACTTCAGGGTGAACTTCAACTTCAGGTTTTTACTTACTTATTTGGGGCGTGAGTGATCCTGTGAGCAACATTTTGTTTCAAAAAAACTAAATTTCAACTCATTCCAATTGAAACCACAATTTCCACCTGAAACACAATCAATTTACTTTGTGCAAATCATCTCAAATGAACACATTTTTGTTCCTCAAATCTTCTAGTTCCCCGTGTCCTCCCTCGCTTTTTTCAACTCTTTTAAATTGCCTGAAACAAGTTTGTCCTCCAATCAAACAAAATGTTCTCTCATCTTTTCCCCTTTTTCCGAAGTCCTTTGCTTTCACTCTTCGTCCCATCTTAGACAATTTCAAACATTCAATTCGGACGTAAAACTCAATTTGGACATATTCTTCCAAGATCAAAATTTTGGTCGAATGGAGAAAAGCATCAAGTGCCTCAGCTCTTTGACCTTTTTCGCCAAAAAATCTCGAATTTCATTTTGAATCATATCAATGTCGAGTTGTTAAAATGTCACGTCATCACCGAGCTTCTTCCCGTTTCGGAAATACGTAGAAGATTCACATATGATATTTACACAGGAAATTTTAATTTGAACTTGTGTTTTTCTGAATTTAGAAAATGTGCAATGCTCTAAAACTAAATCACAACATTTTGTCTTTGTTACTCAGAAGCAGTCTGAAATTGATATCTAGAATTTATTTTTTTTTCGGTTTCTTAGAGCTAAGACAAAGTTCAATTATACTTCAGCGAAAAGTTTGAACTCTTCTTTAATGTTTTCAAGTTGCTTCTGTTTACATTCATTTTTCCTGAGCATCTGGATTCCAAGTTTCGCTTGTTCACAATCCGTCTCTTCGAGAAACTTCACATTTTTCCATCATTCTTTTCATTTTTGGAACATAACTTCGGAACTCACTGATCACTCGGGGACAGGCCCGTGACCCTCTTTTTAGGTAAAAGCGGAAGCTCCTCCATTTGCTCGCAGACCGCGTCTAAGTGAGTTTTCTTGAAGCTTGTGGCTCCCTTCTTGGGAGCTTGTCTCACTTTCAAAACCATCGGAATCCATTTGCATCCTGAAAACACATCGAAATTCGATTTATTTTTTCTCCCAAAGCCTTCACTTAAATCGCTCAACTCCAGTTGTTCACCATCTTTTGCTTATTCGCTTTCTCTTTTTAATTCTAGTTGTCTTTTCAGAACGAATTATAAATGAACAATGGATTATGAAAGCACGTCGTTCGATCAGTCAATCGCGACTAATGACACCGACCGTAAGTCTAAATAATTGATTTATTTTATGATTATTAGCTTCAAACACAAAATATTACTAATTTATTATTTTCAGAAGAATGTGCATATTCCGAACCCGTATACGTCAAAGAACGTTTTTGGATGGTCGCGATTTTTGGCACCGCTGTGTGCATCATAAATATCCTCGAAAACACATTTCTCTCCTTTATGCTATTCAAAAAGTAAGTGTAAAATAGATAACTTTATTTCCAAGTTTTTCTTTTCTGACATCACATTGTTCAAGAAGCCAGCTGTAAATCATAAAACAGGACGGCCACGAATTAAAAGCCAAAAATAACCGACACAAATGAATATAGGAGGGCTTCTCAAAAATATTGAATATTAATTAAATTATTGATTGATTGATTCTTATTTTTGATGTGAAGTGCATACTATTGAGAAGCAATTAACTTGGCAATGTCAGCGACGAAGTAGTTTCTCAAATTCAGTTCTTTCTTTTTCCAGAAAATCATATCGTTCGAGTCATATGCTCTACCTGGCACTTTTAGCCTTTTTTGATGTTTGGATGGCACTTGCATATATTCCATTGATGAGTTTGAACCTATTTGTCGATTACTACAAGTCTGTAGTCTTACTTCGTGCTTGGTTTGCCTATATGTTACCCATGATCACAGTATCCCATATCGCTATGACAGCTTCATCGTTTTTAATGGTAACATTTATTGAACCACACTTTCATGAAAATCATATATTTCTCTAGGTTGCTGCTTCTTTAGAAAGATACGTGATAACTTGTCATCCTACGAAAAATCGGTGGCTTTCAAGAAATCGAATGTGGATTGCAGCTTTTGCTATTTTCCTCGGTACAACTTGTAAATTCTCACAACTGTATGAGATGGAAGTAAGTTAATCGCCTTGTGTACTATTTTCATCAATCGTTTTTTCCAGATTGAATATCTCCCCCAATGCATGGGAACAATGAGAGAATATCAACTAAATCTTTCTGCATTGGCTCGCTATGAAATTTATGGATACTGGCGTGTTCATTTTCGAACAATAGTAACAATATTGATACCATTCTTCTCATTGGCATTTATCAATATTCGAATAGTCTTAGTACTTTCTAAAAACGAATTCAAATTTCTTCACTCAACAAAACTAAGCGATGCAAAAAGGAAGTCGGCAGTTCGAAATGCAACAAGAACAATGGTATTCATTGTATTCACTTATCTACTATCAAATGTTCTAAATGTTATCATTATCATCTGGGAATATATTGATATGGATATGTTGACTCAACAATTTGAAACTTTCTACATGTTCGCTGTTGATGTCGTTTCACTTTCTACAATTATTTTTGGAGCACTTCGACTTCCAATTTATGTAATTTGTCAAGCCAATTTGAGAAAGGAATTTTTTGCTCAATTAAAAACTATGCTTTCACTCAACAGTTACACGGTGAGTTTTCTCCCTGATAAAAAGTTTTTTGCACACTTCTATTCTATCCTGTAGTGTATTAACATAATTCTTAAAATCTTTAATTTGAATTAGTGATGTTTCAGTTTTGTCATTTCCGATTTCAGTTTGCACATGCACTTTGTAGTCATTTTTATATAATCGTATTTTTTATTCTTCAGGGTTTTCTTTCTTCATCTACCAAGAATATGACTATCGAAGATATGGATATTGATCGAAGGACTCCAGATATAAGTGGAGATGGTGAGAGACAGTATCCGTTATTACTTTCGTTAGGTAGATTCCTTGGTTTCCCTAGCACATTCACATAATACACTCGGTTTAAGGTACCGTCCTGATCGTTGAATCCGATCAGAAAAAGGATTCTTCGGCGACTTGTACCGTGATTCGAAAAAATAGTCTTCATCGAATGAATGGAGGATTCAGTGATATGAGCGAGAAAGTTCAAATTGTTTAATTTCATTTTTATGCTGGTAGATTATGCTTGCAAGTTGATAGTCTTGACGTATTCAATATGGTGGTTTTGTATGAGATTTTTGGAGTTTGAAACAGAAGAGCAGATGAATTAGTGATTTTATGACACACCGATATCGGAAAAATTTGAAGTTGTACTATTTTAGAGTCACAGAAATTTAATCAAAACGTAATCAATGCAGCGATTCAAGCAATTTTTGAATAAGTACAATTCCAAACTTGAAAAAATACTCATCGAAAACCAATTCATACGTCCTTCTGACAATCCACTTGCTTGAGAATTCTGTGAAATCTTATACAAAAAATTGATTAGACAACAACTATTACTTATCAAATTGCTTATATTTGTATTCATCTTGGTTTTTCATCTTTCCAGTTTTAACATTTTTTCACCGGTTTTTCATCCTTTGCCTCGATTTCCCATCCCTCTTTTTTTACCACTTTGTGTCTTCGTCCTGAAAAAGAAATAAACTTGTGTAAACTGAAGTGATCCGTCTCGACTTTGCATTCATAATATGGTAGAGGGTGGAGGATTACGGTATACAGACAGGGAAACAAAGTTGGACCAGAAAACAACATGACGACATAAGGAAATATGGATTGGAAGTAGTTTGGGGGTTCAAACTTTTACATTTTGTTTGCACTTGGGTCGTACAATTTTGTATCAAATTAAAATATCTATTCGAAATTTACTTATGAACATGTTTATAAGATAACTTTTTTTTTCTCCATTAAGTTACAAAATATACTTCAAGACAAAAATAAAACACTTCATATGTTTAAAATTTTTAGGCTTGGTTTGCACTTAAAAGTACCTAACTGAATTTTTCAATCAGTTTCAAAATTGAATTCTGATGTTTCCGCCAAAACCCCCCATCGCTTGAAATTTTACATGAACCCTTGAAAAAACTGAAACAGTTTTGGACTTTCTGAAACATCTAACTTTCATAGAAACGATACATTTTAGAAATAGCACAGAAAAAATTGCTTGAAATTAATACTTTAATTATTCTGGCACAAAGTTCAGAACATCACGATTATTTTTCTAAAATCTACTCAATTTATGTGAACTGTGATCAATCATTCGGCTTTGCATATTTAATGTGTAGAAGGTGGGGGATTATTGTGACAATGTCAGGGTGTTGGACACTGCTGAAAATTCTGAAACCACTAGAATAAAACGCAAACAAATCGAAGCAAAACACGCGAGTTTCCGGTTTTGCTCATTCGGTTTTTACATGAGCCACACCGTTTCGAGTCGTTTTTTCTTTATTTCGGCGACCTTGTTATCACATCACCCATCAGCATTTTAAGTGACTAACACAAAACAAACCAATTGTGCAGTGTTCCCGGGGCCTTTCCCACTTGTATCCTATCTCTCCGCGTCCAGCGGCTCTCTCAAAGGCGGAGTAGCAGCAATAGACTCATCTCATCTCTTTTCTTTCAAGTCCCTGCGACCAGTGTCCCAATCTCTCTACCTTTATTCAAACTTCATCAACGACTACTACCTGGTCCGCCGTGGCTGGTCATCTGCACATTCGAATGGAAAGTGATCAGGTGAGAACTAAGGGATGAAAATGACGATACCGGGAACTGTCCACCGTGTCCGCTCCCCGCAAAAAAAGCAATTTGTTTAGTAGGCCCTAAAAATTGTCGGAGATTACGATCGGCGGGAGCGAGAAACACAAAAAGAGCGAAAGACTCGCGTTTTGAAGACGTATAAGGGAGCGGGGCGCTAGGAGAGGGTATTGTGGACACGACACGTTTTTAGACACCCCTTCTTGTCTCCACAGTCACCCCCTTCTTCACACTCTTGTTATTATAACCTTTAAGTTACTGCCTAACCTCATCTTTTTCATTCTTTACACCATTCTCACACCTCCGGTGGACCATCACTAAATGATTATTGACCTGTCCGATTTGGACAAACCAGTGGTAAGTATTGGTCAGTTTTGTATCTATGAAGATTTTAGAGACACGTTTATTTGTCTACACTCTTATCACTGGTCATGATGTTCTAACACATTTGAACACCCGCCTCTTGAAAATGTGTTTTTTTCGGGAGGAGCGCGTACCGACACACTGAAAAGACTTTGTCAAAATACTGGTTCTGAATTTTTTTCAAAGAAGAAGTTGAGAATAGAATGAAATTCTGAAAATGATAATCATGAGAAAGTTGGAAACCATTTCAAAAAATGCAAATTTTTCTGTGATACCACATTGTCGTTCTTATGAAAAGTTTGAGAATCGCCGAAATACGTGTAAGTCTAGCTGCTTACTGGAAATCGAAAAATTCGTTGTTTATTCTTTATTAGCATTCCCATTATTCAACTTTGGAATTTGTAAATTTTTCTATATGCTTGCTGCTTTGAATTTTTCAATATCTTCAAAATCAATCGAAATATATACTATCAAAGTTAAGCAATTTGGGTAATATACGGTACTTCGAAAAAAAATTATAATTATATAGACTCTACATGATGTTTGGTAATTTTCAAAATCAACGCCACATAGATCACATTTTGTGGAGTTCTTCGACTTGTTGACCTATTCAAATTCTAAATTAATTTTAACCATGAACGTGCATACGTTTGTTAAAATTGCACAGTGTAAAGTTTTTGATGCGCGAGCTTTCACTTCCTCCTTCACACAAAGTATCTCCTTCCCACAATAATATCATTAATTGTAAAGTCATTTTATTCAGAACGCTTCACAGCTCATCCACCAGGTGCTCCATGACGCTTTTCTTGCCGCAGACCTTGGCAACTACACAGAAGCCGTCAACCTGCTCGATAAACCGCCCGCGTGGCAAAGTGAGTGTACACATTTGCATGATTCTTCTCAAAAAGTTTTCCAAACACATCTGGAAGTGATTGATCAGATTCATTGGTTTCCGCAAAGTGACGGAAGAGAAGTGAAAAAGAATAAGATGCTCTAGTTGTTTTCTTTTCTTCTTTACTTGCTTGATCCATAAAAAAATTGTACGAACTGAAGAAACAACTTACTTAGAAAAACTTAGAAAAAATTCAGAGAAGAACACAGAATAGATCGAAAAACGATATAACTTTTAAAAGTTTCGCTTAATGGTTTTAAAACCACATTGTTGCTTATCTTTTGATCTTTTTTCCAAACTCAAAAGGTCTTCCAAAAAAGAATTGAAAAATGAAAATTCAAAAACTGTAAATTACAAGTGACGCGATAAACAGTAGATCAAACTTGTTCTTTATTGAAAAACTTTGTATGATTTGAAAATGACGTGTTCGTGAAATGAAAGATTTATACTGAGATTAATTGAATAAATGATTTTTGATCTTTACAGCATGGGGAATCGGTTTCGCAATTGTCTCGGGATGTAGTTTCTCCGCTCCACTTGGAATACTTCTATTACCGTGCTTATCAAAATCCCTTTATGAACGGATTATGACGTTTCTTGTTGCTGTTGGAATCGGTGCACTTTCTGGTTCAACGATATTTATTATGCTTCCACAAGCATTCCATTTAACATCGTTTGAACATTTTGAATATCACACAAAATCGCTGATTATTCTATGTGCATTATATGCATTCTTCACTGTAGATCGTATGTTACAGTATATTTTAGAATTCAGGTGAGATATATATTCAAATCTGGCAATAATAAAAACTTCTTTCTGAATTTAGATCCCAATTATTTACCTAGTTGTATAACTTTTAAAGAATAGTATCTTCATGTGCCAATCGACCTTTAGACATCAAAGAAAAATATTTAGAGATTCGTTTTTGAGATAACCTTCGTATTTTTTCCCTATTCCAACCGATCAAACAACTGCAAAAATTTCAGGAGACGACGTCAGACAAAACGAAGGATTCACGCATCGACAATCGCCTCTTTGATGAACACCCCGACAACTAAACGGCGGGACAATGGTCACAATACTACCGAAGAGACGATTGTTCCGTCTGAACCACCAACGATAACTCGACTACAAGTTCCTGATCTTCATAATCATCACAGGTTCCGACGTGAATCGGAGCTGTCCGATGTAGAGAGAACTGAGCAACAAGAAAAGGAAATGGCTGAATTAGCAAATGATCTTGAAATGGCACTGACAAACAATGTTTTGGCACGAACGGTTCGTTTATTTAAAAATAGAAAGAACATTTTCAAAGGAACACTGGTGAACTTTTTCGAAGCGATTAACTCAGAAGCAATATTTCGGAGCATATGTGAAGAATTTATGATTAAAAACATGCAGACTAAAACTCCGTTACATATAAATTTAGTTTGATTTGTTTATTTTCAGTTTTCAACTCGCCGTCGTGTTGCAGTAGTAAGCGGTGGTCTTGATGATATTGAGTTCCGAAGTCCAAAACTTTCATCTCATCATACAAATGGAAATACGTCGCAGTTTCTCGACGTTATCAACAATGAATTTCACAGAAGAATGACACCGCTTTCGTCAAGACCTGGAAGTCCGGTGACAATAAACGTTGAAGAACCAAAAGAAAGCTATGAAATGAAGCAGAAATCTGAAAAGCCAGGTCTGAATCATCAAGATAATAGTGATTCAATGTCAGTATCAATTCGAGTTGTTGAGAAAAAAGTAATTGAACCAGCAGCAATGGAAGTAGCTTCAGTCGCCTATATGATTATTTTTGGATCATCAGCTAACAACTTTGTGGATGGTATGAGCATGGGAGCCGCATTTTCAGACAATTTGCTCAGGGGTCTGAGTATTGGAATTGCTGTAATCTCCCAACAGTTTCCTCAAGAACTTGGAACTTTGGCAATTCTTGTAAAGTCTGGATTAGGACTCAAAAAGACACTTTTGTTCAATATGGTTCCAATTGTACTCAGTTTCTTGGGATTTTCGATTGGTGTGATGTTGGACAGTGTGGACGATTCGTATGACGAGTACATTTTTGCAATATCTTCCGGAATGTATATGTATATCTTCTTGGGAACCTTGGTTAGTTTTCTAAATGTTATGGCCTATTGTGATTAATTTTTATAATTTGCTCAAAACTAATGTTCACTTTCAGATTCCTGAAATTCGAGAATCGACGAATGAGCTCATCAAAGAAAATTTGGCCGAGAGTATTCTGGTGTCTATTCTCCAGGCTTGTGGTATTTTGTTTGGAACAACTTTCATGTACTTTATGAGTCGGGTGAACTCTGTGGACTTTTGAGCAGTATCTGCTTTTCTCTCTCTCTCTCTCTCTCTCTCTCTCTCTCTCTCTCTCTCTCTCTCTCTCTCTCTCTCTCTCCCATCCCTGCTTTGTTATATATGATACGGGTTATTAGAAATTGTAGTATTCCTATCACCAAATAAACAATTGTTCAATAAATATGTTACAATCATTTTCTAAAAAAACAACAGCACCTATAAAATGAAGTAAAACGGACTCAACAAATACTCATATATTTACATGCGTGTACACTTGAATTGCCCGTTTCCAGTTGGTGAGATCTTGTATGCTGGCACTTTTTCACTCTCCGATTCAGCTCCTCCAATGGCATTTTTCATCTCTTCGTCGCCGACTCGTTCTGGTACCACGTTGAAAATAATTTGCATAAACTTTGTACTTTCTTCTGTAAAGAAAAATAATGATACATTTTCAAAAACAATGCTAAAAACAATACCATTGATGACATGGGTTGCATTTCTGAAAGTATGACTTGAAGGCAGAGCTCTATCCCAGACAAAAATTATAAAAATAATGAGACCGCCAAGAAGGATTCCAAGTCCAACTGCAGAAGATTTGAAATCGTCAATAATACTAATCACAACCATTGAAGTGCACACGAGGAAGAATAAAATTGGCATAATGATTGGAAGTTGAATACGATCTGGATGACGAGGCCGTCCTCTGATACGAAGATAAAGAAGAGCCGACATTGTAAATGCTCTTTGTGACCATTGAGCAAATGCTACATAGTTAATCAATTTGTCAGGATCACCCAAAAATGAGACAGCAATTGCGATAAGGATCTGAAAATTGAAATTGTTCAAATACCCTTCAAAAATAACTTACATGAACAAGGAGAGCTACTCTTGGAGAATCACAATTTGGTGCAATACCAGAAATTGCACTCGGGATATGTCCTTGACGGGAGACAGCTTGCAGATATCTTTAAAAAACTATTTTATTTGATTTTTGGGAATCGAATCGTTTGTGTTTTGGTGTAGCCTATAAATCAAATTATTTAAAAGAGAAATCTGTGTCTTGGACAACCGACGTGGTCCACATGGTCTTCCAAAACTTTTAAAGCCCATTCTCTTCGAAAAAATATTATTATTCTAAAAAATGTTCACTAGATTTTAATTTGATAGACTCACAGTAAATCTAAATATACATAATTTTTTCTGTCTTCTCTTTTTTGGTCAAGTAATCGAACTCACCTGCTTGCAGAAAACATAGTACTATTGAGTGATCCAATTAGTAGAATAGCAACCATGACTGGAACAACGAAAGCAGCTGCTCCAAGAGTTTTATTTGCGAAATCAATTGCAACAGCATTTGAGGCAATCATTTCAGTGGGAGAAAGAACAATACTGTATGCAACATTAACTGCTACATAAATCACTCCGATGCATGTCATTCCAATGATAATTGAAAGTGGCATTGTTCTTTTTGGATTCTCAATCTCCTCAGCTCCAAAATTCAAAATATCCCATCCATCGTAAGAGAAGAGACCAGCGAACAAAGCATTCACAAATGGACCTGGATTCCAATTTGAACCTTTAAAAGGCTCTTCAAGATTTTGTTTCCAGTGTTTGAATATTAAATAGTAAAATCCAGTGATAATGATTAGAAGTGTCGCTGCAATTTTCGCAAGTGAGGCAAGAATTGAAAATCTTTGAACAAAGGTTTTCAATGAGAAGAAGTTCATAAACATGAGAAGAATGATTAGTGAGAATCCCAAAAGCTTCTTAGCCCAGAATTCGGACGTTTCATCTAGCTCCACTCCGGCTCCCTGAATTTGAATCTTAAAAATGTGCACTTTCAACTTTGCTCACCCGGAATACATATTCGGCGAATGTCTGTGCCTGAACTGCAAGTGTCGCTGGATAGTTGATAGTACAACCAATGCACATAAAAGCAAACGCCACAGGATACCTAAAACGTCAAAGAACACGTTAAAATGTTGCTGAAGAGTGTGAAAGTCACATGCCATTTCATGAAACAAAGGTATGCAAAATCTCCACCGGAAAGACGTATAGACGTGCCAAGTTCGACGTAACAAAACGAGCCAAGCATTGAGATAAAAGCCGCCAATATCCAGATAGCAAGTGATAAGCCGACCTTAATTCCAAACATCAAAAAATTAACACATTTCTTGATCATGGAGAGCAATTAGGTTTATTAAAATAGGTACACATAATGAAAATTCGGAATCAGAAACACCATTCAATGTACACTTTTTTCCACTAATATCATCTATTAATTTTTAACTGTCCACGCTCGTTCTTTTTTGCACATAAAAAATACTCACCGAGTTTACATTCTCGATAATCGATGTAGGAGTGATGAAAATTCCGGAACCAACAATATTACCCACAATATATGATATGGCACCTAAAAGGCCCATTTTCTGGGAACGAGAGTCATCGGGCATACTTGCGGAGACTCCTGAAAATGAAATCAATCATGTATTGAAGAAATCTAAAAGGTTATGTCAAAAAATACATAGTAAATAAACGACCTGACAGTGCTACCAAAACTTTACGAGCTTTTGAAAAATGACTTGAACTACTCGTAGCATCATCTTCGATTTCGCTTTTGCTACTCGACGACATTTAAAAAAAAATTGAAAATGAGATTACATGGAAAAAAGAATGACTATTAATTATTTACGTGTATTGAATTCGTACGTCAAATTAAGAATCTATCACATGCCCTCGGTAGATGGAATTAATTTTATCATGACTGTTAAAGTAATCAAAATCAAGCAGTTACAGCAATTTTGAACTGAATTTTCAATGATCATATCTCATATTTTGCGATTTTTCACTATTCACATTTATCGATTTGAAGAAACAAACGTTCACAACAATCGAATGCATTTTTCATAGTCATAATATAATTTTTCGGCAGTTTTCTTTTTAAAACTAGTGTTGCTAGGTGTATTAAAGTAATACTTTCGAGATATATATATTTCATTTTTGAAAAAAAAAATGTGTTTTTAAGTTTAGACCTCTTGCAGCGCATGAATGAGAATTTAATTTAAATTTCACTCTGTATATATTATTGTTGGTTGACTGTTCAAAATTTAAATTATTCGAGAAGTTAAACGGCCTTTTCTGTTGAAATTTGTACATGCTTTCTATCGGTTTGAAAGCAATAAAAATCGAGAAGATGTTTAAACTTGAGGAAATCTAAAACAAAAAGTTAACATGTGCGTGACAAACGTGTGAACAATAACATTTTGAAGTTTGTTGCTAGGAAAAATTTCAAATTTTCACCGCTGGAAATTGGAAACGTTTTGTACTCATGTTGTGAGTAAATGTAAAATTATGCTAAATAATTGCTTAAATTAGTTTCAAAAACAATTTTGAACCAATGTTTAGATAATTAAAAATGTTATCGTAAACTCTCAAATGTTAAGGCTCGAAACCCAAAAAAAGTAAAAACATAGATCATAGCCGACTGGAAGTTGAAAATGATCTAGTTCAAAAATGATACAATTCTTGATATCAAACTAGTCTCTCTTTAAACCTATTTAATCGTCACATTAAAATTGTTCAAGAATGCAATAAATTCATGTGTGAAATGCAATAAGAAGGTGCTAAAACACTGAAATCGAAACCACGCCGCATTTGATAAGAATAAGGAGCCGGCGCGTCACGAATTTTCAATTTTTTGATGATAAAGTACATGTGTAAGTCGAAGCTAAGCACCCGATGCGTGCTGTTATCTGTTCCTAACCAACGGTTGCCTGTCGATCAGAAAAGACCGAAATGTGCGGGGGAAGAAAATGAAAAAGGAAGGTAGAAAAAGGAGAAGTTGATAATCTTATATTCAAATACAACTCACCAAAAACATTCAGCATGACTCGACAATTAGAACGGAAACAAATAAAGAAAATGTGTTCATCGGAATGAAAACATCATAAACAGGCGAGAGATCAACAAATATTGAACCCACAGTGTATGACATAAAAGAGATTATCCAAACATTTTGAATTGTTACATATTTATTTCATATTGCAATGTTTGAACTGTTTTCTATGCAACTTGAAAAATATCTATAATTTTTTTTAAATTAGAACGGTATTTTTTGACGAATTGCAATTTATGATAGATTATTGATATGTGCAATTTTTAGTGTTTCAAAAACTCTTTTTAACTTTAAAATTTTTAAAAATTACTGAGGAGAAATCAGCATAGTTTTTATTTTCAACGGAGTGGATTGAGATGTTAATTGTTCTCTTCTGGCGCAGCAGTAGCATTCCCAGGAATATAACGATATTCGAATTCAAAGTGAGGTGTTCGGTTATTTCCATATTTTGCAATAATGAATGGATTATTGGTTGATGATCGTGTCTTATTCCATAAATTATCATTATCACAGCATACTAATGGGCTCACAATTCGTCGATCAGTTTTGTATTTCAATTCAACACCATTATAATCGCATGTATGTTGACAGAAAAATCCGGATAGTTTGGTGATACGAACCTCAATTGTGGATCCTTCTGGAGCCTGAAAATTTTTTTTAATTCTCTGGTTAGTTCTCTGATAGTTCTTACAGTCAATGCAAAATAAGTATACTCCGGCATAGTATTTGTTTCAATTCCTTTTCTGTAATTATTACGCACTCCTGATGCATCCCATTCTTTTTTAGCTTCCAAAACGTAAACTCCTTCATGCTGATCGCATAATTGACCATTGAATCCGTCAGTACAAAGACATTCTTCACAGTTGGCCGGATTCTGATAGCCGCCATTTTTACAATCCAATTTTCTTGGATGATTATCACAGTTGCAGCCATAGAATTTGTTCAATAAAACCATATCATAAAACGCAACTCGAAGGCTTCCCATTGTGAAGTTATATTCTGGATCTATCGGAATTCGTTTATCACTGTGAGGACTGAAACAGCCTAGTTGTAATAAAGAAGTCTGAAAAGTAAAATTTTACTCACTCTCGTGCATAAAGCATGACGCTTCCATAATCAAACGGAACAAGATTTTCAGTGTTCTCAATACCATCATTTGAATTAGTTGAATCAACTATAAGATAATCGTCCCTATCACTTCTAGCTTGACCATGGGCAATTCCAAGTGCATGCATGATTTCGTGAACAGCTGTTCCAAAAGATGCACAATTGTAATCTAATGTAAGATCTTGAACTTCTCCTGCGTGCATTCCATACAATGAATAACATCCATTTCCTTTTCTAATTCTAACTGCAGTTTCTGCATTCTCGTTATACTCAAATTTAAGACAAGTGTGATTTTCCAAGTAATTTATCGCATCTCGGAACATGGCTTGCATTTCAAGTGCTAAAATAATAATCCGAATCAATTTTTGAAACTATTTCTTACGTAAATTGTAGAAAAATAAAGACATTTTATTATTTTCCCACTTTGCATAATCTCGCATTGCTTGCCGTTTATCTCGGGTTATACTGAAAATTGTCTTAAACATCACAGAAAGACGTAATACTAATAACTCACTGACGATCAGAAAGCACCGAAGGGACTCCAATCAGAGCTACGAGCAAAAAATTAACTGTTATCTTCATTTTTTCGAAATTTTCTGGAAAACATAAATCTACTACTTATTTATACAGTTTCGGTATAATTTATTTCATTGTTAAGTGTTTTAAACAAGTGCAAATCGGGTTAAGAAAAGTCTATTGTGCATGGAAATTCAAAAAAAAGCGCAACAAAAGAATTCAGAAATTCTTTTAGGGACTCGTTTGGATACTGTATTAATTCATATGCACTTTATAAAGGAGTATATTGTCTTGCATCGACTATAAAATACTTCATTGGATTTTTTTATTCGTCGCATTTGCAATGAACTATTTTATTACTTTCTTCTTTATGCATATTGCTGTATTGAATTTTTATTTTCGATTTTCGAATGGAAATAAGATTGTAATGAGAGTCGGTGGTAGTCCTGAAACAAAAAGATTGGAGCGATCAAAGCGTCAAGCTTTACGCATGGACAATGAACCTCGATGGCCTCGTGGAACTATTAATTATTTTTTCGATGAACAACGTTTTGGTAAAACTTCAAATTCTGGCATTTTTAGTTATTCATTTTCAGATGAAAATTCGAGAGCAACCGTGCTGAGAGCAATGGAAAAAATATCTAACCACACATGTATCAAGTTTTCTCCAAAAGATGCACGAATAAAACTTCGAATTGTGAGTGATAAAGGATGCCAAGCGGCCATTGGACGAGTTGGGGGAGATCAGCAATATTTGAGTTTTCCTACATCTTGCTATAGTGTTGGAAGTGCAAGTGAGCTGATTCATGTAATTGGCTTTCTTCATTCTCATCAAAGGGCTGATCGTGACGAATACCTTAAGTTGAACTTGCAACCATGGAGATTGAATGATTGGTTTCAAACAATGCAGTATAAAAAGTATTTGGATCAATGGTGGATTGTACCATATGATTATGGTAGTATCATGCAATACCATGATTCTGAGTAAGTATGTTTTTGGTGAGAAAATAATAAGTTTAAGAAATTCCAGTAATGAATATGGGCCTAAAAATTCAAAATACTTCCGAACAATGGGTTCGCAAATACCTTCGTATTTCGATTATCTGATGATTAACGAATACTACCAATGTTCTTGTGAAGGGGAAGAACAAATAAACTGCAAGAATCGAGGGTATCCAAATCCAGGAAATTGTTCTGAATGCAATTGTCCTCTCGGTTTTGGGGGCTGACTGTAGCGACGTTGCAAAACCAGCTGTCATTGTAGAATCATCTGAAGAGTGGAAAAATATAACTCTAAATTTGGATGCGGGCTATATGTCATTACAGAATGGAACCAAACTTCACCAAATAGATTTCGTATTCCGTTATCTTTCTATTTCCGTATGTAAATTATTATCACTTACATACAAATTCATTAGAAATTACAGGCACCAGCTAATAAGACTATCGAAGTCGATATTCGAGAGATTACTGGAGTAGAATGCAATTATGGTTGTTACATTGGTGGAATTGAAGTTAAAACTCACGAAGATCGACGAATGACTAGTCCGAGACTGTGCTGCAAGAATGATAATGAAATATACAAATCACGAAACAATCCAACAATTGTTATGGCATTTAACTCAGAAGGACTTGATAAATATAACATTTTCTACAGATTTACGGATTGAGATAAATTCTATTTTTACTTCCAGGCTTTTTGTGATTTTTTGCATGAAATTTCTGAAGAATAAATTTTAAATTCACAATACAATCGAAGGTTTTGACACGTTTATCATAATTTTGAAAGTCGACCAAAAAAAATTGTTTTATTATATTCTTCCATTTTAATTGAGCTTCAATAATTATAATTGAAACATTCGAAAATTATTCAAATAGACTATATTTTTTGGAGATTTTGGCATTTTGTCAAAACATTGGCTGATAACTTCGAAAATCTGGAAATTTTTTGAAGACTTTAAATGTGTCAGGCTAAATCACCACTTTCAACTTTAAAGGTCTTGAAATGTTGGGGAAACTTTGAAAAAATTCGACTTTAAGAGCATCCAAAAATTGAGAAAAATTGTCGGTATTTGATTGCAGCTCATTGTTAGATTAAGTAAACCAATTCTGTGAAGCTCTGATGCCTAGTTGCCGGAAGTACCACACAGGCCTGTTATTTAAATTTGTTTTGTTTTCCATTCCATTCAGTATATCATTTACTTTTTTCATTTACTTTCATTTAATCACAGTATATTTAGTCAACTATCATTTACAGTATAAAAACGCGTTACATATAATTTGCCACTTGTCTGCTCTCCAAAAATGATTGAAAAAAAAACAATCATCGAAACACTCCCTTCCGATTTCATAGTTTCTCAAATAGTCTTTGTGTACGTACAATTGGTGTTTTATTATTTTTGACTTACAAAAGAACTACTGTATTGTCATTTGAATGTATATAAAAGCACAATTGCAAGCACAGTCCTTGTAGACAGAAAAATGAAGTCGTTTTTTATTCTTCTCTCAATTTTACAAGAGTGCTATGGAAAGGATATTGTTGCAAGAATTGGTGGAAGAAATGTCGCCGAAAAAATTGGTGGAGCCCGTCATAGGAGACAAGTATTGATTCGTGGGTCAGATGAAGAGCGACGACATAAATGGTTCAACAATACAGTACATTATTATTTTTATGAAGAAAATTTCGGTTAGTGTTCATGTGATGCAAATTATTTCTCAAATTAATTAAGATTTCACTGTGAAAGAGTCAATACTTCGTGCAATGGAATTGATATCCAATCATACCTGCATTAAATTCTCAACAGAACCATCTGAAAAATCAATTCGAATGGAAAGTGATTCCACGACAATCGCATGTTATGCAGAAATTGGTCAGGTCCGAGAGAATCAACTTTTTAGTTTCAACTCAGACTGCTATTCTGCTGGTGTTGCCGTTCATGAACTTATTCACAGTTTGGGATTTATTCATGCACATCAGAGATCCGATAGAGATCAGTATCTCGAATTCAAGAAAAATCTCGATGAATTAAACCAAACTTATCAGGAACAATACAAAATTTGGGAATATCAAGAGATACTTGTTCCATATGATGTTGGGAGTGTCATGCAATATCCAAATGAAGAGTAAGTCGGGAATCTAGCCTAAATCCACTTATGTTTCACAAATGTTTAAAAAATGTGTTATTTGTTTAGAAACTTCTAATTTTCCTCAAGTTCAAATTCTAATTCTAATTTTCAAAAAAAAAATCTGAAAAGTTTTTGGGCATTTTGGGACATTTTCCAAACTGATGGTCTTTTAATATAGTTTTTTTCCGAACTCGGTAAAACGTTGCAACTTCATAGCACACTTTTGCAACTTCTTAGCCATCTTTTCATGTTTTAACTTCTTAACAAACCCCTGCATCTTCTCATAAGACTGTTGCAACTTCTTCGCAAAGATACAATTAAATTTCTTCTGGCGACGCACACGCTGCTATTCAGACAGCTCCTGCAAAGTTCTGCAGATTCCTGCAGACTTTAAACACGCGAGCACGCGCCGAAGAATGCGTTGCGGCTAGGTTTGTATTCGAATTGTTTTTCCTATTTTCATGGATTATTTGCAGATTTTTCGGTTTTTCTGATTTATTTTCAATACTTTTTTCACAAATTTATTTCTCCACACAAATTTTTATTTTTTTTACAGATGGAAGACGAGTCAAGCGCCAAGTATCCATACAGAGAGTCAATGCCACGTGCGGAAAGGGTATCAATGAAAGCTCTCCGTAAGTATTCATCGAAATAAAATAGTTATTGTTTTTATTGAAATATTTTTAGAAGACGAATGGAGACACTTGTTTATTACACGCGCTGAGGGAGAAAACAACATACACAACCCGAAAATTCCGGAGGACACAAATGATTTTGATGACGATATGCCTATTGAATGTAATGAATCAGAAGAAGAAAGCATCACTGGAGACCGTGAAGTGTTTTCTGTTCATCATAATGAAGAGGATGAAGACCAAGAAGATTCTAGCCAAATATGCGAAGAATCAGAACCACAGGAATTGTTCGAAATGTTCGGTATATAACATCTGCTGCTACACATACAGACCAAAATTGTGCCGTCGTACTGACAAACATTTCAAGGAGCTTCCAAGTGGACTTATCAATATTATTAAAGGTATATATGTTTACTTGAATGAAGTTTTAAACAGCAGCTTTCAGATCTCTCTCTGGACATTTCTGGATTGTACCTGCCTCAAACCCTATTGACAGGAAGAATTGATCTGAACGATGAGTGAGTTAACTAGATTCACATCTAAAAATAAATTCAAAATTCAACTACGTTTACAGGTTCGTCGCATCAATTGAAGTCGAGGATGCAGAAAAATCGAAGGAAATTCTGCGACGACGAAGGGAAAGACCGTTGGCATTGAGGCAGTTCAGTCATGCTCTTTCAAGAGCAATGTGAGTACCTTATATTGAAGCCTCATATCTAAATAGGAGCATTTTTGTAGGGCGAATCTTCGCACATATCATTATGATGTGACGACCGAGAAGATTGAGAGGTGTCCAATGAGAAACTCTTGCAAAGGACATTTAAAATGGGAGCAGATGCGAAAATATCGAGCTCAGTGCAAGAAGAATTTCAAAGACCCTAGCCTGGCGACTGTGGAGGATATGATGTCAAAATGAATTTCAAATTTTGCGACCCCAAACAATGCGTTAATCATGTTTTTTGTTAATTTGTTATATTTGTTAATTTATTTTGTTTTGTTAATTACCGGAAAAATGAAAATTTAACCGAAGTTAGAGTTATAATGAATAGAAAACATTTATACAGAGTAATTTTCAGCAAATATGAGCGTTTTATATGCAACCTAATGCAATCTGCAGCAACTTCGTGACAGAGTTCTGCAACTTCATAGCAGCTTTTTGCAACTTCTTATAATTGTTTTTATTAAGTTGCAGAAGTTTGCTAAGAAGTTGCAAGAGTGTGCTATGAAGTTGCAACGTTTTACCGAGAAGAATTAAATTTAAAATTCTTGTCAATGCCTCAAATTCATATGAAAACAAAACGTAGAAAAATTTTAGAGACGAGGAATATTACCCAGTAAGAAAATACCGTACAATGGCAAATACCATGGGATCTGCAATAGTAGCTTTCTACGACTACCTAATGATCAACAAGTACTATGAATGTTCTTGTGCAAATAATCTATCGTGTAAGAACCATGGATACCCAAATCCTTCAAATTGTTCACAATGTAATTGTCCATATGGATTTGGCGGAGCTGATTGTAGTCAACGCGCCGAGCCAGGTGCAACTTTTCAAGCAACTGAAACTTGGCAGAATGTCACAATTTCTTTAGACGCTGGATATAGATATTTGGAAAATAATCAGAAACTTCCGCAAGTTGATTTCATATATCAGTTTTTGTGGATTATGGTACATTTTTTCTCTGAGTGAATTGTTTTAAATTAAAATTAAATTTAGGCCCCAGCTAACAAAACAACACAAATTCGAGTGGAGAAGTTTGTAGAAGGAAAGTGTTTGCCTGGATGTATTCGGGGTGGTGTTGAAATAAAAACAAATGAAGATCCACGGTTGACAAGTCCACGTTTATGTTGTGAAGAAACTTCATAGATCCAGTCAAACTCCAACAATTGTCATGGCGTTCAACGAAGAAGGGATTGATGAATATAATATCTCATTTAGACATGTTTGATAAATATTCATGATTAAATTATACTCGCTACATAAGTTCACTTTAAATATGAAGTCTCAAATATACAGTTACAACAGAAGAACGACGTCACTAGTAATATTATTGATTCTACTCCGCCCATGTTTACACTATTTATGGCAACGCGCGGAAACCGTCAAGTGCCCGTTCATTCAGTAAATGGTGCAAACTCGAGTGTACTCTATCTTTAGCTTTGCGCTGGGGCGATAACGTGACCAATGAGGCTTTGCCGAGGTGCGTTTATTGCTGGTTGAAAACTTTTCCCAATTGCCCGCGATGTCCCCTGAAACATGGGTGGCATACGCAATTTTTGAACGCCTCTAGGAGGCAGAAAATCTTATTATAAGATCGGCTCTCATAATAAACTTGACATAAAATATGATATAAACATAGACGGAGGATATTATCATTTTCAACGTAGCTTATCACATCTTAACCGAATGTTCTCGAAATCTTATTTATTTATCGCAACCTTACTTCCCTTCCCTCTGTAATCCCATCGCAGTATTATTTTCTCTCGTACAGGCCTTGTTGAGCAAATCATTGCCAATGTTGATACAGTTCCATGATACGGGATCAATATATATACGAATGCGAATTTATCTGAAATCGAGCATGTTAACGGCTGATCTAGAAAATAACTTACATTCATCTCCGATTGATTCCGATTGAATGCTAATTTTAGAAAATCCGAAACTGGAAATATGAAGAACAAAGAATTTATAACTGCTTGAATCACAACACTGACAAAAAACATTTTTTGTATTTCAATCGTTTTCCTCGATGCAACAAGCTTCAGTGCACGAAGTCTAAATGGTATGGCAATTAGGGAAATAACCACTAAAAACAATGTAGTGGTGGTAACTGAACACATGGATACCAAAGAATACATGTATTGATTGTCGGTTACTGGCGGGAAGACAAACAAATTATTACATTGAACAATATGAGATATGACCATAAATTTCTAAATTTCATGCAATTAATGAGTCTTATTTTATAGTTATCAAACTTGTTCCAGTTCGATTTTGTATCGCTTTTGACTTTCTATAGCAAAAGTTGTGCTTCCTGTGAGATATAGAAAAATAACAAGCATATTTAATCGAAAAAGGTAGAAACTTCCGAATGTATGCCATAAAAGAAGTCTACTAAATGATTGGAAACTAGCATTATGTTTTAAACAGAGAGCTCTAAAAGCTAAACAATATAGAACACCAGAAAAAATATGAGGGTATCTGATAAGAGAAACATATGGTTCATGAGCTAGCTCTATGCAGTTCAGCATGAAATAACATAAAGAAAAAAGAGTAAATTTTGCGTTTTATATATGCGTACAAACACTATAATTGAATCAATCAACCCACATGAATCTTACTCATTTGAAATCACAGATTTTGTGCTTATTTGTAGGAAATTAAGAACTGAAGTACAACTTTTGAAACAGATCTAGCACGTGCAACATGTCCAGTCAGAAATTTAGTTTTCATTCTGTGTAGTTTTGTGTCGCTAACAAGTTACCTATTTGGTTTTCTATACTAAAACCTTTTTCTTATTTTCTTCATTTCAACTGGAGTTTTTATTTTTTGTCTATTTTTTCTGAAATATACGCTGTTTTTCGTTATTCCTTCTTTTCCAAACAATGAACAAAAACCACGTTCCCTCTGGGTTTATTGTTTCATCTACATATTTATGAGAGAAAAAAAAAGCAACACAATATAAATGCGAAGACCGTTCATTTCGTATGAAAATGCGTTTTTTCATTGATTCACTTTTTGTTTTCCTATCGTTCATTTCCCTTTCATCCGGGGATGACATTTTGGACAATAGTCATTCTTCCAGAAACGTAAGTGTTCGAACTAAAAATGTTTTTTTTGTATCATTATTTCAGAAAAAAATGACTCAGGACTTCGGAGGTGCTGAAGGACTTTCTACTAATCCGGAGGAGATGAAAAAAATGCAACTGCTGCATCCGAAGTTCCGATTAATGAATTGACATGTTTCATTTTGAATAAATTATGTTTTCAAAATAATTGTACTCACCCATAACCCGTATTTGTTTCACGAAAAGCTCCCACGAACATACACATTATGTAAAGTTTAAAAGATTCAAAAACTTTTTACAGAATTTTCTAACCACGCCATCATTCAATTTTAATTATTTTTTTGCGGTTCCTTAATGTTCAATTCTAGTTTCGCTTCGCTCTCCGAGAATTAGTTTTCCCCGATCAAACTCCGCTCTAAAATGTTAAACTCGCGTTATATGGTATTACGGGTTTATTGTTTGGGATTTAGTGTGGTATAGAGTAGGATTTAGTGTGGTATAGGACGTGATAAATGTGATAAATAATGGGGATTTGGGCGCGTGGCGCCCAAATTAGAATTTGATAAACGGGCCTCGAAGATTTCAAAACGGGTAATTAATATATCCGAGTAGTATCGTAGACGGTCCGATCGTTCCTCGTATGGTGTGTTCCTAGTATTGTACGGCCTGAGTCCGCTCGGCGATGGCACATGGTGACTGATCGATGGTGTCTGACGTGGGGGAAAACTGAAAACTATGAGCCGAATTACTGTGTCTATTAAATAATTTAACAGTTCTTAATATTTTATGTAAACAACTTCCCTGCTACCGTCAGCACTGCAACGAATAGGCTTCGTCGTTTACGGACCGAGCGGTTTCGAGCAATGTTCCTAAAACTTCGTCTTTTCTTCTCTTCCATGGGTCCGGAGAAACGATGTCATCTCGGCGTCCCGACTTGCTCGAGGGTGCTCTTCAATCCAACGAATGGGCACTTCTCTGTCAAGAACTCTGGGGCTTCGGCCTGTGATCTGCCTTGTTGACTCTGTTGACTGTCGGCTGAAGCAATATAATACATAATCTCTACCGGGCAATTCGAACTCCTGTGAGGCAAAAGAAAAGTCGTTCAAACTTCGAATTATAGACGAACCGTCCGTAGCTCAATCTAGTGAGATCTTACGGTTGGAGAATATTCCGTCCAACGTCCAACGGCACGTACTGGGATCCTCATCTCAAAAGAAACGTGGCTGCAAATAAAGATCATTAAGGCGAAAATGTAAACTGGTTCCGTGAACCAAATCCGTAATTTTTTCCTTTCCATTTAAACATGAAAAAGCTTCCTGGTACCACCAAAACCAGGCACAAGGGTCGACCTGCGTATGTAGTAGACCGACACCGACTGCCCGCTCTGGTCATACATGTCGGAAACTATAAACTCACCTGCTGAACAGCAACTTACCGTTTGAAAGCGACATATTCAGAATATGACAGACGGCCTCATGGGGGAAAACATAGCGTACGTGCTTCGCACTTTGGAATAGTAGAAATGTGGGACGGGAGGGTGGGAAACCAACACGTAGAACGATGACAATGCGCCGGTGCGGCCGAGGAAAGATTTCGTCGCGTCGGGACCCATCGCTCACTAAAGTCGATGCGCCTTCAAGCTGGCGCTACGATATTCGCTCCGCTTTCTCGGGGAAAACATAAAATTCTAGTTTCGCTTCGCTCTCCGAGAATTAGTTTTCCCCGATCAAACTCCGCTCTAAAATGTTAAACTCGCGTTATATGGTATTACGGGTTTATTGTTTGGGATTTAGTGTGGTATAGAGTAGAACAAGCAAAGCCGGGGGCTAAAGATGTAAAAGACTTAGTGTCTCGTCCATCCGATTGGTGAAAAACCGATATGTCCACCACATAAATTCCTAACCAGATAACAGCCCTTCAATACCCATCTGAGTAAAACACTGATCGTTACCCAGTAGAAACCTGTGCAGTAGAAATAATTCCCATTAAAGGCGGGCCACAATCTGTCTGAAACTGTCGTAAAGTATCCATACTAGGGCCAATCGTCTCGGGCTACTTCGACTCACACCTGAATAAGTCCTGACAAGGAGAATAGCTAATTGGAAAACAAATTACTCAACAACCTGCGAGTATCCTCCCCAGTCTTGAGAAACTCTTACGAAACCTGAGTTACTCTTACATAGCCCTGCATATCTCTTACGTAATGGTAGGTGACGGAATATGATTCGACATTAAAATACCTGGGAATCGCGTGAGCAACGAAAGCGATGAAATATAGGGCTAATATATATAGAGCTTTGTGCGGAAACTCGATATAACGTTAGGTCGTCCGTCTATCAAAAAAGGATAAACACTGAAAACAGAATGAATAGCGCCGGAATTCCACTCCGCTCCTGTCTAACCATCTACATAAACTACAGCGATTGCTGCGTAAACTTGCGCAACTGATACGTAATCTGCGTCGTCGATAGCGTGAGAAGAAAAAAGGTTGAACCGGATGTCATGAAAATCGAAAAAGTGGGCGATAAAGTCTACACGGAATACACAGCTACGCAATTGCAAAACGCGCGGCATAACTAAAGAAAAATCCTCTCCTTATACGCTTCATCCTGAAATACCTGACGACGATTAACCCGGAGCTCGGTAAGATAGAAATATCGGATCTTCTGGCTATTTGTGCAAGTACAAGGTTTTCCGAGGATCCAATTGGAAATCGGACTCCCAGTATGGTCTAGTGCCACTCTAACGTAGACCTGCTCCACTCTTGCGTAGACCTGCGTGAATCCTTTGTAGACTTGCGCTACTCCTTCGAGGACCTGGACGTCTTCTTTGTAGGCTTGCTCTACTCTTCCGTAGACTTGAGCCAATCCTACTTAAAACGGTAGTAGAAGATGAAGCAGAAAAGAAGAACGGGATACCTTGAAAATCCGACTAAAAACGGAAATCATTGAGACTCACGGAGTCGACTCATACTCATAAACACTCAGACCTGGCTCGACCGGTCAAAAGAAATGCGATGGGAACGCAAGACAATATATCTCACCCGACGAAAGATGTCGCATTAAACTGATAAGAAGGCCTGCCGGGGCCTGAAATCGTACTTTCGCGATAAAGAATTGCTCTTTCTGCGATGTGAACTCCGGCTACATGGTAACCACAATGAAAAACATACATAAAATTCGGGTCGCCCGATAATACATCTCGATAAAACGTTATCGAAATATTCACAAGACTCATGGAGTCGACTTCACACGAAGGTACATACCTTTCACTCGACGAAAATATTTTTTCCTTTGGACCCGGTCCATCAAAACATGACTTCTTAACGCGCAAATTACCAAAATAGCTTGTGAGAGATAGAGATAGATGTGAGAGATAGTGAGAGATAGAGTGACATAGGGAGAGGGTGCGCGAGTGCACGAAACGGAAACCGAAAAATTAGAGAAAGCGATAGACGAAAAATTACAGAGGAAAAGAGGGTGGATAAACTAACAATGCCGGAAAGAGCGCGTAAGAGAGATGGAAGAAACAAATGCGCACATATTTAATCTCCTAGACGAGAGAAGGAACCCCTGAAAGGAGCAGAAAACTTGGTGAAGCACCTAACAGCGGGGGAAAAGCCACTGAGCCTCAGAAAGTACTCTTCGTAAGCATTACGTGCAAAAAATGGGAATTTTGATGATTCCTCTTGCAAATCCAGACATACGCGCAGATAACTCTTGGAAAACGGAGAAATAACCTCCTTTTATCATTACGAACGAGAAAAACGCTTAAACACGCAACGGAATCGAGGAAAATCGATAAAAAACCTTAAAACTACTAAAAATTCGATAAAAATACAATAAAAACAAAGAAAAATCCAAAAAAAATCGATGCAAATCGATAAAATCACGTCTTTTTACGTTACCAACACGTAGAATGATGACAATGCGCCGGTGCGGCCGAGGAAAGATTTCGTCGCGTCGGGACCCATCGCTCACTAAAGTCGATGCGCCTTTAAGCTGGCGCTACGATATTCGCTCCGCTTTCTCGGGGAAAACATAAAATTCATCACTGAACTAATCTCATTCACTTGCCCTTTTGCAATAAATTTATCATGATTCTAGCAGGTTGCGTCCTTTTCCAGTTTTCCCTATTCTCACTTCCTCTTCTTTTTGCGTAATTGCTTCAGTCAAGTGTAATTCCGATACATCCGCCCACAGTACAACTTTGGATATGTTTCCTATAAAAGTGGAAATGGCAGACATTTTCGTTAGTTCTCTTGAATTCGAACATGGAGTTCGAGCAAAGAATCAAAGCTTATCGCTTCGTTGCCTATTCGGCTGTTGCATTCTCTGTTGTTGCCGTTCTTTCGGTATGCATTACTCTTCCAATGGTTCATAGCTATGTTCACCATGTCAAGAGAACCATGAATCAAGAGGTTCAATTCTGCCGTGTAAGTTTGTTGTTTCTTAAATTTATTTCCAGTGTTTTTGCTTAGGGATCCGCTAAAGATATCTGGTCTGAGGTCAACCAACTCAAGAGCATCCAACACGCCAACAGAACCGCCCGTCAAGCTGGATACGATGCTGGAGTCAATGGAGGATCTGCTTCCGCTGGAGGATGTGATGCTTGCTGCTTGCCAGGAGCTGCTGGACCAGCTGGAACACCAGGAAAGCCAGGACGTCCAGGAAAGCCAGGAGCACCAGGACTTCCAGGAAACCCGGGACGCCCACCACAGCAACCATGTGACCCAATCACTCCACCACCATGCCAACCATGCCCACAAGGACCACCAGGACCACCAGGACCACCAGGACCATCAGGAGATGCTGGAAGCAACGGAAACCCAGGATCCCCAGGACAAGATGGACAACCAGGAGCACCAGGAAACAAGGGTCCATCTGGACAAAATGGAAACCCAGGAGCTCCAGGAGCACCAGGACAACCAGGGCAAGATGCACCATCCGAGCCAATTACTCCAGGAGCTCCAGGACCACAAGGAGCCCCAGGACCACAAGGGCCACCAGGACAGCCAGGACAACCAGGGCACGATGGACAACCAGGAGCTCCAGGACCAAAGGGACCAAATGGAAATCCAGGACAACCAGGAGCCGATGGAAATCCAGGAGCACCAGGACAATCTGGAACTCCAGGAGGAGTCGGAGAGAAGGGAATCTGTCCAAAGTATTGCGCTATCGATGGAGGAGTCTTCTTCGAGGACGGAACTCGTCGTTAATCCAATCATTTTTATATCAAATAAAAATTTTCTAAACTCAGATTATTTCTATTTATTAGACACCAAAGACAGTTGCAAATAATATTTTAGAATTTTTTTCAGAATCTCGCGGTTTTTGAAAACTGTTTCATTCGAGAGACAATGTTGAAAAACAGTTAAATGTGAATTTTTAGCTGTGAAATTAATGAACTGAGATTTTTGAACCAAATAATTCATAAACCAACCAAAAGAGCATGGGTTGGCAAAAAAACAATATTTTTTCCTGATAATTTAATGTAAACTCCCATTTCCATGACCCCAAAAAAGTTCCCCAGTAAACGGTAAGACCATATCACACTTTTGAATAAAAAAAAACCTAAATCCACAGTTTTAAGATTTGTACATGAGGAATTTGCATTTTATGGTGAATTATTCCTTAATCTCCTAAAATCCAAGACAGTAATGTATTTTGTTTTCTGCAGCTAGTAATTAAGCCAAAGTTTCACATTATTTCTCATAATTGAGACTAATAAGGTGTTTACGATGTAGTATGTTGCGTTTAGAATTTTGAGTTGAAATCAATTATCAAAAAGTGTATAATTACTTATCTGATATGTTATTTCTAATTATATTTTCAACATTCAAGATGAATTTAAATAACTTTAACTAGTATTCAAGTCTTACTCATTTTTCATTTAAACAACAATAAAAAATATCGCAGCAGGTAATTGAGAGTGTGAATTTCAGCAGGTGAAAACACAGCAATTTATCACTTACTTGATATTTGATCAGCTTTCTCCAAACCAGAACAAGATTTTCTTTCTGATCTCTCACTTTTTCTATTCCATTAGCTAGACAAGCTTACCTTAAATTCAATTCAATGAATGTGTCGTGTGCTATTCCAACGTCACCCTTTCTTAAATATTTGGGTCATATTTTTGTATGTTTGACGGCTCCGATATATATTGCAACATGTTTTATTTTGATCTGGAAATGTCCTTCATTTTTCAATCAGTATAGAACCCTCCTTTTGAGGCATATTTTCACGTAAGTCTCTTGCTTTTGGTTCTGTAGTTCTCAGTGATAAGTTCACATATTTAGTTGTATATTCATGGAATATTTTATGGATGCAATTTGGCAGCTTATAGTAGTTGTCCCATGGTCAGCATTATGTTCAATGGGAATAGGTTATCAGTTACCTGTTTTAATGTTTTCAATCGTGGTAGCTGGTTTGTGTGCAACTGGAATATCTATAATACATATGTTTGAATATCGAATGAATGCAGTTACCGATGATTCAATTAAAGTTTTGAGACGAGTTATAACTGGTGTAAAATACTATCATTATTTCATGATGACGTCATGCATGTGTCTACTTGCTGCGTCATATAATCATTTAGCTGATCAAAAAGCTTTTAAAACTAAAATTGAAAATGTGTGAGCTCATGACAAGGCAATTGTTTCAATGAATTTTTTTTAGAAATACGGAGAACTTCCATCATATATTTGGTGTGATAATTGTATGTTTATCAATACAGACTCCACTCTAGTTTTGATATTTGTTGGTGTAGCAGCTTCTAGTCAACCACTTGCTGCTGTCTATTTTGGGTTATCAGTTTATGCCTCAAAACTTGGACTTCAAAAACTTAAGGCGTCGCTTTCTCAGAGAACAATATCTCTTCAACGGAACTTTTTGCATAGTTTGTATATACAAACTGCTGTTCATGTGATTTTCATTTCCATACCTCTTGGAATCTTCTTCTTATCTTTTATCATTTGGATTCCATCAAGTGCAATGTGTAAGCTGAAACGAAACATATATTTCAAACAGTTAGAGTACTTTAGATATGAGTTATATCCTCACTGCAATGTGCACTCAACATGGATCCTTATCAACGTTAGCACTGATGATATCCAATAAGCCGCTTTATTCTGTTTTCACTAAAACATGTATGTTTATTTCTCAATAGTCTTTCAAGTTTCCAAATGTGTTGTATTTTAAGTTTGGCGCATAAAATCAAGCATAACTGGATCGGATCGTGTGACAGCAGTAGAAGCATCTAGCTGGTATAGATCAGCAATTGCTGTCGCGAACGCGGAGAACCAAGAATAATTCTCCTTTTCGCCACTTTGTTACTAATATTATTTCCATTAATTTACACAATTACATCTATATGGCCTTGGAACGCACACACACCAATGGCCTTGGAACGTTTGAACCGCCGCCAACTACAGTACTCCACCTGCACATCAGACCCCCCACGTCGTGCGCCACCTGCACATCTAACCGCCCTCGATGCACGCCGCCCAGGAGAATTCGTCAGTGTGGTCCTAAATTTCGTCGCCGTTTGGTTGTGCTTTTAGGAAATTCGCCGTCAAAGACTCAGGAGAACGATGCGCTCATCGAGGAGGACGATGATGACGATATCATCATCACGAAAGTGACTGGAGAAAAGGAGGATAAATGCGATTTGGAGGGACTGTTGGCGCAGATTGCTCAGCAAAACTCGTCGTCGAAGGACATCGTGCAGCTCTGCAACGAGCTGAGTGAGTGAAAATCAATAAAATTATTAGTTATCAAATTTTGCTCCAAAAATGAGAAATAATTTCGCGAAATTCATCAAAAACTGATAGAAATAGATTTTATCAAAGAATTATCGATTTTCGATTTAATAAAATGATATTGTTTTCAGAGAAGCTGCCATCGGCACCATTCGGAGTCCCATTGTTGGATAGTGGCTCAGCCACTGCTGGAACTCAACTCGTCATGTTTGGATCTCTGGTGAAACTCTTGGAGAGCTCAAAGCAAACTACCAGCGACAACAATACAGCCGTCGGTCTAATAAAATCCATTAATGGATCGCTGAAATCGATTGTAGACGGGGAGAAGACGGCCAACAATGCCTGGAGAGAATCTACCATTGTGATGCTCAGCAAGGAGTTGAAAAAGCTGGAATTGGCTCGGCTCGAAGACAAGGAGGTGCAGAAGGACAATTGGACCCGCTTCCATGAATGGGCTGACAAATTGAAGAAGAACAATGACGGGGAGACTGAAAAAACTGGTTCAACTTCAAGAGTTCCATGCCTGTTGAAGAGAGGAAGCTCGGAAACGGTCGACGCGGTCAAATTCGGATCGAAAAACGCGGGATTGACTCCTAAGGAGAAGATCTTAGCTGCCCAAGCAGCCAATGATGCAAAGCCAATCGGTAGAAACCAATTATCAACGAATATTTGTATGTATAAATATTGTGTTTTATTAACTTCGCAATATCGAAAATGCGAAGATGAACTTAGATGAATTTTGAAGATGTTTTTCTGCCTCCTAGAGGCTTTCAAAAATTGCGTATGCCACCCATGTTTCAGGGGACATCGCGGGCAATTGGGAAAAGTTTTCAACCAGCAATAAACGCACCTCGGCAAAGCCTCATTGGTCACGTTATCGCCCCAGCGCAAAGCTGAATATAGTCACTCAAACATTTGTGGGGTTTCATTCGATGGCCCGACATTTTGTGGTTTCCGCTCGTTGCAACAATTAATGTAAACGGGGACGTGGTTGAATCAATATCAACAGAAGGTAAAAGTGTTCTAGGGATAGAGTGTTCTATAAATTCATATTTTTAAAGTTTTTGTTCCAATGTTACAATTTGCACCGCCAAAAAATGGAATAGAGTATCGGTAGAAAAGATAATATATTTGTTATACTTGGTATTTTATTTTTCACTTCTACAAGTCTACAAGTTTCTACAAGTTCTGGGAATCCAATCTTTATCATGGGTAATAAACACAAGTTTAATTATAAAAATTAAATGCAGTAACTTTGAAAATAAATATAAACTAATTTGAGCTTGTAGAAAAAAAGTGGAAAACAAAATTCACAGTAATCAGTAGCTGGAATTTTACCTTAATTTTACCCGTAAGTTTGTTTGTTGTATATGTTTAGTAAAACACTTGACTTTTCACTTTTTAGCATTTATTTTTACATTTGAAGCTCATTTCCCTTTAAAACTTAGCAATACCCATACAGTTCATTTTGGTATTTGCCAAGCACTGGACTGCCAAAAACTCCAAAATCAAAATTACAAAATTGTTTATTTCATATTGGCACGTTTTATATGGAGAATTAAAGTACACGAAAGATTGAAACATTCTCTGAATATCAGAGATTTTAATACTGAATTTATTACTTATTAACTCGTTAATCATTTTTTTGTCTTCCTTTAAAATCATTCATTGATTCGTTTGTTCCGAAAAAGTCAGCCATCATGACTTGTGATTCAATTGGAAGAAGTCCGATAAGGGCAAGAATTAGGTAGGAAGCCTTTGGCATGCACAAGAGTGGTCGGTTTGTGAGGATTGCCTCCACGATACACTCAACAGCATAATTGGCTTCGAGAATTGGGAACAAGGCTGGGCATCTGGAAATTCAGATTTTAAATATTTTTGAAAACAAAAAATGCAATCAATGAAACTCACTTAGTTGTGACTCCGTGGAACATTCCTGTATCAATGAAAAATGGGCAGACTAAAGTAGTATTGACTCCGTATTTCTTCTGAGCCAAAATCTCCATGGCAATTGAATCATGGCATCCAATTGCTCCGTGCTTTGAAGCACAATAATCAACTAGTCCTACGCATCCAGTCTTTCCAGCCATTGATGCAATTGTTACTAAGTGTCCGTTGTCTTTTTCCAACATGGATGGAAGGAAGTTTTTGGCTGTCTGTAGAAAATTTGTTTTTTTTTTTAGAAAAACGGAAACTAGAAAATGACTTGAGATATCAAGTAGTCATTGAGGAATTTCTATTTTGATTTCAGATTTTCTTTAATAAAGTTCATACTAACATAGAATAGAGCATTGGTGTTAACTGCCATTGTTTTCTCCATCAACTCATCGGGACAATCAAAAAGTTTCTTTCCTTAAATAATCAAATTAAACTAATTGAAAGAAACTCAAAATATTCTTACCTGTAACAATTCCAGCATTGTTAATCAAAATATCAATATCTCCAACAGCTTCTTTAGTTTCCTTCGCAACTTTGTGAATATCTTTGTATTGTGACAGATCAACCACAAATGTGCTCGCTTTTCCTCCAGCTTTTACAACTTGATTTTTTGTTTCCTCTGCACCATCCTTGTTGACATCCCAGATTACAACTTCAGCTCCGAGTTTCGCGAATTCCAGAGCCATAAGCCTTCCTATACCACTTCCAGAACCAGTAATTAAAACTTTCTTTCCTTCGACTGATTTACGTGGGAGCACTCCATTAGGTAAGAAGTTTTTGAAGAAATTTAGAACTATGAAAAATAAGGTACCAACTACCATTTTTACAAAGTCTAGTGCTCGATCCATTTTCTATAAAATAAGATAATGAATATGTAGGAGGAATGAAAAATAAAAAAAAAACAGATAACGAAGTAAAAACTCACGCCAGATAAAAAAAACGAGATGTGAAAATTGAGAGAATGGACGAATGTGTTTGTTCGATTTGGTTTTTGGGGCAGAAATAGAGAGAGGGATACGCAGACAAGAAATAGAGATGGTCATCGAGAAGAGTTGTAAAGTAACAATGCTAGACTCTAGCGAATGATCAGGTTGGTTGTTGAAAAAGAGAAAACGGTGGGGCTAGAATTGAGCTACACAATGGAAACTTGACCTTTTGGTCATGTTTTAGTGTACCGGGAAAAGGCTAGAGAGGAGCAAATCAATGAACAGCATCCAATGGCAAATAGACAAGATAAACAAGCAACTGTTTTTTGTTTAAATTTCCTTCTGTCAGTGTGAATTAATGGGTGACAGAAACAATTTTCAGCAATTGAAAATCAAAATGACAAAAATTCCCAACAAAACTAAATTTATCGACCAAAAATGAATATCGATCTGACACAAGAAGGAGAAGAATACGAGCACACCTAATTAAAAAACCATCTGGAATAATATCGATCGATCACATCCATAACAGAAAAATGCACCTCTAATTATGAAAAGAACAAATGAGAATACCTCAAGAAACAGATTCCAACATTCTTCCTGATTGTGGCAAATGTTAATCGTTTTCCCATTTCCACCAAGCACCAAAGTTCCAAAATTTCTTATATCATTCAAACAATTAATCTGTACTTCAGAAGACACTATTTTTATTCAAATAATGTCGAAGTGTCTTGACATTATACCCATATTGACATTTTCATAATTCAATATGGCAAAAATCATTAAAAGTGGGAATATTGAAAAATACCTGAAACAACCACAGACGACTTTATGTCAAAATAGCTGATAGGGAGCCTATAATAAAGAACTGTCGGTAAGAGCTTTTATGTGCTAATAAATATTTGTATCAGATCACCATGTTATTCCTTGTTAAGTCAACTGAAAAAAGCTCAAAATGCGTCTGGTATTAGTGTCATCTGCGTCTCGTAATGTTGAGAGAGCACATTGATGGGTGGTCTTAATTTCATTCATTTTTTCTAAATAGACCATGTCATTGTTTTTCTTATATATTTTTGTAATGCTGTTGTTAATTCACACAGAGAGTTCACCGTGCTTTTGCCCAGATTCAAGGTATGTCTGCACTATAACTTCCTAGAGTTCTGAAAAGTTAGAAAGAAATTGTTTTTTTTCTTTCAAATTCTAATCCTTTTCAAAAATTGGCAAAAAAATAAGACAAGTGGTAAGTTTGGTAAGTTTGGTAAGAATTGGTAAGTGCTCACTGAATAAAGGCAGATTTTTAGTTTTCAAGAAATAAAAAAAATTCACAAAAAAATCATCGCTTGTGCATGAAAGAACATTCCAAGATTTCGCTTTTGTAATTTTTACAATTTCAGAATAAATCATGTTTCTCCTGTTTCTCTCGGCATGACTCTTCTCAGCATGACATTCTCACATCGTTATTTCAATCAGACAGCAGAAAATGGAATTGTCATTAAGCAACCTTCCAAACCTATTTTGTGCGTTGCAAATTTGATGATCTTTCATTTTGCATTTGCATTTATTTTTAGATTTGCGAACAACGAGTATTTCTGGGATAACGAGTACTACAACGCGGGAGTTGCTCATTCTTTAATTTGTTCTTTTCATATTTCCTATTATCATAAGGAATTGCGGAAGGTTCAAGGAAATTTGTGGGACAGTTTAGTTTTAAAAGCTTTAATTCAGATAAAATATGAAAATAAAAAGCGCCCATCAAATATAACATTTGGATGTCAATGGTATCACGAGTGTTGCGATTTAGGATGTTGTACAAATCATGTTTTTTAAGTCCTTATTAATATGTAAGTTTCTAGATTTGTATTGATTCGGACCAGCAGTTTTAGACTTCTCTACACTGGAATTGGAATCATGTTAATAATCTTCTGTGTTCAATTACCCAAAAAACCAGACAACGCACGTAGAATGCAACGATCCAGTGGAGAACTGTGGCATACAGTTCCTTATCATCGAGATACGGTTCAGAGATCTATTTCAAGTTATGTTCTTCAAGAGTTGGCAAGCAGACAAGGACCTCCAAAATATGACGATTTGTATCCAAATGGAAGATCTCAGGCTCAAAATTTAAGTCATCATTCAGCGTCCATATTGCAAAGAATAGAAGAACAAGAAGTCATTGATCTAGTTTAATTTAAACTAATTTAATTCTTTCAATTTGTCCAAAATTCAAACAAAATGAATAAAAAAGTAGATCGCATGTTTCTTCATATTTAGAGACGCATCAATTGTCGCTCATACTTTACTACATTTTATTCATTTTTTATTCAGTTTCAATTTTCGTTTGTAGCCTGGAATATGTTTCGAAAATTTTTCACTTTTTTACTGATCAATAATAACCTACATAACCATATACTTTTCAGAACAGGATACATCGAATTCAGTTATCTGTCAAGGTTTTTAAGCGAACCAAGGGTTATTGAGCATTACTTTTCTTATAATAATGTGACTGATATTTATTCAATCGATAAGCATAGTATATTTCCGTGAGTTTTAAGGTTTTCTCAACACGAGTTGTGAAAGATATTGTTTAAGGTTCAACAAAAACTACTACTTTTTCGATGATTTTTATGAACCAACCGAAAATAGGACCAAAGTTTGCATTTTCAAGCTCTACAGGCATTACGAAGAAATTGATCATGTTAGTGTTAGAAATTTTTTTCAGAAACTCAATTCAGCACTTCTAGTGAACAGCGTGGAAAACTGCGGGTAATATTTTCAGGTAGTATTCAGTGATGGATCACGTCCGAAGCAAATAGTGTTTGGCTGTCATTCTTATCAAGTATGCTGTGAAGTTGGATGCTGTGAAATCAACAATTATATCTATTTCTGGTTTTTGCAAGTTTCGTTTTTGTATAAAATTTTTAGAAACTGAACTTTCAGATATCCCTGTGCTGCATTAATGATTGCTTTTGCCTGCTTGGCTCGTAAGAACCGAGAAAATGAAGCCACATGACAGAGAATGAAAGGACAATAGTATTCCGTTTTGAAATTTCTGCAGCTATTTTTGTTGAATAAATAGTTGAACGTAAAATGTTGACTACATACAGACTAGAAGTTTCAGGCGACGAATAACAAAACATTTTTAGAGTATCGAAAATATTTGACAATTTTTATTAAAGCGTCTAATGGAACACATCACAAGATTATTGGAATTCACAATTCAAATTCACATTATTAAAAAAGATAAATTTATCAACTATTGAAATGAAATGATTATCTGTATGAAGTAGACAAAACCCATTTGATGGACGAGTGAGAAAAATGAGAGAATGGAAGTGAAAATATGCGTAAAAGATGAATAATGTCATGTTAAAAAGATAATGATACATCAAGAAAAATGAAATTATTTTAACCCATTTGAACCTCTGGATCAGATGCGAAAAGACGAAAAGCATCAAACCAATCGCCAAGAACAATATGGAAAAGTTGGGGAAATGAGTTAACGGCAAGTGTAAGTAAAGTTTGATCATCATCTACATGATTTTGGTAGATCAATTGGATAAATTTGCGGTGAATTATTGAATGGAGTTGTCCAATTGCGCTGAAAATTAAAATATGAATAAAGTTCAAACTTTGAAATACTTACTGTTTATCTCCTGCAATAAATCCTCCACTCAACAATGCTACATTCTTACGATATAATCTCTTGAGATCATAGCTGGACACTTCATCAAAATATGGTGTTACTTTGATCAACGAAATCTTTCCATCAGGAAGAGCAGGTTGCCATTTATAACTATATGGGAAGTGATTCTCATTGGCGTGACCATATCCCGCATCAAGCCAGACAAAATGTTCCGAATTGAAAGGATTCTCCATTGTTACATTATGTAAGAAATGAGTTTTTGAGTTGACAACAATGTTATATTCAGCACTGATGGATTCTGGATGAGTCTTCATATCAAGATCCGCAATAGTTCTGAAATAAAACTTTGGGTTTATCTTTGAAGTTCATAATACATACCTATAGAAAGTTTCATTGTTCAACTCATCATTGATAATTTTCTTTGCTTCATTAATATAACTGTACAACGGCAAATCATCCAACGTGATCTTGTGAACTTTTGTCTTATCCATCAGGCCTAATTTTGTTCTTGTTTTTACGACGAAATCATAACTTGACTCATCGGTAAATACCACAAAGTTATTTTCCAAAGTGAGAAGAGTTTCCATGAACTTGTGATATGTTTCAAGTGGTCTTCTGTATATATCCCAATCGCCGCGGCCGATATCAAGGAAACCAGTTACAAGAGTCACTTCGCGTCTAAAAATTCATTTGTTAGAAAATGATTTACATGGAGTTTTACACTACTCATACTCTTCAAAATTTTTGATACAAGTTTATATCTTTTTGACAATCAAACCTTTCAACCCTTTTCAAAGAATAAAATACTTACTCTACTCTTTTGGCAGGCACTTGAGTCGGTTCCGGTTGTCTGTGACGTGGAACTTCTGGCTTTTCTGGAACAACTTCTGGAACAACTTCTTCAAACTTCATGGGTTCTTCTGTTGTTGTCGTTGATCGCGGTGTTGTTGTCGATGGCAAGGAGGATTTGACTTCTTCTGAACTAAGATCTTCAACAGATTCCACGAAACCCCATCGATCCAACTCAGATTCTCTTGTAGTAGTTGTTGTTGGTCTGACTGTAGAACTATAATGATGGTGGTGGTGTGTACCATGATGATGATGGCCGTGATGATGACGTCTCGGAGTAGTTTCTTCAACGGTTGTAATAGTGGCTTCCGTTCGAGCTTCTGTGGTTGTGGTTGTGGATTTCTCCGTGGTTGGATATAGTACATTTGGAAAATGAGGATATGGATACTGAGGATAGGGCATATGATGACGTGGATGAGAATGAATATCAATGTGAGTTCGATTATGATGATGATGCTGGTGGTGATGCTGACGATGAGTACTCGTGGTTGGAGAAATTTCCGGAGTACGATAAGTGGAAGAAGTGACTTCAATTTTATGAATATATGGGTTACGGTAACTAGAAGAAGACGGTATGGCGGAAACAGTTATCCTATCATAAATAGAGTTGGAAGATGAAGAACTGATTGGTGAATAGGAAGATGGCTGATATCTTGCAGTTGTCACACGAACTCTTGTTGCGGGTTCGGTGGTAGTAGGTGCAACTGTTGTTGTAGTAGTTGTCGAAGTAGTTGTAGAAGGTGTAGTAGTTGTATGATGGTGATGGTGGTGGTGTTGATGGTGGATTCTATCTTGTCCATATCGATGACGGTTTGGATCATGGACAGATGGGTATCTATATAAAACAAAAATACAATTCACATGTATTTATTTTCATTTACAAACCTAGTGGTATATGTCCATGTTCGAATTCGCGTTGTGGTTGGAGATGCAGTGGTGCTAGTTGAGGAACTTTCAGTCATTGTAGTTGTGCTCGGAATTGTAGTAGTTGTTGTAGTTTGAGGTTGAGTTGTAGATAAAGTGGTAGACGCTGAAGTTGTTCTCAACGTAGTTGTAGTTTGCTCTCTTGTTGTAGTTATAGGAACTGGCGTCTTTCTCGGCGGAGCTGTTATCCACTCTACTTCTTCGGATTTTTCTATCTCCTCAATTTTGTTGTTTTCTTCCGATGATCTTCCTACGTTTACCACAACTGGTGCTTCAGTGTAGACAAAATCGGAGGGTAACTCCAAGTCATCATCCTGCTTTGGTTGATGTTTTTGTTGCCAGTCTGAAAAAAGAAATAATAAAATACTGATATGCTTCTCCAGAAAAACTTCAATTTACTCCATGATGACTCACCTCGAACTTTTTCTTCTTCACCTTTCTCATAATTTTGTAAGAGATGTAATGCATATGACCCAAGAAAATAGAGCAGAATAGGTGTGACCAAGCAGAAGAGTAACGGTATAAGTATTGCCCGCTTCCTCATCTGATCATTTGTGGCTGAAAGAATTGAAAAAGATTATGACTTGAAAAACGCTGTGGATCATGAAAATGATGCGAAATAGAGAATATTTGATCATGCTTCTCATATTCAGTAGGTTTCACGCCGCCTCCAAATAATATTGAGCAAATAAAAGAGTAAACGAACGGAGAGTTGAGAGAGTTTGAGTGTTTGTTGTGTGTCAAGAAGCAATGTTCTCATCATCAGGTAGCATCGTCACTCTTTCCGAACGTTTATCGATAAGGTGTCACGCATGAGAAATTGAAAAGTACGAAACTAGTGCACTATTTGATTAAGAAGTTGAAAAGGGCGATGAATTTGTGACGGGGCGATGAAAGAAAGAAAAGTAACAAAAAAATGGGATGATGGTAAGAGCCGAAAGAGACAAAGAGGGGGGGGGGGGGGTGTATTTGATCGAGGAGGACCGATCCGAAGGTTAAAGTTTACAAATTGGGAGAGTATCAAATAGAAAGTGCAATTGGTTCGCAAGGTAATATCTCCCAAAATTTGGAGAAAGATCTAAACATTTTGACAAAAAATTTACCAAGAAATTTTGTTTTCTTTTTTCAGCTTCAAAATCTGAACTAGCACATTTTAGCTCAAAAAATAAAGATGCTCGTTGTCTAAGTTCATTTAACACGGATGATCTACGCGGTAGAAGTTGGGAGAGCGAGAAAGACTTACTATTTAACTGTCCTAGTTCAAACTAAATATTATAACTTGCACAGTTTTTTCTCTCCGAGCTCAAAAAGAACAAAAGCTCAGCTCATCTCTTCCACGTCATGCAGCTTTTTTGAATTTCAAAGTGTTTACACTCTTGAACACCAGCTGATAAGTATTTGAAACTTTTCAGAAGTGGAAGGAAAATCAAATAGTGGAAATATTACAGTTACAATTACACATTAACATTACAAAGATTGATGTTGATTGAACAAGCAGATGCATGTATCAATGTCTTATTTTCCAATAAATGCATTAAGATGGAAGAACGGAGGAGGGAACCTTGTGGAATGTGATCCTTTCCGCGGCAGCTTCATTTCGCGGATGGAATGAAGCAACCATCTTTTCCGTTGTTTTTTGTGTGTGCGCAAGAGCGAAAAGCGAAAAAGAAATGAAGCAACGGGCGGTATGGTCAGTGAGCTCTCAAGAGTGCAATGCATCATCAGTGTTCTACTTTACAAAAATTTGGCGCCGATCTGACGATTTTAATTTAAGGAAAGTTGAGTGCTTAATATTGAGAAAAGTCTATGTCAACAAATAACATATGATTTCGAAATAAAAGTCCTAATGTTGAAATGAAGAGGTCTTTTGAATAAAGTCGTTCAAAAACTGATGAATGTGTATTTCAAAATGAGTAATGAAGGTTACATCCCTCACTTTGACACCTTTGGCAGATACTGTACTAGAGGCAGGTGCTAAGAGGTGCATAAGGTATTTGGTAGGAGTAATGTGTTCTTAATATCGTAGGCGATTGATAAATGGTGTTGTGAATTTTAAAACTATTTTCTGGGATTTCTTGTAAATTTTGCAAATCCAAATATTTCTAAATGGGCATCAAATAATAGAATTATAGGGGCTGCACGGTAACCATGATAACAGTCCACTTACAAAAACTTTTTTTTTTCGAATTCCCGAAATCAATTAATCTTTCTTTTTCTGTAATCACTTATGATGAAATTGCATAGAATCTATATTTAATACTCCAAACGTATCAAACATATTGCTGAAGGATGTGTTAAGCTTCAACTTTATGAACCAAATTAGGTTTTTTTGAAATAATTGATTAGCTAAAAACGAAAAATTGCAACGAATAGTGCGACTGGTACAAACTCCCTATGAGCTTAATTTCGAAATGAAATGACTCAATCTGTTCAAACAAAACGAACAGAGTTGGGTTAACACTTTTTGCGATGGAAAGAAACAGACGAGTTGTGGAAGAGATGAAAAATCAAATGTTTTCATTTCAAATGATCAACAAAATCTCAACCCAAAAAAGTTATACGGGGGCTTTGGAGCTCTAGGACCAGATGGAATGAGAAACATGAAAGAGCAAGAGTTTCATCAGCTGTGATGTGATCATCGCCACAATTGCTTCTCACTCTTTTTCTGCCCCCTTCTTGTTTCTTCAAATGTTTGCATTTTGTTGCCTTTCGCGCGAGCGTGGGAGAAACAGAGAAAATTGCACAGTGTCCCTCTCTCTATCTCTTCTATGGCTTTTCATTATGCCGCCTGCTCCGTCGTCCGCCATTCCACCGGGAGCGTTCCTCATGCAGTCATTCCATTGCGCCACCCGATGAATATGCAAATAAATGAAGAACCGATCACGAACTGTGTGATGACCCCCAGGTGAGGAGAAGCTAGAGAATGGCACAATTGTTCAAAATAGGTGATCATTGATGATGTGACAGTGAGCTATTCGTACAAGCTCTAAACACAGAGAAGGACAGTGATACTTTGTGTTGTCATGTTTAAAAAAAGTCAACAGTACTTCAGACAATTTCGAAGTTCATACTTCGGGGAGAATTCTGAATTTGGATTCATATCGTTAAATTATGGATAAAAATTTTGGAGATCCTATTAATTTTATTCCGGGGATTGGAATTTCAGAGCAAAGTTGTTCCGATAAATAAAGCATTTTGTGAATAAAAAATACTCACCATAGTTATAATTCTAGAAGAATTGAAATTATTTTCCAGAGTGATTTCATTTTTAGCAACAGTCATGAATTTCGTAATTATTCCATTAAGAAGCCCCCTCCCTCTTATTCCCAAAATACCAATGTGACAAAAACATGAAGAAATATAAAGAAAAATGGCTGGAATGTGAAAGCTTCCTGTCCTGTCCCCCTACCACTATCTATCTAAAACCAGTGACACTCCCTCCCTCTCAGTTTCATTCAACATGTCAAAAAGGTTTCATGAGAAAAAGGAACACAAACTTTTGAAAAGAATTGTGAAAATTGTACAGCAAATAGGACCAATTTAAGGGAATCGAGAAAATATAGAAAATGGAAGTGCCACCAGGAATAGAGAGAAGAGAAAGACAGAAAGCGGTGTCCTGAACAAATTTAGCGGATCGTATTTCAAAAGAGCTACTGCTATGTGTGCAAACATTGGGAGAATCAGGGACCATGATGGGAATTGGAATAGTAGATCCTACTGAATTTTTGGTAGGAATTTCAAAGGGGGTTTCGTATTGGGTTTCTGCAAAATTTATGGATGTGAACGACAAAAGCAGCGGATGTAATGGGAAAAGTACAAAGAGACTGAACTTTACGAAATTTGTGTTTAAAGTTTAAGAAAAAAATACTCTCAAACGGACCACCATTACGAGTGGTAGTTTTCGTGATACAAGCATTGTAAATGTGGAGTTTTGTTGAATTCAACTTTAAAGGTGAGTTCACTGATTAAACTAGAAACGATCATAGTATCAGTACTAATTTGGAACATCTTGCCATTTCCTTTTTTTAGAAGAACTATCGCGCACATCTTCCCTTTCAATTGACAACACAACAAAAAACTGATTGATTAGTAGCCGATCGAATAGAAAACAAAAATGAACGTACAGAACCAAAAGGGTTCTATTTTCTCGAATTCGCGTCGAGACCATCTTATGATGATGCCGTCTTCATTCAATTAATCAACTAACAATCATCATCATCTTCTTTCATTTTGCACGCCTCTTGGGTGTGCCCTCTCCTCAATGTGTTCTACATCTTCACACACTTTTTGACTACTTCTTCTTCTTTTGCTGATGTGGTGATGATGAAGATGAAGAATATAATAAAATGAAAGAGAGAATATGTAAGAATGAAACTATAGAGGCAATTGTTATAATATTGGGGTTGATTGAAGGTGGAGAAAAGTAACACCTTGATTGGAAAACCGCTTTGATATGAAGAGATAAGATTTTTGTCGAAACGAAAAAAAAGATATTGGGAACTTTTCCCCAAACGTTAGAGTTTGATCAATTTTAAAATGTTAATTAGTCTAGAAATGTCAAAGTTACATCACACTGTCTTTAGAAAATTGTACAACAAAATTCTTTTAGGGTTTAGATGTAGGTTCAATGATGTCTACCCGCCTGCCTACAGTGAGTATATTTCAAGCCGAGCTAAACACGTTTTGTAGGTAGACGTAGGTTTGGTTTTTTTTTTGGCGGAAGCACTCGTTTTAGTTTCATTGTAATAGTAATTAAAGGCGGAGTTGGACTTTTGTTGAATTCGTTTTTAATGGGTGTTTTTTCAAAAGAGTAATAAAAGGAATCGTTGCTTGAAGAGCTTGACACAAAGAAAAATACTTTTAAATCGAAATGCTATATTTGTAGAAAATATATAAAAGTATACATCTTTCGGGATAAAACACTAACATTATAGATAGAAGTTCTCAAGTTTTCAAAAGTAGAAGTTCTAATTACCGATGTTCAAAGTATAAATAAGTTCATAAACAATACAAATGCAGTTTTTGAATGCCAAGTATCCAGCAGAAAGCATAGACGTCATCTCAACTCAAATCGTCATTGAGATCTTGAATGACATGACACCATGCAAAAAGAGCAACCGGAATTTCGAACATCTAAACGAAACCTCTTTGAAAAGTAATTCGATATATGTACAACACAAGTATTTAGTTCTACTTTGTTCATTTTCTGTCTTGCATCTTTTTTGTTGTCTTTCAGCATGAAATCAACACAGCAGCTGTTCTGGGTCTTGCGGTGAAACGTAAAAAATTGAGGGAATAGGCACAGGAAAAAGTAAGATGACTAACGACCTATAAAACGTCAAGAAGTTGGGCAAAACTGATATGGATGGAATGGAAATCAGAAGAAAAAAGTAAAAACGGGTGTCAGTTCTTTCTGTCTGTCACATGCCTCCCATCGTTTTTTCACCAATTCTCTTTCCGTTCCGAAAACCTAAACCAAAACCGTTCACTTCTATGTTTTGGCGGAGGTCTCCAATTAGGACTAAACGATCGCCGGATACAGACGAACATATATAGAGAGATGGATTTATTTCATATAGAAGCAATATAGCTAAACTTTGAGAAAATGTGAGGGAAATTGAAATTTAGTAAACTCTTTTGTATGTGGCTGTGTAGGTTTCGGTGTCGTAAGCGGTTTCGGCACGGATCTGAAATAAATTGACTATTGAAAATATTTCTTTCAATCTACTAGTTGATCCATTTCAAAAATATAATCTGCGTACAAGGAGGTAATGATCCTGTAACCACAGATTGTTCCTATTTTTTCCGAGAGTTTTATTTTGGTTCTGATTGCCAATATTTTTCAATATTTGAAAGGAAACCAATTTACCCCAACTAACCTTCATGAGCATTGTGTTATAGTCTGGAAGTTCCAATTGTCTCTCAAACTCTCTAATCTCCAGGTTATTATTATTTCCAACATCAAAGCTTCTTCTCATGAATTGTTTTAGATGGAATGTCATTTTTCCTTCCTTAACCTGCCCTTGCTCCATCATTGACCATCCTTGTGATGATGTAGTCAAGTATGCGACATGGACACGTGGATCTCTTCTAGTTGCATTTTTAACTGGCATGAAACCATAATCGTGACGAACAACACTGTTGCGGTCGAAATAGGTGTGTCTGAAACATTTTTGAGATAACTCCTACTTATTGAACTTAGCAGAAGGCACAACCACACCAACATTGTTATAGCATCTGTGATTGCATTTGAATATCATTTTTACAGCGATTTTAAACTTTATTTAAAATCGTAGCCAACACATGTAATATATTTAAAATGATATTCCAGTTAGTGGTAGACTGCATTTTATTGCAAACCGTTTTCTTTTTTAAGTTCGTTACTTCTATTCATAATTTCTTTTCATCTTGATTTCAGATTTTTATACTATCTAGGCCTAAAAAGGTAATATTCTGCCAAAACTTTGCCAACTTATTAAGTGCCACTAAAATAAGTTAACAAGATGCTGCCAACATTTGGTAGAAAGTTGTCTGGCAAAACGTTGCCAGATCTGAATCTTTCTTTCTCTTCGAATATGTTTTCTAATCTCACTTTCAGGTGTAATTATGAAATGTATGAAGCTTAATTGAAAGCTGAGAGATAACTTTGTATATTTTTGACAGTTTTGGCAGTTTTACGGAATTTAATTCCAAAATTCTAAACCTTAAATTTTGATACCTACTATATTTGTCGAAGTGATTAGGGTATTCTTTCAGAACTCATTTTTTCTCCAAATTTGACTAAACTTTAACAGAACTCACGTTATATTGACAGCTCTAGCTCCAAATTTAGGGATTGGGTTAATTGCATAATCAATTTGAGATGGAGGTGGCAAGTCTCTCTGACGACCATTTGATCCCTGTAGAAAAACAATTCATTGTTCCGTATCTAATAAGAACAAAGAAATAGTTTTTATCTTTTACAGATGACAGAAATGTACTATTTAGAAGAAAATGCGAATGCAGTGATGAGAAAAATCTAATAGTAAGAAAATTCTGATAAGAAAATATATTTCTATTGATGTCAGAGAAGTAGAGAAGCAGAGAAGGAAGTTGATTTGAAAAAAAAAAAGAAATTACCGTCAAGGACCATAATCCAATGAATCGATCGATGGGTCTCAAGTCCCATGGCATTTTTGATCTGTCATATTCTGAATTTTGAGATCAAAGACTCTGGAATCAGGAAAATGTACTTACTATCTTCATATCTCGCAATGACAAATGTAAGAAATATCACTGAACATAATATTTGCCCAGTCGTGATCATCTGAAATGCTTTCATGGTGAAAAGTAAATTACGAATTAAGAAAACAAAGAGTTCCAAATTGTAGTCAAGAAGTTGCGAACTGATGCGTGCGCCCTGAAGTGATCAGAAAATGAGGAGAAGGACAGTGAAAAAGAAGGCTTGCCATCAGTCACGAACTGGTTTTATTTCGTTTCTTTCGTCCTCTTCTGTTGTGCTTATCACTGCCGACAGCTTCGCGGAAAGAATCACAGTGACGACTATGTTCCGAATTAATTATGTTTCCTTTTTAACTACTCATATACAAACTCATGGTACCGTACATACCAATTGTTGAAGATGGAGTAGCGAGAAAGGGAATTTTTGGGAAAATTCCGTTTGAACTTCCTCCAAAATTAGAAGTTACGCCCACTTTTGCACCAATCAGATGGAGTGTGTGGAGTTCGAAGATGTTGATTGGTTCAAAAGTGGGCGTGACTTCCAATTTTGGAGGAAATTCAAACAGGGAATTTAGCCAACTGGAAAACCGCATTTTTAATAGTTGAGCTTTTTATTCTTTTGCAATTTTCCTCGTTTTTCTTTTGTGGTATTGATGAATCGGAGACTATTTCGGAAATTTTCTATTCACGCTACCCCACCTTTGTGGGGTTCCGTTCATAAAATTGAAGGCATAGACTTCTTCAAGCCTAGTCTGTTATCTGAATTATACCAACACTACTTTTTCAAATACCGAACATTTATTCACAGAAACGTCGAGGAGATGATTAGTAAAATGCACCAAATGTATGTACCACATATTTTGAACTAGATTTTGAGACCGGTTTTACATTACAGCAATCATTGAACATGGATATTAATGAAGTAGGGACGAAAATTCCAGCGAGTCCTTTCACACCAATTCCATCGAAATCATCAGCTGATACACGCTTCACGTGACGAGCCTGATTCGGAACTCCTCTTGGATATTGAAGAAACTGGTGGAAATCGATAACGTATGGTCGACCACAGATCACAACTTCACAGTGGCATTTTCCGGCATTGTATGCTTCTTCGATTTCTCGTTCGTTACGTGGTTCGAATCGCCACCATCCTTGATTCTTTCCACTGTATATCCAATACTTTCTCTCTTCAGGATCACAGATCGAAGCTGAAATATTGAGCTACAATTTGAGAAGTATTGTGTAAAATAGTACCATCCAAGTCGAGCGCAGGAACGTTTTGGTTGGAGTTTAGCGTCGCCGCAGTTTCTGAAATTGAAAAGTTGAAATGTTGTTGTTGCATTAAGAAACGAAAACTGAAACGGACATTTATGAAGCTTGAGTTTTGTAGAAAAAAACTTACTTGGTTTCAGTGTAACAATTGGAGATTTTGGCACATTCATTTTGAGATCCAAAACTTGACTCGGCTGGGCGAAAATATTCGAGTCGATGGGCCCACGACACATTGGGCATCCACCCATATCATTCATATAAACTCCTTTCAGGCAAATAAAACAAAATTTGTGGCCACAGGCTGGAATAGTTGTTGGTACAATCATTTTGCATTGACAGATGGGACATTCTGCATCAATATTGGCGTTCATTGCGTTCATTCTTTTAGGTGTTAGTGCCATCGTGAATTATTGAATGTTCGAATGTTCTCTGAAAACTTAATGAATTTAATGAACAGTAATTGGCAGTAATTAAATATTTAAAAGTTCATAAAATTTAAAACCTTTTTATACAAGTAAAGGAAAATTACGTATGCAGCTCCCTCTCTCCACAAAAACGAAATGTTTAGTTTTGAAAAATAAAAATTCGAGGGAGACCCGAAGAACTCGGGGGATGTCCAATTGGGGGGATTACCAACTCGTGGGATTGGCACCGCCCACAGAACCGTGGCTTGCAATACGCCCATTTCTGCAACTGCCGCACGGTTTTAAAATTATTTTTTCTTGTTATTTCTCGCTCTATTGAGAAAAATACAGTTTTAAAACCGTGCGGCAGTTGCAGAAATGGGCGTATTGCAAGCCACGGTTCTGTGGGCGGGGCCAATCCCACGAGTTGGTAATCCCCCCAATTGGACATCCCCCGAGTTCTTCGGGTCTCATTCGAGGGCAAATAACATTTAGTCTGCATTCTGACGTGAGCGTGTTTCGATACACGGCCACGGCAGATTGCACATTTTATTCAATTTCCAAAATTTTGTTTTTTTTTTCGTTTTTATTGGCTTTAAACTTGTACAACATTGAAATATAAATGTTAAAATTTCAGTTTCTTAATGCCAGATGTTTCCGTTGGAGATGAGACTCGAAATTCCACTCTTCCCACGGTTTGCGAGTTTGTAATAAACACACCGGAATATTGCGCAGATAAAGTAATCTTTTTTTTAATATTTTATTATTTAAATTCATGTTTATTTTGCAGGATGTACGCATTCAAGTTCCTATACCGCTTCCAGAATATTCTTATCTCGAGGATTGGGTCGGCAAACTGCGTGCTCAGCCGTCGGGAAAATTTTTGGATTATGAAGGCGAGAAATATTAAAATACAAATACTTTATTTTAATCTAATTGTTTCAGGTGCGAAAGAAGCGCTTCGTAAATTTATATACTCTGAAACAATCAATCATCAAAACCGACGAACGATTTCAAATATAGAATGCGCTGTCAAAAAGAAACGCGAAATGGGTATGCCATTGGTTAGATGCCGCTTTTTCGTTTAAAATACTCCTTTCCAGTTTTCAGTTTCAACCTTCACGGAATAGAAGACTTCTTGAACCTAGAAGAAAACCTGTAGTTCCGTTTGAAGAAAAGTTTACATACGTTGTTGAGCAAAGCTCAAGTGAGAATTTGCTCACTTTGATGAGGATGGAAGTGTTCATGAAGAAACAGATGACAGATATGATCAGAGCGAGAAATTGGGAAGTGGATCAGTTGTCAAAGCAGTGCGAGAAGCTTGTTGCAGAAACTGGAGACCCGGACATGCATCCACACAAAATCAGCATGCTCAATGAGAAACTTCGGCAGGTTAGATTTGTTTTTCCTCTTATATTTTATCTCCTCCCTTCTTTTAAATTTTTCACAATATAGGTACATACAACATATTCCTTTCAAGTTGCGGATCTTTCTGATACTCAAAAATCCAAATATCGAAAAGCTGTGGATTCTCTGTATTCTCGTGGAAGTATTCCTGCTGAATTACTGGACGATGTGATTCTTGATGAACACGCAATCCCTCGTCCTGTCGCAACAACAACTGGAGGATATGCGGATGGGGTTAACGAGAGTTTCACGATTTATATCGGTTGGTTTTCTTCTTTTTATTTCTCTTTTTCACACTTTTACTGATGGTTCCTTGAGATCACGAACCTAGTGAGCAGCTGACATCTGCTCCTCATTTCCTCGTAATCAGAGAAACAAAAGTTCTAACTAAAAACACAGAATGAGAGATACCCAAGTGGAAACTCGCTATCTTTTTTTTTTCATCACACTCGGAACCGATGTGTGTATTCTCACTCGAAGCAGCTGCGATTGTGTAAATGTAAATAAAATAGATTGCATATTTTTTTGTAAACAAAACATGGTTCAACGTAACTAGATATATTTTTTCATCAATAATCGTAAATAGTTCTTCAAAGGTGGAGTAGCGTCAATAGGGATTTCTTCAAAAAATCCAAAATTGTCTCTATTTCTAAATTGACGATAATTTTGGAATTTTTGATGAAATTCCCCATTCACGCTACTCGACCGTAAAACTCCCTAATTTTCCTCAAATACAACTTTCAAAAGCTATAGGATCGCAACTCAAATCAATGCACAATGTATGTCTGGTGACTGTCGATCGACTCACAGACCTCTGTCAAACACTGGAAGGCGATTGGACCACTTCGAGTCGATTGGAAATGGCTACGAAATTATACAGCAGAAATTTGAGTGGGACGACGCTTCTGGTTCCACGTGATCCGATGATGCATATCAATTCTTCATCGGACTTTTTCAAAATTTGTGAACAGTCGACAGATTTACATTTTGATAGTCTTGCGGAGCAATTAAAGAAAACCTTAGCAGCGGTAAGCTCTAAGTTAAATTCTGATGTTCGATATGATTATATTTTCTAGAATCGTGAACGGAATTCCTGGAAAGCAGATAAAATCGACGAAGAAACTTCAAAATTAATTGCCGAAGGAAAGACACCTCCAGAACAGTTGGTTCCTTCCAGTGCACTTCGTCAGGATCCAACCTGCACTGTGGGCGACGTGTATATAACAAGACACTCGAATTTGCATAAAGTACAGATAGTTTATCATCTTGTTGTCGACGAAACACTTCAATCTCTGGAAATAAACAGTCGTCATCCATGCCTTGCTGGTGTTCGGAATATTATTCGAACTGCGGCTCGATACAACACGAGCACAATTCATATTCCTCTTCTTTTGATTGATAGGCCGGATGAGGTGAGTTGATGGAGTCATGAAAAAGAAGCAGAGAGACTTGAGAAACGAGATGAGAAAATTGTTTTCTTTTTTTTTTCAGAGCACCACTATTGCATGGTGTCTAAAGCGAGCAGAGATGCTATTCAAGTGCGTCAAAGGATATCTGATGGAGGTAAGTAACATACGTTCAGACTCCCACGCACCTCAAAACTCAAGTTTTTCGATCAAAAAACGTTTTCAATTTTTCTTTCAGTAATCACAAAGCTAAAAATAATGTTGAAAAATGTCTTATTTTTCTTTAAAAATGTTTATTGAAACCTTAGTGATTGAAAATTAATCTGGTGAAGAATATCGCTATTTGGTGAAATCAATAACTTCTACACTTTCATCAATATCTTCAATTTATTTGCAGGTGTGCAGTGGAATGGACGTCGAATCTCTTCCCCACTACAATGTACATTTTGTTCTACCATCTGGCCTGTCACCTACGATTTATACTGCTATAACCAACATGTTTCCATCGATCTTCCATCTGGTGCCTGGAGTATCCTCCTGATTTTTCCGCATTTTTTTAACGCACGTTGTTTGTACAGTCCAAGAGAAAGTGCATGCGATGCTATTTTTTCTATTTGCTGCCTTCATTCCCTTCAGTTTCTTGTCATAATGATTGTGATTCGACTGCTCTAAATATACCATATCAACAGTTTTTTTCCACTTTCCCATTTCTCTCACTTTTGCATAAATTATTCGTATTCATTATCGTTCTCCAATTTTGTTCAGAGTTGACGGTTTTGTCACCGTTTTTGTATTTTAACCCTATCATTATTTTTTCTTTATTCTAGTTTTTGACGTTTTGCAAATTCTTTCATAATCTCCTTTTCAGTCATAGTTTTTCTCTATTTTTCCCATTCAAATACCCGTTCCAAAGTGCACACTAATCCCGTCAAAAAAGAGGCTGCAAAGTGCGGGGGAACAGAGCCGCAGGCTAGTGTAACATCTGTCTGATTCTTTCATCATGAACTCTCACCCATCTCTCCATTTTTCATATAGGATTCATTGCTCTATCTCTGGCTTTTTATTTTCAGACTTCCGGATCGGATCCGGAGTTTCTCTCACTTTTCTTTGTCAAAGAATTTTTATCTTATAACTTTCTCAGGCCATCAATAATCTATAGCTAACATGTTCAGAATTAATGACTTATGGAGTAGTAGTAAAAACATTTTATTGACAAATTAATTAAAAATAATAGAAGTTACGAAAAAAAAATTGATCATAGGACATTCACTATTAGTCTTTCGTTAATCTTGATTCTAGTCCAATATAAAAGTGCACACAGTTTCCTCGTTCTACTGCTGCTGTCTTGCTGTCATGTACTCACCTTTTCTCTTTGCGTACATTTTCTAGATGACCTTGAGCAGATTCTAACGATATTCTAACTCTCACTATTTCTCTATCCCCATTTCTTTATCATTGCAAAAATTAATTTCTCTCGTCATCTCTCGTTTTTCAATTCTATTTCGGCAATTTTTGTCCTACATGTCATGTCTGGCATTCATCACAAAATGATTTTGGATAAAAGTTTTTATTTTATCAGAAGTTTCATAATAACTCCTAAAAACTGATGAAACCCAAAAATGTGCCGAGGTAGGATTGAAATTAAATTTTCCGATTTCCAAAAACTTGTTTTCACAATCTCAAATATATTTTCAGGGAAATCTTTAACCCGTTCACCAATAAGACAAGCTTGGGAACGAGAAGAGAAGGGTTATTTCTGTGCAAACGTCTCAAATTGCGACCAGACAATTATCTAGAAGAATATTGTGCCGATTTGGAAGTTATTGACATCATGGCTCCAATCAGACCTGCTGACGAGACGGAGAGATGGTAAGAATTTGTTTTTTTTAGAATATAAGTTGTTCGTTAGAAGAAATATACAGATTTTTTAATATATATTAATATTGTATTTATCGTCTGTGGTGTGTGTATATCCCTGAATGCCAGAAAACAGTCTCAATATAACAAATATGAATGAAAAAATTCATAAACTTTTTCTAATTAAAAAAGTATTTTTTCAGTTTTGCAGAAAAAAAGTTGTTTTTGAGTTTTCGAACAAATCAAATTAATTTAATTTTTTGTAGAAAATTGTTTTTAAAAAACGATGTTTTGAATATTAAAGCAAAGAAAAACCAATTGAGATTTCTGAAAACCGCCAATGTATCAAAAACTATGCCACTTATTTGGTCGGGAATTTGAAAATATTTCGGTCTTTTCAAATTTTTTTAATTGAATTTCAAAAAAACGTAAGAATTTTATAATTTTACTGTTTTCTGTCATTTAGGACAAAAACTTATAAACGAAAATTGATAAGACTATAAATAATTTGAAACTATTCATATGAGCATTATGCATTTTTAGTCCACCAACATCTACATCCGATGATCAAGAAGCCGGTGACTATTTGGTTTCTCGTAACAAAAAATCACGGAACTCAGATTATATGCTTTTTTCCTCTGATGCACTTGTCCATATCGCTCATGACGCGAAAGTATCTGAAAAATACACGTGGCTTGGAGAGCGCCTTCGTCTTACTTTCAAAATGATGCGAAGCGATTCCCGTCTTATTAGAACAATGTGTCATAGTCATGGATTCATGCAATGTTCGAGTAAAAATCCATCAGTAAACGTCATATGGATGGGTGCGCCAGTAAAAAGTGTCAGAATGAGAGAATTGATGCCGTGGCAAAGACTCAACCAGTTTCCGAGATCAACAGAATTGACCAAAAAGGATCGACTTTATGAAAACATTGAAAGATCCAAATCAATCTTCGGAGAATCTTTTGATTTCGTATGTTTTTAGCTGAATTTATTTTCATTGAAAATTTTAAAATTTCAGATTCCTGAGTTCTATGTAACTCCGCGAGAGAACAGAAAAATGGAGAATGCATTTGTCCGTGTTGCCAAAGAGATAGCAGCTGCTGGAGGCGAACTTTGCTTTCCCGGAGAATTTATTGTGAAGCCAACGAATTCACGGCAAGGAAAAGGAATCTTTTTCGCTAATAGCGTACGCTGCAAATCGTTTATAATTGAGTTTCAAGCTTTATTTTCAGATGGCAGACATACCAGCCGAAGGTCCACTACTTGTCTCACGCTACTTGAAGGACCCATATCTTGTTAATAATCACAAGTTTGATCTTCGAATCTACGTTGCTGTGACGTCTTTCTATCCACTTGTCGCTTATGTCTATTCGGAAGGACTTGCTCGTTTGGCTTCCAGACCTTATGATACTTCAGCTTCATCCGCAGATAGTAATGAATATGTGCATCTCACAAACTACAGTATCAATAAGAATTCAACATCATTCGTTAGAAACGAGAGCATGTCGTCAGAAGATCTTGGGCACAAATGGACGCTTGGAGCACTTTTGAGATATGTTGAGAACGAGGGAAAAGATGCAAAATGTGAGACAATATTCAAACAAAGTTTTTCATAAATAATATTTATATATTTTCAGTGCTCATGCTCCGAATCGAAGATCTCATTGTTAAAAGTCTACTGTCAATTCAAAATTCAGTTGCAACTGCTAGCAGAACAAACCTTCGATTTGCTTGTACCAATTTTGAGTTATTTGGTTTTGACGTTCTTGTCGATCAAGCACTCAAACCATGGCTTCTGGAAGTTAATCTGTCTCCAAGTCTTGCCTGTGATGCACCATTGGATTCTCTTTTAAAAACACGTTTGATTGCGGATCTCCTTAATCTTGCCTGTGTTCCACTGTTGGATCGAAAGATTATTGACAGCGTTACACCGGCTCTGAGAAAGTCGATGAACTCGCAAGAGTCTGAATCATCGGAGACAGATGACTTGGAATTGGATCCGATGTGTGCAAAGACGCTGAAACGTAGACCAGTTGGTTTGAAACGAAGCGTATTGAACAAGAAGATTGTGAGCGGCTCAACATCATTGATTCCAAACAATGAAAAGAAGTTCGATCAAATTGTCAGAAAAGCCGAGTTGGAAGACGGAAGGCGAGGCGATTTCATTCGAGTTTTCCCAAGGAATGGTACATGGGGAATGTACAGTCCAGTTATGGAAGATTTAGGAAACGAAGACTTTGATGAACGACTTTTTGATGAAGTCGTCACGAAGAAAAACACGGTATATCTTATTCTCGTATAAATCTAGTCAGTAATCAAAAATTTCAGAAAAACTCTTCTGGCAGCTCAAAAGCATCTTCATCATCTGCATCTGCATCGTCCTCCTCTTCGTCCATGCACATCGAAGATCTTTCAGATCTTTTCCATGAGGTTATGATGCAATGTGATAAATATTCGTCAATTGCTGATGTACCTATAGAAATTCGAGAAATTATTTCTCCATGGTACGAAGAGGCCAGCGAGTACACGAAGAAAATAACACAAGAGGGAGAAACGTATGCCTGCAAGCTTCCAGTTATTCGGTCAACAGCCCGACTTCGAACTAAAAGTTGCGCAGAGTTTTATGAAGTTCGTAAGGTTCAATTGGCTAAGAAAAAAGAGTCTGAAGCTATGGCTTCCAAGTAAGTTAATTTAATTGCTGTCAGTTATTTAAATTCAAATTTCCAGAGAAAATGAGCCGATTGTCCTTCAAGCTGTGGTTGCCAAGCGGATCTAAAATGTGCTTCTCATTTTTTTCAATTCTCACCACTGATTTTCCACCATTCCACACAATTATCATTCTCATATGTCAAAACGTTTATTGTCAATTATTGTTAAATTTTTGTTGTGAACTGCAAAAAATGTTGATACCTATAAACAAATTGAATCCAAAGTTTTATTCTGCACATCTCTAAAATTTGACAGTTCCCTTTTACATTGGACATTTAAAATTGAAATGGGGTAAGATTATTGCGAAAATATCCTCCATTGTGAGTCTTGTCGAGTTTATTGAAACTGGAAACTAGCTGAGAAGTCGATTGCTCCACCTGAAGCAAAGCTACATTATGATTTTTTTTTCGTTTTGTCTTGTAGGTACTCCGGCAGGCTTACTAGTATATTGTGCCTGCCTAGACTCCCAAACTCACCGTTAAAGCAGCATGTTTTCCTCCCATATCAGTTTGAACCCATCCTGGACAGAAGTTGGCTGCCAAAATGTAATCATCTTTCATATCAATTGCAAATGTTCGAGCAAACATATTAACTGCAGATTTGCTCATTCTGTATGCAAGACCTTCGATGACTCCAGATCCACTTGTGTTCTCAGTGATTGATCCGAGTCCAGATGAGATTGTGACAACTGCAGCACGTGACACAGAAAGTTCATCTCCAGACACTTTGGATGATGCTTTCGTGAGAAGTGGTAGTAGTTTTTGGCTCAAAATAACTACGCTGAAAGTATTCACGTCGAACTGCTCCACAAGTTTGGCACGGCTGGGTTCCTGAAATAATTATTGTAGCACACGTGGCAACGTATAACTTCACATGTTCGTTCATACAGTAATCGTACTACAAACTTACTATGACATTTGCAAAAAACTTTAGAAAAACATGCTTTCTTAAACCTCATGAAACCTTAGGACTTACTGCTTTGGTTGAATATTTCACAGCACTTCCCGCATTATTGACAAGTAAATTGAGTCCATCCGATCCAACGATATCACCAACTTTTGATACAAATTTGTCCATTGATTTATCACATGTAAGTGCCAATGGGATAACATGCAGACGTGGATCATTGATAGATTTCAAATCCTGATTTTTGGAAAAACACATACAATTATAAAACTGAGTTTTCAAGCTTACAGTAGCCTTTTCAACGTCTCTTGCAGTTGCAATAATATGACGAATATTCTTATCTTTGACAAATTGTTTGACAAGTCCAAGACCAATTCCACGATTGGCTCCAGTGACAACAACACTTCCTGGGGACATAGCGTAACTAAAAATGAAATTGTTTCGTTATATTCCTAATTAATTACTTTAAAATCAATGACCCACGTAAAAATTTTAAAAATAAAGGGTCTCGAAATGTCAACACGCAAAACATAAGACGATGAAGATAGACAGAAATATTTGCAAGACACATAACAAACAACTAGAGACGCAGAAAAATGTTTTTTGTGTTTTTGATCTTACACAAGCTTATGGTATTTCTGTTCAATATTTTTTCAAATTTATTTTTTAACATTGTTATAAGTTGCATATTAATGAAAAATGTTAAGATACATTTTATTCTGAAATCAATTACAGTTAAATCAAAATACCGAAAATGATGGGGAGAAGGAGCAATATTAATTGGAAACATTCGGTAGAAATTAATTTTCTCAGTTTTGAACTTTTGATTCAAAATTGGAATGGTGTTAGATTTCTCTGGAAATATCGTCCATTGTGAGAGTTGTCCAGCTTATTGAAACTGGAAACTAGTTCAGAAGTGGACTGCTCTACCTGAAAATTAGTTCGATAAGTGTCAGACTAAAAAAAACCTCACTCACAGTGAGCATCGCTTCTTGCCCTCCCATATCAGTTTGAACCCATCCTGGACAAAAGTTAACCACCAAAATGTGATCATCTTGCAGATCAATTGCCAAAGTCCTACCAAACATATTAACTGCAGCCTTACTCATTCTGTATGCCAAACTATCGAATACTGCTGATCCTGTAGTGTTTTCAGTAATTGATCCGAGTCCAGATGAGATAGTGATTACAGCAGCACGTGAAACGGAAAGTTGATCTCCAGAAACTTTGGATGCAGCTCTTGTTAAAAGTGGTAATAGTTTTTGAGTTAGTATCACAACACTTGTTGTGTTGACATCTAGTTGCTCAGCAATCATTGAACGGTTTGGTTTCTGAGTAGGACAAAGGATAACTGAAGAATGTCATACATTTTCAAAACGTACAGTTTTTGTGAGATATTTGACAGCAATTCCCGCGTTGTTGACAAGTAAATTGAGTCCATCAGATCCAACTATTTCTTCAACTTTTGTCACAAAAGAATCAATTGATTTATCACAAGTTACTATCAATGGAAGAACATGAACATGTGGATCATTGATAGCTTTTAAATCCTGAATATTGAGAATAATATTTAGCTCAAAATGTAATAATCACTTACAGTAGCCTTTTCAACATCTCTAACAGTTGCAATAATATGAAGAATATTCTTATCTTTCACGAATTCTTGAACAAGTCCAAGTCCGATTCCACGATTTGCTCCAGTAATGACAACACTTTTTGGAGACATAATGAACCTGAATACCTGAATTTAATTAATCAGACTGTCTTTGGGGAGAACTAATTGAACTTGTATACAAAATTGGTCAAAGATCGGAAAGGAAGAGGCAACAGAAAGTCTCAAAAAATGGCATAGACGAGCAACAAAGTAAATAGAAATAGAGGAAGAGGCACAGAAAATGAAACAAAATCTGTAGTTCGTTTGTAGTCAAAAGGAAACAAACACTTCCCACAAAAAATTATTGAAATGGCTTTCCTAGTTCATTTTCCAATTGTAAATTGCACACAAACATTGAAAATTGATGAAAATAGTTTTCATGGCAATTTACCATAGTAAGAAACTGGTTTTCGACAACGACAAAAGGTAATTTTAGTTTGTTTATTTTCAATTAACTTCCGATGCAAAAAAGGTGGGAAAAAAATAAAAAGATTTTAGAATTCATATGGCTTCAAATTTCTCATAAAGAATCTTCCATTGTGAGAGTTGTCAAGCTTATTGAAACTGGAAATCAGCTCGGCGGTGGATTGTTCAACCTGAAAAATGATCGGAATAACAATTTCTAAACTGATAATTAATCGATTCGTTTACTTACCGTGAGTGCTGCATTCTTCCCTCCTAAATTGGTTTGCACCCATCCTGGACAGAAGTTAACAACCAACACATTATCATCCTTCAAGTCAACAGCAAGAGTTCTTCCGAACATATTGATAGCAGCTTTGCTCATTCTGTAGGCGAGAACTGGGAATTGTGCAGATCCAGATGTGTTGTCAGTGATGGAACCAAGTCCAGATGAGATAGTGATTACAGCAGCACGTGAAACGGAAAGTTGATCTCCAGATTCTTTGGATGCTGCATTTTTGAGCAGTGGTAATAACTTTTGAGTGAGAAGGACCACACTAGTCGTATTTACATCTAGTTGTTCGGCGATGACGGCACGGTTAGGCTCCTTCAAAATTGGCCATATTAATAATTATTATAAGATGCATAAATGTCTAATGAAATATACTTTTGAATGAAATCGAAATTCTTATTTTTTAGTTAATAATCAAATACTGAACAACTTTTAAAAACAATCAAAGAAAAAATAACATGTAACTATCATAACGTACCGTATTCGTTCCGTAGCTCAGCAGAACTCCAGCGTTATTTATCAGCAAGCTGAGCCCATCAGATCCAACAATTTCTCCAACTTTCGACACAAAAGTGTCAAGTGATTTATCACAAGTGACTGTCAATGGAAGTACATGAACACGTGAATCTTTAATAGATTTCAATTCCTAAAAAAACACTTTGGGATGACTAGCTCACTTGTAGAAAAAAAAACTTACAGTAGCCTTCTCAACGTCTCTAGCAGTTGCAATAATATGACGAATGTTCTTATCTTTGACGAGTTGCTGGACAAGTCCAAGTCCAATACCACGGTTGGCTCCGGTCACAACAACACTTCCTGGCGACATTTTTTTAAATTTTCTGTAAAAGTGAATAATTTGAGAACAAAACTATTGTTTCCATGATTAAAAAAGCAGAAACAAGCTTGAGATATTTGAAGACACAAAATCTGTTTTTCTATATAGAAAAGTCTCTTATATACGGAGAACACCAGGGTCAAAATGTAGGAGACCACAGCGAAAATGATGACATTGGAGTAAAATAGATGACTAAATAGCGACAGCTGGAGAGACGCGGGCATCGTAGTGACATTGTAGTTACACCGTATTGAAGTAAATACGAAGACATTTATATTTAGAAAAACAAATAAATATGCCGATATTTAGAAAATAAAATAAACATGTTTTGAAATACAAGAAAAACTACATAAACTTTTATTGAATCTACAATAGAAATAAACTAAACAATTGGACGCTTTGAATCAAATTGATCTTTCGTCACAAAAAGTGGTCACAAAATTTTGTGGTTTTGGATTTAATTTTTTTGGAATTGAGAAAAACCTATTTGAAAACGAGTATTTCGAGAAATGCACTTAAAAAGGATACGGTGTGAGATCTTTTTGGAAGAATCCTCCATTGTGAGAATTGTTGAGCTTGTTGAAGCTGGCCACTAGTTCGGCAGTTGATTGTTCAACCTGGAAATTAATTTAATTTATATTTTAAAACTTTCTAAGCTCACCGTCAAAAGGGCCTTCTCTCCTCCCATATCAGTCTTCACCCATCCAGGACCAATACTGGCTACCAGAATATGATCATCTTTCATATCATTTGCAAGAGCTCTACCAAACATATTAATGGCAGCTTTGCTAATTCTGTAAGCAAATGCATTTGGAGCATGGCCTCCTGTGGCAAAATCAGTCATTGATGCAAGTCCAGATGAGATAGTGACTACAGCAGCACGTGAAGCGGAAAGTTGATCTCCAGACACTTTTGAGGATGCCTTGATGAGAAGTGGCATCAGTTTTTGAGTGAGAATAACCACACTGGTCGTGTTCACATTCAGCTGCTCGGCAAACAGTGCACGGTTTGGTTTCTGAAAATTTGATATTTTAATGGATAAATTATATCTGTGTATTTCTTCCCCGACTATCACCCGAATAATGTAAAATTGATTGTGTTTGAAAACTTTCAGAAAAAATTGGACAACACGTTGACAAATCTTCACTGTTAGTGAGCTTTGGAAATAGTCAACTAATCCATTTCCTAATTTAATCTTGTACCCGAACTTTTTTTAAACATACCGCTTTACATGGATAATCCACCGCGTTTCCCGCATTATTGACAAGCAGGTTAAGTCCATCAGATCCAACAATTTCTTCAACTTTTGAGACAAAAGTATCCATTGATTTATCACAAGTAACTTCCAATTGGAGAGCAGTAACACGAGGATCACTAATTGCTTTCAAATCCTGAAACGTTTTTTGTGCCCGAAATATCAGACATTGAAAAAAAAATTAACTTACTGTTGCTTTCTCAACATCTCTAGCAGTTGCAATAATATGACGAATATTCTTATCTTTCACGAATTCTTGAACAAGTCCAAGTCCGATTCCACGATTTGCTCCAGTAATGACAACACTTTTTGGAGACATGACTGAGGACGAAAAATCAGACTAATCGAAAGGAATATAACAAGACATGTTAACGTGGAACAAAATTCACCACATAAAAGCTCACGGGAAAAATAGTTCAAAAAAAATCTCCACGTTAAAACACAAACAGTTTGCATCTTCTCGCGAAACACTTATTCTCAGCGATCGAAGGTCAGAAAATAGATGACATTGATTTTCCGAAAAAAGAAAAAAGTGTAGAGTGATAACTGGAAACAAACAAAATGTCATCCGTTTATTGAGACTGATTGAAAAGTCTTGAATCATGAAAAAAATGACATAACTTTATGACTGTTTGAGAAACAGAAAACTCTCAATGTTTTTAGAATGAGTGTGGATTGAGGTTTCTGTCAAAGTATCTTCCACTGTGAGAGTTGTTTAGTTTGTAGAAACTGGCAGTTAACTCTGTTGTTGATTCTTCAACCTAAAAGCAAAATTTGTGAAAATTAAGAGCTAAAGTGTAAGAATCACTTACAGTGTAGGTAGCCAGTGGTCCTCCTAATCCAGTTTGAACCCATCCTGGACAGAAGTTGACCACCAAAATATGATCATCTTTCAGATCAATTGCCAATGTTCTACCAAACATATTAACTGCAGCCTTGCTCATTCTGTATGCTAGCACATCTGGAGGGAAAGTTGATGTTTTTTTTTAAACTACACTTGTAGTGTTGACATCAAGTTGATTGGCAATCAATGAACGGTTTGGCTCCTGAAAATATTAAAAGTTTAATCATCTCAACCAATAATTAACGAACCGATTTGTTATTGTATTTGGTGATTATCCCTGCATTATTAACAAGCAAATTGAGACCCTCCGATCCAACAATTTCTCCAACTTTGATCACAAAATCATCAATTGATTTATCACAAGTCACTGTCAAGGGAAGAATGTGGATCCGGGGATCCTTGATAATTCTGAGATCCTATAAATTCTCATTAAGAAGTGAAAACCTGAGTTTGCCAATGAACTGTTGAGATGAGAGAAACTAGGTAAATCAAAGAGGTTTGGTCATTTCGCTACATAAATCACAAATATACAGTGCTCCACATAATGATACGGCCACCCCCAAATTTTGGTATAACTCAAAACTGGGTTGAGATAGCAAAACATAGTTTCTTGTGAAAATGTTCGCTGTACTGGCTAACTTTCAGATAAGTATTGGAAATATACATGAACCGTTCGTAAAAAAAGATAAACCATTTTTTGATGAAAAACCATATAAAAAAATCCACAAAATGATACGGCCACCCTTGGTTTTTGTTTTCTTTTTTCGTTTTTTTTTGCAATTTTTTTTTGCTAAACGTTAGGTTTCATGCTCGTTTGTGTTTTTACAGCTATGTGTCGTGGAATAACTTTAACTGACTACGAAAAAGGACAAATTGTGCAAAATTATCTCAAGGCTTCTCGGATCGTCAGATTTTTCGTGATTTGAAACGTTCAAGAGATATGATCATTCGATATGCTTCAAATCCTGCCGCTTATTGCACCAAATTTTGAAATTTTTGCATCTTGATCTTTTAGGTCCCCATATCTGATTGTTTACTTCAATGTTAATTCTATTTCAATACTTTATCAGAAAGAAGTTTCTAAGAAGTTTGATACAACACATAAACAATACAGATTTAAATAAAACCAAGAAGAACACAGTGAAAGTAAATCAGTCGTACAACAATCATTAAATGGATAAAAAAGGGCTGAAAACTTTAATACGGAATAATTGAAAGATCTCTTCGGAAATATCCGCCATTGTGTGTTGCTCCTAGTTTGTTGAATGCCGCCAATATTTGTGAGGAAGATTCCTCAATCTGAAAAGGAACAATTATAACTATGAAATTCAAAAGCATGATCTTACAGTAAGTTGTCCTTTCCCTTTACTCATATCAGTTTGAACCATTCCTGGACAAATTCCAGCTGTTAAAATATGATCATCTTTTAGATCAATTGAGAGAGTTTTTGTAAACTGATTCACCGCACACTTCGTCATTCGATATGCCATTGCTTTATATTCACCAGAACCACTGGTATTTTCAGAAATTGAACCAAGAAATTCGGATGCAATATTAATGATTGCACCACGAGAAACGGAAAGTGTATCGCCTTCCTGTCGTTTCGAAGCTTTGATTATGAGTGGTACAAGGCTTTGTGTAAGCATCATTGGACCAATTGTATTTGACTCAAACAAATCCAGAACAACTTTTCGATCAGGTTTTTGTTTTGTTACATATGGAAGCATCACAGCTGCATTATTTATAAGAAGAGTTAATCCAGATTCTCCAACAATTTCAGACACTTTTTCAGCAAAATTTGCAATTGATTCATCGGATCCGAGTGAGAGTTGAAGAATGTGAAGTCGTGGATCACAAATTCCCTTGAGAGCCTGAAAAATTGGAAATTAAGAATGCCGTAGTCCAATACATGTTGTTGGGAAATTTTTACCATATACAAATATTAGGAACACAAACCTAATACAAATAACTATAATCTCAGCAACGGATAAAGTATAAATAAACTCGAAAAAACTTACAGTTGCCTTATCAACATCTCTTGCAGTCGCAATGACATGCTGAACATTTGGATCTTTCAGAAATTGTTGAACTAATCCAAATCCCAATCCTCGATTGGATCCGGTTACCACAACTGATTTTGGAGACATTTTCACTAGAATTTAAGCATAGAATTGAATTAACAGAAATCGAAAATCAATGAATGATGATTATTATTTCTTATCAATAGTATTTCTCTTCTGTTCTGCAAAATAAACAGCGTGATGAACTGCCACAATAATTAGTTTGGTTTATTGCAGTTTTTAGTTTATTTCGGAATTTCTGAGAAGAGATCAAAGAATTAGACAATGAAGAAAACTATGATAATTTCGATTTTGGTTAATACAGTTTTGCTCTTCAATCAAGTGTTGGTTGCGAACGGGGAAAATGTGAATGTAGGTTTACACAGGAGATGTTATAAAGGACTTTCCTTGGTTCTATTCCTGAGCTTTTCCAGTTGTCCCTGGGAAATTTTCTTTCAAATATTTTTAATGAAAGAGAAACGATAGACAAAAAAAGATAGACAAAAAACTAGGCGCAATTTGTTTTGCTATTGTTATGTTTTTGTAGGTTATGAGCAATTTCAAAATAAGATCTTTCTAGAAAATTGTAAAAATATTATTTCATTCAAGGTATCCTGCCCAATTTTATCCCGAACTCGACACAAAGAACTTCGAACTTTCATGTACAAAAACTGCACTTCCGGTTTCAAGACATGCTTTCAACAAATTATGCTCACTGAAATCGTTCGAAATGAGCAACACGCATTTCTATTTGCCTCTGGTTGTGCTTCGAAGGAAATTCTCAAGCCATTCAATCTAACCGAGGAAACATTCATGAAGTTATGTGACAAGAAAAAAGTGGGACGATGTGTTCATACATACCAGCATCGAGTTTATTATGGTACACTCTGCTGTGAAAGGAATTCGGAAAAAATGTTCGGATCTTGGCTGTGGGATGTTTTCTTTGGAAGTAGTGAAGAGCTAAATGCTGAAATGGAGAATACTGTTAGCTTTGTTCAGCGTGAAAGTATCGGAATGCACGATGATCATGATAATGTAGGCTTTAAAAGTTCACAACCCCACATTTATATAATTTTCCAGAAAGGAGCATTGGCTCTCTACATTGCTGGACCATTCATTGTCACCTTTATATTTACATTATTGTCCCTTTTACAATATTATCATGTTAATGATGGCATTTTGTCATAAAATAAATATTATCGTGACGAGAACGCTGGAAATTCACAAAACAAAAAATACTTTTTGAACACCCGCGCAAAACTGGTTATGCGCCATTGTTCCCTGCTGACGCGCATTGAGCGCTTGCGCAAAACCCGTGTGTGAGAGTTTGAATTTAATTCCCTCGGTGACTAGTTTTTTCGATTTGCAGCCGTTTCTGCCGATTGGTATCTTAATATTATAACTAAATTACTATAAAAAATGCCCCAAGAATCCTCAGATGCCAAAAGGATTGAACCTCCGTAAGTATTATTGTTTTGAATCGCTAGAAAAGTTTTGAAAACATTTTGCAGACGAAAAGTGGATTTCATGCTGAAACCTCGATTTACCAATACTGTTCCTGATGTCCCATTTGATGCAAAGTTTATGACTTGTCCATTTGTTCCTCTGGGAAGGTACACCAATTTTGAAACGTTTGACATTGTTCAATATCTCTGAATTTAGATTTGTCGAATTCCAACCTGCTGCCATTTATCGAGATTACAAGCATGCAGTCATTTGTGACGACGACATGGGTTTGAATGTCGATTTGATTGATCTAAAAAAATACGACGAAGATCCAATCGAAACTGTAGGTTTTTTCCTGAAATATACAGTTTCAAAGATAGAAATGTTTCACTTTTAGGAAATTGATGAGAAAGACAATATTTTACTGGAAGATGATGGCGCCGCTAAATTGATTGCAAAACGATCTCAACAGCATTCTAAACTTGTTCCATGGATGAGAAAAACCGAGTACATTTCAACTGAATTCAATCGGTTCGGTGTGACAGCCGATAGACAGGAGACGAAGCTTGGTTATAACTTGAAGAAAAATCAACAAGTTGAAGATATGTATCGTGACAAGCAGAGTCAAATTGATGCCATTAACAAGACATTTGAAGATGTAAGTACCAGAATATATTTTTTTGATTTAAATCTACTTTTGCGTATTTTAGGTTCGTAAACCCGTCAAGGAGCATTACTCCAAGAAGGGTGTAAAAGCTGTTGAAGAAAGCTTTGTCTTCCCTGATTTCGATCACTGGAAACACCTCTTTGCTCATGTACAATTTGATGGAGACACTATAACAACAGAATTCGAAGAAGAAGATGAACGACAACAAGCACGGGAGAGCAGTGTTATTAAAGCCATGGAATTCGAAGATCAAAAATTTGCAGCAGTTTTTGTTCCAACGATTGGATGTCTTACGAGTTTTATGGATGATCTTGAGTTAGAACGACCATTTGATGAGGATATGAAGTACGAATTCTTGCTAAGCCGTGAATACACATTTAAAATGGAACACTTGCCACCAAGGGATCGTGACGTCTTCATTATGTATCATCGTAATAACGTTTTCCAGTACAACGAAGTTGACTGTAATGTCAAGATGACAAGAAAACCAAAAATGGCATTGAGCAGAAAATCCAAATTGACACTCACATACCGAAATCCTTCCGAACTGGAACAAAAAGACATGAATAAAAGAGAGGCTGAGTTATACGAACAGCCAAAGACCAGAAAACAAGAGATTCTGGAAAAGATTCAAGAGAAGAAAGAAGAAGGTGGTGAGTAAATTTAAGTTTTGAAGTGTTATTTTCCACGCGAACATGCAATTTTTCAGGAGACAGTTCAGATCAGAGCAGTGATTCTGATGACGACAAGCCGCAGAAATCACGATCTGATAGCTCTTCGGACGTTTCATCAGATGACGATTCACCACGGAAAAAGGAACCGACTGTTGACAGCGACAGTGATTGATCTCAAATTTTTAAAATTGTTTTTCTATTTATTTTACCTAATCAAATTGGTTTTTCTCAGTAAACTTGATAACGATTTCAACTATTTGTTCGATTGATCTTCATGAATCTTCGCTAAAAGTGCAAGTATGATTTGACTCACAATTGAAGAAAAAACCAACAGCGGAAACACCAACACCCGCAAAGTTCTGTTTGTGTAGGTGTCTGTTGCTTGCGCTTATGTGCTCCACGTTCTATTCTTTGATTTGTCATGCGGAAGCAACAGGATCAGAGGGCAAGACGTTTAGTTTTGGGGGAAATTCGAACTACCGTTCTGATTGGAATGCGTATTGCGAAACATTGAATATATCCCGTAGCGAAAACTACAGTAATTCTTTAAATGACTACTGTAGCAATAGATTTTCGAAACTACAGTGCATTTTTTTTCCACTTCTACGACTTTAAAGGCGCGCGTATTTATACAAAATGGTCCCGTCATTGGTCTCGCCACGCGCTCAACAAATCAAAGGGATGCGCGTGGCGAGACCATTGCGCGAAAATGCGCGCGCCTTTAAAGTCGTAGAAGTTGTAAAAAAAGCACTGTATTCCAAAAGAAATTCATTTCAAAATTCCAGCCCGTAAATCGACACAAGCACTACAGTAGTCATTTCAAGAATTACTGTAGTTTTCGTGATACTTTGAGCGTCAAACATGTTACGCAATATGGATTCTCATAATTTTTTGTTCCCGGAATAAGAAAGTTTTCTGGGGACAGAAACACATTTAAAAAAGTACAATTATGGAACTATTGGAATGGAAATCCGTTCAATTTGTCAAAATATGAAAATAGTTTTCAATGCCACCGTTCACAGATCCTCATCATTATCATGATATTTTGGCATAACATTAATATTACCAGTTTCTGTTTCTTCCGCAACACGCCGCTTGTTGTAGCTTTCTCTCTCGGCTCTTTTTGTGTGTGCCTGTCTGTGGGTGGGGGTGGGTGTGTGTGTGTGCTTACAAAAACTTCAACAAAACTGCCTCGATGCTTCTACCAACACCCGCGCGAGAGGCTTCCCCCAGTTTCACTTGTTGAAAGAGAAAACCACGTGCGTGAAGAATGGGAACACTGTAGGTTTTTTATTAGATTGACATAAAATACAATCGTGGGCATATTGGCGTAGGAAATACGAAAATGATCAGAGAATCATGTCATAGAAGTCTTAGACTTGATATTGAAATTTTTTTTAAATCATTGAATTATCATAACAAGTCTACCAGAATATTTTCTTTCGCTGTGCACACTGTAATCTTCTAACGGACACTGGAAAAAGTTTCAGACTGTCAATTCTCGATAATCATTAGCACCTGTTTTCCAAACGACCTTTCAACGATCTTCAGCAGTGTGACTTTCTTTGGCGTTAAAAAATTATTATAAAAATTTAGAGCCAAGAATTCCAATTTGAAAATGTAATAGTGCGAATTTGAATTTTGCTTGAAAACAGTCTGAATGTCGAAAATGCCACAGAAGAGAGTTATAAAAATTGAGAAATGAAAAATCCAACTCTACTTTCAGGAAACTTTGTATACTTAAGTAGCACCTTAAATCATAAAAATTACAAAAATAGTATTGAATCACATTTAACAAGGTGCATAGATTATGACCAAGTCAATCGGGATATTTCGTAGATCCCGTCATAATTCAGTTGAAGGAAGCATAATTCGCGGGAAGATACTTCAAGACTTCCAAAAAATCTTATTCGAAATTACAATTCTCGAGAACAACACTTATCTTGGAACGTAGCCAGGAACAAAGTTTGACATGCTGATGATTGATACTGGACAGATTTTTTTGATTAATGAGATCTGAAAGTGAGAAGAAAGGAAAACAGTTTAACTAAATGAAAGGTCTTTTGTTTCGAAGTATAGTGTAACTCCACCAGTCTCTTCATTCTAAACAACACTATAAAAGGGTCTATTCGTCATTTCCAGCTTCTCTTTTGTGTTTTCTTCGTCTTTTTCAGCATCACTGGCCACTACTCTACCAACAATCTCCCTCATTATTGTTAACCTCGAGAATTAAAAGAGAGTAGTTGAAAGAAGCTAACCAGTCTTCCATCATCATCTTCTCCAAAGGTGTTCTTGACTCACTCACTCTCTTTTCTCGTAGTACACCACCACACCAATCAGGTTATTTCTTTCACGCACCGCCACGTCGGCTCCTCCCACTTTTTTGCGCAATCGTCGTGCCCTCCGCGCCTGCTGCTGCAGACAGGGGGGCAAACGTTAGACAAGCGCTTTGCGCAAGAGGATGAAGCATTTATACGTGAAAGTTCACTTTCGATTTGCCATCGATGATTTCACTTATCGGCTTGCCCTCGTCCTCCCCCCAATGCTTACTTCCAGTGGTTTTTCGCACACTCCGAACATTTTTTTGCCCTCATCCTATACCTCCTTTCTCCTTCCAGTGAAGCCTGCCACTACCGCGCGGAAACTTTCTTACCAGACTGTATATCTATATAGTAGTAGTATTCACGGCTCGTTCGATTTTGTTCTGTAGCAAAACGTTTCCTAGAGTTCTGCTCATTTTTTTGCACAAAATCCTAGATTCTGATGCCTTTATCAAATGTTTACCGTGCTTGGTTCAAAAATTGACACAGGTTACTGTTTGATAGTTTGTCAGCAAACCGCCCAAGGAACACTTTCAAAACTTTTTTTCATTGCCAATGAATTTTTGATTGAGCAAGATCTAATTAAATCTGAATTCCCCATTTTCGAAGTAGGATCTTTTGATACAAATTCAAACATTTCATGGCTATAATCATTTTTGTATAATTAAAGAACCGATAGTTTTCTGTACAAGTAACTAATTAACCTAAACATTCCATTGGATTGAAGCATGGTGAGGGTGCCGATCACCTGCCTCTTCACTCACCATCCACACGGCAGCCTTCTAAAATTTTTCGTCATAGTAATTCACTCTATTTAGCTTTTGATATATTCTTTGAACTTTTACGAATTCTTGTGTACGGGAATGGCTAATTTGACAGTACTCTTCACTGGCATTTTCTTACTACAAATGCTATGGAAGTGAAGTGATAAAATTTTATTTTTATTTTTTTAATTCTGAAAAATATATAGTTATTGTTCCAAACATTGAAAATCCAATAAGAGGATTACAGCGTCTCGCGATTATCATTGTAGTTTTGAATATTGAACACATGATTTTTAAAGTTTTGGTTCAAAGTTTTTCTGTAGAAATACAAACCTATTCAATTATGAATATAAATTTCAAAGTCAATAAATTTTTGTTTGTTTTATTTTTTGATAATTAAAATTCAATTTCAACTTTAAAATATTCGGATCATCTAAAAATGTTTTTGATTTCTCAGACATTTCTTGAAATGTTCAAATTTTTATGATTATTTCCAAATGTTTTGCAGTAAGGTGAATTTTAGCAACATGGAGGTTAACTTCAATTTACTGATTGAAAATTTGCATAACTTCAATACGCAAGTTTGAAAAAACCATCTAAACCTATTTCTTCATTCACATTATTATTCTCAGTTATAACCTATATGTTTTTAGTTTTAAGATAAATCAAAATTTCAAACTGTTGAGTTTTCAGAAAAAATTAACTTCGAAACTTTGGTGCTCTGAAAGAGCATATAGTTCACTGAACACAAATCATTTTTTCTATTTTTGGAAATTCAACGTCCGATTTTATTTATAAGAATTTATAATAAATCCTAGTACAAGACATAAACATTTGTCCGATAAGCAATGGATCTCTAAGTTCATCTCTACACCTTTTCATTCTTAACAGTGAGCGGAAGTATGAGTAGTTTCTAGTTTACAACGTGCAGTCTGTTGCTACAATGCTGCTTGGTGTACATAGAATCACTGGAAACTTGTTTCTTATTCATTCGATTCTCTTCACCTTTTGTGTCCTTTTAGAGAGCCGCTTGCCAATGCCATCGAGAAAGGTCGTTTTCAGAGAAGAATTCTAGTTTTTTTGGAGGTTCTTTCCAAACAGCAGATTAGGCAAAAGTTGAAATAATTAATGCAAAATGTTCCAATTTACAGCCTTCGACTATTTACATCGTGATTTCTTTGTTGGAAGGGTATCGAAAATATTGGTTTCTTTATTTCTTATTTTCGTTTTATTTTCTTATTATATTTCGGTTAAGTTACTTTATCAGGCAATCCCAACCAATGAAATTAACCTTTTCTTGTCTTTTCTACTGAACAATTAAAAAACATTTCCCTGAAAATAACGATCGATTTGTTTTATTTTTCTTTTTATGTGTTTCAAGTTTGTTTTTCACTAAAAAAGTTGCGACAAACTCCACTCTCGGCCCCTGAAATTTCGATCCAAACATGTTTCTCTCTGCACCATCTTAATGTTCAACCTTATAAAAACTTTTTTTGAACTGACTTTTAAACCCTTCATATCAAAATCGATTCACAAAATGTGTGATTATTGTTTTACGTGATTTTTATGTGCTTTCCATATACAAAAAAAACAGTCAAAGTAGAAATTTCAGAACCCGTGAAAAGCCGATAGATCAGTCCGACAGTGTGTTTTATCCAGTTCGAACAGCTGCCAAATATGTATGTTTTCAAAGTTTTTCAAAATGTGAATAACTTATTCCGTTGCAGATTATATCAAAATGTTCGAATTTGGCAGCTTGTCGAGCCAACACACGACGTTATTCGACTCGGGTCTCTCGTCGGCACTCACTAACTCAACTAGTAACAGGTGAGAGATGAAGAGAACCAAAAATGTGAACAAGATGACGCTTTTTCTAAGTTTGATGGTTCTTTTTAAGAAAAACATCTTTCAGTATTACCTCTGGCTCGCCACCAACCGCCTTTAGCAGCAACTACATCGATCAACCAGGATTGTTGTTCAAGGTGAGCAGTTTTTCAAGAAACAAATTGTTTTGTTAAAACTATTTTTGAACATTTTGTTCATTCATTTTTCATTTTTCATGGCCTCTTGGCCTCCCTCTATATCATATGAACCGTGAAATTCCAAGAATTTCAATGTATACTTCTCACATATGCTTTTGCAATATTTGGATTTTCTTTTAGATTTCATTCTAAATCAAATGGATTCAAAATGCAAATGTCTCTTTGTTTCAATGTCTGTGTGTGGAGTATAAAAATTGTTTCAAAAATTTGCATGAATTTGTGAAATCAAAAATTAAACTAGAAAACCTCCTGTGTCCAAACAATTTGAAAAACCGTGCATCAAACTAAAACCATGTAATTTTTGACATATTAGCTTGTGTTCGGAATTAAATGAAAAATTATATCCTTTTTACTTAAATAACATATGTATAAATAAACATAAAATGTGACCGTAATAAATTTTGAGCTAGTTTTATTCTACTTTTTTGGATTCCTCCAAGAAAATTTCGATTCTTCGCCAATTATTCCTAGTTGTTGTTTTTGTTTTGAAGAAAATTGGACCGCCCGTTCTTCGCCTTTGTCCCTGTCGTGCCACGTGCAATCGCATTATGCGGCAATCGAAATCATGTGGCACCACATGGGTGCACCACAGCATATTTTCCCCGTCGGCACCTTCGATTTGTTACACACCACTTTCAACCGTCGAAACAAAGGGATTCGATGAAAAATTGAGATTTCGTTTTGCATCCCAGCACCAGCTGATGACAAAGAAACTGAAGAAGGACATTATGTAGAAGATGTTGAGAAGGCGGCGAAATAATATATGAGTTGGTAGAGAAAAGGATAGGTGCTTTGACTTCCCACAAAGAACGGTTTTATTTAAGAAACTCGAGAAGATGGTTCAAGTCTATGCAGATTCGTAAAAAGGTTTCCAAATCAAATGCCTTCTTCGATATTGTCACATTTGCCAATTTCAAGTAATAGAGGCATGAAGGCTTTGAATGAAAAGTGGTGAAAAATCAAATGCAATTTTTTTATTTGAAAAATCAATGTAACAATACAAGAACGCCTCATACAAAAATATCCGACTCGATTCGATTCTAACCCCAAAAATAGAGACCCTACAGTATGCTGTTGTGGAAAATGGACTAATTGGCTTTGTCGCCCCTACCAGTTATTGCACTAAATATGCATACAAACATTACACATTTACACAATTTTATGCCACAGCCGAATATATAGTATAATAAGTACACCACCGCCCAATGACGACGTCTCCTCCAATTTCCGACAAATCGTTGAAGCGTGCCGAGTTTTGTTCAGGATTCGTTCGCCCTTTCTCACGCCTTTTCACTTTTCCATAAGAGACTAGCTAACAGTATGCTTCCTGACATTCTCTTTTCCTTTCTGCCCGACTTTTCCACTTTGATCCCATTCCAAACTGAAACCTTCACAAACATGAGGGCATACGTGCACAAACGGTGTGAAGAAAAAAAAGCGTGTCAATATTTATCGACCCACTTTGTATTTTTCTCTTAAACTCTCCTGATCCCATTTTATTTTCTGGCGCCGAGATGCTCCTTCCCGATCGAAGAGTGTATGTCTGGAGCGTCGTTGGCAACTGTGTACCGCGCAAATAAACTGTAGAATGGCATTAACGCGCGGAGCATCGGGAGCCGAAACAAGTTGGGAACAGTTAGGAACTGATGTTGGTTGAGAAGAGAAGGATTAGAATTTAAATCGGAAGATCAAAATGTGCAGATTAAATAAAAACATCTGGAGTTCGTGTGCTCCAATAAATGATATTTGGTATTTGCGAGAAGGTTCACAAATTATAAAAATGAAGCAAACTACTCTTATATAGATTTCAAGATGTCAGAGTTCCATATCTAATTTTTCTGATTCCTATCGCATAGCTTTAATTGATCTTTTCCAAACCCAAAGAGTTTTATAACAAGTAACCTTCTCTTAGGAGATCGTTTGGTTTGATTTTGAGAACAAAATGTTCAAATACCTATCGATTTCCATTGAACGGTGCTGATTGCTGATCTTTGCTTTTTGTAAGACAGAAAAGCTTCCGATTTTTGTTGGTCAACATCGGCAACTTGCCAGATTACCTCAAGGATAGGCAATGATCATGGAAACAATTAGACTACACAAAACACATTATTCTTCTTGAATTGTATGACAATGCTTAATTATCTGGATTTAAAAAGTCAGTTGGGTAGTTTGTCTATAAATGCATTTCTGATGAAAGAAAATCTTAAAATTGTATTTTGAAATGTTTAATGCATAACCTTTTACAAAACTTTCCCATTGACCTGTGCAACACAGGCCCGTCGTGTACTAATAAAATTCCTGTCGAATCTCTGAGGTATTTTTTTGCAATTTCTTACGGAAAAATAGAGCAGATCAGAGACCACTAGAGCATGTACTGACTGATCAGTTGATCAGCACAACATACAATAGCCAGCGTCAGTGTTGCCGCCGGCTCCTCCGATCAATAGACGACACTGTTGCTACTCAATCTTTTTCTGTCAAAGTCTCCTGATCTGAGTCAATGTCTTCCTCGAAAAGCACAGAACTTTTGTCGAGTGCTTTTTGCCATTGCGACTTGGTTTTCTCTCGGTCTCTCTGTGCTCATTTTCCGGACACACTGCCTGTTCCGCGCGGAAGACATGAAGATGCTGGTCAGAGAAAGACGAGCACATTTTTCATTTTGCTCATGGTGCACTTTTTCCCAGAAACGTTTTTATTTAAAGTATTCAGACATGCAATTTTTAATTTATAATTTTTTTATTGTCCCTTGATTTCTTCTAATTCAAATCGGAAGTCCATTGAAGCGGTTGAAATAGAAAAAAGAACCCTGCCCATCATTGTTGTGTCTTCCACTTGTTGTTTTTTATTTTCAGCCTTTCACTTTCTACTCGTACGTTCCCTCGCACAACACACATAAACACACAAAAGGTTACCGAGTACTGTAGATGCCTGTCAGGTCTCGTCTGACCAGTCAGCTGACGAAAACCTCCGTGTCTGTGTCTGTTTTGAAAATGGGGGTAACTTCCCACAAAAAATCGAGAATTTTTGAGTTTCAAGGCCAGCCTGAGGGTCACCTCAACCTTTATGCCAGGCCGCTTTGCAACAATATTAGCCAATTGTATCGTTGATTCGTATCGAGAATGTGAAGAATGAAAATTTCACTTTTTTGTAAGACAGACATGCGCGATCGACGGGTAAAAAAAGAAAAGTTATCAGACATCAGAGGGATCAGAAAAAAGAGAAACGGTTAATTTAAGATCAAAAGAACAAGGACTACGTATAATTGAGTAATTACATAGGTTCTAGGCATCCCAGAGAAATACTTAACTCGTATTAAAAATTAATTCTATTTTTTTTAGCTGCATGTTTTTTCCAAGCTCACCCCATTCAAACTTTTAGTAATCTGTAAAGCAAATATTTATCGATAATTTTGAGTCATTAAAACTTAATATTTTTTGATGCGAGACTTGTTCAGCTGATGTTAGTTTAGTTAACTCAATTTTATAACAATTTATAGACCCCTTCTGTAAATTACATAATACTGACGGAAAACTCAATTATGATTCAAGTTTGATTTTTTCGTATTCAGAGCATCTTTTGAGAAAAGTCTCCCTGTTAGATTTGATTCATGCTCGATATCCATTTACTTTTTTTCTCCCAAATTCTTTTCTGTCAGCCTGTGACATAAGTTTCACGTAGACAATCGCCCAGTTGTCTATGTTCTCTTTGATGGTGCCACTGTCTCGTGTTGTGCTTTCCTCTCCGGCTGATCATACGACCAGCTGTTCTGTGCAATACGCATGTGTTAGTATGTGCTTCTTTTTTCCCTTCAACTCCTTCGGACCCATCTTCACTTCTGGGTTCGGAGCTTCTCCGGGAAACAACGAGAATCTATATCCCTGACTTGCACACTATCTGGATCTATCCCAGTAACAACAGCATCATTTTCTTCAATTTTTTTCTCACGCGCCTCGTGTAATTACCACACTGTATCAACTCAAGAGAGAAAAAGAGAGAGCGGGGCGGCTGGGGCGCCCGTCACGTCGTTGATGCCGCCCATGTGTTTTGCGAGAATCTGTATGTCTGGTGTCTCTACGTCTACCGTATTCTTCAACTCCTTCAGGTGGCAGTGATGGTGATGACTGTGGGAGAGAGAGGGTGGCAAGAGATGGAAAGAAGACAACAAAAAGCATCTGTGTGTGTCGTTTGTGTATGTTTGACTTTAACTTGAAAGTTTTCTCTATCTCTCATTCTCTTCCTCCTACACACTATCTCAATTCCATTTTTTGTTCAATTTGACTCCTCCCGCGTGAGAGTGAGAGAATCAGGAGACAGGCAAAAGGCCCGCCCTTCTACTTCCTACCAATTCTTCCTTTTCTTGGGGTCTGTCAGCCAGATGCCGTGCCCTCTTCACCTCTGAACCCAAAGAAAGTAAAGGCGAACTGTACTGAAACTTCGTGTGTACAGTCTCAACCTTTCTACAAACATTCTATTCTTTCTGAAACATTCTGAAACTTTTCAAACAAGCGCACAATGTCAATTGAAAACTATCACCTATCATTCCTCAAGGTGGGTTTTTAGATTTTGTCAAAATAGAAAATAAGATAAATATTCAATCAAGAATACCTTAGTGCAAAATAATTCAGAACCGCTGGCTAGGAAGTAATAGAATTTGTAGGGAAAGATACTTTTACAGCGGTTCCATCTAGAATTAGTAGAATTGGCTGACATTTGTTTTGTCGTTGTCTCGCCCTTATTTCCCTATGAGTCAGTCAGTCTGATGCCGTTGTGACGATGCCTTTCGATGATGATGATGATGGCACACCGAGGCTGCTGAAAGGGCCCCGGGAGACCGGTTTTCCTGGCCGTGAACGGTCGATGCGGGCGCGCAATCGTCAGGCATCGTCGTTGCGCAATCGAAAGTGAAAGAGAAAGGAGATGAAAGTTTTTGATTGGGTTTTCACCTCCACTCACTCTTTCTATGGCGCTGGCGCCAGAAACAGCAGTGACACGAGAATCGTTTCAATGCATTTCGTTCATGAAGAAGAAGACGATGGTAATAATATTGAAACAACATAACTGGTTGGTATCCATTAAGATTGTGACCTTTCCTCGAGAGAGAAAATGAAGAAGAACTTGAATTTGATTGTGTCGAAAGGCAATTTCAGCCAAAATGTTGACAGAAAGGGTCCATCAACAACAATTATCTTTTCCCCATCTTGACAAGAAAATGACAATGATTCGAAAAAACAAAAACATAAGACACCGAGAGATTCGATTGATCATGATCGATGTATGTACCAGTATTGATTGATCTCTATCTCTTAAACTGAAATCAAATGAATTGACAACAACTGAAACGATTTCAATTCATAGAAGACGTTGATGAGAAAAGAACTGGAAGTGTTTGATTGGCTGTAATGAGGAAAGGTGAAATTCGATGCCTCTTCTCCTGCGGGCAATTGGTCTGGTGCCATAGCTCGATTTCAACGAATTCAACTCCGATTCCATTGCAAAGTGCTCTTTTTTCAATGCTTTATATCTATTTTTGGTCTAGTCTGCCTTACTATGACAATCCCTTCTCAAATTTATTAGTTTTAAATGATAGGTACAAAAAAATATTTTCCATTAAGCATACATCAAAAACGTTTATTGACCAGAATTGACCATGTTGACTCCGTTGTCATTCATTTTATTTTTCAGTACTGCTATAGATCCCTACTATTTTCAGTGATATTTATTTATATTTAGTATTCCTCTGCAATGACAACCCTTTCTTCTCAATATTTTTGTGCGTTTGTTTGTGTGTTTGTTGAAAAAGCAATGCACATCGAGAAAAAGTGTGAGTGAGTAACACTGAAAAAGGAAGAGAAAATGGAAAAAAGAAGAACAACTACACAACAAGTGAAAAAAAAACTAACAATAGTGATTGTTTGAAGATGGAGGAGCGGTCTGAAAGAAATTGAAAGAATTCTGAAAATTTGAAACCTTTGCTAAACTCATCAGAGACCACTTATGACTTTTCCACTATAAGCCAAGGCACACGAAGAATAACAAAAGTCCCTAATCTTCGTGGGATCCTTCTTTGCCACTTTTGACTTTTGAGGAAGGCCCAATAGCTATTTCCTCGGTTTCTCCTAGAGAATAGCCTATCGGTTTCTACCTCCTCATTGCTCGTTTCGCGCATTTTCTTTCCTCTTCTCTCTTCCAATTGTTTCAAGTTGTTTGAACAGTGCCCCCGTCCCTTCCTGACTCCTTCTCGGAACTCTTTTTGCCGCATAGCTGTTCCTACAATCATGACGTCAAAAGAAGTTACTTTGTTATCAGCGTAGTTTAGTTTTTGCGAAAACGTCCAAACTAACCAATTCTTAAACTTTCTCTTTTCCCGCAAGAATCGTCTGATCATTATCACTGTCTCTTGTTCTCGCTGTTATCAAAGACGGATTCACCGTGTATGTTGTTCTTGAAAGTAAGAGGCAGCTGATTACGTTAACAACATTCGTTAGCGCATTTTCTTTCTATCTCTCGATCATCCCCAAAATCAGTGATGTACCGTGTCACATGTGAAATGAAAAATCAAAACCCATTCAAAAGTGATCAAAAAAGCGTGAAATATGTATATGAAACTTGATAGAATTGTCTGGTCCAATAATATACTGGTGAACAAGAATAACTATTGCACCTCGGGTCGGTTGAAATTTGTAAATTCTTCCCGCCGCTTCCCGCCGGCTGCTTAGGCATCTGGAGTCAGCTGTTAGCCGGAGCCAGAAGATGCTTTATCGACTCCCGGGAAAGATTCGCTGTCCTTCTGTTTCTATTTCTTTTCGTGGAACAACTTGTCTAAGAGTTTCTAGTATGCATCACATCAACCCTTAAAATTTATTTTAAAGTTTTTAATTTAGTTGAAATAAATTTGGAAATAAAATTGCAAATTACACCTGATTAGTTTTTTGTAGATTCAATATTTTTTAAGTTCTGTGAAAAAAGTTAGGAAAATAGAATACCATTGTTGCTATACTTGTTTTGCTCTTTTGCTCTACATTTTGGGTAATGTGATCCTCACGTTTTAGTGGTGGTTGGATGAAATACAGATCTCTCTTGCCGCAGCTTCAAGAGCCGCCGTGCCCCCCTAAACAACAAAAACATGCTCTGCTGTTCAAAGTGTCTTGTTTTCCTTTTATTCTCTTCCCCTATCGTTCTTTTTTTCCAAAATGCCAAAACAAAACACTGAAACAAACGAACGCCTCTCAATTTTTCATTCTCACTATTTGAATCACTATCTTGTTGAATCGAATCTTTGGTTAGTGCTGTTTTGGGGAGGTTTTCCAGATTCTCAAAGATTGAATCGAAAAAGTACATCGTAAAATCTCAGCTGTGCGCCAGTTTCACAGACTTCCAAAAGCACACGGAAGGCGAAGAGACGCAGCAATCGAAATGGCAACATTTGCTTCTATCTGCCCCCACTCACTTCCCGCTTCCGCTGGGCCCATATTAATCAGGAATAATGGGATCGGCAAGCTCTCTCTTAACTTGCATCCAAGAAACATTTTTCTGATAATTGGGACTGCTCCTCTTGTCATGTCAGCTGGTTTTCCGTGCTCTGCTCCTTTTGTTACAGTGATGATAAGAACAGCGAAATGAAACAAAGTTTCCATGTTATCAGTAGAGACGGAGGGAAAACGAAAAATGAAAACCGAAAGATTCAACTTTTGTCTGTCTTCTCCTTTTTGCGATTTTTTAACCAAAAAATCTTTCAATTTTGGAAAAAAATACAATTTATTTTGATTATAAATCTTTCAATTAAAACACTTTTCAGAGTCTCTGCAGTGCCGATAACGGTGTTGGTGTCCCCAGTCACAGTATTAACGGATTTGGTTCGACACCATCAACACAATCATCACCGACTTCTGCTCCAAACACTATAGAATCACTTTTGGAGCCATTCGGCCTACAGAACAGCCAAGCTGACTTCGCTGCCGCACTTGCCCAGTTGACCGGACAGTCTGTCAAACAAATGGATAGGTAAACGATTTTAAATATTACAAAATCTTCAAATTTTTTTATTCGAAACTTTGAATCAAAAATATTTATTTTTTCAAATTTCCTTTTGAAATAGTCATTAAAAATGTGATCTCCACGTTTTTCAATGTTTTGTATCCCAGAGGAATGAAATTATCAAATAAATTTCTCCTCTTTATTTTCTGACCCAAAGTCTAGTGACCAGGAAATGGCTATTACTCAAAAAAAATTAGAAACGAAGATTTTTACACTAAAACCGGAAAAGTGTCTCTCCCACTCTACGTGTTTTGCACTTTAACAGTTCGATTGTACTCTACTCTTTTTTTCTTTGTAGACAACAAGCTTCGGCTATACAAAGACCTACGTCGTTTGCTGGGAGCTCTCTCTTCGGAGCTTCTGAGTTTGGAAACCCACTTGGAGCGCCTGGAACACCAATTGGTATGTTATTGCTTTTTCATTAAAACAATTGCCTCATTCTTGAAAACTTGAACAAGTAGTTATCACTTATTTTGATGTTTTTCACTTTTTTTTCATTCAATCCAAGTATATCCCCTCTCTCTCTCCCACATCCTGCGTTTCTCGTCTAAAAAAAGAAGCACATACACACAATTCTAAGAGTTATCTCCCAATTCACATCCAATTTTTCAAATTCTTTCTTTTTCATATGTGCATCTCAGCTGAGCATCTCAAATTCTCGCCTCCGATGGGGGCCCCCACAGTCATATGACGCAGTTTGATAATTCGAAAACGAATTTTGGTGGGATTTGTCCCCTCTCTCTCTCTCCAAAAGCAAGCGGATTACTTCTGCCTTTGCTCCCAACCCCTAAAGCTCTTGTAACTTTAAAAATTTCAATTTAGCTGTATATTTCATAAGAGGCTGTTATGAAGGCAGGTGGTGAAATGTCAGTTAGATTTATATATGTTACTGCTGACAACTCGTTGATTGCTTTATCTTTTATGGTCCACTTTTCGCTAATTCTTTTGTTAGTTGTATATTTGAGAAGTCAGCAACAGATGGACGTTAAGCTTATCTCTAATCTCCGAAAAGTTCAAGGTTGTCACAAAGTTGTCAGCACTGATAACATCCAGTGGTCCTCTATCCAATCTTCTCGTTTTTCCTTGTAAAGTTGATATTTTGATTTACGATTTACAAGTATTTTTCATGGAGAGTTAGACAAATATTATCACTTAAGGAATTTCTCACAACGTTGTTATATACTTGAATCTGAATTTCATAGACTAGAAGCTTTACAGACAATTCGATAGCTGCAATCCAGTTCAAAATTACTTTTTATTTTCCTTATCTTTCATCTAATATTCTGATAAGACCACCACATGTTCAATTAAATTCTAGTTTGAAACTTTTGACAATTTCTCCAACAATATAATAATTATATGAATTCCCTCTTCTAGTGACAGCATTCATATATACATAGATATTCTCAATATCTAATTTGTACTTGAGCTTTCAGGGCAACAGCTTCTAGACTTTTATCTACAAGAAAAAACCAATTTCTTATTTGAAAACTACAAGTCTAACTGCCCATTTAGAACTCTTAACTTCAGTAACGAACTCGATGATCTCAAATATCTTGGAATTAGTGTCTCCTAATCTAGTTGTACTTTTCATGCCCTCCAATACACTCTCCTTCTTTGTTTTCTATTTCATTCTTCTGAACTTTGAGTAGTAATAGACACACGCGACTTCTCTTCTCATTTCACATTGTTCACCCCGCCGACCCTATTAGCACTAAATATGCATAAGATACACATTCATGTTGATGTAGCTTTTATGCGTTTACACCGCCTTGGTCTAAGTGCAGATAACTCTGGAAGGTTCAACAATCTTTTGAAATTGTTTTAAAAACGCGAGAATCTTCTTTTTTCGCTGTACTTTTGCTCTTTTTTCTCGACTCCCATAGCTCGCGGAGCTTCTGTGCTCTCACTTTGTTATGTATATTTTTATTAATGGTGTCACTTGTTGCCCGCCTTTTCTTCATGTATCATGATGTCTTTGGAACTAAGCACGCGTTCATAAACAAGTGGAAGATGCGGAAGATGCTGAAGAAACAACAAGAAGAAGCAGACAAAGTTTTGACTTTTTTCAGTGTTCCCACCCGTCATAAACAAAATTTATAGAATAGAAGACGCGAGCACGGACCCCCACTTTTTCTTTTTTTGAATTTACTTTTGACCAAGATTTCTTCTGGAAGATTTTCAGAATGGGAACATTTTGTTATTAAAAATTGATGATATGAAAAAGTTAATGTGAAAATTCTAAAGTTGGAATCCCTAGAAGAAAGAAGAAAACTATTTTTGAAACATCTTTTTAAACTTTCATTGCTATTGCTTTTAGTTAGATCGTATCTTCTTCTCAACGATCACCCATGTGAGCATCTGTAGAAGGTTTTCAAATTTCCGTTGTACCATGCTCCGCCCATTTCTTTCTCAACATTCGATGCTCTTGGGTTTAAAAACAAATAGTTTGTTCGTCTTCTTCATCTCACCGGAAGGAACGAACCAAATCAAATTTAGGGAGCAGGAGCATCTCCTCTTTTTCATTTGTCCCCGCATTCCACTCTTCCATTTTTTCTCCGACAATTATTTTTTTTTGTTCCTATAGTCTTGTTGAAGCAAGAAATTTATATGAATACTTTATTTTCAAAATTTCAGGATCACAACATCAAATGTCCATTGGGCAGAATCTAGTTAGCGCATCGTCGCCATACTCGACTCCACAGCTCACACCGATGGCGACTCCGAATGGACAAGCACCACCACCAAAGAATCCGAAACTCTATAAGACCGAGCTCTGTAGATCTTGGATGGATCATGGACGATGCAATTATGGCGAACGGTGTCAGTATGCACATGGAGAACTCGAAAAGCGACCAGTTCCTCGACATCCAAAGTACAAGACAGAGGCTTGTCAGTCATTCCATCAAAGTGGATATTGTCCATATGGTCCAAGATGCCATTTCATTCACAAGTGAGTCCTACAACAGTTTTTTCCGAGATACCCAACTTGATTTGAAAACTTACATATCTTATTAATCGAGATTTTCATAATACTCATTAATTTTCAGTGAACCTCCAAGTGCTCAGAGTCAGTATTCAACACCGATCTCCACTCCAGTACCACATCAAACTACACCTTCTCTTTATGCGTCACAGTATCATAATGTCACAATGAAGCAGCAACAACCAACTCAGAATGCCAGTAATGTTCCGAATAATGTTCTTCAACGTGTCTATTCTTTGCCAAACGGAGGATACGGTAGTGCTGGAGAATCACCGCCATGTAGTTCAAATGACTCTGGAAGTGAATCGCCGAACGGAAGTTTCTCGCCTGGATTGGATCTTGAAGATAGTGGTATGTTCGTTTTTAGTTACAATATAACAATTGGCAGGCAGGCATGTACGAAATTCTACATAGATATACCATCTGTTCAAATACACAGAATCTGCTGTTTCAGGACCATTCTCTGCTGGATTCCTTTCCGCTTCACCACACAAGTTGCAACAGCAGAAAACAAATGCGGCACCACGTGTTCCGACGAGTAGATTCCTATCGTACGATCAGTCAAATTTGTGAGTTTTTACAAACTTCAATTGATATTTGTTGAATTTCGTAAATTTTCAGAAACGACAGCCAATTCAGCAACTTGCTGAATGACATTTGTCAATGGAATATTGAAGATTCATTATCTACTCCTTTCTCAGGCAATCTTTAATTTTGCAATCTTTAGCAATTGTGAACAAATAAACTTAAAAAAAAAACGTAAATATTTTTAATTTGTTTTATTTTAGGATTCTTGCCATCAAAATGGTCAACAACAACAGAAGAAACGTCACCAGCGACCACAACCCCAGTGTCAACACCCGGTCGTTTGCCTGTTTTTGCGCAGCTCAGTAATCCCCAATAAAATTTGAACTGCTTCCTATTCCGAGAGAACCGTCCATTTTCAGGGATTTCTAGAAAGGTTCCACCAAAGTTTAGCCTAATATCTTTCCAATATCGAGTATACTAATAATTACCGTTTCTTGTTATGTTTTCAATTTTCTATGTATAGTTTAGTGCCCCCTTCCCACTTCCCCTACTTCAAAATGTATCTATGCCGCTAGTTGACACCCCCATTTTATCAATATTTTTCAGCCCGATGTCCTTCTTTTCCCAATCAAATCTCTTCATTATTTTATTACTTCAATTTTGACGACTTCTTCATCAAAAACCGAACAATTGTACCTATGTAACTTATGCGCTTTCGAGACGTTTTGAGTGCCTTAACCCACAAAATTGTACAATAATGTTCAAATTCCGAGTAGATCTAACTTATTTGATTTGTGAAATCTGCATGCTTTCTTTCAAATTTCATGTATTTGTACATCTACCATCCCATCCCACCGCTAGCCTTTTGTGTCGTACAGTCCAACTTTTTTTTCTCTTCTCTTCTAATTTATTCATCCGTTTTCCCAACATTCTTTCTACTCAAAAAACATTTCTTTCACACATTGTCAACTAGCTGTATACATTTTGCATTATTTCTTTACAATTTTAAGTTTATATAAGTGCAACTAATATATCGTTTTTTATCGTCAAACTACCCTCTAATTCTTTTCTAATTTACTGCTTTTACACCGCGCATTTTTTTCTATATTTAAACTTTGTTCCTCGTTCGCTAGAATTTAATTTCAACTTGTACAACAAACATAGTTTCACTAATGTCGAGTAGTTTTTAATTTTCATACTTTTTCCGTGTCTCAATCATTTTTCCCCCATCTTCCTCGATTTGCGTCTTGTCCTTATCATGAGAAAATCCCGGTTTCTGCTGCCCCTTTCCCATTTTATTTTCTGAAAACTGTTTTTAAAATTATATTTCCCATGTTTTTTATTTCGATTTGTCTTTTTTTTTCTTCTCCCATATTTGCATAACTTTTATAATAAAGTTCACTTCTTTTTGAATTTAATTTGATTTATTTGAAACAGAAATTTTAAGAATAATTGAAAGCAGATATCTGGGAAAAGTTTTTTCAAACAATTTAAGCCGTTCTTAGGAAAATACATTTAAAATTGTTTTTGTTTCGCAAAAAAACTCAGTAAAAAAATAATTTTGCCCAGATAATCCGAATTTTTTGAGACAGTACGGACCAACGGCTATGGAGCCCCTATTATTAGAGGGGTTTAGAAGATGTCCATTTCATTGGGGCATTTTATTGGCGTCAGCATCTCTACCGACCAGCTGGTTTGGGCATACCCAGATGTTTTAAAATTTACAGAAAAATCGCATTTTCGACGAACATCACATTTTTCTAGAGTTTCAAAAAAGCGTCCATGCCTTGAAAAATTAGCAGGCATGTAAAAACATGAGTTTTTATTAGTAACAAAAGTGTTCCATTATTTGGTTTATTCATTGATATTTTGAACTAACTATGAATCACCTTGAACTTTGAAAATGAAATTACGAACAAAGTTTTGCGACACTTCTGGTATCAACTTTGGAATGCAGTGCGCAAAGTGTCAAGATCAAACGATTCTCAAAATGCGTATAAATGACGTCGTGTATATTTTCGATGAAATCATCATTGCCTCCTCCAAAACCCAGTGTTGATTTTTCATGTAGTGTCACTAACGAGTACAAATGGTTCAAATTACAGAATTATATTTCTACACAAGTTTTTAAAAAATTACCGCAATCGCAATAGCTAAGAAATTTGTTTATTTGCGGTTCCATTCAAAAAAATTACAATTTTACAAATTCTTCACTTTGTGTAGTTGGCAGAATTTAAAACTAAATTTAAATTACTTTAACTTTATCTTGAATGACAGATTTTTAAATTGAAATAAGTAAACTTCTACAAATTGTGATTGATCTCCAATAATTGTTTGCGACAGGTTAAAATTGTTAACTTATATTTTTCAGTGTAATTTGCACTAAAAACAATGTTTTCAGAAGTGGTCACTCGGCATTTACCTGCAGCTTCTTGCCCAACTTTAGCTCTCAGCAGCTTCTTACCCAAGTTTAGCCAACGTTTCATCCAAGTTTAGCCCAAGTCTGACCGAAGTTTAAGTTTTCTAATGCAAACTATCCCACCAAACTTTGGCCAAACTTAGGTCCAAGTTTCGCCAAAGTCTCGCCCAACTTTGAACACGCGGCGCGCCGCCGAGGGCGCCCTCGGCGGACAAAAAATAGGAATTTTGTGACTGGAACTGTTTAAATATCATTATTATTTTGCTAATTTAAAGTAAATCCGTGAAGAATGTTTTCTGTTGTGATTAAATTTGAGTTTAATTTTTTAAAATCAATTTTTGATAGCTAAAAGTTGTTATTCTCCGATCATTTAATCAAAATTTTGAACTACTCGAAAAGCTTTTCTGAAATACTGACCCCTCGAGAATTTGCTTGGCACTTGATACTTGATAGAGTGTTCAGAATGTTGGGTTCTGAAGAAAAATGGTATCAATAGAAAACTGAAATTCATTCATTATGATTTAGCATTATCGAATACAGTACTGACTGAAAATTAACCTAAACCTATGAGAATGGCTACGCGTAAGTAGAAACAACAGTTTGCAATATTAATATTGAAATTAATAAAATATTCTCGCGCGACCATCATGGCTCAACAGGTAATTATAAGAGATCAGCACAACTTGTAGAGATCAGCACAACTTATAAGAGATCAGCACAACGGGAAAAACGATCGGAGTTCAACATACAGGTGAATCTTGGGCTAAACTTGGGTTAAACTTGGGCTAAACTTGGGCAAAACTTGGGCTGAGTGAGAGTGGGCTACACAGCGGTTGACTTTTTTCCTTTTTTGACGCATCGCCCAAGTTTGACCCAAGTGTGGCCCAAGTTTGGCCAGCTTCTAATCCATGTTAATTTTTTTTGGGCGAAACTTGGATTAAAAGCTGTGAAACATGGGCAAGAATCTGGCGGCGAATGCCGAGCAGCCTGAAATTTTTTAAAAATATGTTTATCAATTATATTCCACAAATCAATAAATATGCATATTGTTTTTTATATAGCAGATTATAATTATCAATTATCTCTTTTTTGGTTCTTTGTCTGCCAAGGAACAAGTTTACTCTCTAAAAACAATGAAGACGTGATTTCTCTAAAAAAAAATCCTCGAAACAAGTTATCTTGCTGGTTGCACTGTTCATTTTTTTTTAAATTTTGACCGTACTATTTTCAAAATAACTTTTAAATGTGAAATTTAACATTCAATTCTGATTAAATTTAACCTTTTTCGAAGATGAATCTATGAACCTACTATCGAATCCTTATCAACATCGCTTGATAAAATCTTGATCAACAAACCAGTCTTTCTCCGACAAGAAAATTTTCATTAGTTTAATCTCAGTGCGTACATTTAGATACCACTATTATCTGCATTTTTCAGTAATTTTTTGGTGTCCAACCTATCATGCACCCAACCAAGAATTAAGTCTCAAGAAGGTCTTTGTTGTTTCTTATATTAGTTTTCCTGCCACTCAATTCGACCCCGAAGGCCAAAAAGTACCGGTTCTCGGTGATATTCTCGCAAGTGACATCACTGTTTTTACCCCTTCTTTTCTTTCCTCTTAACTTTAAACTTTTCATCAATTGATTTGATGAAAAACGGTGATTTCATTAAATAATCTTCTGTGAAGTTGTTTGATCTTGACGTCAATAAGGAAAAGAACGTTCTGGCTTCAGTGGGTGGAAAGTATCACTTGATATAGTCATTTGGATTATATCGTAAATCTATTTACATGCATTATACTCCCGGTTTTGTTCTATTGATGCTACCACTTGGTATTCTTGGAATTGTTAGAGAAAGACCACGAACAGTCACGTATCATGCGTAAGTTTTTTTTTCATGTTTTCAAGCTTTCAAGTTGAAAGAAAATCAACATTTTTTATTGATTGTTCAGTTAATAAATTCCCACCATATAGGCTGGTCAATTATTACTGGCAGATTCACAAGTTTATTTCTTACTTTAAATTGTCTATAATAAAGTTGTGCTTTTGGTGAATATGAAAGAGATACAACTGTTGAAAAATGAGCCCTAAAAAACTTAAAATTGAAGAAAATTCTAGTACACAAACAATTTCCTGTTAGTCCTATGCATGTTTCCAAAATTCAGAACTTTTATTCAAACCTTGTTCTTGAAATTAAAATTTTCAGAGACATCTCCACAAATTTCTACCCTCGATTTGTCAAAACCGTCTTCGCAGAGGAATCACATAACTTTGATGTGATAGAAAATAAGACTGGCAAATTTTATTTCATTCATCCCGATACGCCAATCGAATTCGAAAAATATAAATATTACTGGAATGAGTCACACGCTGATTTGAAAGGAGTGAAAAATCTTTGCGAATATCGTATAAATTGGATGATTGATTCAAAAGAAATGTATGAGGTGAGAAATTTCATTTTTGATTAAGCACTGGAATTGAAGTTTTTCAGACATTTTCCCCTGAAAATACACAAATGAAATCATTATTTTATCGTTGCCATTTTGCGCAAACGTGCATGGGATTGGAATGCAAAATTGACAGCCGACTTTTTGTACCACCAATGTAAGATTTATTTTTTGAATTTCCGGCCAATAATGAGATTTCAGATTTCTTCTAATTTTCATTTCAATCTTTTGGTGTTTCAAGAGAATGTTACGAAGAGATATGAAACGTGTTGAGCGTCAGACATCATTCCACATAATGGACCCAACAAATCCAGCACATCGATCTCCACCACCACCATACAATGCACAAAACTCTGCTATACCGCCGCCATACCATAATGCTCGACATGGAAGAGTATCTCGATCAAATTCTCATTCTCGGTCAAGATCAAATTCACGTTCTTAATCAGTGCTTCAAGTATTTACCAGTTTAAAGACGTGCTTCTGTACAACACGTGCACGAGGTCAAATACTTTCCATAGAGCATGTTTTAAACAAAATAACGTTTTTGTGCTAACGGGTTGTTTTATAATCAGGATTTGTTTAGTTTAGTTTAAAAATAAATAATTGAATTTGGAGTTCGTCAGTTTGGGAAAAATTGAATACACTCAAAATTATAATTTTTCAAAATTTCATAATAAAGCTAAATTTAAAAACTACAAAATCACTTCAATCCATTGAATAGTTAAAACGTTTTTTTTTTCAAATAATTTACGACGATGATTTACTGAAATCGTTTGACGTAATCAATGCAGTGTGAAATTCAAATAGGTAAGAGAGCAGTGGTAACTAAGGCAACACTCCTGCTTTCTTTTTGTGGGCATGCGAATGAGCTCTGTTTACTTACAAATCTGCATGTTGATTTTGATTTTGGCATTACTCATTCAAAAATATAATTTAATCAATTTAAGATATAAAAATGAAAACAACTATTACCGTTTTGTTCGTAGTGCGTACGCAACGAACATAAATCATCTGGATTTTGTTGAATACAACGGAAATGAAATTTTCATAAATCATCCAGAAAAGGCATTTTATTTTGATCAATATATGTATTATTGGGATGATAATCATGATGACTTGAAAGGTTTCGATAGTATTTGTGAATACGCACTTTTTGGTTTTCTAGATGCCCCTCAATTGTCAAAGGTTCTAGATTTCTTTCTGAAGTAATAGTTTTTAACGTTGTTTTTTTAAAGACATACTTTCCCAATATGACTCGGTCAACAAGTATTTTCTTTCATTGTTCTTCTTCTTTCACTACCTGTTCGGGATTAGAATGTGAATTGAAACAATCTTGTTGGAATATAATGTAAGTGACTTTCAACATTTTTAAGATTGAAATATATTGCAATTCTATTTTAGATTGATTTTAATAGCTGTTTTCATTCTAATTTATCCCATTAAACTTTTATGGGATTTTTTGATAAAAAGACAAAAACAAATAGCCCATCAACGAAGAATGTCATTATCCAATCACGAAACAAATAATCCCGCCGCTCCAGTGTTTGAGTGCTCTCCGCCGTCTCCTCCGCTAATGCTTCACGATGTCGATCTGCCTCCGTCCTATAATTCAGCATGCTTGAATTCACCTCCATCCTACGAGGCAGTTATTCAAGGAAAAGTATTGTTTACAGTGTCATCCTATTCCCCAGTTGTGTAACATTTAAGCAGGGCTAATGAAACTCGTTTAGTAATATTGTGAACTTTTGGTTTGTTGAATTCATATGCAATAAACACTTTTTATGAATGATTTAATTGGCAGACGCCTATAGATGTATGTATATAAATTGTTCATAAAGTAATTTCTGCTACCAATTTTCATGATCAAAATAAACAAAAAACACTTGCAATTTTGTTCAACTTCGTTGAAAAAATGAAGTTGCGACCGAAGTCCGTGATTTTGGAGCCCGAGCCAACATTTTTTCAGAATCATCTTAGTATCTTATTCAAAAGATTTTTACTAGTTGTCAACCGCTCAACTCAATGAGGGAACTATGCTATATTGATTTGTTTTCTTATTTTAATTATTAGCGGTGTGATTATTCCATGCGAAAAGATCATAAGCAAGAAAAAACCGAAGTGCAAATGTTTTTCACATTCATGTATATGCTTTCTAACATCACTTCAGCTATCTCTGACTTTCAGAAGATCTGAAATATTCGATTTACGAAAAGACAACTTGACGTAATCGCTTTCAGAAAATGCGTATGCAGTGTTGGTATCTAAGGCAACTATCGCACATCCAACTTTCTTTTTAAATCAGGTGAAATAGCGTGGCTCTTTTCATTTCCTTTTCATGATCTTTTTTCCCATGTTTAAATTATTTTTGCTTAGTTTAATACAATTATCCGAAGCAATTACAACTAAAAGAGCGTATTATGAGTAAGTAGTATTTAAAAAAAAACAATATTTTACCTAAAAGTGTGATTTCAGGCCGTATTTTCTCGAAAAATATGACTTTTTTTCATTCTGAGACTCGTTTCGGAACTCCCTATCACATAATTAATGAGAACAAAACGTTCATTTTTGACGGAACAAGATATTATTTGGATCCAAAACTCAAAGAAACATTCCAAGATATTTGTGAATACAGTATTCATCCACTCCTTGATGCCACTGAACTTCAAACGGTGACTTTGATTTTATGATATCCACTAAAATGATGGAAATTTATTTCAGACGTACCTTCCAAATATGACACATGTCGATTCTATTTATTATGAATGCTCGTGTTTTGAACTATGTTACGGGCTGAGGTGCAGAATTAACCCGTTTTATTTGATAATAGTGTGAGTTGGAAACATTATGTAGGTTATATGAAAGCACATAGGTTATATGAAAGTAAAAAAGTCCGGCGATTTTCCCCGGGAGTTGGCAAAACTGTCGATTGCATAATTGGCAAAATTAACAGTATTTTTAGGTTTCATGGTGGATCAATTTTTGTTTGTTGAAAGTAAGATCAATCTGTAAATTGTAGAAAATTTCCAAAACCGAGAATTACTAATCACTTCCTTCTATATTAAACGTCTATTACACTAACAATAAAATACGAATGAGATTTGTTTTTGTCTTTAAAAACTTATTTTAAATTTATAGCTAACATAGGAGTAACACTCAACTACAAGACTGTGTTGCTATCTTGATCTATTGAAAACATGAATGATTTTTCTTCAAACCCCCGTTTTCTTAAAATATGTTATTTCAGTTGCCTCACCGTTGGTATCTTCTTTGTTTGGACTACTTCAATAGTCTATATTAAAATCAGAAAAAATCAGAAAATAAAACAAAGACCATCATCTTCATCAAACTCCGAATCAATCGCACTCCCTCCATCCTATAAAGTAGCTTGCTCACATTTGTCAGAAATACCACCATCATATGCATCTATTATGGCAGGGAACGTTATCCTTGCAGAACCTTTAAACTCTTCTATTATTTAACTGAAAATGTGCCTGATGAATAATTGAGTTTGATATGAATTTTATATGATAATAATAAAGCATAATCTGGTAGTCATGGAAATCGAAACGCTTCTTCGTGTTTCTCACGTTTCTCTTTAGTTCCTTTTGTGAAGTGCAAGAACACCTGAAAAATTCAATTCATTGCTATTCTCTTTTCTGTTCTGTATATGTATATGCAGTTTAGTTAGCACAATCAAAAAATCTCCTGAATTATTGCAAATTTGAGAATAGCCAGTTTAAAAAATAAATTTATTTTTGTATTCTCTGTTTTAAAATGTTCAGTAAAAAATTTTATTATATTTAAATGTGGTTCAGAAAATGGGGACTGCAACTCTCAGCAATCTCCTTGTTCGAATTTCCTCCAAAATCAGAACTGCAAGACCGAATTGGAACTTTTCCCACTTCATCTTATTGGTTCAAAAGTGGTCGCCGTGAGTTGATGATTGGTCGTGCAGTTCTCATTCCGGAGGAAGTTCAAAATTAGCGAGTTGAAAAATCACCGTTTGAAGAATTGATTTTTCAAATTTTGCACTTTTTTGTTGTTCATTTGTGGTATTTCAGTATATTGCATTATGCCGAGTTTATTTTAGAATAAAATTCCCCATTTCCTTAACTTTAAATTGTAACACTGATGAAAGATTTGGTACGGTAACTTTGTTTTTTTTTAAATTCAAGTAACACTTTTTGGAATTTTTTCTTTTATATTTTTTAACAATTGAAACTTTAAATTGGGCACGAAACTAACTGTCAGAAACAAACGATGACTCATTCCCATATTCTTGTTCATTACGAACCGAGATTTTCGCAATGTCAGCTAGTTCTATAAGGGACCACTAGTGTGACGTGTTCTGACAACTAGAGACCCAGAGAAGCAAAGATATCATATGTCACCTTTCCATTTCTAGAAATTTCGCATTTCACCCTAACCCATATGTATATCCTTGACATAGAGTGTCCTAGCAACACTTTCACACACTATTTATTTCTGCCTGTTGTCTCGTGGTTGTGTGCTCCCTTGTTTCTCTGCACACTCTATATCCTACACACTATCTAATTGCCATCTGCTACCCTATTTCTCGTGTCTCACAAACACCCTTACTCTGCCATCCAACCTCTGTCAGTTCTCTCAGTTTTTTAGATTATATGTTCTGCACCTCTGAGGCTGCTGTCGATATGGGTGAGTTATGGCTTTTATCTTAAAATTTCTGGAAAGTTATCGAGTGCTAAAGATACCGTATCTTTTTGGATAATGTACAACATAATATTTTTACGAATAGTAAGGCCTGTAGATAATAAATATTTGCGGAGTTTCTTTTGTTTTCAATCCAGCTAACAATTAAGGCTCAGACAGTATGCAAACAGTAATTTTCGCTTAAAGTTTGTTTTTGATAAATTTGATTTTTTCTGCGAAACACATTATCGACAATTATTGTTTTCGTTATGAACAATTATGAACTGTTATTTCACTACAAATTCCATAGTTTTGTATAATTCGTTAACTTTGACTGATGGTTATTTTTTGGGCCAGAAAAGAGTATTTTCAATTATTGCATAAAATTCAGCATTTGATAAACTTTATCTATAAGTCAAATGGCATAGCTGAAAATGACGAAAACTTTACAGTTATGTTTTCAGATAGTGGAAGAGGAGACATTCGTCGTCTGAAAGACGGAGAAATTCTGAAATACACATCAGGAATCTTCAGTTCAAAATGGAAGAAAATGTATGCGGTGTTGTTCAGCGATTCGCGTCTTGTTTGGTTTGAAAATAGAGTGAGTTTCATTGAAAATTGATAAGAACTGCAAATAAAATTATTGTTCAGGGTGATAGAAAACCAAAAGGAAGTGTTCTTCTGAAAGATGTGATACCATATATTTGTGTGGGACTAATGACTGACAGAATGCCTGTGAAAAGACCAAATGTACCAGAAGGAAATTCAGTTCATCATCTCGTTGGAATTGGAATGAATCCAAAAGCTGATCCATGTCATTGGATTTTGTTTTCCTCAGATTCAGATATTGAGTGAGTATTGAGTTATGGCTCTTTTTTGAAAACTGGCTTGTTTTCAAAAAATTGTAGCTCATTTTGGTGAAACTTGACAAAAAATGTTGAATATGATTTAATAAAACCAACAGTTTTTTCTTTTCAATTCCATGAATGTCTCCCTAGTTTTCATTCACCTGAAGACGTAGATAAATTCAATAGTTTTTCAGAAATTACTTGAAAACTTGAAAAGAACTCTGGTAAAAAAAAAGAAAAAAACAACAAAACATTTTCAGATCTTGGTTCACAGAAATCACAAAAACATTACCGAAGCCTGCTAATCCTCCACCAAATGCACCACAACAAGGGCCTGGAGCCCAACCACCACAGCAACAAAACAATGGAGGATATGGTTAGCCTTTTCATCGAATTTTAAATTTATTTTTATTTTATTTTTCAGTTCCCCCAACAGTATATCCAAGTGCTCCTCCTCCAGTTCAGCCAGGCTACAATCCTCGTCCTGCCAGCGGACAGTCTTATCCATCTGGACCACAAGTCCCACCAGCTTATGGACAATACCCTCAACCTGGTTATCCACAACCGGCTGGAGTTCCAACTTCTTCTCACACAACTGTAATCGTCAGAGATGGAGGTTACGGTGGTGGCGGATACGGTGGATATGGAGGAGGTGGTGGAGGATTCGGAAGCACTGGGCTTGGATTCGGCTCTGGCATCTTGGCTGGAAGTCTCCTTGGCTACGGATTGGGATCCATGTGGGGAGGACATCACAGCTACGGTGGATGGGGTGGCGGTTACGGTGGAGGTGGTTATGGAATGGCTGGTGGATATTACTCCGATAATGATACAACTGTTACCAACAACTATTACAATTATGGAGATAATGACAACAATGGAGGAAACAATCATAGTAGTAGCTCGAATGCTATTACAGATGCTCCTGGAGTAAGTTTTAAATTCTATTGAACTTTTTGAATTGTTAATTTTTAGAATGCCGGTGATCAATCTCAACAGCAGTCGGATAATAATTACGGAAATGCTAACCAAGACTCATATGATCAAGGAAATGATTATGGGAATGACTATGGAAATGCTGGTTATGACTCTGGAGACTTTGGTGGCGGAGACTACGGAGGTGGTGGATATGATTCGGGAGACTTCGGAGGTGGTGACTTTGGTGGTGGTGATTTCGGAGGTGGAGATTTCGGAGGAGGCGACTATTAAACTCGTGGATCAAGCTCTTCCTGTTTTTCATTCTATTTTCCCTCAGTTCTCTATTGCTTTGCTTTACAATGTTTATAACTCAACTATTTGTGCCATTCTCAGTTTTGCAATTGTTTAGAGAATTTATCTGTGATAATAAATGTTCATAATGACCCTCATCAGATAGCCTTTAAAATTTCTCAACTTTTTGAAATGCACTTCTTAAAATTAATTTCAATTCTACAATGTTGAAAATTTGGAGAGCTGAGCAAATTTGAATTTTGAAGTTTTCAACATTAAAAAATTGCAATGAAATATTCGTTTTTTTTTCACAAGTTACATACTTGCACCGGGTTAACTTTTCGGATACAATATACCTAGAGCAAATTTTTAAAATTTTTTAATTGAATACTGAAGCGTCTCACCAACTCACAAGTGTAAAGAGATCATATTTTACATAATTTATTATTTTTCAATAGTAATTTTCCACTGCAAAACTGAATTATGACATCACACAAACAGTGTTGTTTTCAAAAGTGAGAAAGTTGGATCACATTTGGAATTTTGGATTATTTCTCGAAGATAAAGTTTTTGAAAAAGTTCTGTGCCTACAAAACTCCTAACACATTTTTTCTACGTCTAACTGAAAGATCAAAAAACTTCTCCTTGAGAAAAAATATTTTTGTTCCTAAATTGAATATATTTGATTTTCAGATGATCATAATCCACGGTTCACTGAACTGTGCAAAATCACCTGGCCCATGTTTTTCTATTCTGGTTGGACCGAGGTGAAAACATTCTGGGTACGTAAAAATAATTTTTTGTCATTAAAGTTATGTGAATTCAAGTATGAACGTGTGATGTAGCCATGAGGAAAGTTCGCACAATCTTTATGAAAAAGTGAGTTCCATATAATTCCCAGACAAACTCTGCAGCTGAAAATATCATCTCTTTTCATTTTTCAGTTCCCTGATATTTATTCCTCCATAATTTTTTGTTCCCACTACGGTAGCATATAGGAGTAATCTTTGAAGCTATCAATTAGAAAATATGCGTCAACGCAAGAAAAACACATCCCTAGACACAACTTTTACAAATCTTTCCTTTTTATCCCATTTTTTGGAAAATGCTCTCTAAATCAGTCTAGTTGAAGAGGATTTGTTCAAATGCTCAACTCAAATCCATTGTGACCTAATTAATGCTCCAGACATGACGTCTGGATGATGAGAACTCAAATATATTCAAACTTCAAATTTAATTTCAATTTGAAGTATTTCAGAAATTCTAGTCTACGACAATGGCGAGTAACTCTTCAAATGAGGATGTTCCAATCATCTACAATTATCAAGATCCTTCTTCATTTATTGCTTCAATTCTCATGATCGTTGTATGTTTTTCTGAAGTTTGTGATATTGTAATTTTTCTAAGTAGAATTTTAGAATTGCTCTCAAATTCCAAGTAAAAACTAATATCTTTCCTTATTTTGAAACTATGACTGATAGTGAGTTTTTCTTAACAAGCAGGTTGCTTTTAGGCTATTCAATTTTGTTGGCAAATAGAATGGAAGAGACGATCTCAATCTAAGTAACAGGTCCTACATTCTACAGATTTGTTCATCAAAAACTAAATTGATTAAATTTCAATTTCTATAATAAAATTATCGGAAAACTCCAGGCGTCATACAGCATGTAGAATCTATGTTTTGTGGTATCTTGGCATTTACGTCTAGCGCGTACTTTAAAGTCAAAACTCATTGACGTTACTCCACCTTTTAAACTTTTGATATTCAGAATGGCTCATTTGGAGTTGTTTGCAACAGTCTCATAATTTACATTTTTTGCAAAGAAACCAAAGAAAGAACAGCTTTCAATGTAATATGTATGGTACGAGCATTTGTCAACTTATACATTCTGATTACAAATCACTTGGGACTTTTTGTTCCGATGACTTTATCGTAAGTTAAATCTTGTGAAAAACAAAAGTGATGCGGCAGTAATTATAGTGGAAAAGCAATAGTGAGTAAGACTCTAGAGACTTGGGCAATATCAATGTCAAACTCTTTGTATATGGCAAATGAATATCTGACAGTGGTTATATCAGTTAATCGATTTATTTCTTTATTCTTTCCATTGTATTATGTTAAACTTTGTGGAATGAAACCAACTGTTGTAATTTTGATAGTGATGTATGCATATCGAATTGGTGCAGTCGCCAAAGAAACTATAAGTTTTACAGGTAAGATAAATCTAGATAATAAATCAGAATTTTGGAGTATGCTAAACTAGTGAAAAAACGTTTAACCAATTCAGCAATCAATTGCTACATCCTCTACTACGTCGAATATTTATCTTGGCTCCCAGATTTTTCCCCGCAATGCTCTGGTAACAGCGGAATTCTACTTTTCATGGCTGTCAATTTCGCTATCGTGTCAGTGATCAACGTGGCAACTTTTGCCAAAATATTCAAGTTTTACAAAGTGAGTAATATTACAAATGGTTTTTTAAATAAAGCTTTTAGAATCAAAATAAAACTGACAAGGAATCACGAAAGCGAATAAAAAAGAATATTTATCTTTTCATTCAAACAGTGCTCCAAGATTCTCTCTACCTCATTGACATTTCGTTCACTTTTTACTTTAATTCGTTCTACGACTATCGGTTTTGGACGTTTTTCTGTGGAACCTTTGTATGGCAATCGTTACACTCACTGGATGGATTTATCATGATAATGTTCAATGAGCGACTATCCTTTCTCAAAAAACAGCTCTTTCAACCACTGGCGTCGAAAGTTTCTTTCGTTCGAGTTTCTCAAGTGCCATCCAGAGTTCATTCCAATGCATAATAAATTTGCAAAAATGATGTTTTACTCAAAAGAACAGTCTCATTGCCACATTTTTTTTAATTTCGAAGGAATTTATTTTACAATATATTGTATAGTAAAATGTTTTATTAAATTACTTATTTTGCACAGAGCGATTTTCACTACACTACGCTTCAATTGAATTCAATTGAAACAACAGTTTGCAACAAATAAAATCTGCGTTACCGTAGTCATCCGCAAGTTTACGTGAGAGTGTTTGCGTATCTCTCATCTCGCGCCGGCGCTCGATTTTTAAACATATCTTTAAACAGTTATTTTTCTAAAAACATCGGTGTGATGCATCATTATTGCTATTCTCCTTTATATTTCATTTTGAGCTTTTCAATTATTTCTTAAAAACTATAAATTAAGCATATAATTCAAAAGGATTTTTAGATGACCGAAGAATTTATGGTTGATGTCTCAATTGTCGGTTCGGATATCCATACTCTAAAAAATCGGAGACTAAAATTCGATGGATCTTCACTTCATATATTAGGCCCGAAGGCAGCGGAAACTCGAATTTTTTCATGTGAAAAAATTCTATACAAACGAATGAAAATGACGAAGGAGGGAAAAATGCTCACGATCCCATTGGTTGAGGAAAATGGCAAACGCGATGTGTAAGTTTTTATTTATATTCTATCCTTTTCTAAACATCAAGATTTTATTTTCAGAATGATTAAATTGATTTTCACTCCGCCACATGATGCATTCAGGACATGGGTTGTTAATGAGTTCAACAAGTTTATCGAAGAAAACAAAAATTGTAAGATACGTGGTTAATTTTGATTAAAAAACAGTTTTTTTTAGCGATGCAGGCCACACAATCCAAGCGTCCCCCGTCTGCGGCATCCGGAAGTAGCAGCCGCACGGAAAAATCCTCAGTTCGTCCAATTTTCAATGAACAAATCTTGAGAGAAGACCACGAGAAAGCTCGACAGCTCTCACGACCATCATCACAGGCCACAAAATCTTCTGAAGTTGCTTCACGCCTCTCAAGTGATCAAGGTCGAGAGTCTTCGATTGGGTTGATGGATCAAATGGTTGCATCCAGTGATGCGTTTGACTCATTGAAGAAGGATAGAAAAAGGTACTAAAATTTGCCTTTTCTATATTTTCTCAAAGATTAAATTCCTAATTAAATATGTTTCCCAATTTTCCGATTTTATTTGTAGAGTTATCTGAACGGTATTTCGAGTTCAATATGGGCATTTTTGAATGTTTCCTTGTTTTTAAAGACTCAGTTTAAGCCGTGTTCCTATTTATGAATTATATATTTTTTTCAGAAGTCCCGTCGACGCTCTTCAAACAAGTGCTCCGAAAACAATGAAGCCAAAGAGATCAGAAGACATCAAAGACGAAAAACAGCGTGATGAGAAACCACAAGCAGAAACAGTTTTCAGTGAAATCTTGGAACCTGCTCAGTCATCTAAACGGTCAGAATCACCTCTCCTGTCTTCAGATGTTTTTTTGAGAAAGTTGCATGAAAATAGACAGTAAGTTCAACTTGAGAAATTCAAAATAAGTATTGTTAATTAAATTTTCAGATTAGTAAACACTGGGAACTCGTGTTACTATAATTCAACAATGCAAGCTGTTTCATCATGCAATCCGCTGGTTATTCGTTGTGAACAACTTTATCGTATGGTTCGAGACAATATCGAATTGTTTGATGACTCAATGAACAACGATCAGGCCGATATCAAGAGAAAATACATCGTTCTTCAGAACTTCTTAAAAGTCGTTATCTGCTTAGGATGGCACTTCAATAAGCGGAACGAGGGAAAGTCTATCGAATTGCGTAGATATGTGAGTTTTTTTTTCAAAATTGTTCTTTCAAATCAATTCTCTTTCAAGGATTTGCTTCAATATCGTCAGAATGTTGGGAAGATCAATGAAGAATTCAATAATGACGACCAACAAGATGCTCACGAGTTTTTACTAACTCTTATCGGAGCTGTTGACGACGCAATGGGAGTCATGTCGAAAAATGTAAAGACAATCGATAATGTTGGAATAACACTCAATCCAGCAAGGGCTTTCAAGATTGATGTGGAGACAATGTATGTATGCCAAGGATGTAGCAATGAGGAACTGAAGGTCGATTCACGAAATGATTTGGGAGTTTCTGTGATGTTAGTTCAGTTTTGCCCAATTTCTCACCAACAAATATTTTAATTCTGGAATAGTTTTGGAAATTCAGATTTTAAAAAAGTATCTAGATATGTATTGTGGAATTAGACGACACATTTATGATTCACAGGGATGGATGTTCGGTGCAAAAACTGGTTTCGTCGTTTGTTAAATGGTCTCCGATTGAGAAAGAATGCTCGTCATGCAAGCACAAAATATCTTCATCATGCGAAAGGATATCAACATTTCCAGAGTAGGAGCTTACTTTTTTGCTTTATTTTGATATAAAAATTGAATTTTGCAGATGTCTCATTATCAATTTGAAGAGATATGAGCTGGAAGGACAAGGACCTCCTTTTTCGATGAAAAAGAAAAGTTGCCGGGTCGAACCATCATTCAAGCTCGACGTCTCTTCATTGGGGAACTTTCCGCCAGTGGAGCATCCTGAGATGTTTGAAAACAAGGAGTATTCTACTACGGAACCGGTTAATTCAGAAGACTCTAGACTTGCCGAAATTACGACGGACGATGCTCATTTTAACGATTCTCGTGTATCAGGCAGGCTGCTTGGTGGAGCCGATGAAGAAATGTCGCAATGCTCTGTTATCGTAGAAGATGTGAAAAAGCGGAAAGAGTTATATTTCAATATATTTTCAAATGAGAAGGATTTTGATGATATTCTTGATGAAATGGGCATCAACAATGGTGAAAACCAGAAAAGGTTCGTATAAAAGAAACCTTATTTTCATTAAATTTATTTATTTTATTTCAGATTTCATTTCGAGAGACACATAACTGGGCCTCCATCAAAAATGTATCAATTTCAACTCCCTGGAGCCACACGAGGAATTACACCAGACGGAAATTGCTTTTATCGTGCGATTTCGTGGTGGATTACCGGAGTTCAATCGCATCATATGATCTTTCGCGAAGCAGTCGGCAAGCATCTCAAGAAGAACGAATTAATGTTCAAAAAGTACTGTCATAATGAGATATACGAGAAGTACGTTGAGAATGCAATGCGTGATGGAGTTTGGGCGACAACTTGTGAAATTTTCGCTATGGCCAATATGCTCAACGTTGAGATTATAACGTATCTTGGAGATAGTGGATGGGTACCTCATTCCCCACAAAATAATTATCCACCAAGAAAAGGAGCTATATATTTGAAGAATACAAATATGCATTATGAGCCTACAACTTCATTGAGAAAGAATTCACCAGAAAGGTCGCCAATGAAAAAAGAAAACACTAATGGGAGTTCAATGCATGATGAGCTGGATGAAAATGATTATTTGGTACGACTGAAGGTGCTTAATGTAAATTACAATTTTTCTTTTCAGAAAAGCGATATTCATCCTGGAACATATTCATTGGTTGCTGTCGTGTGTCATCTCGGAGATTCGCCAAATAAAGGACATTATGTAGCTTATACAAAAGAATTGTATAAGAACTCAAGTTGGCTCCGCTGCTCTGATGATAATATATATGCTGTTTCAAAGAACGATGTCTCCGAAGCTATCCGATCGTCCGGATATCTTATGTTTTATGAACTCCAGTAGAAATTATTTTTCCATGTTTCTTTTCTCTTTTTCTATGGTTAGAATGATTTCATACACTTCTCTGCGTGTCATAATTCGTCAAATAATGGTTTGTAAAATGTTAAATGTTCCCCCGTGTTAAATCCCCATTCCCGTATTAACTTAATTTTTCTTTGATCTATAGAATTTTATATAAAATTTTTCAGTTTATTTTTTCAACCAGAGATTAGAAAGTCGATTCATTCAATGAGGAAAATTAGGTACAGCTTACTTACTTGTCAAGACTATGGGGATCAAGGCATGTAAAGCATAAAAATTTGTTGCAAAAGAGAGTTCAACTGGAAAATGTTTTCTCGAGAGCTCACGTACATCAGAATGTTCAGTCTTCTTCAAAAAACGGAATGTCACTTCTCAACGAATCTAGTTATAATTTTCGTGATCCGTATAACCTTATCGCTGCATTATCAATGGGAATTGTAAAATTACAATGAATTTTATTGAAAAAGAACGAATGTTTAGGTTGGGCTAGCTGGAATTACATGTAATATCATTTTTATCTACGTCTTTTTTAAAAATGTATCCGAGAAGACTTCATTTAATGTTTTAGGCATTACAAGAGCATTTGCAAATCTTTTTGTTCTTGTAATTCTTTATTACTTTGTTTTCATTCCAACAACTGTTTTGTGAGTTAAAACGTTTTTGACTACCTATTTTTGTAACCAATTTCTTAACATTTTTTATCAAAAAGGCATACTTTAAAGGCGCATGGGAATTTCCAGTATGATGGGTTATACTACAGTAACCCGTCAGTATCCATCAGAGCTGAATCCGATTTTTAACTGGGAGTGCAGTTTTCCAGCAATAAACCCAGTAATAATGGTTCAAAACAATTTCTCATAGTCTCGAACGATACCGTGGTCTACCCTATTACCAACTTAGGTAGATTACGATCGTCTCGATATTTTTGATATTTCAGAGGTTACACACCTTTCTTCTCAACTTATGGTGTTTCATTTGTCCTAGCAATTAGCATTGCTCTATACGCAACAAATGAAAATCAAACTCTTCTGACTGCAATCAATAGATTTTGTGCACTATACTTTCCATTTCAATATTCAAAGTTTTGTGGTATAAAACCCACTGTGGTAAGGCTTTGATCAGCTTATACGGTATAGGATTTTTTCAGTTTTTCATATTTTTAATCAATGCCTACCGATTCGGCGAAGTTATAGTTCCAATGCTTAATCCTAAATTTTCTGAAACAGCTTGTTGGGGGTCATATCAACCACAACCGGTGACAATTGTCCTATAGTTGACAATGCAATTTTGGTGGCACTGCTCATTTTTGCATTGACCACGATTTTCAATATTGCAACGTTTGCAAAAGTTGTATATTTCTTTCGAGTAACTTTTTTTTCCTATTTCACATATGTGACTATAGTCAAAAGCCAAAAATTTTTGATTACATAATTCAATTACAAAATTTTGATGTTTTAAAATCTGCTATACCTTTCTGTAAAATGAAATCATGTTTTAGACAAAATCTCAAAGTGACGAAGCATCAAAACGCAGGGAAAGGAAGAATGCCATTTTATTTTTTCAAACTGTTCTTCAAGATTTTCTTCACGTCATAGATTTTTCGTTCACTTTCTATTTCGGGTAATTTCTATTTCAAATCTCACAAATTCTTATGCTACTTCAGTGGATTGATTCAACATAGGCGATGGACATTTCTTTCCGGAGCCCTAATTTGGCAATTAATTCATGCAATTGATGGGTAGAATTAAATACCGTTTGATAATCCAATTTTATATTTCAGTGTAACAATGGTTATTTTTAACGAAAAAGTTGTATTCGTCGAGTGTTGTTTCTTCAAAATATCCACACTACCAGAAACCCATTCTCTTCCAATTATCGGAGGAAAACGGCAGTCTGTTTCTGCAGCAATAGCCACTGTTGACTGATTCAAATAACTTTCGAAACTTCAAACTTTCGATATACTATATAAATAGCTTTATCAAACTCTACATGTCCACCACACAAACGCAAATCAACCGGTACAAAACGCGATCCGCGTCATCAGAAATTTCTAGTTTTTTTCATTTCATATTTTGAAGAATTCCAGCTCAGTTTTTTTTTTTGTTTTTTTTTTTTTTTTTAATTTTAGTTATTTTCATGTTTTTTGACAAATTTCCTGATAAGAATTCTTTCAACGCTTTGGGTGTTTTAAGAAGTTTTGCCAATTTGCATATTCTCATAATTGTGTATTGCTTTATTTTCATTCCAACTACTATATTGTAAGTTATCAATTAAAATACAATTATTTTACCCTCTAGAATGAGGTACAAAAATGAATGTTTCGAATCATATTTTGTCATTTGAGCTTGCTCGTAACTTAAAAAATTTACTCAACTAAATTTCAGAGGTTATACACCACTACTATCCGTATACTTAGTTTCTTTTCTAGTAAATACTGCAAATGCTTTATATTCGGGAAATGAAAATCAAACTTTAATAATTGCATTGAACAGATTTTGTGCATTATATTTTCCTTTCCAATATTCAAAAATTTTCGGAATGAAGCAAACATTGGTATTGATGGTTCTACGCCTTAGTTAACAACTATTCTGATTTCAGATTTTGAGTTTTTTACTCTATGCGTATAGAATCGGGGAAGTGATATTACCAATACTTTCTGCTACATACTCAGAAAATGACTGCGTTTTATACTTTTCTCCCAGATATTTATCATGGACCACATTTGGCGAACGTTGTGATTTATTCGGAAATGCAATTGTTCTTTCTTTAATTGTTTTTGGAATGACAACATTTGTTAACATCGTCACTTTTGCAAAAGTTGCATATTTCTTTCGGGTATGAACAACTTTAATTTCATTACATTAATTTTGAACCATCACGGCAAGAAAAATATATCTAAAAATGATCGAAATATTCTTATCTCTCACTAAGCCATCAAACCAATTTCAGTTTCAATGAGTGTAATAAATTGGTGAACGTTTAACCAGACTACTGCAGTCCTGACAACGGCATCAATTTAGAACATAATGATTTTTGCAAGCAAGCTTCAGTTTTAGAAAGCGTCCCCAAAATCTGCCCTCAAAAGAGTGGGTGGTGGCCACTCCCGAGTAATTTATGTTCCATTTGTATTCACAAGTTTGCATTATAAATATGTCAAATAAAGTTGCGAAATGCCACTGAACAGTTTGTTGAGAAGATGCGAGTAATTATCGAATAATACTTCTAATTACCTTTGGTTTAAAGAAAAACAGAACTTATTCAGAGCAAGTTTCATCACGATGAAGCATCTAGACGCCGTGAGAAGAAAAACATTAATTTGTTTTTTCAAACTGTTCTTCAAGACTTCTTGTACGTTTTCGACCTTTCCTTTACTTTTTATTTCAAGTGAGTGTAAATTTTTAACATATTTAACTTTCCATTTTTAATGTTTCAGTGGAATGATTCAGCATAGACTCTGGACATTCTTATCTGGAAGTCTTATATGGCAGTTACTGCATGCAATTGATGGGTAAGAATCATTCAAAGGTCCTGTTGAAGTATTTTTTTCAGGTTAATTATGGTAGTTTTTAATGAAAAATTCTCATTGTTCAACAAATGTTTCTGCTCAAACCGGAGAGAAGTCGAAGGGAATACACCCCAAGTCGTTGAATTCAAAAGAAGATCGATTTCTGCCGCTCTAGTAACCATAAATTGAATCAAATTTTCAGACATTAGTTAGTCGTGTAAATATTTTAAAAATAAATAATAACGGACCATGAAATCTCTCGAACGCCACATTTGAAAGTTAAAATTAAAAAAAAACTGTGTTCACGTCTCATTCAGCAACAGGCAGTCACATGATAAGCTTTAACTTAAAGTCATTCCAGTAATGCACTTCAACCGATCAGTTATAACTAAATGCTTCGGTGGGATCGTGATTGTAGTATGGCGCCAAACATTACACCCACTTCAGTTTTAAAACTTTCGAATAACACCGTATCGGTTCGATTCAAAGTATGGTGTATCATCGTCAAAAAATATAGCAGCAAAAGAAAATGAGACAAATATTCTTGTAGACAACATTTATGTCTCCACCTTTTTTCATCAATACAGCTACAAAATTGAAAACATATATTTGTTAATGAAGACATCTGATTGCTTCATTCTTTCTGCATTGATGATGATGGTGCTATTACAGAGTAAACAATTACCGGGCCAAAAATCATAACTTTTTCTCATATCATATGAATTGCATCGAAATTGTGGGAATATTTGCAACATTTAAAAGTAACGTACAATGAAAGATAATGATTGACTACCTTAATTGCCTCAATTATAATTTCATCAATATTCTATGAGAAAAGATATGGTTTTTGACCCCTAATAGATTCATTAAAAGAGTTGAAAAATCATAAGTCACAGGATTTGAAATATAATGGAATATTTTCATTTCAGTTATTGACTTCCTGCAATGGATAATTCAACTGGTGATGTTACACTCGAGTATCGTAATATTCTTAGCCTAACTGTATCTTGTCTACTTTTAGTTGTATGTATTTCAATGATCAAAAAGATGTGACGCTTCAAATTGACTATTAGCTTTTACATAGTTTTTCACGAACATTTTGAATTGTTCTGAGTTACTCTTTTTTTTTTATGTTCTCGGCAAAAATTAAAAACAAGGTACACAAACTATGAGTCCAATAATTTCTGATTATCAATTTTTATGGCAACCTATAATTTATGATGATATGCCATTCATTCTTGAGAATGCCAGCTAAAAGAAGTGAGACAAGCATGCTCAGTAGACAGCGTTTATGTTGCCACTTTTACATCAATTGAGCTTTAAAAATAAAAAACTATACTTTCTAATGAGGTCTCCTGACTTTGTTATTCATTCTGTATTGTTGCATGTGCATCAAGCTTAATTAAAAGAGTCGAAAAATCATAAGTCACACGATTTGAAATATCACGGAATATTTTCATTCGAGTTTTTCACTTCCTGCAATGAATAACCCAACTGGTTATGTTACACTCGATTATCGTGATGCTCTTAACCTGACTGTATCATTTCTGCTTTTTGTGGTATGTTTTACTAAAATTATAAAGATACTGCAAACTATCTGATGTTTATTGACAAGCTTTTGGAATTTATATTCCAGGAATTTTATTTTCAGATTGGCATTTTTGGAATTGTTTGTAATAGCTCAATTGTGTATATATTCTTCAATGAAAAATCCGAACGAACTTCTTTCAATCTAATTTGTGTATACAGAAGCCTTTCAAACATCTACATTCTTGCCACAACATTCATTGGACTTTTCTTGCCAAAAACTATTATGTAAGTTCTTGAAAATGTGTGGAATCCAGTTAAATTTGCTTCAATTTGTTTCAGAGGATGTTCTCCATATCATCCTTTCATTGAAAGCACATTAATTCAAGTTTCAAACAGCTTGTACCTTGGTAACGAATATCAAATTATTCTGGTTGCGATCAATCGATTTGTTGCAATGTTTTTACCCACTTACTATAATAAAATATGCGGAATCAAAACTACTTTGGTCTGTAAATTTCTATTGTGTGAACTTTTCATCCTTTCGTTTTTGATTTTAGGTTATTCTAACAGCCATCTATGCATTTCGAATTATCATTTTAATCATGGAGTCGGTAGATAAATTTGGTCGGTTTCGTGAATGTCAAAATATTGGAAAAATTTGAACAATTTACAGCAATCCCATGCAACTCGTTTTTCGACTTAGAAACTCTTGCATGGTCGTACGACAAAAAGGAAAAATGTCAATTCGTTGATAATATTTTAACAGTTATATCAATTACTTTTCTCATAATGACTGCCATAAACGGTGCAACCTTAATCAAAATAATATCATTCTATAAAGTGAGTATCTATCATGATTAATTTGTTTCTAAAACTGAATGCATTAATCGTCGTAACTTTTATTTCAGTCGAATCAAAGTAAAAGTCGTGAAACTAAAAAGCGTATCCGACGTAATGTCTTTTTGTTTCTACAAACTGGACTTCAAGATTCCTTGTATCTGATTGATCTCTTTTTTATGATTAAACTAAGTGGGCTCAGTACTTCTCGTGTATGGACCTACATTAGTGGAACATTTGTTTGGCAATGCCTTCATTCAATAGACGGGTGAGGTTTATTTAATTGTTTCCTGCATTTTTGAAACATCACACATCAATGATCTTTTTCCTAAAAAATTTTGTTCTTGACAATTAGATTTTAAACAAAAGAAGAATAATGTAGTTTAGCCGAGTAACATTTTAAATTCATTTCCTTGTTTGAAATATCCCCAGATATTCAAGAGTTCAAAGCGATTTAGAAGTGCTTAATGGTCTTTTATATGAGTCATAAATTCATAGCGAGATCAATCTAGACCGAAATAGCAAGAGCACCTGCAAAAACAATATTTTGTTTCAGATTCATAATGATCATGTTCAATGAAAGACTATCGTTCCTCCGTAGAAAGTTGTTCCAGACTCCGTCATCCACACAACATCCCAACCAGAAATTCACAGTTTCTGCAGTTCAGTCGATGCGGTGAATCTTCAATTGAAATGTGTTTGTATGTGTCTTTTTATTTGCCAATTATGAATTATTTTATTTTTATTTTCTTGGAATACATTTTTTGTGTAAAATGTAAATTTTAACGAACCACCTTGAAACCACCTCGATGAGAGGGTAATGTTTGAAAAAAAGTATTTGTTAGATTCTTTATTATTTTGAATAAATATCAAATTCAATCTCAAAACTAGTTATATTTTGCATTCGAAAGTATATAATTTGAAACTTGCTTAATCATACATCTTGTTGAATGTCAAGGGGATGTTTGGTTCTTTCAAAATGAAATCACACATATAATGGTAGCAGTCACTTTTATAAATTAAAAATCCCAACAGCTCAATTAGATGTCCAACTCAACCGCCCTCGACTATCAAGATTCTCTGAATTTGACTGTCGGCTGCCTGCTTCTAGTGGTACGCCTTACTTAAAATTCTGTCCAGTTACGATTTTCTTCATTTCTTACCATCAAAATATGATACCTGATCTCGCCACAAATATAATAATAACTGCGTGAAAAAGTGTGCGCCTTTAAGTTGCACAGTAACCCACTCCTCGTCGTATTGACTTTTCAACGCACTTTCTCTCGAAGTTTGCTCTATTATATTCATTTTTTAAATGTTTCAAACTTCAAACTTTCAATTCAGTTTTTCAACAAAATAATTTTCCTCATGAAACGTGGAAAAAACGAAGAAAATTGCAGAAATACCTGGCAGTGGGCTACTGTACTTCTGTACACACACTTTTTATGTGACATCAATTTGAAACAAATTTGCTCGTGGCGAGGTCGGATACCGTACTTTTGCGGTAAAAATTCCAAAACGTCGTACCTGAGTAATATGATTTCAACCATCTCATTTTAGATTGGTACTTTCGGCATTGTTTGCAATAGTTTAATTTTGTATATATTTTTCAATGAGAAAACCGAAAGAACTTCTTTTAATTTGATTTGTGTGCTCAGGAGCTTTTCAAATATATATATTCTTCTAACAACTTTCATTGGAATATTCTTTCCTAAAACTATTCTGTGAGTTCTGAAGATAAATTAAGTTATATGAATTGTCTTTATTTTAGAGGATATTTACCAATTCCTCCATTTCTTGAAAGTACTATAATTCACATATCACTTACACTCTATCTTGGAAACGAATATCAAATTATTCTTGTGGCAATAAATCGTTTCATTGCACTATTTTTCCCAAGATACTATAACATGATTTGCGGAATTAAAACAACATTGGTAATTTATTTAAAATCATTTTTCAACTCCACTTTCAACTTTAGGGTCTCCTTACATCTATTTATACTTTTCGAATCATTGTTGTTATCTTTGAAACAATAGATAAATTCGGTTTGTAAACATGCTAGATTTGCAAATTTAGGACAGGAAATTTTTACAGAAAAGCAGTGTAATACGTTTTTCTCGTTAGAAATGCTTGCTTTTAAGTACGACGAAAAACATAAATGCCAATTTAAAGACAATATTCTGACCGTGGTGACGATTACATTTTTGATGATGACGATTATAAATGGAACAACTCTCATCAAGATTATAACATTTTACAGGGTAGGTTGTCGTCAAGTTATAGATTCTTAAATCGTAGAAAGCGTTCATTTAAATTACAAACAGCTTATCCCCAGACGCGACAATTTTCGATTTATATACATATATAAGTAACTTCAAAAATACTACATGAAGTTAAGATGAATTGGGAGAAAAACTATAGAAAATTCCTCAGCAACGAGTGTTCGAACCTCCAGTAAACATAACATTGCTCGCAAATGTATCGTGCCGAGACCTGGTACAGTATTCCTAGAGCAAAACCGAAAAGTTTCGCATCTTGATAATAAACTTATTTTCAGTCAAATCAAAGCGAAACTCTAGAATCTAAATCTCGTATTCGTCGAAACGTGTTGCTGTTTCTGCAAACAGGACTACAGGACTCACTTTATCTTATTGATCTCCTGTTTATGATGAAGTTAAGCCAACTTAGTGATACTCGTGTCTGGTCCTTTATCAGTGGAACTTTTGTCTGGCAGTGTCTACATTCTATAGATGGGTATGTTGGTTTTCTTTTCATATTATTGAAAACGCAAATTTTTTTTTCAGATTTATCATGATTATGTTTAATGAGAGGCTGACACTGCTCAAGAAAAAGTTGTTTCAGAGCACATTATCCACACATCACGTTACTCACAAATTAACTGTTTCAGTTGTACAATCAATGCCAGATGTCGGTAGCTAGAACATTTTTGAATTATCACTTGCAAAGCGTTTAAAAGTGCTGAAAAGTTTTTATTTAAACCGGGATAATTTTTGTGTGAAATGAGATTTAAAAATGTAAATAGCATGATACAGCAAGTTATTCAAATTCGGCTCGATCAGGTAAAGATGCCAAGTGACGAATTGTGGGTCTTCCATGCGGACAGTTCTAAATAAAATGCAGTTTTTAGACTGTGAAAAATATAAAATAATATTACCCATGGTTGATCTAGCTTCGCCAGATGACGAATAATTTGTGTCATTTCACGTTGATTCAATGGTTTTCCAATCATTACGGATTTTCTGCATGCTTTGGACGCAAAAATTTTACGAATACGAACTGGACGGTACATCTGATTAGGATATTGTGATACCACTGCCAGAATTTCTTCGAGATCTGTAAACAGGCGGAAATTTGAAAATTTTTTATTGATTTAAAACTACCACTATTCGTGAGTTGTTGATTTAGAAGCTCGGGCCTTGCAGTCAAAAATGTTTTAATGCATCCATCATTTTCGCTGAATTCGAAATCGAAACCATTTGCGTGGAAAATGGGCAAATTCTCACGAATGATCAACTCTTGTACAGCTCCAAAACCAAGCGCAGTTGGCCTGAAATAATTTAAATTGAACAAATTTCACCAGGGCTTTAAGCTTTACATGAAAAGTGGCTGTTTAGTGAGTTTAGCACTGCTCTGAAGACGTTCAAAATTATATTTTTCGTCGCTGGCATGCTGATCAACGATGAATAGATGACCACGTAGGCGGCAAATGATGAATCCGTGGTTGAATTGACCAATGATTTTCATTTTTGAAAAATCGTCTTTTCTTAAAAATATAATTCAAAACCAGAAAAATTTTTAAATCAATTACGTCAATGATCTGGATAATTGTCTCTCGGCATCATCATTCTCTTCTTTATTGATTTTTGTTGTTATTTCATTCAATACATCCTTTTCAGCAGATACTTCAGCTTCTTCTGTGTTATCGTCTGTTTCATCAGTTTTCGGCGAGTATGCTTCACGGAGCAACTTCATAGAGAATTTTATCTAAACAAGATATGGCTTTAAATCCGGTGGATCTTTTTTCGAGCAGAATCAGGAACTTACTTTCTGTTGAGGTCGCAGCGTAAAATATGATACTCTAGAATTTTGAGAAGTTTGAGAATCCTGTGAACATTGTGATTCATTTACATCTTGTGATTCTTGTGATTGCTCAAGAATTTCAATGTCATCGATCTCTCCAGCTTTTTTCAGTGGATTTTCTTCAATCACAGCACTTCTCAATTCTTCATCAGTGAGCTTCTTGTCTGATTTCGAAGGGATCTTTTTGGAAACTTCTACTCTTTTTGGTTCCATCGTAAATGAGAAATTTTCCAGGCGCTGTGTTCTCGAGTTTGAAGTGGAAGGAACACTATGAAATGGTTCAGTCCTTCTGATCATCGGACATGACTTTTTCGCTGGTGGTGATCTGTTTTCTTTCCGTTGTTTCAGAAGATCAGAAGTATTGAGTAGGGAATCTTCAGGATACGTGGAATTCAGAGTCGTGTTATTAAAATCATCTGGAGTCGACGATTTTGAAGACATGAAACTAAAATATGTTTTTTTTGTTAAATGAAAACATATTCCTCTTCATACCTTGCATTGGAAAAACTTTGTTGAGAAAGATTCATAATTCTTCGATCTTCTACACTACTTCTCACTGTCGAGTGTGATCCAACAATTTTCAAATAAGTCTTCATCATTGATGCTCGAACCACTGCAAGCAAATGCCGTTCTTTCTCCAACATAACTGTTTTCTTATCGGGTGTTACATTAACGTCGATTTTTTCTAAAAAATTAGTAAAATTCAAATTTAAATATTCCTAGATTCTTCGAACCGGGTGGAACATCGATGAAGAGAACAATGATCGGGTATTGTTTTTTGTTGAATTGCTTATAAACATCGTTGATAACACTGCAGACCTAAATTTTTAAATAAATTAAAATATTCGAATACTCTAAAAATCATACTCTTGAATATTCCACAGGCCTATTGTTGATATAAACAAATTGACGATCAGATGTTCCACGACCGCATCCATGTTCACAGCTACTAACAAAACCACGAATCCTGAAAATGAGAGTAAATCTCAAAAAAATCACCAAAAATGAACAAAAATACTTGAAAAGGTCGAAAAAATGCATTTCCTCCATTGGAACCGAGTGGATTGTCATAATCTCTACATCTGGCTGGTTTTGTTGAATAGGAATCAGTCCTGACCCTATTTTCGAATTTTCAATCTTGCGGGCGATACCAAACAAATTTGCAACGACGTCTTGAATTGATGTAGTTCCTCCTGGAGTGCAAATTAGATTGGTTTTCTTTCCATTGATATTATTTGTGCAAAGTATTTTAATGTGAGGGCAGAGGAGAGCAAACGATTGAACAGTGCTTAATAATTTAACGAATTCTCTTTTTTGACTTCTTTCCAGCTCTTTTCGACGCACAGGAAGAGTCTCAAAAAGTTTATTCACAATAATCGTAGTTCCAAGTTCTCTAGCAGCAGATTGACGGCAAATGATATTTCCAGAATGATCGTAAGTGAGTCGAGTGCCAATTTCAGTGTCTGATGCACGTGTGAAGATACTGACTGAGCTGAAAATAACGATATAATCTTGTTCAAATGTCAGCTCTTACCTTACAGTACAGAGAGCATTTAAAGCTTCTCCTCTGAATCCCAATGTAGCTAATTTATCAAAATCGGAAAATTGTGTGAGTTTCGATGTAGAATGTGGTTTACAGAGTGCGTCAAAGTTTCTTGCTTCAATTCCGGAGCCGTTATCCTGAACTTCTATACTTTCAAAACCATTATTCTTTACGCGGATATCGATAATTGTCGAACCAGCATCGATTGAATTGTCGATTAACTGCCGAATTGCACTTGACAAGCTGACAACAACCTAGAAAACGTGAAGTTTTAAATAAAAATGTTACGAATTGGCTGAAAAAGTACCTGGGCGGTTGTCAATCGTTCTGCTACTTCCTTTGATATTCGTTCAATTTTATTTTGCGACATTTTAGCAAAATAACTAAGAGAAACTGAATAATTCAAAAAGAAAATAGAAAGTTATAAAAACTTTTTGTGGAAAAAATGCGTTTAAATTTGCCTCATTCGACATGTTCTCAACTGAGCGCGATTGCTTTTCTGAAGGACACTACAGTTTCGGAGAACCAAATCTGTTGCAAATCATGAGAAAGATAAATACACAATTTCCAATAAATAACTGAGAACTTACATATTCTTCCGTGGATTAGTTCTGGAAGCATGATCATAGAACAAATTCCGATCAATGAACAATTTCCAACATGCTTCGCTTGTATGTTCTATTCGGAACATTTGAATGTGATAGGTATTCATTTTATCAAACTATGATAAGATTTACACATAGTTGAATATTATTTTTCCCATGTCTTACTGAAGTAAAATATTCTGATCATTTTTTCAATGTAGATGTCTCATCCAAAAATAATGAATAAAAATGATGATTAAACGAAAAACATATGACTTTGTTTTATTGCAAATAGTTTTGAGAGATAGTTTCCCTGAACCCGATGATCTGATATTTCTCCCGAGACACTTGCTTCTATCTCTCTCTTACCACTTGTGACACTCGCACACGTTTTCTTTCAAAAATTGATTTTCAAAATGCAGTTCGAGGAGCTATGCCTGGTATGTAATGATCTATCAAGTGGATATCATTATGGAGTTCCATCTTGTAATGGATGGTAAGTTTTTTATATTGGAATTTGTTTTTTTTAAAGAACAGTTAGAAGTTATCTTTACTATCACAATAAAGTGTATTATTTGTGTTTCAATGGTCTTGTGCTTTCAAACTCTGCAAAAACCAAACGATGAAAAATAGTGAGCAAATTTTATTGAAATATTATGGAATATGGAATATGGAACATGGAATATTATTCTTTAAGATTTTTTTTCAAAATTTCCTTTCTCTTTAAGTATTCTAAAGAGCTTGTGGCTATGTGCTAGGATATGTGCCTAGAACTTAACTTGAATTTTGTTTTTTTTCAACATTTTTCAGCAAAACGTTCTTCCGCCGAACAATAATGAAAAAACAGCTCTTCGTCTGTCAACACGAGAAAAATTGTCCAGTTGACAAAAGTATCCGATGTGCGTGCCGTTTTTGTCGATTCGAAAAATGTATTCAAGTTGGAATGGATAAATCTGCACTACAAGCATCAAGAGATCGGATTGGATACACAAAAAGAACGAGAAAACCTAAAACGAAAGATGTATCATTTAGTAGTTCAAGTGAAATGTCTCCAGGAAGTTATTTTGCTGAATCTCCTGGATATGCTCAAAAAGCATTTGAAACATATTGGAGCTATGTAGTCAGTAGAGAAAAAGCGTGAGTAATAGTAATACATATCGAAAAGTGAAGTCTCGGCATTGCAGATCTAATGAAATGCGTCTGTCAGATTATCTACCAAAGAGAAGTTTGAAAGAAGCCCTGTGCTCAAAAAGTTTATTAAATGATCCGATATTTTTAAGCAAGTATGCTCTTCCAGTGAGATATTATTGAATTCAAATAGACAATCAGTATAGAATATTTCAGAGCTCCAAACATACTTATACATCATTGAGGTTTATTACACAAACTGACTATCATTATTGGCACGAGAGAGACTGGTTTGTGCTGACGGAATATGCAAAAACGTTTAAAATTTTTGAAGCCCTTTCGTATGCTGACAAGGTAAAACTTTTTTTGGTATTGAAATAGTTATAATTATTATTAAATGAAGTGAGCATGCAACTTTAAAACGTATTCTCTGGAGATGTTCGAAACTCGATACAATTTCATTTTTCAGGCTGAATTAGTACGGCACTCTGCAATCACTTTACCAGCTTTAAACCAAGTTTACAACTCTCCAGACCATGGGCTGGATACTGTTGTATTTCCAGATGGAACATATTATGATAGAACACATGAACCAACCAGGTATAATATTCAATCTTAAAACCATAAAAATTTTTGCTCCAATTTCAGACCTTCTGGATTGAACAGGAAAAAATATCAGGTTCTTGATTTAGTTTTGAAACCATTCAGAGAAATTGATATAAATTTCAATGAATTTGCTGCGTTCAAAGCAATCACGTTTTTGAATCCAGGTTAGTTCGAAGTTTCTGTTAAATTTAAATTTATTTTGATAGATTCCAGACGCTGATGTTTCTCTCCAAGCAAAGTTGGCAATAAATGAGGAACGAATATCTGTAACTAAACAACTTTATGACTATATGGTGAGAAACGATGGAATTGAAAAAGCTATAAAAAGGTACTAAAATTATTATCAAGCTAAATTTGTTAAGTTCTAAAGATTTACAGATTTAGCCGTCTAATTCTCATTGGAACTTCGATGTCGAAAATGGCTTGTGAATCGAAAGAAGCTGTTTGGATCGCTGATTTCTTTGAAAATATTGGATATACTAGTTTTGCAAAAGAACTTTTCTTTGGCGATTATGATTCAGATGTATAAATTACTTGTGTGAAGTTAATATTTATGAATTATTTGAACAAAAAACATGAAGCGTATCATTTTCAGGACACGCCGCACCCAAAAAGCTACTTCGTATTAATATACAATTTTCGAATACTAGAAAATACGATTCGGGAGGGATTAAAAATTCAATATTTTAACGAGAAAATATTAATAATGGAATTTATTACTCTAAAATATTTATTCTTAAAGTTTCTATCAAGATTTTGATTATATGTTCAGAGGAGCTAAATTTTCAAATAATACGTGCAACGGCAATAACAGTTTTTGTTATTTCTTTTCAGAGCTATACCAAAGAAAACATGTTTCATATTTTAACTTTTCGAGGCCCGCTATTTACTGCAGTATCCATATATTCTCCAAAACGATACAGTTTTTAAGCTATGAGAATAAATATTGAACGGTAATTTTAAGAAATTCTTAAATACATACCAGTACTATTGAAATACAGTTTTAGAAGTTCCGGTGTTAAAACAGAAGAAAAAAGAAGTGAACATTGCCTCCTGTGAAATGATAACACACGTGTGTTTTGATCGTATTGATTCTTTGAAATGACCCTGCAATTAGGAACAGATAAGATCAAAAGAAACACGGACTCACAATGTACCTCCATCTATTTCTCATATCGATGTTTGGTTCACTGAACGATAAGAAACACGTGTAAACTGCATTTCTGTAAGAGACAGGAGAACATGATCACAGTTCACTTTGTGGACACTGATTATCATCTCTCCGTTTTGTTTTCTCTTTTTCAACTGCACCATGTGTTTTATTTGTTGCAGTAGACGAATTGAATGTCTTTATTTCGGGTACATATTTATGGAGTGTTGAGTATCTTTTGATTTGTGTACTTATCTCTAAAATTATAACATGTGTACATTTTAAGATGTTGACTTTTATCGCCTGCTGGAATTAATGCATCATTTGTTTCATTCTATCTTTGTACCCAGTTCATTTTCATCTTTCTTTCTTTCCTGCATTTTCTTTGCACACAGAATTCTGAAATTTAAACTAATAAAAATATGTAGTTTAAATTAAATTGTTTACCTTTTTTCAAATTTGAGCTCCGTTTTTTGAATAAATGTTTTATTGACAGCCGGTTCTAATCCTCCGTCAATGGAGAACAAAGAGGTTTGCCTTGTTTGCCAAGATTTTTCAAGCGGATATCATTATGGAATACCTTCATGTAATGGATGGTAAGAATTTATATCATGTTTAGCCCACAAATATTCTAATTTAGCAAGACCTTCTTCCGTCGTACAGTGATGAAAAAACAAAAGTTTGTATGCCAATTCGATCAAAACTGCCCTGTTGATAAAAGCATCCGATGTGCATGCAGATTTTGCCGTTTCGAAAAATGCTTGAAGGTAGGAATGGACAAGACTTCTCTTCAAGCATCAAGAGATCCAATTGGTTATACTAAAAGAAACAAGAAGACTTTACGGCACCCAATGAATGAATTGAGCGGTGATGAATCGAATAGTTGTACACCAGACAGACAGTTATCTCCTCTTCGGTCGTTTGAGAACAGTTTGAATTTTCTTGCCGTGAGGGAGAGATCGTAAGTTATATTTGTGATTTTATAATTAAAATCGCGTTGAAAAAGTTTCTGAAAAATTGTTAAAACAAACTAAAATTTACAAAATTTAACCGATTTCAAAAATTATAACACAAACTCTGACTCTAAATTTTTTCATGAAAAAGAAGTTACAAGATTCTCAGTTTTTACAATTGTCTTAACTTGCAGAGCAAATGAACTTCGAATGTCTTCATATCTTCCAAAACGAAGTCTGAAGCAAGCACTTTGCTCAAAACCTCTCATTAATGATCCTATTTTCATGAGTAAACATGCAACAGTGGTAATTAATTTTCGAATTGATCAATTAAAATTGCAAGAGATATTCTTTCAGTCACCTCGTCATACTTTTGAAAAACTGAGATTTATCACTCAAGATGATTATCATTACTGGCACGAGAGAGATTGGTTCGTTCTCACTGAATATGCAAAAACGTTCAAGGTTTTTAAGAATATGCCATATCATGATAAAGTGAGGTTTTAATTGAATCTGTCTTCAAATATATAAGTTTAATGCAGTATGGTTTTGATATAACAATTTTATTTTTGAAAGTCGACCCTGGAGTAATTTCAAAAGTTATTAGCAACTTGGAAAAATTAGAGAAAAAATGCAGCTTTAGTTTAGCTGTTAAAAATTATTAAATTATACACTTCCGTAAAAATATGTTGTGAATTTTTAGGAAGTCTTATTATAAAACTCAATTTTTGGAGATATGCTGATTTCAAGCAATACTATTAAACGATAGTTTAATTGTTTTTTTTTTCAAATTAAATTTATTGAATTATCATTTCCATTTCGAATACTGTATAGATCACATATTGAACTCTATCGTATTCTGGGCGGTACTTTCCAATAAAAAATATTATTTCAGACGGAATTAGTTTGCCATGCAGCTATTGTCATTCCTGTTCTCAATCAAGTTTATAATTCCCCAGATTATGGGCTTGATACCGTAGTATTTCCGGATGGAACATATTATGATAGAACTCATGAACCTACAAGGTACCCCATTCATAACTTAGAAAATTTAACTTTTAGATTATTTCAGACCAGCTGGACTTAACCGCAAGAAGTACCAAGTGCTAGATCTTGTTTTGAAACCGTTTAGAGAAATGGAAATTAATTTCAATGAATTTGCAGCATTTAAAGCAATCACATTTTTAAATCCAGGTAAACATTGAATTATTTCTGAGAGACTCACTTTATAATTTTTTAAGATGCGGATATTTCCCTTGAATCAAAACATGCAATTAATGAGGAACGTGTTTTAATCACAAAACAATTGTATGCGTATATGGTACAGAAGGACGGGTTGGAGAAAGCAATTTACAGGTGCGCTTTGATAGATTTTGTAAAATAAATACTTGATTAGAAATGTGCTATAAAGAATCTGTTGGTCATGACTAATAACTTTTTTATGTAGGCATTCATGCAGACATTTTAATGGCTGTGATTGATTTACCTGACAATTGTCCATAATATAAAGAATTTTCAGATTTGGGCGATTAATTCTTATGGGTACTTCAATGTCAAAAATGGCTTGTGAATCAAAGGAAGCTGTTTGGATTGCTGATTTCTTTGAAAATATTGGTTTCACGTCTTTTGCAAAGGAGCTAATTTTTGGAGATCACTAATTCTGCTCCCAAGTTTTATGATCTCATAATTTATGTTCAGTTATTTTTTTCAGTTTAAGGAATCGTTTTAAATATGCGATTTCAGTTTATCGTTAATGATGTTTCAAATGTTCTATAAAACCACAAAATTCTAATAAAATTAATTTTCACTCCTATTTTTGTTAAGAAATCAATTCTAAATTTCAATTCTAATCACAACAGTGATCTTTAGTTTTATTTTAATGTAAATCGATTTTCATTTATTCTGTGAACCAAACATTTTTAACTAGTATTAAACTTGGCATTTGATGGTAATTTGTAGCATCCTTTGAAAAACGATCGTGAATATGTAGCTAAATTCTCGAAAAAGTAATACCAACATTTTTCTAGTATAACTTGGAATTCCGTTTGCAATTTCCCCATTTTTATTTGAAATAGTAAGTTATCATCTTTACAAAACCGCAACATCGCTGACAAAAACTTGGTAATTTTATGAGGTTTTTCAAATATTTCACATAAATCTGCTTCTGAATACCGAGCCTATCGAACACCATATCATTCATATTAGGAGTCGGCGTGTTTTGGCCAGACACAATTGTGTGTTCAGTTCCTTGTAGACGTTTATTAATCTATTGAGGTGATATTGTTAACAGTATTTGGAATAAAAATCCGTTTAACAATTTGTAATCAAATCAAAACATATAAATATATGATTTTTTATGACCCTGATAATTTTTCTCTAACTTTTTTTCGAATATTTTTTTACTCTTTAAATTTGCAAAGGAAATTTTTTTTAGCTATTAGTTGTATTATTCTCACTTTGTTGTTTTCAAATAGATTCAAAAATCAAAATTTGCAACAAACTAGCTTTTTTGAAAAACATTTTTGCTTATTACGTTACATGCATGCCCATCTCTTTTGCCTTTTATTCACTTTTTTAGGAAATTTTTTCTGATCTCAGTCAGCTTTGAATTTTTTAAATGTGTTTATAACTTTAGAGCAATACAGTGAAAATGCTGTCGTAAAAACAATTGAAATGAGGAAATATTTGTGGTGTATTCTTTTACTTTGCTAAAAAGTTTAGGAATTTGCAGAAAATGACAGAAGCCTTCAATTATACAAATGTGTTTTCGGAGTCATTTGCAATTTTTCAATAGTCTACGTATTTTTGAAGAAAAGCCCTGAGAAGACTGCATTCAATACAATTGGATTCTTCCGTTCAGTATCTAATATAATTATTCTTACAATTTCTTTCCTAATTAATTTTCTCCCAACAACTCTACTGTAAGTTAATTTTTGTTTAGTTGCAACTTGTTGGAAACAAAATTACTGTTTGCAGAGGAAATTCTCTTTATTCGCCAGTTGTTGAGTCTTGGCTCATAAATATTTCTAACACATTGTATTTGGGAAATGAATATCAAATTGTGTTAATAGCACTAAATCGATTTTGTGCAGTATTCTTCCCATTTAAATATTCCCAAATATTTTCCGTTTCAAATACAACAGTAGTATTGTTTTTTATTTACATTTATCGAATTCTGAGAAGAATATGCGAACTATTGCCACTTTCAGGTAACTTATAGTTTCAAAAAAAAAAACTTTTTTTGCTATAAAATTAGTCATTTGGTTGATCCTGGACGGTAGCCAAATTTGTGATTTCATGATATAGAGATAATTACCTACAAAACCGAATTTCGGTTATTTAATTTTTATATTTACACTAAATCGAGAATAAAGTCAAAAATAGAACATTTCAGCTGTCGGTTGTTATGCACTGTATTCCCCAAAAGATCTTGCATGGAATTTCGATCCATCTTCACATTGTGAATGGTTTGGCGGAGCTTTGGAAGAGATAACATATACGTTTATTGTTACATCAGTATTGAACATTATCACTTTGGCCAAAATAATATATTTTTACGGAGTACGATTTGAATTTCAAAATATAAAACCTACACAAATTTCAGAGAAGAACATCAAATGCAGACAAGGATTTAAAAAAGAGAATGCGGAAAAATACAATTAACTTTTTGCAAACAATTTTTCCAGATTCTCTATATCTTATTGACATGTCATTCACTTTTAAAATAAGGTTATTGATATATTCTCTGAAAGAAAAATGCGAATATTTTTCAGTTCCTGGAGTACTCATCGTATATGGACTTATATCAGTGGAGCACTTATTTGGGAATGCTTACACGCTTTCGATGGGTGGGAGCATACATCATTCACACTAATTATTTTTTAATTTCAGATTTGTGATGGTAATGTTTCATGATCAAGTGTCAATTTTCAAACGAGAGAAGATAAATGTTTCTGGTAATGCAATATTCCAGTCATCGCGGCAGAAAATTAAAATATCTGTGCCATTAAACTGAATTCATCGAAATAAAGATTACATGTATACTTTTATTTTAAAAATTGACCCATTTCTAAATACGTTTTAAAGAGTTTCAGAAATTAGCACAGCGTCGAAAATATAAAGAGTTTCACATCTGTTTCTGAAAAATCTGAAATATATGTCAGCAACTGTTTGGCTACTGTCAGAAATTAGAGTGAAAATTTTATGTACATTATTGTTTTCATAATTTAAAATGTTTCAAAATTATTTATTAGGTCTCCAAATAAGTTCCGGGTCTAAATTGATAACTTTGTTCGCTGCGTATCGATTTTTATGAAACTTTGAGAATTTATGTTATCAACCATGATCTTTCATTTGAACAACATTTGAACAACATTTACGAACAACACAACATTTTTTGACCACCCCAAGTGCCCAAACTCGGAGCCAATTTTTTCAGGCATTTTCTGATCTCGCTTCTTTTCAGCTTTCAATTGAGCTTTGTGTGCGGCTTTTGCTTTGTTTAAAATACATTATTAGGAAACAACAAAAGTTTGGAAAAAAATCAGTCCAAAAAAAATTTTTTTTGGTTGGTAGTCAAAAAATCTTCAAAAAAATGTTTGTCGAAAAGTCTAGATTTTTCCTACAAAAATGATGTAACCAAATGTAAACTATTTTTACACATACAAAACATATCAATTTAGATCGATACACTAAAATGATAGTAGAAAATATAATTTTATCGGATAATTTTTGAGTTTTTTAAATATTTCTTGAGATTCAAATGTTTAACTCATATGATTTATATGTGTAAAATAGATTACACTTGGTTACATCATTTTTGTAGGAAAAATATAGAATTTTCGACAAAAATTTTGTTGAAGATTTTTTGACGACCAACCAAAAGCATTTTTTTTTGACGGATTTTTTTCCAAACTTTTGTTGTTTTTTAATAATGTATTTTAAACAAAGCAAAATCCGCACACAAAGCTCAATTGAAAGTTGAAAAGAAGCGAGATCAGAAAAGTGCCTGAAAAAATTGGCTCCGAGTTAGGGCTCTTGGGGTGGTCAAAAAATTTTGTGACTAATGTCAAATGAAAGATCATGGTTGATAACATAAATTTCCAAAGTTTCATAAAAATCGATACGCAGCGAACAAAGTTATCAATTTTGACCCGGAACTTATTTGGAGACCTAATAGAAAATTATGAAGTTATTTGTTGACGCTATATCGCACGCAAAAATATATTATTGTTAGTGTTCTTTCGTGATGGTAAATATCTTTAAGAAGAAAAAACGCGGAATTACTTAGATTTTGTCATTACGTGCAAAGACTTTTCATAGTTTTCCAGTTTTTCACCGATAGTTCATACCGCTTTTGAAAAGCAGAATACTTTTAGGTTCAGTTACTTTCCAATTAATTTAAGGAAAACTGTCGTTAAACATTTTGAGCTGGAAATACATTAGTTACTTTTTGAAAATTTTGAATATCATGAAATGTTATGTCAGAAATCTGAAAACATAATTTATTTGTATCTCAAGGTGTTCAATCACATTGCCTTTTTTTCAAAGAATTAAATTATTTTTAACGTCCTCGAATTTATTGATTCTCATAGACAGCTTGCATGCTTCAACAAGCATGATTTCGGATAGTTGTCATTTTTGAAAATATAGATTACATAATAAATAATTCTTTAATTTTCTTGTTGCTTAATGTTGATCATTCATTACATTGAACACAGTTACGAAATGTTATTAGAGTTGTAAAAAATTATTTTGTTTTAATGTTTGAACACCATTCTTGCAATAAGGAAACACTGTCGCGTTCTCAAGAAATTAAAATGTGAAAAAGTTAATCAAAAATGTTCAATTGTGCCAGTAAAAACATATTAGTTTTTTTCTCAACTAAAACGTATACTTATGATGTTAAGTAAGAAGAAATTCAGAACAACTATTTGTGGCAGGATTTAGATCTTATGACGACTTTATGACTTTTAGAAAGTTGAAAATTAATTTTTGATGTCTTAACGTTATATTCATCTGTCCTATTTAAAACAAAATGTAATTGTCAATTCGCTAAAAGTTATAATTGCGTCAACTGTGTTACACATATCAACTTAGAAACTCTGTTTCTCTCTGTTTTAAACGTTTAGTCGTGGTTAATTTTTTCAAATCTTTTAATAACATATTGCACTCTTCAAAATGCAATTAAAATACATAGAAATTACATAACGAGTTTAGAAGTTTACAAAAAATCAGAAAACAAAAACAAAATGATTTTTTTTTCGTTTTTTCTTTTCTGTTTTCTAGTCTCGTCGACGTAACTTCCATATTAACTCGTAATAAAATTCATTATATTCACAAGGAAGTTTTGAGATCACTTTTATGCTTCGATACTTAATCTATGCAAATACTTTCATGTACCTGCATTTACGCAGAAAAAGCACAGTGCCTAGAAAGCAGCACAATACCCGGCGCCCTGGATGCTAGATATGGTCCATGTGGTCAATTCATGTGTTTGATTATTTGGATTGCTGATTTTTTTCTAATTCCAGACAGTAAAAATCTTTTAAAACGCGGTTCTCTGTTTAGAAGCATACAACATATTTTTCACATATTTGAAGAGTGACAAGTTCCCAACAGTAACAACCATTCGAGCAATTTTAATGAGCCAAGGTTACCCCCAGAAGACATACTTTTCTAGCCATTGATTTGTGATAAGCATATATTTCGATTTGAGTACTCGCCAGCCAGAAAACAACATACAGAAAAATCCTGTTAGATCACTAGTAAGTAAGGAAAACTGTTTTACTTCTGGATTTTCGCATAATCAACTTTTTAAACAAATAAAAAAACAATTTTGAGCTGAGAATGTTTTTTTTAATATTTTCAAGAATGTTCATGTGTCAAGTTCAAAATGATATTTTCTGAAAACTTTATTGTAATTTAATTTGAAAGTCATTCATTCAATTATATTTTTGTACTTTTAAACAACATTAATGTTTTCTATTTACTATTAGTCTGCCGATAGGTTGCTTCAATGATCAGAATTAATTAAGTTCATGAATCATATTTGGAAAACTTGATTTTTTCAACGTTACTTGATAGGCATCCTTCGGGAATCCGACTCATATGTAGCAGCCGCTCGTGATTAAGAGCAGTTTTCGTTTACTTTCCTATTTTAAATATATTTTCGCCTTTCCATTGTTAGCATCAATCGTAATACTTTGTTCTTCAATTTATAGAAAAATATGTCTCAAGAGTACAACTATACTGATCCCCTAAATTTGGTAGTAGCAGTCTTAATGGGAACGGTAAGTGAATGGCTGAGACTTTTCTGAGAACAACATTATTTTACAGATTGGAATGTTTGGCGTTTTCTGTAATTCTGTAATAATTTACATTTTTCTGAAAGAGAAATCTGAGAAAACCGCGTTCAACGTAATTTGTTTCTTTCGGGCTATTTCCAATGTCATTATTCTAACAAATGTTTTTCTAATCAATTTTTTGCCCAAAACATTACTGTGAGTCACTATTTTTAGACACATATCAAGAAATTTAAATTTCAGAGGATTTTCTCCCTATCCACCAGTAATTGAATCTTGGCTCATTAATACATCAAACACTCTGTATCTCGGAAATGAATATCAAATAGTTTTAGTGGCTGTAAATAGATTTTGTGCATTGTTTTTTCCAACAAAATATTCGAAAATATTTTCTGTATCTCATACTACAATAATTCTTATTCTTATTTACTTCTATAGAATTGCAAAGAAAATATATGAACTCTTACCCGAGTCAGGTAAGTAAAAGTTAACTGGTATTTGCAAAAGCTACAAAAATATTACTTTCAGCAAAAGGGTGTCATGCACTTTACTCGACTGAAGCTCTTGCTTGGTATTACAGCACTGCACCAGAATGTACTTGGGTTGATAACGCTCTAGAAGTGATAAAATATACTTTCATGTCGATGGCTTTTTTGAATTGTATCACTTTTCTTAAGATCTTACATTTTTACAGAGTAAGTTAGTATTGAAATCAACACTTCACGTTTAAAAATATACATTTCCTGGAACTTGTCAAGCTGTGAAGTTGTAGAAATGTCGTCCATTGTTGTAATACACTGACACTTTTTAGAAATCCAGAAAGACACAAGAAGCCGTTGAAGTGAAGAAGAGATGGCGAAAAAATATCGCGTTATTTTTACAAACAATTCTTCAAGATTCCCTTTACTTTATTGATATGACTTTTACATTTGAATTAAGGTTTGTAAAATTGATAACTATCTGCTTTTTCAAAACTTGAAAAGATTTCAGTTCCTTGAGCACTAATCGCGTATGGACGTATTTCAGTGGAACTTTTATTTGGGAATGCCTACATTCTTTTGATGGGTAAGCTCAATTAGCGTTAAATTTTAATTTTCCACGCCAAAACATTTATTTCAGTTTCATTATGGTATTGTTCAACGAGAAAGTGTCATTTTTCAAAAGTAAATCAAAAAATACAACTGTACATCCAACAATTGTCGGTGAACGGACACGGCATGGACCTGTCTCTGTAACAACATGTTCTTCAGCAAAGTAATTGGCGGAAACCCAAATTTATCTTACTTTTTTTTCAACTAATGCTTTTGTAATTTTTAATACCATCTGAAAATGAAACCGATTTCTTTTTAGTACCAACTAGAAAAGTGCCTCTATTTTTTTGGTATTTTGTTATTCCTAATAACTTTAGCGCACACAAAGAAAGTGTTTTTATGCAATTTTCTCTTTATTTCAACTTAATTTATAAGTGGAACCTTAACTAATAATAATTTAACAACACTGGCGGTGCATAACAATATTATAAAGTTAAAAAAATTGTAAAAACCCTATATCAACATTGTTATTTTTATTGCTACCAAAATTTGAGTTTTTCAAGATTTTTTTTTGAAAGTAATTGTAATAAATATCAAAAAGTAAGAAATTCTTCCTTAAATCAAAAAATGTAATTTTTCTGTACTTTTTCTATTAGTCTTGCATCTCATTTTTCAATTTTGGAATCTCATACCTTGCTTGTCTTTGGTGTGATTTCAAAAAAAAAATTGCAAAAACGAAATTCTTATGACTAAACCTTTAATCGATTTCTTCTCATTTTGTTTTTGGTTAGCTATGAAGCAACGATCAGTATACATATTTTTGTTGTAAAAATAAAGTCACGCCTGTCAATGACTGCTCCAACCACACTAGGATCTGTTCCCAAACCATTGCTTCTACTGGAAAAACCGCATCGTGGTTGACTAGTTTTATTTTGTCTTCCTGGGCAGCAAATATTTTCAAAAGTTCACCAACAACATCGAACCAAAGAATAATTCCTATCTTTTACATGAAAAACAAGCTTTTGGAAATTTTAATTCCAATGATTTTTGAATATTTTGCAGTTCATAATTAAACTTCATTGAAAATTTCCATATATGTAGGTGATTACCCTACATTGTTCATATCCAGTTTGAGATACTTTTGAGAAAATCGTAATTCCATTTTTCGCACACTTTGACACAAAATTATTTTGAAATGTCATGAGAGAATAATGATTTCAGGAGAAGTTTTTCAAAATATTTATTTCATTCTTCACGTAATTTATGCTTTCATCGGAAAAATGTCAGATGAATACAATTACACCGATCCATTGAATTTATCTGTTGCCATCTTAATTTTGATAGTGAGTTGGCTGAGTGTTAGAGATTGTAATAGTTAATGAGACAAAACTAAATTTCGGTGAAAAATTAAACTAACAATTAAAACCAAGTCTATTATGGCATTGGCAGTTTAAAGTGAATATTTTCATAGAATGACAGGAAACAAACCTTCCTTTTTTTTTTGAAATAAATACAATTTTCAGATTGGAATATTTGGAATTACTTGTAATTCTGCTATTGTCTACATTTTTTTGAAAGAAAATTCCGAGAAAACTGCACTGAATATAATTTGTTTCTTCCGTGCAGTATCTAATATTATCATATTGATAAATGCATTCATGATTACATTTTTACCAAAAATTATACTGTGCGTAATTGTAAACTATTAAAAAAAAGTGAAATCTAACTTAAATTTATAGCGGATTTTCTATTTTCCCTTTAATGATAGAGTCATGGCTTATCAATACATCAACAACATTATATCTTGGAAATGAATATCAGATAGTTTTGATTGCTCTCAATAGATTCTGTGCTCTCTTTTTTCCTATGAAGTATTCCAAAATTTTCTCAGTTTTCAATACAACGGCTGTATTGGCTTCGATATACATTTATAGAATTGCAAAAAAAGTATATGACGTGATACCTCAACAGGGTGAGTTTATAGACAAAAATTCCATTTTACTAAAGCTCATTATTCACTAAAAAATGGATATTCTTTGACCTGCAGCATAGATATATCAGAAGTTTAAGGCTGCGTGTGACATCAAACTTAAAATAAACTAATTTTGGAAATTGTGATTTGTTCTTATTTGATAGTTAAACGTCACAAAGGAGTATTTACAAAAATTACACTACAATATATTGTTTAGAAAAACAATTTTGTTTTTCGGGTTTTATAATCGAAACAATTCCAGCAAAAAACTGTCATGCACTCTTTTCCCCTGAAACTCTTTCCTGGTATTACGAAGATCCACCTCGTTGTAATTGGGTCGATGATGCTCTTGAAGTGATTATTTATACTTTTATAGTTATATTAATTTTAAACTCAATTACTCTCATTAAGATATTACACTTTTATAAGGTACGCGAATCTTAGAAAAGAAATTCACATCAAAATCATAATCATATATTTAAAAACGTGGCAATGTTCAAGAGGATTCAGAAACAAAAAAGCGAATGCGAAAAAATACTATTTATTTTATGCAAACGATGCTCCAGGATTCATTATATTTGATTGATTTAACATTTACTTTCAAATTAAGGTAAAATTATTTTATGTGAATAATAAAACAATTCAAATCTTTGTAGCTCTTGGAGTGACCATAGAGTTTGGACATACATAAGTGGAACATTGATATGGGAGTGTTTGCATTCTGTTGATGGGTTTGTCAGACTAATTTTCGTTTTCACTGCTTCGAAGTTCAGATTCATCATGGTAATATTCAACGACCGACTATCATTTTTAAAAAAGAAACTAATAAGCTCATCAGCAGTTCCAATCATGACAGCCCCACAACTTCGAAGAGGAACTATCTCTGTTGCAACGAATATTTCTTTAAAATAAAGAATACTTGAAACGAATTAACTTTGGAAGTGTCATTCACATGTTTCAATTTATGCCACTGCAAATAAATTATTATCCGCTCAGAAGAGCAAGCCACTACGGCTCCAAAATTCATCGGCTCCGTGCGGTCATCAAGTTCCGAAGAACTGTTTCACGCTCGCGGCTCGCCCGTCTCCCACTCATTGCGGATGGAATCTCTACCAATTTGATGGGAATTACGAAATACATACTGCAGAAATGATTCTGTATAGTATGGTCTCAATGAAAGCGGTGTGCTGAAGGGGTTAGTGTGTACACAACCGCCGACACCTAGCGAGTTCCGCCGGTCACTGCCTAGTGTGTAAGTGTGTTGAGTGCGCCTGTTGCAAACTACAGAGATATTATGAAATTTGGTCACTTGCAAGATAGAGGTTCCTAAATGTATGTTTGTTAAATGTGAAATGAGAAAAAAAATAGAACAGCGGTTACTATTAGTCAGAAAGTTATACATGATTTCATGTTAAAAGTTTTATTTAAAATGAAAACAATTAATTAATTTTTTTAACTACTCAATTGAACACTTTCATTGCATCTTATGAACCATTCACAATCATTTCATGCATGAAACAAAGGTTTTGAGTTTCAGGATCGGATTCCGTAAGTAACTTTATTCTAAAATTGTATAGCTTATTTAGCCTACAAACGCAATTGTGCCTAATGAAACACATCGATAAATTGTTTAAAACGTAAAAACAGTGAAACACGTTTTTCGTAAATAGACAAATGTCAGCGGCCGAGATTCATATGCTTTGACGGCCATCTCTTCCATTTTCAAAAATGTGTACAAATCTCCAGACACCAAGATGGGGCTTGGATGTCTGGAGATTCGTACACTTCTATCGAAAAGCATGCAAATTTTTAAATCAAAATATCGGGTTGTCAATTTTCTTTCGAAAACTTTTCAGGCATTTGAAACTACCTATTTTGCAGAAAAACTGTCTAGTTTAGACTGCAAGTTCCTCTATCACGAGAAATCCATTTTCATATCCGTTTTCCTTTTTTTTCACGGCATGAGTTACGACATAGTTTGCTCTATAATTTGATAACGATACACATATATAAAGTAAATAAATTCAGCATATTCTCCAGTTTCTGCTCACAAAAATGAGCTCCAACTTCACCGTGATCTACAACTACCAAAACAGCGTAAATGTGATTTCTGCAGTATTCAATTTTGTGGTAATTTTTTTTTGACTTTTTGTATCAGAAAATAATTAAAACCGTTTTTGAAATGTTTAGTTTGGAATATTTGGTGTTATATGTAACTTCAATATCATCAGTATATTTCTTACAAGTACTGAAAGAACATCTTTCAATTTAATCTGCTTCTCTCGAGCTTTTGTTAATTTCTACATATTGCTCTCATCTTTCTTATTTTATTCCTACCATCCACTATTTTGTAAGTCGGGTTTAAAAAAGTTTCACTTTTAGCTCAAAATATTTCAGAGGATATTCAATTTTCTCACAAGCATTAGAATCTTGGAATATTAATTTAAGTATGTCACTGTATCTTGGAAATGAATATCAAATTATTCTTGTTGCACTGAATAGGTTTTTTGCTTTGTTTTTTCCGCAATTCTACTCAAAAATATTTGCAATCAAGCCGTCTTTGATTGTAATTTGTTTATTTTATGTATATAGACTTACAATTGTAATCTACATGACTGCAAAGGATGTTGGTAAGAGAGTCAAATTTGTTCTTAATAAAAAACTAAACTTTGTCTCATAAGGATACGAGATGTGTTTTCAATATTAATTTTGATTGTTTCGGCGTTCTTAATCGGAAATTCATATAAAAATGTAAAGAAATAGCTTTATTTTCTGAAAAATTTCAATAGCATGCCACTCGGCAATGTTAAACAATACTGAATATCTAAAAAAAAATAAAGACGATATCTTAAAATTGTTTCCTGATCATGATTTTATATACGGAAACAAAATTTTTTTTTAATATACGGAAACAAAATTAGACACATATGTCATATACTTCGGCCATAAAACAACTTAATGTTAAACGAATTGTTTGATCACATTATTACCTTTTCAGCTCGCGACTGTTTTTATTCCTTTTTTCCGATTACCTTTGCGTGGCAGTATCCACCAAATGAAGAATGTTTATTCGAAGATAATATTATATTGATAATCTTGATCACATTCTTTTGCACTACCATTCTTAATATAGTGACATTTTTGAAGATAATTCAATTTTACATGGTGACTGCTCAGAGAATTGTTTAATCTTTTGACTGACTTTTTGTTTCAGTCAATGAGAATTCATGATAGAGAAACTCAACGAAGAATTAAAAATAAAGCAGTGCTTTTCCTTCAAACAATTCTTCAAGACTCTTTGTACATAATTGATTTGTCTTTTACTTTCAAGCTCAATGAGTTAAGCCAACACAGAATGTGGACATCCTTTAGTGGAACTCTTGTTTGGGAGACTCTTCATGCTCTCGACGGGTAAGTTTGAAAATTTGAAAACATAGCTGCCTACCTATAGGTCTATGGACCTACGCGCCTGTCTACCTACGAGCCTGCATGGCAATATGCCTAATGCCTGCCTACGTTTTATCAAAATATTTATAAAAACAGTCACATCAAATTTGACTGTAGCGACACGAGCGGAATATTCGCTCTCGATTCCGCATGCCGAAAAAACAGCTGGAACCACGGCCCCGCGGGCGATGACAGAAATGGGAGACGAGAAAATGCGAAGATACAACGCAAAAACCGTTGTTGTGACAGTTTTTATATTTTATAGTACATACGCTATTGTTTATTCGCCTATATGACTTCCTGCCTACTGCCTGCAATTGAACTCGAACTTTTTTTCAGAAAATGTGTAATTTTTTCAGTTTCATAATGCTAATGTTCAACGATGGATTTTCATTGTCATGTCGATTTCGTGACTCTCCAGAAACAAGTACGACGGCTGTTCCACGAAGAACACCAATTTATCCATTAGGTTCCGTAGGATAGTTGATGGAAACGTTTCATTTTTGTTGTGTTTGATGGCACCAGTTGGTTTTTTTTTCAAATTTTCATTATTTTTTCAGCATATCAGGTGGATGAAATTGATTCCTCAAACATACGTACTTCTTCAATTCCTATGGGACTAATTAATGTGAATGAGAATCAACATCGAAGAAAAATCAATCCAAAAGTGCACAACTTCAATTGTACTTGAATTGAAATGAAAATTGAAACAACTGACATTTCCTAAATTTGAACTTTAAAATGACTACATTTTCACTAATAAAAAATTTTGAGCAGCTTAAATTTTACTTCAATTAAATTAGATAAATCTCATCTAGGATATTCAGACAAACATCGCAAAGCTAGCCGGTTGTTCTTTGTAGATTTTCAGCCAATTTCAGCAGCTATAGTTTGCGCAAACCATATTCGGCAATTTAGTTTTCTGTAATTTGCAATTGCCGACGTGTCGAACGCTAAAATTTCCAACAAGTGTCAACGAGAAAACTTATATTTTCTAACCCATAAAACATTTCGAGTAAAAATTTTTTTGGCTTTTTTAAAGCAAGTTGATCGAAAATTTGCGTGACTAATAATATTCAAAACAATTTCCAATGTTTTTCAAAAAATAGATAATGAATTAGAGGTTACATTAACTACAAAAAGTCAGAATTTCGCTCTTTAATCACTGAATCATTAAGCCAAATTTCCCTAGTCACGCTTTGTTATTATCATTCAATTAGATAGAAATGCATTTATGATTTTTATTCAAAAATAAAATAATTTATAGTTCTTATTTTTTTCCTGTTTACCACATCCAATATTTCGATTGAACTATTCATGAATGATCTGTGCTCTCCTTTACGACATCTACTTTTTACTTCTCTCTTTTTTAACAGCAATTACCGGCGGAGTTCATGTGATTACAGATGATTGAGGTGTTCGATTAGACTTTCAGACTTGTCTTTGACTCATTTTTATGTTCGAACATCGTCAGAGGTTTTCTTAATATTTTGTAATTTTATAGATAAATTTATCTTAAAAGAAAATCAGTTCTTTGTGTTCGCCAAACAATTATACTGGAAAAATACATAGTTTTGAGTTAATATTCATTTTTGATTTACAAAGATTCACAATAGTTTCCTATGTTGAAAGCCGGGCCCCTTGCTGACTGAATTGGAAGAAATATCCGAGTCGTTCACCTTTTCCATAATAATTTAAATGTTCTACAAGATATGCAAGAAATACTGACTTTATGAATGGGGCCGGAATGAATTATTTTGAAAGAGAAAAAACGGATTAATAAACTTTTTTTTTAAAAACATACTTATGTAGGGATACAGTACTTCAACCTAAATTTCATGGTAACTTGTAAAACTTTTTTATATTCATGCTACTTTTTCCTACTTTTTTCCTTTTCGAAGATGTAATATTTGGACTTTTTCTCACTATTCTAATATTAGGTTGCGTAGTTTTTTGGAATCACTGAACTCGCTGTAAAAATATGTAAGTAGTCAAAAAGAAAACTATCCGTTAGATATCTTCTTTCTATTCTAATGGCATGGTTTACAGCGGCAAGAACGGAAAACTTTGAAATTTGAAAAAATGGAAGGAAGTATGTCATCCAGCTCAGTAACGTACAACTATAAAGATCCGTTAAACTTGTTGGCTTCGATTATTATGATTGTGGTATTTCACCGTTTTTAATACAACTTTTTGAGTAATTAAATTCAGAATGGAATCTTTGGTAGTGTCTGCAATCTTTCAATAGTCTACATCTTCATGTATGTCCCAAAAGAAAAAACTTCTTTTAATTTGATTTGTGTCTTTCGTAGTCTTGGAAACACTATCATACTACTATGGGGATTTATTGCAACGTTTGTGCCAATTACTTTGACGTAAGTAAGATAAGAAATTGGCACATAAACTTTGTGACCAAGTCTTGTGATGCTGTTTGGGGAATTTTGATATCTGTAAGATCTTGGCCAAATTCTCAATTATAATTTTTGATGATCGTCGCCACATGAAGAATTGTGGCGTATGACGAGCGTTGACAAATAATTTGAAAAAAAAACAGACCTGATTGAAAATTGCTAGTTTGAAAAGAATGTATATTACGAAAATGTTATTTACGTTTTTCATGAGATACAGATATAAGTTGTCGAATGGAGCTGAAAAGCATGATGAGAAACTCGGGTAATACTAGAGAGCGGCTGGGAACGATCAGAAATTTTTGAAGCTCATTCAATCATCGATTTGAACCATGATTGAATGAGCATCTATTAGGTTGGCGGGAAAGTCCTGTCCTAATTTTTTGTTTTGTCTTTATGGGCTGAATATCAATTTTGGTGTTTATTGGCTCCTAGTGTTTGATAAGCAGAAAAAAAGTATTTGCAGTAATTAACCTCCCATCCCTCTCCCTCTCTCTCGGTTCAAGTTCACTTGCGATGAGTGTACCTACCTCAATTCTTGTTCGGCATGTTTTGTTGTACATGCTCATTGCGCACACTACAATGAAGGATTCAAAAACTCTTCTGATGAAAGTTTATAATGGACCTGCTCCCTCGTATAAAACTATACAGAAGTGGTTTGATCGTTTCGAAAAAAGCGACTTTTCTTAGATTAAAAAGGTATGCTCAAAAGACCACATGAGTTGGATTTGAATGCACTAAAAGCTAGTATTGCATCGGATCCATTTCAAATTATCCGTGAACTTGCAAGCACTTTGGGGTCTCTCATAACTCCATACCAAATAACATGACATTGCTCGGCATGAGGAAAATTTTTCGTCGATTCCTATTTGATCCGTTTCAACCTTTTTCACCAAGTTGATGTTTCATAAATTTTTCTCACTCTCCAGCCGACGACCGGCTTATTATTGTTGGGCCGGCTTATTATTGAAAACGAGAAGTGGGTGTTGTACGCTAATCACCACAGACAAGCTCAGTGGATTGGAGAAGGACAAACCGCACAGGATGTTCCGAAACTCGGCCTTCACCCGAAAAAAAGTATGCACTCTGTTTGGTCGGGAGTGGATGGCCCCTCTACTGGGAGCAGTTACCTGAGGGTGAAACTATAACCGTAGAGACTAACTCTAGACAACTACGAAATTTGAGCGAAGCAGTCGATCGTTCAGCCTTACAGGATAAGAAAGTATATTTCCAACATAATAACGCTCACCCACATGTTGCAAGACATGTGAAGGAGGAACTGGCAAATTGTGGATCGCCGATTCTCCCTCAACCACCGTATTCTCCTGACATTTCTTCAAGTGATTATTGGCTTCTCTCCGATCTGACTTGTGCAATCCGAGGTAAAACCTTCACAACACGAGAAAATCTCCAAACTGATATCGGGCTATACTTTGAATCCCTGCCAGCTGGATTCTACAGGAAGGGAATCCACAAGTTAACTGAATGTTGACAGGACATTGTTAAACATGATGGGGCATATAACTGATTTCTAGTGTGAGTTTGCTTCGAGAAATAAATTATGAAAAAAATAGGACAGGACTTTCCCGCCAACCCAATAGAAATATTTTTCTCCCGGAGAATTTTCCAGTCGTTCCCTGTCCATGCTCCTGAAACGAGTATGTGCGCCTGGCGCGAGTGTTCTAACGAAATTTAAAAATGCATGCCTAATGTTTAGCGCATAAAGAGCCCATATTGTTCGCACATAGCGTGGAAGGAACACGAATAGAACGCGTAACTGTAGCCGCACGAGTAATCTTGACAGGCCCATTTCGTGCTCAAATAGTATAGTTTTACCGAAGAGTGAATCGTTTTCAAACTTGAAAAATAATTAGAACGTTCCGAAAAAGTCACGTAACCGACTCAAAGCGCCCAAATCACAATACAAATCACTAATCGCCAGCTCTCTAGGAGCGACAACTTATAGATAAATTAATTGATAGTGGTGACAACCGAAATTCATAATATTTCAGAGGCCAATCGCAATTCTGGAAACCTTATGAAACGGTTGTGATCATCTCATGTAACAACATCTACATGGTCATTCAATACAGTGGAGTTTTTATTGCAGTAAATAGGTTTTGTGCTTTGTTTTTACCAATAGTTTACAAAAAACTATTTCACATCAAAACCACTTTTGTGAGTTATTTTTGAAAACATCTGTAACTAAAATTACCAACTTTATAGATACTTACAATGATAATAATTGCTTTGAAGCTTATTGATAACTTGAATTACCTCATTACTTTTTTGCGTAGGTTTAACTTTTTTATATTGTTGGTAAGAAAACCTGTTTTTAGCAATTGAATGCTTTACATTTTATTCTTCCAACAATCTTGCATGGGTACCAAATATTCAATCACATTGCCACATTGATGATAATGTTCCGAATCCATTCAACTCAACTGCATTTGTCCTTATTGTTATCATCTTCATAAATGTTGCCAATTTCATCAGGATCCGCATGTTTTACAAATCAACTGAAACTGAAGTGGCAGAAAAGAAACGAAAAATGAAGAAGAACACTGTATTGTTTGGTCAAACATTATTTCAAGATTGCATTATGTTGTTTGATATGCTTTTCACATTCAAACTAGCAGGCATCAGTAAGGAAAGATATTGGACATTTTTCAGTGGAACACTTGTATGGGAATTAGTTCACTCTCTTGATGGGTTTGTAAATTGGGAGAAATATTAATTTTAAACATCAGAAATTCAGATTTGTAATGGTTATGTTCAATGAAAGACTATCGTTCCTTAAAAATAAAATGTTTCATCCGAGTAATGATGTCAGCCACACTCAAGTGATTAAAGTGGTTTCTGCTCGTTACTGAACCTTCAGAGCGATTAACTTTTAAAATTTATAATTTAAAGCTATTTTAGCTAGCAACAAGAAAATACGCATGTAGTCAACTTTTGATAAAGTTTTTATCCCATCAATCTTAATGCAATCTTCCTCAATGGTTGGTTTTGCTGAAACTGTTGACACGGAGTTAAAAATTGTTATTTTTCTGTTTAATAATGGTCAACTGTCATATTTAATCAGTTTACTGGCAGATCCCCTCGGGGATGGGTGACCCTAAGGGATGTACTAGAAAAATACCAAACAAAGTATGCTAGCTTGTACGTAAGATAATTTTTAAAAATTCAAAAAATGCATCAAAAGCCGTTTTTTTTTCAAAAATTCAAAAGTACTGAAAAATCATATGAAGTGCTTCTTTTTTCTTTTATAAAACTGTTCAGTATAGTCAAATGTACCAGAAAATACCAAACAAAGTATGCTAGCTTGTACGGAAGATTATTTTTAAAAGTTCAAAAAAAAATTTTCTAGAAAAAAGAAGCACTTTATATGATTTTCCCGTACTTTTGAATCGGGGATAGGGGCCCCTCGGGGATGGGTAGTCTTTTACACGCGAACACTTGCGGATTACTTAATGTGCAAGGATTTTTTTAACTCAAAGGAATTTGTACTGGTATAAGGTGGAGGATATCCTATTTCATGGGTTGGTCAATGGATGTATCTGAAATGTTGTAGACACACGAAACCCCTGTAATTAGTAGTATAAGAAAGGCGGACTTCGTAAATAACAACATACACCAGTGTCACATTCTCTTCCAATTGTTTCAAAATGAGTTTTTCACCTGATGCGGACCCTTTAAATTGGTTTGCTGCTAGTGTAATGACGATTGTTAGTTCTTCTTAAATATCTAATTCAAATTTAAACACATTTTTTTAGAATGGAGTTTTTGGAATTACTTGCAATACACTCATAATTGCAAGTTTTATAAGGTCCCCAACAGAGCGAACATCGTTTAACCTAATATGTTCGTATCGAGCAGTTGGTAATTGTATTATTCTTCTATGGGGATTTTTAGGCACATTCGTTCCAATAACTTTATTGTAAGTCATTATTTGACAAACAGATTTTATCCCTAATTTTAGTGGAGACACGTTGTTTCCCCCAATATATCAGTTCATTGTTTTGACTTGTGTTAATAGTCTTTATGCTGGGCTTCAATATTGTGGATTTTTGATAGCTATTAATCGATTTTGTGCAATGTATATTCCAATGTTCTACTCTACATTATTTGGAGTGAAGATAACATTTGTAAGTTTGAAAGTTAGTTTTACGTGCAATATCAATTGTTTACAGATACTAACAACATTAATTTTTGTGTACAGGATTGTAAAAATTATAATGGAACTGATCCACTATATTCGTAAGTTTTTGTTCAGTCTTTTATTAGCCTTCGTAAAATTTCAAGCACTTCAATGTTTTTCTTCATTTTCTTCATATGATATTTCCTGGGCACCTGCAATGGATGAAAGATGCCGAAAGTATGGTGGAGTTGTTGATGAATCTCTTTTGATCCTCGGAACATTAGTTGCAATAAACTGTGCAACTTTTGTGAAAATCTATTTGTTTTACAAAGCAACTGAATTGGATTCAAGAGAAGTTAAGGAAAAAATGAAGAAGAATAGAATACTATTCATTCAGACAATTATTCAAGACTTGACCTATATCATTGATTTGATTTTTACTTTTCAATTAAGGTTAGGTTCTTGATATTCCAAAATTTGTTTTTTTTTTAATTTTAGCGGACTAATTTCTGCAAGATATTGGACATTTATCAGTGGAAGTTTTATTTGGCAATGTGTTCATTCTTTTGATGGGTTAGTCTAAAATGATTGAATCCTTTCAGAACTAATCTATGTATTTAGTTTGATCATGATAATGTTCAACGAAAAGCTCACCCTCTTCAAAAGGAGTTTTTTCTCTTCATCATCTGATGTTCAGTCAGTGGCTCCGGCAACAAAATTGTTCGATACCGTGGCAACAAATAGAAATTACAATGTTTCTCCAATTGGATGATAATTTTGGAATTTGAAAATTATGAATAAGACACTGTTTATTTTTAGAATTCATGTAGGTTACTTTTATTTATTGTTGTGTATTAGATTGTAAAAACTTACTATGGATTTATTTTTTGTTACAAAACGCTACAAAAATAAACATATAAAAAACATACAATATTCTAAGAAAATTGATCTTCCCTCAACCGGTTCTTGAATTTTCTTATGTTTTCCAAGAAAGTATTATTATACTTTGCGTTGTGTCCTAATACCATTTGTACCATTTGTTAGTGAGGATGATACGAAAATGAAGACAAGAGGACCACTGAGAGCAAACGGGAAGAATGTAGGTCATTCTATACCGACAGAGACCGAGAGATCTAACTAATGATAAGACATCTTGTGTGCACAAGAACACACAACACTGATATTTTTCAAAGAGATATTTGGAATTAGAGACACGTTTTGGAGGTTCTTTCTGCCAAATAATTACGTCCCTTCTTATCCCAATTCAAAATCACTTGGTTAACATGTTTTCGAAAAATTTCTACCACTCGCAATGTTACTAGAAAAAGTGCGAATGTGGGAGGGGAAATAACACGCCATAAACTTTGCCAGCGAAGTGTCGAATACCTGGTAATTACGTTTACCACCTTATTCGATATTTGCGTGATATCTATTTAATTTAGTAAAACAAAAACATGACCAATCTGATTTTATGAAGGTTTGAACTACCATAATTTATGTAGAAAACACAACTTAAAATTCAAGCTAAATCTTTTTCCGGGTATATCACCAATCGGTGAATGTTCCTGGTTTTTTTGTGGTTCCCGTACACACGAACAACTCCAAGAACTAATAAAATATATATTTAACTTTGTCACGCAAGACTAAAAATCATGCGGTATAATATTTAAACTATGTACAAGTGACAACATTTTTTCCATTGTTCATACAAAATATATTATGAACGACACAGTTCCCAACTACACCAATGCTCTCAACATTTTAGCTTCTTTGATAATTTGTGTGGTAAGTTTAAAAAGCACGAAACACATTTTAAAAAGCAGTAGACAGCTTAAAAACGGTGTACCTCCAATTTCAAAAAAATCTGTAGATGTCGAATGCATAACCGTACTACAACTACAAACTTATAGTTAGAAAAAATGTTTATAAGGGAAAATTTTGAAGATTGGGATATTTGGAGTATTCACGAATCAGTTAATCGTTTATTTATTCTTCTATTCTCCGTCGCAGAAAACATCTTTCAACTTAATATGTCTCTTTCGGGCAACTGGTAACACAATAATATTATCATGGGCTTTCTTGGCCACATTTTTGCCGACCATACTTTTGTGAGTTTTCATTTTGAGTTTGTGTTACAATTATAATGTTCACAGAGGAAAATCTCCATACATCCCATTGTATGACACGCTTGTTATTGGATTGTCAAATAGTTTGTATTCTGGAATTCAGAATACTGGACTTTATATAGCATTGAATCGATTTTGTGTAATGTTTTTTCCAATACACTATCACACAATGTTCGGATTCAAAGTAACATTATTCGTAACCTCATACATATTTATTCATCGAGCATTCATGTCAATTCTTAGGCTTCTTATAGTCTCATGTGGTTTCCAAGTACAAAACCACTATGCCAAGAAACTTACAAAGAAGTTTATTTTTCAACAGCATTTTTACTAGTCTTGGTTTTATTAAATTGTGCCACTTTTACAAAGATTGCATTTTTCTACAAATCAAGTGGTATTGAAGCTTCGATGCAAAAACGGAAACGAAAAAATAATATGAAATTATTTTGGCAAACTTTAATTCAGGATAGCATAACTTTTATAGACATGATTTTCACATTCAAATTAAGTTTATTGAGTGACTCTAGAATGTGGACATTTTTATGTGGAACAGTGATTTGGGAGAGTGTTCATTCACTTGATGGGTTCGCTATTTAAGAAAAACAATCTTAAAAAATATTATTACTTCAGGTTAATCATGGTTTTGTTCAATGAGAGACTGACTTTCTTGAAACGGAATCTACTCCCACCTTCTGAAAATCCATCAATTTTATCTCATGAGCGGACAACAGGTCAAATTATTCCTATGCGCTCTTCTATTGTTTTTTAAAGTTTTAAAAGTATAATTTCTCAATTACTCTCCACAAAAAAATGTATTTTTGTTCAATAATGTTAATAAACACATTACCATGAAACATAAGTTCAAAAAACAGGATTTCTCTTATATCAGAACGGATGTTTTTGAGAAACTGGGAAATTATAGCTTGTCTACTTTTGAGAACAAAGGTTGACTTGAAAATTGTCCTGAGATATCAGAACTACTCAAAGCGGCCTTAATTGAATATTTTCCTTTTTATAGTAATGAACTCCACAATCCCCAATTATACGGATCCTTTGAATTTATCAGCTGCATTCATAATTCTTGCGGTAAGGAGAATAATGCTTTGCACAAAGAAACTGGTGCCAACTTCTTCCTCAGTCTCACCCAAAACCTTAAAAATATATAAATTCGGTAGCTTTTTTAGTGTTATTTTAAACTTGGGTGAATATTCGGGAAGAATTAATATTAATTGAATTAAAATAAGTTAAAAGTTGAATAAAGCCTAAACAAAATTTTGTGCCCTTTATATAAAGTATTCAGGATTGACAACTTCTTATCCATTAATTTTATGTAAGAAATTTTGTGTCAAATAAATTTTTAAATGAGTGAAGAAAAATATATTAAGAACAATAAATATTAATAATTGAAAAAAATATTTAGAATGGAATATTTGGAGTTTTGACTAATACATTAATCATTTATATTTTTTCCAAATCGTCAAAAGAGAGAACGTCATTCAATGTTATCTGTATTTTTCGTGCATTTGGAAATATAATAACACTTTCATCCACTTTTTTGGCAACATTTCTACCAATAACGCTAATGTAAGACAATCCTCATTGTCTCTAAGTTTTCTACAATAGTTAAAATTTCAGTGGTAAATCTCCTTTTACCCATTTTTACGAAACAAATGTTATTGGTATAACATTGAGTTTATATGCTGGACTGCAGAACACAGGAGTATACATAGCCTTTAATAGATTTACAGCAATGTTTCTTCCAGTTTATTATTCAAAATTATTTGGGTTCAAAATGACTTTAATGGTAACATCGCTGATATTTTTTCATCGGGCGGTTGTTTCAGTTTTTGAACTTTTGCATTTTGTTCGTAAGTGTTACAACATATTGTTGAGTTTTTATTTTTCAAAATAGGATTTCTACAGTCTTCCAGTTTTGCATGTCCAAGTAGATATATAAAAGAATATATGACAGTAGTAAAAAATATGTCAGAGAATAGGCATCATGTTTTAGCTAGCCTGACAAATGTTTAATTTTGCAGCTCTTGAGTGTTGGATGGGTTATAATTCTTACGATCTTACATGGTTTCCAAGCATGGAAGAAAAGTGTAACGAAGATTCGAACACTTCGAGTGCAATTAACACCACTTTGATATGCCAGATAGTAATAGTGCTCCTCAACGTTTCGACGTTCACATAAATTTATTTTTTCTACAAGTCAATGGATTTTGAAATTATAGAGCGCACACGGAAAATTAAAAGGAACCGTGCATTATTCTTGCAAACTATGATCCAAGACGGAATTATACTGATTGATCAGATTTTTACATTTAGATTGAGTGAATTGAGTACCTCAAGAATATGGGCATTTTTCTGTGGAACTCTCATTTGGGAATGTGTTCATTCTCTCGATGGGTAACTAAATAAATCGGTGAATTCAAACACTGTAAGATTTAGATTTATTATGGTCATGTTCAATGAGAGACTCTCTTTCCTAAAGAAAACGTTATTCTCATCATCTGAAAAAGTTGTATCTCATAGAAACATTGTTGGTTCCATTACACCTATGAGATAGCCATCTCCAGTTGTCTAAATTTATAATTTTCAAAATCAAAATTCCCAAAGTTCAATAAACTTTTCACAGAAACAAGCATAACACACGCTTTATATTCTATGGTAAACAAAATTATATGTTGTCTAACTCACTTTCACACGAAATATCAAGACCTACCATTTAACAAAGTCTATGATTGAGGAGGCGGCTCCGAGAAGTAGTACGGAATCATTAATAACAACAAGTTTGAGTATTTTGTAGTAAGTAAAAAAATAAGAAAACGATGGATGATACACCATTACCAAACTATACGGATCCTATTAACATTTTAGCTGCTGTGTTCATATTTGTGGTGAGTTATCAAAATTGGAGATAGTATGCCTTGTTTATGAACTTTTTAGTACACAATTTTATGTTTAAAATTTTATATTCGATTTCTAATCTTTGAATTTTCCACGAAAAACAACGAAAACAATACAATCAGCTGGTCAGATTCCCCAAAAACTTAATTTTCTAGATAGATGTATTAATTGGTAGACAATCGGGTTCATAAACTTTCGTTTGCTTTCAGAACGGAATTATGGGAACTGTCACAAATTTGCTAATTATCTATATATTCATAAAATCACCGACAGAGAGAACATCGTTTAATGTTATTTGTGTTTTTCGAGGAATTGGAAACACAATAATATTAACATGGGGATTTTTGGCAACTTTTCTACCGATTACACTAATGTGAGTTTCTTTCGAAACATTTTTCTTTCTAACTTTTCAGAGTTGGGAAGTTCAATTCTTTCCAACATAGGTACTTGCTCGTTTTCCTAGAAAAAAAATTCAATACTGCTTTAATATTCTAATTATTGAGCTTAATAATCTTAGAAGACTTCAAGAAAAATTTTTTCTGTTATTAAAAAATTTCAGAGGGGCCTCTCCATTCAGCCCATTTTATGAAACACTAGTTATTGGATTTTCAAATAGTTTGTACTCTGGACTTCAGTATACCGGAGTTTACATTGCTTTAAACAGATTTTGCGCTATGTTTTTCCCTACATACTATCCAAAAATATTCGATTTCAAAATAACATTTCTTATAACATTATTAATGTTTATATATAGATTTGTCAAAATTATTTTGGAGTTTTTTCATTACATCCGTAAGTGTGAACTCGTTCATCAATTTTAATTTAATTATTTAGCTTTGGAGTGTTGGATGGTTTATACATCTTATGATCTTGCATGGTCTCCGAATATGGGTGAACAATGTAAAGATGACGACAATTCTTCAAATATCAATACTTCTGCTATATTCCAAACCGTTTTAGTAATATTAAACGCAGCGATATTTGCTAAAATATATTTCTTCTATAAATCGACAGATCTTTCGACAAAGGGAAGAAAGCGGAAATTGAAGAAGAACAAAGTTCTATTTTTACAAACTATGATTCAGGATAGTATAACCTTAATTGATATGATCTTCACATTTCGGCTGTCTCTGTTAAGTACAAAGAGATTGTGGTCATTTTTTTGTGGTACTGTAATATGGGAATGTCTTCATTCAATTGATGGGTTAGATTCCAAAAAGAAAGTATTTATGAATAATCCAAATTTAGGTTAATCATGGTTATGTTCAATGAAAGGCTCACATTTCTGCAGAAAACTTTTTTTGCATCTTCAACAAATGCATCAGTTGCATCAAAAGAAAAAGGAACCGCCACAGTAACACCAATGAAAGTTCCATCTCCTGTCGTATAGCCGTATTTAATATTTTAAGTTTTGAATTATGTAGTTCTGCATTATTTATGAATTATTTTTTTAAGGGTATTGAAATTCTAACATAAATGAAAAAAATATACTGATTTTCGGTTGCTTGGAATAATGTTCATTGGAGACTTGTGAAAGCCAGTTTCTAAACGTTAATTTCACTTGAAAGTGCTAAAAAGGCAGTTCTAGCCGAAAAATTGACAATCACTAGAGATAATATGTGTCTATTGTTCATGAGCATTTTTGTTTTCAATCAAATTTGTTTTTACAATTTGAAATAATAGGTCTCTGTCTGAACTTCCAGTTATTTCACCAATCTTGTCTGCCACGTCACAAATCCAACAAGTTCTACAAAAAGGTTAAAACATCTTTTGTCTGGTTCCAATCATGTCATGAGTTGTTCTGTTATTTGCGTTTAAAAAACTTTCTCATACATCCGCATTGATCCTCTCTAATCCCACATAACAAAACCGTTTTTAGTGGGATTGAATCGCTCCACCGATTTCGGTTCTTTTCAAATATTCACTCGTTCGAGTGATTGACTGCCAATCGAAATATGAAGCATTCATTGCTGATACTTATTTCTGTTCTAGCCGTTTCTTCAGTCGAAGCGTTCCGCCAACATGCTCCCCCGCGTCCACAATTCCGAGATATTTCCGATTCTTCTGATGAATCTTCGATAAGCTCCGAAGCAGACTCATTTGAAGATAACGTTGTTCAAAACAAGAACACTAATCAACAAAGAAGAATCGATCCAGATATGATGATTCAAGCAAAACGGAAGTTCAACGAAGCTCCGCTGGACGTTTTTGGAAAGAAGAAAAATACATTCTTTGACCGTCCATCATCTGAAGAATTGGAAGCTTATGATGATAAGGTTAGACAACAGAAAATGAACAGATTTGTTGAAGACGATGAACCAATCATGATCCAAGGACCAGTTGATCCAGAATTCGCAAGAGGCCCAAAACCAAAGACAATGAAACCCAAAATGGATGATGCTGAAGAGAAAGTTTTCCTGACTGCTCTTGGACAAATATATTTGGATAAACTCGACGAGGAACAACGCACAAATGAGAGATATCCAGGACCACTTGGACCAATCGGACCAATGGGACCACCACCTCCATTGGATTATGATTACTTGTTTGTTCCAGTCGAGGCTCCTAGCAAAATGGAGTCTAATAATAATGGAAACAACAATGTTCACGTAAATGTCAATCATGTTCAGGCATGTTTAATGAAAATAACAAAGCTTTATTATTATTCCTACAGGTCAACTCAAATGTTCTTCACGTCCCTGAAAAGGACAAGAAGAATATTGAAAAACACGAGGACATGCCACCAATAATTCCATCTTATCATGACTCAGAACCATCTTCTACATCCCAATTCCTTTATTTCAACTTCAATACATTCGACATTCTTGTCCTTTCTGTTCTGATTGCTGCTTTCGTTTTCGCCACCAAGAAAGCATATACCAAATGCTTTCCAAAGTATGTTTGATGAAAATTTCAAAAAATGCATTTAAAAAATAATTGCAGAAAAACCGTAGCTCCGCAATTGCCAACAACTCTTCCACCAACTTACACTCCTTCTTCTATTGTCGTTGAGACAGTCTCCAAGAAGACACCACAGTAGTTGTATTACTGGAAACTTTTTCAAATCTTTTTATTTTTATATACAGTAACTAAAACTTTGGTATAAAATGTTTGATTATCAATGTTCTTTAGTTTTTCTTCTTCATGCTATCCTCAAGACATGCTGGAACAACCTCTTGTTTTCCAAGACTTCTGATAACATAATCAGCCCACCAGGTTGGTAGAAGAGACAATGGAACGTAAACAAAAATTGCATCCCATCCACAGTAATACCGATGACGTGGATATTTTGCTGTCAGAGCATGATAGTAGTTATCAACGACGTAATGAATTTTTGTTGTGCTCATGGAGATGTAGGTCTTGTTCCACATTTTTGCAACTGAAATATGTTTTGTTATGTATCAGGTGATTGGTTCTGAATTTTTTGGGATATTATTTTTAAAAAACCCTGGACACCCTTTAACAATCTCAATTTTTACATATTTTAATTAAGTATATTTGCATCCAATTTTGAAAGTCTAATATGTGTATTCCAAAACTCACAATAATTTTTAAATGTCTCTCCGTATTCAGTTCTAGTTTCATCGTCAATTTGTGTCCAAACATGATCAACTCTCTTCAGCATAGCTTGCTCATCTAACAATGGAGTACGGAATATTCCGGGCTCTAGAATGCTCACTTTCACTCCGAAATTGTAGAGCTCTTGCCTGAAATTATAGTCATACGATTTAGTGACACTTGAAAGTTGAGTAAACAATTTTAGGAGATGCATTTACTTGTACTCCTGAACTATTCTGAAACCAAACATCAAACTTGAAAAATTCGAGATAGGAAGTAATTGAATATCATTTTTGAATACGAAAGAGAATACACTAAACTTTATCAAAATGTCTAAAACACCAATTACAAACCTTATACAATCCATGTATGCAGCTGCCCCAAACTTTGAGACAACATAGGGACCTGCAGCAGGTGTTGAGAGCCTTCCGTTTACAGATGTAACAGTCACAATTCTTCCCTTCGCGGCTTTCACTAGTTTCTTGAACGCTTGTGTAACTCGAATTACTCCAAGACAATTCACATCAAGAGCCAATTTGTAATCGTTCATTCTGCACCAGTCATCGGGTCCGTAGCATGAGAAAATACCCGCATTGTTGACAACTCCCCAAAGTTCTAAAATAGTATTTAAAAATGTAGATTTGAAAGTTAATTAGATATTACTGTGATTTCCCAAACTCTTTTTCACAAATTCCACAGTCTTCTCAACAGATTCATCTTTGCTTACATCAAGAGGCACAGTTCGAAGTCGTGGATTTGCTGATTCCGATTCCAATGTTTTGGCTGCCTGGAAATATTGTAATCTTATGAAAAGTTTAGAGATAGTCCTTACATTCTTTATGTGCACCAAACTATAAACTTTTTTGCATTTTTTATATTTATAGATGTCTTAAAATATAATCTAGTTTCATCACATTTATGCATTTGTGATAGCGCCATTGGGCTAACTCTCCAGATAATTTCTAACCAGCGTGTTCAAGGTCGACCCAATTGATAAGGTTTTTTTGTTCTTGATTCTTGATATCAACTTGAAGTGATTTGTGAAATTGAAACTAATAGGCTTTGAAAAGTTTCGCAAGATCAATAAATCTTGTTAGCTCTTATTTTCATTTTTAAGAAATAAAATAAAACAAACCTCAGTAGTAAGACATCCTGCAAATACCAGAAATCCATTTTTTGCACATTTCTTCGCAAGTTCTCTTCCGAATCCAGTATCACATCCAGTGATTAAAATAGCACGATCTTGAAGTGAACCTCCTTCGGGAATCAATTCCAAAATATATCTAAAGGTCAAGTTCCTCTTATCAGTGATTGCACTTTTTTTCACTTACCTGACAATGTTCCACACAACTACAACGGCGACAAAATATAAAACCCAAGTAAATAGAGTGCAGAGACAACAAACAACCATCTGAAAGACTAGTATATGGTAAAGTATCAAACTTATAAAAAAGGAATTGCAATAGCTATTTCGCATCAAAAAACATAATCGGAAGATGGGCGTTGGAGACAATTTTTAGAGTGAGACGGAATGAAATTGAAATTGAAATTGAAATAGTAGAACAAATTCAAGGTTATATTTTATATCCTCTCTTGATTAACTGATTGCGAACAGAAGCTACTGGGCAATCAGTTAAATTCTAAAAATATCCGTTCTAAAATTTATAGGCTTTAAAAAGTTTGACTTAAAAATGCAATTATTTATTTTATTTGTACAAAACAAGAACCGGAATAAAAAATCAGAATAAAATCCACACTTTCTAATCATCGTTAGAAGTCATTTGAGAGTCGTCGGTGCTCGCAGGACTCGATGTTTGTCTGAAATTTATTTATATTGGTTGTTTGTAAAATGCTTATCACCACACTGTGGCAACACTATTTTTATCAGTTGATCAATGGAATCTCTAGCCTAGACTCTGATCAAGCTAACTCGTTCCATATTTGTTGAGGTTATTGCAGTTTTATTTCAGTTATGACTGTCAAACCAATTCTTTCAATTCTTTAAAGTTTAAAATATGCGTGTCATACAAAACTTGTTCTAGAGGTAGGAAAGTATTCGTAAAAAGATTATGACTTAGTTATGGCTTATGCGACTAGTTTTTTTAAAAGAACTATGAACATTCCAATATTTTGGTTTTATTTTTAAATGTCCAAGAAATTCATATGATTGAAAAGCTAACATTTATAAATAGCATAATTTTTTTCAGAAATATGGTCGTGTTTTGATATCCAATATATGGCGAGTCAGACTAAATGTGGTATATCAAATATTGTTAGTCCTATTCTCATTGATTGGCTTCCTATTTACCAGATTTTTATCCTCAAATAAATTTCAAATCATAGGGATCCCGACAGTCCGTGATGAAAGAATTTAACTTTTTAGGAAAAATTATACATTTTTCTGAAACAAAAATTTTCAAGATTATAAATCGTAATAAAATATAATATCTAAAATTTTCTATAAACCTAAAACAATTTAGTCAACTAGAACTATTACAACAACTTCCCCGATAGCAAAACTAAAGTATTTGTAAAGTATTTTCGAAATGTGAAAATAATTTAATATTTTTGTATGAACTTTAAAAAAACGTTTTCGCACTCATCTTTGCATTCAATATTTACTTTAAGGCGACTTTTTAACTGTCTATCTTATATTTTTCTGCCGACCCGTCGGCTTTTTCTCAAAAATCCAAACACAATTTGTCACTGGGTAAACAAAAATTGTATCTCTGGTCACAGAAGCTACTGTCATTCTGTCAAACGTACTCTGAAGAGTCCATTCCAGATCCATCAACATTATCATCATCAGTGACTTGGGCATCAACCTTCGTGAATTGATATGGACTTCCCCAAGTATTTGTGCCCTGTGTTTGACCCCATGAACTCTGATATGGACGAATTCCCATTGAAGATTGTTGCTGCTGGGATTGTTGTGATTGATATCCATTGCCATAATACATTGGTGACCAAGATGATTGGGATGGTGTGTTGTATTGTTGCTGTTGCATATATCCTTGGTTTTGATTTTGATAGTATGGAGTCATTTGATAGGAAGCAGATGATGGGTATCTGGAAAAAAAAACTATCGAAATTAACGAAAAATTACTTTTAATTTCATTTTTTCCCTCAAACAACGTCTCAATCCAAAAATACGTGATGTTTTTTCAAGTACCAAATTTGGTTGTTTTTTGTAATTCAAGTGCCAAGAGTAGCCACAGGCGGGCAAAAACTCAGAACTGACCCATAATATTGTGGAGTTCCTTGGGATCCATAATAGTTTGTTAGATCCATGACTGGAGAATACATTGATGAATCATATCTTTCTGGATAACTTCCTTGACTTCTTTGATTACTTTGGTATCCTTGATATCCTCTTTGACCTCCTTGACCTCTTTGATATCCCTGATAACCTTGGAAGTCTTGATAGCTGTCTTGGCCATTTCCCTGGTATCCTCCCTGCATTCCTGGATTACTTTGATAACCACCGCGGTATCCTTGCTGTCCAGATGATGGATAGTATTGAGATTGTTGAGAATATTGTTGATCGTAGTTTCCATATTGTTGAGAATATGGATAAGCAGCTGCCAAAATGCCGCATGAAACCACTAACAGTGTAACAGAAAACATTTTCGTTCCTTGCCAAGAATATAACATGATGAAAAGAAAATGGGAAAAGGTAGAGTTGGCAAAGTTAGGTGAGAGCTCTGATGGTGCTCGGTCTCTCTTTTTATATTTACTTCGACAGAGACACAGTTCTCGCGTACCCAAACAATAACTCTCCTAACTTCTTTTTTCTTTCTTTTTCCCGAAGAGTTCAGTGGTTACTCGTGTTCAATGTTTTCAATTTTCTGTTGAGAAAAGAAAAGAAGAAAATTAGATCAACATCAATGAAACGTGGAATTAGAGTTCTGACTCACAATGGCATCACAAAAGTGGGTTGGGATAGATCAACATTAAAATTTGACCTGATGTTGCTGATCGATGTAAAAAAACTTAAAAAAAAACGAAAAAGGAATATTCATTTCACTAATTCAATGAAGATTTAATGATATTCGTCTCAAAAATTTTAGTGTTGTGGACGGAACGTAAACCTGAACTTTATACAGACGTGACCTTTGGGTCATCATGAACTTATCGCGTAAGCGACCTCTCTTTATAATTCATTACTTCTTACACTCTCTTGTAATAAACTTCTTCTCTCCTTGTCACTCGCTCAATACACAACAGTGGCGATCAGGATACTGCTGGAAGTTCGCCAATAAAAGAAACCCATCTGGACCCCCTGCTGGAATCCGATGTTGCGAGTGACGGCGAGCGTTTCCAACCCGGTATTCTCCTTAGTCATTCTCTTCGACAGAGCCACCCACGACAAGTTGTGCGAGGATCAGCCCCAAACACTGATCATGCCTCCACTCGCCGCAGAGGTCGATATACCGCCTCTGGTCGTGATGCCCCTAGCCCAGGCATAATTTCTGGCTTTTTGTCATATAAGAGGGGAGATGTTGTGGACGGAACGTAAACCTGAACTTTATACAGACGTGACCTTTGGGTCATCATGAACTTATCGCGTAAGCGACCTCTCTTTATAATTCATTACTTCTTACACTCTCTTGTAATAAACTTCTTCTCTCCTTGTCACTCGCTCAATACACAACAGTGGCGATCAGGATACTGCTGGAAGTTCGCCAATAAAAGAAACCCATCTGGACCCCCTGCTGGAATCCGATGTTGCGAGTGACGGCGAGCGTTTCCAACCCGGTATTCTCCTTAGTCATTCTCTTCGACAGAGCCACCCACGACAAGTTGTGCGAGGATCAGCCCCAAACACTGATCATGCCTCCACTCGCCGCAGAGGTCGATATACCGCCTCTGGTCGTGATGCCCCTAGCCCAGGCATAATTTCTGGCTTTTTGTCATATAAGAGGGGAGATGTTGTGGACGGAACGTAAACCTGAACTTTATACAGACGTGACCTTTGGGTCATCATGAACTTATCGCCTAAGCGACCTCTCTTTATAATTCATTACTTCTTACACTCTCTTGTAATAAACTTCTTCTCTCCTTGTCACTCGCTCAATACACAACATTTAGTTTCAGTTAGCTCCGAATAGACTTCTTAAAATCCATTTTTCTAGTGAATTGTAACCTGAGTAATTGATACGCTTTTACAATAATTTTTTAAGTTGAAAAAATATTTTTACTGTTTTTGAAGTACTATTTGCATTTAAAAAGTAGGCACCTTCCAGGGACCTGTCACCGAAGCAGGCGTAGCTCGTCCGGAAAGCAACCTACATCTACTTTTCTGCTAATTGTAAGAAATTCATTGTTCCGGCCGTGTGACTACATTTCTCACCACTCGGTCCGAGTTTTCAGATTTTTTTCAAAAAAATTAAAATTTTTCAAAAATCTCCCAGATTGTTTGCCTACTTGTAAACGTTCTGAAAAACATTGAAAGTTTGCAAAAAAAAATTTTGGAGCAATTCTACAGGCCTCCAAAGTAGTGAAAAAATGCACTGGAACAGTTTCAGACTGATGCTAGAGGGGTTGAGAGTGGAGCTTTGCCGCTTAAAAATTTGCAGTGACATATCCTTATGGAACACTTTCAAATGACACATATCTCGTTTAAAAAAAAAACTAAAAACCTTTTTCTTGTCAGTTTAAAAAACGTGACAGAAATGTATGGATTATTATACCACAAAGCTCAGTTACAGCATGATCCCCCACAATTATAAAAACATTTGTTCCGATTGCTTGCAAAATGTTCAATTGATCTAATGTGTTCTTGTTATCTTTGGATTTGATGATTGTTTCTGTTTCATTCAGGAAGTGGAAGGATTGGACAGAAAGATAAAAAATTGTTGTGAAACGGTGTTTTTTGTTGTTTAGAGTATGTCAAAATGGATGCAATTGGTTCTAGTTACTTCCGTGTTGAGTTTGCAAACGAGGTTCAGATAAAGAGAAAAAAGGAAGTATTTCTATAGATATTTTTCTGTAAAATTTTTTACTGGTTATAGATGTGAGTTTGATATTATAGGTGTGGGTCGCAATACTATTAGAGAAAATGGGGTATTATTTTTAGTGATAGATTTTACTTTAAACTAGGGCTGAATAATAAACGAACCTGGTTGTACTTTGATTGAAAACCATACTCTTGACATGGAGACAAATTACAGGATAAATATAACTGAAGTTTTGTAGTTCCCAAAAGGAAAAACGTTGCCTTAATGTATATAAATTATTATTTTTGCATCACATTCAAAATTATTTTTTAGATTATATAAAAAATATTTAAAAGAAATGAGATAAAAATTGTTTATGAGTGGATGATAATACAGTTAAATCATACTTTGAAAATTACCCGAAAAAAAACTACAAAAATGCCAACTCTTAAAAATAACTTGTTTTTCATAATACAGATAATTCCAGGAATTCAAATATCGTCTTATTGGGAAGTTCTTGTTTGATTTCCACAGGTTGCCATACATGAGTTGTAGTTGGGGAAGTTGTTGGCATTTCCGAGAGTTCCATAGAATGAGAAACGCATGCAAGTTGTGTATTTTGGAACCCAGAAGTATTTGTCACTTTTCTCTCCTCCGACAGCAAACTTTCCAGAGTCATATGTCAAGTTGCAAAGATAGTCTGTGAATTTGAAATTTAAGAATAAAACATTTAAACATTTGATGCTTACTGGATGTTGGACAACAGAATGATTGAATACAGTTATGACCCTGTGGGCAAGTATTAGCTCCTGCTGAGCATCTCACTGGTGTCAAGTGGTCAGTGTCATAGGTAGCAGAGCAAGCAGCTTAAAATTTTTAGAATAATTGCCATAGTTACTAGCTAACCTCACTTACACTTCATTTGAACGGTTTCATCACTTGACTCCGAGTCTCTTTGAGCTTGAGCATTGGTACAAGCTGATCTACACTCTTGTGCACTACTGAACCGGTTACTATTACCACCACATCCCTGATACATGAATGGTTGACACGTTCCAAGTCTTGGAAGATAATAGAACATTCTAGAAGAACTGTTCTCAGCGCAAGTATTTCCAGAGTCCCGTGCAGCAAAACAGTCAACAGAAGTCGATTGAGCCGCAGTGAAAGACAATAGGGAGAGAATCTAAATAATAATTACATTTAAATTAACTGAAAGTCGTATGTAGATCTAAAGTAGATCTATTTCTGGATTTAGTAGTTTTTAATTTAACTAAGTTTCAAACCTCATAATTAAAAGGATTTTAAAACTCACCACAGCCAATCTAAGTGCCATTTTAGTTTTGCCACGTGAAAATGTTGTACTCGAGTTCTGGATTTCTTTTAAATAGGCCATCGAGATTCCCGCCCCTTTAAACTATTGTACTGGCAATCGTGTAAGCTCTTGCTACCGTGCAACACCACCAACAGTCAAATCCAAATTCCAGTTTTGATCTGACCCCACGGAGCAAACATTGTGTGTATAATGTACATATACTGTTGGCTCCTTCGCACTGACTTTTTTACCACGCTGATTTATTTTGAGACACTTTTTCTGTGTCTCGCTGTCTATCTGTGTACAGAGGAAAAATTTTCTCGGAATTTTTAGAAAACCAGTCGGGAGTGTTTACTTGTTTTTTAATACTTTTAATACATTGGAAAATTGTGTAGGTTGAGAAGATTTTTTGTTTGAAAATCTGTCAATCTAAATTTGTTCAACTGATCAGGAACATTCTTCTAAATTGCAGATAATATGAGAAAGTAGAAAATTCTGTTGTTTTATAATAATATCATTTAATTTAATTACAATCTTCTTTCGTCCCCGAATGGTCATGCGAAAAGAAATGTGAGAAAATATACAATGTGCGCGCTCATCTTGCAAAAAATGTGCGCGGGGGTTGCAGCAGAGGCCACGCCCCCGCGACACCAACGCGCCAATTTTAAAGAAAAAACGTTTTATTTTCCAATTTCATAGTTTTAACAGAAATGACCTCGCATTAAGCGGGAATGAATAATTACGACGACTTACCCTGCTCTATTTACTTCAAAAAACCAACTGGTGAGTTGTTTTCGATATAAAAGTGTTAAAATTGCCAATTTAGTCCAGGAGTTTGTGGATCAACCGAGAGTCTTCGAAGATTCTGAAGTCCCTGCCTTTCAAGAAGTTCTTCAGCTTCCACAAGAAAGGACAAAACCCCCAGTACCATCTACGCAGCCAATTGTCGCCGCTGTAGAAGTAGCCAAGAAAAAATCGTGTCTTTCGGCTCCGAAACCAAGAAAAGAGCCACCTTCGCATCCAGCGCTTCGCCAAAAAACAGTTGCGTTTGGAAAAACAGTTAACGTTTCCCAAACTGTCGAGGTAATTAAATTAAAATTGTTCCATGGCATAATTCCACTAAATTATCTTTCAGGGAACATCTCGGAATTCAAAAAAAGTGCTTGCTTCAACAATGTCTGCCCAAAATACGACAACGACTGAAGAACAGGCAGCTGAAAACTGGCGGGACGCTATGAAAACAGAACTGCAAACGATACGAACAGAGATTCAAGAAGAAACGGCCCGGCGACAAGAAGAGCTCAATGCTCAAAATCTTGTTAAAATGCAAGAATTGATGTCAAACTTCTTTCAGAGTATGTTTGAATATATATTATCCCATAAATTCAATAAATAATAATTTTTCAGAGATAACGATTCCTAAACAGCAAGCGATCGAACCAGTTGAAAAAGACAAAGAAAATTTTCATGAGAGTCCTCGTCAATCAAGACAGCAGAAGCCAGCTAGTAAAGTGAGAATTCAGATAAAAAATAAATCAAAAAGTACTCCGTTTTAAGATCGCTTCGGCACGAGAAGTTATCAAAAGAGACGGTGTTATACCTCCAGAAGCATTAACAATTATTGAGCAACGCCTTCGCTCGGACCCAATGTTTCGCCAACAAATTGATAATGTTCTAGCAGACGTGAGTAGTGTATTTAAATCCGATAGAAATAGTTTGTTTTCAGGCTGAATGTGATGCTAACAGAGCTGCATATTCTCCACCACCACCAATGTCTGAAGTTAGATACGGATCTGGTGTGAATCCTGCTTTGATGAGAGAAACACTTACGGTAGAACGAAGTATTCGATATGACAACGGACTCGCTTCTATTGATTCTAGACAGTGGACAAATGAGAGACGTGATAATCGTGGTAATTTAATTTTTCAATATTCAAACACAGAATTCGTCCGCTAGAATTGTATAAATATAATAATTCACGCATTCCAAAATGTATCAAATAATTCATTAAAAATGTTTGAAAGTTGATAACCATTCGTAGTGAAAACACTTTATACTACGAAATGATTTTAAGATGAAATCCTCAAATCAGTTGAAAAATTTGAATTAAAAGTCAAAAATGAGAAGTCTCTTCACTATTCAAAAAAACCTTTTCTAGCTCCTGACTCATACCGTACCTACGAACCGGATCAACCATGTCACTCACTCTATCAAAAGGGTCAAAGTATTAGCTATTATCCGTCAGAAGCAGCTGGAAAAACGACAGCTAGAAACAATCGAACTGGATACTACGTGGAAGATTCATCAGATCATGAAGAGGATGTTGTAGTCAATAAACGGGGACAGAACTATCACGAGCAAGCGGTACCTGAGACTCCAGCTGAACGAGAACGCCGTATTCGTGAAAAATACGCTCGCAGGAAATGATATCAAATGTGTTTAACTCTTGACGTTTTAAAATTATCATTAATCACTACGTGTAATGTCTGTGAATTGTACTAAAACCATTACTTCCAGCTGTGACCTGAATAAATTTTGAATTTCATCGATTCTTTCTCATTTGATCATATGATCGAGATAGTCTCGAACTTAATTCGATTTTCAGCACTTCACACTTCTGTCATTGTTTGACAAGTACCAACTTGACCTTTCCATCGGTCTCCTTCAAGAGTTTCATTTGTGTACGAAATAAAAATGAAAATTCTAGTAGTGTACGTGTTAATTGGAGAAGTTCTACGAATTTTTAAACTACAAGTTCATAACTTTTAAAACAAACTGTTATGGCATGTACACATGTGTTCCTGTATTAAAACACTTGCTGTCTTCAGACTTTCCAATTGAAAAGATACACTTTCACTTGATTTTCCATATGCAAGCAAGCGTTTTGAACTATCACTACCTTTCTCTATTTTTGATTTCTCTTCCTGTTGACTTTTGCACCCGAATTTTTTGAATTTCTTTTGTCAAAATCTAGTAAATATTGACATTGATTATTTATAGAGAGTAGGTGGAAAATTAGAAAATATAAAAGATTAGGTGTGTCTTGTTCATCTTTGCAAATTTGTTTTTTGGCATTTTCAAAAAGTTCGAGAGAGCACCCAGATGTTTGGACTTCAACTGTTCCATTGTACTCTCCCCATTTATAAACTCTGCGATTTTTCCCATTTCTCTCTAAACACTGATACCACAGTTTTATCAGGATTTTCTTTTAAAAATTTAATTTAAAAAAAAAAAAACATTTAACCCATTTATCTACAGAAATGCGATTCCACCTGTTAGTCTGTGTACTTCTTGTTCCTGTATTCAGCTTTGATTGTACTCAACCAAAGGATAGTGGTAATGTATGTAGTGGAAGCCAAGCAGAAAGATCTTTTTATTTTGATACCAGAATGAGTAAGTTAACGTTTTGAATAATATTTTGTTCGTAACTAGAATTTATACTTTTAAATAATAAGCAATTTTTAACATTTAAATTCTCGAAATTTCAAGAACTCGTTTAGGGTAGCGCTTTTTGAAAATTTTTCGTATCGTAAGTTCACTAGATTTTGGCATGCCTTATTAAAGGCGCACGGATATATACAGGCGGATCTCGGCGCCCAAAAAGTTGATGGTAGTATTTTTTATTATACTTTGAAAACTCATTTGAGACAATTCGAACAGAAAAATAAAACGAATACCATGAAATTCGCTAAAAACAGAGTAATTTAATTGAAAACTTTTTTTGCTAGCCGAGGCAAAAAATCTCTGCGCCTTTAACAAGGCATATCAAAATCTGGTAAAATTACAATTATATCATGAAATCTTGTCTAAAAATAACGTTTCAGAAAACTGCCAAACTAATTAATAATTAAATTAAAAATTAGGGCACCCTAGACTTTTCTTACAGTAAGAGAGAATGTATTAAACTTTGCCACAAAAAGTGTCGTCATCTCTCGTACCAGTCTTAAAATCATGAAGAATGATTTTTGATCAGGAACTTTTTTGATTTCAAAAGTAAATGTAAAACTAGAAAGTTGAAATGATAATGAACCCTTCAAAATGACAGTGATAATTACATTGTATAATTTCAGAAGTATGTCAACCATTCCTGTATTCTGGTTGTGGTGGAAATGAAAATAGGTTTTCAACATCGAAAGAATGTAGAGATGCCTGTCAAAATAAGAAATCATCTTCAACAACCGAATCTCCAGATACTATATCTGATGATTCCGCTGATCAATCCGGCTCACCAAACTCTCCACCATTTGTACCACAAGGAGATGGGCACGATCAATGGAGAAAAGCAGATATTTGTGGTTCAAACTATTTGATTCCAAATGGAAAATATATCACTTGCTCTCCAAATCAAGCTTGCCCAAAATTCCATTCATGTGTTAACGGAGCATGTTGCCCTTCAAAAGACTACGTTTGCTCTTTAAGAGATGATAATGGAAGTTTTATGGACGGAGTTGAAGATCGTCCAAGATTCTCATGGAATAATGATGTTCATAGTTGTACTAGATGGAGTTATTATGGAGCAAATGGAAATTATAATAATTTCCCAAATTTTCAGTCTTGTATGAAATTTTGTCAAGATTCTAAGAAAATTGATTTGTAATCAGATTTTTATGTCGATGTTTATAGCTTTCCGAATTATCAATGCTTAGCTTGACTTGTCACCATTATCAGTTATCAATTCAATTGTATCAGTTCTATATGAAAATCTCATCATTCGAGAAACGAAAACCTGATAATATTATCATGTTGAGATGTATTTTATCTTTTGTATCCGTTCATCTTCTGTTAGCTTTAAAACTGTATTGTCGAATGAATGAAAAATCGGGTGATTGATTTGATCTGTATATCGTCTCTACAGTGTTCTGATCTGTTTCAGTTTGGCAAATAAGATCAATAACGTCACTTCTTGTCGTGATTTGTGATCTGATCTGTTGATAAGAACTGCAAACTGATTGTGATAAGAGTTGAAAAAGATGCATTCCATTGTGACTTTTGATAAACTTTAGTTTTCTGTATGACCTTCCCAGTGTGGAGAAAAAAAAGAAACGAGGAAGATAGATATCTGTTTGTTGTGTTCATTTTAGACTCATGATGCAAAAAAAACATTCTTCCTTGTTCGGTTTGAGAGTAAGAAATATTTTCGTTTGATCATGATATCTGGTATGAGTAACCGGTCTTCGATGACTTCCCCTAGGAGATGTGTCTAAAGTTTTGATATAGTGGATAAAAGCATAGAACACAAATCCGACTATGTTTCATTGATAAACTGTAGTTTTAAATTTCTTCGAGAATAAAATATACACCTAATTAAGAAGAACTTAACAAAAATCAGAAAAATGTTTCAAAAACTATCAGCGATCACTGAATGGAAAAGTTAACTGTACCCAATGCTCTTTGAACTTCCGAACTAACAAGGTAGCTTAACTCGCTTCAAAGGCGAATTAGCGTGCCGCGAAGAAAACTATCAATGACGCCCCAGGAATAACGGCAAATATGGAACGTGTCGGAAGCGTTCCATGCAAGGGACGTCTACCTTGTAAAAAACATCCGCAGCGGATGTTTTTTGCCTGTATGATATTTTTAATAAACATTTTGAACCTAAAATTTCGTAAAAAGCGAAACACTTTCACCAGTGAATTATCAATTCAAATATTCTTGTAGGGCCGAGTTATATATTTTTTACATTACACGTAAGTCAACGACAGTTATACCCATGACTATAGAAAAAGGTAAATATTTTTGTACCCACACGGAAGCTGGATATCATGAAATTTCCCCAATTTCAAATTTCCCAATGTGTTTTGGCGTCGGTATTCATATTCTTGAACTCAGAACCTTGAAATTCAAATTTACTGTACGAGTGACATCATTCTACCGCGAAAAACCATCAAAAACGTGACTCATCACACACATAACAGCGTCGGTTGCCACGGTGAATTCAGATCACAAACTACGATAACTGAGACAGAGAGACAACTGAAACTTAAACTGATCTAATGGTCACATAAGAAGTACCGACCATCTCGTGTCTTCTCGAGAATTTTCGAAAGAAGAAGTCAGTTTCTATTTTCAAGGTCAAAAATATCTGTAGATAGATACGGAAACAAAGCATTTTCTGATGACCTATTGGGTCCATTGCATCTTTTTTCCTCTCCCGCCTATTTGACACTACGTTCTATGGTGTAAAACGGGTTGGCGCGGGACGGTATATAAACGAAAAAATTTCGGTCAGAACTCAACACATCTTTCTTTATCTTTCACTTCTATTTATTTTCTTTTCACATTAATCTTCAAAAAAAAGCAGTATATTACCAATTAAGAATGTTTCAGAATGAACAAGCTTCTCCTTCTCTTCGTTCTTGTTGCCGTCATCGCTATGGCTTCTGCCCAATGGGGAGGTGGTCCATATGGAGGATATGGTCCACGTGGATACGGAGGTGGATACGGAGGTGGACGTTATGGAGGATATGGAGGACGCGGACCATACGGCGGATACGGTGGACGTGGCCCATATGGATACGGAGGACGTGGACCATACGGTTAGTATCATGACACAGTCGGATCATTTAAAGATCCAGTAATCCGAGAAAATGAGTTCTAAAATTATACTTTCAGGAGGAGGCGGTCTCGTTGGAGCTCTTCTCGGTTAAACATTTTGTATCTACACCTAAATGCTCATCAGTTGCCAGAATCAATTCGATACTCTTCTGAATCAACTCATTATTGTTTGTAATAAGTACAAATTCCACTCACCAACCAAAAAATAAACGATTTTTCATTGTCTCTATGAGTCTATTGTATGTACAAAATGTGTCATTAAATGAGAAAAGAGAAGAGAAAAATGAAAAAGATATGCCTTTTGAGTGGTATTGCAAGTTATCTCCAATCACCCGTCGAGCGCTTTTCCAGATTCAATGCGTCCCAGTTTGTTTGCTGATTCCGAATGTTTTCGGGAACGAAGACGTTTTGAGCGAGACGCAATGAAACGGTATGAATTGATTTGTGGACATGAAGATGAACGAGCGTGACGTACCTATTTTAAATAAGTTTTTCGATTTCAAAATTTGAATGGAATCAACTAGAAAAACAGCTAATAGTCTAGTAGTAGGAAAGCTTTTTTGTTAATGAACTTTGCGTCTTTATTAAATGAATATTTCGATTTTCGATGCATATATTTCATCATTATTCATAAATAAAACAATCTTGAATTTATTATGTCTTTTGTCAAAAAATTTTGGTTGAATGTTTTTGAAAATATGAACAATTCAAAACTTTTTGTAGCAATATAGCTAACAGTTTTTACCAATTGTTATTAGAATAAAATTGAAAAAAAAATTGTACGTCTTTTACAACAGAAAGTAATTGAGTTTTATTTACGCCATAAAAACCTGCCATTCAAATTTCTCAGAAATAAAAATAAAAATTCAGCATCATGAAAAATGACTTACATGCTCCAAATAGCTGTCCTTAACTTCAGAGATCATAAAACTGATGAGCTTATTCCACGTTGCACCCACTTTCTCCTGAAACTCATTACATTCTTGTTTTTCCGTTTTTACTCATTTGACATCTAGGATTACACTTACATTTGCATCCTTGCACAGGAGGTCAAGGAGCACATTCTTGAAAATGAGCCACTTCTCGGCAGTGAAACTCATCGTCCGCACGTTTCCATGTTGACGACCAACGATTCTAGAACATTATTATTCAATTTAAACAAAAAAAAATCATTTGAATTTCAAGTTACCTAAGAATTTCAACAATCTGATCTGAACTTTCAACACCTTTCGAAAGCATGTCAATGATTCCTGAAATATGTTGTAAAATTTTTTTTTTGAAAAATAAACCAGAATACCTGTAATGAATCGTTGAAATTTTCCCACATGAGTTCTGAATTTCTGTTCAACCTTAAGTTGTTGCTCATTCAAATTCTCAAGCCCAAAACTGTAAGCCATTTCGACTTCCTGCTCCAAAAATATTGTAAGGAACATTTGTTCAAACAATGCATATTTGTCGTCAATTTTTTGATATGATTCAATCATTTTGTTAACTTCTTCTTGCTCACAAATAAACAAACGACTTGTGTATCTAAATGAATATTCGGCTAATTTTATAATATATCATGAATTACTCCTCACTTGCTTGAAATATAAACATGGTCTCCCTGAATGGATGGGCGTTGAAGACGTCTGACAAACTGTTGAATTCTGGCTGAGTGCATTCTGAAAAAACATTTACTTTTTAGAAAATAATAGCAATAAACTAGGTAAAATTTATGAAAAATGTGGAAAACCAAGATATTTTTTGTGTAAATTTTACAGATATAATAAAAAAAGAATCACACAAATTCTTCAAATTTCTTCAAAATGATTTTGTGAAAGGTTAACAAATACAGAACTCTAACTCGGCCATATTTGAAATATGAGTGGGTCCGTGGCCGAAAATGTTTTTTTTAAACTTCAACGCCACATTTTAGAATACTTTATCCAATTATTTTCATTTTAACTATGAAACAGACTTATGGAACGTTTCTCACAGACTCGGAACAAATATGTCTTAAACTTGAAGAATGATTGCGAAAGTTGGGGACATGTATTCTTAGTAACTTATTTCAGAGTGTGACGTGGAATGGTAAACAAACACGTGGTTAACTTTTGAATGGCCATGTTTGAGAAAAAAGAACGACTAGTTTTGGAAAACAGAGGGTTGTCCAATTTTCGGATTTTTCGCCAAAAGATAAAACAAAGAACATTTTGGTCAAATGCACGTTGAAAAAACAAAAAGTTCCATGTTCTCAATCAGAAAAATGGGTTAGTTGGGGAATTCCAAACTCTGGAAAAAAGTACAAAAAACAGGAAACCAGGCCTTTTAGTTTTTTAAGCCATATGATTCTTTGCATAGGGAAAGAAGAACTACATATTGGTCTTATCAGTTAAGATTATAGTGATGATGAAAATGATGAGGAATAGTGATGATCTACATCATTAGAGCAAATGAATGCAATATTCATGAGAGACACCATTACTTCGTCTTGGCTGAGACACTCGCCTCTATTTGTAACATAAATGAGGAGAAAATAGGAATGAAAAGCACTGTGATAATGAAGATGAGAAGGAAGAAGAAGTAAAATCAGAAAACGTAGGAACTTCTCAGGTGGGCGGACTAGAAGTGATTCAGACTATGTTGAGATGTATTCAAGTAGTAAGTCTGTCACGTAGATTGGTCAAAAAATCAGTGAACCAGAAAAGAAGATTTTTAGATTAAAACAATGATCAAAGACTCTTTGATATTAGCGCACAGTTGATAAGAGTTATCAGAACATTCTATAGTTTTTCATACTTTGTATAAGCTGGTTAGAAATTTAAGTCGCTTGCTTCAAAAACTTATTGTCAGGAAATTGAAAAAATTGCATAACTGTTCGTTTCAGTTTTCTAGTTTAAAAATATACAAATTATTACTTGGGACAATTTAGGCCAAGAGTAACTACAAACTAGGAATATAAGGCATTTTTATGTAGTGCCCTGTAGAAGTACAGGAATTTTCGGGCCTGCATGAGAGAGAGAGTATCAGCTATAGCGAGAAAGTTTTTTGATAAAAAGTTTCGGAAAACGTTCACCGGTAAAATTACGATTATTTTTATTAGATATCTAGAAAAATTAAATCTTTAGAATAAATGGTTTACAAAAATAGTAAATCTCATGAACCGCCTAGGTTAATTTGTTCCAACCATCTGTAAAAGTAACTTAGATAACTTATTTTTAGATAATTTCAAATTTTCTGATACCAGAACCGTGTAGGTTTTTATTTTTAAAATCAATTGACTCTATGGAACGATAAATCAGAAAACAATTGTTATATTAAATCTATCCAAAATGAAGATTGGCTCACTCAAATCAACTAATGGAAATTCTCTTTTTGGCTTTTCTATTCTAAAAATAGATTCGTTCACTTCATCTATCATCTTCCATTTCTCTCAAAGTGAACGTTTCAGTACATGAGAAGTCATACAACGATGAGAAAACACGAGAAAATAATGTGGTAGAATCGTCAAAGAAGAGAGGAAAATACACGTTCATGTGCAGTTTGAAAAGTTATGTGTGAGTGAAGATATGTTGGAAGGAGATGCAATGTTGAAAGATCGAAGCTCATTCTTCTTGATTTCAACAACGGATAAGGAGAAACTGGAGGAAGTGGAAGAAGACTTGGCATCAGAAAAATAAGGAGAAGAAAGAAGGAGCAGTAGGAAAAGCACAATGTGGATTTATGGGCACAAAGGCTTTGAAACATTGGACCCATTTGACTTTTATGGGATGACTTGGTTGTGGATGGTTTCTGTAGAAGAAGTAGAGTTTAGTGGCAAGAAGATTAAATTTTGATGGGTTATTCAGAAAACAGTGACATTGAAAAACGTGACGTCGTGGATTAAGAAATGATTTTGTTTTAAGTACAAGGAGATTTAGAGTACGAAAATACTATAATAGAAATAAATTTAAAAAAAAATGAAATCATACTTCAATAGTTGATCCGAGGATTTATGGTAAGTATCAAAAACAAATTATCAGACGATTGAAGATGACAATATTAAAAAAATCTTCGTATCAGTTTTTAAAATTTATTTTTAGGTATTTAGGAAGTTTTTAGGTAGTGTACTAATATTTTTTCTTTATCTGAGACGTTAATTAAATAAAGATGGTTGAATTTTTAAGTGTAATATTATTCGAAAAGCATTTTAGTCACAATATCAAACAATTCCTATGGAAAAATAACTAAACCATTCATCTCATGTTTTCCTTAATAGGCTGATGAGTCAGTAAGATTCTCACGATATTCCTCTAAAATTCCTTATTTTCAAATCCAACACTAATGCTTGATTAGATAGGATTTTAGAGTTTTTTGGGGCAAAGAGAACAATTTATGACAAGCAGTATTATCGTAGAATTTTCATTGGAGGTGGGTTTAAGTGGTTTTTGATTTTTCCAAAATTCAAACCTAGTGAGCAGAAACTTTTAAAAACGCTGGCACTGTAAACAAATTATCTATGCAACAAATCTTCTGCTTTGAGTACTCTAAACTTCTTGAGCAAGCACATGGTCACTACAAATTTTGAACTGGTACCAAAAGAAAACATTACATTTTTGAAAAAAAAAGTTATCCAATAGAACCATAGAAAGTTGAAAAAGAAATTCTAGGAAGATTGTTATTTCTGTCTCTCGATAGCGTGTTTGATCTGGAAAATTGAAGACCAAAAATTGAAAGCTAAAACATAAGCCGTAAGGTTGTACTGGTGCCGACTAATAGTTCAGGCAATGGACAACGGCTCTCCAGGGACATATTGTGGTCCGTCGTCCATCCACAGCATCACTCAGAACACTTCTTGTTCTTCTGATGCTTCTTCTTCAATCCTCTACGCCTACTTTTCTTTTCCTTCCACTCAACCAGTCTCTTCCTGACAAATCGGGAATTTTGATGTTTGGGGCACGTGATACTGAGCCTGTGAGCCCTGCTTGTGGTTGGTTGACCAAGAGAAAAAAGAAACAAAACAATAAGAAATTGAATGAAAATTTCGGAGGATCGAGACTGGAAGCTGAACGAGACTGAGCGGCACACAAATTTAATTTTTTGATTTAGTTCTCGATTCGATTTGAGCCGCCACTTGTAATTGGGCGCATGGCTTGCTGTTTTGTGCACACCTGGAGCAAAAGCTTACAAAAGCTCTTGTAAACAAGAATAATCTTTTTTCTTTTTCTAGAATAAACACGTTCTCTGGAGAATGTTTGAAAAATATTCAGAATTTCTAGAAATAGAAAACAAATCTGTAAGACTTTCGAAAACATGTCTGAACTTTTAATTTATTACTCAGTCTGTGGAGTTCCTGAAATCTTTTTGTTTGCAACGAAATAGTGGCGTCATTTTTATTTTTATCAAAGTAAAATCTAATAGTTTTGAAATTCTTCGAATCCAATACGAACAACAAAATGGAATATGCTCTCAAACAAGCAGACTGAATAAATAATTATTCAGAAGAATATTGATTTTCTACAAAAAAACGTTCGACAAGAGTGGCTAAGAGTGGACTAACATTTTTTTAGACAAGTTAAACTTTAATCATTTCACAAAGAATTTTTAAAATCTGAAACAATTTAGGAATAACAATGCAAAAATTTAGAAATCAAGTATGAAAAACCGAAAAAACGAGAACTTTTAAAATTTTAAATGATATTTTCTCACTTAACTTCTTGAAAATACTGAAAACGTTTCAGATATTTTCCCAGCAAAACCGAAAATGTCGAAATGTTGTGTTGTAGCAGATGCAATTTACTTGTTCGCATTTTCCACGAGACATTCTCATTTCGCTAAAAGATCTTTTTTTGGTGAAAACAACAAACTGAGCCACTAGGATCATCTTTGTCACTTCTTTTTAGGTCACCCAGTTTTTGAACAACATGAGCTTTAAACATTGGCCCTGTCACTAGAAAATCTAAATAATGACGTTGAGAGGGAAATACGAGAAACTTCAATTTTAAATGCATTTTTTGATAATAATTAACAGTTTTCGAAACATTGAGCTAATGGCGCTGGCAGGAAGTTGCCTCCGAATGCCGAACGATCAGTAGTTTTGCAGGAGTAGCAGCAACCGGCAGCGCATTCAGACAGCTTAAAAATGCAAAATTCAAAGCGTAAGTGAAAATTTTATATATTTATCTCAAGAGAACTTTGAATGAAAACAAAAAAGTGTTTGACAATTGAGAAAAAACTTTGTCAACGAGGTTGCTAGCTGCGGAAAATTTTTTTTCGGCAACTTCGGCAACTGGCGGTTTCCAAAAAGTTATGGTGCTTCACAGCCTTAGTGAGGAGGAGAAACGCATTTCTTTAATTGAAAGAAAAGTGGAGTCGAAAATTCCGATATTCGGTAACTTGGAATTTTAATTTAATAGCAAAGTATTGTGCCCAGTTTGTGGATAATGTCAGTATAAAAAGTGCTAAGAAAATTAAAATGGAATTCTGTGAATTTATTCACTTGCAAGAAAAATTGATATTTGGATCAACCGCTTTGTTTCTATATTCTTACTAATTCTGACTGAAAGAAACGACAAAAAAATCCAAAAAAATTGGCAATTCGCACTGAACAATTGGTTCTACCTTCACAGAAAAATTTGGTACTTCTGGGTTTCGTTCCCCCAAAATGTTTTAACTTTCTAAATTTCAATTAACCACATAAACGTGAACTTTTTGGAACGATTTGTAGAAATCAATGCTTTGTTCTGTGCTTTTGTTTACGTTTTTAATTCGAAAAGTGGAAAATGAAATTTTAGAAAATTAAAACATTTTGGGGGGAACAAAACCCGTAAGTACCAAAAATGTTAACACTTTATGATCAAATGATCCAAAAGAAGAAAAGGAAGTTGTTGTGGGGGTGGAGATAGAAAAGGCTTCGTGCGGAAACGATATTCTCTCTGCAATATCTTAAAATTTCAAACTATTTCTGAATCCATCGGTCTTTTGTGTTGTTTTGTGAAATAAATTGGGTGAGCCGGCTGGGTTAGACAAGTGGTTAACTCATCCGGTGTCCGTGAAAACGAGTCTCTTGGCGGAAAAGGCGGCGTACTCTCACAACAGATCGAGAAACATGAAATGAGAAGGAGTAGGAGAAAATGGAGTAAAAGGAGAAAAAAACTAATCCTTCTTTGTTATTTCGCTTTTCAACACACAAGAGCCAGTTCAGAGGATTGTTGGAAAACTTAGTAGTTAAGAAGAATAATAGTACACCAGGAGGAGAAGACCCATACAAATAACCACTAAATAACCAGGAAGAAGAATGAAAACCACCAAAACAAGTAATTAGACTGACGAACGGGAAATGGAAGTTGGAAAATTTAGAGTTAGCTCTGGTGATGCAAAACTGCCAATAATGGGATGATGGAATGAAGAAGAGATTGAAGCAGAAGCATAGTAAAGAAAAGTAAAGTGAAAGAGGTATTTGAAAATTAATGTGAGTGGTCCTTCATGTGCAGAGCTAATTTGATTTTTTGGTAATAAAATTCGTTGTTGTCTAATTATGTTTCTGAAAAAAAACAACCGACAAGATTAGACTTCAATTTTTCGGTGATATTCAGAAACATTTAATCCGAAAATTCAAATACAAGTCTAGTATGAGCTAGCAATGATAAGAATAGTCCCTTACCGTTCTCGAAATACTACGCAAAGATTGTAATCTAGATATCCCCACGCTGTAAAACAAAAAAAAACATTTCTGTAAATTCGTTTACTGGAAATTTGACAATATTCAATGAATTGATTTTTGTAGTAACTATTAAAAGAACTATAGGACTATAGTCTAGCTACCTGCAGAATGATTGTCATTGTAATTATCAAATAAAACATATTATTTTTTTGTGATTATTTTCTGATTTTCTAAAACTGCGCTGTTCAATCCCTTTTTTTCTTTCTCTTTTTTTGGGAAAAAAATTTGTTAAATAATTTGACCATGTGGGAAAGTTAGAGCTTTCAGTAGTTAGAGATTTTGTCAAAATTATTCCTTATGAAATGTTAATGAAAAGTATTTAAATTAATTGTTCTACTCTCGATAATTTCATACCAGTTAAAAAAATCTAGTATTTCAAATAAAAGTTCTAATTTTTAACCCAAGAAAATAATTTAGCAGAGGTTATTCTCGAAAAACAAAAATTGATATGTTTGTGGCCCTTACGTGTTAATGTTTAAAAATACTGCAGCATGGTGGGTTGAAGATTTAAATTATAAATAAAATCTCACTTAGTCATTTTGAAACACACAGAGTTATGTTCTGAAATTAAATGTTGTCAAGTCTCAAAAAATGACGAAAAATAGTTTTCCTGTAATAACATAAGGGAAGCAAATGACGTTATGATGGCTACACAAAATATAAAGAAATACAAAAAAATAAATCCACACTTAGAAAACAAGAGAGCTGCTGATTTTCTATTTTGGTCAGAAGTGTCAGGAGCAAGTAACAGATATATGAGTAAAACTCGGGTGAACGTAATTGGATTATAATTGTGTCTCAAATAGCCAAAAGGAAGAGAAGGGAAGATTTTGTGCAGAATGGCACGGATCCTAATAATCCTTATAAGTTGCCACTTTCAGGTAATAAAAAAATGTAATCGGGGATTATTTAAAATAGAGAGATTTGGATTAAATTGATAAATGGAGATAATATTTATTTAGGGAACAAAATGGAGTGATTCAAAGAAGTCTTATGATGAATCTACTGGGATATCAGTGAGTATTCATATCAGTTGGCTTTTGGTTGATTTATGAGAATATACATGTTGCATCGAACGATCGCTTTAAAAATTTCAACATAAAAAATTTGAAAATTAAAAAAATCTGATGAATCTGTAACTTTCTTCGTCAGATTAATAACCCAAAATATTATTGTTTTCTATAATTTATTTTCATGAATATACATAGGCGGCTTACGCTATAAAAATAGTTATGGAAAAGTATTTAGAATTGCCTATATTTTATTTGTCACAAATATGATTGTCAGTAAATTTGCAAGAAACGTTGAATACTGCTGTTTAATTGAATATTTGAAAATTATATGTACATATGCAAGAAAGTGCTGCTGAAAGTTATAAATTAGTACCATATTTTTCAAACGATGATAAACTTCTATCTATGAAAGCCTATGAAGTTGAATAAAAAACTTTACTGGTATTGATTTCGAAAAAGGTTTTTTTAAATAAATATACTGATATCAAAATTTTGAATTTGCGCGGGAGAAATTATTGCATTGCATATTGAGTTCGAATAGTCAATACTTCGGAAAACTAGAACGCTTTATAATTTTTTTAGTCGTTCGTTTAATCAAATTAATATTGAAACATTTATTTTCAGACAATGAAACATATTTTGCACTGGAGAGACACTCGTATATTATCAATAGTACTTATTAAAAAAAGAAAAACATTGTTTTGGAAATAAAAGTTGATTTTCTGGAATTAAAACTTCCGTGTGGAACAGTTGGAACAGTTGGAAGAGAATTGGAAATCAGTTTGTGACAGAAGATAAAAGTTGTGCAAAGAAGTATGATTAACCCGTGTCATTAATATAAAAAGGAATAGGAAAAGCAACTAGAACTAATTCTAAATAACTTTGTTGTAGGATCTGAAGGGGTTTACACGTTTTAGCAATTGAAGTAACGGGGTTGTTTGAAGGAATTAGATGAAAGGACGATTATCGTTTTTGTTTTTTTCCGCATTTGAGAAGGAGAAGATGAGAGAGAACGAGATCAGCTTACAGGCGAAGTGGCACACAGACATCATCTAGTTGCTAGAAAATAGGTAAAGACACGGGTATGATAATAATTATTAGAAAGGTGCTATCCTCACTTCTTTGCACTTGCAACTTTTCACCTGAAATTTGAGAATAATTCGATAAAAATAGGATAAAATTTGAATTCTTACCTTCACAATCGTTTTAGTTGCAGTTGGCGGTGTCCTGCCGGGACAATCTAAAGTTATATCAACATAGTCATATTCGGCAGGAGCACATGCTGCACAACTCCGGAATGCTGCTTTCAGTTTTTTTGAATGCATTCTTGGGATGAAAATACTTGCACAAGCACCATGGCATAATCTAAAAAAAGATCACGAGTTCAAGTTTTTTGTTGGTCGAAAGTAATCCAATGGTTTTCAATGGTACATAGCTTAACGCTTCATCGTGATTTTTTAGCAAATAGATACATGAATTGTTTTTGAGATCTAAATATTGAAGGCAATAAAATATTTTTTCGCAGTGAGCACAATGAATTCATCGCGAACGAGGACCGTACACGATTTTTCGATGTGTACATTGAGAGACCACAACGCTAAATCTGCGAGGTTTCCAATGAACACATCGCACCTTAACTGTGTTATTGTTTTTAACTCAATTTTTGTATTTAATTGTATATAATTCAATTCAATTTCAAATTTTCGATTCAATTTTCGGTTGCATTATTCTTAGAGTTTTTCTGTCACCTGAACTCTTGGGGTTATTAAAATGTTATCGCTAGAACATAGTTTCCGTGCTCTCGACATAATTTTCGTATAAGAAAGAGAATTGTTTACGTATTAACTAAGGCCTTAACATTAAATCACCAAGAAATAAAATGATAAGCAAATGAGAGAGGGGGTCAAAGTTTCAATTGAAAATTGAATCGACTTACCGATTAACAACGACCTTTGTCAGACATCCGTCAACTCTTATTCGTTGCTTGAACTTTTGACCATCGCATCGTTGATTCATAATTAATGCATCTGGATCGGCAAGTTGTAGTAATGCATGTTTTCTTCCTTCAAAGACTGTGTCACCGTGCTCGTCTGTAATTTCGCTAGAAGTCTCATGAATGCCTTAAAGGTAGAGTAGCGCCAGTGGGAAAAGCTTTTAAAACTACTCCGATGGTGCCAAAATGACTAAGTACCATAGTTAAACTTTTAAAAAAAGTTGGGCATTTTTTATTTTCTGTCTAAAAGTGACAATTACTCAGGTTTTGCCACTTACCAAAACTGTGCCAAAACTTTCACAGGAAATTGTTTTAGTCTTAAATGTTTGAGTGTTTTATTATGATAATCGGTCGTTTTGAATTTAGACAAAATCCGCACTGACGCTGCTCCGCCTTTAAATTCAAATTGTAGTAACTTTATGTACTTATAAGTGTTATAACTGAAAATAAATTTTAGATTTGTACATGAAAAAGGAATTTTTATTTATAGAAAGGAAAACTATACAGGTTTCTCTGCCAAACTTCATGTGATTAAGTGATGAATGCAAAAAAAAGTAAGATTCATACAAGTGGGAGTATTATTAACAGTAATTAAAACAGTAATTAAAATTTTGAGTTTACAAAATTAAAAAGGTATGAAAAAAAACAATTCAACGCTAATTATTAATAGCTTTGGTGATTATAAGTTTGTGTCTATAAAGACTGTTGTCTACAATCTTACCACGTGATAATTTGAATTTATATGTATCAACACAATAGGTAACTCGTGGTCGGTGTGATATACTGATGTGCTTTGAAGAACAATTTGAAATTAAAACATAAATTTGAATCCTATTCTTTCATTTCTTGCTTTCCAAATTTATCGGACAACACATTTGTGAGATTTCAGCGGCGTGGGTGTAAACGTAAGACAGGGATGCGATGAGCAGGTAAACCGATGATATCAGGTAACTCGAGAACACGAAACACACAAATACACATAAACCCTCTCTGCTTTTGACTTCACAAAGACAACTCTACCAACCTTTTCCAAGTTTCTTCAACTTTCCAACTGGCTTTCGATTCTTCTTACGATGGTGCCGTGTTAAATGATCCACGTGTGATTGATGATCTACATGGTTTACATGGTTCACCTCTTCTGTGCTCTCCAGTTGATAGGCTGTGCCGAGTCGAAAACGAGACTCTACTGGAGTTCCTTTAAGTTGAAGGAACGCGTTTCGGGAGATTTCTTGAAATGTTGGAACTGATGAACTTCCATTAACTGTAATATGGATTTTATGACAAGAAAAAAGTTTGGCTTCTGGGAACAGATAACAAATCTTTTCATAATATTTTTAAAAGCTTCGAAATATTTTCAAAGTGCGTCTACAATAATTTCAAGCACTACAAAGGTCAAATTTAGCTGAAAATTTTAGAACTCTAAAAATGAAATTTCGTTCAATTTTGATGATGATGTTGGCACTTCATCTAACATCATGAAGCTGTTTAAATCTTTATTGAAGGTTCATGGGATGTATTCCGTTAATATCTATTTTCTATGGAACATTGTAACCTGATAAAATCTAACCTGAATAATTAACATATCCATCAAGAATCTCAACAGTTGGTTGCCGGTCGTTTCGATCTGTGGGCGCCGCCACGACGCCACTACCAATCCAACATATCAAGAAAACCGCATAGTACATATGTCGCCATGAAAATGTTGATGATAGCGGTTGAAATTTTAATAGTGAATAAAAAGATGCAGAAGTATTAGGAAAGTGTGAAGATGGTAATACTGAAAATCGTCTGGATCGTCGTTGTGTTCGTGATCGCTCGTTCGTCATGGCTGCTGCTGCTGTCGTCGCTTCGTCGTCGTTCGATGTTGGTATTGGCGAGTCCGTCGGAGACTCGTGCTCTCGTTGCCCGCTGCACCCACTCTCATCATTGTTATCCTCAGTTCGGAGGCTCTGTTGGCCACGCCCATCTTTTCGTTTCATCGTAGTTAGGTCAGAACTTGCAATTGGTCGATCATAGATCGATGCGTTGTCTGACATGAAAATCAGAATCAATATAATGAAATGGAAAAGAAGAAGATATGGAAAATATTGGTGGAGGTTTATTTTTCAAATCAATCAATCGATAATTTTTAGAATGGAGGGAGGTAATCAAATTGTAGAAATAGGTGAGAGGGAAGGAAAAAAGGGGAGAAAAAGCGAAGAGCAGTGGTCGGGAGAAGAGAGAAAACTGTCACCCACACATACATACATATACATACATACATGCACCACCACCACGCATATTTCGGCCGACATCTCTCTTTGCTATCAGCAACAAGCGGACTGTGCGAAGATAGCGAGCAGAGGCCCCGTCTCGTAGACGCCACCGGTCGAATCACTGTGCAAGAGAAAACGAGAAACACACGAGTTTAGATTTTGCTCCTCCGAATATGTTGATGCATTCCATTCGCTTCGATATTAATTTTCCCATTCTCAGTCGACCAGCCACTGACTGACCTTTTATGGTTGCGCTCCCGTTTTTTCTCCTCCTGTCGGTGCTTCGTCAAATGTTTCTTCCACCAATTATATTTTAATAACCGTTTTGTGATAAGCGTCGAAATGGTTACGACGAAAAAAAGTTTTATGAGTTTCGGTTTTTTTTTTGACAAAAAACGATATAGTCCTCCCATAAATATTTCACAAAAAAAAGTAGCTTCGTACTCTAACTCGTCACGTATTATTAACATTTCAGAGATTACTTTAATCAATTGGTCTAGGCGTAATATCAAATTTATCACCAAAATTTGACGTAACACCATTTGATACCCCATGATTACTTGTATGTTTCGCCTGAACTTTTACTAAGTTTATTACTAGTAGTCACGTATGAGCTGAGCTCGTTAAAAAATATACTGCAATGTTATTTTTCCGCGAAAACTACATCCGATCGAAAAACTTTCTCTTGTAAGTTTTAGGATGACGTTTGAATTCTCGCATTATTCGGAATAAATGCAAAAAATTGGTAACTTTAATTCTATTCTACAGTTAGTTAGATAACTCATTTCGCTATTGACTTTGTAAAAATCGAAAAATCAGTATTTTTCTTCCACTATGTTGTCTCGAAAAATACCAATTTTCTTCTGATAAGATAAATCGACCACTTAATGTTTTTTTTAACAACGTGGCTTTTTTGTTTGGAGTTAAATTTAAAAATTCAACTGTAAGTTCAATAACTTTTGATTTTGACTGTGATGGATTTTTATAGACAGAAATCATACAGTTCGTTGAGAATTACAATTTTTAACAGACTCAATCTTCAATTCTAACCATAATTTCTAGCCATTGTAAAACCCTGTTAATTTTTAAATTTTCAACTTAGAATTTTGTCAAACACGTCTGGCTGGAAATGGTGTTTTTCTTATGCAAAATAATTCATCTTCATCTCCAAAAATTAAAATATGTGAAAAAGCGGAATTTTATTTTTCAAAACTCAAAATCGCTCAAAATTCGGAATTGTATTCAAATTACCGAAAATATGTATTTTTGTATTTAAAAAATCAACATTTCTGAAAATTCGGTTTTCTTCTATAGTTTTGGTATAGCGTGCCGATTTTAAGTTCCAGAAATTATTCGACGTCATTAATGTTTCATTTATTTTGTAGCCTCCTAAATTTCATTTAACTACTAAATTTTTCTTTGAACTCTCATTTTGTTTTAATGATCAGGAAGTAATTAGCGCGCAAAGTAAATCCATTGGAATAAATGAAGTAATACGGGAACTTCTGAACTTCTGCGAGGATAAGATTCTTGAGAAAGTACATTACGAATACTAACTCTTCATTTCGTAAACGCGAAACACAATTTTTGATCACCTATACGCGTCGAAATAAGATCTGAGGCCTCTCACACTCTAAGCTGACTCCACACACTTCCTTGAAACTGGCGTCATTTCCCGGAAAGCCGAAAAGCGGGTCGGTTCCCATCTTCATGCTCATCCCGTACTTTTGTGCCCGGTCTAAATTATTCAACCAATTAGCTCATCTAATTCGGTTTATAAGATGTAAACACAGAAAATGGGTTGCGAAATACTTTCGGTCTTCGTCGTGAAGTTCCAATTTCACATCTAATGCTTTTTGGGCGTGTTGCAGTACAAGGGAATATTCAAAAAATGAAAAGTTCACTGATACAGTACAAAAATGACAAGATGTATCAAATCTTAACACATATCGGATGGAAATCGGAAAAAAAAAACTGGCTGATTAATTGGGTAATGAACATTTTGAAGAGTTGGGAAAACACATTTTTTACAGTTAAATTTGAAAATAAAAAGAAATAATTTTTGATAAATGAGTGAATGAAGAAAGGGTTGGCACTGGAGCTCATGGGCAGGGGGAGGCTCAAGAACACACTTTAACTAGAACTGGGATGAAGAGAAACAGTTGATCACAATAAGAATGATACATGATAATGACAAAAAAGGTCAAGACGAGATCAGAGGAAAAAGGGAAAGAAATAATGGAAAGAATGACAGAATTTATATTAGAAAAATGAACTAGCTCACAACCAACTATCACAAAAAAGGTTAGAAATTAAATTGAAATTACTTTTTCTCGTACATCTTTTTCAGGCGTTCCATTTCTCGTTTTGTGTTGTCATGCGACTGGCGCTCCTGGAATTAAAACCGATTTCTACCAGAAATTCTTAAATTATTGGAGAAGTCTATAGAAAAATGAAAATCGCATGAAAATCGGTTCAGATGTTGTCTTGTAGGCATTCAAATATTTCCTATACTCCCAAATTGGATGAAATTCAGATATAGCCAGATGATATAATAATAAACGGTATAGCAAAATCGCAAACCTGAATAAGTTGCTTTTTAAGTTGTTGTGCGAGCATTTCAAGTGCCCGCTTTTCCTGAACAGTACGTTCCAAATGAGTTTGAATTCTAACAAGTTCACTCGATTCTCTCTCATTTGTAGATTCGCGTGCGGAGAGTGGTGCCTAAAAGTCAACTGTTTCCTCCAAATTCCTAAAGTTCTGAAACTAACTTTTCGATTAAGCTCGTCCATAAGCGGAGATCGAAGTTGTTCATCAGACTGAGCTCTGTTGAGATATTTTGGAGGATTCAGTAACGTGCACATGTTGTCATGGACGCTAGCACTCGACAACGTGTTCGGACGATTGTTTGATCTGAATCTATTTCATTGTTTAGTAATAGGTTCTTACATTAAAGTGGATAGTAGATCAAGGCTCACATATTGTTGGCTCGCTGTTCAATGGTCTTTTTGGTGGCTGTGAAACTGAAAGTGCGTTCGTCGAAAGATGATGCCGGACTGCTGCTCGCGCTATTCGTCGGGTACTCGAGCTTCTTCTGACGGAACATCTCGTGGTACCTGCTGCCACACGCGATGAAAACCTTGTAACGCGCCTAAAAACTCACGTAATTGGCTGCTTGGCGAATGCATCTGGAGTCAGCATCTGTTCGATTCCCTTTACAGCTGGACAATTTGGATCTTCACATCCACGACGGGGGCTTCCATCCGATGATGGAGAAATCATAAGCAAACGAACACATTCAGAAACAGCCAACTGATCGCAAATCTTATCAAATGATAAAGTACTGATTGGCATTGAATCCATTTCAACAATACGACTTCCTTGGCGAATTCCTGCTTTCCAAGCCAATTGATACATTTCAACATCAGTAACAACTCCTTCATCTTGAACATGGAATCCCCAATTATCTGTTGTCTTTAACCTTCGAAGCACAACTTCCTTTGCTTCATCGCCTTTTGTGACATTTTCAAGACGACGGATCAACTCGTTGAGCTCTGAGTCGGTACAAGTTTCAGAGTAGCAACGAAGAAGCAGTTGGTCTCCATGATCATAATAGAGTTTCAGTCTGAAAAATGTTCAATAAATAAACAATGATTTTATTTTTAACTGAATTTGCGAAAAAATATTAAAGAAGTCTTCTTACCCAGTGTCACTGGTTGCCCATCCTATAATTGAATGAGTTGGAGTCGAAAACAATACAGTGCCAGATGGCCTTTCGAGAAGTACAATCCAATCTTGAGCAACCCCAAGTACACAGCTAATTCTCTGATTAGTTGAGTAATCATGTACATCAACAAGCCACGAGAGTGCTCCTCGCATCACGTGATTTGTTGGCTTTGGATTGTGACGTTCTTTTCGTTTCACACTTCCTCCTAGGAATCGACCTGAAAATCGGGTTTGTCCAATTTTAAATCCTCTGTGTAAGTAACCTACTGGCTATTTTGCTGGCGCCTTCATTTTGATGAGGTCCAACATAGTTTTCGACTAGGTCGCGTAGAGCTTCACGTCTAGTTCTTGCAGCCATTGTAGCAAACTTTTTTGACCGATGCACAGCATTCTCCGCGTTGATAACTAAAATCAATTAAATTTAAATTAAACAACTAGAAGTTAAACAATTCTTCAAACATACTTTTTGTTAATAACCAATCATGAAACTCCGCGCACTTGCTGAAGCATGCTCCTTTTGGAACGGGCGGTCCAAATGCTGGAACATCTTTTGATCTGCTGACTGCCACGCTGTATGTCACATTTTCAGAGCACTCGTTGTGAACCCGAACAATAATGAACACATGTTGGAAATGACTACGCACAGTTATTGGTGAGAATGGCAACGCTCCAGGTTCTTGGAATACGATTGTGACCATATCATTTCCAATGTGCCTTTTTCGGGAGAGTTGTTGCCTGTTACTCGGAGTGAACGGAAGTAGTGTTGAAACGTGGAACATGATCTCATGAGCTTGATACTCGGAGTAGATTGAATGAGTTCCAGTAGTGTCGCCACGTGTATCTAGGCCTCCTTTGTAAGCTTCAAATCCTTTAAGTGTAACCCGTTGACCAAGGAAATCAAGGAACTCGTCGAATGATGGTGTAGAAAACTCTGAATATTTCAAGATTCGATATTATTCAAAAAATAATTTTCCTTACCATTATTATACATTTGTTCTTCGGTACTCTGTTCGTTTTTACACAACATTATTCCAACTTTATATCGAGTATAAATTGGTTGCTCATCAATCTTCATAATGAGCTCTTCAACTCTCGGTGACTGAATTGATGGTCTCAAAATTCCAAAGCTTATTTTCGGGCACACAATTTCAAGAAGTTCTCGCATTAGAGGACGAGTTGCTCGATCTGATCCTTCTGGAGTTGAGAGTGCTTCCTCTGGAACAGCTACACGAATTGTTTTTTGCTGTAATGTAAACATTGTTGAGCTAGAAATTGCAAAAATTTAATTACATCTGAAATTCGAACAATCATTCTGTAAATCGAGTACGATTCCTTCCGATCAACAATTTCTCGTACCATTGAGATACTGATGGGGCCAAGGATGTCATCCATTCCAAGATATTCGATGTGATCTGAAATACATTTTAAATATGAATCAACTATCAAATCAATTATGTCTTTCTAGTTTAAAAGTTTATAACATCTCAAATGTTCAAAAAAATCCTCGTGGTATACAACTAACTTTTTGAGATAAAACAGTGCCGATAGTAATACGACCCGATGTCTTGTGGTTCAATAACTGTCTTCGGCTGCCTAGCAGCACACAATCTTCCTCCGAGATATACATTGGAGACGTCTTCCAAAATGCCAGCTTCCGATGCTGAATGTTCTCGCATCCACGTCTCACATTCGTGCGCATCCGTGTGAGCCATATCGAATGTGTGTCGTGAGAGCGCAAAACGCCGCGTTGGTTCCCAGCCCAATTCATTCCTAAATGCTGGACAACTGGCAAGCAATTCATTAAATTTCCCATCACCCGAATCATCTTCACTTGGTGATTGTGCTTGTGATGCTCCAGTTGGTTTGTCATCAAGACCATTTGGATGCATACCAAGTCCCCATGCAGCGGCAAGAGATAGACAATCTTGATATGCTGATAGTCGGGGAAACGGTGGTCGCCATTCATTAAATGTTTCTGTATCATTGTCTGAATTCGTGGATGATGGTTGATCCGCACTGATAACTCCACTGGAAGAGGAAACTGCTGAAGTATTTGGGACTCCTGCGCTTGGTGGAAGAACATCGGCGGCCGTATTTCCTATAAACATTTTTGGGTTTTTCTTGCAAAGAAGCGATCAATGATTATAGGATAACAGTCGATGATTTCGTGTTGGATAAGAACAAAAACTTGAACTAGTCAAATCTCAAATGAGAATTCGATAATTTGACCGATCGTCTTGTTTTTCTTCAAAAAACAAGCTATTGAACATTGAGCTTTGATCAACTTTTATACTAAAAATTATATTTTTAATTAGTGATAACAGTAAATGTGAAAGATCAATTCTACATGTTTACCTTCTACAACTATAGACTATTTCAAAATACATACATAATTACGTTGGGTTTGACAACGCAGACTTTCTAGTTTGAACCGATGTGAAAATATGAGAAATTTGAATTGTCCGCAAAGTCAAAGACATTTACCGAAAAATTTCAAAGTGAATTTTTTGTATCTTAAGGCATCATAAAAGCTTGTGTAGAGTGTCACTAAACATTCTGTATTATAACTTGTTTCCAAATTATTTTTGAAAAAAGTTTATGATTCAATTTTGTTTTCATTTTGGAAAAGTCGAAAAACGATTTTTTTTTGGGATATTGCACAATCTTAGAATGGAATTTTCTAAAAAAAAAATTCTGGATTTACTTTTAAGCTAAATATGTTTCAGGACAGTACGACCGACCAGTTATATATATATATATTTTTTTTCAGGTAAGGAGCCTTTTTAGAATTTCGATTCTTATCAAACACTACGTCACCTTCTATCTCTTGTATTTTTATCAGAATCACTCAAAATCACAGCACACCAACGGCAAATAGTTATTTACTTAATCGCTAGGTAGAGCTTCTGATTTTCAGAGTAATCTCTAAGTAAATAAGCATTTACCAACACACTTTCCGACTACTATCAAATCAAATCATCACCTCGTGGAGACTTGCTCACTCGTTTTAAATAATTACAGATCTTGGAGACGGAACTACCGTCTCCCATTATGCAGAATCGAGTGCAAAAAAAGTTAGTAAAGTGATTTGCAAGAAAATGTGCATAGGACAAAATAAAACTGTTAGAATAATAAATGGGGAATATTCTTGCAGGAGTGTTCAGTCGCCGCGAAATCTCCGTTCTCTTTCACGTAAATCACCTAATTTATCTTCGAAAAAAGAAGTTTTAGGAGCGAAAAATGGGATTGAATAATAATAATGATGCGATAGTTTTCGACATGTATACAACGCCTACACGTTACCTACGGTTACCGACTGCTAATTGGGAATGAGTCGGAATTAAGCACGAGTACTTTTCCATTGGGAATGGGCCGGATGTGATGTGAAATGGAGAGAAAGAGGAGAGAGAGGGTTAGCTGATGATTCAAATAAGATATAAATAATTTGGAAAGTGACTGATAACAGACAGTGATTATTCAAGATCTCTGGTGATTCATTAGGACAAACGAAAGAGCTTCCTCGCCTTATTTACTTATTATGGATTTGTTATGACACTCTGGCGAGTAGGTAAGAAAACCCAAACTTTATTTTCTTTTTTGAATTTTAAAGTTGGGGTACACCATCAGGTAAAAATCACTTTCCAATTAATTATATCAAATTTGGAAGCAGGGGATAACAAGAGGTGAGCAAAGAAGAGCACAACAAAACCTGCAATGACGACAGCAAGCACTGAACCTCGCCGATTGAACATGTCGAGCGCTCGAGCAGTCGCCGACGAAGAAGTCGACGCAGAAGATCCTTCATCCATCGAACCGCCGATCGGTGGTGAGCCAGTGGACGAACCAGAGACGAGCAGCGGTTGATGATGTAGATGGTGGCACAGCGAACGTGTCCGATTAGCTGATCTCACCGACGATGTCGTCGACGACATCGGACATTCGCATTTTATGATTTAACGATGGAGTTGTGGGGGAGACGAACGCTCAAGGGGCCAAGAGTGAGGGAGCGAAGACTCTGGAAAAAAAAAGAAAAATTTCGATTAAAAAGTCAAATGAAAATATTCATAAGTTATAAAAATCATCAACATATGGCAAGAGAGAAAATTTTTAAATGTTTCTATACAGCATGCTGAGAATTGCAAGACACTGGCAAAAGACAAGAAAAATGAGTCAATCAAGAATTTTTCCGATAATAATAATAATAATGATAGACGGAAAATATTTTGATAAAATCATTGTTTTCCGACGCCCGTGAATTTTTTCCTTCAGACAATATAATAAGTAGTTAAGAAAAACAACTTCAAGATATCTAATGGGAATTAAGGAAGTTGTTTTAAGTATCACTATACGAAATTCAGCACTGTTTTATTTGGCAAGAGAAGTTTCAGAAATACCTATGGGAAAATTTATGTCTAATGAAAAACAATACTAATTGTAATGCACGGGGTATGTTATTGTAAGAAAACTTTTTAATAGGAGGACAACTTCCAGATACAAAAATCTATGTATGTAGTTCACAATTTTGGAATGAATTGAAGATAAATTGTCAAAAAGATTGTCAGAAAAATAATCTGTTGGAAATCCCATTCATCAGAATTTAAAATAAATTTAAATAGTACGTTTACTGGGTTCACTGTACAAATAAATTTTACTTTATTCGATAAACATTTTTAAAGACCTCCCGAAAAAATTTTCCGACATCTAATATGAGATTTTCACTATTTTTTGGGATTTTCGGGATTTTGTGAAATTTCGGAAAACTGTATTTCTCAAGTTATATCATTTAAGAAGAAAAATCAACTAACACATTTTCTAATATTTGGTAATTGAAATGTACAAGTGAAATCTATGCAAATATTTGAATGTTCAGTCTGAAAGTGCATTGCTTCAAAAACATGCAAATTTGTTTTTAATTTGCAATTTTTCGGAATTTTTAGGCTTTTTTAATTGCGAACAACTTTGTTGGGAAATCAGAAAAAAATGATTCAGTAAGTTGAAATTTTATTGTAAATTTCAACAGGCCAATATATGGGCGGAGCCTAGGACTCAAGCAATAGAGTACAGTGCCTTCCACGACCACTTTACCAAATAATGTAGGTGTCTAAAATAAATCAAATTACCAAACTTTGTGAAGGGAAATTCAAGAACACAGTATCGAAAGATCGTATCAAAAATGAAAATGAATGTTTGATTTTTTAATGAATGTGAACTTTGTTTGAAATCATCATGTTCCTCCTCCTTCTCTTCTTTTTCTTTCTTTCCCTCACACCTATTTGTTAATAAACAGTGTAGAGAGATGTGATAGAAGGAACATAAAGAGGAAAGGATATTGGGGTGCCCCCGGAAAAAGAGAGTAGGAAACTGGAAAAAAGACATTGAAACTGAACTTTTTATGCGTGTGAGAGGTGCAAAATAGTGGATAAAAGTGGCTGGACGCAGACAAGTAAACTGGGAGAAAAGGAGTGGAAAGTGAAAGTGAGATGAGGGAAAAAAGAGAGGGCTCTTCAAAATGTGTATGTGTGTGTGTGTGTGTGTGTGTGTGTGTGTGTGTGTGTGTGTGTGTGTGTGTGTGTGTGTGTGTGTGTGTCATTTACTTTGTAAACATCGATACCCTGTGGCACAGCAGAAATACTAGAAGAAGAAGAGAGAAAGAAGACTCGACCCTTCTTCTTTTTTTGGCACACACACACAATTTTCCAGAAAAGAATAGAATAAGACGTCTGAAAGCTCTATATAATGATACGAATAATAATAGGAAGCAACACAAAAAAAGAGGATGTGTAGAATGTGTAGATGTATACGAGAGTCGAAAAGAAAAGGAATAAAGAAAATAAAATTGGATTAGAATAGGCAAGATTGATAAGCGGGGAGCCATGTGCTCTTCTTCGCACACTCAATCCAGAGGCGGCTCGGCTTAATTGAAATGAGCAACAGAAAAGACAGAAAGCAGTAGAAGAACATAAATGAGCGGGGAAAAAAAAAAGAAAGCATTTTCGTTCTGCACCGGAAAGATACAACACCTGCCACCTTTCTTTCTTTTTTTTTTTGAAAATCTTTTTTTTTTTGAAATTTGGCTATTTTGAGCACCTGCTATTTTGAGCATTGTATTAAAATAAATATATACTAATTGTTTGAAAAAATCTCAAAACATCTCACGTGTTGTCTTTTTCACTTATGGGGTTATTCAAGTAGTGTCGGAAAATTAAAAAATGTAGAAAAATTACGTCACAACTGTATTCAAGTATATAAAAATATTTAAATACATTTGTGACGTCACAAATGTATTTAAATACATTTTGCAACATTACTTGAATAACCCCATAATCGACAATACTGGTAAAAATGACCAAAGCAAAAAGAGTATTCCAATTTATTTTTCTTTTTTTCACAAATTGTTCGTACGATTATTTAAAATCATTCAAATGGTCACTTTTCATATTTTATTTTCCGGAATCTGCATCGAGAGTCTCCAAATAATCTCTACAATTACCAGGTTTTAAATGGTTTTTGAAGATTTTTGGGTGGACATTAATTTGATTCATCACTTTTGCAAATAGATTAATTCAAAAGGGGTTTGGTTTTTAATTACGTTATTAGTTTTATTAGTTAAACACTGTCAACATTTTTTTCCAGAATTTGGAAACTTCGAAAAAAATATTAAAAAATGAACACGCTTTGAAAGGCTTTACTTTAGCTGTGTACCACATCTCCCCTTTTTCAAAAAAATCGTTCAATAGGTACATTACATTTTCAATGCCAATTCAATTTCACCGAAAAAGTGTATACTAATCTTTCAAAAAGAACAAGGGCTTTATAAAATCTCATCTCAAAAGCCAAACATTCATATGTTTTTTTTTCGGGCCGAAATATGATCTACCGTATTTCTATCAGAGCTAATGTAAATGAGATCATTGAAGCGCATGCACATTGTGTTACATGACGGAAAAATTGGAATATTGGTGACTACAGTGGTCATAAAGATAAGGTGAGTCAAGTAGATTAGTGAAAAATGGACAATAGAAAAGATGAGTTTATTCCAATTAATCTGTTTATTTTGTATTTTCGACTAAAAATCACAGATCAAAGTAAAATGAATAATAGGTTAGTTTTATCATGAAAACTGTTTTTCTTGTCATTTTGATTATTACCCAAAAACGTATCAATTAATTTCAATGTATGAGCTGTTTAAATTCCAAATTATGACTTTAGAATTAAACTGAAAGTGAATCTAACTTTCAGATACGATGCTTAAAATTTTTACTTTCAGGCATTATAAAAATAAAAAAGGAGCGTTTAAAACACTTTTTCCACGTTTTTTTTTGAAAAATATATGTTAGTTGTGCACCATTAGAAGAGAAATATTTAAAACACCATACAATTATTCTGGAAGTTGCCAATTTTTGATAAAACAAACAGCCAGGGTGCACCAATATTGAAATATGTCTTGGGAAATTAAGAAAGAATATATACAGTAGATTTTTCTTTGAGAACGTATTATTTTAAAAGTCTATGATTTTACAAAATCATAAAAAATTATCAAAATTGCGGAAAACTTTATGAATACCGTATAATGAAAAATGCCCAAAACGAACAGGGTGTGATACATAGTTTGAAATTTTAAAAATTAGTTACATGACTTTGTTGTAAATATCAGAAATGGTCTAATGTTTTTCAAATACAAATTCACAATTTTAATATAAAAACTCGAACTTTCTTATATTTAAAATCTGTTGTTGCGAACATAAAGCTACAAAATTGTTTTAATTAGAAACTGAAAAGTCAAGATTATATGAAAATTGAATCAGGATACAAATGCAAAAATACAAAAATTGTTGTCTCAGATTTTTTCGGATCACTTATTCGGAAGAGGTGATCAGTGTGCGACGCGGCTGAAGCGTTGCGGCTCTTCTCGCAAATGTTCAACTAGTGACGGAAGCCATGTTTCTGGCGGTCTCTGGCTGTCTGCTACTGACTACTCTCATCACAAGAAGAAATGAAGAAAACGAAGAAATAAGAAGAAGAAGAAGAAAAAGAGAAAAATAAGACGCAAAAGCGTCTTCTTCTTCTTTTTTTGCTCTTTCGTCTAGCTCCTGTGCTTCTGGCTTCTACTCATTCTACTCCTGCTTCTTCTTTTTCCATCTCATTCTCTCATACAGCTCCAATGTGTGTGTGTGTGTGAAAATGAGCATGCTTTCTCTACAAAATCTCTCCGTCTCTTTCACAGGACAGCTTCACGCAACTTCACGTAGAATGCATTCAGACGGCAGGCGAAAAAAGCTCGCAAGCCCCACAAACGGCAGTGGCCTGGAGCTCGTAGAGAAGAGAAGGAAGAGGATGAGAAGCACAACTACACAGCGATATGATTCGTGAATTTAGAGTGTACGTATTGTCGAGAGGAAACAGGCATCGTCCAATTTAATTAGTACTCCTCGATGCGCGTGCACAAGCGTACGCCGCCGGCGGCACACATACGCTCCCATTTTGGGAACCGCCTGTCTCTCCATCGCCTTAGGTTCTCGCGGAGCTTGAGCTTGAGCCAAAAGGATTCAAAACAGACGTTGAGGACGAAGTAAATCGCGCATGCATCAGCAGAGCGGACAATGGAGCCATACATGCCAGTGTATTGAGTATATTGCAAACACTACTCCGATTTTTTTGGGACATTCAGAATATCTAACATGTTTTATTTGAAAAATCTTCTTCACTTCGGAAATTTTTACTGACATAAAAATGGATTTTGGGAAACATTACAGTCAATGGAAAAAACTGCAAACATTTAAATATTTAAAGATGAAATACAGTCAATGTTAAAATGATTAAAAGGTGCTAAAAGGATCATATGAATATCATAATAAAAAATTTCAAAAAAAATTTCGAATCTTTTAATGTCGTGTCAAAAAGCGGTGAAAACTGAGTTTGAACAAATTTTCGAAAAATTCTAAGCACTTTCGCATGTTTGAACATTTTTTAAAAATAATTAAATTATGCAGCTGGAATTAATTTTTTTCGATCGACTTCCAAAAAATGGTCATAACTGAGATTTCACCGCTTTTTGACTCGAAATAAAACATTCCAAGCTGTTTTGAAATGTTTTATTGTGATATTCGAACGCTTTAATACCATAGTAAAATCAGTGAAAAGGGTAAAATTGAATTAACAATAAATTTTATAATATTGCAAATATGTAGTTGTAAATCATGAGAAAATAAAGCATTCAGAAAAATAAAGCATTTTTTGTAGCACATTGAAAACATATTGAATTTGAATAAGTTTTTCAAACTACAAATGTCAACTTAGAGTTAAAGTTATAAAGTATCTATGTACAACAAATTAATCACAGTCATGTTTCAAAAGCATCATCAAAATAATTTCTGGAAAAAAATCAGTTCTTCTTCAGTTTCCCAGCGTTACAACTTACCATACTTATTTGTAGATCTTCTGAAATTTGGTATTTGATTTGAAAGAACCCCCCCCCCCCCCCAAATAGCCCAAAACTTTCGAATTTCGTAAATGAGACGTTCTGAAAATTTCTCAAATAAAATTACGGTAGTTTTGGATTTTTGAAAAATAGCCTATTTTCAGATATAATCTCAAAATTTGTCCTTGTTAGTATTGCTGTAATACATACTTTTTCTAGATTTAGAAATGATATATTCACATAGTCTGGCAACAAGTCCGTATAAGACAATTATAGATTGAAATGGAGACTGCAAGATGAGACTGACTTTATATGACTCTTATCGTAGATATTTACAACCTTTAGACAACTTTTAGAAATTATTGATTTAATGAAAAAATGATTTTCGTCTTTCCAGAGAGAACAAATTATATAAAAAAATACAACAAATGGAAAAAACTGTGAGTTTTTAAATAAAAATTTTAATAGTCGCCACAGTACTACATACATAGATTATTTCTTTCTGTTTTTCAGACTTTACAAACGTTTCTGGATTGAATGAAAAGTTCCGAAAAGTTATAATTCTAGAAAATTTCATTGCAAACATTTTGGACCAAACAAAGTTCAAAAATGAAAAATAAGTTTCAATTCGATATTTAGCATTCACTATATCATTACTAGCATATCCATCTTCCAGATTCGGATCTCACAATCAGAAAAAATCTCAAAAGAGCACTGTAACGAAACTTTTATGATTCGGAAAAAAATCATTTTAGATTTTTGTGTGTGTTATCACAATTTTCAGAGGGCTAAAAACCTAATTACTTGCTTGATGAAAATCTAATTGGCAATGCCTTGAAAATTTATTAATTTGATAACTCTTCATGTAGGAACGAGATATTCAAAAATAATCAAGTGTAAATCTGTAGAAGAATCTAAACTGTTCAAGTTAAAAATTGATTTTCGATTATTTTTGAGATTACTCATTAATTAGTAATCATAAATAATATTATTTACCGTATTTCCTCTATTAGTAAGGCATGCAAAACTAATTTTCGGACACCTAATTTGATGCAAAACTAATAGAAGGTGCTAAACTAATTTTCGAACAGGTTTTTTCTCATGTTTTCCATTAAGTTATGACATAATATCATCAATTTCAATAACAACTTATGAACCAAAATGGACGAATTTTACGACTGATACGCAAAAATTGTCCGAATTGTACTCATATTTTGCCAATTTTGACTTGTTATACCAAGTCTGTAAGAGTTTTCCTAATTTTTAGAACGATTTTATAATGCAAATTTTAAATTCCTAAAAATAGGGAACAAATGGAGGGGTGCAAAACTATTAGAGGTGCAAAACTAATAGAGCGTGCAAAACTAATTTTCGATTAGTGATTTTAGATGCAAAACTAATGGAGGTGCAAAACTAATAGAGGTGCCTAACTATTTAATAGAGGAAATACGGTAAATTTCAGTTTTAGCCAGTTGAGAGAGGTTGAGCCGCAGGCTCGATCGACACCGTCCGGTTAAAAAGTTAATAGAATCTTTTTCCATTGAATCAAAGTTATTGTTAATTTGTTTAGTTTTCAACAAACTCATTGAGTTTCCTGTCTTCTTGGAGGTTTTGGTACGCGCGCACGTGCGCTCTACTGACCAATGGCCGTGGCCTAGCTTTCTTGGTGGCTGTATATTTCAGCGCGAAATTCGTCAGTGCGACGCGAGCTACATTTATTGATTTTTCAACATTTTATTCGATAAATGTTTTCTGAGATTTGTTTTTCATTTATATTTAAATACACACTGAAAAAATAAAACCACGTGGCGTGGATGCGCGAATTTCATGAAATTAAACTTCATTTTCGAAATCTATTAAAATACGCCACGAAGTTTTATTATTTTCAATGTAAGTCTCGTTTTATCTTTTCCTTTTATCAATCGATTTCAACGCTTTCAACTTATTTTTTTGGAATTGTGGTTTTTAGTTCAAATCTTCTTAACTGTATTTCGAATTTTTAATCTCTACCTGTTCGAAATAGATTCCTCAAGATTAAGATACCTAGTTGTTTTTCATTGATTTCAGAAAATGGCACCCGGGACCAAAAAAAAGTCGGATATGGCAAAATTCACATTCTACAAAGATCGCTTGATGACATTCAAAAATTTCGAATATGATAGAGACCCGGATGCAAAATGCACGTCTCAAGCGGTTTGTCCATTTTCGTGTTTTAAATAAAATTATTCTTGTTTTAGGTTGCTCAAGCCGGATTTTACTGCACCGGTCCTCAGTCTGGCAAATGTGCATTTTGCAACAAGGAACTTGATTTTGACCCAGAAGACGATCCGTGGTACGAGCACACGAAACGTGATGAACCGTGCGAGTTTGTACGGATTGGAAAGCTCGATGACTCGGAATTAACTATTAACGATACCGTTCGTCTCTCACAAACCGCCATGATTATGACTAAACTCTTTGAGCATGAGATGATGATAAATAATTTGTCTAATCATTCTTCTTCTGATGCTCTCTTCGATCAGCTGAAAAAAGTACCGAACACAGCATCGACAACAAAATCTAACAGCCGCCGCGGCAAATAATTTTTCTACATCACTTACTGCAACTTATCCAATTATTGATTTGATCTCATATACTCGATTTAATCACTGTTCAATAAACACTTAATTCATTATTTTATTATTCATTCAATGTTTTTGTTTTGAAATTATAACTTGTGTTTCATCGGCACTACAATATCTTCCAGTTTTGTATTTGATTCTTTTTTTGTCTAAAAAAACAATTTCAGGACAGTATTTCATCAGGATGTCGATGAAACTACGAGAGTGAGTGTATTTCACTGATTATCATGTAAAACCAATGTTTTTTAGTATCCTTCCTGCTCCTGTGGCGGCAGACGAAGCAGCTTCACAGATTCGACGAGATCCTTGGTTTGGTGGGCGCGATAACGAACCATCCGCCGCACTCGTATCGAAGGAACCACCGCCGTACGGAAAACGGACCAGTTTTCGACCAAGAGGGCCTGAAGTGAGATTGAAAATATTAATATTCTTCTTAATTTTTCTTTTCCAGGATTTTGGCGATGGCGGAGCGTTCCCTGAAATTCACGTTGCTCAGTTTCCTCTCGGATTAGGTCTTGGAGATATGAGAGGAAAGCCAGAAAATACGCTCGCCTTGCAATATGGAACTGATGGAAAGTTACAACACGATGCTATTGCTCGTATCGGACATGTTAAGGATAAAGTTGTCTACTCCAAGCTTAATGATATGAAAGCCAAGACGTGGAACGAGGATGATGATGATATTCAGAAACCAGACGATGACGCTGTTATCGATGCTACGGAGAAGACAAGAATGGCTTTGGAAAAAATCGTAAATTCAAAAGTAGCCTCAGCACTTCCTGTTCGTCATGCCGACAAGTTAGCACCTGCTCAATATATCAGATACACTCCAAGTCAGCAGAATGGAGCTGCTGGATCACAACAGCGCATCATCAGAATGGTTGAAGAACAAAAAGATCCGATGGAACCACCAAAGTTCAAAATCAATCAGAAGATTCCTAGAGCACCACCATCTCCACCGGCACCAGTCATGCATTCTCCTCCAAGAAAAATGACAGCTAAAGATCAAAACGATTGGAAGATTCCACCATGTATTTCAAATTGGAAAAATCCAAAAGGATTCACAGTTGGGTTGGACAAACGATTGGCTGCTGATGGACGTGGTCTCCAACAGACTCATATTAATGAAAACTTTGCGAAGCTTGCTGATGCTTTGTACATTGCTGATAGAAAAGCTCGTGAAGAGGTTGAGACACGTGCTCAGCTTGAAAGACGCGTTGCTCAAAATAAGAAGTCTGAGCAAGAGGCTAAAATGGCAGAAGCCGCAGCAAAAGCCCGCCAGGAAAGATCAGCGATGCGGAGAAAGGACGATGAAGATGATGAACAAGTCAAAGTTCGCGAAGAAATTCGACGTGATCGTCTCGACGATATCAGGAAAGAAAGAAATATTGCTCGTTCACGACCAGATAAAGCTGACAAGCTTCGCAAAGAGCGTGAAAGAGATATTTCGGAGAAAATTGTGCTTGGTTTGCCGGACACGAATCAGAAACGAACTGGCGAACCACAGTTCGATCAAAGATTGTTTGATAAAACCCAGGTTTCAGTTCCTTCTTCGATAAAATTTAACTAATATATTTATTTTTCAGGGACTCGACAGTGGAGCAATGGACGATGATACTTACAATCCTTATGATGCTGCGTGGCGTGGCGGTGACAGTGTTCAACAGCACGTTTATCGACCGAGTTAGTTTTTCTTGCTTATTTTCAAATATAAATTAAAATTAGTAACGGGTCTAGGTATTTTGAATGTATATATATATATATACCCACAATGCTCTAAAATGAACGAATTTCATAATGAAACGTTCCAGAAGTTTTTCAAAAAAAAAGTTTTATGGCGTTTTAAAATTTCAAAAAAAAACATTATTTTAGCTGAAATCTTATTTTGGCAGTTTATCTTATGCTATTCTAAGGTACATTTAAAATCGAAAGGTTACCGAAATTGATTACCTATGTTTGCTTAAAAAGTACCTCAATTGACGATATTACGTGATATTAAAATTTAAAAAAAGATTATAATTCAAAAAAAATCATTTTTGAACCTCTGCGACACGAAAAATTCGCCAAAATTGATTCATTTTTTCTAAATTTCGAACCGCCATAAAAATCTAAACGTTCAAAAATAACTAGAACCGTTAGTTCTTTAATATTTCAAAATTGAAATGATTTCCTAATGTATGTCTGAACTGAGGAATTTGTGACATTCTAAAATTTATTGTTTTTCTAATTCATTGGTGTTGGAATTCACAAAACTCTTTGATGATACTGATGTATTTGACTTTCATGTCCGTTCTGGTTCATTTGTCGTTAAAAATAGAATCACAACTTAGGTGCCTAGTATTTGATAAGACGTTTGTAGTACTGCAGTCATTACGATTAAAATGACGTTATGCAAATACGAATTTCGAAAATAATTGTATTTTTGTCAAAACAGGAAGAAATGACGATTTATAAAACTTTTGCAGGCAAAAATCTCGACAACGATGTTTATGGTGGCGATTTGGACAAGATCATCGAACAGAAGAATCGGTTTGTAGCTGATAAAGGATTTTCAGGAGCAGAGGGCTCGAGTCGTGGATCTGGACCTGTTCAGGTTAGTCAGTTGATCTGTTGTCAGAAATTTTAACTACGTTACTAAAATAGCTGGGAATTTTGAGAATTTGGGCGCTGGCTCGTTGTTGATGAGCGTCAAAAATTGACTGATAAGTAACGACGAATTGAACCAATTCGTTGATTTGTGCGGTCATTATCATAAATGGATCATTAATTTACGTCATTCCGAAAAGACACGCACAGCAGTGTGTTTTGGAAGTAGAAAAGATTCTTTACATTCTTGGTTTATGAGCTTCAATTGTCGTGCGTAATATGTTTGACATTATTGATAAAATAAGATTAAAATAATTAAAATATGTCAAAGTTCAGTTTTCATCCATTCTCTTTATGGTCGAAATGAACTATTGATGTATTTTAACTCACGATTAATTTGATTGTAAAAGTTAACCAATTTTAGATATTCTAATTAGAGTTATAATAAATAATTATGGATTCATCAATATTGTAGTTTTATACAATGCTCAGAGCTTATTGAACAAAAACTAATTATATCTTTTCTATCATAGCCGATTAGCTTTTCTTTTTACTTAAGTTCGGGATGCAGATTCTCTTCAGTTTAACACATAAAATGTATTAAATTACTTTACTGTTTCTAGTCACATTTCGAGCTGAACGATCAGCATTTTATCGAGTTGTGTCTACGGAGGCTGGTGTTTGCGAGCATCTTTCATAACCCAATCACTATCAGTACTTACGAAATATCACGTCTTATCACCAACAAGCCAGAAGCATTAGAACCAACATGTGATTTACTCTAAAAGTTGAAATGACTGAAATACTAGACAGAACTAGAGCGGTGTTGACTATATTTCGGTCTATTTTTAGGAAATGATAACTTTTTGCTCCGAATATACGTGTAAATGAAACAGCTCAAATCAAAATTTCACTCTCAAAGTGGCATTGTAGTTAAAAATACGTATTGCATTTTTTAACAAAAAAATCTTAGTTTTAGTTTTCGCTTATTATGAAAGTGGACGAAATAAACAGTTGTCCTCCCAGTTTTTATAGTATTTATTCGTATTTGGAAATTCTAGGGATCGAACCTGTAGAAATAATCGAAATTTATCAAAAAATTGAAATTTTTGAAAAATTTGGCATTTACTATATTGAAAACACCAATTTTTCAAATGTTTAAACCATGTTCATAGTTTAGATTTGAACAGGAAACGTATTTTTTTTCCGGAATTGTTTGCAGCGAACTCGGGGAGCTGGGTAAACTTTTTCGGCGAAATGGTGTTAATTGTAGACTAACATCTAAACTGAGTGATAAGCAGTAAGCGGATAAGCCAACGATCATCCGTGTCGATTTATAAATTGGTTCAAGCAGCGTTCAAAGGGCAAAACATTAGATGATGATGATGACAGAAAATACGATTTTCATGCCATTTTAAGAATGACAATGATAATTCTAGTATATTTCATGACAATATTTCCGAATCGTGATTGTGCATGGCATAGTTTCGAAATTTCTTACAAAGTTTATTATAAACTTATCAAGAAAATGATGACGATGCGGAATCGTCTAGAATTACAGGACAGACACGATGGCGGCCGATTTGGCATGTTTGCGTGTGACGATCGAATTGTTGCAGAACGCGTAGAAAATGCTATAATCTGGTCAAAGTGCATTTGATTCCAACGAAATAGTTTATACGCATTGAGTTTAACTGTGAATCGAACGTTATTGAAATTTAGAAAATTCCATCTGCGAAATTGAGTGTGTGGACCCGTAGTATTCAGAAATATATGTATTTACTGAATTATTTTTTTGAAACCTAATTTCTAAAGATTTCATAAGGAAATTGCATAAAAGATGCTCTTAAAATGACTGTGACTACTTCTAAAATTTACTTATCAATGAGTCATAAAACATTAAATGTCACTGTGCATTTATGAATCACTACAAAATGTTAACCTTTTTATTTCAGTTCGAGAAGGATCAAGATGTTTTCGGATTGTCATCACTTTTCGAGCACACCAAAGAAAAGAAACGAGGTGGGGATGGTGGAGACTCCCGTGGAGAATCAAAGAGGTCTCGACGCGACTAATTTTAATATATTTTTTATTTGTTTTCTGTTATTTTTTCTCAACTTCTTTTTTGGAAAGAATCTCTGTAACTCTTCTGTAGTTGGATGTTTGCACAAAGATGAATCAAAACCGTGTCAATTTTTATTAATAACATTTCGAAAGAAGACCAAATTATGTCAGCAAAGAATGAGCGAATTTGAAAAATTATGGCAAAGAGGATTCGGGAGAGGGGAATATTGAAGATGTTCTTAGGAATGGTTGATTTGATTATTGAGTTGCAAAATACTGATCAAGAAATCTTTTTGAGCATTTTCTTGTTGAAGACCACTAACTGCTTGCCGGAGAGCTTTTACTTCCAACTCGAGTTGCTCCTTCTCATCATGAAGACTTTTCACATTCTCCACCTTTTGGCGCATTTGAGCACGGTACTGGCGAGCATAAAGACGGCGATGACGCTTCTTTTGACTGTGAGCATCTTGTCCATCTGCAATTTCTTGTTGTGGTCGACCACGACGGATTTTACCAGGAGCAGCAGAACTTTCAGTTGAAGAGCATCTCTGAAAATACAAATAATATTACAAGATTTTGAGAAAATATGATATGCTTACCGAGCTGGATGTGGTAGATGTTCCCAAAGAAGCAGAACTTTCAAATGGCAAAACAGGCAGATTGATGCTGAATTGAGCAAGCATTGCTGGATTAATAGCAACTGGACGATGAATTGAAGCTGATGAGAATAGAGATTCAGGAACAGAGGAAACTGAATTAGAAATAAGAGAATTAGTCATTGTTGTCATTTTTCAGGAATGAAATGTGGACTGAAATTTGAATGATGATAACTCTTTTATACATTTGCATCAGGGGGACACCCACTTTTTCGTTCCTTATCATTTCTTCCATGTTTGTAATTGGAAACACAAGCACCGCCCATATTCCCGCCCCTCCCCCGCACTTCATTTCGATGCATTCCGCTTTTTTTCGAAAAAAATTTGTGACTTTTGTGTACGTGTTTGAAATACACGACTGTTATCAGCTGAAAGAGCAAGGTCGACAATGATGATGACGTGTTCAGTTGAAATTTTTCGCTGAAAATGTAACCCATATGCCGTCTCGGAGACTTCCGATTGGGGTGTGGTTGTGGAGTATGGTGTCAGAATTGATGGGTTGAGTGGAACAAAATGGACTCTTGAAAATAATAGGAACTTATGTTAGACTATGTTCAATATAATATCTATACGCATCCAACTACGTAGTTGGCCGACAATTATGAGCACCCGAGTTGTGCGCACAAAAACTCGATCTCATAGTGAGCAAAATTTGAATTTTTTTAGTGGTATGTACATACAAGAGCGTAGTTATGTCTCCATAGTTATGTCCAGCTGTATATCCGAGCAATATCTTTCTTGGAGACGACCTACATATGGTTGCAAATATTACCTACCTCATAGGTACGCAAGTAGGCATTTTTTGTTTGAGTGGAAGCCATCAATAGAGCGGAATAAGTTTTCAGTTTTTTTAAATAAATACTAAATTTTAGTTCAAATCAGAAGACATACAGTAGTCTCTCTGTAATTATGTATTAAACTGACATCGTTCCATACTTGCATTTTATATCTCCATTGTTTTCAAGTAAATTATAACATATTGAAATACATCTTTATCTATATTTTATCCTCTAATATTCGGTTAAGCCAAACACATATAAAATATGAGAAATCTAACAAGTAAATAAATTGTAAATAAAGTAGTAAGAGTAATAATACATACAAAGAATACGGTATTTATTTCTAGCAATTATACAAACTGAATTGACTTCATGGAAAAGTAAAAGCGATGAGCTTATTTTGGTAAAATTGTTAATAATCTCAAAACGTGGCAATTGCCCACTTTTGCTGTTCCATGTGTTAACACATTGAAATTTATACAATACATTTTTCATGTTTCAGAAAAGGTTTTTTTAAAAGTTTATCGAATTACCGTATTTGTCCTATTATTAGCTAACGCAATATATTTTTCAAAGAGTACAGTTTTAGATGAATACTCTTAAGAAAAACACTGTACATCAGGTTTAATCAAGTACCCGAAAATTCTTAACTGCTCACCACGATGTATATTTAATTTATTTCTAGTTTATATTTTTAAGGAGATGCACCATAGTACGTTAATGCAGAGTGAGCAAGCGTACCTGAATGAGCACACCATTTTTGAATTTCTGTCCTAATACTATTACCTTTACGAACAATATTTTGCTCGCCGGTTGAAAAACACTAATAATCATAACAAAACATGATGTCAGAATGGGAAGGAACGCTATTATATTTATCATTTTTGTAGACTTGTGAAACGGTTTGGAACAAAAATATTTTGAAACAAGTAAAATGACATTTAGTTATTGGTAATAAACCAATATCCTCAAAAATTTACAAGCTTAGTACATTAGAAGATCATTCAAGCATATAAAGTTCCATGGCATCTTACCTAAACAATCATTGACTTTCGAAAACCACTTCTGGTTTAGAATCGATTCCAAATTAATGAATCATCTTATTGCTTTTGTAACTTCTTTTCTGCAAAATTATTTTTTTCTCTTTAATGTTCAATTTGTTTTGAATATTTCACGAACTAAAGAAACATTTTTGGTTAAAAGCATAACTTATACGCGGAATGTTGAGAACCCCTACTATCTCATCTCATTAATTTTTTGTTGCGGACAACCTAGAATTTTCTAGAAATTGTTTATACATTTTGTTAGGCATTCTCATCATGTATATATTCTTTTCTTGTAATTTCCACATTTAAATCTTACCAGGAAAAACTGCACTTCCATTCTTTTAGTTTAATAAAATATGGTTTATCGAGTACCATACTTCATCATTATAAAATAAAATGTCACATTTTTACTAATCTCAATTGCCTCTGAAATTGACATTTTCAGGAGTCTTTAATTTTTTTTCAAAATAATTTAATAATTTAAATTCCTTATCAAATATTGACAGACGAAAATTCATTTCAATTATTCATCAAAGATAGTCTATTTCCGGTGATCATGTTACTATCTTTGGCTCTTAAAATTCACATTTATACAATCAAAAAAATTGCATCAAAAACACATTGGCGCCGTGTGCCAGACTTACAAAATTGGAAGTTATATATTGATAAGAGATTGAAGGATTCATCCGTTAATCATCTATCTAAATATGTGGGTGAGAAAGATTTTTCTGTAATTTGAAAGTGAAACATTATACAAATATAATTCAATTTAGGTGTTTCTTATTATTGACTAATGAGGGATCATTACAAAATGTTTTGAATTTCAATTGGAAAAAATTAAAAAAATTAACTTTGGGTTTTTACAGGAAATTGACACGAAAGTTCTTTCAAATTTATTTGGAAATTTAATAGAACGGTTTGAAAAGTGTTTCGAATTTCGGAAATCCAGTCTAATTTTCTAGTACGGATGCATTAATTTCAATCTCCGTTATAGGAGTTATGTATGATTAGCATTATCTCGATATACTCTTTTTGTCTACATGGGAGTAATACTTCTGAAAATATTATGTTTAATATTAAATTAAACTGCAAAAAAATCAAGTAAATTGCAAAATAATCTAACTGAATCCCTTCCAAACCAGACCATTTTTCGAGTTTCCCACTAAACTCTACCTTTCAAGCTCCAAATTGATAATAACAAATAATGAAATTTGAGCTTTCAATGGTACATAAACGCCTTTAGGCGTACGTGCCTGCAATCATGAGTGCCTGCCTACCGCGTACGTTTTGGTGGGAATTCCGATTTTAAGTGCTTACACAGTGCAGAGTTATTTTTGCCTTCCGTTTGGCAGGAGAAGGCACCTTTAATCAGTTCGGAATTATTGAGAAGCCTCATGAACGGTTATAAATTTATCTTTCTTCGAAATACACCAAACTCAAATTGAAATTCTATTATTCTGCCCTGTCTCCCGCAAAAACCTAAATCTCATAATCCAATTTCCGTTTGTTCTCTTATTATTTTTTATCGGTATAAAATGTTTGCAAATAGTATCAAAACATTGACTCATCTACCACTTCTCCCCTCTTCATCAGGTCGTTTTTGGTAGCAAACTGGCACATCATGTCTAATCAAGTACATGTGAAGTATTTGTTGTCATTTGATTGCTTGCATAGCATATCTCTAGTTTGCAGGTTCAACACACATAGGAAAAAAGTATCTAGTTTCTAATATCATACAGTAATTACACTTAATATTAGGATGGATAATAGATATATACTTTTTTCAAGAAAGCTTAAAATTTCAAAATGCTTCATATTTTCCAATGCTGAGTTCATATCTTGTTAAGAAACTCTTTGTACTCACCACTATTCAGAATGAAATCAATGAAAAACTTTTGGAAAGATGTGACAATTGATTGCTCACTTTTAAATTGATTTGGAATTCAGTTCATCCCGATGCTTCTTTCTTTTATGTATTACATTTTGTTATATCTCATCTTGATCCGAATAAACAACAAACAAACAGTCATTCATGCTACTTACTTTAAATACAACATTTTTTGCAATCAGGTATTCTTATAAATGCGGCACTTTCTTTGAAAACCAAAAAAAGTATGATTTTCTAATAGTCTATATCAAGTCGTTAAAATCCTAAATTCACCAACAATAAATTATATCATGGCACTAGAGCTTCCTAGTTCAACAACCCCTGTAAAGAACTATTGTTGACACTGAACATTGTCTTTCCAAAAAACCAAACGTTTTCGAATAATGTATTCTTCGTTATCAGTGTTTGTCAGAACAAATTGTCGTTTTATTGGAATTATTCATCTGTTTCCGGTGACCAGAGTAATATCATTTGCTCTTGAAGTTTTCCCTCGAAAAATCAAATAAAATATCAAAGACGGGGGCATTGACTTTACAAAAGTTTAAAACGAAACAAAAGAAAAACGACAAGAGATTCATCTATGATTCATTTTTCTTCGAGAACCAAAATGCAATTGAGTGGGTGTGGGAAAATAATCTGTAACTTGAGAGTAAAGCACTGTACAAACATAATAATTCATATGTCCCTCATAAACATATTCTATTCCTATTTTTATCTTTCCTATTTCTCATTGTTTTGTAGAAAATAAGAAAAGGTCTTGCTCACTAAAAACCAATTTCGAGGTACCACCGAATCTGAAGTGGATGATGATGTGCCGGAGCAATATGTTGTATGGCAAGCCATTGTTTGAAGCCATCGGACGTGTGGAAAAGGGGCGGGCGCTCTCATGTAATTACTATTTAGTTGAAGAGCCCACAGTAATCGGCAAACCCAAAGCTGGGAAATGATTGGAGGAAATGACGAATTTTAAATAGAAAGAGAAAGATAACTTTCAAATGAAATCATAACTCGATATGAAAAATCGTTCTTGGTTTTAAAATTTTAGTGATTTAAATATTAAAACGTCAGTGTTAGTGTTTCAGCTTACAAGTGAAAATTTTATCAGTTCCATACTAGACATTTTGATAAAAATCTGACTTGACGAACTCATAATCGTCACGTGAACACAAACATGAAATGAAAATTGAACATTTTAGCAAGTAAAGTTCAACAAAAATGTTGTTAATGATTATTTAAACTTCAATGATGAAGTATTGTCAGTGTTGGAAAACGTTCACAATAGTGTCTTGACATGCCTTGATAGAAAAAGTAAATACTCCGTAAATGTTTTACTTGTACAAAAATTTCAGCCAAAATAACAACAGGAAAGAATATAACTTGTAGTTTTTTTTGTCAACAATCCCTTTATTTAATTTTAGCTATTCTCATTTCTCCCAAGAAGTCAATCAATATATAAGAAAGGCCTGTCATTTTTAGCACATTCCAACGTTTTGTTTCAGCTTCCCACGAGAACACCGGCTCTTTTTTGACTTACTAGTCATCTGAAACAGTACAAAGAGGATATCCGGTGTCGGTTTCCCAGATCACACCTGCGTGAAAGAACTATAAGACAATACATATATGAGATTTTTAGTTCTATAATAGATTAATGGAAAGAAAATTCGATACAAAACATTTCATATTCTTTTTCAATGATTGCCGGGTTCCATTCGGACAAGTTGTATCCGGTGTCTTAAATTTATCCAACGTTGCTGTAAAATTGAACTTTTAGTGGATTTCAGCTATACACTTTTTATTGCTGAAAAGAGTTTTATAAAACTAAAAATAACTCCAAAAAACATAATTTCACAAAATAATAATTGTTACCTTCTCAATTTTTTAAAAGTATTTTCAAAAGTATTGAGTTTGGTAACATTTTTGTGAATTCATCAACTGAAAACGTACCTAAATTAAAATAATAACATGTGTAGAACGAGAAACCAATTTCGGGGTCACTTTGAGCATTCAAAAGTAATACACATTTGATACGTATACACCTTCACTAAAAATAAAACATTTTACAGACGTCCCTCTAAATTTCATTCATTCGAATTATTTGTCAATCTATTCATCTCTGATTATTGTAGTGAACCTCATGGCTACCGTTTTTGTTGTTATGCATGTCAAGAATAACTCGTCTTCTTTTGTATTCCTTCCGCCGTATTTCTTTTTCTATATGTCAAGTACCAGGTATACTGTAGTTGTCTTCAGTTCTCCATGCATCTGGTCTTCTGGGATGCAACGACTTCTGAAAAGGGAGCCACCTGTTCCAAAGCTCTTCAGTTATTACGCAATATTCAATTGACGGTGACAGAGTCGTGACGTGGCAAATTCCACTTCAGCGGAAATGGTTATGCCTGATCAAAGCCGCCAAACGGAAAAAAATGACAGCCGGATTTGTCCGATTTCTGCAGTATTCTCTTCCTTTTTGTCATTCCCCATCAAAAGATTTGTCAGTTCTCATGAGCAGGACATACTCGGTGTGCATGATCAAAGTGTTTGCGCGTTTACGGCTCACTCAGTTTTAGCGCATTGATAAGAGAACCAAAAGCGGTTTCTTTTGACACGGACATGGTCTACCGACATTGTTTGTGTGAATACAGATAATCCAATAGATATCAAGTTTCAAATTATTATAATTCTATTAAGTTGTTTTAATATGATATTATGTCAATCGTTTTGGCAATTTTCTAACTTTTCTCTAAAAACCATTGCTCTTGTTGTAAATTTAAAACCGTTTTTATTTGATGGAAATAAAAATAACGATTTTAAGAAGATTTTACAGAACGGATTTTTCCTCTCTCTGCCTCTTTCTCGATACGCCAAAAGTTTTCAGAGATACACTTTTGACGTTTCAGAATTTTCTTTCAAAAAATAATTCTAGTCTTAAAATTCTCATTCAATATTACCCAACATCTATATTCATCCATTTTTCTGTTACATAACCGTGTCAACCTATTCAGTCAAAACAAGCCATCGTGATTATTTGTTCAAAAAGGGTGACGTTGGAAGCAAGTAGCTATTAATCATACTAAACTACCATATTGCATAACCAAGGTGTGGTGACTAACTTTGACCGGATAAATCACGTAACATGATCATGGTTTCTGGTAGCCAAATCGACTAAATTAGAAAACATTTTTTTAAGAGAACCTGCTCAAAATAAATTCAATTTTAAATTTGAGCTACATTTTCCCAACTTAAAAAAATTGGGAAAACATTTTTTGAAATTGAAATTCCAGTAACCTCATTTAAAAAAATTGGTGATTACTCACCATCAGTTTTCATTAATTATAATTACGGTACTTTGTCATTGTGGACTATTATAAGTGTGTATGTACTGTGTATGTAATACAAAATTGTCACTGACGATACTCCCTTTTGAAATTGAACCAATTTTTATTAACCAGATTAGTATCTTCCAATTGTAAAACATCCGTTCTCATTTGCCCCCTTTAGCACCTGCAAAAGTGAAACCACTCTCTTTAAAATCTACCGCCAACTCCCCACGAGAAAACTTTTTTAAACAAAGAAAGGGATCTAGTGCGAATGGAGTTTGATAAACTCCCTTTGCGGTAAACGGAAGACACCAATATATTCTATTTGTCAAAGGGATTAGTCTTAAACAACATAGCTATATGGACGTGCCTCCACCAAATCGAGCATTTCCGCAGATAGGCTCAATCAGCTAAATTGGTTTGTTCCGGTGCGGTGTCTTTGGTCCCATGTTCTGATATACTGTAGATCAGAAAGACGAAAAATCATTACTAAACGAATTGGAACATGTAAAACAGTAAATATGCAAATATAAATCTAGCGACGAGCAATGAATCTGAATGAAGGTCCCAGTGTTTTTGAATGAGAAGGGATATATTGAATGGTCCATTGATCTGATGGTCACCTGGCCTCCATATTGTTTGTTGGGAACATGTGGATAACTGTAGAGAAACTGCAACATTATGACAGACGGTTCACACCTTTTTCAGAATTGATACTTGTCCTGTATTCGTGCACCATATGGTTTCACACGTGAGCATATCAATTGAGTGTGACTTACTGACAAAACTGTTCTGAAAACATGTGTGACAATTTTTCTAATATAGAGAATTTGTCCCATGACAGAAGACTATTGGATGGTATAACTAGAACGTTAAACAAATCAATGAACTTTCGTAAAGCATTGAAAAATTCAAAAAAAATGTTGACTTTCTTGGCTTTCCTTAAACCGTTTATCCCATTACCCATGTGAACCACTTCAATTTTCTTCTCTTCTCACTTACACAAACTGCTCTCTCTCCCTCACCTGCACATGGGAGGAGAGAGCTACCGTAACCAGCCAGACAAACACTTAACGGAAACGAGCTGCATATCCAGGCATATCATTCTGTCTTTTTTGACTATGATCGATATGCCGAAAGAAGAAATCTGAAACGTGATACATTTGCTTTCACTTATTACATAACGGTTAACTCAAGTGTAGTAAAAAATTATAAATGGAGAAGGTAAAGGTTATGCAAATTAAGTGGATGAGATATATTGTCTCCCCCAACAATGAGAAGACTAATTTTATAACAGACGATATAGGACTGAACGCGTCGGATATGTATTGATTGATGCGCGGGCCAAGTCAGGTCATGAAATTCTGTTGTAGAAATTAATACGATGACTAATTAGGTGTGAGAATCGAGAATTGTATTGAGTGACTTTTTGAAGTTGTTTAACATGTAACTACTTTTTCAAAGCCTAGGATCACAATTATTTGATTGGAATGAGCAAAATTAACACTTTTTTCTCTCGGTTTTGTAGCTTTCAACTGATTAAGGTACTTTAAATGTCTAAGATTCCATTTTGGAGAGTATGTCATACATTTGAAAACCAATGAATTTGTCGTATTAGCCTTATTTCAAGATTGTTTCCAATTTTGTCTGCAAGATCAGAAACCTTTTTCGAAGCTATTTTATTATCTTCATAATTATATAATAATCCATCAAATGATTTTCTCCCTGGGAGTAATAAGAATGAAGCAAAAGTTTCACAAAATCCAACTAATCTGGCAGCAAATCAGTGCAATACCACAGAAGAAAAACGGTAAACAATTTCATAGAATCTCGAAAATTTTTCAACGCTAGAATATTAACAAAAAGGTTTCAAGTTATGCCAAAATAAAGTTTCCTAGGATTGAGCCATATCATATTTACTGAAGAGTGCACGTTTTTGATAGTTTTACGACACACAGATGTGCAAATTTGCACCTTACTAAAGTTAACCAGTGTGGTCTAATTAATGAATTAGAAATCCAATCCTCTCTACATTTCTTTGATCATAAAAGGAGCTCACTTACAATAAACACATATTGACCGACAGTGGTTAATGTGTTTCGGCGGGTGCTCATCCCCACTTCTGATTGAGTGCTCTCTCCTTTTTTGTTTTTTATCTTGTAACCTATATAATGAACGGAGGTCACTACGGCACACTTTGTCTATTAAACGCTATGCCTTTTACAAATGCCGCCGTGCACTTATCACACAAATGAAAATATAATGGAAGAGAATAACATAACCGTCTGGCAATATGTGATTCTCTTCCTGTTCTAATTGCCTGTGATTTTCTAAATGGTCCCCAGAAGTTCTTAGAGACAACCGACTACGTTCATGAGTAGAGTTTGTTAAATTTGGTTAAGTGTTGGTCATCGGGCGATAGCGAACACTCTTCATCCTGAAAAGAAAAAGAAAAGCACTTGACTGAGGTCCGTCACCATTTACAGAGGTGTGGAGGAATAGTGTGAAAATGTGAGAATGGGTTACGGTACGGCAGAGTCACGCACAAGTATGTCCACAAAGAGCAAATAGAGACTCCTGGTACCGACAGGGACACCAGTGCAATTTTTCAATGTGCTCATAACTTCCTTTAGGACATCCACAAACTTTGAATAGGTTTATAGAATTAGTCAAAGTTTTCACAAGATGAAATACGGTATTTTGGACATGATATTTGATTTTCACGAACTTGCTAGCAGTATCTATTACACTCGAAATTTTAAAATATTTTACCAATCTGTTTGCTAGAAACTATCGATCTTAAAAATGGAGCTGAAAATTTTATCTGTTACCAAAGATACGGTTGTCAAAATGAAAATGAAAAGTGGACAACTAATTTACTTCTAAAAAGAATGCTACCTGAATTCTGCTCTTTTCAACAATGCCCATATAAATTTTCTTTGACACCTTTTTGTTATGCATATTACGGTAACATGTGATGACCCTAATTGGTTGGTTCATCTTCCCGTCGGCATATCCTTTTACGTAATAACTCGCAAATCGTTTAATTATAGAGCCAAACTAGGGATAAAAAGTCACGGTGTTCTTCCTCTCTCTTTCTTTTCACACCTTTCTTCTGGGAGCTTTGTATGTGTGCAGGTGGTGACGCAACACGTGTCTGTCTGTCATCAAGCTGTAGATTATCCGGCTGTGCATACCAAAGGTGTCAGTTGAAGACATGAACTTGAAAAATGGGATTTCTGCTACAAAAACAGGATTAAAGCTGGATGGTGTATAATTTTACAAGAAAAATAAAAAAGCGATTTCATTTTGGAATATGTACAATATTGGAAAAAAGTATACATTTTAAAAGTCAGTTTTAAAAAAAGTTTGCCTTTTAAGAACTGCAAATTGGAAAAATTGGAAAAACATGGAATAAATTATGAAATAGAATGTTATCGATTATTTTTCCAATTGCAAATTAAATTATTTCAACTGTAATGCTAATTTTGCTTCAAAAGTAATTTACTAAAAATCGTTTCTATATGATCTCAAGCAGTTATCACGAGAAGTACACAGCTTGTGCAACAATGTGAACACCACCTAAAAACATCTGAAAACATGTTTTCTGAAAATCTTCCTAATTTTTGGTGGATGATTCATCGCGTCACTATTGCTGTCTGACATCTTCATTTCCTTCTTTTCCTTCTTCCTTTTTTTGGATGTCGACGTCTTGTTCAAGTACCTCCATTCAGTTTTCTACAAAACAATATACTACGCATTTTCTTTTCTATACAACATGCGTGCGCCTCTTCATGTTCATCACCATTCATCCCAATGAATAGGAAGAGAATGGCACGTCGTCTGTCATTATGATTACGGTAAAAGCGACATCTATTTCTGAAATCAATGAAACAAAGTTTTAAATTTAAAATTATTTTTATTGTGCAAGATTATATAATATCAAAAATATAGCAACAACGCATATAAATACATACCAGTTTAGTGTTGGGATTTTTCAATTTTTGGAATAAAAAAATGAGAAGCTCATTGAGGATTGGGGAAGGAAAGAGAACAGAAGAGTCACGAGATTTTTAGATTGAAATTGAGAAAATTAAAAAAAAAATTGAGCATAGTTGAATGTCAGCTAAAGGTTATGAAATGCTGATGTCGATAAATTGTATGTAGACGGAGGATAGTTTGCAGGAGGTGCTTGGTATGCGAAGAACGGAGGCATATATGAACTCGAAGGGTACATCTGGAAAAAAAACATAGTTGAACATTGTCATCTAACGATAGCCATATAAAAAACAACTGCACAGTTCATAAGCCTGTGATTCAAAAGTGGAAAATGACAGCTGCAGTCAGAAGTGGGTCCTTCAAAAATCATTTGTGCATCTGCATCTGTTTCCAGGTGATGAGACCACATCATAACGGAACAAATTGAATTAGAATAGAGAGATAGTCACAAGTGTGTGATCCGATTCCCTATGTTAATCCTATTGGATTACCGTCACAAAATCTTATTTGTAACACGATTTTGTGATTTGAAAGTCTCAACAAATCTAAAATACGAACCTGATATGGGAATGCTTGTTGTGAGATATCCGGAAGACAAGCTGTATCAGATGAAACTGCTGATGGCATGAATGGTTTCCGATCTTCATCTTCTTCCTTCTTGATTCCAGACATCGAACTTCCAAGTGATCCACTACTATCATTGTCTCTGTCTGAATCAGTGTCCCTGTCACTATCCCGATAGCATCCACCATCCATTTTCTTCTCTTTTTCTTGTCTCTTGCACTTGTAGCGTTGATTTTGGAACCAGATTTTCACCTGAATACGGCAAATGTGAGAAACTAACAAGAAACATCGCAAATGATTAGCTTAAATTAAAAGTTCAAACCTGTGTTGCCGACAAGTTAATACTCTTCGCAAGGTTTTCCCGATCCGCGGCGCTCAAATATCTGTTGATTTGGAATTTGCGTTCCAGGACGTGAACTTGTTGAGGTGAGAAGAGAACACGTCGCTTTCTTCGTGATATCATCATATTCTGCTGTGTCGTAAGTCCCAAATTCAGCTGATTGGTTTGGAAGCGATTAACTGCAATAAATAGTGATTGTTTTATGCCTACTAAATACAATAGGATCATGGCAATAAGATCCGCGATAATTTGCCCTTCAACGGAAGTCTCAGGAAATCGACAATTTCCGTAGTCCCTTATAAAAACAATAAGAAAAATACACATGCGTGCACGTGTCAATGTATGCTAACACTTGTCTTAACTACGATACAAAAATGGCACCACAGCAAACTCTTCTACAAATATGGTCCGTTTACCAGACAATTGAGTATTCGAGAGAGACTCCCCGTGGCGTACTAAACAAATTGCTGAGAATTGGCAGACAAGCTGCCAGCAACTGAATCTAGGTTGTCCTGTACATTTAAAGATAAAAATTCAGATCAAATTGGAAGTTTTGAAAAAGTTTTCAGCAGTGAACTTGGTTTAAAGCTAAAAACTGATACGGTATCAACTACTGTATTTTTTTTGTCAGAATTGTACTTAATTGCTCCGCTTTGACAACTTAAATCTCGTTTTTAAAGCTATAAAAAATAACTAAGTACGAAACTATATATGAAAAATGACATTTACTGTAAGTTGATAATTTTGTGATAAAACAAAAAACCACCCAGATATGAGATGTCAAAGCTGTTCAATAGAATGACAATGTAAATTATTTTAAGTAGAGATATAATAGAAAATAAATTTTTGGCATTCTAAAATACTTATCAGAAAATATGATATCTGATTTGGACCCTTACTGCAATTTTTCAATTCGGAGTTCACATTTTTTGCAGATTTCCTTTTTATGATTTCCGCCATTGACCTTCCAACAATTAAAAGTTCCACCAACTAGTTTTGTCACATGTTCACGTCTACAGTACCACGACCTTCATGCCTTTAAGTTTTGGAAGCAATTCTCTCACGGTTTCAAGTAGGTGTTGTAGATTACTGATGTTACGTCACTTCCGACGCAACTTCATTGAACCCCTACTATCACCTCTCAATATGGTGTTAGTTGTTTGTTGTCCAACAAAGGAAAATAAGGGACAGACGTAGTTAGTTGAGTTGGCAAACTTGTTCATTTCCAATGTTGTGGCAACCAAGGGGAGGTACTGTAGGACGAGTTTCGTTGGAAAGACAAACATTTAGCACCACCGGCAGAAAGGGATTATATGTTTTGCAGGAAGAAGCGAAAAAAGATCTAAGAGAAAGGAAAAAGCTAGTGTGGGAACCTTTTTTACTCATAGACCAGACCTACTGTAGCTCGGGTATATGTCAATTATATCGCGCACGCTTGTTTTATATATGTATGTGTTATATAATAATCTAAATAATAAACCAAAGAATCTAGACATAAAATAATTGTTGCGAAAAATGCGAAGCGCGCAACTCAATTGAATTGACCGGACTGTAATTATTTGCGAACGGGAAAGTGAGAAAAGTCGAGAAGATGAATTTGAAGAAAAAAACTCACAATTGGCCAGTTGAGGATGCGTTGCCATTGGGTAAGGAGCGGTGGCGTAGGCCGCACTTGTGTTGTAGCTGAAGAAATATTCAGGTTTGCTAAAATTATTCGTGAATTAACTAATTAATTGGATTTTTTTGAACTTTTTTGTATTCAGGAGCGGTGGCGTAGGCCGCACTTGTGTTGTAGCTGAAGAAATATTCAGGTTTGCTAAAATTATTCGTGAATTAACTAATTAATTGGATTTTTTTGAACTTTTTTGTATTCTAAATCGAAATAAATTATATTTGCTAGAAACCATTGATGTTGAATAATTCCACATCTGGGGGACATATAATCCATCATCATACATCCAGAATTTACCTCAAATTAAAAGCATACCTTGAGAAATCATGTGGATATTGATTAGGGAAGGCAAAATAAGACATTTGTGCTGCAGTTGTAGCCGGTGCTGAGATGGAGAGAGTTGAGAAAGCATCAGTAGTTGGTGTGACAGAATTAGGGGCTGATGTGGAGGAATTGGATGATCCAGAAGACATTCTACAAATTAATTGTAGTTAAAGGCGAGAAACTGGGATTCTAAAGTTAATGTCATATTAGAATACAAAGAAAATAAAAGGAATGAATAGAAGACTCACCATGACTTTTCAAGTTAGAGTTTGAGGTAATATGGTATAGGTTTCTAGATTCTATCATTATTTTTTGGAAACAGAGAATTGAAACTGCTGCTCCAGTGCCTCGATTGGGGCGCTAAATGTGAAGGATGGGGTGTGAAGGGGAGGATGGAAGTGGCGTCCGTCCCGAAAACTACTCAAAACTCACTTAAGTTAAAAACTTGAAAAGTCATGGAGAGGACGGCCAAAGTGGCCCTTCAAGTAAACCGAGAGAATCTCTTAGAGCTCATTTACCTCTTATATGAGTGCTTGTGGAGGATCGTTCACCGTGTGCGTGTCTCCCGTGCGCCTTCAGTCCAGCCTCTCGCCCTGCTTGTCCCACCCGATAGACACGCCCACCAACCTCATTGGATGCCATGGGCGGAGACTGGGGCAAACAGAATCGAGGTATCGGAGGGGAAGAGGTATGGAAACCGAAAAAAAAGAGAAGAAATACTTGAAACCTAATTGCCCATTTTAATCAAGTGCTACCAGCTGAAAATTATAAATGAAATTGAGAATGCGTAGGAGAAGCCTAATTTCTTTACTTGAAAATCTCGAGTTCTAGACTCCCAAATAAACTCAGCTAGCAAGAAAAAAACTTCAAGTCATGTGATTTCTCCACAAGTACCTAAGTTGGCAAATTATTCAGTTATCCTAATTCTGACTAGTGTTGGAGAGTGTTGTTCTTTTTGGTAAATTATGTTGCCAACAGAATAACAGACTAAAAAAAGACCAAAGGGGCAGCGAAATAACTTGAATAGAAACCGTAAGGACAAACAGCTCAATCCTTCGCAAAATTCAATTTCTTTTCAGATAAAACTGCACCATAAGGTGAGACCATCGGCGTCGTCATTTAATTGTATGTTTGTGATAATATCTTAAATTTAAGGTTGTATATGTCTATGTCTCATTGAAAATTGTATGAGTTTTTTCTACTTCATTATTTTTTTTGGAGATATTGAGATATACTAACGTCGTATTGAATGTTGTATGCCATATTGAAACCTAATTCTGAAAAAAATCAATAAAAAAATTTTATAATAGACTGATAATTTCTCAATGGCGAGGAACTGTGTCATATTGCTGTAAATACACTGAAGATGCAGTTTACATTTTAAGTTTCCAAATAATGTTTATTGAGGGAATGGAAAAATGAACGCCTAAAACATTGAGATTTGCAAAAAGTTTCTTAACACGGGCATATATATTTTTACTGGACTTCAGTCATTCCGAAGTGTGGAATTTGAAAATTTTCCTCCCGTTTCTACTGTTTTGATATACCTAGTTTTTTTTATAAAAAGAGAAAAAACCTTTGTTCACGTAACAGCTTTTTTAAAATGTACTTTGATACTTTGCCTTATCAACTGTTTAGTTGTAAAATTAATATATTTTCAGTAAGATTCTTTCAATCGGTAAATAGTTGTTTTCTTTTTACTACCTTGCACTTTGCCTTCCTACATCCAGTTTGAACTTTTACACTTGGGAGAGAGTTCAAAACTCTCAATCATTAGTGGACAATCCAAATGTTAATGAGTTTAACGACCTTCTTTTTTTACCATGAGAAAAAAAAAGTTTGCTAAGTCAACGAAGTTGATCACACTGATAACAGTGAGCCAACAATCAATAGAGCGTGAGAGTATTAGTGTTACTTTCTCATTTTTCACCGAACCAACTTTCCATTAAAAACTCTCGTTTAATCAGATGTAGTTCTCTATTAAAATTAACTTAAAATAGTTCAAGTTTAAACTAGTGAGAGAGATTCGTTTTGATTCAAAGTTTTTATTTTCCAAATTCAATTACAGGCTACAAACAAATTTTCTTGATGTTCATAAAAATGAGTGTTAATATATTTTCACTTTTGTTTTGCTTTGTAATTACAATGAGTTGCAAAAGGCTTTAACGCAAAGTGGGAAAATCTAGATGATATAATTGAGAAATGATTTTGAATCAAGCGAAATCTGACATCAGAATATAAAAAACTTAGTGTACTGAAATAAATTAAATAGAAAAAGTACCCTGCTAAATCCACTTCAAGATGATTGAAAACAAGAGACTCGAGAATTTATGAACACTATGTGCCACATCAGGAAAACCAAAAAAAAAGTGTTGAGTTTTCCATAACGTTTCCACGGTTTTCGTCGCCCGTTCATATTTCACAAATCCTTTTCTCTCCAGTTGTCACTTTTCTGCCATTTCCCTTTCCTTCTACCTCCTTTTCCCGACAAAACACTAATTCCATTATTGAGAGAATAAAGAAGATGGCATGCACCTGTCCCGAGCAACAGGAAGGAAGAAAGACATCTGTATTCTTTTCGGGTTCGAATACCGATATTGTGAGAAAATATGTAATATACAATTCATTTCACGGAAGTGAGAAAACATTGAGTAAACAGAGATTGCGGCGAGTTTTTTGTCGTTTCCTTTTTCGGGGGTTTGCACATTTTCACACTTTCTGGAACTAAGTGTTTTGTCATTTAAATCGTTGAAGCATCTTTTCAATTCTTGAGAATACCTGGTTTCACTAGTTCAGTTGAAGTATCTCATAATCCGGTTTTCATTGACAGTTCAGTTTAGTTCAAGGTTCATATCGAACAATGATAAAACATAAGAGAAACTGGAATGAAATGAGGCCATCATCCAGTGACTTATCCTTTTGGCTATCATATCACAAGAATCATTATCACATTTCACGAATTAAGCATGCGTATTATTATTTCTGCGTTCTCAATTTTGGCAATTTCAAGCGTCATTGGTAACTTTAAACGTTTTTATTTAATGCTGCCCTGATCACCAAGCGAAAATGTTAAAAATAAATCCTCGCGGTTCTAGAACAACTAAATATCATAGTTTTGCCTAAAAGTTGACTGAAATGTTTTCAAACTTTCAAACATTTTCATTATGTCACTAAGAAATACTGTATTTTTGAGTATATTTAGAGCTAATTGTCACTGTTACAAGACAATTTTTGAAAGTTTTCCAGAATACATAAAAATTTATTTTTTTAATTCATGAAAAAAACGTGGTCGAAATCGTAGAGCTATAGACATGAAATTACCTGTTAGTCTTGTTAGCGTTAACTTTGCTAACTTCGACTATATTCAGGTTTGAAAAATAAATTTAAAGCCGTTGTTTTTGGTAACCCCCTTGAAAAACTGTATGTGTTTTTTGAAATCAGTACATTTTCAATTTCAAAACAAGAATTTAAATCTCCAGAATCCCGATCCTCAGAAAGTGAAACAACAAACGAAAGCTTAATGAAAATGGTTGATAATGAGTGGATGGATAAATTTATCCCACGAGAATATAAACGAACACATTCACTTTCTGGATCCGATGAGCAAGATGTTACAAAAGACAATAACTTTGGATATAGTGAACAAGGAATGAAGGATCTAGATGAAGTGAGTTCCTGTAATTAGGGGTGCTCATGGGTCGAACAGGGTCGACCCGCTTAATTCACAGTAGCTCAACCAATAGTCCGATCACAATTTTGAAAATGGAAATTAATATAGCATGACCTCCTTGGTAAAATTTTCATTCGGGGTCGACATTTTATTCATCGGGTTCGCTGCAAATGCTGCCTAAAGTTGAAGCGGGTCGACCCTTTTCGACCCAAGTGCACCTCTACCTGTAATAATCGTCTGAAGATATTCACACTTACGTGAATGAGGTGTGAATACAACTGTAAATTATAGGGTATGAATAACCTGGATGTTAGTTGCAAGTTAGTATAGATGACAACAGACGGGAAAATTTTTAGAATGACCTGCTAATTATGGGGTATCCTAAGGTGTTTATGAAAACAATTTTCTAGCTCTTGATTGTGACTTATTGTGACAAAATATCTTGAAGGGATGGTGCTCCCGTTATGTTCCATATACAGCGCTATAGTTTTACACTACTTGACGTTTAAAAAATTGTGTGCCTTCAAGAGGTACTGTAAATTCAAACTCATGTTTCTGCTGATTTTTTAGCAATATTCCATATTTTTGCTCTCGATTTAATAAGATTGGAGTGTTTTATTGTTATAATTGAGCTATAATTTTTTTATCCAAAGTCGACAAACAGTTGATAAAGCTTAGTTTGAATTATAAGTTTGAATTTACCCGTAGGTCTTTACTGATATTCTATTGAAGGATAATGTTTTGAGCGTTATTCCATTGGAATATAAAACAAAACTCAACATACGAAATGTATTTTGTTTGCTAAACATGTTTTCAGGTTGGAGGTCTTGTCGGTGGAGGAGATTCCGACCTTCTTGGTATCCTTCGTCCTTACTATTCAATGGTTGAAATGACCGCCAACGGAAACAAACAAGTAACTTTTTTTGATAGTTTCTCTATTCAGAACTTCAATTTTTTAGGGAATGGGACAATATCTTCATGTACTTCCTGATTCATCAGAAGGTGACACCCCAATTTATTCAGTTGGTGGCTCGATGTACGGAGGAGTTGAACCGGCTGGTGCTAAGTTGGGATACATGAACAGACCATTTGGTAAAAGATAATGTGTATATTATAAATATTAAAAATTGTTCATACACATTTATTCAATTTTTAATACACTTTCTCTCATCTCCTTGCGTGATAACAAAAACATAAAACATAAGAAAAAGAAGAAAAATAACTGGATACATTACTTTGCAAAATGTGTCAATCTGACGAGCCATTCGATGATAATACCGACTTAGAAGCATTGATTTTGTCATTTGATATTTACTGTATCCGTCAAGATTGTTTTCAAACTTTAGTCTCTGAAAAGTGCGTAATTATAAAAATTAAACTGAAATTTTATCAACTGTTATATATCAGTACTCACCAGTCGTTTACTGTTATGCTCCAATGAAATCACAACGAGAGCTTGAAGCATTGTCAGGAATACAAAAGTGGAAGTAAACCCGAACCAGATATCAATAGCTTTCACGTAAGAAACTTTTGGAAGTTCTTCTTTTGCTGAGTTATTTTCAGCGGAAAGTGTCAGAAATACGGTGAGAGAAACAAATATTCGACCTGAAAAACAAACTCTTTCCTATACATATATTTTTAGCTATGGCAGTGAAATATATTTTTCAACAGTAACTCCTATAGTTGGTTTGAAATTTTAAATGTTTCCTGCTAATTTCATAAAATACTGTATTCTGATTTGCTTACCTTCAACAAATTCTTCGGGTAACCATACTGAAATCCATGAGAAGACCACACAAATTGCTGTAGGAATATAAGTATTTGCAATGTGATAACCAACTTCTCGATGCATGTAGAATTTTGCTTCTAGACATGAATAAACTCCAGATTTTCTTACACCGTTGCATGTGTCTGGATGCAAATGTCGAATGCTCAATTCAGGAATTTTCACGTTTTTCTCGATCTGAAAAATTAAATTCGAAAGTTATTAGTTCATGTAATACAAGTACATACCCAAATTGCATCGTTTGTATCAGAAAACCATTCAAGTTTAACAACATCTTGTGTAAACCCCACTGAAAACATGTATCGATTTCTTTAAATAAATGCATGAAGCTTACTGGAACTAATTTTCAGTGAAACTGCAGGATTATCATGTGGATATTTGCATAGAACAATTTGAGCAGCAGTTGGTTTCAAATAAACTCTCATATCCATGAATATTTTCCCATCTGGGAAAATAAATAAATAGAAATTGAGATAGGTAACCTTGTGAAATGTTGAATATTTCGAGTTTGTGAAAATTGGATCCGGTCTCCAAATCATTTTCAGAAAAGTGTAATCATTGACAAGAATCGGGCGAGAAAGATCATGACGAAGGCGAGGATCAATCCATGACATTCGGACCCAAGCATCAAGGTCATAATCCTAGAAAACAAATTTAATTTTACAAATTCTCAAAATAAAAACACCATTGTAGAGAGCTCAAAGTTGCTCATTGATTGAACTGCAATTCCAACTTTAACTGTTACAGTATCATCAACATGAAGACTTGGAGGCTGTCGTGCATCATATTCCATTTTTCGTAAAAATGGAAGAATTGTGGATGATGGAAGAGGCCGTTGGTAGTCTAGTCCAAGGTTTTGACTGTAAATTTTTCAATTTTCGTCACTTTATATTTTTAGAAGCTATTAAATTCAAATGAGAAACAGATATCTTATTTCTACGCTCAATCAAATGAGAATGGCTGGGAAACTCGACAGAAAATTTTTCCGAAATTCTGGACGATCCGGTTTTTTTCGTTGCTACGAAGGTTTTTGATAATTTTTGATGATTTCATCATTTTTTAAAAACACTACAAGTTAACATGAAATATTAGCAAAAAAAGTTCAATTGTCTTACATTTCAATGCTAAATTACTTACAATTAGTACTATTTGCTATTTTAACTTTGTGATTTTGCAGCCCTGGAAAGATTATTATTCTTCAGAGGAATATAGGTAGCTACATATATTGTACCTCCACGATTAGATGACCCTACATCAATTTTCAAACTCACTTCATAATTTGATCCAATGGTTTGAAATCGTGAACCATTTCATGAAGTTTATCCAACTCAATATTCAAATTGCTCACATTGAATGAAAAATCACCGTATTTCTCTGAAATCAAGTTCAAATAAATTTCCTTATCATCATTATCACCTAGATAATATTGTTTTGAAATTTCCTTTTCATCACTATTACTAGAGTTACATGCAGCTGGCATAACAATCATCACCGATTGATGATCGAGAAACAAGAGTTGATCAATTCCAATTGCATTTTCTTGTGCTTCTTCATAGTTGTTAAGAACAAGTTCTTGAACTTCTGGATCCGAATAGTTGTACGTCTGACACAGTGCATCGAGAGTAATTCGGCTTCGTCGGGCTGCTAGAGGTGAAGATATTTGAAGAACCCGAGGAAGAAGACGACAAACATTTCTGAAGACGATCCGGATTGTCTGCAAACATTCAAATATTTTAAACGATTTTGTTATATTGTATACGTTTTTGAAACTGTACGTATCTCATTTCCTTCTATTATTGAATACGAAAACTTTTGAAAATTGAGCTTACAAGCTGCCTGTTTAATTTTCACCATTAATGTGTAGTAGCGCCAGTAGGGAAAATATTTAAAATTACTACTACGTTAATAAAATGTTCAAATATTGAAATAATGTTTTCAAAAAAGAATTTGAAAATTGTTAATAAAATACAAAGGGATCGGTTTTCACCCATTATAGTTTTTGGAAGTCGACCAAAAAAAAGAAAATTTTGAAAAATCCATCGAAACGTTTGATTTAATTTTTAGATGATTAGTATTATGTTTCAAAAATAATAATACGTTGCGAAAATGTAGTTTGACAACTATTCTAAAAAATAAGAAATCGAAAAATATTACCCACTTATACGACTTATAAGCGATAAACTTTTTGTTTCTCAAAATAAATTGCGAACTTATCCCAACATTCGACCTCGTCGAAGCAAAATTATACAAACCGTGAAATTTTGCAACAATTCTACGGGAACATCATATTTCTCCGCATCATGTTCATTCCTAATCCAAACTTCTGCTCTTCTTATTGCTAATAAATCAATATCAGCTGTTGATGGATCATGTAATGATTTCTGAGTTTTCCACCATAACTTCCAAGACAGACATTGTTGATGTTGATCAGTTGCAATACCATAGTCAACTGCTTGATAAGTACTGGCAATATCCAGAAAATTAGAGCTTGAAGGATTAGATGAATGTGGAAATATTAGAAAAAGAAGAGAAATAGAGATAAGAAGAGACATCGATTGATGTCTTCTACATTGAAATCAGAAATAGAGTGCTAGAGAAGAGAAGAGAACAAGTTGTGATTGTTTCGGCTAATTAAATTGACGGTATGTAGGATAACGTGGAAGACATTTTTATAATTGATTAAAATAATTATGATTCGTTAATTGATTAAAACTTTGTATCTTTGTTTTTTGATTAAAACTTTGTACTTTTCGAATTTAACAAATGTTTTAAGCATCGCTCAGTTATCTCACGGTCCCCTTTCAGGTACATTTTTCTTCTATTTCGAATTTGATTTGGAACAAAATAATAAGCACAAAAGGAGCTGGTCAGGTTAAGATTACTGTATGAGGTGATTTACGTACTTCCAAAAATAAACGAGTAATTGAAATTAATTCTCAGATTTCAGTTGACATTATATGTGTTTCGACCAAAAGCACGTTTTTACAATAAATTTTTATTAAGCCGATTCTGCTGCTTCTTTTGTAAATTTTTAAGGCTCATGAAGTTTTGCCAAAAAAAACTTCTGAGCTTCTTTCTTGAAAACGTAACAATAATTTGAAAACATATAAAAAATCACATATGAAAAATCATTTGAAATAAATTATAATACATTATAATGACGTTTAGATTTCCAAAATTTAAGGTTATTCAAGCAAAGACTGGTAATCAGTAAATCTTAGGCTTTCTTTTTCGCCCAAAAAGTGACAAAAAGTGAGAAAAAGAACCGATCGTTTTTTTGTTGTAGTGTTTGTTCTTTTTTGTTCAGATGAGTTAATAGTTTTTTTTCAGTTTTATCTAAATACATACGCAATTATATTTGCCGACCTAATCGATATCGATCGCGAATTTAAAACTTTCTCCCTAACGTACCTTCACTGACATCGCGTCGAGACCCTTTGCATATCAATGTGAGTGCGGCTTTAAAACGTGCTACTGTTCCGGCGGCGTGTTGTTCATTTTCTTCTTGTTCTTGTTTTTCTTTTTCTTTTCTCTCATGATTTTTCCCGATTTTTTGTTATTTAGTGGCTTTCAATAATCCCAACTTCTTCAATTTTATAGTTTTTAACGTAAAAATATCAGATTTCAGTCGTTTCCTACTGTGTTTTCTTTATTTCACAGTGAAATTTAAACAATACATCTTTTGAATACTGAAACCAGCTGTTTTCTCAGTTTTTCTTTTCGTCACACTGATCGCTGGAAGACAAACACGAATTGTTCATCACACATTTTTTTTTCTCCCTTTTCGGCGAAAAAACCGAAAGAAAAAGTTTTCCGCACCCTTGTGGGCAAAACGATGAGCTCGCTCGTTTCGCAGGAGAAAAGAGCGCCGAAGGTATTTACTTTTTGGATGTCTAGCTTTCGCTTTCTGTGATAAAGATCTCACCTATAGCGCAATATTTCAATCATTTCCGGCGATCAGTTCAGAAATGACGTATTTTCATATTTCCCTCTCTCCGTCTCTTCTGTCTTCCTAGTCACTCTCTCTCATTAGAATAACGGTCGCTCTCCTCTGACCTTCTTGCCCTCACAACAAACGCACACAAATATCCTTTTCTTTTGCCTGTATTCAACAGAACCGATTATGCTCTGCGTCTCTTCAATCAACTATGTCTCTCATGTGCCTTTTCATTCTGCGTATCTTCTCTCTAATGCACTCCCGTGCTCACCTTTTCCGTCCCTCCATTCCTGTACTCACATCGTTGACACGCCCGAACGGTCGAACGGTCCGTATGAGAAATTGGTTCAGCCAGCTTCCTTCTTTCTACCTTTTTTTTGTTTATTTTGGATAAGGAACTCTGAATTTTAATTTTTACTTAAAATATTTAAACGGCTTTCAATTTACTTTTAAGTTATTGACAAAGAAAAACAATCATTGAGCACATTTCCAATAGAAAGTGCACTCTTCTTGTTCCCACTTCAAACAATTGAAATGTGCGGGAGCAAAAGCTCCAATTCGCTTCTAGTTTTCTCCTTGTAGCGAACAAAACAATGATGTTCTTTTCATTTGGACAAACTTGATTTGTAATTTTATATAATCGATGCAATTAAAAAAAATTTTCTCTACCGCGAACCTATTTTAAAAACTCAAAATAAAATCCTGAATTAAAAGAACCGGAACATTTTTACTTTTTCCTTTTCGTTTCCTGATGACCATTCGAGTTTCGTTAGTGACAAGAGAAAGAATTTGTCGAAATTGAGTTTTCTCCTCTTCCTTCCACTCTTTTGTGCTTGTTCTGCTTCCGAAGCAGCCAATTCTCGACTGAATAGGCCACTTTCGGAATTATTTCAAGTGGACCTCTTCCTTCCTCTATTCATCATGCACTCTTCTACTTCTGCCCCCATTTTCGCTCAATTGTCAACGATTTGATCATCAGAAAAATAATTTTTCGCAACTTCACTTTTTACGGACCATAACTAGCAACCCACATTTACCGGTGTTCTTCTCCTATTTTTGGTCGTTAATCAACCGGTGATCCATTTCAAGGTTGATGTCCCCGATCTCTTTTTCAATGTCTGTGTATCTCTCATTCTACACCGAAAGCCGTTTTGGCATTGTGCCAAGTCTCTTTTTGAAGATATGTGGTACGAGACTGTGAGAAATAAGAAAAGTTTGTTGATAATAAACGAAGCGAATAGAGAGAGGCACAGAGGGACGACCCCAATATCTAAGAGGCCGTGTTTACTTTGGCTCGTCGTCATCTTTCGAACCAACACATGCATACGCTCCCTTGCGCGCGCGCTCCTCTGATCATTCAATCGCAGGTCCTCCTTCTCTTCGTTATTTTTGTTACGGCTCGTTCTTTTTTACGTTTTTAGCATGTGAGGCGTTTTATCAGCAAGTTTGAAGTTTCAGCAAAATTTCATATGTAAGTTATTAACACCTTATCACTGATTAAACGGTATTATTACGAAATGATAATAATTCGTAATTAGATACAGAAAACTATAATAACACGGCTACTTGATAATTTTCATTGTTATGTTTTTGGACTCTCTCCTGATTTTTCTGTTTCAATGGTTCAATTCCTCTTTGATCATTTTTAATGGCGGTGAAATATTATTTTTGTTCTATAATATCTTCAAACCACCGTGTTAATGTGAAAAATTAAAAGAAGTTTGTTTTTATTTTGAAAAATTGAAAATTGTCATAAATTTCACGAAAAAAAACGGTCGAAATTCTCATTTTGGAAATTCAAGCATGGAATTTAGCCAAAATTTAAAAATTCAATTTTTCGTTGTTCTTCGATTTTATTCGTTCTTCTTCTGTGGCATTTCTGAATTTTAGACAATTTTGGATTTTTTAAAGAAAAGTTCAGTATTACGATTCACGTTTGCTCTTTGTCATTTTCTCTCAATCCTTTCAAACAAAATTATACTAATCTTCCCTCCATTTTCAGATCTCAGTTCTCAACGAGATGGTCACGACCAGTAGCGGAGGGGGTATAGGGTACCCGGCAAACAACGGTGTCACACAGGTGAGAATCGAGATTAATTATTTTTCAAATTGTTACAAAAAGGGATTGATCTATTTTTGTAAATCTTATATTCACGTGATTCATGAAGTACGTGAACTGTGACGAAATCATAATTTGTTTAAAAAAAAATCTAAAAATAAAAATTTCAGTGTCGATAAAAATTTTTCAAAAAATATTTAAGGTCTACTGTTAGATTAGCAGATGTTTGACGATTATCCATTTTTCATATTCCAGGTGTCTCTGATTCACTCGTCGGATTCTGTACGAACTGTTTCAACTGCCCCAATATACCGTCCGACGTCATCAATGGCATCTACGATGGCTCATAAATCTTCGACGGCTCCGTTCATCTCCGCAAATCAACGAGTTAGTTTTTTTTGTTTGAAATGAAAAAATGCGGAACAAAATTTTCAAGAAACGGAAATGCTATTAAGATTTTATTAGAAAAAATTGAAAAAGAAAACTCGATAACGGAAATTCTTCATATAATTCAATTGGTTTCTCCCTTCATCTCAACAATCCGTTTGATGGATGATGGCTAGGTTCTGATAATTTGTAGTTTTTTTGCGGGGAGAGTAACGGAATTCTTTGAATTTTTGCATCTCACGCAATTGTATCATCACCTTCCCAAAAAAAGATAGTCAGAAAAGGAGAGAACACCTCAATAGCGTATCTTAGCGTAGAAAAAAGTCATCTAATTTTGATTTGAAGTGTCACGTTTTGTTTTTTTTTTTCTGCCGGGCCATAAGTCAGGTAGGCAGACATCAACGCATCACAATCGCCATAAAATAATGATAAAAATATTATATTTTAAGATAGGTCCTGGTTTGAATTGGTTAAGATTGTCGAAGATCAGAAACGGATAGGAATGCATCAGAGATTATTAGTCTCGCGTGATACCTTCAGATGGATCAAAATGACTTGCTTTTTTTAGTTGATCGAGATTGATTCGGAAAAATTTATACCAATCAAGTAAATTTTTGATGGAAATAAAATCAGTAAATTTTTGATTCAGTTCCAGAATACTCGGAATATGCCTACAAACTGAAATTTCCCAAAAGAAAAATAGAAAAAATTAAGAAAGATCAAAAATTCCAATTTTCAAAAACGCTCTTTTTCAATTTTTTCCCTATTTTAATTTCCTCCAAAAATAAAACTGCGATCAATCAGCATTTCGCTCCGCCCACTTTTTTACCAATCAGACGAAGACGCTGATTGGTTCGAAACTGGGTGTGGCTTCGAGATATGTAAATTCACACTTTTCAAAGTTGGAATTTTTGATCTTTAGTAATTTTTTCTTTTTTCTTTCGTGGTATTTCAGTAAATTGGAATTTTCAGAGTTTTCTAAAAATGTATCCCCATTTTTCGAAATCCTCCTTTAAGATTATCAAAAACATTTTCATAAAATAGTTTAGTCAATATAAAAATTCAAATTCCTGATGATAAATAGTCTTTCCATAGGTTCACGACCACTTTTAGTTTAAAAATTTCTCTTTTTTATCTTTCGGTACCTAATCACCACATATCATTGATAGTAGTGAGTGCTCTTCGTGGATCGGTCAATTGAAAGAAGATGCCAATTGGCGTTCTCCCCTTCTTACTTTTGCCCTCCACGAAATTGAAACAATTTTCTCATCATCTTCATTTTCTTCTTCTCTCGTAACAGAAAGTCTGACCTTTGAAGAGAGACACAGAAAGATAGACGAAGTATTCGTGTGCGTACGCCGTACGCGCCTTGCCGATTAACCTCGATTTATCATTCAAGCTTTCCCCTATATTGGATTCTCCGACTTATTTCTTCATTTTAATTCTCTTCTATTTTTATTTTCTTGACCCACTGGCCAAAAGCTCTTCGTGAATATTAAAAAGTAAAAAAAAGTTCCTCCTCTAGCGTACACGAATATTTTTTGTTGATAATAGACAACAACTGTTTTATTTTTGTTTAATTATTTTATCAAAAAAAATCTGTGGCTGTGAAGGAAAGATCGCCAAAAAAAAACTGGTCAGTCGATTAATTTTCGATTATAAATTTTGTTTTTTTTTTTCACTTTTCACTCACTTCCTTCTCATCGTTGCATAGTCTTGCGCACGTCGGCAACGCGTATTACAACTAAATTAATTGCGCAATTGTGTGAGTGAACGCGTGTGTGAGCGTACGCTTCTCTCGGCTTCTTCTCTTTCAATTCCATCATCTTTCTATGTTGTCGTCGTAGAGTCGCATAAAGTTATAGATGTTATTTTTTTTCTTGTAGTGTAATCGAGACTGTCGTCAAGTCATTATGCATAATGATATGTATTACGTGTTAAGCGTTATTATTCTACAATTGTAAAGTATTTTTTCATCTTCGCGAGGCTGTCGGTGACTGTTCAATGATTGTTGTTGTAGTATTTTATGACAGAAGATACTATTCTATGGTGGCAGCCACTACAAATAATGCCATACTCTTTAAAATATTCTTGAAAAAAAACTGATTAGAAATTTTGAGAATCGCTTCATTTAAGTAAAACATTTTTTTTTGATCGGTCAAAATGGGATACATGTTTGGTTCGCCGAAATTTTTCTTTACTCTCTTCCGGTGTTTAATGTTCATTTCTCTTCCGGTGGCCCGAAAGAGTTCTAAAGCTAAAATGTGACATGTGATATCATCATTTTGAAAACACTTGTTTTTTTTTATCTTCCGTTCGCCAACACGACTTTTTTCTTATTACCACATCTGATCCAATTGAAAGGGAAACCGATTTAAGTAATATAAAAGTCATCTCTTGCATAGGTTTGAAGTGTTGAAGTTTTGACATTTACTTTTTCATTCTGTAACTTTTCGTCGACCAGTTGAATCCTTTTTCTATTCCGTTAAATACATTCAGCTTAGTTTCATGCTTTTCAATACACCAACAACCATCAACACAATCGTTGTCCGAATCGCCTCAGTTTGGTATGCGATTTAATGCGAATTGTCGGTGACTGTCGTAGAAATTAAAATCAAAACAGATTTTCTTCTATTATTTTATGTTTGCTAAATTCCTCAATAGTTTGTTCAAAAGCGTCTTTCGTTTGTTTTGAATTAATTTTTAATTCACTCTTTCTTCTACTTCATTATTAATTTTGTGCGAGAAGTTCGTCAGATCATCATGAGGGCGCATAGACACAACATTTACGACATGTTTCACTTTCGGGATTTTCAATTGAACAGAACACCACCAGCACGAAGACAACGACAACGATCCACACTTTGTTCCAAAATACACGTTCCTTCCCATCGTAGGGCCTCCTGCTGAGCTTTTTATCCTATCAAAGAAGCTTCTTGTCGAAAAGGAGAATATATTTGAAATATTAATCTTTGTTTGAAATTATCAAATTGATAATTTAAATAGGTTCATGTTTCATAGACTAATTCAAATTTCATTCTATTTCTCTTTTTGCCTCATTTTTACTCTGAAACATTACCTAGTGTACAGTTACCAATAACTGATAGACTCTCTAAATCCAATAATTATCTCACGGGCTCTTTCTGATTCAGGGATATTAATTTCTGCACCTGTCAAATTCGTATTCCAAATAGATCCTAGAATTTAACAAATTTAGCCATTTTATATATATAATATTCTTGCTCTTGATCATTAACACTCGATTTCCACTGAAAGATCAGATCATGACGCTCAACTATCTGTGCTTGATTCCCGTACTTCCGATACTTTTCGCAATATAGATCTCGATTTCTCGAGTGCTTCCTATAGTGAGCCGTGTGCCGTCTCCTACTGTTTTCTTATTGTTTTGATTGTCTCGACAACAAGCCGCGAGAGACCACGTGCGGCCGCTGCCCACCAATAGAAACGATATTTATGTCTCGTAGAGTCTTGCCGACTGTTTTTTACGCTTTCCGTGCGCGCGTCGGCAAGCTCCGATGGCGGCACTGTAGAACCTCCAACTCACCGTCATTACCCACACTGTGCTCTGCACCGTTCACACTCATCAATAATTATTGATGTTGAAGTTAACTCATACATCCATTTAATTCGATTTGATTTCTTCAAGTTTACATAAGGCATAGTTTCCACAGTTTTACAATATAATTGTTAGTTGTAAACTATTGGTTAAATAGCTCACACCCTTTTCATCTTCCTGTTGGAATATAATAGAGGTTTATGGGACGGGACGCCGTTTCTCGTCTTCGTCCCGAAACAAACTACTACCACCAAAAAAAGAAGAGGAAGGTCTCTATCGCTTCGCGCAATCTTTTTGACTTGAGTCCTCTGGTCATTCTCAAACATTTCTCACTCTTCCATTTCTTACTATTCCTTTTGTTTTTTAGCTGCTCAGCACATGCTATTATTGTTCGCCATAGGTAATACCAATTGAAACAGTTTCAATTTGAAACGCATGTATTCACAGTTATTTTTCTCTATCATCATCTCTCTTATTGGCAATGGCTTCACACTGTTCGTAAACCTGTTGTTTGGCTTAGCGTTGACTTTTGCAGCAACGTCGCAACGCGAATCTGCGTCTGTCCACAAACGATAGGGAATATAGATAGAGGAGATATGCGCGGCGCGCATGTGGTCGCAAAAGCTGGAGAAACGGGGGAATAAAAAGTAAGGAGACGGAAAGAGATGAGGAAGAGGAGGAGGTAATAATAAAACTTCTGGGTCCTTTTTTCTTCAAACATCTCCTCGTTGTCGCCGATTTCCTCGGGCGATTACGCAAGACGATGCTACTAGGTCTAAAGGTGATGAAGCGTGTCAAAGTCGTCCTGTCCTAGTTTAGTTCACAAATTTTCAATTCTGTTTCCTCCGTTTCGTCGTGGCTGTTTTGTCCTTTTTTTCTGGTTCTAATCGACGTTTCTGACGTAACAGTCGAGAAGTCGATGGACTTTGATAATATAATGGCTTAAAACATGAAGACAAATTTATGAGAGGGAGAGTGGTCGTAAAAAGTTCGCTTTCTCCTCGTTTTCTCTCTCTCTCAATGTGTCACATCTTCATTATCACCGACTTATCACAAGATATACCTGCCACACTATCTCTTTCTTAATATACTTTATTCTAACTGTTTTTCTTCATTTATGAGAACCTTTACCTACTTGACTCCGCCCATTTTTGAACTCATCGTCTCGATTTCAAAATGAAAGTGTGTTTCTCTACACTTTGTCAGCATTTTGTCATACTTGTCACAAATGTTAGTGTCAGATTTGAGTGACAACCTCACTTTTAACTCTGATCGATAAATATCCTTTGTAATTGAGATGAATAAAATTAAACTTATCATACATTCAATATTCCTCATATTCCGTATTTCTTTATCAAATTTCTGCGTTATTGAGAAACCAATGCACATATTCCTTCATTTTTTCACCACCACAACGAAATCTTTAAACTTCCTCGTCAATGATTTATTGTCCCGGAAAACAATAATGCAGTCGGAAACAGCTGCACTTGATTGCCTAGTAGTTTTATTTTTATTTTCAATTCCTATCATCGTCTTCGCCAGTAGCATCATAGGAATGCATGTCCCCTTAGTTAGTTTGACCTTCTGATATCATTTTATCTTAAGATGTGTGTCCTTCGTTCCAGTCGTCCCCCTGGGGTTTTTATATTCGATGATGAATCAACCAGCTAAAACGTTTACTTCAAAACTTTATTTTTTACGTTTGCAGATGTCAAAACCGCCGGTTCGGGTGGTCGCTCAACCACCACCACCACATCCACAAGCATTGTCCCAACAGTATCACCAGCAGAATCCGATGATGATGTATTCCGCACCAAATACACGACCACACGTTATTCCGACAATGCAAGTGCAACCGACAATGGCCGCTCAAATTAAACGAAATAATCCTGTTAATGCACAGTTTCAGAAGTGAGTATTGTTTTGTTTTCACTTTTTCTTTTTTGTTACAAAAATTAGCTTCTTCATAATTGTTGTTTTCAGCCCTTCTGAAATGATCGCCGATTACGGTGTAAAACCGCAGTCAGTAGAAATGGTGCAAAGAGTTCGAGCTGTTCGAAGACAAGTCGCCGACGAGGAGACCGAACTGCGAAGACTCAGAGAGCTTGAACACGAAACGGCACAGCTTCAAAATAAGAATTATGGAAGAGAAAGAGAGTTGAATGTGCAAGGATCCATGCTGAAAGAAGCTCAATTAGAGTTGAGAAATGCTTCAATGAGGGCGCAATCTTTAAACAAGCATGTAAGTATTAAAAAGAAATTTTGTATATGGCATTAGAGTTTATCAGTTGTTCATCATCAAATAATTTTAGTTGGAAGAAATGTACCGGAGAAGACAAACTGCAGCAGCGGCAGCGCTCGTGGAACAACGAAAAATGCAGCAACATCAGATTCTTCTAGCCCGAGCTGCAAATCAAGTATCCACACAAGAAGTTATAAGACCTCGTGCTTCTGTCGAACCATTCCAAGTTAATAATACCCAACAGCAACAACCATCACCTCAAATGATGAAATCAGAAGAATTTTCGGAGAAAAGAGATTTGAATGGGTAAGTATAAATACAGTATCTGCCTGCCGGTTTTTCGATTTCCTGTTTGGCTCTAAAAGCATAAAAATCACAACTGGATCTCTCTTAATAAAAAAAACTTTATTTATATGAAATATGGTGTAAACTGTATCACAAATATTGTTTCCGTATTAAAAAAAAAACCAATTTTGGAATGTTTTCAAAAAAATTTCGATTTTACCAAGAACACAATTTTTTTTTTGGTTTTTCAGAAAACCGAGAAATCGTACATTTTCGTTTCTAAGTTTTCCTTAAAAAAGAGCAAAAATTAAAAAGAAACATTTCTGCGGAAACGCTTGGTTCGGTACATAAAGCACAAATTAAAAAAGTGCAATCGTTTCCGAAAACGAGTCAATCAACAAATTTGAAATTATGAAAAAAAATTATAGTTTCTTCGAAATCTGTTCAATATATCAAAAACTAGTTCTTATCGGTTTGTGTTTGAAAGTTTTGTACTTGTGTTTTCACATTTTGAGTCTATTTGGTGCGCATTTCGAAATTGAAACCGGTTTTATGTAAGACAGAGAACCCCATTTTCCTTTATCTTTCTTATCAAATCCTGCGAATGTCGAGGAAGAATCATGAATGCAACAATAATAAATTTCTGTGTTGTTTACAATATCGAGGTTTTTCTAATTCAAAAATTTTTTTTTGCAGACAAACTGGCAGTTATGATGCTATCGATGGATCAGGAGATCATCAAAAAATACCGACGGAGCCATCGTACTTGGCACCATGTAAAGAAAACCAGCAAAAATACTCGGAGTTAAGTAAAATGGCATCTACGGATCCTCATTCAAATCACAGTTCACCATCAACTTCTTCGCAGAAAGCTCCGACGTTGATCACATTTTCTCCACCAAGTTTTGAACAGAAAATCAACTCGTCTACAATGGTAAGCGTTTTTTTTCCATTTTTGTTTTTAAACTGACTCACCCGTAGAAAATCGATCAGAAAATATATGAATATCTGAATATTTTGGATGAAAAAAAATCAATTCATGACTAACTCGATTATTGGGGTCATTCTTTGAGTCGGCCCATTTTTTATTGTTACAAATTATGTTGACTTAATTATTGAAAAACTATATTTCAGACTCGGGATTCTCCGTTCGTTGAGCGTCCAACATCGTTTGGTGATAGTCTAGACGAATCACGACTGAGAAGTGGAAAGACTGATTTGGTATCACTTCGATCAGATTCCCTGAAAGCTACGAAACGTCGTTCTTGGGCTGCTTCCGAAGGTACTTCAATGTCAGAGGCAGAGATGATTCATAGGCTTCTTGATGAACAACGTCGTGGGAGATCACATTTTATTCCACAATTGCCAACATCACAAGAAGAACCATCGGCAATAACATCAGAAACATATGCCGAAGAAGTTGTCAATTCAGAATCGAAACAAGTTGCTACAAGTTCGGATTCCACTAATAATCTTGAATTGCCAACCGAACAAATGGTATTAGGTAGTGATACCACAACAGAAGAAGATGCAAGTTCGTGTTCAACACGTTCTGATGATGGACAGAATCTTGAAATGGAAGTTGCGATTGAAAGAAGAACTGTTAAAGGCATTTTGAGAAGACCTAATGAAAAGATGAACAAAGGTCGCATTGAATTTGACCCATTAGCACTCTTGCTCGATGCTGCTTTAGAAGGAGAACTCGATTTAGTGAGAAGCAGTGCCTCAAAGCTAACAGATGTCTCACAGGCCAATGATGAAGGGATTACGGCGTTGCACAATGCGATTTGTGCTGGACACTATGAGATTGTAAGATTTTTGATCGAGAACGACGCTGATGTGAATGCTCAAGATTCCGATGGTTGGACTCCACTTCATTGTGCAGCTTCCTGTAATAACCTTCCAATGGTTAGACAACTTGTGGAAGGAGGAGGATGCGTTCTCGCTTCGACACTATCTGATATGGAAACACCTGTGGAGAAGTGTGAAGAAGATGAAGATGGTTATGATGGATGTTTGAAGTATCTTTCCGCAGCCCATAACTCAACGGGATCAATTAATACTGGAAAAGTTTACGCTGCTTATGGATATGAGGCGGCATTTGAAGATGAGCTCAGTTTTGATGCAGGAGATGAATTGACGGTTATTGAGAAAGATAAAGTCGATAAAAATTGGTGGACATGTGAGAAGAACAATGGAGAGAAGGGACAAGTACCAAGAACATATTTGGCGTTGTACCCATCGTTAAAATACAGAAAGAAGTAAGTTTCTAGTGCCAAGCTTGAAATACTAAAAATTTCAATTTCAGGCTCAACTTTGTGATGTTCGATCTTCCATTGGAATCGAACAACAATGTCGAATAATGGCTCGATACATAAATCACATGTTCCGGGTATCTAGAATCAAGTATAATGACCCCATTCACTCTTACCTCTTTTCACATGCAGCCTTATTTTAGGCATTTCTCAACATTTCTCGTGTTCACGTTTAGCCTTACTAGTAGTATCATCTTCTCTTGCCATTTCATCTCAAATCTGTGTGAAGAACCCTACTTCATCCAACCTTTGACACTTCTGTCTTTCGTACTATGTACTCATCGGTGACTGTTCCACCCCCGTTTTAGTGCCTTTCATGTAAACCTTGTTTGATTTTTTCCCACACGCTCACCGCCGCAAGTATGTAAAATCAATCTGAAACTCACCGTCTTATGTATCTACTTTTTATATATTATTATTATTTTTCCCTGAATAACTTTTAAATATATAAAATTGAAATCAACTTTATAACTCTTTCATGAAAGAAATTCAAAGAATACAACTGCAACCTCAAGCGCGCCTGAATAAGGCATTATTAACCATAGAAGGAGTTCTCACGTAGTCTCAGAGGCATCTATAATTGAGAATTGTCAGATAAATTCGTGCATTCCTTTTTCAGGTAGCATTTGTTTTATATTACTGAAACACAAAGTTCTGAGATTGCGTATTGCGAAACGTATTTGCCGCGATAAATATCTCGTAGCGAAAACTACAATAATTCTTTAAGTGAATACTGTATTATAGAAAAAATACGATCGCACAAAAATAAACAACGACGCAACGACACTCCGCTATTTTTAAGCCCCGCCCACGATTTCATTTGCACTGAAATGTGGCGGCCGCAGTGCAAATGAAATCGTGGGCGGGGCTTAAAAATAGCGGAGTGTCGTTGCGTCGTTGTTTATTTTTGTGCGATCGTATTTTTTCTATAAAAGCTCATGTATAAGGTATCAATGTTCCAAATGAATTTAAATAATTTATATTTTTATATTTATTTATTTAATGAATATTAAAATTAAGCAAAACACTGAGAAAAGAATTCGAAAAACGAAGGAAACTTGAAAATCGCTGTCGATTTTCGAAAAGAAATTTAATTCGAAAACCGAGCCCGTAAATCTACACAACGCTACAGTAGTCATTTAAATAATTACTGTAGTTTTCGCTACGAGATATTCTGCGCGTCAAATATGTTGCGCAATACGCATACTCAGAATTATGTGATCCCGTAATATTAAGATTGACGAATAAAAATAATTCATGAATTCAATACATTTAAAAATAAGAAATGAGGGTGTGAAATCTATTTTTGATCTAATTCTGTTCCTACATTTCAATCATCAAAGAGTAATACGGAAACTGGTGAGACGACGGATAATGTGTTTCTCAGTCATTGGAAAGAGTATGCATAATTCAAAAACGGACGGCTTCTCTTCTATTCTGATTCTTCTTTCTGGATTCAAAAGGATGATGATGGGCCAAAGAAAAAGGAAGAAGCACTTCTCGTCAGACTGACTGCAATTTCATTTTTCAAAATATTTTTTTTCACTTTTCGATGGCTTCCTTCCGCATATCCCTGTTTTACGTTTTCCCTTGTTTTCAGTGGTGACTTTTATGAGGATTATTACTCTTTTTAAAATGAAAAAGAAGCCAAGTAAAACGTGTTTTAAAAAAAATTAATCATAGCGTACCGTTCTCTTGCTCCTGGATAATATTCTCGCGAAAAACATAGAGATTTTAGTATCAAAAACATATGAATTGTTGTAAAACGCACATTTCTTTTCAGATTGGTCTCGCCGCGGAAAAAATTGTAGGGAGCAGTTTTGTTTCAAGAAATAAAAATTGATAAACTGAACCTCTTTTCGAACTTAAAATATCGGGCCCTAAAAACACTTCTCGCGGCGAGACCCATCCAAATGAAATTGTAGTGTGGCGTTTGCTTTTCTTTCTTTTCTTTTTTCGGAATCAATGTCAAATTTCAAATTTAAAAAGAACACGTTCTTGAAAAAACTTCCCGTTTAAAGATTAGAAATAATAATTTTTCTAAAGCATATTTCCAAAGTATTTTATCTTTTGTAAATAGGTGCTAACTATTCCCAGGAAAGCTGGATTATCATTTTTTGCAGAAATCCACTCATGGACTTTTGAAGTAGGTGACGTTGAAACTACTATTTTTAGAGTTTTGTTCTCAAACATCTAGAGGAAGTGATGAAAGAGAAAGAAAAGAATTGAGAGCACAAATCGTGTGTGTTTCGAGCTCTCTTCTTACCATCAAATTGGGTTTATTCACAAAATTCAGTCATCTCTTCCTTCTTCTTCTCTGCCCCCGCCTACTTTTCACCCATTTATTCATTTTTTAGTTTAGATAAACTTTTGACATCAAATCTCCTTCATTTCCTATTTCATTCTGTTTCACGCGTTGACCAGAGCAACCATAGAAATTTCCAGAAAAATCCAGAAAAAAAAGAAGGAGGAGCCTTTTCGTAAAAAAAGTAAATTTTTTAGAATTCATGTCGAGCTTCTTATCGGCTTTATTTCGTGTGATCGGAAGAGGATAATACCAGATATTATTTCTAGTCTAACCTCTCTCAATTTTGACTATTTATTTAATAATTGCTGAATATGACTTCAACTTCTTCTGAGCTATTCAATACATGTAAGTTTTGTAACATTGTAAATTTGTATCTTTGTATTTTCAATTTTGTTTGGTAGATAATTATAATTTACTCGTTAGGAAACATATTGTGTTACATATATTTAACGTTTGAAGAAAGGGCACAAACCTTTTTCAAAATGTTTGATCAGATCTGGGCGTATTTTTTCTGGTTTCTGGCAATGCTGGCTAAAAGTAATTCACTTTTGAATCTATCACAATTATCACTTTCAAAATCCACTATTAATACACAACTTAGAAATATGTTTATCTGGATTAAAAAGCAATTGTAAAATTAGCATTGTGCCCCTTACAAAAATGAGATATTTTTGAAACCACGTTGGGCTTTTCATTCAATTAGTCAAGTATTCCATGTGACCTATTCTCAAGACATACGACAGATTGTAATCAATTGTACATTTTGTTTTTTTTTTCTTTTTAAATCCTCCTCCATTATCATAAAGTTCAGTTGAACCTCTAATATCTAGCGATGGTTAATGATAACTTTTTCCATAGTTCGGAAACATTCAATTTGATCAAATTTGATATCTGAAATTCATTTTTTTTTCAATTAATGTAAATTAGTATTTTGTTAAATTTTATGAAACTATTTGTTAAAAAGTGTTTTGTTGAAGAAAATCACTTTTAATGAAATTTTTTGTAAGTTTAATGAAAATAAAAAAAATAAAAAAATAACCGATACAGAGAATAAATATTTAATCTTGACATAATTTTAAACTGTTTCCTTCTACTCGTACATTGTTCAAATCTCAAAAAGTAGTATCAGGCACCATATTGTCTCACTCACATGTGATTGTTTTTACCAAAAGCGTGGGAAACCTCTCGTCTAGAATTCACAAGACATTTCAGCCTCCGCACTACCGAGACGTCGAGCCCACTACTCAGATCTTATTCATTCTCCACATATTTTTCGAGTCGCAGATTCAGAAGATACAAGAATGGAGAAAATAACAGAATTTGTACTAAATGGACAAGAAGAAGCATCCGATGATGATGCAAATGGTCAATTGTAAGTTGTTCAAAAATGGAAATGAAATATTAACAGCTTTTTAATTATTTAATTTTTGAAGAGATTGGATTCTGGCAGGGATAATATGCATTGTCTGTATTGCATTCTTGGTAATTGCAGTGAAAATTTGCTACAATTATTCAAAGAAATTTCCGGAATCTTCAGAAAAGGTGAGTCTCAATTTGCATTTTTAAATAAGTTGGATCATTTAAGATTTGATCGTTGTACTAAAATTGACTTTTTTATAAATTCAGCAAATTTTGAGCTGCAACGATTCTCCGTTGAGCTCATTCTTATAAAATATTAACTCGCAGGAACCACTAAACCAGGACCCACCCGTCCAACTCGGTATAATTCCTCAACTTCAGAATCAAGTTAATGAAACGTGACTTTTAGAAAATGTATCCGGAAGTGTTTTTAAGGTATCAAAGTTTTCGAGTTGAAAACATATTTATTTTGGTCTTCATCTATTCACATTTTCGATTCATAAAAAAATATCTTATAAAAAGAAGTTAACCACCCAACTTGTGAATATGGTTTAGATTTTCAACATTCCATTTAAACGTCCTAAAATAAAATGTATGTTTTTCCAGGAGCACGAGAGCATTGAAAATTTCAATAGACGAGCGATATCCACAAAAGGAACACGGGGCCACGTCAGATATTCGGTTGCTTAAAATTTTAATGTGATGGCAAAAGATTAACGTATAAATAATGTACATAATATTGAACTGTTGCTCTTTAAAAGATTTCCGATTGAACTTATTTTGCATTTAAGTATGAAGATTGAAGATTAACATCAAGAAATAGAAATACGTGTGTCATTTTTTGAGCAGAAGCCTTTGTTTAAATATATTAATGCCATTTGTATTGTTTATCAGATTTATAGTTTTGCACATTTGATCTCCACTGCTACAACAATTTCAACTCAAAACCGTATTTATTTGATGAAATATGGAATTGTCAGAAAACGTCACGTCAATGATGAGAAAATACCCGGAAAAAGTGATAATTGGAATTAAGGCATCATAGAATGTCATCACACTTTGTGATTATTGTTGTTACTAATACTTTCTTTCTTTTGTATTAATTCTAAAGGTATCATTTGCTTCCAGAAGATGCATGTTGATAAAGCTCCGATAATAAGAAATGTGAGCATTTCTACACTAACCCATGTGTAGCCAGATGAGTTGAAGAAGAAGCTGAAAGAACAAATTATATTCACTGATAAGGCAGAACCCTTGAAAAATTAGGTTGAAATGTTCTTTAGGGCCCCTCCCGCTATGGAAAACCTGTCTTGAAAAAACATTTATATACTGAAATTTCAAGAAACTCACGTTGTAACTAATGGAGCTGCACATCTTCCAACACTTCCAAAAAATGCAAAAACTCCTTGCATAGTTCCTTGTTGTCTTGGTCCAAGAACTTCTGAGAACAGTGTTCCTATTGAATTTCCAATATAGGGAAAAGCGATTCCAAAACAAAGAACGTATACCAAGATGTAGGCAATGAAGGGAATTCTGAATGAAAATAGTTAATAGTAAATCAGAATATTAGAAGAAGCACTTACTTTGGAACATATTGGCACCATTCATAAGTACACGCTCCGTCGGTTACTTCAAAAATTAATTTTGAGGCGTTTTGTATAAAGACTTACCATTTGGATTATATAGTAGTGATTCTGGGTAAAATGGCCATGGGAGAAGAACAACGTAATAAATACAGAAAACAATGCATCCAAATAAAATTTGAATTCTCTTGTCTCTGAAATAACAAAACAAATACATTTCATAGTTTTATTTTTCTCAGGCAAACTCACATTTTTCCAACTCTTGTTAGACCGATCACCAGATACTGTGAAACTGAAAGAGCACAAGAAGCTGTTTCAATATATCCACCATACACAATTGCTTGATGAGATGTCCAATTATACATTGCAATTGTAAATACAGAACACAACGACTCAATGTTGACAGCAATTGTTTGGATCACAAACCAGAGGAAAATACAGACAACGGCAGCTCGACGATCAAATGGTGGAATTATGACATCTGAATCCTCTTTCTTTTCATCAATAACTCCTGCGTAGTCTTCAGAAAAATAGAAGAAAATCATGACAGCCATGATAATGAGCACAATCGAAAGAACAAATGCTGGAGATGTATAAGCATCCAAATCAAATGTATTGAATACTCGAACACCATCACCAATGAATGCAAACGCCGTCTGTAATGAATATTTATAAATTGTTCCTATATTCTAATTACGAATTGTTCGTTGAAAGCTAGAGACAAAAAAATTTTATTCAAAAATCATCTCAAACCTATAATAAATTTAGGAAAATTCTACACAGACAGCAAATCACAATAATTCACTTTGTAGAGAGCCAAAGTATTTGAGTAGTTCTAATAGAAATATTACAATACATATTTGTGTTTTAATAAATATAATACCTGGAGAATAGGTCCGGTGAGCATGCCAGTAACTTGGCTTCCAGTCGCAAGAGATACCGCTGTATTTCTATCTTCGAGAGTTGAACTTGCTGCTACATATGCTCTTAGAGCCGACAAATTACCAGCTCCAAAACCGATCAAAACTCTTGAGACAAGCATCAGCCATTGAACTTCCCACATTATTGTTGGCAAGATTCCATAGAGAATGTTACCTGCAGGAAACAATTAGTATAGCAAATATTTTCTGAAAATGACTTACCAACGCAGCAAAATACAAGACCTGTTGCTACTGGAACTTTAAAAGACTCTGTTTTCTGAGTCCATGTTCCGAATATTGGAGATCCAACAGCTTGTCCGATACTAAAACTAGCAAGAATAATTCCGAAGAAAGGGAGCTGAGCAGTTGGATCAAGTTTGAGAAGGTAAGGCCACATTGATGTAAAATAAAGAGACATTTGAAGTCCACAGAAGTATTGAATAAGATTTGCAAACCATAGTGAAGTCCAATTGGATTTTCGAACATCCAAATTTGTGCTGAAAATTTACTTTAATTTTGATTACAAAAAAAACAGAAAAAATAGAAAGCACTTTCATAACGAGAACGACCAAAATAACATACCGTGAAGTAGAAACCGTATAAGATTTCAAAGAACTTGTGTCAAAATCTGCAGAAGGATGCATTTTCCTATTTGCACTGGAACATCCAAACAAGTACTTTATAGCGTCGAATTTCTAATTTATAGTTGCACAACCTGAACTAAAAATGATTAGAATTGATAAGAAAGGTGAAATAGCAAAGAAGAGAGCTCAATTGAATTAGCTTATAAGAAGGGGCAATGAGATGATAAGAGACGAATAAAAAATCATCATGAATTTCAGTGTTTTAGGTTGGAAAATTGTGAAAATCAGATGACTAAATGGGAAAGAAGAACATTTTGTTACCAAATTGTCAGAAAAAAACACGTATGGGAACTTTTTAAGTTTGAGAGGGGGAGAATAAAGAAAACTAGGAAAATATATTGTACTTTCTTCTGACTCGTACTATGCTGAGTTGCTCAACTCAAAACACTCGAATTTGAACTTTTTTACAAGGAAAGTCTGTCACTCTCTGAAACGAGACCTATGTTATTTGAAAGCTTATGGTCAGACAAGATCACCACAAAAATGTTCTCACTCAACTCTGAACCCCTGAAAACGTGGTCTGAAAATATTTCTCTGCAAGAAATGTTTAATCTTAATACTCCTACTAATTTTGATTATTACTTTCACACTCAAATTATATTGTACTTTACCATTTTAGTTTAACATATAACCGATTTTTGAACATTTCATACCCACTATTAATATTGCAACAACTTGAGAATTCAGATTACAGTACCGTGAATATACAAAAATGTTATCAGAAACTGCAAAGTTTCAGAAACTTATCATCACTGGAACGAAAAGAGATACAATAACTGAAACGTTAAAAACCTATGCTTTAAGTTTTTTTGTTCGTTTTTTTTTTGTGTTCCCAGTTCTCCGATTTTATAGTAAAAAAGGTTAAAGGTATTTGAAGTGCAGACCATGAAAATCTGTCAAAAAAAGAGATTACACGAGAGGGCATTTCTAATTGTAAACTGAAAAAAGTGAGAGGATGCGGAAAGGGGGTGAGAAATAGTAAACTGGAGGTCATCTCATTTCTGTAAAGGAAATAAACAGAACGTATATTTTTCAGTTTCGATAGGTAGGAACAGGTAAACAACTGCAAAGTTAGTATAAACAGCAAATATAGGTTAGACTTGCAAAAATAAGAATTTCAATTCCAGAATGTCGGAAATCAAAACTGAAATCGTACTTGTTTAAACCGATACAGAAATCATTTTATGTTGATGTTGACACGGAATGATAAATAATTGAAAGTCAGCGTTAGAGATGGATGGAAAGAAAAGAAGGAGGCAAAAGCTTTTTGCGTTCCTTTTTTTGTTGTTTGTTGTGGTGTAGGCAAAGGGTCAGTTCTCATCATTCGTTCCAGCTAGACACAGACATATTAATTGACAACTAAACACTAAAAATATATAATTCAAACGGAATTATTATTAAAAGATGTTTTGAACCCGATTGGAAGGCCAGTGTCATCGCCTGACTGAAAAAGTGGGTGTGGATTCGGTAATTTTATATACGAGTTTATTTATTTATTTCTCAAATATTGAATGAGACATATGAAAATAGAGAGAAATGGGAGGGGCAAAAATATAATTTTTTATTTTTAGAGGAAAACTTGGAACAAATGAAAGATATTACGAATTGGTCAAAATTAAAAGAGCATGGGAAATGGGATGAAGTAAGTTCTTGAATTTCAGAATTTTCCGGAAATAAACGATGATTTTGCTTTTATTATTGGCTCAACTGTTGGACCAATATTGAAAAGATGTTTTGGATGGAACCATAGACTTCTTTGCATTGCTGTCTGCGTCTCTAGTATTTCATGTCGGCTTTTCTTATTCTCTTCTTTCGATTGACGGAGACATCTGTTGCCGTTACTGCAAAAAGTTGTGAGTGACTAATTGTGTGAACAGATGAATTATTGGTATCGCTGTGGTTTTTAAATGAACTTTTTGTTGTTGGATTAGGTACAAAAGGATGTATGTTGTGTAAAATAACAAAACTTCACCAAATTTTGAACAAAAGGTGTAATACAAATTCTAATGAAAATCTCTCAAATAAAAATATCCTGGAATTGAAAAATAAAAATCTTTTACTATTTTCGCGAAAGAAATCAAGAAGCTATGAAATGCGGAGTATTGATTTTAAAAAATTGCTTCAAAAGTATTTTTTTTCAAATTTTTATTAGAATTCTGAAAGTTTTAATCATACTAGTCACAAGTTTCAAGAACAACTGGCTTAATTTTTAATTAAGAATTTTTTGTTTTGAGGCAATTTAAGAATTTCACTACTCCACCTTCAACATTAAATTTTTTAACTAAAAGGTTAAAAACAATGATCTATGATATAATCCACTTATCCTTTATTTGTTTAAAATTCATAATTTTTAGAAAAGATCAGGCGCTTACCGGGATTCAACATCATAATATTGGTCATTATGATTTTGTTCCGTGTATTGTTTTGTCATCGTATGGTTTGCCATTGAACTTGCATTAAAACTTTTTGACGTTTTTACACTTTTGCAATCATTTTTATTGTTGTTGTTGTTGTTATTTGTACGATCCTTCAAACGATTGTTTTTCAATTCGTTCTGAAATAATTCAATACTCAAAGTCAATTAAAGTAAATGGTAAACCATTCTTAATCGGATCAAATCATTCTTTGCCATCTGCATCTCAAGCCATTCCTCATCATCTTCATCTTCTTCCAAATGATGACGGAAAGTATTCAGTTTTGGGATTCGAATTCTTCGAAGATATGGAGAAGCACAGTGTCCACCTAAAACTTTTACAGTTCATTGTCATTATCAATTTAGAAAGAAATTGACGCCTCACATTATATGTTAAGAACATTTTTTGCCAACCCGGTTTTCTATTGATCTATGACAAAACATCATTTCATCAATGTGACACGCAAACTTTGAACTCAAATTTATTTCAAGACAGACTCATAGTGTTTATGTATTATTATTTAAAAAACCAGATTAGAAAGATTTCAATAAGGTCTGGTGATTTACACTTGTTTTGATTCTAAATCATTAAAACACAAATTTTAGATTAACTTCCGCCGAATATCTGGAAACGTTGGGATTAGGTAAATGATAAAAAAAACTAACGTTCAGGACCACTCGTGCAAATAGACTGAATTAAAAACTGTTGACATGACCAGAGAACTGGTTTTTTTTAAAGATGGGAGATTCCAGAAAATTCCTTAAAAACAAGGTCGGTCAGGATGTTCATATTCGTCAAACTGCCTTTTAAACTACAATAATGAGAACAACTGAGAAAAATCGTTTTGGCAAACGATTTGTATCGTTCCAAGAATTGTTTCCTGCTTAAAATGTTTAGAAACTTAATGTTCATTTCTGTAAATTTGACAAAAAAGAGATAATCTGATGGAGTCATGTCAACCAGCAGGCAAGATAAATACATTTTATGAAAAACAGCTAATTTAACACAATTTTCAAATTTTACTGACATAACAACTTTTTAAAACTTTAATGTGGTGTAGAAAAGTGGGAGAATTGCTAAAACCACCCAAATGACGTCGATTTAGTATTATAGTAAGACTTTTTTTGAACTAGGAAATTCTTCTATTTGCAGCCAGACATAGTTTTTTTTTCAAATTTCATATTTATGTAATAGGCTTTTCCAATATTCTTGTTTGAACATTGTGGGGTTTTAGCATGCGAGATTGATCTAAATATCTCCAAAGCCCACATGTTCGTAAATTTGGAATTGCTTGTTGACGACATTTAAACAAAAACATTCTGAAACAATTTCAAATCAGCTCTTTTCTTGCTCAAAAGTATAGTTATCCGTTTTTTAAATAGCGAATCAAATTACATCAAAATAGTAATTTTCTACGTCCTGTAATTTTCTACGAAACGAACTCATAATGTAAGGAAAACAAATTGTCTGTAACTTTGGAATCATTAGACTCACCATTTGGATCTTGTGAATTATTTGAAGTAACAGCGGTCATTGTGATAGAAGTTGATGTGGATTGAACGTTATGTGAAGTTGGATAAAAACGTGACATACTGATGCAAACTGAACTCGTGGCACTGACTTCTGAATCGTCCCCTGTGGGCCACCCTATCGTTTCTGCAAATCTGTTCGGTTTTCAAAAAAGTAAGAGGAACGAAATGTTGGGAGCACTGACGAGGGAGAAATAAGGAAAATAAGGGAAATAAGAGAAAATAGAAGAAGAAATAGAAAAAAGAAGAAGACAAATAGGGGACGGCGCAAAGTTGATAAGCCCCGGGGTTTCACAATTTGAATGTTCTAAGCCATTTGGGTCAGTCAAGTGACTTATCTCCGAACGGGGCACAAAAAGTGAGTAGAAAAAGTAAACTAAAAAGAGAGAAGATTGGTTTTGAAGTTCGAGATATTTTGCACACAAATGTGTGAAGATATTCGAAGGGAATGCCCGATAGACGTGTCTTATGCGAAAATAAAAAGGAGCTCTGGACCACTCTCTACGTAAGGAGAAAAAGTCGTAAAATGAATGTGCGCCTAGGTTTTATGACCATGATGACTCGATTCGACAATTTCGCGTTTTGGACTCAACCAGGAGCACAAAGTGGCCAGTGGAACAATGCTTAAGTGGCGGAATTCACAAAAAATGGCATTTCATTTGGTCAAATTCAGATCGTTAAAAATTTAAGCCAAGCCAAAAATAAATGCTATGAAATGAGCGAAATACTACTTTTGGTTTTTGGACTATACGTACATAGAGCAAACTTTTTCATACGATAATTATATCAGCCAATCGAAACTCCATTCAATTACTGAAATTTTTTCTCTATTCTCATTATTTTCCTCGTTAGTTTTTCTACACACGGAGTTCATAGTTTTCAAAGATCATATTAAAACCTCCTAGGCAATTGATAAATAATTCGTTTTTTTTTGAATAATTGATGACTTTTAAAACTAAAAAAACTTAAAACTAAGAATTTAAAAATGTAAATATGACTGAAACTGTTTTCTTTTTAAGTTTTCAAATTCTAGTGTCAATCAAAGTTTTAGAATGTAGGAAAATTAAATTTTGATATAATACTACATGTGGTGTGGCAAAATTTCACTCATTTGTCACAGTCAGTCCTCATCAATGACCTTCAGAAATATGTCCCAAGGGTTTATTCTGAATAGAAGTTGAAACTCAAAAATACACATTTTAATTTGCGAAATGCTTCATGTGTTTTAATTGTTCTATCTCTAGACAAAAACCAGAAGAGAATTCATCAGACGAAGCATCATGAAACAAAAAGGAAAAATGGATGAATGGAGGATGAGCTGAATTGGATATAAGATCAAAAAAATGTTGGAAGAAATTTGCTGAATCTCGTGACCAATCTTGTGTTAGGTGTTGACGAGAAAAGTGTAAGAAAAACTTTAAATTAAATATTCCCCGAGTATGAAACTACGGAAACATTGCCACCTCACACGTGATACATTAAATTGTGCATTCAACGGGTACTCACATCTTCCTTCACCACATCGCCTGGATAACGCCTCTGCAAACATGGTAAATTGGAATTCTTTCTACCAGGATTATTTTGTAACAAAAATTGTTTTAGGTTTGAACTCAAAGTTTCAATACAAATTTCTTTGAATGTATGCGAAGCACAAAAACTAGTTTCACGGGATAACGAAAATAAAACCGAAAAATGTCCAAGTTTATCGTCTAGAGAGGAGAAGACGAACTAATAAAAATTTCCGAGTCGGAGTGGCTGAGCTAGTTGAGAATTTGTCACAAAATAGAATAGAAGTGCCCCCTCCCCATTTTTAGAAAACTAGGGTCATTTATGCGATTTCGTGTGGTAATAGTGTTTTTGTTGCGACAATGAAGATGCTCTCCTAGAAGGAAAAGCTGAAAAGACAAACTTGGACGATGCAACACAAAAAAATTCTGCAGTAGCAGAAGCCTCCTCATGTCAGTTGGGACCAAGACAAAAGCAATTCTTTAGGAGACAGAGGATTGGAAATAAAAGGAGAAAAAGGCGAGAAAGCGAAACAATTGAATTGGGCTCATGTTCGCACTTTTCAAGAAATACGGCACAAAACGATGATGACGGAGATGCAATTCTCTGACGTGGCAGTATTTATTTGATTTGAATAACATAGATATACTTGGTCTCAATAGTTAAACAAGATTGGATAAAGCGAGTTTATTGTGTTACCACTTTCGTTTCAATTTTTTATTTCAGTTACTTTTTTAACAGAGAACAGATTTTTTTGTATTTACTCTGTTAGGTTTGCACTAATCTATTGAAAATATATAACTGCGCCACTAGATCTTAATCGAATTATTTAACTCTTGTATTTGGAAACAGAACGACAAATAATTCACAATAAAAATGTTCACTAACTTTTCAAAATAACAATAAAAATGTTCAACCTCCAGAGCCGAAATCTTTCGAACAGCAGTGTTGCAAATTTAAAAAATTGAAAACACTTCAGATAATTCCCACAGTATATGGAAAAAAAAACGAAAAGTTGTTTTTCTTTGCCTTTTTTTTGCAATAGTAATGTCTTTTTTGAACGACCAAGAATCTGTAATTTTAAACGATTTTTTCCGTTTAAAAATCTGAAGCAATAAACTTATTTGTTACGATCAGTTTTTCAGGATTGCAGATAAAACTGGAAAATCTATAAATTTCGAAGTCAATTAGAGTATAAACATGTAATGCACATCTCTCGGGTTGAGGTGATGAAATCACGAACACTTTGCTTGAAAATTCTCTGCAAATGATAAAACAACGAATTTTTGTGATCAGCACTTTGACTTGTTCATTCCAATGTTACAAAGGTTTTTGGACAGTTTTTTCAATTAATTTCCCGCATTTTTAAAATCAAGATGTTATTAATTACAGCTCCTGTTCAATATAATATGTTTAATTGGATTTAAAACTTCTTTATAAATTTGAAATACGCCAGATGTGAACTGTGAAGTTCGATGCATGGGAGTGTCATAGCAACATGCAAAAATAGTCTATAATCTATAGTTGGCAATATTTTTTTTATTGCGAAAATCTGAAAATACATTAACATTTGTATTATTAAATATTCGCCATTCATTCTAGAGTTTGCACAGATGTATATTCTTCTTCATAACACCTCTAGACTGCACACTTATTCAATTGACACCACGTGTCATCTGGTTACAGTATCACGCTGTGAAACACTTAGCACCTTCTTTATACAACTTGTCGATTCATATCTGACACAAGGTATTTCTCGAGCTCCCAACCGGATGACATTAATTGAACAAACTTTTTAACGGAGAGGAGTGAATGGAACAAAGAGGTTATGAGGATAGTCACACAAATGAGATGAGGCGTGAAATTGGACATGCGCCAATCCGAGGCCATTGCAATGAAAGTGAGAGATAATCTAGTGATCATCTCATTAGAGTTACATGGATATAAGTTGTGGAATGGTGACAACAGATATTATCATTATGATTAATCAATCCGTGAGAATTTACACACTTTGGGATAAATGATGGTAACCTATGATTTAATGTCATTGGAATACATGAATGTTTTCTGGTAAGTTGTGTGTCTATTGCCGGAGATATTGGAATTATGTTGTCTCCAAGTCCGGGTTGTCGAGAAAGTTTCTAAAATATTCTTTTTTGTAGTTCTAAATATAGAAATTATAATACAAATATTATGTATTTGTTGCAATATTTTCACTTTCAAGCTCGTATGGCGTACTAAAATGTAGTACATGCCAAATTTTAATTTTTTAATTTTCGAAATAGGTACAGGTTTCAAATTTGCTTTACCGAAAGCTTTGATTTTTTACCCTTATTTTAATTGGCATAATAGGGAAATAAACAAGGTTTGATGAACTTCGTAGTTTAAAGTGTCCGTGTCATTCACTTTTTTAATTTTAATTGACTTCTTATATAATTATATACTCTAATAATTATGACAGAAGAAACAAACTGTTCAAAGCCCCAGTGTGGATATTATTTTGAGATTTAATATCGTTATGTGCTAATAGAAAATATTTCATTTGAAATATCTACACCTTTATTATCTACCTGGACCGTTTTTGTACCTCTTCATGTACATAATCTGCTGTTGCCATCTGTGAACCGTTCCTAATTGAATCGCATAGAGTAATAGCAGAAGGTATTCTAGACCGTGTCGGAATATAATGCAAAAAACCAACACCGTGCTCACCGTATGTTCTCACTGATTGTGTAACACAGCTCGCTTACCATACCTACAGTATCCTTCCTAATCTATTTCAAAGTCAACATCTAATTCCATCTGCTCTTCCCGTAGCCCCCTATAACAGTTTTTCTGACCATGCGCGTGGTACGATGTATCGAATTTCAGGAAGCACACACACAGACCCCGACGCAATTAAAAGTGTGAAATCAAAACTGGATGTAGTACATACAAATAGATATACTCTATACAGAGAAGTGTCGTCTAAACATAATAGAGATAATAGCCGTGTGTCAGGTATCAAACAAATCGTGTTTCACCTTCTCATGTTAAAAGGTAAAGGGCATCAATAATTGGATATCCCGAGGTGGTGTCTCCTGATTTGCTCTCCCGTGGAGAAAAGAAGAGACAAGGTGTCAATTAATTGGCAACTATTAGAAACATCGTGAATAGGCATACACAATGCTTATGGACGCGTTCGCTTAAATCTTGAGAAAAAATGTGACCTTTCAATTAAAAAGTGATATTGTATTCTTGGTATGGAATTTTTAAGAGCTCTCGCAATCAAGGCTGTGAGACAATCCCGATTTTATTCTGATTACACAAAAATTGGTGAGATTTGTTAGTTTTCATTCGGTGGAGCTATTTCTCAAATTTCCAAGTAGCGTTTTACTGCAAATTCCACTTTCAAACAGTCGACAAGATGTACTCCTCCTATATTATGAGAATAAAAACTATCATATTTCTAGCGAAAAAACTTTGAAATACACATACATATACCTAATTATAATTTTCAGTTTGCCAAAAATATTAGTATTTTTCAATAATTGCAAATCTTGTTTGCCGTATATCCCTGGTACCTACTTCCAAATGATAAATCTAACTTTACTGTTATCTTTCAGTTTTTCTAAGTATCTTACAGCCATACAGGTGTCGTGCAAAAATGTGGTGTTGTGTTCGACTGATTAGACACACCGGTCGCCAAGAGGTGTCGATAAATCGACTAATGGATTCGGATTCATTTGGATTCTACAAAAAGATTTGACGTTGATTCGTCTTTTCTGATCTACCGTATCACTCGATCCTCTCACCACTTCTTAATGGGGTTGGGTGTGCTGTGTGATACGAATTAGTGAAGAAGTGATAAAGTGATGATGAGAAGGTTGGTCGTTCTGCAATGATGATGAAATTACAAACACAAAAACACATAAAACTAAAGATCCCTTTACGCTCCATTCTCAAACTAAAGAGTCAGCCATCAACACAAATTTGTTGGATGACTGCGTCTGCTCCTACACGTCCATCCATCCTATATGTAAAAGGCAACCAGGTATTGGCAGATATTGGATACTGGAAGAGTCTCTCCCAGTCGACAAAGAGCTTTTCCTCTCTATACACAAAACCACTCACTCAGTTTAATGAGCGTGTAATTCGACATCAAACCAATAAGCGATATGGATGTGCTCGAATAACTCATGATGCGATGAGGTTATGACGTGGAAATGACTACGGTAGAATATACTGAAATTGATACCAAAAACTTGTGTTCAGGCTCTAAATTACCAGAGACCAATGAACTGTGCATCGCAAACACTTGTAAGGAGACATGAGTGCAGGTACACACAAAACCAGAACTATGAGCTGAGTTGACACCCAATACAAGAGGATACTATCATGAGATTGCTTCGAGTACTATTCAACCACTGCTACCACCTTATTACGTAATAGACATACAGTATCATAATTACTATGAACCCAGTAAAGGATACACAGTAACATCTAAATATATTCATTCTAGTACTTGTTCAGCCCAACAAAAAATGTTTTAAAGATCGACGACGAACATATTTATATTTTGGGTCAATCACTTTTTCCTAGAAAGAAACTATATAATACAAAGTATTTGGTATTTTGCAGATTCGCATTACTTCGGAATGTTCTTTTGTGTTTATTAATTCACAGATACAGTAGTCAAAAAATCCAGATATTATATATTGAATACTATTTATTAGATCTGAGTTTTTGGAAATAATGATCATAGATAATTATTTCTTAAATATTTGAACGAATGAATGAAAAAAAAATAATACATTTGGGTAAGAAGGGTCTAGCAGATGAATGCTCAAACGCCGCTAAAGCTATTTTTAGAGGGAATGCATCAAAGCGGTGTAGCAATCATCTGAAGATTGTGGACAAAAAAGAATAGAAGAAATCAGAATTTGAGGTTCAAAGTGAGTGGCAAATGCGGGAGGAAGTGAAGAAGGAAAAGCTCAAAAAAGTACAACTAAGTATGAAAATATGGTACCGGATTTGAGACGAACATTGGACTGAAAAGATGGGAACGTTTGTGAGTTTGTTCTTTGACATGAACGTTTCTGAACTGAGATTTGATTGTTTTCCGGAATCAAGAAAAATTGGAAAACGTTCCATGCGAGGAAAATAATAATAAAAAGTTTCAAAAAGTGTATATATAACTACAAAAATAATTACAATTTTCTAGGAAGAGTTACTCAGATTGAGATGTCGTTGACTTTGGTGATGAATGTTTTGGATCTTCTGATGTTTCACTCTTCACACTTCGAGAATCTTCTTCAGCAGCCTCATCATCCTCTTTTTTCACTTCTTCTGTCTTTACCGCTCGCTTTGGAGAAAGTGATTCATTGGAGCAGGGTGAGCATTGTGAAGGGGACACTTCTGATTTGATATTCAAAATCTCATCAATACTCAATTTTGATCGTTTCTTCGGTGGCTCAATATCAGCTTCAACTTCAACCGTTGTCTCGCTATTTTCTTCTTCGTCAATTTGTGGGTTCCTCATTGTGTTGAAAAAGTTGTGGAATTGCATGTAGAGAGCTGGATTCAAGTTCAACATCATCAATGGATTTGCTGCAGCTGCGAACATATCGAATGGAGTCGCCATTTTAGGTAAGAGTGTTGGTGAGAGCTTTGGAATATGACTTTTGCTGAGATCTTTCGGTTCATCAATTGGGCTTGGAGAATCAGTCATTGAATCCTCAAAATCATCATCTGAATCTGACATGTCGGACGATGTTTTCTTCAATTCCACTCCGATGATGTTTTGCCTGAAAAAGAAGAAAATAAAACTGAAATGCATAGGGGGTAATTATTCTCCTATTTCGAGATTATGGAAGAGAAGAGACAGATTACATTCGGATCATAAGGTCGAGAAAAAGGAAATTGAGAAGAAGACACTTCCTGATCCGTTTTTAATTGTCTTCAAACTTCTACCATTACTACAACAACTACTATTATGAATTCTCAAAAATTGAAAATCAACAGGGAAGGCAGTGCCGCAGTCTCATATTATTTAAAGCCACAAAAGTGAGAGATTGACTCAAACAACGGCAGAAATCAATTTCGATCCAACTCACTTATTTTTTGCAGCTGCTGCCCGATCTCGTTGCCTCCTGTTTTTAAACCAATTTCCAACTTGCATCTGTGTGAGACCTGTTGCATTTGCGAGTTCCTTCTTTTTTGGTGGATTTGGATATGGATCCTTGAGATACCATTCTCTCAAAAGTGATCTTGTTCTCTCCTTGAAGCAATGTGTCTTTTGCTCTCCATCCCAGATTGTTCTTGGCATTGGGTACTTCTTGCGAACACGATATTTGTCGACTGCACAAAGAGATCTGAAAATTTTGAGGATTCAATACAATAGGAGATAATCCTCTGAATGTTTTAAAACACGTCTTGCCTTGTCGGAAGAGGAGTCAAACAAATTATCCGATTAACAGTACTGTGTATGCCGCACATATGGTACATGAACACTAGCTCTTCAGCTCTAAAGCCGGTAGTATGTGAACACAAAAATCAACGCCAATCAGCTAATTAGAGGGCGCATCTTTTTGCGTCGACAAGACGACATACGGCATGCGAGAAGGCTCTAAAAGCCATCTCCTATCCCTTCTTTCTTGAAGGTGTCAAATTTGTAAATGCCGGGTTTGTTCAGGGGGCGACCCGGTGGACGATTAGCACGCATTTACCGTTTCTACATGAGGACAAAATGTAGCTAATTTTGAAGAGATGGAATACTTTGAAACGAATAAAATTAATGGTGAAGGTATTCAGATCAGGAATTTTGGTCATGAATCTTTCGATACTTGAAGACAGAAAACGAAAGGATCGGGATATCCGTATAAAGAAAACAATTTTTTTAAAGGTTTTAACTTATATTTTGGAATATATAGTCAAATCTATCAGTTCTAATTCTTTGAAGATTTTCCTTTTCAAACATTTCCTACTGTTCTAGTTTTTATTCTCCAATGCTCTTGACAAAAGTATCTGTCTATCTATCAGTCCTATCAGTGTAACAGTGTGTTGAAGAAAAGCGAGAAAGACCCTTGGCGTCTTGCTTCAAAGCAAATATTGTCCGACAAGATTGAAAGCAAAAGGAGCCGGCTCCTTTCTTCTTCTCTCACACTCACATACAATAGCGCCGTGATGCTACTATCCTACCGTAGACTCTAACACTAATGATAGCTTTCAAAGACAATGAGATGAGTACCTTTTGGGAAAAAAAACTTTTCACTCACTTTCCACGATTCTTCTCCTGTTCACGGTAGTGAGCTTCATGCCACATTTCCTGAAGCTTCGGATGGTATTTTGGAGAGAATTTGTTGTTTTCCAAAATGGCGTAGAGCTCGCGGAAGTGACTTGCATGGAAGCAGACGAGGGCTCGGGCTCTAAGAAAGGCTTCATTTCCAGCAACCTATAAATTTTCAGATGATTTTAAAAGTTCCGATCATCAGAGAGTTTTACCTCTTGAGTTTTTTGTGGAGGGATTGTGCACATGAATCGGAAAAGTCCATCGACATCTCCATCAGTTTCAAGTTGCTCACATGTCTTCACAATCTAAAAAATTGATATTTAAACAAAAGAGATGGATGATCAGATGAATGATGGCTCATACTTTTCATCATAAAACATTTACTTTTCAATCATTTTGTGTAAGAAAACTAAATGGAATTTAGGTTTGCACTTTGTGTTGCAGAAGGCGAGAAAAGAGGAGACAAAAAGCAATAAAATTATGAGAAGACAAGGAGCATGATTGGATTGAAAGTAAGAGAAGAACGGAAGTAAGAAGAAAGGGAGAAGAGGAAAAGATACGTTTCAAATTTGATCAAATTTTCCGTTTTTCTTTCTTTTTCAACACATCTTATGTTTTATGCTCAACATCACTTATCTTCTTTTCTATTTCTTTTTTCATTCTACAACATTCGTTTTTAAGTGAACCCTATTGCGGTATTCTTCTTTGATGGCTCATCAGTACCCCTAATGACACATTTATTTGACGCTAGCGCCATGATGATGGCACTATGCATGATAATTTCTTACAACTAATCAAACAATACTAATAATACTAACCTGGTCAGCAGTCAAGTTCGAGGTAGTCGGTGATGATGGAGCAGCTAACGATGGAATAACTGAAGGCATTGCAGGGAACAGTGATGGAGTGGAGGATGCTCCATTGGCTTGAAGTGCTTGAAGCATTGCAACGTTCCCGGGTTGGAACATTTGTCCCAACTGGGAAAAGTTACCCAGTTGGGACATCACTTTTGTGAACTGTTCTGGAGTGAACATGTTCGCAAAGGATGAATGGGGATCAGACTGAAATTGAAAACAATTAAAAGTTTTAGATTGTGAGTTGAAAGTAGAAATCAAAAAGATAGGATCGGATCAAAATTTGAGGAGTTGAGTAAGAATGTATCGGTGTGGTTGAATGTATGTATGCGCTTGTCGGTCGCAACGAATCTTTCTAATGATACGGGGGCGGAGTCATGAAGGACGCGCGGGTTGGTTGGTGGCTAACCCCCCATCCACTGAAACCACGCCCACATCGGAAAGGAAGATGCGGGTAACGGGAGACGATACTGCTGGGGCGTGCTTGTCCCTTGGGTAGTGTGGTTGGGTAAGTGAGTATCATTAGGAAGCTTTTGTTTAACTGCGAAACTAATCAGTGGGGGACAGAGAATAGATGAAGTTGTCGATGATGTTGGTGGAGATCAGTCGGGGGACGAAAAGTCTCCGCAATGAATATATTTGTACAATTAGAAAGTGAGGTCTTCTGGAAATCGAAAGTTTTTGTTAACAGTGGTAGTTTCTCACTTATTTTGGTGGTTTTGTGTAGTGAGGAGGATATATTGTGTCCTAGATTTTAAGTCAAAGAGTTATCTAGATCAATATCCAGATCATCATGATTTAGAGGTTATTTTTAAGATCCTAGAATAACCGTATGTTTCGAACACACGAACTCGTTCTTCATTTAGTGTGCAAGATGTTTCAGGTGCAAATTCTAAAATTGTTATGACACATATCTCAATTTTAGAAAATTCTGTCAAACGAATATATGTACGAACCATATCGATTCCCTTTTGTCTTCATATTTTCTTAACCGGAGGTTATAACGCATGCCTCCCCCCATTCGCACCTTCCTTACTGACATTGTCACTTTCAGCCAAATCTTCTCCCCCTTTCTATGGCCACGTGTTCTTCAACTCATCGTCTCCTTTTTCCTAAATACTACTTCTACCGTACTTCTTTGTATGGCATTGATGAACGAAAAAAAACAAGTACTCCTTTTCCTTCTCTGTCTCGAGGCGCCAGGCCCCATCTCGATGGATGATTTGAAAGTGGTCTCTCTTTTTTCGCTAATGGCATTTATTTAGTGTTTCTTCTATCTCGCCCGCCACTTCTTCGTTTACCATCGCTCCTCACACGCCGACCCATTGCCATTAGTTGTTTTCAGTCAATTTCGGACCCTATAAGTGGCAATGACAGCTCGCTTGAGTGATTAATTGATTAGTGTAGCAATTGGAGAAGAGTCAAAAGACTATGATGAAAACTATTAAGGGGGTTAGAGACTTTATATATTTTAGAATTTGAAGCCCAGAAATAATGCATTAAATGAATAATAAATAATGTTTTACAGTCAACTATGTTGCTTATATTCATGTACCAAATTTAGCACAGGTGGAACATTTCATGGCTTCAAGTTAAATGAAAGGCCAATAACAGTTCAAGTCTGTTATATCTACCAAGTTTCAATGAGCACAAATATTTAGAGTGCATCTTTAGTTTTAGAAATCATGGATCAGAACCCTCACGGAAATTTATAGGTTAATATATTTCACTCAGGATTTCCACTTATACCAATCAGTTAAAAAACTATGAAGATACAAATAATTAAACTTTTTATTGGAATGTAATACAAGATACATTATGATATATCAATAGAAAGTCATGAAGACAACACCGTCATCCAAACCTTGACCGTCTTCGTTAAGCCTTTTAGCGCGCGCCCATGATACCAGGATTAGGAATCATGCGGAAGATCGTTGTATTCGGTCTCCCTTCTTCAATCATATATCTTCGTTACACATCGCAATCAAATCGATACACATATCTAACCAGAGTGTCGGGTTGGTATGTTACCGAGTGGTGTCTCTTGGGTGTTTGCTTCTCGCGGCTTCTCTACGAACGAATAGAGAGTGAGAGCACTAGCGAGCACTACCGTAATCCATCCGAGAAATTCGATAGGCTTAGGAAAAGGTTACGTAAATTGTACGGATTAGTAATCACCAGTCATCACTACTGGTTTCATGTTACTGTATCATCTGGGTATATGTTGTGTTACATGTGTTTATAAATGAATTTAAAGCCTACAGTTTTGATTCAACCAAAAAGTAACGCTGAAAATTAATATTTACAAGCATATCAGTAATCTCGGTGCTGTCAAGTTCTGAACACATTTTGTACAAAATTCAGAGCAAGAAATTATTTTTAGGATTTCAGAAACATTTTTGAAAAGTTAAATTTTAATATTTTATCTGTTGATTATTTTAGATGACTCGAATAAACTTGAATCAGTGTCTATCTATGTTTCATTTTCAAAAGGAACAGACGGAACCTCAATTAGCGAAAGTCAACCCCAAAAGCTAAAGAACTCAATTAGGTCATCTGCAACGTCGATTGTTACGCAATAGACGGTTCCCTCATTCCCGCGTGCTTCTTCAGGATGGAACCAAGCACTCAACACCGGTGTCACCACCAATTTGGGGCGTGTAGTAGACATTTGTACCACTTATCCTCCTGTTATCCAAATATTACGACATAAGCCTAAGATCCTAGAGACACTTTAAAACATGTGCAGCTCTCATCTATTTTAATTGGCTACAATTGACTGGTAGCTTTATACCAACATGACATCGTCATCGGATTAGGATAAGGGTAAAGAATCTTGGTGGGGAAAAACGAAGAAACATGAGCTTTTGGGTAGAGGAGATGGCGTGCGGAATCTCGACTTACTAGCTCTTGCCTTTTAAGTACAAGAAAACAACACGATCATTAACCAAGTGACCCATCAATTGGTACTTATATGTATGCATAAACTTTTAGAGGGAGCTCGAAGTGCGCGGAACAAGTGTGCGCAAGGTATTTGTGTTCATTTGAGCAAGGTCCTGATTATTATTGATACATTGTCATTGTCAACCTTTTCTTGTATATTTGTCTAAATGACGATCAGTCTAATAATCCGTGTCAACTTCCGGTCCACCATTCGTGGCTAATAGCCTTTTGTCCCACCAAGAGTACAATGGAGACGAGTTGAAAACGTAGGGAATTTCGAAAGCTTGTAGAGTTTCAAAATGTTCCGGAAGCTATTATCCGGCTCGGCTCACGTACTTTAGTTGACCTTGAAGGCGGTAACTGGGAAATTTTGTAGTCGACACCTAAACTTTGGGAACTATAACGGTTTTGAGATTCTATTCAGGACCATACAAAAAAATGGGATGATAAAAATATATTGTCATTGGTTTTTATTGTAAGAACAGCAATTTGACTACGTTTACTATACCTTACGCCATATTATAACTATGGGGATTATCCTATGCTCATCCCATACGCAATTCATGTGCATATCTTGATTTGACTAAAACAATTGCAGTTCATTTTCTCTCCCTCCTGCTGAGCAGCATGTAGATTCATATCTTGATCGTTTCGGACAGGTGAGAATGTACGTACATCTGGAAACTTGACCCATCATTCTCCTCCTCTTGCTTTCCAAATGTGCTACGGTAATTGAATGCTCATAAAGACCACCCCGCGCCAGCACTTCGCGCGCGGCTCTCTGTCATTGATGGGGGGACTCAGTGAAAAGACAAATACAACTTGAGGCAAATTGGAAAAGAAGAATGAAGCGCACTAGAGCAGTGATATAACAAGTGTCGTATTTGTTGCTCCTACCGCTACCGTATCCTTCTCTCTTTCGGCAATTGCGACTACTATACGAGCCGCCGGTTTCAAGTGAATTTTGAGAGGGAAATAAAGAGTGAGAAACGATAAGAAAGAGAGCGGACAATTGATTGTTCGTCGAGTTGGCAAATATCATGTGATATCCTTGTGAGCAAAAACAAGCGGTTTACTTTGAGAGAGCCTGTTGTCTAGAAGATTATTGGAATCATTTAAAATAAACACCTTAACGGTGAAGAAGCGCCAGTGGGAAAATTGTGAAAACCACACATACGGTGCCAAAATATAGCATTTTTTGAAAAGTTTTACTGTGATATTTGGTTATTTGGCACCATATTTGTGGTTTTTGACAATTTCCCCACTAGAGCTACTCCACCTTTAAATCAAAATAATCTACGAGACAGCATAATTAGAATTTGCCTAACATTTACACATTTTTGACAATCTGAATCCATTTCCATTTATGTGGGTCCTTCTTCCTCTTCTATTGTACCCTGTCCACCACAATTGTGTCATTCATAAACGAAAGGGGTAGCTGGCTCCAGCCGCCAATATGCTACCTATTGTTAATACAACTTCCGGCGGTATACACCAAAAGAAAGAAACCCTTCCGACGTCTTTCAGGTTATTTCTTCAGCTACCCTACATACACCTGAATCATCGAGTTTTAGAATGAAACGACATAGTGCGCGAAATTGTAAAGGAACGAATTGTCGGGGTATGGAAATAGAAATATGAACATAAAAATGTTTTATTTACACACAGTATGGTTCCAATTGTAGCTAAATTAATCAATTTTTAATAATTAAAAAGTTGACGAATCATGAAAGCGAAAACGAGTACCCATGGTAGCTTAGCATATTTTGGAGCAGATTTGGTAGTAGATTCAACCGAAGGTGTGACAGTTGTGTTGACAAAGTTTTCTGGAACAAATAATCGATCGTTATATGTCAAGAGAAGATCCAATATAGCTCCGTTGCTCCATCCAAATCCATCCTGAAATATCAACGAGTTCAGTTACAGTACCCCATCTTTCTCTATATACCTGAACATCATATTCACCTCCAGATCCTGGTTGTGGGTAGCTGCCGATCACGTTGTACTGAAAATAGTAATTGTGGTTTGATTTCATTATCTTGCCGTTTGTGTGAAAGTGTGGAAGCTCAAGCTGTCATCACAGATTTATGCTAATTTGTACCCAAAGTAACTTGTCGTCTTTTGTGTGAGACACTAGAATTTAGAAGGCTCAAGAGTTGCTGACAGACGGCTACGGGTCTTTCAATAAACAGGCCATAAGTGCTTCGATAATTGATGAACACGCACACATGACACATGTGGAGGTGAACGAAGGGATACAGAATGATCTTCTGTTTTTCTGTAGAAATGAGCATGCCACAATAAAAATATATTGGTGCCATCTATCTTGGAACGTGGGACATCATGAAACAATACTCGTGTCACGATGAGCACCTGATAGGTGCGAATGACACCTTATTGAGACCAGTGTCCTTTTTATTGTTCAACATGATTCTAGAATAGGCGTGATAAAAAGGAGAGGTCAATTTTAGACGGGGGAAAAGAAGAATATCTTATCTCTTAGTGGTAAAATAAAAAAAGTAGATCAATGGGGGAGATGTGCGACTGATATGAAAACTCTTTTTTAGAAGGAATTATAATTTTGAATAATAAAACAATTCCTACACTTTATATGCCTTTTTATTAACCTTTGTTTAATTGAGATTTAAATTCTTCTACAATTCCAAATAAATTTTTGAAACTAATATGTTTTCATTGTTTATAAATTTACTGTATTCTTTTGTATTATTGATCTCAACTTCCAATCCTTCAAATTATTTCTCTCGATTCATTATTCGTTCTTTCTAATGACCAAAGTCGCCAACATGTTCGTTGACAATCACGAACAACATACTAACAATCAAAATTGGGAGACAAATGAAAAAGGTATTTAGAAAACGATGATGTAAAGAGAGAAGAAGGTCATGATCATCAATAAGTGGTGCCAATCAAACCAATGCCATTCTTGATGCCTCTTTTCGCGCATCGAAACTTATTGTCATAATGTACTACTACTGTAGGAAGGGAAAAAGAACCGCTTTAGTCAAGTGATACTTCACTCCTAACCTCTGCCACAACACCGAGTCTTTTTCATTCCCGACTGTCAAAAAATCAAAGTATTATTTTGACCATCTATGAGTAAGGGATACAGATACTTGTCACCTGTCCCTTAAGCTCTCAGATAAACATCTACATGCGTACCATTAACTCCCGGTTGGCCTGGCTTGGGCACTATCAGAATTGAGGCCATGGTGGATTAAGAGAGACGAGAGTGAGGTAACAAGTCAACACACAATGACATAATGGATTTCCATGAACGGAGATGTTATTTCTCTATTGTACACCTGTTACCACCTACTTTGTTCAGCAAAAAAACGTTTGACACATAATTGACAGAGAACGGTTGGATATTATGGGGAAGGGGATAATATCTAACGTTTTCCGGTTGTTGGTTATAACTCTTTTTGTGACAAAATTAAATCTTGATGAAAGTATGAGCTTTAAAAACTTAATGGTAATGCAATGCGAATTTTAACCTAGGAGGTACTAGAGACACGAAAAAAGTTCACTTTATGTAGTGTTGATTCTGGTTTAACATTCTCCTATATCCTCTAGAGGTATTATTTCTAAAAACTTTGGTCTCAACCCATCTATAAAGTCCTTTTCCACCCTTCAAGATTTGTGAATTTCCAATTCAAATGTACTCCATATCGTCATCGTCTCACACAACTCGATCATTGGCCGGCTCCAACTTCAGTAACCTACCGTAGTAGATATGCTGCTCAAATCATGGCGCTTCAGGGCACACACGCAATTTAACACAATCTACATAATCGCAAGAATAGGCGAATCTGAGAAAGATGCATGTGAAGAGCTTATGTGTTAGTAGCGGCACGGACCCTCTTAAAATCATATTTACATATGATTTGGAGTGGGAAAATATAGAAAAGAGACACAAGAAAGTAGAGGAGGATGTATAGTGATGATTATGATGATGATGATGGAACTTTGGAATATTTCCACGAGTCACGGGGATCTTTACGGAAGATACTATTCCAGAGAAGGGGGAAAGTAGAATTGAAAAAACCTGCAGCTTATAAATTTAAATTCTAAACTTTTTAGGTAATATGCTACAAATTCCCCCAGAAAGAAACATTATTTGATTTCAAGAAAAACCAATTTTTAATAGACATTTTTCGGGAGTCGTTTTGTTACGATACTTTTTTGATTTTTTTAGAATTTTAGATTCAGTTACAGACAGTTAAAATTATCGCACCCAAGTCAGAAGTAGGATTATTACAAATCTCAAACTTATAGTTAAAGACAAAATTTCTTGTTTAAGAGTTTCTCTTGTTTGTGCTCCTTTAACTTTGACTTGTTTCTTACCTTCTCCCACATGTGGCCGGTTTCATAGAACACTCGGAAGTTGCCCATAACCCATTTGGAAGCAATCAGGAATCCCTGTAAAAATACTATTAGTGAGCATACGACATCTGGAATGGGTGACGATCCATCTATTAACACCACTATTTTGGTGTTTCTTCTAACCGACACATCGCCACTTTTTCCGGTATTCCGGTATAATTAGGCGAGAACGATGTGTTCTACTCAAAACATATTGGTTTTCACACTTTAAACGGGAAGGATGACATACGCAGGTTGTCAAAAGAGCAGTTGGTTCGCTCTTACAGTTACAATTAATATAATTGTAGATTCGTGTGTGTGTGCTCAATGTACAAGTGGGTGATGTTGAGAGGACTATTACAAAAATAATACTGTAGAGGTATGTGTAGGAGAGCATTTTCAGTTAGCTCTAAAGAATTTGTATAGCTTAGATTTTACATAATTGAATTATAATTATAGATCTTTGAAATTCACCAAAAAGTGCTTTTTTTTTCAGATTAGCTTCGTCAAGTTTGCTGCTGCAACTATGGTTATTGAGCCATATAAGGGAACATAAACTTTTGTAAACAACTTGATGAGCTAGGATAAGTTTCAGAAAATATTTTCTAAAAGTAAACAAACATATTTTAACTATGCATATTTAAAAGGGATTTCATGATACCAATAGGTTTATTTCAAACTACTTCTCAAATTCTTGGAGCCACGATCAAGCTTTGCCACGGGATTCAGAAAAAACATTTATCGATATAGCTCAATTTGAAATTGTATCAGATATAAATCTGACTTTCCAAATGCATTGTCATCAACTCTCAAATAAGATGTTTTACATGTTATTCGATCCTATTTTTTTGATTTGTGATCTCAAAGAAAATTTCGAAAAAAAAACGGTGTTTCCTCTACTTTTTTGGTGTTGATTGTGATAGTTTTCTCATTAAATTACTATTTACTATCTCTCCGCTTATTTTTTACTGTTTACTCAAGAAACATATAACTCCACACCACCGACTCCACTTGTCATAAGTAATTTTCTTTGAGTACCCTGGGAACATCTTACCTTATCTTGCATTTCGGGATTTGCTGATTTTCTTAATCCTTCAATGATCATATGATTATTTGGACTCCATCCATTTGGGAAATCCCATTGTTGGTCACTTTCTTGAGACATTGAAGTTGGAATTCCCCCTGGATAAGTGAATACTCCCATTTTCTGAAAAAAAATTAACAAATAATTATCACAGTGATGATATTACTTACATCCATATAGTCGAATACTTTTTGTGATTTTCCGGTATTCAATGTGTTATAGCAATTTGTGAATAAAGGAACTGCGGTACTTGTGTAGAATCTTGGATTATGGGATTGTGTTCTCAAATTATAATCGTACCAAGTTCCATCTGTTCGATTATAGAAAACATTTTGAACAGTATCTCGGAAATCAGCTCTTTTGTTACGGAATATTTGAGAATTCTTTGTGTCACCAATTTGCTCGTAAAGATACTCCATGATATCCATATTCCAGCACAGCAAACCATTCAGGTCAACAGGCAAAACCTATAATATCATCTCGAAACTTGTAAATGATGTAGGGGAAAAATCAAACCTTGGTAGTTTCGATAGATGTCAAAGTTTTATAATCAGAAAACCATCTAGTTGAGAAATCCCATCCAGACTCGGCGGCGCTTGCAAGATCCTAAAAACAATGCATAATTGCCTGAAACCTGCTTCTGACTTACTTGATAAAACTGTTGCTGATCAGCTCCATTTGCTAATTTTGCAGAGTTTTGGGTGTCAACACGGTATGATTCAGGTCGAGGAACGTTGCTGGCTGTTTTATATTGATAAACTTTAAATGATTTCCCATTCATTTGCACATCAGTCATTCTCTTTTCATTCCAGAAATTCAATTCTTTCAAGAGAGTTGGCAGAAGTTCAGCAACAAAGGCCTTGTCGTTGGTTGCTTCATAAAGTTCGTAAACCATTGCAGCCAGGAATGGTGGCTGACTTCTTTGAAGATAATAAACTCTTCCACCATTTGGTACAAAACCATATTTGTCAACCATTGATGCAAGATTTCTAATCATACTTCTAGTTGTGTTATACATATCAGATGCAATCAATCCTTTGATAATCCAATATGCATCCCAATAATAAAACTCGCGGAATCTTCCTCCAGGCACAATAAAACTATTTGGAACATACAGAAGAGAGTAACGAGATGTATGTTGTTCAATAGCTGGATCAATTTTACGACAAAGTTGTTTCCAGATACCATTCAATTTATATGCCCATTCACGGAGTTTCGGATCAGCGATTGTTGCCAATTTTGGTGGTTTCTCTTGCCAATCGTCAGGTGTACAAACGACAAGCTCTGTTCCAGCAGCACTGAAAAAATCATGAACTTTAGGCAGTTTTCAGAAGCTACACTATGAATTTTTAAAATTAACTCAAAGTATCTGGGAGTAATATTTTTTATTTTTAGGCAAATGTGTACTGATTTTGTAAAAATTCTCATTTAAGCATCATATTTTACCTATCCAAAATTGAATAATAATTTATAAACACTTAAAGTTTTGAAGGGCACGATGAGCATGTAAACATACCTGAAATATTGATTTACAAACGCTTGAACATCGCTTTTATTCAAGTTTGCAGATGATTGATTTCCGTATTTAGCCCTCCACGCATTGTAAACAATTTCTGAAATTAAATGGATCAACTTTTAAACTGTAACAGATCAACATACGAGGATCATCTTTTAATGGCATATCAACAAATTCTTTTGAATCATTGTATAGTGAATGATAGTTTACTGCATCTAATATTGGTCCATTACAATAGATGAATCTAAAATATTGTAATGTTTATGAGTGATACATTATATTGACTCACGAGTTGTTTGAATTTGTGGTGTCGCACACATGAACCTGCAATTTGAAAAGTGTTGTGTTTAGTAAACGTATAAATTAGTTTGGCTTTTTATTTACAATATAAAGGAAGCCTGTCTAACAGTGGACTTGTGAACCTATTGAGATTTCAATCTGAAATGTTTTCAGTGCTTTTCAACTAAATATGGGACAGTAGAATTCCACAAAAAGCGGTTATTCCAGAGTTTTCACAATTTCAAAGTTGTTAAAGGTGAGCAAACAATTCGAGAACTGGAAATTTTTGCGCCACCTCGATCGAAAAACAATTTTAATAGAATCAAGTTATCTTATTTTGAATTAATATGAAACTCACCTCAACTTGATTGGATCCTAGTGGCCCACATATTATGAATAATACAAAAACGAAGAAATTCCAAGGATTCAACATTTCCTAATTGTTACTCAAGATGAGAATATTCACACACCAAATTCTCGGAATCACGTGTTTCTGGAAACTTTTCTGAAATGAACAATAATCATAAAACATTTGAAAACGTGTCAGAAATATGATTGAAACACATTTTTTGAGTGATTAGTCAAATTGATAACATGTAAAAATTCTTAAAAACTGATATTTGGGGCGATCAGCACTTTCAAAGACGATCAAAAAGAAATTTATTTGATAAGAATGAATTTACGGAAAGTACAAAGGTTTTTTATTCGAGTAATCCAGAAACTGGAAAGACTCAAAATTTCGTTTTTATGTTTTAGAGAAACGAAAAGTGCGTACAATTTTAAATAGAAATAAATTATTTCGCGTCAATAAGAGGAAGTGTGATATCAATAAATATTTCATATTTATTTTTAGAATAGTTCAAATGAAATGTCGTGAAAAATTTTAATGTGATTTTATATTATTAAAAAGTTGCAATAATCAGATTTAATTTTTTGAAAAAATCTGAAAACTTTATTAAATTGTCTTTTTTCCCTTTATTGCTTTTTCAAATATTCGGCAAATAAAAAATAGAAACAGAAAAAAACAACTTCCAGGGAGGTTCTAGGAATGAAACTTAAAAAAAAATATTATGGCGACTATCAAAAGACTTTGAGGTTTTGATTTTCAGGTTTCTTCAAATGCTAAATTTGAAGTTCTTTCACATTTTAGGTTCTGATTAAAATAACAAGATATTGAGCGTTTTTTGAGCTTTGATAAAATCGAGCCGAAACCGCAAAAGAAGAAGATATGATTGGAGAAAGTGTCTGGTTTCAAGAGGAACGAATGTCGTCTATCAATCATCCCTCTTGCTCATCATTTTGAGTGGAACCTTGTGAAATCAGAGGGAAAATATTTGAAATATTATATGAAAGAGGTTGTTTTTATTCATCTCTTTAACTGAAAAATTTTTAGATTAGATCAATGCGTGCAAGATCAAAGAATTGAGAAGTCATGCACAATGAGCACAACCAGGTGCGAGAGAAGTTCATAGCCAATAATAAGAAAACGAGGAAATAAATGGTTGCGGACGTTGATTATAAATTTAAACTAAAAGGAAGTTTGAGGATTTTTCGGCTGAAAAAGGGTTCGAGTGCTCTGAAAATTTTACGAAATGCAATGCAAATTTCAATTTATGAAATTGTCTTTGAATGACATTTTTTGAAAGAATAGAGCGATAAGAAAATAGTTTCACTGATAAGGAAAAGAACTTCCATATGGTTTTTGTGAGCAGATAATCTTTTTGATCGTTGTAACTCACAAAAATAGACAATGAAACCTAGGTGTTACTGTTCTGAAAGTTTTAATGTCCTTTGCATAGTGCAATAAAAAAGACACACCTCGCGGAAAGCATGATTCAATATTTATTTTATTGTATTCTGAAAGTCATGGGAAACTTTGAAACTTGAATTAAACATCATTTAAATAGATAATACGAATGATTGTTATCAGTGTGACTTTTAAAAATTCATCTGGAAAATTCATCGAATTTTGCCTCGGAGTTGCAAAAAAAATATCAAAGACCACAATTTCACTCAAATTTCACTCAATGTTGGTATCTACGAAACAGAGTGAGCCTATTACCTCTGCAATAATCGTGAGGCCAGAAAGTTTTTTGAACCGAGTAAGTGAACGATTTTTGACATTCAATCTTAAGCAAGAATTGTATTACTTTAGAATTACATATATTCAAAAAGCTAATTTCTCCTAGTGGATGGTAAGTTTTTTCAAACTTATTAACTTATTTTTATAATTACAGAAAATACACAATAAAACATTAAATATTTTCTGTCCATGATCTTGTTAGAAATCTGTTATTAGCCTTAATCCCTGCACACGTTTTCCTTCTGACTCATTGGTTCTCACGCACCAAATAAACTTCAGGCATGTTTCTACTTATATGGGTATTTTGATTTCAGTGAGAATCATCATTGTTTTTGCTCGGCAATTCCCGGCAGCTTCTTCCCCAAGTTTGGGCCTTTTCAGCTTCTTACCCAACTCTTGCCAACTTCTAACCCAGAGTATGCCCAAGTCTTACCCAACTTCAACAATTCTAGTGTAAACTCCCTCCCCCGTGTCTTGCCCAAGGTTTACCCAAGTCTTGGCAACTCCTTATAAATGTTTTTATTTTTTGGGCAAGGCTTGGGTAAGAAGTTGCGAAGCCTTGGGTAGGAAGCTGGCGGCAAACGCCGAGCGCGGGCAAAGTTACCAAATAAAACTTTTATTTGAGAAAAAATAAAGCATAATTGGAAAAAAAGTCCAAAGAACAGCACCAAAAACAAGCAAGACTGAGAGAAATGTGGGGAGGGCAAAAAAGAGAAACATTAAGGCATGTACAAGATAAAAATATTAAAAAAGGCTTCTTTGATTACGGAATTTTTGAAAGTTCTTGGGTGCAGTGGAATAAGGAATAATGTTTTATTTTTTGATGTTTTTTTTGAAGTGGTGAATTTTTTAATGAAGATAATTTGAGATTAAAAAAACATTTTCGAGTTATAAACTTACTGTGACGTGAAAATCTCTTTAATTTAAAATTGGAGATCAAAATAATCAATTTTAAATATGTAGTTCTGGGTCGAAATGTTCTATTGTGTCACTTATCAATTTTCAAAACAGGAAAACAGTTAACTCCGTGATTGTTTTTCAGTCAATAAAAACTGAATTTCAAATGAGGAAAACCAATGTCCAAAAGAGAGTTTTAATTTTCGGGAAGCGGGTGGAGAAACAAAAACATTTGAAAAATGACATAGCAATACAACGATCCAATTCTTTGAGCTCTCTTAATTTCAAGCATTCTAGTTATCTGGAATAGTTGAAGCTTGACTATCAAGCCTTCCATGTCCAATTGTTCGACCTGCTGGTTCATCTTCTAGCTCTTCCATTTGGGTACTTACAATACTTGTCAGATCAACTTCTTTTGGTTTTCCTTCACCTTCATCCTCATCCACCAGTACTTCATTCATTTCTATCTCTTCTTCATGTTCTTCCAATGCTTCCTGTAATGTCTGCTGTCGTTGGAGTCGTTCTTCTTCATTTTTTCGTTCAGCTATCACTTTTTCTTTCGCCAACGTCATTTTGTCTTTTGGTTTTAATGCTGTTGCTGCAGCTAAAAGCTCTCCATCTTTTTTCATTATTCTTGAAAGTTCGTCGTTCAAATCATTTTGGAATTCAACAACTTTAACTTGTTCTCCTGCATTTACTCCTTCCAGCCAATACGTTAAAATACGACCAATTCCCTGAAAATGTGTTGTTTTGAGTGCTTGATTGCAATTATTGTTTCGGAGGATTCTAACTATCCATAAGTTTCCGAAATTTATATAATTTTCATCATTTTAAAAAGTTTAAAAAATAGTAGGTTAACCAAATTTGATTAAAGGTGGAGTAGTGCCAGTGGGGAAAGTGTTAAAAACTACTCCTATGGTCCCAAAATTACCAAATCATTTACTATATATAAAGCGCTTATTCTGTGTGTTCATAGTTTGTAGTCTATGTAACCTTTGTAGTCTGTGAAGTTTTGGCTTCTGTGGGGATAGTGAGTTGGGGTTAGTGTAGGGATATAGTCGGGGTACTGTAGTGGGACAATAGTGGTACGGTAGGAATACTGTAGGGTTACGGTAGTTTCAGAAAAATTAGTTTTCAGCCCCAGAAGTCGGGGGCCGCGCCGGAGGTGCGGTTCACGGCTGGTATCATGATAAAACGTTTCAAAACTTTTTTGAAAATTTTTTATTCACTGTCAAAAAGTGGCAATTACTCAGTTTTTGCCACTCATAATTTTGAAAGTCGACCAAAAAACAATTTTTTTTCTACATTTTTTATGTTTCACTTTTGTTTAAATTATTTGTATTAAAACATTGTAGCGGTCAAATCCTGCGACATTTCTTTAAATTTCCTCAAAAGCTCGTATTTTTCAAAATTTTGGCAATTTGCCAAAATTTTGACCGGAAGTTATGGAGAATCTAAAAATTTTTGGAGCGTTTTATTATGATATTCGGTTGTTTTAGATTATTATAAGTGCATTTAGACAAAATCCCCACTGGCGCTACTCCACCTTTAATGTTGTGCTAGAAAAATATAGAAAATAGTTTACAACTCACTTCAATAGTACGGCCTCCTCTGTTACTACACACAAATTGAGGAAAATTTTCTTCTAGCAATTGTTGGCTTGCCAATGTCATTTGAATTCTATCCTCCACTCCAGAGCTTTCCATTTTTGAAGCTAATATAACAGCTTCTCCGAAACAAGCATATCTTGGAGCCTTTTGCCCAATAACACCAGCAAACACTGGCCCAGAGTTGAAGCCCCATCGACAATTCAAAAATGTACCGGGACGGTGGGGAATCTCAAAGTGATGGAGGCACTGGAAGGTTTAAATTGTTTTTTTTTAACAGCATGTTACAATTTTGAATTATAATATTTTAAATTTAAAATCAATCGTTCTTATCAACAAGCTAAAATTCTCAACCCCAGTGCTTAAATTTATCAGGAAATGCCCCACAAATTGTTTTTTTCTACTATAAGGTCATCGGGCCCAAGGTGATTTTACTTCAAAATATTCAAGTTTTGTTGCCCATTATCTTTAATTTACCGTACCGCCTCCAAACACAAACTTACATCTCTTTGAAGTAAAGCAATCATACAAATGCTCTTCACATGATCCTTTTCCATTACCACCGGTAAACCAGCAGCTACACAATATGCATCTCCAATTGTTTCCATCTGAAACTTCTTTTCTGCTTTAAAATGATATTTTTGAGTGAAGTTTTGACAAGTCAGCCTATAGTTTTGACGCGAATTGGCTTTTCAGAATTTATTTCTCTAACTAGAAAAACATTCAGAATTTGAGTTAACTCTCTAAATTGTGTTTAAATATTACTATTCTGTTTAGAATCACCTTATATCCTCCTTGCTGACTGATAATTAAATCAAATCTTTGATACATTCCAGATAATAAAGTAACGACTTCCATTGGTTGGCTTTGTGAACACAAAGAAGTAAATCCAACAATATCCGAATAAAGAATCGTTGCATTTTCATAAACTTTTGGATCAACTGCTATTCCATTTTTCAAATCATTAGCCACAGATTTTGGAAGAAGTTCCATCAGAAGTTGATCTCCTTTTTCCTGTTCTTTTTCCAATTCTGCCGTTCTATTCTTCACAGTTTCATTCAATCCTTGAGTGTATGCTGTCAGATTCTTAATCATCAAATCAACAAGTGATCCTGACATTTTAAGAACCGTATCGATGATTTTTCTTGCTAATGCAATATCAGGACGAACGGAGCCAAAGCAATTTTCAAGCATTTTAATAAGGTCATTGTGCATTTCAATGCCTTCTGGAATTATAATTGGAAGCGGAAATCTGCTAGCAATTGCATCGTTTTCATCATCAATCAGTACACTGTCATCTTCTTCTGTATTTTCAAAAATTAACAAAATGAATTGAAATAAGAAGAGCAATACCTCTCGGAGAATCAAAAAGTTGCTCTACAAACTTCTTTTTCAAAATAATCTCATGTAAAATGACACCAAATGAATACATGTCGCACTTTTTACCAAATTGTGGAGTAATCAAGGCTCTTTCATTCCGATCCGCATAATTTTTCCATATTTTTTTCATAGCAGGATCAAAATAATGCAGTTCTGGAAAAAAGTGTTCATCAAACGTGGACTGTCACTTGGGGCGTTCGCTTTGAACTGCTCGGTTAAAAGATAATAGGTTTCTCGGCTCGTTTTAAAGATATATGTAAATACACTTTCATTTGTAAATCTATATGTAGAAAAAAAAATCTAACAAATACTTGCGGTAATTGTCGGCCATTGTTTTTTTTAATAGATTGCATACTGTGGTGCTTCGGAGCGTTTCAAAGAAAATTTTAAATTTATCAGAGCGCACCTAGGATTTTTTTCATTTCCCAGGTTTTCTTTTTAAAACTCATTTTGATGTTTGATTTGGAAGAAACCTTGTAATATACTCATCATTGTCTTCCAATTATTCTCTCCCACTATTTTCATGATAATTTCAAAAATCAAAAAGAAAAAGTGTGATAATGTTGTTCCGGGTTGACATAGTGCCCGTCACCATGACTATTTGAGAGAATTTTCGTAATAGTTATGTTTGTCACTTCACCGCACTATGTTTTCAACTCTCGTAAGATAATTACATATGTCTTTCTCTTTTAAACAAACCTTCTGACTTGATGACTGGAGTGTGATCTTCTGTGAATATTTGGCCGCTTGTTTTCCATTTAACAAGAAGACGGTTAACACCAAAACCACTCAATTTGACAATCCAATGAGAATCGAGCATACAATTATGTAAAGTCAGATTACCATGAAAATCGATAGCACTTGCATGAATATATTCTAATCCTTTTAAAATATCTCTCAAAAATAATCCTTCAAATCTTGTGGCAGTTCCACGTTGTCGTTCTTTTGTGAATATGTGATCATGCAAGCTACCTCTGGAAAGTATTTGATGAATAAACGTAGAATCTAAAAATCTTAATCTCTATTACCTGAAACATTGATTCCAAATAATATACATATGGGATGCCTTATCAATAGTTATTCCAACAAAACTGTTAAGATTATCATGTTGTAAATGGGATTTCATCTAGAAAAAAAGAGTAAGGATGAATGGTTATTGCTTGAGAACTTGCGTCACCTGATAGAGTAGATTTATGTCAATTTTATCATATCTCAGCTTGTCACGCATTACATATTTATCAGCAAGTACATAAACTTGATCTACTGTAGCAATATGTTTTGTTCTTGCCAATGATTGAAGTCTCTGTTTTTCTTCCATATTTCTTTGCAGACTTTGAATCGACATATGCTGACTCTGAAAGTGACCTATTATGCTGAAAACTAATCTTCATAGAAGTTTCATCATTTCGTTGAATTAAAATTTCAGATTTACATTAGTTTACTCAACGTCAAAAGGAAGAATTTGGTATAATCTGGCAATTATTACAAATGTGATTGATTTGTCAAGTTTCAAAGGTCCCATATTAAAATTCCGAAGAGCATCAGTTTCGTGACAGTGCTCAATAATATTAAGTCTTGGAATATTTTAAATGAGAATCAATTTTACACGTGGTATCAGGTTGCCTCATTGCGGTTTGATCTACACAAAATGCGGGAATTTTTCCCCAGGAAAATGTGACGTCAGCACACTTCCATGCGAAATCAGATGAAAAGTCTGCGTCTCTTCTCCCGCATTTTTCGAAGATAAAACCAAAATGGGACACTTTGACACTACGTGATTCTACAAGTCTTACTTTCTTCAAAATTTCTCTAAGGATTTGATAATTTTTTATTTCCCGCTTGATGCTTGTCAAACTTTAAATGCACTTCTAAACTTGAAAAGGAATTTCAATATTTTTGCTCAAGCTTCTAACTAGAGACAAATCAAAAATTAAATTAAATTTGGTTGAACACAGTAACCACTCCATAAAACGTACCCCTTCTGTATTCGTGAGGTCAATGAAACGAACATCCTGAAAAGGGATTACCCATGGATTACTGATTGATCTTCCTTTGCTGCCATTGCAACTAGAATTAATACTGAATAAGGAGTGTTCAACTCAAATATCTTACCACTTCCGTATTGTTGTTAATATAATAATAAACATCAATAGAACACCCATAATAACAGCAATTGCAATGATCACACTGAAAGAATCGAATTCTTGAACGACCATCAGAAATATAATAAATTTTCAGTTGTCTTCTTTTTTTCTAGTTCACAAGTCTTGCATCGCTATGTACACCTACGCCATGAAGCATAATGATAATAAGAAGACAACGGCAAAGTAGAAGAAGAAGGCGACAAGGGAGAACTAATAAGATGTCTCTCTGCGCTCAGCGAGCTTACCCAGTCTGATCGCAAATCTCTCCATGGAAACCACATAACGGCACGTCCTTCAATGGCTCGAATGAAGATGTCGAGTTTAAGACAAAATTCAGACATGCTTGATCAGGGCATTTCTTATCTGTTGATATTGTGCCGAGTGGCATTATGAAGTTATTTGAATTTAGTGATTTGTCGACTACGAGAACATCGTAACCTGTAATAATAAATGATTTTAGATATCTTGCAAAAGCTTTTCAAGTACCTCTCTTCAAGGAGAACAATTAAAAAAAGTTTTTACAACTACGTACAACATGACCCTGTAGTATGTAGTTTGTTTAGAAACTTTAATCTTTGAAATTATGAAATTATAGTGTGTAAAAAGCTCAGGAAAATTGATCGTTTTTTTGTTTAAAAAACTTTGAAATCTAAAATTTTCCTGCATTTATTATATTATATGCTTCGAAATTTTGAATCCGTATTTTTTACCTCGGCACCATATAATTAACTCTCTTATACCTGCAATTCTCTGTCCATTTGAGTTGATAAAAATCTCTCCGAATGGACCTGGAATACTCATTGAAGATATTGCTTTTTCTGGTTGAACATAATTAAACAATGTTGTATTTGTGATAGCTGTATATAGATAATAACCGAGTAGATGATATCCTTCGTACATTTGAAGAGAAATTATTGTTTCTTCTATGGTTGAAAATGAGTATGAAGACAGGAACGATGATATCTTTGATTTATCATAACAATTGTTATAAACCTGAAAAAATAAAATGTTCAAACTAAATTTTCAAACTATTCTAATTTGTAATTCCCCGTAATCTTATTGTATCTGTTTCATATATCTGTTTGACAGAATAATTATTATGTTTGTTGTGGCATAACACCCCGCAAGGCCAATTGCGGGGTTAATCAAAGCACAACTTTTTGTAGGTGTTCCAAGTTTGACGGGTAACATGAATTTTAATCAGGAGGCAGGCTTCAACTGATGGCTTGGTGCATAATTTATAAATCGTAGATATTTTTCAAAAACGCTTCATCAGTTGAGTCTACGGTGGTTTTTGTTTGTAAACTTTAAAAAATTGTTTTAAAAACCTACTATATATGTACTGAAAATAAAATGAAACTAACTGCAGAAAATAAGTTAATGGTTATATTTCAACAGTGTTTTCCTTTTTTAAATAAAATCTAGTTCACATCACACTTACAATGATAGCTTTATCGAACAACTCAGCAATTGCATCGTTTTCTTTCCACGGGAATGTGAGCTCCAATGAATTTTTTGAGATTACAATCACTGGAGTGTACTCTTCTGTTGTATAATTATTCATACTCATAGCTGTCATAAATTCGGTGTAGTCATTTAATTTGTTACCAAGAAACAAGAGAATAACTAAATAATTATGTTTTTAATCAATTATATTAATAAAATTACCTCTTGCAGAAGGTTCAAAAATTGTGATTGCATCAGAGATATTGACACTGTTCTCTCTTTTTCCAATTCTTACGGTCTCTTTCAACGCAATATTATTATTTTCAAAAATATCTTCAATGGTAGAAAAGTATATTTCACTGGCCAGCTCGTCACCTTCATAGCATTCTTCACAGAGTACAGCCCCAACTTGTCCCCATTCAAAACCTCTTAGAAGTGATACAAGATTTTGTGCCAAATTCTGAGGGGATCTTGTTACCATCTTAAACATATTATGACATTTTAATAGAAATAACGTTTGAATCTTACATCAATCATTGTAGGATGTTCGTATGGATAACCTTTCAGAATATTGATTTCCAGTGATTGCATTTCAGCTGTGAGGTTGGCGAAACGTAAAAAATCTGGAATTTTTCGAAGGTTGGTTTATTTTTCTCAGTAATGTTTTGTACTTACTACTGGAGCATGTTGGTCCCATAGTAATTCTATAATTTTTTGAATGATAGTTTTGAAAAAATGTAAATATATCCTTAGTATCTGACTCTGAATTTCCACAAGACCCGCTTTTAAGAACCACATTTCTGAAAACAAGGATAATGAAAATAAAAATGTTAAAAAATTCAAAAGCTTACTCTAAAGTGACATTTGGAGAAAACTTAAGAACATCTTCTTTTGCTTGATTGAAGATTGCATCTCCATTTGTTATTGAAGAATCAATAAACAATGTGACTGGCACATCAGTCGCTGATATCTTTGACGATGTTTCCAGCAGTATGAATATGAAAGAAATGCAGACGAAAGCGATACCGTCATAATGATGACCAATTAATTTGGCTGACAACTCGGGCGACACTTTGGCACGGCGAGATGAGAATCAAAGTTATTAATGACAGTTCTGACTTTGAAATTATTAATCAAAACATATTTTAAAAAGAAATGAAAAATTCAGAGCTTATTCGTAAAAATTCCAAATTGATAAACTAGCATGTAGAATCGTATAATTAGAGAAAAATTGAATGGGAATTTTTTAAAGGTGGCGTACCGAAATTTGAGACTTTGCTTTTTTAGACCCGAAATGGTCCAAAACAACCAAATTTCGTAATGAGATGTTCTGAAATTTTTGATTAAGTTTTGCTAATAATTAAGAGATTGTAAAGGAAAAATGGTGACATCTCAAAAATAGAAGCAGATTCACATTATGTCTAACTGAAGGTTGCACATGGTTTCTAGAAAACTAGCGCATAAATGTTATGGTTCGATGGATTATTTCGGGTGCATTTTGAGAGTTTGTGTGAAGGTTGACTTGAAATTTGTTTGATAAAAAGTGACTTGAATGAAAAATAAAACAAGTGAACAGATATTAGTGAAACAGAAGAATAAAAATCTCGAAAACAATACCAAGCATGTCGAAAATAACGGAAATTAAACAAACTATTGTTACATGTTCAGACAGTTAATAGAATTGACTTCCTTTCAATAAGATGTTTATGGTAATTAGTAAATCAGAAGACACGTTCGACAAGCGGAAACAAACAAAAAATAATTAATATCTTTTACCAGGAAGATAAATCAGGTGATAAAGCTCGGAACTGGGAATATTCATTTGGGGGAAGATCATAACAGGGTTGTTTGGACTTTTTGATCGTCGAAAGAAAGTTATACCCAGAAATCGGAATCTTTTGGGAATTCCGGATGGTTAACGATGCACAAATATGGTAGACGTCTATGGGGAGTTATAATAAAGAGAGCTGCTTTCACTATAGCTTTCAATTCAAGTTTTATTATTTTCGAAAATATATTTTTATTTAGTCTATTGGTGTTTCTGGAGTTTATGCTTTAACATACCAACAATATATTTTTATTATGGCGCTATCGAAAAGTGTAAATCTTTTATGTAAGTGTGACTGAGAAAAGCATCCATCAATTATTCAAGAAATAGATGTACTAATATCATAAAATTTATATCATTACTTTTTCAAAATTTAGAGATATTCTATAATTGATAAAGAATTTTTTTTAAGGTGGCGTACCGAAATTTGAGACTTTGCTTTTTTCGACCCGAAATGGTTCCAGATTCACATTATGTCTAACTGAAGGTTGCAGTTTCAAAATAACATTGAAAAATGTGTTTTGGCTCTTATAAAGAATCCTCGTGATTCTTCAAAAATATTTTTATGAAAATTACAACAGATGGGGGTGCCTTCAGGGTTATTATGTGATTAGGAAACAGCCATTTCTAAACCTAATGAGTACAAATGAATTTTTATAATGCACAAGTACCAAAAGTACATAAATGAAGCTGAGAAAAAAAACGTTAAAATGTCAGATGAAACAACATTTGTGTTTCTAATCTTAAGCTTAAGTTTGACAACATCATTTTAAACTTTTTGAAGTATTCTAGAAACCGAAGATCGCCAAAAAAATGTCAGGTGCACACAGATAGACAAAAATATGAAAAGAAATGTCAGTGAACCATGAGCTTCTTCATCAAATCAGTGACCGCTTGCCGAGAGGAGAGCTCCACCCCCGTTTTACCAATCCCTTTCATCAATTACTTCTATTTATTCATGTATATATATTCCGAAAGCGAGACTTTCCGTATTAGTAATTGATAACAATAGATTTATATATTATCCGTCAATTGTGATATTCATACGGTAATCCACTTCACTTCAGCAAAGGATTAGCAAAGAAATTATTAAGATTTTTATGAAATATTCATATTCAGTTTTCTAATACTTTATTTTTCTCAATCTCTCCTGTATCCCCCTATCGAATTATCAATTTGTTTTGATTATCAAAGCTTCAATAGATTTCCTGCATTTGCTCACGCTCTCGAAGTCGCTCTTGCTCTTGGGCATGTTTATACTGAAAAATATTATTATTTGAGGTGTGATGAAGTGAATCTTGCAGTGTGCATAGTTTAAACTAATGTGTATCATTAAAAAGTTTATTCGTTGTTTTAAATCTACTTCGGATAATTTATTCTTTGAGTCGAATTATAAAAGTTAACACTTTCCAAATTTAAAAATGAATTCTCATTTTGCAAAAACTTACTTTACTCAAAAAATTAACATCAGATTGTGCATAATAATTCATTTCACCATGCGGGAAATCGGGATCATCAACTTGATTCCATACTTTAATTTTTAGAATGCAACCTGAATTTTTAAACATTTGAGATTTCAAAACTCAAAATAAAAATGTATACCTGTAAGCAAACCACCAATAACAGCAGTTACAAGAATTGTTAATAAACCTAAAGCTTGATATTGTGCTTGCGAAACGTTCTCTCGATCTCCATGGAGTTCGCCTCCAATCCAATACGGATAAATATGGTATAACCTGGAAAATAACAAATAAAAACTCGAATATTGCCCACTTATCAAATTTTGTAGTTTTTCAATCAACTCAATAGGGTACCTGTTCTCACCTAGAAATGAAACATTTCCGAATCAGGGGAGCGCAAAAATACTGCATTTATTAAAAATTTACAGTAACATCTTTATGTATGTCACACCACCACAAGAAAAAAAAAACTTACGTCTTTCCATAACTTTCTGGTTCATAGAAATAAGCAAATCCTATACTCAATAAACCGGCTAAAATACCAGGCATTCCATGTAGATTATGAACTCCGCAAGTATCAAAAAGATGGAAAGTTCTTTCAAGTCTTGGCTGAAATTAACAAATTAAAATGTTTTGCTTAAAAATAATAGACACACACTGATCCAAGCATGTCCAATAACTGAGAGAAGAGCAGCTATTACACCGACAATAACTGCATGATATGGATGGAGAACAGCGTTTGCAGATGAACCTGACATTTCAAAAATTGTATTATTCATGTTGTCTATTTATCCACACCTATAGCAACTCCTCCTGCTAAAGTAGAACTTTGAATATGAATCATATTAAATCTACCAAGAGTATCAACACATGAAGATATCATAAATGTTGTCACTGTTCCAGATGCCATTGCTAAATAAGTATTCATAATAGCTCGATGACGTGCATCTTCTGGTTCTTGTATTGCTGCGTTGAATGATGGAAAGAATACCCAGAGAAGAAGAGTTCCTGTAGAGGTTTTTATTCAATTGTTGTGAGTTCCATCAATATGAACAGTTTAAAGATGAAAACTTACCAATCATTGAAAAAAGATCAGAATGATGAATTCCTCCGTGCTCATCCATTTCCATTACATTCTTCTTGTGTCCAACACAAGCAGCTGCTAATCCGAAATATGCACCGAATGTATGGACGGAAAGAGATCTACCACTGTCGTTTACCTTAAAATCTGTTTGTATTATTAATTACTGTCAATTGTTTATCTAACATGAAGATAATTGAAAACATAATGTTCAACGAGAACATTTATTCCTGTCTCGAAAAATGCAAGTAAAAGGAATTGAACTGGAGTTAACCTTCCTAATAGCACACCCATTGTGATAAGTACAGCTGCACATGAACTTTCCGCAGATATCATTCTGGAAACATAATCTAATTTAAAGTCATAATAAAGTATTATCAAACTCTGGAATTCCAATACTGAATAATCCTGTTTCTTGAAATGCAACGGTCATAAATCCACGAAGAAGCATTGCAAATTGAATCACAAAAGCAGACAATAAAAGGTTTACAGATACAGCTGAGAATCCATATCTCTAAAAAAAATACGAATAAATTATGCATTCATGTGAGAGTTTAATAACTAATTGCAGTGAACTAACTTTTAAAAATGCCATGAGAAATCCGAATCCCACAAAAATCATTAGATGGACATCCTGGAACACTGCAATAATAAATCATTTTTGTTTTAAATTTTAATCAGGATTCTTACATGGATAATCAGTTCCTGAATAAACTCTCCGAGAATCATCAAGTGGATCAATGTATTTTACATATTTAGCAAAAAGAACAATAAAAACAGTTTGCATTAATCCAGCAATAATTGCAAATTGTCGTCGATGTAGAACCGACCACATTCTGGAATTTTTCGTAGAAATTTATATTAAAAAGTTTGATGTGAGAGTTAAAAAATAAATACTTTTACATTATAGGTATTTTATAGGTACGTAAATTTAAGAGTAAGTTCAGAGGATTCGTCGCTTGAATTTTTGTAAAGAATTATATTGTAATTTCACAAGATTTTAACATACCTTCTAAAAAGCGCATGTATTTAGTCAGATGGGTCTCGCCGCGCGAAAGTTAATGATAGTGTTGTTTTAATTTACTTTTTTCAGTGAATTTTCTATTTTTTTTTGTTTTCGAATGAAGTAATAAAAAAATGAAGTAATCTCTCATTGAACAATTCCAGGAAAATCGACGAGGGGGACAGCCGCAAAAAAATACTACCGTAAACTTTTCGCGCGCCGAGACCCATCTGAATAAATCCGTGCGCCTGTAAGAAGGTATGCCAAAATCTTGTGAAATTGTGATAGTAAGTCTTATAAAACTAGAATAAACATGTTTCGTTTGGAAGTCTGGAGGTCAACTCGATTCCTCTTCTTGATTTTTGAAAAGAATAGTGGCCACCTATATGAACTCTTATTTAGGAATATTTTATTTCCTAATAGTAGGCATAAGATTTCTTGGAAGTTTAGTATATGATCAAACGAATTAAGTGGAAAAGAACTGAAAACCAAGGTCCCCGATTTTCTTGCAGTTAAAAATCGAAAAAGTACAAAAATTTCAACAAAAAAAAAACGGAAACAAATAGTTGAATGTTGAACTGATGAAAACTCCCTTCTTCTCTTTTCGTTCTTTCTCTCATCATTTTCTTATTGCTACAATCAGGTAATCGATATGGTTGTACTGTTTTGTCCGTCGTGTGTCATCTCACCGCCTACTTCTCATCATTCTTTACGACTGCCTGATAATCTTTATGCCTATCAATCTTAGTCTATTAAAATCTGTGTTATGACAAAAAAAAACGTTATTGAAATGCGCATGGATTCAAATTTTATTTACCATGTAGAGTTTATCGGTACAAAAAAACATTCACAAAAATGATAACTGTGATGATGGGAAAGAAAACTGGGATTGTGGGACACTGTAGAAAACAAGGAAAGCAGAATTAGAAACTCAAAGAAACTAACACAAAATAAAAATGATAACATGGGAAACGTTGTATGAATTTTCTTACAATTCATCTGTGAGACAAATCATCCGAATGGTTCGTGAGTGTTCCTCTGGGAGATTGAGTGAACTGAAAAATAAATTCGCTTATTTTTTCTTTCTTTTCAAATTATCACCTCAAATGGCTTCCGAATGTGGTAACAACCCTCTGAAGACTTGATTTGAGCGATGCGTCAACGATACGCAGGAATGTCACATCTGATTTGTCAGCTACTGACTGAAATGAAGAAAAGTTAGTTTTCGAGTGATATAGTCGTAACAGGGAATAACCATTCCTTTATGGGTAGTTTAAAATTGTCAAATAAAATTTTTAAACTCACCGCTTTAGCTCTTTCATATGTGTCAATGGCTGCAATGAGTTTACAGAGCAGCGTGATGAGATCTTTCAAGTCTTTCTGAACAACTCCGAATCTGTCTTCTCCCATAGAATCAACAACAAGCATGTATAAAGCCTCAGCGGCGTAGGCGTTCATATGAGCATCAAAACGAGAAATCACTAGTTTTTCAGTGACTCCAAACCCTAGGAAGTTAGAGATTTTGCTAAGAAGTCCAACAGTTTGTGTGTTGTGAGATCGAATAGGAGCCATGCTTTTCTGTTGACGGCTTTGTCCTGTGCCACGATAAGCCATTTCACGCATTTTTCTTGGCATCAGGAGAGCATCTCGTGGGACATCTTCATTTTCAATATCGTGATCATCCCAAGAATATCCGACGAGACGAGCAGCCGAAACAGTCATCCTTGAACAAAGTTCATCAAGCATTCTTACACAAGGCAAGGAAACAGCTTTCCAGTTACGAGGATGTTTTCCAGGTTGCGATAGAGAGAAAACATCCACCCGTCGCTTCTCATCATTCCACGCAATTGTTCGAAGATCATGAAGAGCAAAGAATTTCAGAAGTGAATCATCAGTTTCGATGACATTTGGAAGAGTTCTTGTCTGTTCAGGAGTTGGTGAGTGAACTGTATATGGAGGCGGGAACGGGAAGCTGATGGGCTGAAAAATTAGAACTATTGATTATTTGATTGATCAAAATTAACCGGTCTCAACGAACCTTCATAACAATCTGATTCACTATCTTCATGGATATTTTTGAATAAAACTGTTGCGTGAAGCATAGTCCGAACAATACAACATGGAATGGGATATTCAATAGAAGCCACCATGCTGAGAATCCAGAAACCATGGGTCCAACAACAAGAATCAAAGCTACGGCTGCGGTGTATGAGATAGCCGCATCAATTCCACAGATCTCAGAAATATTTGCATATGGAAGAGACGTTCCAAAATCGATGAGAGTTTTAACAGAATTCTGAAAGTTGTTCTGTGAGTTATTAAAAATAGAATATAAACAAAGTACCACTTGGATATGCGAAAAATTGAGTTGATAATCCGAACGGAAAACGACTAGCGCTGATGAAATTGCTATGGCGAGCGAAATAGCAACAAAGGCGAATTCTCTGGAAAATGAGAAATCCGCAACACAGAAGGCTGTGTAGACAAATGTGAGGCGGGTAACAAATTCGAGTGCAACTCCAGCTAAAGCGAACGTATCAGTAGCTGCCAATCGTGGAAGTTGATCAACTTAAATTCGATTTAAAATTAAGAAAAAAGAGTAATGAGCTCACCTTTGCAAAATTTGATAATGCTGAAAAGAGACATGGCTACAGAAGCAATACCAACGAAAATGATTGAGGCCCATGCGTTTGGATAAATCCACCACGCCAGGGAGTCTGAAAAAGAGAAATGTCCAATCATAGAAAAATAAATAAACGTCAACCTTGAACTGAGCTGAAAGGGGCCCAAATCGTGAGTTTCAAAATGGATACTGTGACAATGAAGAAAATGGTGGACAGATATCCGCATGCAGCACCAGCTAATCTCTTTCTAACACTGATTTCCGCTTGAAACCAATCCACGATTTGATCGAAAATTGTGATTGGCTTCTGTTGAACACGCGGTGAACTGACTGTGCGGTTTGGGGACCTTCGCAAGTTTGGTGAAGATGATGAACTGCTTGCAGCGGGAAAATCGTTCTTTCTATAATTATTCTCATTGTATGAATCTTTACTTAATTGATACCTTCTTCCCGGAGAAAATTGATTATATAGATGTTCATCTGTCGTTGTTGTGAATGAAGAATGACTATCACCCATCATTTCTGAAACAATAAATCAGTGAATTAGAGTTCCAAACGGGAAAACCCATAAATAACAAATAAAATGAAGTTTAAATGATAATTTATTTGAATTCAATTGGAAAATAATCATTGAAGTTCGAGGAAATAATAAGAAAACTAATAAATGAACGAAATCATTTCGAAAACTGCGCCAAAAGGCAAATAAATTTGAACTCGAAAAGTACATTGTCATTGGAGCGCGCTTTCCCCAACGGCGGGAAAGTTAATTTTTCAAACATCATTCAGACGACAGTGGTTACTGCGGTGGTGGTTGTTCCTTCTGTTGGTTCTTTGTCAGGTTCGTCGTCTTCGCGTTCACTCAATGAAATATCTGGAATAGATGATTATTAATGTTTAAATAAAGTTAATTTTACCTGAGTCATCAATAATTGCGTTACTCTCCTCATAGTATAGCTCAATCCCGTTAATACATTGCATTTCCTCCTCGCATTTCACACAGAAAAGAGTCACTGAGAAACAGTTGATACAGTAAAAAGCACTACAATGAACACACACTCGCACATTTCTGAATTAATAGCTTTGTTTTCTTGATCATCAATAAACAAAACTAACTCTTGATCAGACACTTTCATATCGTACTTTTCACATTTTACACAATCGGAGCACACGAATCCACGACTTTGCATTGTTCTCCGAATTATGACATCTTCACCACCCACTACATCTTTCTGTCAATTATCAATGTTACGAGTGCAAAAATTACTTTTAAATCAAATCGGAATGTCAAATTCAGGAAAAAATATATCTGTTTTTGAATACTATCAATTCGCAAAATCGGGATTTATCACTCAAAAAATACGGTACCGGTGACGTAGTGATGTAGTAAGTAGTACTGTAGTGGCTAACTTTTTTTCAATGTTTAAGTTGTGAATATCGAGGAATTGAAAATATTTCAGTCAACTCGAGACCGGAAATTCCCATTTACCTTATTATTTCCTAACATTTCTGTCAGCAAATTTCGTCGACTTTGTAAAATTTTGTTATAAAGGCTCAATGCACGAATTCTTACTCGATTCGGAAAGAAGTAATCTGCCAATACAAGTGTTTGCCTTCCAAAATATGCCTTCAAAAATTAAATATATCTTAACAGTACTCCTCAACTCTTCAAACCTTCAATCGACAAAGAAAAAGTGCAGCGATAAACATGAGAAACATCACCATATTTTCTGTATAGTTTGGAGGATTTGGTTCGTTGAAACATCGTCTCCAACGATTTTCACGGTCTCGAATACTTTTAGTAAATGGACTGAAAACATCGAGAAATTCATTCATCACATCTGACATTGAACTATTTCCAGCAACTTTCAATTCATAATGAGCAGGAGTATCGATATTTGTTCGGTTCATTAAAGTATGAACAGTTGATAGAGTCTGAAACTTTGAATCTATAGATTTGAAGTCAATATAATTTTATTCATTTAATTACCGTAAATATACCATAATCAAGCATACACATAAAGAAAGGAGTGACACAACTGACAATTGTGATGAAAATATCTAATCGAAATTTAGGTCGCTCTTGTTCTGTCATTTTCCACTGACCTCGACTGACATACTAAACGGTGTCTAAGATTTTTAGAATGATAATGAACCAGAGAAACCTACCTGCTTTGATTCATTTGCCATTAATGGCATGACTTTACGAGCTCCGCGAAATGCACAATCTTGATCAATTTTTGTAAATTCTTTTGTGAGAAAACGGTTTTTAAAGTCGTCATTATAGTTGTAGTTATACATGAACCGAAGTGTCTGAAAAATATCAGTTCAAAATTTTGTATGTTAACATATTACTTATTTAAACTCACATAGATGAACGGCCATATGAGCAATCCTGGCATGATACAATATCGAAGAATAAATGAAATTATATTGATAATCCGTATGTATACATTCACAATTCCCATCAAACTTTTCTTTATACTTGCTCTCAAGTTTGCAGTTGTATCATCTGCAGCATTTGGTTTACCATCATCAGATGACTGGTATTCAGCTCGAATGTTTTTCGCCTTTTTTATCTCTTCTATCACTGGATTCACTTTCTTCAGTGCCCATTTTGCTGCTTCAATGTGTACGTAGAAAATCTTTTTCACCGCGAATTCAATTGCTTGAAAGTAAGCTGCATAAAATGGTACAGCTGCTCCTTTAACTCCTTTTCCAATGATAGAAGGTAAAGAACATACTTCCGTTGAGAAACCCTTTGCTTGATGGCAAATCTTAATGTTTTATAATAGGATTGATATGTTGACTGATTGAATACCTTTGCAGTTTTCTGAATCATTTCACAAGCATCGCCGTGGCTTCCAAAAAATCGAGCTTTCCCCTTACAATAAAAATATGCGTCGTCGAAAATATCAAGACATTTTGTATAGGGAGTTTTGAGCATATTTCGACATTGATTTGACAAGTTGGCTATAACTCGATAATGTCGCCTCATGATGTCCACAAATCTTAATTGAAACAATATCAATTTAATCAAATTACAAGAATTTGACATTTTGGGTATCCCAATTGCAACTTACTTTGTCATCTTTTCATCTAGAACCAATAGCATTTTCTTGACCTTATTCATTGGACCAGATACATTTTGAAGAAGTGCACGAAACCGAGAAACAAGCATAGCTCCTTTATCCATTACATTCCCTTCCACATCATTTCTTGAACTCATAACATCAATTTGAACGCAGGCAACACCAGAAGCTACTTGATGAATATTTCCAATAACATTCATTGCAGGACCCTGAAATTAGTTTGAGATGTTCCCGTGAATAGATGAATTGATAAAACTTCAAAAGCCATTGTGACAAGAAGAATTAAAATTATGTTTTTGATTTTTGTAGTCAACATGACGTGGATAGAAATCATAAAGTACGTCATCATCTGAAACGAAATATTTTATTAATTCCACATAAAAATCCTGAAGTACTTACTTTTGGAAATATCAAAGTGAAAATCAGAAAAACGTGGATAATTGTGGATATGGAAGTTCCAATACTATATTGAAAATATTTAACTTTAGATTTAGGATATGATCTACTTACAACTCCGGGTATTGTGAATATTTGAACGACAACAGAAAATACATAACTATTCCAAATAATTCAATCATTAGGATGTTTCGGAATAGAAGTACAATAGAATTAGCTCTGGAAAAATAATTTTAAGATTTTCTTTTTTCTCAAAATAATTCCAAAAACCTTGTTCCATCTTCGAATAAATTGTCATAAATCCCATCATCTTTTTCCTTTTTCCATGGAGGATATAAAACGGACAACCATTTTTTCAAACGTTCAGAATATCTTAAAACTCGGTTTTGACCTGATTTTTCTCTGAAATTTTTCATGTGTTTGAACAAAATCCACACTCTAACCAACCGTCTGATATTATTAACCACAAATTGAAACTTTCTCACAGCTCGATTGGCTCGACGTTTTACATTCCATAATCCAATTAAGCCCATAGTTGATACAATTCAGTTAGATTTTAAAAAGGTGAAATAAATATTTTCACCATGATACGTTTTGAAAATTTGTGAACCGCTGGCAAACAGATTTGAGTTCACGTTTTGAACATTTTCTCCGAATTGGGAAACTGCAGGTGTCCCTTTTCTCGGCTTTGCTTACTAAAGAGCCAAGAGAGCCAAACGGATTGGCATTTGAGACCTATGTGATTCAATAGCTCATGTTTTGAAACGGTTATACGTGGAAAAGTTAGAATAAGGTTTTCAAGCAAAATGTGCCTACTTGTGTGCCTATGAAACCAATTATTTCGAATTTTTCAGAACTACGAGCTTCAATGGAACTATAGTATACACTAACTATAGGATATACATCTCTCGGAACCGCTGGCAACAATATTAATTTTTCAAACATTTGTGAACTGAATTACAGAATACACGTTACCAAAAGTACATCGATTGTTTATTTCTTTTTATCACCAGAAGTACATCTGATTTCGGAACAGGCGTTCACTAATTTTCGTTGCTTCATTGCAATGAAAAAAACGAGTTGCTTATCGTAATGCTTGTTATCATATCACTGTATCTATTGCCACTTCATATCTCATTTCCTCTTTTTGTAGGCCGATTTGGGTCAATCCGATATAGAGAACACCTATAAACAAACCCCTTTTTTTTCATTTTATGACGTGAACATTCAGATCCTCAATAAAACGGATGGGTGTGGTTATGTTCTTGTCCCCTCGAACACAACTTTTAATTGTATTTCTAATTCTCTGAAGAATTTCAGATTTCTGAAGAGAAGAATTCAATTGTACTGTCATTCCCGTCCCTTTTTGGGGCTTCCGACGCAATGTTGCCTCTTTTCAATAGATACGACGAATAAAAAAAAACAAAAAACAAAGAAAATGATTTTGCTTCCGATTGCTCACCAGGCTTCAATCTATACTGTACATTTTTCCCCAATAAATATAAAATTTGGATAGTAGAGAGACAGAAAATCAAAAAAAAATATATCGTAACTTGTATATTGTTCCATAAGAGAGACGCACAAAAGGATATATTTGATGGTGTGTGAAACCCGAAATCGTCGTGGTTACCCCCGTTGTCGGCGACAATTTCAACAGACTTTTCATACTGACTGGTTTTCGGTCGACAGTCATTTTTCACCCACTTTCAATTTGACTAAACTTGGTCAGTGTTCGGTTTTTCATTGGTTACACAACCTTAGATTTTTTATTCTTTGTGTTTGATCCCTGATTTGACTAGAAAACATTAATTTGCTTGTTTGATACTCAATTTCCCATGTGCCAGTTTAATTTTGACAGTTGTAGGAATTCCTGGTTTCGTTAAAAATTAGTATTTCAACCATTGATTTGTTTTTGAAGGTATCTGTTAATCTATCAAGAATTTATTGTAAGAAACCACAAACTCGCCAAAATCTTGGTTTTGTATTTATTTTTCATATTTATTTTTTGTATTATCTATTTTTTAAACTCACTTTCTTACTGACTTGGCTTACATAAATAAAACCGTTCAAATTAGATGATAGATGACTTTCAAGAACTTAAAATTGGCAGAGAGTTACCTTTTTCAAAATGATGCGTATAATTCGGCACAATTTAGTTTTCAACACAATACAACATAAACAAAAAGTAAACAAAATTTTTAAAAGTTCGTCAATTATCAATTTGGTCAATTGTACGTAGTAATTGAATCCTTCTTTCCATCAACCGTAACCATATTTCGACTTTTGCTTGCCCCTTTTCCGTTTAATTAGCCTTTCCTCCCACTTTCCCCCGTGCCCACCTATTTCCTCTCGTACTTTTTTTTATCGTTTTTCGAGTACCTTTTTTCTGCTTTTCATTGTGTTATTCGACCCCGTATTTCTAACTTTCTGCAACCTGTTTCTTGTTTTAAACTATTTTAAACAAGTCAACATTCCTTCCCATCTCTGTCGGTCACTTTCATCTCCTAATCGTTCAGACATTGTTGCGATACTTGAACTTTTATTGTACTGTTTTAGTCTGATTGTTTTTTCGCGTTTTAATGTTTCTCTCGATAATTCAAAAAACAAATAAGTAAGATGTAAACAATAAAACATCTAGTAACAGTAGGCAAACATGAACATGTACTTGATCGGCTTCCAATGGCGACTTTGCCAACAAATCTCTGTTTTGTTTTCTCTATTACATGTATTCAGCTAAATGGTGTGAACATGTTTTGTTCACTTTTCGCTGAAAAAAAACCGATTTTTTTGGGATTCCACGTCAACATTTTCTCATCGTCTTTTGTGTGGTTCGTATTGGAATTTATGCAAACTGATTTTTCATATTTTTCATTGCCAGTACAAACACACAATCGATTCAATTTTTTGAACATATTACAGAACGTCGTTTTTCTCTCAATTATTATTGACTTCACAAGGAACAGTTTTAATTGTACCTGATTTTTTGAAGATTAGAATTTTGATAGTTGTACGAATGTTTAGGGATCAGCAAATTCTCTGGGAGATTTTTAGAAATCAAAAACAATTTTTGATCTAATTTTTGGTTGAGATAATTTTTCAACAAATTATAAATTACAAAAAAATAGATCCAGATGTTTTTCATGCTCTTAAACACTTATAAAGTCATTGAAAACCTACAAAAAAACATCAAAAAATTGAAAATAATCAGTACTTTCGAAATTAATATGTTTTATATATGAGATCTTCCCATGAGTCTTTCGAGAAGTTCTGATAGTGAGTGAATCTTTGAAAAAATATATTATTTGTTAACTTCTGTTAATTGTTAATTTCACTGTATATAAAATTCTATCAATTTTTAGTGTTTTTTTTTTGACAGTTTTATTTTTTTTTGTAATTAATTTTTGTACTATTGAAAACTCTTTTCCGTATCCTTCGATACTATATCTGTTTGGTTTCTAGTTTAAACTATCCTCTAATCCATTTTCTAATCCAATCAAAAACTATCGACCTCAGACGATAAACCAAAAACCAAACTGACGTCGTGATGCGATGCGCGTTCTTGAAATAGGTGTGACAACCCGCAAGCATATCGCTTCAAAAAAAAGAAAGACAAGAAGACGATAACAGATATCATTGTTAATCAGTGTGATGGGTGGGAGTGAGTAGTACGTGCTGATACACTTCTTCCGCGCATTTCCTATATCTCATCTCTACCTTTTCATTCACCCCGTTGTCTGCTTCTACTCTCTTTATATTCTTTATTCAATTTACTCTTGAATGGCATCGTTGAAATTATGATGATCGCAGCTCCGACATCATTGTCCAAGAACGTCGAAGACGGTGGCAACTTCTCAGCAGATTCACCGCCATCACTCAATTCTGATGACGAGCAACTCGACGACGCTCCGTTTTTGAGTCATCAGTTGTCCGACGATCACGAGTCATTTTCTGAGGTAAGAGAGGGTTTTCATGAGTACAGTATTCAGTCAAGCTGTGATTAACAAAAGTTCTTTTGGTTCCGTGTTTCTTTAAAAAAAGGTTTGATTTTGTGAAGTCGAAACGTTTTTTTTTCTCGCAAATGCATTTTTAGCAATGTACAACATTTTTTGAAAATAAAGGAGCAAACTTTATTCATTAAAACTATAGCTTCCTTCAGAAGTTTGTACCTAAAATAGAACTCTTACTTAAAAGTACATTCAAATTTAGCGTAAAGTAAACTGCCACTCGTGAGAATTTGGGATCTGCTGAAAATTTAACCTCGTAGTTTTTGTCTCATAGGCACAGATAGGTTTTTTGATGGCTTGCACTGAATTTTTTCAAGCGTTGCCATATGTTATAGAAAATGATCTGCAAGTGACAGTACAACTTTTAATTAAAAATAGAAACTTATTGACATTAAATATTCATTTTTTAGAAGTTTCTACGCAACATTCTGACACACGATTATCAGAATCTGATGCCACGTCGAAGAGAAAAATTTGTTGAAATCACGAAAACTGTCACTGTCACTGAGGTTTGTTTTTTTTTTGTTTCTTTTCGAGTTTCTTCTCTCAAAAGTCAGGTAATAATCAATCAATTAATGATCAGTGACATTGTTTGTCTGATTCTTCTCTTTCTTCTTTTATTTACCATCCTTTGTCAAGTTCTTCGTTTTCATAATAATCTACCATGTCGATTCTTTTCAATTTTGTTCCAACACCTGCAAAAACCAACTTCCACACTTTCAATTCATATTTTCACATCTTGATACCCCATCATCATCATAATTCTTTTCAATTCACTACTATCTTCAAAACCAATCAAGAACCGACTACTGAACTTTCACCCTCAAACTGATCACTATACCTGCGCAACACACTTTTTCTTCTCGGTTTCTTTGAATAACTTTTCATTTCACTTTCAGATTTTTGTGGAATGTATTGAAAGGGATGAAAGAAAAAGTAATATGAGATTATAGGAAATTGCAACAAAGTAATAAAATATGAGAAGGTTCTATGAAAGTTTCCAAAAAAAACTATTTTACGGAACTTCCGACTTTAAGATTCTTTCGATTTTCGAAGAAAAGAAATTAATACTGAAAGCTAGCATTTCAAAAATTAAACATTCAGTAGACTGATTGTTCACATTGATTTCTATAAAGCGTCTGAAAAATCAAACAATAAAAAAACTAGAATTTTATAAAATTTCGATGACGAAATTTCGATTAATACGAAACTCATAACAAAGATTCTAAACAACTTGTTTTCGCTGGTCGGAATAACATGAACTTATCGCAGTTAACAAAATTATTTTCATTTTGACCTTCATTTTCTTCTCCTATCATATGTATTGTGATTGTTGAAAATAATTCATAAAATAGGTGTTTGAAAGGCGAAATGTAAAAAATAATTTTAATTCAGATAGTCAACGGAGCACCAGACAAGCATCCGTCTTCGTGTGAAGTTAAAGTGACAAACGTTTCGCCGGCTGGACCTCATCCGGTTAACGTTTCCATAAAACATTTACACGAGAAATGGCATTCTTGTGAAGAGTTGGACAGATCAGACAACGGAGAAGACTTGGGAAAAGGGACCGTAATTCGTATTCAAGAAACACATAAACCATTCAATTGCACTCAAAAGAAACACCAAACAAATAAATTTGTATATGAAGACGTGATTAACACAAAAGTAAGAACCAAGTTAGAATGGTTAATAATTTATTATAATTTTAGATGGAGAGCTCAACAAAATCTCGTCAACCTCCATCAGCCAATAGTACACTTTTCAACCGGTCTAGTGATAATATCATAGATTTAGAGTTTAGACATCCAATTCTTAGAGAGACATCTGAAAAGAAATCAGAAAGAACAGAACAGAAAGCAAATGGAAATAATGGTACAAGGCGTCGCTTTGCGGATTTAAGGAAAAGAGTGTCGACTACTACAAAGACTTCTGTAACTGAAACAGAGAATGTGACAACTACAAGAAGAAGTAGCAGTGCTCATAGTACTCATTCAAAGAGGTAAATTTAAATCATCTTTAAGATTTTTTTTCTATCTGGACCTCGGGTTACAAGAAACATTGTTATCGGTTTTTTTGTGGCAAAATCATTGATAGATCCTCAAAACATTTTACGAAGTCTGTTAATACTGAAATTATCTTAAAACTTACTTGCAAAGCTTAAAATAAACTCTTAAACAATAATGGTTTTACTTCCAGAAGCTCCGCAAAACCAGAAGTTCATACACTGTATTACCGGAAATTTGTGGACGAAGAAACAAAAGGAGCAGATGATGATTCAAGTGATTCTGGAAGTGTTATAATTTATAGAGATGCTGTCACACGACGTTCTCGCTCAGCTGATCCTCTTCAGAATTCATCTCCAACAATGTCACCGATTGCTCCACCAAGAAAACGATTAGGAAGAGAAGAATCATTGCATTATTATCGAGATGATGACGAAGTTATTCAAGAGCAATCAAGTACTGAGAAGAGTCGAAGAGTTACTGTAAAATCTCCTGAACCAGGAAATACATCAGTTTCTATGAATGATAATGTTGAAGGTCGAAATTTAACTGCAGGAATTACATCTATATCTATGAATGATTCGTGTACAGATACTTCATACGAGTCAAGATTTTCTACAATTCCACGGGCAAGGAGTTCACCTCCAGGAAATCATCGGGTCAATCATATTCAGGTCAACGTAATCGGTCCGATAAGAGTTTCAGAACCGGAAAGTAGGCATCCAGTCGTTGGAAGTGTAGGCGAAGATGTAACAATGGATATTTATATTGAGAGAAGAAGATCTGGATCAAATCCAAGAAGAGATTCACATGTTTCTTTTGAAACATTAGAAGCTCCGCCTAAACCACCAAGAAGATCAAAATATGATGAACATATTCGAATTGGAGATCCAATTGCCACATCTACTCCAATGACAACAATCGAAAGAAAACAGACAAGAGAAGAAAGAGTTTCAACTGAAAGTGGTCAATCTAGTAGGAAAAGTACAAGAAGTTCTCGTCCTCCAGATATAAATATCATTGAGTGTGAAACCTTCCTCAAAGAAACACGTTCTCCGGCAAGAACTCCAGCTACTCCAATTGTAGTTATCAATCAGACTCCATCTTCACGAAGAAGTTCACAAGATTTGCTCGGCGAGCCAGGGCAAAGACGCCGAAAGAGCACAGTAACAGATATTGATTGGTATGCTGCATTTAATATGAAGGTTAGTTGGTTAAACCGGTTGTATAGAGGATTATTGACGCAATTTATTCGCAATTCCAAAAAAACGGTTATTATTTTGTGTCACTTTCGTTTCTCAAAGTTCTACATTTATAAAATGGTGTTCGATATTTCTAAAATAGTTAAAATATTCAAAAGAAAAAAGAAAAAGAAAGTGAGTATTTTTTAATAATTTAATTTATAAACGAGTTTTAAACATTTTCAGGATCCATCTTCACCAACTAAAATTGCTCGTCCTTCATTTGCTTCTCATAATGAAGAGAGAAAAGCTTCGAGAGATCTCAGAAGACGTGCTTCAGATTCTTCCATGATTGGAATTCCACCAGCAGATATCGATTTAAATCAGATTTTTCTGTGTACAGTCCCACCGGAAATCAAGAAAGATGAAAAGTGTCAATGCAATGCTTGTCGATTAATTCGAATGTCTGAAGCTGAGAGAGCAGTTCGAATTGAGAGATCGGGTCGGTCAAGGCAGAGTAGATCATTTACCAGAACCACTGAATTTGTAAGCTATGCAAACCTAAAAAATCTGGGCAGACGGTTAAAAGTTCAAATTATTGTCTTTACCATGGCATTTGTTCAATGATAATCGTTTTAAAATTGAAATTATTTTTGGCACAGTTATTATTATTTGTCGATTGAGTGTCGTTTTGATCATAAAATCAGGTTTAAATTCTTAATTTTCTAAACGTAAACAATTTGCCAAAGTTTGTGTTTTAGATGCAATACTAATAGAGAGTGCAAGTCTAATAGAAATACCATATTAATAGAAAAAGCACGGTAAACTTGAAAATCAAAGTTTAACTTGTACTAAAAGGCATATTAATTTTTTACAAAAGATCCTATCAGAAAATAACATTCTTCATTTTTCAGGAAACTCGTTCCAGTACACTTCCATCAAGACACCGAACTGCTCCAGTTGACATTGAACTTGAAGATATTTTCAATCCAAAGCCATTCTCCCATCCATCTGCCAATTCGAAGCCTCCGACACCTCCAAATCGTCGTCGTCATCCTCCATCTGCTTCAGTTGCACATTCACAATCATCCTTCGTTGATGAGTCACCGTCGCAACATTTTGTCACAACTACTATCGATCGTAACCAGGTGACACCGGTGACTACTACCACAACTAACATGAGGGAATCAGGTCCTCTGTTGCATGAAAATTCTCACAATCAGTTGCTTTCATCTTCTGATAACTGGGTTGCACAGATGATGAACGATGCTAGTGAATGGGAAAATAATGTTTCTAGTCGAAAATCTTCAATATTATCAACTTCTTCAACATCAGCTAGAAAGGCTTCAGTTGCCAGGAGAATTAGTGTAGATGAATTGACAAAACCCGAGAAAAGAAAGTCTCGTCAAGCTGTTCCTCTTCCACCATCTGATGTTAGTATTGATGATATTTTCACTGCATTGACACCAAGAAAAGAAGAAGTTCAATCAGAAAGAAAAACATTCATAGTGACACGAAAACAGAGAGCACAGGACGTTGATGCTATCGATTTTGAAAAAGATCGTGAAACACCAATAGCTCCCCCAAGAAGTGGAAAACGAAAAAGTGATGCAACTGAAAATCAGCCAGAAATTACTTTGGAACTGGATGTTGAAAAACACGAGATTGATTCTTCAAAAGTTTCCACTTCTACTATTAATTTGAATGACGAAAGTATGGAAACACGGAACACGAATGATTCAAAAGACTCATTCGATGATGAAGTCAACCCAAGAAATCAACGTTTAGTCGTTGAGATACCATTTTCTGAACCAAGAGTCACATCAACTGCTACAATTCAACTAGAATCTTCGGATGTCGCTGGAGAAAACTCTGAAAACAAGAGACCTGTCATTTCAATGAGATCCAAATCAGAAATTGCCAAGAAGGAGAAAGATGCTCAACGATCTGGTTTTGTTATTATCCCTCACTCTAAAGAACATATTCTTGATGAATCCAATATTTCGATGGACGATGTGTTCAACACAACTCCGCATGATCAATGTCGAGTCCCGGATATTGATGCAGATTCATCTAAGCACACATCTTCTGATTCGAGAGAAGTTTCAACTGTCACTATCAATTTGGACAATGTTTTCCCTACGGAAGAGCCAAAGCTTGTAGCGAAAGATAACTGTGAAATAGAAGCGGAGGAAGAACGGATAGGAAAGCGAATTAAGCAATTTGAACGCACAACTGGTGAACAAGAAATTTCGAAAAATTCTGAGCCAACTGAAGATGAGATGCCTGATGAGAAAGACCACAGAACATCAGCAGTCAGTATTGATTTGGATAAAGTGTTTGTTCAAGGAACTGCTAAAAAGCCTGAAAATGATGAATTCGACGAAAAGATAAAAAGAGGAATTGCTGAGTTTGAACGGTCAAAGCAAGAGAAAGAAGTGCAAAGATCTGGTGTAGCTGAAACTTCTCACTCTGGCAAGCACATTTTTGATGAATCTAATATCTCAATGGATGATGTGTTCAATACATCCCAGAAGTATAAATCAGATGAGAAGTTATCTACGCCAGAAAGGACAGTGGAGCCCGAGGTTTCGACGGCTACTATGAATTTAGATAACATCATTTCTGCATCGGGAATTGCAACAAGGGAGGAAAACACCAACGTACTCGAAGAAGAGGAAAGAATTCAGAAGCGAGTCGAAGAATTCAAGAAAACTACAGAAAACCTGGAAATCCAAAAAGAAGTTGTGTTAACCAAAGAAGAAGTTGACAATTCTGATGTGAAAGAACATAGAACATCTGCTGTCAACATTGATTTGGAAAAGGTTTTCATTCACGGATCGTCCAAAAAGCCTAAAAATGACGATGAGAAGATAAGACGTGGAATAGCTGAGTTTGAAAGAACAAAACAAGAGAAAGAAGCTCAACGATCTACTGTAATTGAGACCTCTCAATCTAACAGTCGCATTTTCGAAGAATCGAGTATTTCGATGGACGATGTATTCAATAACTCTTTGCACAATGAAAGCCAAGTATCTGAAATTACAGAGGCTTCTGATCCATCTGACCTAGTTTTAACTTCTACTACTTTCCATAACGTCATTGAAGAAAAAATCGATGATGATGTAACAAAGACCGACAGTAATGTCGAAGAGGAGAAGGAGCAAGTTCGGTTAAGAATTGATGAATTCAAAAGACCAACAGAAGAGCAAAATCTCCAAAAAGAATTTGAATTGACTAAAAAAGAAGAAGAATATTCTGTGAAGATGGAAAACAGAACATCCGCAGTCAGTATCGATTTGGACAAAGTTTTTGATCAAAGCTCCAAAGAAACAACTGTAAGCAATGAAACTGACGAAAAGATAAAAAGAGGAATTGCTGAGTTTGAACGGTCAAAGCAAGAGAAAGAAGTGCAAAGATCTGGTGTAGCTGAAACTTCTCACTCTGGCAAGCACATTTTTGATGAATCTAATATCTCAATGGATGATGTGTTCAATACATCCCAGAAGTATAAATCAGATGAGAAGTTATCTTCGCCAGAAAGGACAGTGGAGCCCGAGGTTTCGACGGCTACTATGAATTTAGATAACATCATTTTTGCATCGGGAATTGCAACAAGGGAGGAAAACACCGACGTACTCGAAGAAGAGGAAAGAATTCAGAAGCGAGTCGAAGAATTCAAGAAAACTACAGAAAACCTGGAAATCCAAAAAGAAGTTGTGTTAACCAAAGAAGAAGTTGACAATTCTGATGTGAAAGAACATAGAACATCTGCTGTCAACATTGATCTGGACGATGTCTTCATTCAAAGATCTTCTAAACATCCTGAAAATGACGAAGACGATGAGAAGATAAGACGCGGAATAGCTGAGTTTGAAAGAACAAAACAAGAGAAAGAAGCTCAACGATCTGCTGTAATTGAGACCTCTCAATCCAACAAGCACATTTTTGACAAATCAAACATTTCGATGGATGAAGTATTCAACGAATCGCAAAATGGCCAGAAAGATTCGAGTAATATTGATATGAAGGAAACTGATATGCCAGAAAAAGAAAGAGATGACCAGAGATATGTAGATGTGCACAGGGACAAGAAACCTTTCGAAAATGGAGAATTTGAACCAACGTTTAACGGCTCTAAAATATCGAATGAGCCGAAACAAATTTCAATCACAACTATCAATTTGGACAATGTTTTTCCTACGGAAGAGCCAAAGCTTGTAGCGGAAGATAACTGTGAAATAGAAGCGGAGGAAGAACGGATAAGAAAACGAATTAAGCAATTTGAACGCACAACTGGTGAACAAGAAATTTTGAAAAATTCTGAGCCAGCTGAAGATGAAACGTCTGATGAGAAAAAACACAGAACAGCAGCAGTCAGTATTGATTTGGATAAAGTGTTTGTTCAAGGAACTGCTAAAAAGCCTGAAAATGATGAATTCGACGAAAAGATAAAAAGAGGAATTGCTGAGTTTGAACGGTCAAAGCAAGAGAAAGAAGTGCAAAGATCTGGTGTAGCTGAAACTTCTCACTCTAGCAAGCACATTTTCGATGAATCTAATATCTCAATGGATGATGTGTTCAATACATCCCAGAAGTATAAATCAGATGAGAAGTTATCTACGCCAGAAAGGACAGTGGAGCCCGAGGTTTCGACGGCTACTATGAATTTAGATAACATCATTTTTGCATCGGGAATTGCAACAAGGGAGAAAAACACCGACGTACTCGAAGAAGAGGAAAGAATTCAGAAGCGAGTCGAAGAATTCAAGAAAACTACAGAAAACCTGGAAATCCAAAAAGAAGTTGTGTTAACCAAAGAAGAAGGTGACAATTCTGATGTGAAAGATCATAAAGCATCTGCTGTCAACATTGATTTGGACGATGTTTTCATTCAAAGATCTTCTAAACATCCTGAAAATGACGAAGACGATGAGAAGATAAGACGCGGAATAGCTGAGTTTGAAAGAACAAAACAAGAGAAAGAAGCTCAAAGATCTACTGTAATCGAAACTCAATACTCTAGCAAGGACATGTTTAATGAATCTGATATTTCACTGGATGTTGTGTTCAATACATCCCAGAAGGATAAATCAGATGAGAAGTTATCTTCGCCAGAAAGGACAGTGGAACCCGAGGTTTCGACGGCTACTGTGAATTTGGATAACATGGTTGCACTGTCTAAGGAAAGAAGGAAAGAAAACAACGAAACACAAGAAGAAGAGGAACAAATCCAGAAGAGAGTTGAGGAATTTAAAGAAAGTACGGAGGAGCAGAAAATCCAGAAATCTATTGAGTTAACGAAAGAAGAATGCACCTCTGATGAGAAAGAACTCAAAACCTATTCTGGAAGTATTGATTTGGATAAGGTCTTCATTCAAGGATCTTCTAAAAAGCCTAGAAATGATGAATCCGATGAAAGGATCAACAGAGGAATTGCTGAGTTTGAAAGAACGAAGCAAGAGAAAGAAGCCCAACGATCTGTTGTAGTTGAGACTTCTCCATCCAACAAGCACATTTCAGATGAATCGAGCATTTCAATGGATGAAATCTTCAGCAGGTCCCAAGACAACAAAAGTACTTCTAATTTTGAAAAGTCAGGTTCAATACCAATTATAGTCCTGCCTGGAGAAGAAAAAGAAGTAGCATCTGCTAGTATCAATTTGAATGGTGTATTTTTGGAAGGAAAACAGAAGACATCCACTGATTACGGGAGAGAAAAGGTCAATAAGGTTCAAGAGAATAGCGGATCTTATTCTACTCGGCATGCTATGGATGGTGCTAGCATATCTTTGGATGATATTTTCAATACTTCATCAACTTCACAAAAGACTGAAACTGACAAAATTGATAACTCTCAAGAATTTCCTCAACTTTCCAAACCAGTTCTCAAATCTTCGATTTCTCTGGATGACTTATTCAACAACACTTCAGGAATTGAAAAGACTACATCCGAGAAGACAACAACTACAACTACCACTAGAACTGAAACAACAACTGACACTTATTCAAAGCGGTCAACATCAACTCTTGTTGATCGTTTTGGATATGAAACTGCCACACCTCCAGCCATTTCAATCGCAGCCATATCTTTTGATCAACCATCTTCTTCTTCGCCCCAAGCTTTTCCTCGTAGTAAACATCAGAATCTTTCTTCTCTAACAGTTCCAGGAAAATGGAATGAGTCAATGATGTCAAATACATCAACAATAAGTCTAGATGATTCATTCAATAATTCATTTTCAAAATCTAACACTTCACAAGTATACGAACCAAGAATGAGAAAACCATTGACTCTTCCTGTTGATAATTGGATTGATAATTTGGTATCAGAAGCAACAAATGAAGCCACCAAAGAAGCACCGAAAACTCCAAAAAGTGACACTCTCAACTATTTCCGATCACCAACAAGAATAAGTCAAGAGATTAAATATGAATGGGTAGCTGATATGATTGGAGATATTGATAGAAAAAACAAAGGAGGACATCAATCAGAAGAGGAACATCTCCAGAAACATGATAGCACATGGGTATCAAGTGTCGTGTATCGACCAACATTAGAAACAAGTGCATATACTTTACGATCAAGTCAACTCAACACAGACTGCAAAATGGAAATTGATTTAGAAAATGTATTTGATGAATGTTTAATGGGAAAGAAAAAAGATGATGAACATTGTGAATGCTCAGCTTGTCGACTCACAGAACAAGAGTTGGAAGAGATCAAAAAGAGAAAGGTGAGTAGTTTGGGAATTGTTTACTTTTACCGCTGACAATATCAGTTTTGGAATAAGTTTTTTTTTCAAAGGTTAAATTACATTTCAATTAATTCCAGATCGAGCTTGAAAACATGACAAGTGAGCAGAAAATTATTATCTCCGAACCATCAGATAGAAGAAAATCAGTAGACTTTTCGAACCCATCGCAAATTTCACTTAATGAAGTTTTCAGCCCTGAAGGTTTGTTTCAAAAATCTGAAAAACAGCATGCAACATTAATTTCAAAATTAATTTTTTAGTTCCTCTTCGTATCGAAACCGAACACGCCCCAGCACCTTCTACGTCATCACCTCCTCTTGAGTCAACTAGAATTTATTACCTTTCTCCAAAAGTATCTGAGACGGTTACAACAACTCATCAATGGAAAGATGCTGGTATTCCAATGGATGAAATCTTCAGTCCAGTATCGTCTACCGCAGATGGTAATCGTAGATTCTCAAACTTCTACGAAGACCGTAGTGGATGGGATACTATTGGAAGTGAAGATAGTGGAGTTATGTCAGGTGGTGATAGAGGAAGAAGAAGATCAACAAGAATTACGGATCAAGTTATCGATGAAGCATTCCAAGGAATTTTCGATTCACAACCATCAACTTCTACAGCTCATCCGAAGCCAGTGAGAACTGAGTGAGTTTTTAAAGAATTCTTTTTAAGGGCATTCTCTGTTAGATACACTTTACATTTAAAATGACTTCAGAACTCATTATGACGATTACTACATTACTTCCCTTCAACAGGAAGATCTAGATGCAACTGATTCTGAAGTTGATGGAGAAAATCTGGATGTGAGCACATTTGTGGATGATATTTTAGGAAAGAGCATGGATGAGGCTGCATTTTTGAGTAGTACTAAATCACTCAGAGGTAAGAAACGTCTTCTAAGAATCAAACATTATATTCTACTTTCAGAGCACACAGATACATCAATCGATCGAAAAAAGTCAGGGGAAAAAGTTCATTCATACTACCGAAATCGAACGGATACATCAATAGACAAACGCTCAAAACCCGAAGTAATCACTGAAGATTTGGAGACGTCAGAACTACAAGATGAAATTATGAAATTAGTATTCGTAGAGCCATCAGTTTCTAAATCTGATTCATCAGCTAACATCAAAGCTTCTCAAAACAAATCCACAACAAAACCATGTGACGAAGAGTTGCTGGAAATTGAAATCAAGTCAGAATACTTCCTTATCAAAGGATCCTACTCACTTCTTATTCCAAAATCAGACCCTCTTGGAAAAATGTTACAAGTGAGCCTCTCTCTGCAATTGCTCGTCACTGTGTTTACGTACTTTCAGAAACTCCGCGAGCAGAACGATTCATTGGCAACTCTTGATTTCTCACTTACAAGAAAGCTCAAAAAGTTATTAGTCAATTGTATTCGGGAAAAAGCAGGCAGCTTGGATATGGTATCTATGTCTTCGCAGTGTATGTAGATTTTAAAAAATACGTTTAAAAATAAGATTTAAAAATCTAACAAGAATTCAATTGAATTAAATAATCGATAAAATCGTAATTATATATTTTACGGGACTAATTTCTAACATTTTATAATTATCGGTCATAATTAATTTCTTATTTTCCCATTTTTAAATATGGGAAATACAATGATCAAAGTAACAAGACCGACTAGTTCTTGTAAGTTTTTCGATTGAATCCTGCCACAAATAATTCAGTTCAAATTAATTTTAGAACAACTACATATTTCATTGACTGAAAATTGTCACTACAAACAAAAAATCCCTTTAAAAATTCACATGTTTTACACATATTTTTAGATGAAGGACTCTCGTCTCGCGGTCAGAGTTTAATCGAGTCCATCGATCACGCTTCGGCTACATTTTTGAAGATGAACGTAGACAAATACGAACCAACACGCAATCCTAACGGAGTCGTTAACTTTTGCACTGCCGAGAATAACATTTGCACTCCGCTTTTAGAAGATCGGTTCAAACATCTTGAATTGTTTTTCCCAAACATCGAACATCTAGTGAGATATCCACCAGCTGGGGGATGGCCTGAAACTCGAAGAGTTCTTGTCAAATATTTCAAAGAGTTTATGGGTGCTGGAGTGACAATTGATGAGCTTGTATTGACAGCTTCAACGAGAACTGGTTATGATGTTACAAGCTATTGCTTGTTTGAACAAGATGGTAAGAGAGAATGCAATAAAATTATTGTATGATGGGTTTTTGACAGACATTTTGTTGACCAATGGACCGATTTACACTGGTACCATTTCAAATGTGCAGGAAAAAGCTCAATGTCAAGTGGTGTGTGTAGAGGTATAATATGTCATTTGAAAAAATATAGAAATATTTAGTGACAGTTAGAATGTGCTTTAATTCCTAACTTGTTAGCGTAAAACCTAAAATATGTTCTCGATTATCTTCGAATCCATTTCACTTTTTTTTTTAATTTTCAGACTGATCTTTCCAACCCACGTCTTGATGTTAAAATGTATGAAGCAGAGTTGAATCGACAAATCGCCCTTGAGAATACAGTTTCTGGTGTAATTATTGTTAATCCACACAATCCTCTGGGTGTGACGTTCCCTCCTGAACAAGTCATCAGTCTGTGTAATTGGGCTTCCTCGAAAAACTTGAGAGTTGTGATTGACGAAGTTTTTGCAAACAGTGTCTTCGATAAATTGAATTCAAAGTTCCGACCATTCCTGTCTTATCGTCATCGTCTACACCGTCCTGATAGTGTCGCATGGTTATGGAGTGTTAGCAAGGATTTTGGACTTCCAGGACTCAAGTTTGCAGTGATACATACAACGAATGAAGGACTTTGTCAAGCGGCAACAAAACTGCAAATGTACTATCCGTGCTCCCCATTCGTTCAAGATTTTGCTGTGAACTTATTGTCTGATTCAGGTAAAATAACTTCAATTTTGATTTAACATGTTTTACAAAAAACAAAAACTTGACGGGAAGTATAGTCTCTTATATTTTCAGAATGGCTACGAGAGTTCCATCGTGAAGTGAACAAACGTATTTCAATCCACTATCGCTACACTTCTGATAATTTGAAACGTTTGGAAATCCCATTTATTCCAGCTCAAGCAGGAATATTTGTTTTTGCCGACTTCTCCAAGGTAGATCATTTGAACTTACAAAAATTTGATGATGATTCACTCTGATCAAAAATCGCTTACGTTTTACTTACTATGATTTTAGGGGAAAGAAGACGAATTATATTCAATAATCATCTTAAACTTTTATAAACAAGTTTTAAAGTGATTTTGTGGTTCAAAGATTACATGAGCAGAATATAATAAATGTTAAATCAGAAACAAAAAAATAAAGTGTAACTTTATCTATTTCGGTTTCAGTGGAAAAAAATAACTTTCAAGTGATTTTTTGTTTCAAAATACAACACGGATATCATTTTAGCATCTTACTTCGTTGGATTCTGTAGGAGAACTTGCATTGTTTGAGCGTCTTGCTGAAGCAGGAGTAATGCTGACTCCGGGTGTTCATCAGAAATGTCACGTGTTTGGATGGTTCCGCATTGTGTTTGCCTGCACGAAAGAAGAGCTTGAAGAAGGATTCAGAAGACTTTACATCCATTTGGGAAGTCAACTACAACCCGTAGGAACTGTTGAATATTAATAATTAACTAGATTGCTTTACGTTTTTTTTCAAATTTTAATTGTTCACACCTACTTATTTTATGTGATGCGCCCCCCCCCCCCCCCCATATTTCTTTCTTTTATTTTTCAATTTCTTGCTTTTTTCCACTCGTTTTTTTACTTGGCTTTTACATGAATATATGGATAGATGTGCACTTTTCTTCACATTTCTCACTTTTTGGATGGCCCCAAAGTGGGCGTCCAGAATGTGCCAGGCACGAAGGACCACCCAGTGTTCGTAACAGATGGACAAAAACTGACAAGTATGTCCAGCCTTTTTTATGAACTTTTGTCGGTCCACTCGTTTTTTAAAAACACAAAAAACAAGAAAGAGCTAAAGCAAAGCTGGGAAAACGTTAAGAGCTTGCATGTGAAGCAGAGCTTTTGACTGATGTTGTTCAGGCAATTGACTTGAAAGTTCATCCCACAAAACTTTGTCATTATTAACTCACTTGTAATTTGAGTTACCGTATTTCTATTTCTATTTTGAGAGAGTACTCTTAATCCGTTCCAGTTACATCATAGATTCTTTGTCTGAAATAAAAAGTCTAGATAAACACTCACATCTGCAAAACTTTAACTTAATATTTTATAAGTAACTCTCTGTGTTACGAAAATATCGGAAAATAATGAATGTGCGACTGATACGTATTTAAGAAATAATTTCAGATTAGGAACATCAAAAACTTAAAAACATAGAGAATGATCGACCACATAGTCTGAGATTTCAAGAACATACGCGTAACACTTTTCTGAACTATTCCAGTGTTTTTATGTTTGATCGATCAAAAATTGTATGATACACCAATTTTTAGGAGTTTGGATTTATTTTAGAAAAGTTTTTTTTTTGAAAAAATGTTCTGCATTGCAAAATGTGTTGACTTGCCAAAATAATTTTTATATGTTTTTTCAAAACTTTGATTGAGAATTTTACCATGGTCAAATAACTTTGAGAGGATTTCCAATAATTATTATTACTGATTCTCTGATGCGGAATGTTATGTTGAATACCCTTTTTTGATTGATACTAGGTTCGTTTGGAAATTCAGAATAGATAACTTAACCCGGCGAGGTATCATGGGCGCCTCATCCGAGCATTTTCACAGTCCTACAGTATGCTTCAGTTCATGAGCTTCACCCTGCAGAGTGACGAGGTTTAAACTGAAAACCTTTTCTTCTTAGATAGGGTGTTTATGTGAGCATTTATTTTTCAAGGCAAACTAAAGTAATTCATAATTGCAATGTTTAATTGGTTTTCCTTAGCATTTTCAGTATAAAGCTATTCTTTGATAAACAAGCGGTACTTTGGTCAAACAAAGCAATCTCATCCAAAACACAAAATATAGAATTCTAGATAATAATGATAATGTATCTTTTAAGTATTGTTTACAACAGTAGTTTTAAATATTATTCATAGATCACATGCCCTGGCACACATTTTCATTCTCACTTTCTTCCCCCCATAAAACAGCGTCGTTCAAAAAACGAGTAAAGATCTTGCAACTTTAAAGAGAATATGTTTTCTTTACTTTCTTGTTTTTTGTGCTCTTGTTTTCTGTTCTTCGTGCCCTTTTCCACGCGACTAAATTTAATTTCCCACCCTCTCCCACGCCAATTCCAATTTTCCCCCATCTACAATCATCCAAGTTTTGTTCCATTTTTTAGAGGGTCGATCGTTTGCTCAAGAGATTACATTATTTACCTGAGCGCCCGCCAGTTAGTTTGTCTCTTCACTCACTCCATCTTTGAGTTTCACAAGAATCCAACTCGGTTTCTTCTACATACATATATATTCCCATATTTTACTAAATATTTCGTGTCTTCCCTTCTTTTTTTTCTCCACTTTTCCTCCTATCTTCATCATTTATCAACTACACTGACTCCACCCACATTCCTATCCATTTTGAGTCCTGCAAATTGTGCAAAAAACAGATGACCGCCCGACTCAGAGAATATTGAATATTCAATTGGTGCTCTTGTTAAGTGATAAGAGCGCGGCGCCAGGAAATCGGGAGACTGACACGTCTGTCTGGAGCCATCATTTTCCCACTCTTTTTCTAACTTTCTTGCATTCCCCATTTTATAATCACTCTCGAAATTTTATGTGAAATGTTTTTGAACTCCACAACTTTCTACTAAAAAGTATGTTCCAAGTTCATTTAATCCTCGGCATATTGATCCTATGAGTTACGAATTAATAAGTTTCACCCTATTACGAATTACAAACATTGATAAACTACACAATCCTCTCACTGTTTCTTATCTTTTGTGCTCTTACAGCTGCGCCTAATTATTGAAGAATTTTAGAATTATTTATCAGATTAAAATTCAAAAGTTTTAAAGAGCTCTTCCTGAGAAGATTTTCGTTCATTTGTATGAATCTGACAAAAAACCTTCTTTGAAATTTTTTAATATAATCTACCCTCTATTCTCTATTAGTTCTGCACCCCCTTGCTCCACTTTGAAAGGTCATATCTTGGTTCATTTGGAAAATATCAGTAAATAATTAATCAGAAGACAACCGAGATAGAAAGCAGTTGAGCAACGGGTGCAGTAGAGAATATACGATATAAGTTTGTACAACAAAATTAGTAGATTTTTGAAACATAATATAAAATTTGCATTGTTATTGCAACGACAAAGTACCGTGAAGATCTCCAAGAAAACCTTCAAAACCAAATTTTACGATTTGGCTTTGGTCGTTGCGTCAATTAAACACACTGGCTGTTGTTCTGACCAGGGTGACTTTGGATACTTTTATGAGATTCTCAAAACAGCCGATCGGCCGTTGACCTCCTCTCTTCTATACTTTGTTCGTTCTGCCTCATCACCTCTTTTTTCTTCCTCTTTTTTACATTTTCACATATTCCGAATTACTAATTAATTGTCCCGAATCAAGCTGTTCAAAAAATGACATTTATGGTGGAGTTCTAACATGACATTTACGAAAATAAGTGTCGCCCCCGACCGGAAAAGTAGGTGGATGCCAAAAGAAGGAGAAAAATGATTCCACAATCGGAAACAAGCTCAAACCTTTTCTTGGATTGTTCACGCATCATTGAGAATTTTATTGGGGATAAAAAATATCTGGGCGGGATATAGAGACTTTGAACAACCATGAGAAGTTGAACCTTCATAAGTTTATTTCTAACAACTTTTATACAATATTTCAAGAAACCTCCTGAAAAAGTTCACAAATCACTTCCTTTTCTAATTCGAAGTTCTGTGGACTTTGCATTTGAAGAGTCAACTTTTGTTTCGAAACCGGAAAATTGTATTCGATTACATCAGAATACAACATAAAAGAAATGTGACGTCGAATCTTAACACTCAGGTTCTAAACTCTCCATTTTGTTTGAAATTTCCGTTATTAAATTAACACTATAGACATCTTCTCAATTAGGTGTGAATTCCTAAACCAGAAGAACACCCACGTCACTTGAATCTTCAGCCCACACGCATTGCAGAAGAGTGCAACCTAATCTGGTTACTCCTCCTATATCCTCCGTCTTCTCCTCAATTTCACATTTCAACGGACAGCGTTTTTTTTGTTTTGAGATTTGCACATATTTCTCCAATTTTATCGTTATCTTAATTTTAATATAATATTTTTCAGTCGCTCATGCGGCCCGAACACTTGTCTTTACAATTATTGGCTTGGATATACTTGATTAATGGGAATCCAATTGTTCAGAAAGGGGGACTTGGTAGGTTTCTGATTTTAAATTTGTTAATTGTAACTTTAATGTTTTTTAGAAGTTCTGGATATTACTGACTCAAATGATTTGTCTGTTCGTCAAAGATTCGAAGAAGTTATACGTCTAGATTGTGCATCACAAAGACGAAAAGCATTAAAAAGAAAAACTGACGGAGATGCTAGAATTTATATTCCAACATGTTCTCCAAAAAACTCATTGTAAGTTTCTTCGTATACATATTTGTTAAGTTTACTCAATTTTCAGATTATATGATAAAGTGCAATGCTATGATGTTTCAATTTATTGTTGGTGTGTGGACGAACTGTCCGGAGAGCCAAAGTTAGGCTCATCGACAACAAGAGGAAAACCAAAATGTGAAGAAACTCCAACAACTACAGTTGCTCCAAAAAGAGTGAGAAGAAACAATCGGTGTAAGGAAAAGAAGAGAACACGATTTCTGAGGCGATTAGTATCAACTCTCAAATCAGAAATGATAATGAGTGGAATAAATGCAACAAAAGTTAGCAGAGATTCAGCAATTAGATGGAAGTTTAATCAACTCAATATAAATCATAATAATGTGCTTGAAAGAAGTGAATGGAAACCTTTTAAATCAGTTTTGTTAGAATGGAAGAATGTCAGACAGTGCTCCAGAAATCTTTTCAAAACTTGCGATCTGAATAAGGATAGAAAATTGACATTCGATGAATGGAGAAAATGCATTGTTCAAGGTGTGTTTTTGAGAAAAATCATCTGATTTCTCATTTAATTTTTTCAGAAATCAACCGAGTACCAGCCAAACGTCCAGATCAACTAAACCCATTCCTGTACATTTTAAGATCAGAATAATTTTAAGTTTTAATCCTCCCCCTCAATTTGCAATGTTCTTTAAAAATCTACCACGGGTAACCTCCTTCCATTAATCTATTAACCTATATTTGTCTTTCATTCACATATTTGTTTCTCAACAGCATAATAAGTTTGCTTAATTTCAGAGCTTGTAGTTGTCCGGTGTTGAAATATCGTATTTATTTGTAGAAATTGTATTTTCATATTTTCATTGTCAGTTCAAAAACAAAACATATGCATTTAAATTAAATAAAAGTGTTCACTTTTAAAATAAGCACGTGGTGATATTGAAATAATAAGAAAAAAATCACTATAAAAAGAACCTCAGAATTCAAAAAATCTATTTCGAACAAAATGGTTGGTGACGGTTCACTTTCTTCTGAATCAGTTATTGGTCTTCACACTTACAATAGTGCAGCCGATCTAACTAGTGGACATGTGTAAGTTTTCAAGGTTTTCAATAATATTTAAGCTTAATTCATTTTCAGTATGACACTTGAAAAAAACGAGTATCTATTTGATCTGAACACAAAAAACGCTTGCACTCGTCCACTGGATATTTTTATCAAACTTCTTTCAACTTCCTCTGTCGGAAAAGAGTTTTCACATTTCTCGTCTCTTCCATTGTCACGACTTCGCACTGTTGACGCTTTCTTTGATCACCCCGAATTGAATAAATTTGGAGAAATTCAAGTTTACGAGCAGACGCGTGTTCGAGCCGTTCATCGTCAAGGTAATTCAAAAACTTCAGAATAAAAATATGTAAAACTAGTGGGGCGTTACGTCATTACACATTTATTTACTACATTATATTATTTTAGTATCGCAATTTATGTCAAGTCGTTAGTGAAATTTTAACAAATTAACTGAATATTCCACGATATCTCTATTTTAGTTCCACGCCTTGATGTGGTGGCAGTACGTGAATTTCAATGTTTGACGTTCAAAAACAGAAAAAAAGCGTTAGGTCTTTCATGTAGGCGCCAAAACACCTGCCTGCCTCACCTTAAGGCGACCTTCGCCTGCATCGCGCACCGTCTATCAAAATAAATATGAAAATACCCCCTTATGGCTGTCACAAGGGACACTAAAAAGACGGAATGTCTAGATTCTGACTACCCGTCTAAATCCAATCTTCTACACATTTCAGGTCATAATTACCTCAACTCAAGTTGGATCGACGGATATCGTGAAACTCGAAAATTCATTGTCGCCCCGTCTCCTATGTCTGAAAGTGTTGCTCAATTTTGGCGGTGTGTTTTCGATCGTAATTCTCTTATTGTGGTGACACTGTGCGAGCTCCTGGATGAAAAGGGAAAACCATTTGTGCCTGTAAAGATTGGAGAACCATTGGTAATTGATGATATGACAATTGAGTTGGATAACATTCGAAAAGTTCGACCGGCAACTTACTCTTCTGTTCTGAAGATTTCTGAGAAAGGTGTCGAATCTCATAAAACAGTGATTCTTCTGACCTATAGTGGATGGGGAAAACTTGGTTATCCACAGAAACCATCTGATATTCTGGATTTATTGGCAGATATGAACCATATGAGAACAATTCTCAGAAAACAGGGACTTGAAAAGAAGATTTTTGACGACAGTCAACGGACACCAATGACATTGGTGTGTTTTGATGGATTCAGTAGAAGCTGCACTCTTGTTGCTTTGGATATTCTTTGTCAACGTCTGACAGCCTCTCATGAAATTGGTACTCCATTTGTTGATATTCTGGATACAATTGCTAGACTTCGAATGCTTCGTGGTGCAGCCTGCATGGTGATACGTTCTTTATAACTAGATTAAAATTAATATTTTCAGAAAGCCGAGCAGTTTGTCTTCTTATCAATGTCAGTTCTCGAATATGCCATTCGTCATCATTTGGTGAATGTGGAGGATCTCGGTAAAATCAGCTTGAATGGGTTTATCATTCGCAATAATCCTGAATCTTACTGACCCGTTTTTTCAAGTCTACAAATAAAAGATTCTTCAAATTTTTTATTCTCATTTTATTTCCTTCCGGATGACCTACATTAAAACTTGAGTCATTTTCCCAATTACCACCTTTTTGGAATGTCACTTTCAAGTGTCAAACAATGAATACGTACACATATCTTCAGATTTACTTTATATTTCTTCACATCTGTCACTGCCAAATATTTCAACAAATTCCAGTGAGTCCAGTAACTGGTTTGAATTTCAACAACTTTTTTAGAATCTGATTTATCTGAGAAACTATCTTTGTCAAGAATGTTATTATCTTTCAGAAAAATTTGTTAGACAATTTTCACAACGTTCGATGAAAGGATATTTCTGAAAGTTTATAGTCTTACAGGTTGGAATGGGTATGGGAATGGGTATGGGAATGCCTATGGTTATGTCAATGCCAATGCATAATCTTGTTGGAAACCCATTTGAACAAGGAATGGAAATTGTACGTTTTCATGTCATGATTTTCAATTCATAGTTCTCTAAAATTTAGGAATACTCTCCAATAACTCAACTTGTTTCATCAGTTGCTCATCTTGTTGAAATGCATCAAAAAAGTAAAGAAAGAGAAGAAGATCATCAAAATTCCCATGGTCCAATGTTTCCGGAATTCTCACAGCTACAGAGCCAGATGAGACGTAGGCCATCGATCTCAGAATCTGGAATTTCATTGAATGGACCACGATTTAATTTAATCCCGTACAGTCAAGACGGCCTGGGTTCATCTGGTTCATCGACAACGTCTAGAATTATTAATTCAATATCTCGTAAGAATGGATTTCTTCAACATGAGCAAAAATTCAATTTCAGCTGATACGATTCCACCTGTAATGTGGAGGATTGGTGATCTAATTGGAAAGCATGATACAAATGAAAAAGAGAACTTGTACGATATGACTAAGATCAAAGGATTCCCTATTACTAAAGTGGGTCGATTTACAGTATATTAAAGTTGTAACAATATTTCAGAGTCTTGATAATGAGAAACTATTTCGAGATGAAGATTTTGCAAATAAATCGAATAAATCTTGGACAGTCTTGGAAATTGCTAGAAAAATGTTGGGTGTTGGTAAGTTTTTCTTCTGAGTTTGCAAAATTCATTTGATGCCCTGTGTAATTTTGAATATTAAACAAAACTTTTTGTGCAAGATCGCTGTGAGACCTTTTGTGAAAATATAGCGTGTATGTACCTTTAAAATGAAGTCTCAAGTTTTTAAGAAACTTTGATAATTCCAGATGAAATACCGACTGCCAACGAAGGAAATGCAATAGCTCAGTTGATTGAAGAACTTCGAAAAAATAAAGAAAATTAGTTGAAATCATCTATTCCAGTTTAAACTTGTAAGAATACAAAATTCAATAAATTATCTATCAACTATAATCACTGTCGTTTCAAATATTCTCCATAATCAATAACTCCATCTCCATTAAAATCCAAATCATCCAAAACAGCATCAACAAGTCTCTCTGTTTCTGCTTCATCTGATACTGGAACAGGATGTCCGGAATCTAAAAAGTATAAAGATAAGTCTATAATTGATTGGTTATCCAGTACCGTGTGCATCATGAGTGTGAGTAAGAGCCTTCAAAATTTCAATTCCATCAATAAAATTGTCCTTATTCAAATCATGCATTGAGAAATAATGGAACCGTTGTTGTTCTTCTGTTAGCTTCTCAACTTCGATTTTATTTTCCAAATGTTGTTTGATATGTCTTAAAACAAAAGAAGCGTACTATTGAAAATCTTTCTCAAATTACTAATGAAATGTGTCTTGAAACTCTTTTCGAGAAAAACTAACTATAACTTCTAACTGTAAGGGAAAAATGTAAATATTAACATTTTTAAAGTAGAATTTTAAATAGTTGTCAATATTAGGAATGTCCAAAACGCTACCTATTTCTCAGCCGTGAAACTTTTTGACACCACCGGATGTGCGCCTTTAAAGAGTACAGTAACTTTTGTTGTTGTAGCGCTTTTTTTAATAGATTTTTGCTCAAATGCTTTAGTTAATTTTTTCAAAATAAAAAAATCAATTAAATCATATAAATTTTGAAAAATAGTGTACCAACAATGAAAGATCGATGAAATTAAAAAATTACAGTCCTCATTAGAGGCACACATCCGCTTGTATTTGACAAGAAGTGTCGTGTCGAGACCGAGTTATGTGCTTTTAGCGCGAAAATTGCTAAATTTCGCATATGGCATATAATTGCATCTACATTTACTTTAACCAAACTAATTTTCATACGTACACTTGCACTTACTCTTCATCGTGTACTTCTTTTTCTTCAGCAAACTTTGCTCCTTGAGCTTCTAGCACTAAAATTTAATAATTTATAAACATTAGAAAGTTATAAACAGATTTGCATACCTAATAGAAGGAATACAGTTGAGATGAATAAAAATCCACGCATTATAGAGTGGGAATATGTATAAAATCAATAGAAATAGACAGAAAACTCTTTTTCTCAAGACTGCCAAATGTCAATATTTTATTATCAGTCTCCCCCTGCTTCGCCTTTTAGTTCCAACGCAAAATTTGGTAGTGCAAAAGCAAAAGCAAACATGAATTTTATTGTTACAGGTGCTAAATACAAATTTTCATTTGTTTTTATTCGATCTCAACTAACTATAAGATAAACCAATAAATTATGCTTTTTACAAATGGGTTTCGAAAAATCATCACAACTTGAGAAATGATGGGGAAAATGCAAAATTGGAAAAATAACTAAAGTTGTAGGACTGGGAAATGGGGAGGGTGTCTGACTATTATGTACCAGTTAAAGTGTTAAAAGTGACGAGGATAGTATGATAAAATGATTTGTTACAGCAGTCGATATAACCCATCAAAAGACGTAGAATGTTAATAAAACATTGAAAACTTTGGAAACGAGGAATTGGAAATTATGGCTATTAATTAGATCGTTGTCCTAATCAGAATTCTCGATTATTGTGTGCCACCAGCTTTCTGCATTTGTTCCTGGTGAGATCTTGCTTGATCTTCTCGAAGCTTTTGTGCTTTGAGGAACTCTCCGTAGTCGATGAAGCCATCAGCATTGAAATCGTCGTCCCTGAAAATATTCAGTAAAGTATTTTTTTAAGACTTTGAATATTTTAGTGCTTTCTTATGCTAATTGCTAGCAGTAGTCTCTAGAAAATAAATTAATTAAATATATATCTCACTTTAAAATACTATCAATCATCGTCTCCAATTCAACTTCACTTGGGAGTGGTGGTGGCTGATGATTGGCATTGGCATTATTTTGTGTATGCTGTGGTCCTGGATTCTCGGCATGGAAATGCGTTATTGCCTTAATCAACTCGACTCCATCCAGTTTCCCATTTTTATCTAAATCGTGCATATTGAAATAATGGAATTGAAGTTGTTCTGGCGTCATGTTAGCAGTTGGGTCCACTTTTCCGTCCAAATGTTCTTTTATGTGGCTGAAATGTTTTAAATTAATTTTGAAAATTGTTATTAAAACTTACTGTTCATCTCTGGCCTGTTCTCCACCAAACTGCTGTTGCCCAGGCTGAGCATGTTGAGCTTGTTCCGCTTGGCCACCCTGATTTATTCAATACAATTTACAAAATTAAAGAAGCTTTAAAATAATAAAAATCACTGTATCCAGATTGTTTTTCAGTTCAATTTCTAGCGAAAATAATTTTCTTATTATTCTTTACAAACATTGTTTACCTGTTGTGGTTGCTGTTGATTAGAACCAGGAAACTGCTGTGGTTGGTGGGCAAAGGAACCAAGAATGAGGCAAGATACCACCAAAATGTTGGCTGCCATTCCTGTAATATTATAATCACTAAAATATAGACAAAACTAAGTAAGAATACAGAAAACGGAATCAAAAACGGAAGCGTGAAGTGGAAGCTGTTATTTTATTTGTGTCGATTTACGGGGAGATACGGTAATCGGGAGGCAACGTGTTCCAAATCTTACGGTAATCGCTGAAATTTCTTAAAACAATAAATCGAAACGAAAAGTTATGTGTATTTTTTTAATAAAATTAACTTGACTGAGCATTTTGGTTGAGAAATATAAAACTTAAACTGAAAATTAAACAAAAAAAAAAGAAAAACTAGTGCATTGAGGAGCGTGTTTGTTGCGCATAAAATACGCAACGCCACGCACAACCTCCGACCACACATTGATTTTCTTCTCCACGAAGTCGAGCCGGTTTAGTGGACTGTTGCGACAATGCAGCGAAATATTTGTTATTTGTTTTTCTTTTGAAATAATATTTTTACCGTGACATTTGAATATATTAATCTTTTCGACGCTTTCAGTCATTTAAACAATATTTTTCAGTTTGTTCGATGTCGGATGTCGGACTTTCACAACATTAGATCTCGTCGACGAATACCAGAAGCCAGTTCTTACTCAACAGTCGATTTTGATTACGATCCAGATCAGAAGAATCACACTTCAGCAGTTGCTCCGACTAGTTTCGCGTATAGCTCTCTCACAACCGTTTTCAACGCGTCAGCTTCACAACTTTGGAATTCTGCGCAGGTTTGTCTATCGGAACGAAGAAAGATGGCTATCTGTATATTTCTGGTTTTTATTTTTTCATGCATATATCTTTCAGGAGGCGCTTGTATCCTCCTACGACACAGCGGAAGGCACTGAAAGCATAGACGCAGATCGATCAAAGGTAGTAGAAACACTTGAATCGCTGAGTATTTTTGGAAATCCACTTGATCATATCATTATCACAATGCCATCAAGAGATCGAACTTCGGAATTCCGGGCGACAGCCAAATCATACGAAGTGAGTTTTTTCATTAAACTTCTAAAAATAAGCTTTTATTTCGAAACATTTACTTTTAAAACGTGTTATTCGGGTTTCACATCAACATTTGGACGAGACGAATATATCGATTTTTGCGAAACTCGAAATACACTTCGAACAGAAAAAAGAAACACGAATCACCTGTTAATATTTTTAAAAACATTCTAGGCGATAATATTTTTATTATTTATATAAAATTCGGGTAACATATAATTTTTCAGATGAAAGCAGCCGCAAATGGAATTAGACCTCAACCAAAGCATGAGATGCTATCTGAATCCGTGCAGTTCAATCAACTCGCAAAGCGAATCGGAAAAGAATTGAGTCAAACGTGTGCAAAAATGGAAAAACTTGCCGAATATGCTAAGAAAAAGAGCTGCTATGAAGAACGATCTCAAATTGACCATCTTTCATCAATTGTCAAGTCTGACATTACGGGTTTGAACAAACAGATCGGACAACTTCAAGAATTTTCAAAAAGACGTGCAGGAAACATGAAAAATCAAAATAGTGGACATATACAATTAGTTGTAGTTGGATTGCAGTCAAAATTAGCGAATGTCGGAAAAGATTATCAAAGCGTACTGGAAATTAGTACAGAAACAATGAAGGCTGAAAAAAATCGCCGAGATAAATTCTCGAGTGGTGCAGCAGTTCCAATGGGACTTCCTTCCTCCTCTTCCGGAGCTAATGGTATTTTATTTTCCTCGCTCATTCAATAAAAATCTGAAATTTTAGTTCGTTCAAAGCTTCTTCAAGATGATGAGCAGCATGGCTCCTCAAGCATAGCTCTGGATATGGGTGCTCTGTCAAACATGCAATCACAACAGACTATGGTAAGTTTTCAATTTGAAAAATATGAAATTTTTTTTGAAAAACTATCAATATTAAATTTCCAATGCTCCGTGTTTAGGAGAAGTACAGTGAAACTTTTTTTAAAAATTAATATTTTTTGCCAATAAAGCAAGTTTTATCGAAACTAATTTAGAACAGCAAAGAATACATTTGAAAAATTGCGATGTTACAAAAAATTTGTAAGATTTCTATGATTTTAGTTAGGAAATGTTAATATTTTCTTTGGAATTCGTTTTTTTCTTTAAAAATTTAAAAATTATATTTCTAATAGTATTAACCAAAAATTATGACTTGATAGAATATTGTAGACATTTTTGAGCGTTTATTGAAAACATAAAAATCGTGAAAACTGTAAATTGCTCAAAAATCAAACAAAAAAATAGATAGAATATAGTTAGTTTTTTTAAACACTTTCCAAGAAACAAATATTTTCAGCAACAAAGAGATTCATCATTGGAATATGCGCAAGCCCGTAGCAACACCATGGCGACAATTGAAGGATCCATCTCCGAACTTGGCCAAATTTTCTCTCAACTGGCTTCACTCGTCAGTGAGCAAGGAGAGATGATAACAAGAATCGATTCAAATGTTGAAGATACAGCTCTTAATATTGATATGGCACATTCAGAGCTTGTGAGATATCTTCAAAATATTAGCAAAAATCGATGGTTAATGATTCAAGTTTTTGGAGTTCTCATGGTTTTCTTTGTTGTATTTGTTCTTTTCCTCACCTAAACATTTCCATTTTTCATTGGTTCTTTTTTTTTCCGTGATTGCTGACTTGTTTGAATGTGTCTATTGTAAAAAAAGTGGAAAAGTAAATTCAAATTGCTTCTCCTATCACCTATAATCATTATTTTCCTCTACTATTATTTCCATGAATTAGCTTTTACTTCTCTGTCTTGACCCGGAAATTGATGGTAGAACTCCGCCTGTGATTAAAATCTTCTCTATTTTTAGCATAAAGCTTTTTAAATTTTAATCAAAACTATTCATATTATTTCTTATATTCATGGTATTTTGAACCAACTCTTACTTCTTATTATTATTATTATTGTAATTTTTTGGTTCATAATTATTTTCAGATCCCTCGGAATTCAGATGAGGGTATCAGCTGGACTAATGATTGGTGGCTCGTGTGTGGCGACTGCGGCCACCATACTCAACGCGTTCCTGATCAACAAACAGTTCTATCCATCAATCGTATATCTCTCAAAAAGCAATGCAAGTATGGCAGTGATATATGTTCAAGGAATTGTTCTTGTATATCTCATGTTCCAATTGCTCAAGTCTATTTTATTCGGAGATTTGAGAGCTGCAGAGGCTGAGGTAATTTTCAATATTAAATCAGTACTGAACATAAATAAATTTCAGCATCTGTCAGAACGTACATGGCATGCAGTTCTGGAAACATGTCTCGCATTCACTGTATTCCGTGATGATTTCTCAGCAATATTCGTTATGCAATTTATTGGTCTTCTATTTATCAAATGTTTCCATTGGCTGGCAGATGATCGAGTTGATATGATGGAGCGTAGTCCTGTTATTACACTACGATTCCATCTTCGAATGATGACTGTACTTGCTGCTCTTGGATTTGCCGATTCGTATTTCGTGTCAAGTGCCTATTTTACAACGATTACTCGTGGTGCCAGTGCTCAGATTGTATTCGGATTCGAATACGCCATTCTTCTTGCACTTGTACTCCACGTGACAATTAAATACTTACTGCATATGCATGATCTTAGGAATCCTCAATCTTGGGATAACAAAGCCGTTTACCTGCTCTACGCAGAACTTTTCATCAGTTAGTTTACGTTCTTTTTTTCAAAATGTTCACACCAAATTCCATTAATGTAACGACCGGCGCACCTTACACGAGCCGACAAATGTATTAAAGTAATTGGAAAATGGTTATATTCGACATTTCGAATTTTCGAATTTCGAATCGAATTAACGGTCAACACTATTTCAATTTTCTACCGTATACCCTATGAGAATTAGAGAAAAATTCATTTTGATAGAATGCACGAAATATTTTTTTGAATTCATACTATTTTCACAACTAAAAAGGATAAAAAAAGGGGTTCTCAACAATTGTGATTTTCAGATCTGATCCGTTGCCTTCTTTATGGATTCTTCGCCGTTGTAATGCTTCGAGTTCATACATTCCCACTCTTCTCAGTTCGTCCGTTCTATCAATCAGTAAGAGCTCTTCACAAAGCATTCCTCGACGTTATTCTTTCTAGAAGAGCAATTAATGCTATGAACAGGTATTTTACGACTATCAAAACTCTGTAAATATTTTATTATTCCAGCCAATTCCCAGTAGTATCAGCTGAAGATCTAGCTGCAATGGATGCTACTTGCATCATCTGTCGTGAAGAAATGACTGTCGATGCTTCACCAAAACGACTACCATGTTCCCATGTGTTCCATGCCCATTGTCTCCGCAGTTGGTTCCAAAGACAGCAAACATGTCCAACTTGTCGAACAGATATTTGGCGTAAGAAAATTCCCCTCATATACTCTCGTTTTCCTATTTTTTTAATTTTTAGAGGGAAGAAATGGTGCGGCAGCAGGAGGAAATGCGGCTGATGCTGCTGCTAATGTGGCGGATGCAAACGTGGCTGGTGCACAAATTGGGGCAGGAATGCCTCCATTCCTACCTTTCCTCGGACATCAGTTTGGATTTCCACAACAACCAGCTGGTGCCGGAGGTGCTCAGCCTGGAGCAGCACAAGCTGGTGGGCAGCCTGGACCATTCCCTCATCAAATATTCTATGCACCGGCTCCAGCTAATCGTCCAGAATTCATGGTAGAAGAAAAATAAATCGAAAATTAATCTACCCTTACATTTTCAGAATCTTATTCCACCGCCACCACTTCCAATGGCTGGACCACCTGGAATGTTCCCGATGATGCCTCCACCACCACTACCACAGGTTAATACAACACAAGGAACTTCTAGTGAAACTCCACCAGTCAACCCATCTTACTCACAACTTTCCACTGAAGAGCTTCGTCGAATGGAAGGCGAGTCGAGAGAAGCGCTTCTGGCACGTCTTCAAGCAATGGACAACATTATGGTTCTTCTCGAGTCCGCACAAATGCAAATGATTCAATTGGCAACGGTTACTCCGATCCGTCCTCGTCCAGTTGTCCCTAGTGATGAATCAGAACAAGAAGCTCCCGGACCGTCAACAGATCAAGTCACTTCGGAAGAACAAGAAATACCAGCAACATCTTCAGCACCTTCTATCTTCCGTACTGAATCTCCCTCAACATCCTCAACCGCTCCATCAACATCATCTCCGGTAACTGCGTCTTCCACACCAACAACTTCTTCCACTCGAACTCCAGAAGCCGAAGAAGTCCGTCAAAGACGCCTAGCACGTCTTCTAGGGGAGAACGCAAATCAGTAATCCTGAATTACCTGTAATTAATTTCTCGTTGTCTATTCTTGTGATTTTCGGTTTTTCTCTCCCAAAGACCTACTCGATTGGGTTTCTCACGTGTATTCTGTATGCTATTATTTGTTTCTAGTAAGTTATTATATCAAATTTAAAATGGTTCCACTTTCTCTCAAGTCCAATCCATTTCTTGTCATTTAACGCCTCCCCCTTGCACTTGGTTTTTCGAATGAAATCGTCTTTGAAACTTTGTTAACTTACAAAATGGGTACGAGCACCATGCCAACAGTTGACTGTGATTCGTCCATTTATTGTGTTTGGCGGATCACGAGGCAACTGAAGGCGTGGTCCGAAGACCCTTGAATATAGTAGTTTGAATATCAGTAGAACGGGGAAATTGAAGGATCACCGAAACCTCGAGATGAGTAACGGTTCTAGTCATTGCCATACGGAGGAAGGACTAAGCCCCGTAACCCATCTCGAGGTTCAGCGATAATGGAATAGGCAGGGAGTAGCAGAATAAGGGGACAGAACGGCCACCAAGTGACCCGGAAATGAGGAGAATGGCGAAGTGGCGCGATTGCGCAGCTTTTATAGGCACGATCACTGGTGGGAATACTGACGAGAGACGGCGCCTCATCGCAGTGATGTGAAGAGACGCAGAGAAAAATTTCGCCTGTCGTGGGAAACTCCGCCCACTTTGGTGCGCGCGAAAAGTTGAAGTTTGAATTTATTTTTTCCAAATTAAGAAAATTCATTGAATTTCGTGAATTATCTCTAACTTTCGACAATAATATAATATAAAAAGTTATTTTCAGCATTAAATCGAACGAAATCAAGCTTATTTGATGTGAGAATCGACGAGTGAGGAAGTTTATGCCTAGAAATTGGAATATCGATGCCAAATACTCATTTTTCTGTTTTGCCGATTGGTTTGTTCGTTTTCTGAACCAGATAATAATTTATTTTCGAAAAAATACAATAGTCCAACGTGTATTGTTGAAAATCGAATTTGTATTATATAAATCTCTAAATTCTAGGCGTTAAAGCGTAAAAATGGCATTAAAATTTACAATTTTCTTTTTTGAATGTGGTTTTCACTTTCCTTGATAGATTATGACCTTTTTTGCTCAAATCTTCATGCAGAGTTTTTCAATTGACTCGGTAGAAATTCCTGAAAAGCAGAAGCTCACTACGGTAGTTCGTGAAGTCTGTAATCTGACGTAATTGTGTGCTGGATTCTGCATTCCCAAGTGCACGTTTCGCTTTTTTTTTGTTAATTTCAAAGCAAACATAATCACTTACTTCTTGAATTTACCGTTTAATATGTTTTCAGGAACTTGTATTGAAACTATAACGAATTTAATTATTGATTTATTGAAAAAAAAATTAAGTTTGCTCTCTTGAACTTTTATTTATCGTAATTGCTTCGTTTCCGTTGCCGATTAATGCACTCTTTATCAGTAAAATATTTCACTCATTTCAAGTTTCGAAGAGTTCATATTGATTTTCTTATTAAAGACAATACCGAAAACCGAACATCAATTTTGTCTCTAATGAATGTTCCCTTACTTAAATAAACTAAATTTCAGAATCATAATGATCAACAAAAATGAACAAACTGAAAGCACCTCAGGAGCAGCAGAACAAAAAGAGGACGATGAAGAACGTAATATAATTACAAAAATTAACGTAATTACAAGAAAACTGTATTTTAAAATTTTCAGAATATGTACAACTTAGTAGTCTCGGAGAATATAAGGACGAAGTTACTCCTCTTTTAAGCCCGAAACATGTTCCATTGGTTTTGGGAAAAGTGACCAAAGAAGCAGCAATTGCAACACATTCAGCTTTGCATGGTGGAATGTCGGAGGAAAAAGAGCGACAGTGAGTAAGAGTGAAAAACTATTTGAATCAAGAAATTCATCTCATTTTGTTTCAGAATTCGGGACATTTACGACCGTCTCGATATTGATAATGATGGAACAATAGACATTCGAGATTTGACTCTTGCCCTCAAACATGAGACACCTCACATTCCTGCAAATCTCGCACCTGTTATCATGTCGAAAATGAGTCCAGATGATGAGGGACGCGTCGACTTTTACAGTTTTTCAAGTTACGTTCTGGAAAACGAGCAGAAACTTGCCGAGATGTTTGCCGATATGGATCGTAATCATGATGGACTAGTCGATGTTGTAGAGATGAAAAACTATTGTAAAGATATTGGAGTGCCATTAGACGATCATAAAGCACAACATATAGTCAATAAAATGGATCAAACCGGCTCAGCATCTGTTGATTTAAAAGAATTTCAAGAATTTATGATGCTCTATCCATCATCGGATCTGAAAGATATTGTCGATTTTTGGAGGCACAACTTGATTATTGATATTGGAGAAGACAGTCAAATTCCAGAAGATTTCAGTCAACAAGAAATGCAGGAAGGCATTTGGTGGAGACATTTAGTAGCTGGTGGAGCTGCTGGGGCTGTTTCCAGAACATGTACTGCTCCATTTGATCGCATCAAAGTTTATCTACAAGTGAGTTCGTAAGATTATTTGAATCAAAATTCTAGTCGATTTTCAGGTCAACTCTTCGAAAACAAATAGGCTTGGTGTTATGTCATGTCTGAAGCTGTTACACGCCGAAGGAGGAATCAAGTCATTTTGGAGAGGAAATGGTATTAATGTGATCAAAATTGCTCCAGAGAGCGCAATCAAGTTCATGTGCTACGACCAGTTGAAGCGATTGATCCAAAAAAAGAAAGGAAATGAAGAAATCAGCACTTTCGAAAGGCTTTGTGCCGGATCAGCAGCTGGAGCAATATCTCAATCAACCATTTATCCCATGGAAGTCATGAAAACTCGTTTGGCTTTGCGGAAAACTGGCCAACTGGATCGAGGAATCATACATTTCGCGCACAAAATGTACACCAAGGAAGGTATACGATGCTTTTACAAAGGATACTTGCCAAATCTAATTGGTATTATTCCTTATGCTGGAATCGATTTAGCAATTTACGAAACATTAAAACGAACATACGTAAGATATTACGAGGTAAGTGATAAAATAAAAGCTTATTGATTTCTTAGTATTGTTTTTTAGACAAACTCCTCAGAACCCGGCGTTTTAGCTCTCCTTGCTTGTGGAACGTGTAGCTCAACATGTGGACAACTTTCTAGCTACCCATTTGCACTAGTTCGAACAAGGCTGCAAGCTTTATGTACGGAATACTCTCATCCCTTTCAGATATTTGCATTCATTTTTTTTTTCAGCTATCACACGTTATTCCCCACAGCCTGATACGATGTTTGGACAGTTCAAATATATACTACAGAACGAAGGAGTCACTGGATTCTATAGAGGCATTACACCTAATTTTTTAAAGGTATACACCGAATCAGAATGTCGTCTTCATTTATTATTCTTTTTCAGGTTATTCCGGCAGTCAGCATCAGTTATGTTGTTTACGAAAAAGTGCGGACGGGTCTCGGCGTGAAAATGTGTTAAAATCGGATAAAGAAAGGTGAGTGAGAACGAGAAGCATAAAATAGAGATAAAAAGTCTCCCTATCACTTTCTCAAGAAGCGTGGAACAGATCGCAACAATTGAGAAGTTTATCAAGCCTATTATATGATTTTTTTTTTTACAGGTTCCCGTATGCTCACGAGGAGGCCTCGAGGATATTCATCAGTTCTTGCCATGTTCGATTCATTCCATAATACAATTCTTTTTTTTTCCACGAACTTTCTTGTTGACAATATCAGGACGATCTTTACGGGTTAAGCCTGTATGGCGATCGCATTTTTCAAAGTTCAATAAATAATAATTCAGTTATTTAACTCTCAATAGAAAGATTCTTAGACATTCAAACTTTAACTGTACTCATGGAGATTAAGAACTATGTAGTCTTTCTCACGATTTTATACTCCGCGTCTCTATTTCTCCGTTCGTGCTACGTGTACGTACACATAATCGTATTCGGCTAAATGGAAAGAAGACGATGGACAGAGGCAAACTAGGCCAATCAAAAAGGAGAGACGGGATTGAGGGGAAGAGAGATGCAAGGGCGATTCGAGGAGGAAACACCTTCTCTATTCACATCCAGAAGTTGAAATGATGAGGATTCCATGTCTACTACGTCCATTACTCGGATGGTTTTTTGGATTATGTATTTTATTTTCTGCTCTCTTCGGAAACTATATTATCACATTATTTCTTGGGCTTCCGATACTTGGAAGGCACAAACAATGGCGAAATCTGATGGATCGTGCAATTTCCTATTGGATGACAATTCCTATGGTACCTGTTATCTTGTAACTTTATACCGTAGTACTTTGCTAATCCTTTTATCTGTCTTTACAATGTTTTCACTTAAAGTCCAAGGTCACCATATGCGCACGCGAATACACAAATTTGAATTCTTCTTTTTGAAATGTTCCAAATTCTTACGATCTGCGTCTCAAACTATTTCTCTGAAGATGACATCAGGGTCAGCGTATATTGTATGAATAACCATATCTCTGCTTCCTCCAGACACAAACGTTGACCATACGAGGTATAGAGAAAGAGACACAGACGACAAGGCAATTGAAAACGACGTTTTGAATAGAAAAGAACAATCCAAAAAAAAAGTTGAATGATTTCAGGGGTTGCTCGAATTTCTGATGGGTGTAAGGATACGTGTCAGTGGAGATGAAATTGAATTCGGAAGTCCTGCAATGATTGTTATGAATCATAGAACACGGTAAATGCTTACAGGGCGGCTTTTGAAATTCGAAAAAAAAGTAAATTAGACAGTGGGATTTAGACAGTGGATTAGACAGTGGGATTTAGTTTAGTCTATATATTAGTCCAACATTGCTGAATGCCAAAATAGAGCAAAGTTTCAAAGTTTCCAATCAAAATTTTGGGAAATTGCCAAACTTTCAGAAAATGTAGACTAATTAAGTAATTTGGATCTTTCGAATCTGCCTATCAGATACCAAGAATATTCTTTTTAAAAACTATACGTGTTAATTTTCAAAGTTTAAATTCTAGACTTGATTGGATGTACATGTGGTGTGCACTTTATCAAATCAATCCATGGCTCATCACTTCCAATAAAATTTCATTAAAAGCTCAACTGAAGAAGCTTCCTGGTGCAGGATTCGGAATGGCTGCTGCACAATTTGTATTCCTTGAACGTAATGCAGAAGTTGATAAAAGATCATTCGATGATGCTATAGACTATTTCAAGAATATCGATAAAAAGTATCAAATCTTGTTGTTTCCTGAAGGTACTGATAAATCAGAATGGACAACATTGAAGAGTCGAGAGTTTGCAAAAAAGAATGGACTTCGTCATTTGGATTATGTTTTGTATCCCAGGACAACTGGTTTCTTGCATTTATTGAACAAAATGAGAGAACGTAAGTTTTTGAATCTTTTAAAAACGAAAATTGTATCAAATTACTATGAATATTGACAATGAGCATATTTTAAACGAAAGCGCTAAGAACTTAATAGGAGTCTGAACATAATGCTACCGGTTAACAGTTATTTCAAAATAGTCAGAATATACAGAAGTGCCACCAGTTGGATCTTGAGCTTCAGCGCGACCTGAAAAAGACTTGCCAACTTATAACATAAGCTCATTTTTTGGGCCAAAGCTTGGTAATACGTTACTGCGAAGTGCCGATTAGGGCCAAAAAATAAATTTTTTATGATGTGAAATTTTAAAACTTCACAATTCTACTAAATGTGCTGGAGCAGCTAGAACTTTGGAATGATAACAAGCAGCACTCTTTTACCATATTTATAACTTACCAAGCAACACTTCAAAGGTCCATTTTTCAGCTTCCTCATCAGTAATTAGGTTCAAAAATGTACATTTTTACCGTTTTATTAAAATTCAAAAAATAATAATTTTAGAAGAATACGTTGAGTACATCTACGACATTACAATTGCTTACCCTTACAATATTGTACAATCTGAGGTATTATTTTCTCAAAATTACTAATCTTAATTTCGTTTTTATAGATAGATTTGGTCTTAAAAGGAGCAAGTCCACGAGAAGTCCATTTTCATATTCGAAAAATTCCAATTTCACAAGTTCCACTTAACGAGCAGGATGCAAGTAGATGGTTGACAGAGTAATAAGCTTGATTATCTAGAAAATGTTTAAATTTTGAATATTTTAGTCGATGGACGATTAAAGAACAACTACTTCATGATTTCTACAGTGAGGAACAACCGATAAATCGACAGTTTCCTGTTGAACGAGGAGATGGAGTTTGGAGAAGTGTAAGTCCATGTTTTAAAATGCTAGTAAAAATAGAGTTCGTTCCACCTAAACCAAGAAGTTTAAATTACATAAATATACGCACACAGCCATTTGCAGGTACGCGTTTTGAAACAATGAGGGCATACAGTCCTAGTACGTTACTGCTGATGTTCAGGTGCATATCAAGAGACTTTTACTAGCATGTCCATAAAATATCGCAGTTATATTTTTTTAAATTTCAATTACAAATGTCAAACTATAATTTTGCAGTGGAAAGAACCAAGAAGGCATTTTTATGTGAAACTCACTTCCTTGATGTTTTGGACACTTGTAATCTCATTTTGCTCTTATCATATTTTCTTCGTGAGGACTCTACAGGTAACATGAAACAGATAATAATAATTTCTGAAGTAATTATTTATTTTTTTCAGCTTGGATTTCTCTACTTTTTTGTTATCAGTTTTTATCTCAGTTGGAGATACGGTGGAATCGATAAATATATAATTTTCAAGTGGCAGGAATCACGAAAATCTTTGCAAAAGTCGCCATCATCTTCTTCTATATAATTTCATATTTTTTTAAATCTTTCTCGACTAGTTTTTTTAATTCAAAAGTTTTGTTTTATTTTCATTCACTTGACACACTTCCGAGAGACTCATTCGTTTAATATCATCGGGTATTTTCATCGAAATAAATATTTCCTACACTTAATTTTCCATAAATACTGTTTTTGGCGAATCAATTTGAACTGGAATCTAATCGTTTTCAGGGGATAATTGGATGATATCCTCTTCACTTTCCAAATTATTAAACATGCAGGAAATCACTAATAATCCAGATTACAAATGTCTATTTGTTTGCGGACGAGGAGCCAATGTACAGTAAAGAAGAAGGAAAATGTGCATTGTTTGCCACAAAACGCGGCTCTTAACTCTCAAAATCGTTCCTCCCGAGTTTTTCTCTGAAGGATTTTCGAGATGATTCACTTTGAAACTATCTTTGCGGATATTTCTTTTCGATCGAACGGCGGTAAGATTTTTTATTTTTTCTGTTGCAAAATTTGAAATCATACTGATCTGAACTTCCATAATCTATGATTTCCATGACTGATCCATGACTGAGAATTAATGAGACTGTAAAAATATATATCCAAAACATAAAAATAATAGTTTATCTAGTTTTTAAATTGCCAAGTTCATAAAAGTCGATTATTTGTACCAGGTACTATTTGTTTCCAGATATTTTTTTTGGTTTGATTGTGTACAAAACGCATTGGAAATAGAACAGTTTAATATGACATTCAAAACGTTAATTCTTTGCTCTCTCAAAAACCTGCCACGTAAACACAAAGATTTCTACCGTTTTTAACTATAAACATTTTAAATTAGGTCCAGGTAGTTGTCTCTATTCAAACATTAAACTATCCTTCCGGGTTCTTTTCTTGTTAGCTGAATAAAAATCTACATTTCTATTTCAAAAAATTGTTAGCAGCTGATTACCAGCTAGTTTATCGAATACTTTGGTTGTTCCTTTAATGGGATTCGACCAAAATAAAGTTTTTGTGGGTTTTGAACTTACGTTTCAATTGGTCATGCCAGAACATTTTAGGGGTTCAAAGCTAAAAAAGTTTGACTGAGAATTTTAAATTATTTAAAATTTTTCGTAGTTTTTTGTTACGATATTCGGCCATGTTAGACTATGAAACGTGAATTCAGACTAAACGCTCATAACTGTTTTCTCCCTAATTTATTGGCTCTGAGAAACTTTAAAATAAAAACCTTTTTTACTCTACTTCTGCTCTCTCTACTACCTTCTTTCCAAATTTGAGCAATTTTCAGACTTTCAGATGTTTTGGAAGAAAAAATCGAAATCAAAATCTTCTTCGGCATCAACGCCAATCAAATCGACCTCTTTGCCAACAATAAACGAAGTAAGTTTCATTTTTTGTGGGAATTCAGAAAAATAATCATCTTTCTGTTTTTTTTCTTTTCATTTGAAATCCGATCCCAAAATGTTTACGTGTGTGGCGATAATAAACGATCATCTCTTTCACATCTGAATCTCTTATTCTCATATACTCTATTTCTCATTTCTCTTGGCAAGCCTATGATGTCTTTTTGACGCGTGTTCTGCCCTCCGTCGCTTCTTATCACTGATTGTTTGTCTTCATTTACCCCCGTCTTGATGATGTACTATAAAACCGGAGAAAATGACACAAAAGACTTTTGTTGCAAATTTTCATTTCTCATGTAAACATTCGGTTCAATCGAACACCCGACATTTCGAGGATTTTATTCCACAGGTCAATTATATTCACTGGTAGATTAAAACTCATTTTTTTTCGTGGATCATCAGCTTCAAATTTGATTCTAGCATAATTTTTAAAGTTCTTTAAGTTTTGTGTTCATTCTGCCATCAAAATATGATCACCAATTTTTTAAGCTCATTTGCAAATCACAAGTTTTATTGCGGGTGACATCAACATTTAAGCAATAATTTGGAAGTATATTTGAAACTTTTTTTTTGAATTTCAAAAAAAAACAGCGTTATGGAGTAAAACACATACATAGTTCAGAAATAAGTTATCTTTTAAATTGAGCTTTGAAGTTAAAAAAAACTAATAGATGAGATATTTAGATAAGTTCTAAACGTGACTTCATCAAAATCATTGAAAATTAAATTTAATATCACATTGAATTTTTATTCATTATAATAGTTGTTCTAAAATATTTTGGCTGGAACTCTCAATTTTGATGTTACTGATCTAATTTACTTTAGAAAAACTGATTTTTGAATTTGTCACTTTTTTGATAGGAACAAATACCAACTTTAAAAACTTATTCCTATTCTTAAGGAAATCACAAATTTCCTCAGTTTTCTCCATTAATATTGGTTCTGAAACTCATATATTTGATATCTCTCGGTTCATTATAAAAACCGGTTTTTGCAATAAATAGACCATGAATTATTTTGATTTATTAAATATTTTCATTCATTCTGTTTCTGCATCTCATTTTAATGAATTTATTCATTTTCATTATCTTTTTTTGTGTTCAACGCAGTTTTATGGTAGCTTCGGGTGATCGCTTGTGCTACTAGAAGTTGTCTTTCAATCTGATTTTTGTTTAATTTTTTAATAAAATATAATGATTACCTATACTTGAATATCCAAAAAAGTTTCAAATCAATTTTCCAAATTTCAATTCCGTACATTTCTATTTAAACTCTGTAAACTTATTCGATATTCAATTTTTAATACTTATATAAATAATATGGCATTTTTGATAAATTTATTTTAAAATAGTTATCATACATTGGGAATTTAAACAACAAGTTGGGTTTACTACAACACGGTTTTTTCAAATTTCAACCAACAACAAATTGAAATTGTTTGCGTAACGTTTCTTCTCTATTGTCAATCATTCGCAACTTTGGAAATGTTTACTCGAAATTTGTGAAAATGAATGAAAACTTTCAAATGACCCATTGGAATTCTCAGTTTGAATCTCCTCCTCGATAGATAAATTTATCGTAATCTTCATCTAGATGTTCACGTCAACCTGACCCTTTTTACATCTTTGACATAAATATTCGCATGCCATTTTCATGTATCAATGCCTCATGGTGTTTAGTGTTCAATGCCATTTTTTCCTTTTCCGATCGATCGTCTCTTTCTCTCCATTTTCAATTTTCCCTCTTTTTCTTCTTACACTCTTTCAATTTCAGTGTATTTCTCTCATATTTCCGTCAAAATTTCTGTCAGTTGTGAGAAGCTATGTGAGACGTTTTTTTTTCTCAAAAACATCAATTTTTCATAGCTCCCGGCACTGGATAAGCCAATTCGTTTTTCTAAAATTTTTATTTTCATCTGACTTCTGCTATATCAAAGTTTTTAGCAATCCAAAATTTTTGTTATTTGTTTTCATTTTCAAATATCTGCCCTTTTATGGATATCACTTTGAATTATAATCAAGTAATTGATAAGAGGAACAGTTGTTCTTTCAATTCAAATCAAATTAACTTCTTCTCTCATCTTATTGCAAACCAAACACTTCTGCGGGGAAAAAGTGTCACTTTTGAAACTAGATTGATGGTGATGGATGAGAAGGTGAAGGTTTTCTAGTATTAGAGAGCCAATTCCATTTTTTTTTGTTGGCTGAACGATTGATTTCTAAAAAAAATGAAAAGTTAATTTAAGTTTGAACATTTCATAACGCTCATTTTAATACCGAATGATTTATTTGAACGTTTTCAAAAGCACTGCTTCAAAATGTATAGTTTTAAAATTAAATAAAGCGATTATATAATGTCTCAATGCAGCTGAAAATTTGTTCTCTTTTTTTCAACTTTGGGTTGTAGTTATGTTGTGATGATTCCAATTACCAACTGTGCCTAAGGTTTTCCAAAAATACCAACATTTTGGTGATGAACCAATATTTAAAGAAAAAGTTTTAAAAACATTATATTGTCGTATCATTTCAGAAAAGAACAATTTTCAATATTCGAAAAACAAATGTTCAGACATCGAGACGAGATTTCTTGATATATGGTTGTTTCGTAAAACTTTAATGGCATTTAGGAATAAAATGTTCTCTTTTGCTACTGTTACCTTTTAAAAATCCATTTTCGAAAATAAACTAAATTATCAAAAAAATTTTCGATTATGAATCAAGAAATCTCAATGGAGTTCTTACATTGGAATTCTTATTCAAATTTGTCCTGTATGACAGGAATAAAAATGGAAATGCTCTAATTTCCAAATTTCCTCACAATTAAATATTACATACCATTTTCGAAAGAATTCGTAAAGTTTGGTTTATTTCACATTTCTTCAACGAAAAAAAAATAGAAAAATATACAGGTTTTAAGATTTCAAAAATTGCCTATTTCTCCTAGAAATTAGTTCAATCTTAAAAATAGTTTACCTAGAAACAAAACAGACAGAAAATTTGGAACTTGACGAATGTCAATTGCAAGTCTGCAGGTGTCGTGAAAAACACGAATGAGCTGCTTGATTTTTCTTGATCAGCCTTTCCCTTGACCATGCTCATAATAGCATTTGAAATCAAGAGACGCAGACAAAGATAAATGAGTTCCGTCTGTGATTTGCTTTCCCCCTCCAACAACTCATTCCTCACCCGATTTCTCCAAAAAACTTATTCTTATTGTAATAAAAGAAAACAGAATATATCAATAAAATGACTCCAAGCCTTGCTCTACAGTATTCTATTACTTATGCCCTTTCTCCAAAGTTCGTGGTTCGTGTTTTCTTCCTTTTTTCATAATTTAACTCATTGGACGTTTAAGTAGAAAATTGCAATTTTAATTTCAGAAATCATCAAGCAGTGGCCGACATCTCAGTGTTTCTGTAAGCTCAACAACTCAGAAGAACTTTGTGAGTTTTTTTTTCAGAGGAAGGCTCTGCCTGACTGGAATTCTTTCACTTTTTAATCTAAAAAACGATAATAGTATTTAGAAATTCAATTTCAGTTTCAGCCAAGCCCTGTTCAAAGCCGAAAGAATAAAATGGACACAATGCACGGATTTCTAGTTCCAACCTACACTTTACATGATTTTGATGATGGGGAAGAATGTAAAGTTGTCAGAATGATATTCCAAATGTCTAGAGTTCCATATGAGTTCAAGCATGTTCATCGAGATGATTACATTCTTGAAGGTATGTGTTTTTTTTTAATTTGCATGGTTTTTATATGTATTTTTCACCAAAGACTTTACGAAGCAACTACATTAGTGACTACTGTATAGTGCAATAATGATTTTTAACGTTGCGTTTGGGAATAATAAAAGAGAATATACGGTTCATATAACGAGAACAATATAGATCAAGATTTAAGTATTTCGAATAACAGCTAACAAATGTTTTTCCAGATTACCCATTCTATGCTCTCCCAACACTTGAAATGAATGAAAGAAAGTACGGAAGTGTTTTGTCAATTTGCAGACACTTGGCTTGGAGATACAGTAAGTTTTGAAAATTTTCTGTTTTCATCGTATCTATTAGTTTTAAAGATTTGTCTGGAAAAACGGCATACGATGATGCTCAAGTTGATGATATTGCAGAAAAAGTTTTTGAAGTTCGAATGAAAATTAAAAACTGGATTGATCATATTGAGCATGCGGCTGATCATGCATGTGATGTAAGTTGTTTTTTCTTTCTTTTTTTAAATTTTGATTCCCAGAAATTTGCAATTGTTGCGCTAAAAGTACGCTTCCTGGTCTCGCCACGACATGTTTTTCTCCAATTCAAAAAGGCGCGCGCCTTTAAAGAATACTGTAATTTCAAACTGCCGTTGCTTCGTAAATTCCAGCGATTTTATAGTTTTTTGATAAAAATATATATTTATTCAAGATCTAAAATTTAACATTAAAAACAGATACATTTTCACAAATTGTATTGTGGAAAAAACTTCCAAAAAATATGAAAGTTCCGCAGCATGCTGCGCGCGCAGCAACGTGAGTTGGAAATTACAGTAATCTTTAAAGGCGCGCATCTTTTTGCATTTGAGAAAAATTTGTCGTGACGAGACCGCGGTCTAGACCGGGTACCGTTGTTTGGCCCAAAAATCTCAAAATTGTTGAGTCTAGGCGATGGGTTCAAATCCTGGTTGCTGAAACATGTACGCTTCTTCAAGAACTACAGTGTCCATTCCTCGCAAGTTCCTTGAAATTAAAAAAAAAATTGCATAAAAATCTACTATATAAGAACCAGAGAAAAAATGCCGAAAAAACAAGATTGAGGTTACTGTAGTTCTCACAGGTGCTCACCTTTTTCGCGTGAACGATTTAAAAAAGTTTAATTCTAACCAGAACTTACAAAATAGTGTTTTCATATTTTTCAAATAAAAAAATATTACAGGAGGAATGTACAGAGGAAATTGCGCCTCGTATCCTTACCAATACACTGTTTCCTTGCCTCGAACGAATGTTGAAGTCGGCTGCCTCTTGTTGGCTAGTTGGACACACAGTGAGTGTTGCGCGCATGGCGCAGGCGGTTAGATTGCTGAACTAGTGCCTCGCCGTCTGTTCCCGCTAGTTCGACACCTATCGAGCGGTGATGAATGCACGTATTGCTCTGACACCTCTTATGTTAGCGGTAAATTTCCGTGCCGCGATGAGTCCACTAGGATCTCTGAGCTCTTTTGAGCTTCACATTTTGAATTTTCAGATGACTTGGGTGGATCTTCTCGTTGCATGCCTTGTGAATCCGATCATATACCATCGTCCAAAGCTGCTCCAAGATTTTCCATTGCTGTATTTACATAATGAAAAAGTGGCCCATCATGATGACCTCGTAGGATTTTTATATCACGTCAGAACACGTAAATTCCAAGACAAAAAGTAAACGTGACCGTGAACTTTGCCCAAATCTTTCTTTTTTTGTACTTGCATTAATTTTAAATCATTTTTTCAATCATCGAGCCGGTTGTATTTCTCGTTTCATTCATTCATTGCTAACTTTTGTGGACAATAAAGAGATTAGAAAAATGAGCCTGTCAAAGAATCGCAAAAGTTTGGATTTGGACGATGAAAATGAATCATCGGCACACTACTTGCGTTCACAATGGACAGTCTGTGTCAAGTCAGCCAAAATTCTGAAGAAAGTGACTGTGGTGATGAGAAGTGCAGAGAGAGTTGATCGAGTTTTTGGATCAGCATGGCTAAAGTCTGAAAAGTACATGACAAAGGTATATTTTTAGATTTATATTTTTAATATTAAAATTTCAATAAATAGGTGAATGCTACTGATATCAATGTGCCAAAAGGAGCTGTTTTGCATCCACATTTTTATCATTTCAATCCACCAATCACTAATATCGGTGAGCTAATTTCATAAATTCTCCCGAAGTTAACTTTTTAAAATTTTTCCAGGAAAATACTCGGCTCAATTAATTGGACGTGCTCTTCGTAACCGTGGAATCGAGCCAGGAGTCATATTTTGTTCTCCTACTCTCCGTACTCTTCAAACGGCTGCTGCAATCGCCAAATCGACTGGTGCCCGGATTCTCGTTGAGCCAGGACTTTTGGAGCCAATGGAATGGTATCGTCGAGCTGGTGCAAAACAATTGCCAGATTTTTTCGATGAAGCGCTGGATTTCCCACAAGTTGATAAAACTTAGTAAGCTGCAAGATGTTATATTAACCTCATGAAAAAATATTCAGCAAGCCAATCTTCTCGATGCACGAATTTACCAGCATGTTCGGAGCAAAAAGCCAGGAGCAGTGTATTCAACGTATCATGCTAGTTGTGAAAAAGTGCAGATTCGAATTATAATATTTTCTTGTAATTATGTAATTTCAGTATTTGTGTCATTTTCCGTGATACTCCTGCTCTAATTATCGGCCATGCAGTTACAATGGACGTAGCATCAAAAATCGGACAACATGGTGACATGTTGAGTAGTGGACATACTGAAGATTTGACATCCTACGAAGATTCGACGTATCCATCAGATCCCAGTGGACAAGCAGCCAAATTGGAACTTGGTGTCCGTTATCCTCCTCTGAGTGTTATGGGACTTGTTCGTAATAATGATGCTCCGCCGCATGTGCTCAAGACAGTTCCCGATTTGATTCCGCCCTTGTCAATGGGATCCTATTCCAACAAAATTTTGAATTGACAGTATCACTGAGAAAATAAAAGAGTGTTCATTTTTTGTTTAAAATAAATTGACCAGTTTATGAACCGGATTTGACATGATGGTCAGAACTGAAACTAGAAGTGTAAGATGCAAATGGGGGAGGGGGTTTTGTTAAAATATCTACAGCCAGCTAGGCAATGTGCTCTGCGAGAAATCCTTGGCCAAGTGACTGTTAATACTTATATTACAGAAAAGAAATGTGAGCAATAGAAGGGGTGGTGGGAGTGGGCATCACAATTAATGAACATATATAACAAGAACAATGATCGAGACCTACGCTTCACTGTTACCAAAAACCGACATTTTTGTTTTGTGTGTCAGTGGAGTCGATGAGAATATCCGAGCATTTGAAGTTATTCCGAACATTTGTTGGCCGATCGATAAATCACCCGAATCCGATCTTATTGCTTCCAATGACTGAAATACAAATTTTTACAAATTCAAGTGTGATTGAAAGTTCTCTACCATATCAGTCAGATTCTTCGGTGGATTCAATGGAGTATTCTCTCGTTCATTGAACGATTCACTCTGTGCTGCCTTCAGAGATCTGAGCACTTCCTTTTTCGAACGAACATCGGGATCGTATGGTACGACAGTAATATTCCCATAGCGTCTTCTGAATCGAGGAAGACGAGTCACAATTGTGTGATTGATTGTGAATATGCATGCACCAACGAAGAGGACAAAGAAGAAGAATGCGAGAACTGAGAGCACTGAAAATTTAAAATATTGATCATAATTTGCACTGCTAATTTAGCAGAAAAATATTACTGTCAGATTTTGTTTTTCTAAAATTTTAATTATTCAATAGCCTAACTAATGGTGGAGTTTTCAGAGTTGATTGAAGATTTGGTTTTGAATGATATTCAGAAAATTGACCGTAATGAAACAACTTTTTTTAAATTTCTAAATTGTCTAATTAAAATTCTTAATAAATTTTTAAAATAAATTTCTCACTCCGTTTTGACAACTTTTCAGACATTTTCCGCAAATTCTCGATTTTTAGATACATTTTTATATTTCAGCGACTTTCTTCCAGGAATGAGTTTCCGATACGAAAAATGTCTGAAAATTGAAAAACGGTGTTTCTCATAAAATATCATAGAAAAAAGAAACCCAATGAGTTTAGGAAACACGAAAAATGTCGAAACTACCGAGGGAACCCAAAAAAATTAAATAGTCTTTTTTATTTTTCCAAAATTGAAAAATCATAAAGATTTAGACATTTTTCTAAACATTTTTAAACGGTTATATTCAGTCATTACGGTTATGTTCTATAATAAAAATCAAAATCCTCAACCGACTCTACTCTATTTTTCATAAATGATTTTTTTAGTCAAAACTTTCATTATTTCGATTTTTAGTCTTACCGATAGTCGCAAACTCGACAGTTTCGTGAAAAATCAACGATCCATGAAAAGCGATTCCAAACATAGTTAACACGAATGCGAAAAGAAAAACATAGCACAAATGTTGAATGTAGTATCGACGACAGAAATCGACGAACGACCCATATTTGAAATAGCGATATTTGACTTCACACCATTGACACGTCTTTTCCAATTTCAGACGTTCAGTGATACATCCGTGATGAACTAATGTTCCGCAAAAACAAGGGCGAATTAATTTGGCATCATTCTGTTCAGACCATTCTGGATTTTGATATTTTTGATTGAGGCACAATACACACGAGGTGCCGGATTCCAAATTATATGGTAAACTTGTTTTCGTCGGTGTTTTTGTCGTGAAAACGGGTCTTGTAGTCTTGGTCGGAGATTGGCGGGGAGTTGCCTAAAAAAAATTGATTTGATGAGCTGCGATTTTTAGAAAAATACCTGCTCAGGACGATACATTTGATGACATTGAGTACAATTTGTACCGAAGAAAGCCTCGTTGTCTATTGCACACGTAGTATGGACAAACACTCTGAAAATTGTATTGATTCAAGAGAAGAAGATAAAATCTTTTAAGTATGTGCCTATTTTAAGAGAAATAAAACTACAAAAACAACTAGAGACCCATATTATTGGGCGACGGAATACAAGAAGGCATTTAATTTCCGGTTTAAGCGTTATTTTCATCATAATTTTATATTTTAAATGATTATTCACTTACAATGGACACTGACAGGGCTTCACAAAGTTCGGTGATGTTGGTCTGATTTTATTTTGGCATAACAGGCAGAAGATCGATGCGTCGGCAGGAAGAAGGCTTGACTGAAATAAATCGAAGTTTATGCCGGCAAAGTGGTGAAAAGGAAAACTGATTCAAAATTGAATGAAAAGAACGTGTCGTCTGAATATATTTGCTGGTTGAATAGGCAGAAAATATTTAAAAAAGGGAACGACCACATTTAGACTCGAACGCAAAATTTTTTTTGGGCAAAAATAAAATTTCAATAACTACTATTAGATGCTCAAAATGATTTTTTTTGTTGAACACACGGATTATGAATTCGTTTTTCTATGGGATTATAAATATTGTTACTGAAAAATAAAGTATATTAAATGTCATATGATCATTGAAATTTGTTCAGTTGATGCGAAGAAAAGTTTAATTCGACCCCCAATTTAACGAATAGATCATTTCGAGTGACTTGTGGATTAGTACTTCATGACGTAACATACCGTTGATGGCACTTCTAAAATTGTTGACAAAAGGGTCGGATCGCGTCGCCGTCGTCCATTCATTAGCGATGTCATCGGTACTGAAGCAGCTTTTTTCTTTAAAAAGATTAAGTTTAAAAAACATAATGAAAAGTACTAAATGAACCTCCTCTTCGGTTGTCGGCGCCGTCACATTCGTTTCATCGCGTGGGACAACGGAGATGTCGGCGGGAAAATATGCCTCCGCGTCCATCTGAGAGATATAGAGATATAAAAAATGAAAGTGGAAGCAAGGTGATAAATGATTAGTTAACGATGTTAATAGTGATTTGATACATCATGTTTTGTACATCGATATCAATTAATGTGGTAAGTAAAGAGCAGAAAACACACGAAATCTATTTGAAAAATTTCAATAAAAATCGGATTTTTGCAACTAAAAGTATGTTTAAAAAGAATAAACTCTGTAAAGTAAACCTCGGAATCGTTTATTTGATGAAAATTTGAAAATCGGGGGTAAATTTTAGTAATTTTTAATTTTACTCCTGTTCAAAATTTTTTAGAGGTGATTGAATGCAAATGTTCTGCTTATTTTCAGTTAAGGATGCATTTTTATTAATTTGAGCGAATTATTATATGAAATTCATCAAGAAAATTGTTCTGAAAACTAAAATATTTATAAGCGAGAAATAAACAGAATAAAAACAAAGAAACCGCTTTCTTCAGCGCGTGCTACCGTACCACTAACAGTCGCTGCGGGACCCAATCAAAGAGTATGCCCATGTTCCTATATACATTACGGTACGCTTTATTTTCGCCTAAAATATTGTTTGTTCTAATTTTTAATGCTGTATTTTCTCGCGAAAAAATTATATTCGGCTTATTTACTTTTTGCATAACAATTATTTTTGTGACTTTGATGTGTACTCTAAGTAGTTTTCATAAAGATACTGGTTTTTTTTTCAGAAAAACGCTTCAGATAAACCAACTTTTGACCATGGCAGATAGAAAACGCTCAAATAGTAAGAAGAGTATTTTTAATTGTATTTTAATTTTCCGAAATGTTTTATTTCTCTATGAAAGTCTACGTTTTTTTTTTTCAGTTTCCGACAATGATGAAGAATTGTTGCGAAGAAGTGCGCGACGACCGAAGCCGATTAAAAATGTCGATTTGGATTATGATTACGACTACGATATAATTGTAAATCTAAATTATTTTATTTTTGACTAAAAGTTTAATTCCAGCAGTATACTTCAACTGACGACTCACACTTTGCAAATTCCCGTGGAATGAATAAATCAGGACATTATGTAGTTCCAGAGCCGGTTGCATTTGAAGAAGTCCTTACTGTGCAAGAGCTCAACGAAGTTGATGCGTTCATTTATGGAGATGATATGTTTGAATACGCGGATGTTCATTGTCAAAGAGGCCGAGCAAATTATTTTAGAACTGCTACGGGATCAATGGGACCATTCCTGAACACAAATTTATTTTCAATTCCGAACAAAAACGGCACAGTTTTGCGAAATCTCGTAAAGCTCCAAAAAGAAAACTTAGCTGAGATGAATTCAACGGATATTATTAACGTACATTGTAAAGTAAGAAAACATTACAATTTACCTGTTGCTCGTGATAAATCAATTATGTTTTCAGAATCTAAATTCTCGACTCGAACATGTTGCCAACTCCTATTCGGACGCGTGGAAATATCCGCCACCAGCTTTTGTCCCTTCACAATCGTTCCTTGGAAGTAATCCGGATAATTACAAAGATTTTGAATCGGATGAAACAGCTGTAAACAAAGTGGTGAACAATCTACTCAAAGTGGTATCGTATCTTCATCCATAAATTGTTTTTAATCTAAGGATAACTTCTTTTTTATCAACTTGTTACTAGCAATCATTCTCGAAATAAAGTGTTTTTTCTCCATAGAAAGTTTCAAAAATTACACGAAGAAACAAGAATATTTTCTTCAAAAAGTTCATATCAATTGAGCGTATTCAGATAATACAATTTATACGAAATCAAACCAATAAAATTCAATAACCAGTCAGATTGATCAAAGCTGTCTCCCATAAATAAATATGCTCAGTCCATCAACTTTGACCAATTTCTTTTATTATAGTCTCCTGACTTGGCAAATTATACACTCTATTTACCCCATTTTTTTTAGTTATTGATCATATATTTTATTAGATATTTGGAGACAGGAAATTCCCACAAAATCTTGGCTTTTGTGCTTTCCAGTACAACTGCCTATATTTGTTCGTGAGAAAGCATATCGTATGACCCTTTTCTAGTCTACTTGTGGCTAAGATTTTAATCTAGTCGTTATTGCCAACTTCGTTTATTTATTCCAAAAAATGGATATTTGAACCTAGCAATTACGTACTTCCATGTGTTTTTTGTTAACAAACTTCCCCCGTATTTCAAAACCTTTATCTTTATCACGTTCAGTAATCTTTTCATTCGTATACACTTCAGCACTAGTACAAACCAGCTGCATTTTTACCCTTATTCTACACTTTTTTTTGTCTAAATACGAGTCTTCCGGATGGAACGAAACACAAGCTCAGCTATGGGTAAGTTCATCTAAAAAAACCAATTATTTGAAATAGATAATATGAGGTTATGTGTCCATCCGTATCCATTTTTGTGAGCATGTCTTTAAATAATTCCCAATTAAAGCAGATGCTTATGAAGTCTCCAACAAAGCATGAACTACATGGTCGTTTTAAAAATACAAACAAAGATGATGGCATGAGAGAGGCATGAAGTAAGATATTGTGTAGGCATTAGGCATACATAAATCAGGCAAGAGGCAGGCAAATAGATCGTTATGATATAGGTGAAAGACAGGTCTGAAGTATGTACATAGGCATTCATTAGGTAGATATGTGGTATGCATGATGTAGATAAGTAGGTATGGATACGTAAATCAGGCACGAAGCAGCTAGCGGTAAAATAGGCATGACACTAGACCTGCCCTTTTTTTGCTAGTTTTATATATCTTAACTGTACAAACAATATTCGGTACTTGTGTATTACATGCCCTCATTTTTTGAGTAATTTTTAAACTTAAAAACAATAAAAACGTGTACCACATTTTTGTATTTCTAGGCTTAGTTGGGAAATAACCTTTTCTAAGCCTAAAGAGGAAAAGTGTATATCACGTTTATTTTAATTGGAGAAATTAATGAAAATTTAAATGAGGGCATGTAATACACAAGTACCCAATATTCCTTTACCCCTGTTTTGAGATTTTTGAAGATATGAATTTTGCTTTCATGACATTCCTTCTGATCAGTTTCAGCTGTTTGCCAAATAAATTTTGATTGTTATATAAATAAATTCAAACGTTCTTCAAGCGCCCACGTCAATCGTTCGATTGCCGTACTGAACTTTCAAATTCAAATTCGCCTTCTTTTTTTGCATGTGACAATCAATCCTGAAATTATCAGAATTTTCTTGTTACTAACGCACTCACAACGTTTTCAACATCACTGAGTCGTCAATTATCTGAAAATTATTGGGTTGATAGAGCAAGCACAGGTGCAGGCACAATTTCATAATATACGCCCAACTTCTTCTGTCTTGTTGGTCTAGAACTTGATATACTTTTTTCCTGATATATTAGGTTGGGTGGGCGAAGTAATTTATACTTTACTTTTTTTTGAATTAAACAAGGTTCAATATGGCCAATGAGAGTTCAGGTGAGAAAATACTTTTATTAATAAAACATACTGTATAGTTTGGAATTCAAGTTCTTGCTTTTAGGATCAAGAGAATTCTAGTCTTGAGCATAATCTAATTTAAAAAAAAACATAATACATGCACACTTTCAAAACAAATTGATGTCTGGTGTAGGTATCTGACCTAGTCGAGTCTCGTACCCGCACCTTCACTCGCCCTACTTGCAAAATTCATTTTTCAAAGGCGTTTATCGGGCGAGGTGGGAGGTGGGAAGGCTTCAGAATCTTTGGTGTAATGCATACAAAAACAAAGAAATTTTGTTTATGAAACCGGCTTTATTCTTTTCAGGATCGTTTTACTTGCGTGAGACTGGAGAAATTCGTGACGTTTATAAAATATTCCTTCTGGTAGAATGTCCATTTCATATCGTGAACATATTTTTGCTCTTGATTTGCCCAAATTTTATATTTTCATCCAAAACTCTTGTAAATCTGAATTTGAAAGTAAGCTTCTTGTAAAGCCTATCGAGTAATTTCCCGTGTTCTAACTTTCAGATGACAATAGCCAGTTACTTTTTAGCTGGTGTGCTCATGAGTATGTCACGATTAGCATGGCTTATATGTGATTTATTTTGGGTTCCAATCAACACAATGGAGATTCTGATGTATTCACGTTTTGTGTTCCAAACGTCGAGTAATGCATTGCTTCTATTGCATCATTCTGATTTAACCGTCATTCTTCCTTTTTCCAGTTGCCGCCCATCTCTTTGTATTCTCTATTGAACGCGCAATTGCCACTTGTCTGTCCAAGCGATATGAGCAAAACTCTTCTTATCCAGTCATTATTTTATCTTGTATTCTTACGGTAAGTCATATGCTCCTTTTATATCAATTTATTTGAACCATTTGCATTATCTATTTCCAATTTATTTCACCTTCATTATGAACTCAGTGTAAATTCATACATCAATTAATATCAATTACAGTTTAAGATTTTCCTTCATTTTACCAAAATCAACTTCTTCTTATTTCACAACTTATTCCCTCTTGTTTCTATTCAACTATAATTAAATCATTGACAGAAGTTTAAGTGGTCTCCAAAAAACGTTCCGTTATCCTCAAATTCTTTTCTAGGAAATTTGCAAGCCAATGTATGACTCCTGGGGCTCCAATAAAGGAGCGTATAAATTAAAAATTTCAAATACATACTGACTGTGATAAAAAGCTTTGAATTTCGTTTCCAATTTATTTTTTAAATATAGCAAATCTTCATAATTTGATAGTCTAGAAAACATCTTTACGACATGAGCGAGTGAAAAAATAATTTATGGTTTTAAAAACTCCGAAATATTTTTGATTAACTATAATTCAATAAGATTTTTCAGTATCCGTACTCATTGATTCAACTTTATTCAAAATACAACTTTGAAAAGGGTCGAGAGATAAATGTGGTCATGTATGGTGGAGCTGGGATTGTGTCTCTTATTGTTAGTTTGCTTCTTTGTTACTATCTTATGCCATACTTCTGCTTTTTTAGATTCTCCTGGTAGTATACCGAGTAAATAAGAAAAAAGTGAAGGAGCGAAGGTTCAAAGGTCCAATCAGTGAAGCTTATCAGGTCAGTTTTATGGTCCCTTATGTTTTCCTTAAAAAATCTGCAAACTAAAAGGCATGCAAACAATGACACGGGCGGGATAAACAGACATCCACATTCCCATGTGACGTCCTTCTTAATCAACAAGAGATCTCCTTGTCAGCTGATATATATGTTGATATTCTAATGTACAGTGACCCCTTTAAATGGAGATTAGTGAACTAGTATATTGGGACAGAAGAATACCAGTAAATTTAAGTTTTATTAGAATCCAAGAACGTCCAAAGGGCACTCTTTTGTTAAATCAAAGTTCCGTTTTTGTAAACAAACATCGATGATGTGACCAATTGGATCAAAGTACCTTTCAAAAAAGTTTGATATTTGAATTTTGAGATTACGAAAGGAACTGAATTTTCTCTATAATTGTGGCCTTTTTGAGTAAAAAAGTGGAGAAAAATGTTTTTTTTTAAAGATTTTGAAAAAAGGAAAAAATTATCGAAAGATTTTTAATAGAAATTCCACTCGGTCTCGACCAGCAGGAATTTTTATGTGCATGTTTTCATCACAGTGTTAACGCTTTATTTTTGCACTGCTACATATTTAAGTGTTTTAGGAAAGAAGTGGAAATCCTAATTGCAAAAAATAGACAGATGTTTTGATTGAAGCATACTTATAGATATTGCTCCAACTTTTGCCATTAATTTCACAAAACCCCGGCAATAAATTCTAACCAATTTGTTGAAGTTTTTTGGTGAACTTGGGAACATGTTCGTCCGCCAATTTTTTTTTTTGAAAACTTTGCAAAGCTAAAAGCTTAAAACATTCCTTTAATTTTATGATTAAATGTTTGCTCCGCCAGCTATTCCAATTTCGTGCGCACGTGCCCTTCAAAAAGTTTCACCTGCATTTCCACCTCAACCAGGTGGTCATGTCAAATTAGATATATTTTTAGAGTACTTTCATGTTTATGACAGAATCAATCAAAAATAATGGATTGAACTCAAAGTTGAAACACATATTTGTATAAAAATCAAAGAAACTAAGAGGCTATGAGAATGATTAGCAATGGGTTCTGGGGCTCTGAAAATGCTAAAAGCGAATGAAGTTCAATTTTAGTGGCATTGTTTGGAAAACAATTTTTAGATTTACTGAGAAATTAGTTATTAAATCAAATCTAAAATAGTGTCTAAAAAGGGTTGTGAAAGGTTTATCATATCTTCTATTTTCAAGCTTCTTTTTTTTGAATTGTTTGTTGAGGTTGTCGGGATCGAAACATTACCTAAACCGCTTCTCGATGGCACAGAAATGCTTATCCGCATGCCTACGCGACAGGCATATTCGAATGAATAGCGCTGTAGTTTTTTTAAACAGCAAATTAGGCGCAGGTCGCACGCAGGTAGGCGACCTACGCCTAATTTTCTGTGAAAAAACACTCGTTATGTGTCAGTTCGCCACTGAACTGTCAGATAGCTGTTACTCTGCATAGGGACGCAGAAAGACATTGTCATACTTTATTGTTTTAATTTATCAAATGAAAATCAGAATCCCTGTGGCTCTTCTTCGTTGTTATTAAGTTTCAAGCTGTTAGAAACAAAAAAAATCATAGTAGAAATACCCCTATCATTTAGTCAAAAACTCGAAAAGGTCGAGAAATCAAACGTATCCCTCTTTTAGTGAATCGTCATTATGCAAATTATCAACTGAATTTCGATCGTTCTGATTGATAACAACTATAGGAATTCCCTTCTGATCACACGTAAAATCTGATTTGCAACACAGCAACATGGGGGCTTTGTTGCAGACCAGACGTAATGTTTGTGTACTGTAGAACCTGATCAGAAGAAGCCCCCGAGGACAAGGGCATCCCCCGTTTCACATGAATCCCCCGGGGAATCCCTCAGTCCTTTTGTGAATGAAAATATTAAATGAAGAAGGAAAAGCCCCCAGATGTTACAGTAAGTCAATGTGTAATAAATGAATGAGACACTTGTTGTTCTTGATAACATTGATATTTTTCACGATTCTTGAAAAGTAAGAAGATGAGAAGAAGCTGGGGGCATTTCTTAAAGTGTAAAATATAAGTGAATGAAAAGAAAACTGAAAAGGAGAAAGAATGAAAATTGTCATGTGAATGAAGCAATAGAGACAATAACTTATAGACAGTTTATCTGAAAAATGCAAAATGTACTGGCAATTCTATCAATCACAAAGTTGAACAGTGGACATTTGAACATTGAACCAAATTATTTTTTTAAAAATTGGATAATATTTGATAAATGTTTAGAAAACTACAAACCGGCAGAAAATTCAATTTATAAAAAACAAAGGAAACAAAAAAAAACATCAATGGAGGCTGTAAGTACTTTTCGTGCATTGCTAAATTCTTAAGAAGCTCGGGAGACAAATTCATCCAAATTATTCGAATGTAAAACCCAATAGAACTTCAGGTTCGTGAGAACATTCGCACATCCCGACTGCTTATTCAAATCTTCTTCATCTTTGCATTTTTCGTTGGCACCTCAACATTCTTCCTTCTCAAATTCTCTGCTTCATTGACGGATCCATCTCAGAAATGGACAACTATAAAAAATGGCTTCATGTATGATATTCTGATATGTATTGGTACTACATGCACAACTACTGTATTCCTTCAATTTTTAATTCCGGATGATACACTGAAAAAATGGAGACTGAAATTTCGTACGTGTAAACGTAAAAAGCAAAACTAATTACTTCGAAATTTCAGATTTGTCATGTCAACAACGAAGTGTGACTCCGGAAGGAAAGAGACTTCGATTCAGAAGTATTCATGGAATAGATGTTGAAGTTGGAAATGGAACTGTAAGTTGATATGTTTGTATGCATAAAAATCTCACAATATTTGGTTGATCACATGTACAACAAAACATAACTTCCTAGTTCCAAGATAACTTATCTCTGATCCAAACCAGTTTCAAAGATATTTAGTTCTGGCCTGGAACGTACATACGTACCAAACCATAATATACGGTATGTGTGTTTTGTTTCACGTGAATATGGTATTGGCCATCGGCCAACAAGCACCGGATGCTTGGTTCAAGGTTTTGGATAAATGAGAAAATGAGATAAAGAAGAAGAAAATGCAATCGATCGGGTAATAAAACAAGTGATTTATGGTTTTCATTTTTTCCAGGCAGAAGAAGAGGCTAGAGTATACTTCACACAATTATCACAAGCCTGGAAACTCTAGAAAATTCAAAAAAAATATGTGATGACTGATGGAATGTGAAGAACACATTTAAGAAGAAACAAAAACAAGGTAAGCAGATGACTTACCAAAGTTGAACATAAATGTCTAAACTAGATAGAAATGTGCGTCCCAGATTTTATCTTGAACAGCTTACATATATTTTCTCTAATTTGGCGATACGTGTCCGAAAAACTGTGTAAATTGATACTGTACTTCCTTTAAGTACCTAGCACTGCGTTGCTCAACTTTGGTAGCCATTTTTCACTTGTAAGTTTACAGCAGAAATATAACCTTCCGAATGAATTAGTCGGGTTCAAGATCTATAGAAACATTACGGTCAGTTGAAGCTAAAATTTAAGAGAAGATGAAAATTATTTTTTTGGTGTAGCTTTTTCATTTTTTTTTGTTGGGAAACTTTTGTTGGAAAAGTACACATGACATTTCCTGTTGTGCTTTTTGTATAAATTTTTCAAATTGGTTCAATCCAGTTATTGCATACACATAACTACTTCTAGTCTTTAGGACTAGATTTGATCTAATGGTTATTGTTGAAAATTCACGTGCATTGCACTTTTCAATATCAAAAATCAGTTGTTATTCTTTGGATCTGGTAGTAAATATTTTACTATTTACATCTTTTCAATGCATTGTTTCAATGCTATCATATTCTGAACACCAATGACAAAAACACTTTCATTCACATCATTTTATTTCGTACTATGATATTAATTAGAATCCCCCAAACCGTTGATCGGGTCCTTAATTAAAATTCAGTAGGAAAATTAACATCAAAAAGTCATGGGATTCACTTCCTTGACCTATCAATCAACTGGTATCAGTGTCGACTTTGGACCACACTGATTCCAGTCTGTCTACAGTAGGAAAGTGACACTTTGATCAATGTCTTTTTATATTAGACAGAGAGAAAGATGGTGCAGCTATATACTGCAAGTGATAGAGAATATATTTACAATTTCTTCCAATTTTCAGTCAGTCTCATGATCTTTCGTTGATTATTTTCTCCTGCCAAATTCATGTGAATACGGGCAACTAATAAGTGAATCTCGAGATCTGAAAATTGTGAAAATAAGACAAAAAAAAACAAAGTGCATCGACTTCCTTATTGTAAAAACTGGTTGAAATGGCTAGAACGTCTGTTTTGATTGTTTTGTAGTAATATGTACAATTTGTACTAGTGTTCTTTGAATAAAAGCATGTTCAAAACACAAAAGTGTAATATTTGGAATACAGTATATACATTTGTTAATTTATAAAAAAATTGATATGTATGTCGTTTAGAAGTTTGTCTTCACCATTTTGTCAAGTAAACAGTTTGCAAAAACTCCCCAGAAATTAGAATAAACAAAAACTGACAAACGCGAAAACGTTACTTTTGACAGCAGCACAAACTTGTGTGGGCCATCCATGTAGGCACGGAAATGCCTACTAATCTGCCTATATACATTGGTAACTTCGAAAAAAAAAAATTAGGCATTCATTCTCGTTACGCCGTCTGTTTGTTGAACTAGGAAGTTGTGCCATTGGTATTATGCGTTGTATTTCGAACAAAGTTCTTTTAATGTTTAGATCTACCATTATCCATTCAAAAAAACTGTATTACTTGCTTCTCACAAAGCCAATTTTAATACAGAAACAGACACACCCAACACCATTTGAACTCAAATTTGTTAGTTTCAATTTCAATTTTGATTGCCAGACGACCTAGGCGACCTCTAGAAAGCACATCACCACATTGTCAAATTCTCTTGCAACCGAAGAGCAAAGTCACCTGACAATCTCGAACACTTGATACTGGTTTCAGTTTACACTAGGTTTGCATCTAGCCAATTCACCTTGAAATATCATAAATTTTCTCTGGTGCAAGGTTAATTGAAAATGAATGAAAAGTGAATGAGAACCATGGTCAGTCAGTTTGTATTCGTTCGATGGACTCGGAGACGACGTTTTCTGTTGCGGGAAGAGATCGTAAATTAGCAGGAAATGTGGCAGGAAATGTGGCGTTGCGTCTTTATCTTAAACAATTTATTTCGCGCATGTGCGTTTTTAAATGGATTCCCTTGCCGTTGCCGTCGTGATAGCAAGATACAGTATACTTTCGAAAAATTAAAAGTTCAGAAATCTTCTAAAACAGTAGCAATCGAGAATTTGGAAATTTTCGAATTAAAAAGTCAAGTTAAAGTATTTTGAAATTTTGCATTATCAATTAGTTGCACTTAAAGGTTATCCACTCAAAAGTTTCAGATTTTCAGCAAAAACGCATGTGATCGCAATGAACTGCTGAGATTGTACGAGTGTATGTACTTAAAACTTCATAATATGCATTTTTTCATTAGATCGAATGATCAGAGGAAAATTTTCCAAAGATGTGGAATTCAAATTAAAAAAAATAAACGAAATATGTATGTTGCTTCAAAAAGTGACAAGATGAAAATCTTTAATGCTAGAACCATTAAGCATAGTGTCAAGAATATGTTTAGTGAATTAAGGATAAAAAATAAATTGTGTGAAGATCCCTAATCTATCTCACGACTTCTTAGAAGACAAAAGTTCAACTTTTTTCTAAGTCCGTTTATAATAAACATGTTTATCAAAACATATGTTTGGCATAACACCAACAAGTCATAGATATCAGGCTTTGAATATATCTAGACTTAATCATATTGTCAGATGATACTTGGGTCACGAACAAAAATATTCATTGTGTAAACTTTGAGATGAAGTTTGTCTAGTCACATTCTCACATGCATTTGCAACAAAAACGTCAACATCTTGTGAATGGCAGTATTTACATAGATCCTAGACGTTTTTGGCACTTGTCACAGGTTATGTCTTGGTTGGGGTCACGATTTGACGCTGAATGAAGTCCATTTGATCACATGGATAACTTTTTTACTTTTTAGTTGTATACCCAACAGTTGCAACTTGTTAACAACAACTCGTGAATGGAAGAATAATTTTTGGACTGACCCTAGCTGTACAAACATCTTCTGACTGACTTTCATCGTTCCGGTTATCTTTGTGTTTTAGGTCGTGTCATATTGTTTTCTGCAACTTTCTATCTCAGTTAATAGGTGATGTGCACATTGTACGAATGTGATCTATTTAGAGACCGCATGGAATTTCAGAGTTTCAACTGGCATTGTTTTTCTAGAAGTACATAAGTATGAGTTCAGTCAGTTTTTAAAGTAAACACTCCGAGTTAAACTTCTTGAACATTTTTTTATACCTCCTGTTTGATAGATGAACGTGTTCAAAATGTTGCCTCTCTATAATTTATGATCGGCCTGTATTCAGCCAACTAGCGTAAACAAGAACGACACTCCGTTTGCACTGAGTGCTTCAGGCACTCCAAACTGGTACACGACGACACAAAGCGAAACGTCTTCTGAAGGATGAATGTAGGAAGGGGGACCAACAAATCTCGATCCGTCAACAAACGGTCACATGACTCTGAATGGTCTAAGAAATCTCCTAGGTTTATACACTATTATATTCTAGTTCAACGAACAATCCAACGGGTCTGTATTCTGCAACTAACGACTTCTTCATATATTTCTTCTGCTGGCTTCTAATGACATAGAAAGACGACGTTGAAATCATTAAATTTGTACGCAGATGTAAGGGAGAAGTCAAAGGGGTCTTGCGTTTTCCCCCCACTGCTTCAAGGGTGGCGCGCACGCACGTGGCGGAAGATCATTAGAACACAACACATTCACGTGGCGCCAACAGGCGTGGGAGTTGGGGACATCATTTCCCGTTGAAGAGGTATCAGAGTGATATACAGATTCCATGATAGACAAAGTAGACGTAACACGCAGAGATATAGACTATCGGGCGGACCGAAGACGTCTGAAGCCGCGCCTTCTCAAAAACTGTTGTATAAAAGCAATTGGGGGTATCCCTTGAATGAACCCATTTTAAAGGTTTCCTATGAAGAAAAGCAAAAGTAAGAGAGAAGAGAAATAGAGAATAAAGAAAAAGCTTATTAAAAAGTGTTTCTTTCTTTGCGTCTCTTGTCTTATCCTTCCTGTATTTTCTTCTTTATCTGTATGTACCTTTGTGTCTATTGAATCTCTCTATTCATTTACCAATTTATAACTTAAATTAATATTTTTCAGAAATTCTTCCTCACAAAACACTTCCTCAAAACAACCATGTCTGACTCCATCATCACCCGCTCCGAAGTTAACATGCACTGTAGCGAAGATGACTGTTGGATTATTGTTGGAAACTATGTCTACGACGTCACAAAGTTCGTCGATCTCCACCCAGGAGGCCCAGAAATTCTTCTCGAATTCGTAAGTTACTAAACAAACAGTCATCTGAACAGTGTTTAAAATGTTTCTTGCTTTCAGGCCGGAGGTGATGCCACCGATGCTTTCGAGTCCGTCGGACACTCAATGTGTGCCCGCATGATGCTCACAAAGTTCAAAATTGGCTCTTTACCAGAGGATGAGCGTCCAGATTTTATTCAAGCCGAATACATCACTCATGCAAAGATCTCTCTTCCAATGGCTCATTAAGTCAGACATCTTATCACTTTCTTTCATTTCTTTTTTGTTCAATTCTACAATACCATCTCATGACTGACTGCCACGTCATCGGCGGTCCTGAAACTTCCCCTTACGGGTACGACGGCTGATTCTAGTCAACTCAAGTCCACTTTTCCTGTCACCTTTTTTGTTTCACTCTCAATCTTTTCTTTTTTGTTTGATTTTTCTATCCACCTCACACCCTTGTTAGCATAATTCTGTCTGGAACTATATCGGGTACACTGTTCAAACACATTTTGTAAAAACGAGTAAATAATTGATTTTATTTTCTGTACTATCCTACAGTATCCATCCAACAACACATGTTTTCTCACGTTGAAGAAAAAGAAGCTAGAATAACAGGTTTTGCATGTCGAGAAGGCCGTATTGATTTCCATTTTCGTACTTTAAACGATCTTTGATAACGTTCATTGGTTCAAGTTGAAGTATAGTACATTATAGTCTATACGGTATGATTCGAGTCAAATGAGGTGAAAAACAATCAAATTATACTCGATTGATTGAAGGATAATTGGTGTATCAAATACTACAGTCAGCTGATTTTTGACTAAATAATCTTCATAAGATATTATGTATTCAATCCATCATGTTAAACTGTTCTAGATTGAAAAAGCCTTGTGTAAGCATTCAAACATCGCTTGCACCTAGAATTTCCTTAAAAATATCTTTTGTCCAACCATTCGTATTCGCTTTACAATGACACTTCAATCGGCGAACTTTGACGAAACAACTGCTTTGCTAGAATTGATGGAAAATTCACAATGGAAATGAAATAACTTGAAATGTACTGTTTGATTTTGATATTTGCAAAGTACTGATTCAATTGCTTTCACTGAACTCTCCTTTCATCAGGTTGAGGCGTTACAGGACGCTTCTTCTCCACCTTTCCACTCGCAGTAGTCAAGCCCATATAATGTTAGTTATTTTGAACTATTGTATTTTGAAACGAATAAGGGAACATGTCACATGAAAAACATTTACTAAAATTTCATCACACAATTTTCTCAAAATTTCAAAACAAAACAAAACAAAACCTAAATTTTACCTTTCTCGTGATAACCACCAAACTTTTCTCCTTTTTATAGAAACATGATACATTTTTCAGAAAAAAATAGAACATTAAATTTTTCTGATAAAACTGGAAAACTCTTGCTTTTCCAAACAATCAATCAATATACAATATACCGTACACCTTTTTTTCAATCACATATCTTTCGTCTTTCATTCATCAATTTGCCGACGATACAAATTGATATCGAAAGATTCAAAGATAACGAATGAAAATTGAGAGACTGCTGAGAAAATGAGTAAATGTTGCGATTTTTGGGCTATTCAAGATAGAAAGTGCACTGATTCGACATGACAGTTTGTATTATCTCGAACCATTTAACAAATTTTTTACACAATTATATCTCTCACTCCGTTATTGTTTCCTGATTCAAATCAATACACATCTGTGAACAAACATCGTATTCGATATCATCAGATAATCAATACGCCTAATCAGTCCAGTATACCTGATTGATACGACATTTAGATTTTATCCATTTATAAACTTCAATCAATTTTATTTTTTTCTTCGTATAAAATGAAATAGGGGAATAAGATAATCACAAATAAAACCGCAATACGTATTATATTAAGAAGTTGGGAAATCAAGAAGAAGATAATTAGTTAATCAATATGAAAACGCGTTCTATCGAGACAATAAACTTAAACCGAAATATTAAAAAAAGAAACTTTAAAACAATATAAAAGAAATAAGAGATCTAGGAAGCAAAAACCAAGCAATGAATATTTTTTTTTGACTGATTGTCATGGTAAGCATAAAAAATAAAAATAATTATTCAGATTGGATTGCATGCCATTTTGATACTGTGATTCCGGCGCCCTGAAAAATTTAATTTTATGAATCCTCAGTTTTTAAAGTTCAAAACATCTTCAAAACCTAATAATTATTAGAGATGTTAAACATTTAAATAAAATCATATCACAATAATAACGATCAAGATGAGTAAGTAGCAATACATTTTTAAAATATAATTTTAAAGAATTCGAACAATTTAAAATCTATAAATATTTTAAACTATCAAATGAACAGTAATTAAATTTAGAAAATTTCAATTGCCATCATTAGGGTGGGAAAAATAGAGAACTACGCCCCAAATAAGAAAAAATAACAATAAATTGCTGACGTCACAAACATTTTTGTATTTATCGTTAAACAAAAGATGCGAAAGAGAGAAAGTCTCGCGTCCTTCTATAATCAATTGACACAACTTCATGACAGAGAGGACATCTTCGTGTCGTAGAAGTAGTCAGCGTGGCGTCCACGTGGATATGATAAGAAGGACAAAGTCCTGTTGATCTCTGATAGTAGCTGATTGAGAGAAAGGAAAGCCGTCGTCCTATCCCAACGGGGAAATACGAGGCGATGGTTTATTGAACTTTTTTAAAGATGCAGCAGAAATTGGGGAGAAACGAGGTTGCAGACAGACCAGACGTCCGATAACGGGATAGATGGGTTTGCACCCAAAAATTGATAAGAGAGGAAATTACGGCAAATTAATGGGAGGGGAAATTATACGGGGCGATTTGCAAATGCAAAAGGTTGGTCAAGTCTATGATCAAATCATTGAAAAATTTTGATACCAGGAAAAGATCTAGATCAATTGTCTACGGGTTTTGCAAAGTGTACAAATCGAAGTATCAAAACCTGGCTAATACTCAAAAAATCCTGTTGAAAAGCCCGGGTATGAATTTTTAAGATTTCTGCATTTTAATCGATGTACTTTTAAAACACCAATAAAATAAATCTTCCATGGGAATGGTTTTAGTTTGTCTTAATTAGAAATGCTGTGCGATTTTAGTTTTGAAATACAGTGGATTTTCCTTAACCCATTTTCCAGAATTGTCTGTAGTTAGACAATTCCTAGAGTTTCTCGAAACTATATGTAATTGGGGTAGTCTACATTTTTGTTAAAAATTTTAGGTTGAATTCTGGTGTTTGGAGTTCTAACAGCTAAAGCGTATTAATTTCTTATTTAATCTTTCAAAAAGGTTTACTAAACTTACGTAGGTCGCCTTGAATAAATTTAAAATTGGATTAAAAGTTTGAATTAAAATTGAGTGTGTTCAAAGTATCATTCAGAATCGCCTAACTCTGCAAAGTATAGTCTTGATTAATTTTTTCAACTGTCTGTATCATCTATTTTATTATACTTCTCATCATTTTTTTCTGCAATATACTATGATCGCTCATTGAAATTTAATTCTTCTACAAATCACCTCACTTTTCAAAATCTGTCCCCCACGTGCAAGAAAATTCCTTGTGATGTCTGACGTACGTTCTAACATTATTTTGAAATAACTTTTGATTTTCAAACCCCACGAGTCATCGTGTCCTTCCATTATCGCTTTTTTTCAAAAAAAAAATTACGGGAAATCGAAAAGTGCGTTTCTCTTTTTTCTTGACTTTCCGGTGCGGTAAGTGAAATGGTAAACAATAAAAAAGGGATGGGCACTGGTTTTGGTTCAAATTTATTACCCCCAAGTAGTTTCACAGATATCTGGTATCATTGAAAACGTCGTAAGACAAATCCAAAAAAACTGATAAGAAGAGGAAGAAATAAAATGTCGTCATACCTGCATCATCTGTTGCCAATGCTCGTTGGCATCAGGGGTTGATGAAGCAAATCCAATGGAAATTGAGCCAATTTGAACTTTACGACGAAGAATTCCGGTGACTGTCCATACTTCAACTCGGACTGTTGATGTCTCGACTTTGTCTTTTGAAAACTGAATTTTAGGATTTATTTATTATTTATTATTTATTTTTTAGTTTTTTTTTGTAACGAAAGAATAGTTTACTGAGTTAGATAAAAAGTTTCAGACTTTTTTTTTGTTAATAATTCACACATATTCTAAAAAACTTCCAGAAAGCTGGCTTACCTAAACGCATTTCGAATCCTTAAAATATTGTAAATAAGCAGCTTTTGGAGTAACTCTACAGGCCCTTAAATGAAGAGATTCCATTGAAAGCTTGTTTGACCTTTTGTTCTAGATAACTATTGTTCAGCTCTCAGAATCACACAATTTTTATTGGATTCTCGTATAAAATTTCGAATGTTTTCCCGAATAGAACATTCTCGAGTTTATCATTTTGGCTATCATCTTCTAATGGCAAGCAAAAAGTGTTTTAAATGATTGATGTAAACTCAAAGAAAACAATTATAAAAACAGGTATGTGAATAGCTTTGATTCATTAAACACCAGATGTTCCACACACGGGAACGTCATGTTTACAAACATTATATTTTTTGCAATGTTTTGTAATTGTTGGTTTCCTTCATGTGAATTATATTAAAGTTCGATCAGTTTTTATTTCGTTGAAATTTCCAAAGTAGAGACAAACATTGTTTTTGTATTATCATTAATTGTAGTTGTAACGAATTTGGGGGATCTATTTTAGAATTCAACATTTATTGGAAGACAAAGAATTTCCGGGTAACGAGCATTTTTTCAAAGTTTCAGCCACTTTTTAGTCAAGCGTTATGAATTATTCTATTACATTTTTTCCTAGATAATGATCTCTGACTTCCTTTAAATGTGTGACTTGTGAAAAACACGGAAACAAAAAAGTCACAGATGTTTTTTGAGAAAAAAAACAAACCGGAAGTCAACTTGAAAAAAAAAAAACTAACTCTCATAGTACAATGATGACTGTAAACTGGTTGTGTTGAATGCTTCACTGTATCTGTTTTATGACGAGAGAGCTCTGTGCTGAATTCATCAAGACCAATTATTCTTATAAAAGAATCTGGAGGATGAGCAGTGTCTGAACCAAGTGAAGATGCTTTCTCAATACAGACTGACACAACTTCATGTTTATCATCATAGCAGAGGCCAACGAGAATCTGAAAATGTTCTTGAATTTTTTGAATTTTTAAAAACGGAATGTCGAAATTTTTGAATATTTTTAAATACTTCTATCTTCAAAGTTTAAAATATGCAAACCATCAATAACCGAGGGTCTTTAGTAATGGATTTACAATTCATTTAAAAAATGTCTCTTAATTTTGGCTTGTCATTTGTCACAAATTTTTCGATTCAATAATTTCTAAATTGCCGAACCACCGTCAAATTTTCAAACATATTCACTTGCGGCCCTCCCCCTTCAATGGACATTTTTCAATTGAAATATGTTTTGTACTAGTAAACCAAAACGTTAAAGTAGTTTTAGAATAAAATATGAAACCTCGGGAGAACCGCTCATCGGTTGACTACAAAATCTTCCAGTTGCATCAACCATACTACTTCTCCGACTGTCTCCATTATGTCCACGTGAAATACCATTTGAATGCATTGATGGCTGAAAACAAGGATATAAAATGTCAAGAAAAGAGAATAGGAAGGCATAAGAAACAGCAAAAAAGAGATTCCGTGGAGCGTGCTTAAATTCGAAATTTTTGTTTTTTGTGAAGTCGTCTTCTTTCGCTTCTCCATCACATTCGTTTTTACACTTCATCAAATCAAATGAAGCATAACGAAAACTTGGAATGATCAGTAATCATAATGATATGGTGATATTTTAGAACATTTCTGTCACCCGACACCACACCCACTTCTTATGGGAAAAAGGAGACACAAAAATAATTAGGTACCATGTACATGTTTTGAATTTTATGTCAGATCCTAGTTAATCCCTTTTATTTATCAGAAAGTTAATTATATTTTCGAAATGAACTACTAAGTCCTTGCCTAGAATAGAAACTAGAAAGTATGAATTCATAAACACAAAGGTCGGTATCTTCTGAATGAATGATTTTTATTTAATGTGCACGAGAAAACAAAAGAAAGTGAATTTTCTAATGGATGGCTCTTCTTTCAATGTTATTGTTCTTTTGGGTTGAGCTCATTTCTATTCTAGATTCAAAAAAAATGAGAATTGAAAAACGAACATGTCTATTTTTATGCTTCTTTTAAGGAAATTGTGTACGAAAATCTTACTCAGTGGAACACCATGAATAGCTGTAATTCCAGTCTAAATTTTTCAAAAAATTTTCAAAAACCATTGCTCTCAATGCTCTCCAAATGATCGCGAGTTTTGGAAAAAAACGAGAGCCGCTTGCACTTTCAATCTTAAGTCAAATCGAAAGCCGTTCATCGGTCTCTGAGAATTCAGTATCTAGCAAAAAAGCGAACGACTCGTTTCCTTTGAGATGGCGGTCGACGCGGGAATTTGAAATTGGAAATTGAGTTGATGTGATGTGCCCGTTTGGGAAAATAAACAGCTTTTTCTGTGCAATTCAGTTACTATTTTTGAGTCTTGCTTTTTTGGGAAAAAGACAATGAACAAAGAAGACGAACGGCTGGGAATTTGTTCTATTTTGTGAATTGTTGAATAAATTAGAAAAAGTGAAACACTTTCGAAATGGGAAACTTTTTGAACAAAAAATGTAGACTTGGTTTTTTTGTTTTTCATGACAACATATTTTGTAACTTAGGGTACATAAACTTCCTTTACCAAATTGCAATATTTTGAATTTAAATTTAAAACTCGTAAATTAATTGAAAAATGCCAAAATAGCTCTGGATTCTTTCTTAACTTTGAGAAATATACATTTTCAAATTCAATAATATCAAATTTATGTCTTTCATTCATTTTGATAAAGAATAACAAGACATTTGTTATAGTACGAGTTTTGAAATTAAAAAGGGGAGTATAGTCTGTTGGTTTTGAGCTAAAAAAATATAGTAAAATTGGCCCTAAATGAAATTATGAAATTCGTTCGTTTCTGGCCAGTTTTAATGTATTTAAACAAAAATCTCAAACCCTCATTCTACATTAATTAATATTGAAAACATCCTATTTACTTTACTTTCTGTCTTGAAAATATGTCTTTTCATGGTATATGTTTTTCATTATGTCAAAATTTCAAAGTAAATCCCCCGTCTTCAAACTTTCCTCTTTCTAACAAGGTTCATGATCAGCCATTTTTGATCAAAAAGCAAGAAGTGCCATTCTAGAATAAATGAAGATTCTAACTAACTGAAATTCATCATTTTCTGCCATTTTTCTCACCTCAGTTTCATGAATATTCATAGTTCAAAAAGCCACGATGATCTTAAAGGATAATCTAAACAAATAATACGCTTTTCTTTCTAGCCAAATCCGAGACTTGAATGTTCAGAATTGAAACGCCTTAGCAACATACACAACGTAAATATCCGCTGGAAACCGACCAGAAAATCTAATTAGAAAAGGCGAGACAAAGTGAAGGCACCTGTCTTTTTTGTCTTTTTTTACAAAAAAAATCATAAATAATAGTTAGGAAAGAAAACAAAAAGAGTTCAAAATTAAAATAATATTAATGTCAAGGACTTATATTTTCAAGTCATTGACATATCTCATGTGTATCCAATTTCCTTTTTCTTCAAAAAAAAAAAGAAGAAGCCCATTAAATACGTTTTGAACTTTCGTAATACTTCAATAATGTGCATCAAAAAATCGGCACAAGGAACAAGAAAGCAGCTGAAACCAATATAAACTTATATAATGAATATTTCAAATGTACTAGTCATCCGAAAAAAAAACGCTATTTTTAGAAGCATGCATGCTATTTATAAGGTTTCGATACTTAAGAAACCACGTGCTTATTCTTATAGATTGACAATTATTCATTTCTCTTGTATACAACAAAAGGGATATAAGAATAGAAAGAGAGTAACATGTGATGAAATTGAGATAATTAGTGCTTCAACTCGAACAACTTGGATACACAAGGGATGATGAGCTGAAAAATGGGTTTGCATACTAAACAAATAAAGCATTGAAAATTCTGTCTACACTTTAGTATAATATAAAGATTCTAGGCAAAATATTTTTTCAACTTAAATCAGAAGCTCATGTTTCCAAAAGTTTTTCATGTTCACCTAATTGTACAAATTCCCCAAAATCATTTTTCAAAATACTGAGTACAGGGGTATAAATTTTTTAACATAGAAAATGAAATGGTTTAAATGTGTATTATTGGGAATAGGCCCATTCTTTGTATATTGTATTTCTATTGATAAATAACCAATGTGGTTATTAAAATAAAACTAACCCCAACTCACTATCCTTCCAGAAGCGACAACGTTTACAGACTACGAAGACTACATAGACTACAAACTATGGACACACGGAATAAGCGCTTAAAATGTAAATGGTTTGTTGATTGTTTAGAGAAAAAAATGACTGAAAATTAACATTTAAATTAAGTTTGGTGAAATTAAGTGTTTATTTTTCATGGATATATTTGGAAAAAAGTTTAACTTCAAAAATAATGTTTCAATTTGATTGTAGTTTGTTAGAGATCTTGTTAGAGTTTTGAAAGGACAAAAACACTTTGAAATGAAAGAAACAAGTATTTATATGTGTAGTATATTCTATCGTAAAAAAATCCCAAAAACACATTTTGTGTCTCTTTTAGTTTGTTACATACTACCAACTCTTCAACAAATTTGATAACCCACAACAATAAGACACCAAATTTTTTTGGAAAGATCCGAAGGAAACATTTTTTTAAAAAGAGAATTGAGTCTGTGTTAGACAACTTTATATAAGAATTGGTCGAAAAAACATAAAAATAGGAAAAGAATATCCGGGAGTTTGCTTCCTTTTTTCTATTTTTCTGCAGATATTAGGGCAATTATATAGAAGTATACACACGCAAAAAAAGAAATGTCATAGAAATATGTTCTTATATCCCACACATTCCGTTTCCTAAAGTTATGAAATATTTAAATTTATCCTTGAATATCACAGAAGGTTTCAGATTTTCCCATTTCAGTTCTTTGCGGTTTCTGTGATTTTTTTAGAATTTTCAAATCCAGTGAATGCATAACACATATTTATGCTGGAAGACAAACAAATCAAAAAGCGAAAAACCGGAAAAAAGATGGATGTGGTCCATGAATTTGCGATTGCTTTGTGACGAAATAAAAGAAACGAAGAAAAAACTGATAAATGTATTTAGGATTTCTTATTTCGGAGACATTGAGCATTTTGTTTGCTGATTGTAACTTGATTATGTAAACGGAATGCAGACTAAATAGAAATAGATTTGAATCGAAAAGAGATAAAACGTTTAGAAAAGCGTTTGCAGGTCTAAAAAGTGTCAGGGAATCGTACAAATAATATACCTCATTTTTCATATTATCATAGAATGAAGTCTATTATGGTTCTTTGAAAGGTTTCCTTTAAATCAAAATTCTGACAATTTTCGAAAGGTGAGATGTAGCGCCACGTTGTGAGCACTTTAAAAAAAATTTTCAAATATTTTTGTTTACTTTTACAATGTTAAGTGAGGTTCCATTCTGGTAAGGTTTGTTTTTATACCTACGCGCCTATTATTACAAGCTTGTAAGTACAAGATAGGTGGCGGTCACCTTCAAGATAGGCTCAGAAATTTTTGTGCATATTTTATAACCTTGCTTCAAAGAAATATAAATTATTTTTGTTAAAATTGTTGCAATAGCCTTTTTTGAAACTTTTAGTGAATCTCAATTATCCAGAAACATGTTTTTGTGTGGAACTATTTGTACTCAATTTGCACCCAGTTCCTCTTCTTTAATTTTCTCATTCAACTTTTCAGAATTCCACATTCAAACCCCGCATCAGGAGTCAATTTTCAAAAAGGAAGCTTGTTCCAACCGGAAACCTTTGCTTTTCCATTTAGTGAGTGATTGTAAGCTAAAAAATGCTGCTGACGTCATTCTAAACTTTTTCTGTCTTTCGCGTCTTTTTGCTCCTTTTTTTCTTGATATAATTGGAAACTCACACATTTTGTTACATAGATGCCACCCCCGCCTCCTGCTACCCATATATATCTGTCAAATTGGTTAAATTGGAAATTTTGCCCTTGGCAAAAGCTTTTATGATCTCATGGAAACTTTTAAGAGTGGAAAGTGAAGTATGAAAGTTTACATTTTAATAAATAATAATCTTCGAAAAAATGGAGTCATATGAATATCATTAGCTAAATATAGAATTATATGGTCTGTTGAGTTTCTGAAATGTTATTTTTAAATTTTGATTTCTAAAATATGGTTAAAATCTGAATGACACGGATCATAAGTTCTGAAGTTTTATCTTAAGGGCTTCCACTACTTACATAAAAATATTATGAATTGATTTAATGTAATAAAACCAAATGAATGAAAAGGTTAAAAGAAAAGGGAAAGAGTTTCTGAAAACAAAAAGTAAGAAAAATAGATTGATGAAAAAATTTGCTAGTTTTGTAATGAGAAACCCGCTTTGTAAATAAAAAAATCCGGTTTGGCGGGACATATCAGCGACATGACATATCAGGATATATACGTAAGGGCTCTACAAACCAGGGGTGTGCGCCAAATTTGCCGTTTGCCAAGCTCGGCAAATTTCAAAAAAGTAGATTTGCCGCACACCCCTGCTACAAACGTTGCACGGTCGTTACATTAATTTTTGATCTAGTTTTGTGGTTTCTGTGTTAAATTAATTAAACTCAAAAATGAAGCGAGTGCAATAGGAATTCGTACAATACGTATTTTTAAACGCTCAACGCAGCTCTAATTCCAAGAAAGACCCCAAAATAACTAGTCCTATTGTTTTTTTTTGCTGAATAAACTTTTGTTCTTGACAATGAAACATCAAACATGATACAGCACTTTCAAATTGTTGGCAGTTTTATTACTGAAACGGGACATAAAGTGTCTTGTTTATAGTGGATAGTTCCAACTTTCAAAATGTGAAGCGGAAAATTAACATGTTTTAAAATAGGTTTACAGAAAGAAAGAAAAACAAAGCGATCCATTTCATTTTAAAGCTATTTTATCTCTATATTCTCAGAGTAAATTACAAATTCACCTAGAAAACTTTGAATTGAAAATGATTCTTGTTACGGTTTTATTTTGATACGAAGAAAACTTTTTCGAATGCAATTTTTATTAATGTTTGATGTTTTCATCCCTTTTTTAGCACTTGTATTCAAGTGTTTTATTCTTTGGAACCTCCATTTCCTTTCCTTTTTATGTGAACAGGCACCTCAATTCTTCTTACATTTCTTTTCAATTAAACAACAGGGATTAAAAGCATCATTAAAATGTTGCCTTATTGCTCACCGAAACTGGTAGAAGTGATGGAGATGTTGCACCTCCAAGTGAATGAATTTCCAATGATGATTTCTGAGTAACAGCATCTGATGATGACTCTGACGAGCTTCGAGAATCGCTCAGTTTTCTTCTGAAAAAACGTATTCATTCTTGATAAAAAGATATCAGACTGGGTAGAGGATTGAGGATTTATTTTTATTCAGTCAAAGAATTAATATCCTCTAGGTATTATTCCAAAAAATGACCAACCACCAAAAGAAAATTGCAACGCAAAGACTGATTGCGAATTTCCGTTTCCGGTTCTTTTCAGAAAACTTTTGGTTACCGAAAGTTCAAAGTTTGGATCTACAAAATTTATATATTCTGTCCTAAATTAATATGCTCTACGCATTGTTGAATTCAAAATAAACTTTAGAGCCACTAAAAATAGAGAGTTCCTATCCAAAAATTGTTCATTTCCGAAAATACACAGTTAATCCTTCCATTCACTCCTCCGCACCAATGCCCTACCTCAAATCCATCGTCGACATTTTTAGAGATATAAAATCTAGAGGATCAGTGTCAGTTGCAGACCAAATGCAGTGAGTGCTCTAATGTGTGCCCTCAAAATGAGAAAGGAGAGAGCAAAGCTGTGTGCACGAAAACTGAGGGCGTGGTCCAGTGAGTAAAGAGGCGGTTTTTAGCCAAATCTTTTGTCAACTCGTTTTTCTGTCCCATGCACAGGAAGGAAACGGTCAAATCCTCTTCTCGTTGGAATAGTTGAGTCAGATGGAAACAAGCAAAAAAAACTATAGAAAGAAGAAAGAAACACAAACTAATTGCTTAAGAACGAACAACAAGAATTAGAGATAAAAAGAGGGAAAAGAAGAAAGAAGTCCGTTTAAGATGAGGAAATAAAAGTACGTTAATTGTCTACTGAATAATCCGTTAGCCCCTCGCCGTGTTGCTCATGAAACTCTTTCGTTGGATTTATTTTATTCTTCCCATAATCACGGATAAAATTGGATAGACCAAAAAATTTTGATGTAATCCTAGAATAATCGGAATTTCTTAAAATAGATTCATATTCAATCAGATTAAATAGTTTTTACTCTTATTATTTCACTTGAAAATTAATTATATGTAGGCATGTAGGCTCTCTAATGTATGTTTCAAACTTCTTGCTTTCAATTGAATATAGTTAGTGATTCCGGAATTAGTCACTTTTAGAATTATTGTAAGGAAAATCTTCTTTAAAATCAGAGTAATGTGCGAAAACATAACAAATCGAAATGAAACTTGTAAAAATGTGTACTTTCATAAATAATTTCATAAAGTCAAACGAACGAACACAACTTAAAACAAATGAACATAGTACAATTAATGTGTTAATTAATTTGTATTCGAAATTTTTTAATCAGAAATGAAACTTCAAAATAAACAGTTTTCTTTTCAGATATTTTAGTATCAATAATGCCTTTGTGTTTTTTTAAATTAAATGGCGTAGTGAATAGTACTATTTACACTAACGCAGGTATTATGTAGAAGTCTAAAGATAAACATTTTCCCCAGCAAACACGAAATTACTGTAACTCCTGTTGATTTATGAGTCTCCATTGAAACCTATTTAAAAAATCTTTCCAGTAATATTTCAATTCCTTTTTTAAATATGATACATTGTGTAGTGTCCCGTAAAGTGATATGAGCTACAGTAGCTTGCAGCTCGCTTGGCAAGACCAATAATATGGCGAAACTGCCCATCTTTAAACGTCTACGTAATAATTATTGTTTTCGAGATGGGGTCTTCGATAATAATATGCTCTTACCATAACTAAAATTTAACGAAAATTAGATATAGTTTTTGATAAAAAAGAAAACACCTATTTTCAAAATTGAGGTTTTCAATTTTGAAATCAAGAAGTTTGCCACCCTAACTACATTCATACCTTAAAAAGAAAGCAATTAGTTGCTGAATCGACAAACAAGTCCACATTGATCTTCGACGAGTTTCACTCTAGAACTCAATTCAAAAGTGACCGAAAAAGAACAAAGCGCTTCGTGTGTTTGTTGGCATCCGGAGGCGGACCCTGAATGAGCACGCAATTTAAAATAGCCATAAAAATCTGCCAGTTAGCAGAAAAAGAGACACAATTCAAAAATTTCGTGTGGGCTTAAAATGGAAAAGGCACTAGATGATAATTGGATAAGCCTAAGAAAAAAAGTGAGACGAGCTAGCTCGCAGTTCGCGTGGCGAGACCAATGCGCGTATGATATGGCGACTCTTCCCATCATTAGATTTCTACGTAATAATTGATTTTATCGAGTTGCTTTATCGAGTTGCATTGCTCTTCGGTGAGTTTCAGTGATAAAATTGAGAGAGAAGTGAACGAGTTTATATTCTACACAAAGACAATGAGCACCCGATGCAATAAATACTTTTTCTAAGAAAACAATATAAATGCAAAAGTGGAGGGAAAACGAAAAATTACTGGCAATGAAGACGTTTAGAAAATTTTGGGGAGGCAATACACAGAATATACACATTGAGATGGTTCGAATGGCAAAGAGAAGGTGGTGGCTAATCATTCTATATAGCACAACGCCAAATATAATTTCGATGTGGCGGAATTTGTGATGGTGAATGGAAGTAACAAAAAAGGGACAAAAAAAAAAGAAATGAAGAAGTATGGAACGAAAAGATATTACTACATGCGACTGAATTCAGAAGAAATTACAATTATTGATGTCAGTTCATGGTTCAACTTCAACTACAAAGTCTCCGGCACTACATTTGGTTCCTTGTGGTGCATGGATAGCCTTGACGGTTCCAGCAATTGGAGAGTCGATGACCATCTCCATATTCATTGCGGAAAGCACAAATAGTGGTTGCTTCTTGGTAGCCTGGAAAGAAAAACTCCTATAAATTCAATTTTTGTGTGAAGAGCTCAAAACAAGGCTATAAATTAATCTCTTCCCGTTCTTCCCTATAACTTCCGTTGTGGGGCCCACCGCTTTTGAATTCTTCTCATTTGTCTTTCTTGTTTTTCAAAGAAATCCAGAATACATATCCCGGATGCATGATTGATTTATTGCATCTTTACACCGGCTGTACTCAAAATTAAAACCTATATCTAAAACTTCTAAGCCTTTCTCTGCAGATGGAACGTTTTTTCCAGTTGTCCAGAAGTTTTCGAGAAACATAAATATTATATGACATAAATATTATAGTTTACAGCAGTTACAACTTAAAAAGCTCAAGTTTTCTGGAACTGTTTATAAATTTCTTGAACGTAGAATTTTCTCGACGTTCTTCAAACCGTATGAAACCTTTTCAGGTCCTTTCCGAAAGTTTTGGCGAGTTTTTATTTTACATTTTTAAGTTTCTGGAAATTATAACTATTTTTGATATTTTAAAGAAATTCTAAAAAGTTCAGGAAATTTTAGAACGTTCCATAATCTTCTGAAATTTTCCAGAATGTTCTAGATCTTTCTAGAATTTTCTCGACGTTCTTCAAACAGTATGAAACCTTTTCAGGTCCTTTCCGAAAGTTTTGGCGAGTTTTTATTTTACATTTTTAAGTTTCTGGAAATTATAACTATTTTTGATATTTTAAAGAAATTCTAAAAAGTTCAGGAAATTTTAGAACGTTCCATAATCTTCTGAAATTTTCCAGAATGTTCTAGATCTTTCTAGAATTTTCTCGAATTCTTCCACCTTTCTCCAGGAATTTTAGAAAGGCAGTGACAACATGATTACTGATCGACTTCTCGACACGAACGGCCTGGAAAAAAGGTAGTTTTAAATGGAAACTGATCAATTTGTTGTGGAAGTTTGCCAAAAGTAACTCGACAACTTGGGCAAAAACCGATGTCAAAATTAAATAAGATTTTTTTGGTTTTTGCATTTTAAAGTCTTGGAAATTTTATATTAAGAAACCATGAAAACATGAGAAAGCCTACGATAGCTCCTGGCGACCTCTACCGTAGTATTGAATAAAAATAACAACAAGTTGGAATTTAATTTCAGGTGCGCGCGCGAAAATTTATAATTTTCATTTGCATGATACGTGGTATCGAGATAAAAGAAACGGGAGAGAGACGCGAAACGTGAAGATTTAAATACAAAAAAAAGTCGTTCTTTGTCTCCCGTTTCTTTCATCTCGATACCACGCGTCATGTAAATGAAAATGATAAATTTCGCCACAAATGTAGGAATTCTCATGTTTTCATGGTGTCTTAAATAATAGAAAAGAGTCGAAAATTGGTATTATCGAAAAAATACGATCGCACAAATTTCTCATGATTTATTTTTGATCTACATGTTGAACTTGACTCTGCCCCCAATCTTGTTGCCGTTGTTATTTTGTTGTGGCTGTCTTGTCGAAGGAAGGGGATGAGCCTAGTCAACAAGGTAGATCAAAAATAAATTATGAGAAAATTGTGCGATCGTATTTTTTCGATAATAGGAGTTCAGAAATCCTTTTGAAAATTCCAAAAATTTCACAAATTCCAATTTTTCGACATTTTTTCCAAAAAACAAAACCAAAAAAATTGCTTACCCGACCCTGCTCATAGGTCAATTCTTTGAAGGACGAGCCCGATTTTCAGTGATATGCTCCGGTTTGACGATCTGATCAGTGGCTGAACTATCAATTGATGCCTCTCCGATTCTCGAGTCTCCAATTGAAGAGCGATCACTTTGCTGTTTTTGAATTGATGGGACTGTTTCCGGCGCGACGACTTTCAGATTCTGAAAAAATGCACGTATTAAAGAACCTTGAGAAGATAAATTTTTGAATTTTTTTAGACAGGTTCTGGTAGAAAATTCTAGTCTGACTGAATTTAAAAAAAAATTAATTCAGAAAAATAAAATAAAATAATTATCAAAAAATACGATCGCACAAATTTCTCATGATTTATTTTTGATCTACCTGTTGAACTTGACTCCCCCCCCCCCCCCCCCCCCCCAATATGGTTGCCGTTGTTATTTTGTTGTGGCTGTCTTGTCGAAGGACGGGGATGAGCCTAGTCAACAAGGTAGATCAAAAATAAATTATGAGAAAATTGTGCGATCGTACTTTTCCGATAATAATGTAGTCTAACTAGGGAATGATTTGCAGAGGGTTTAGAACTTTAAAACAAATTTAGTTGTAGAGATATTGTAATGAAATCCACTGTAACTTTAACAGACCGTGTTGCTTTACTTCAAGCGTTTATATCTCTACAACCAAATTTTTTTACGTAAAGTGTTCAACAGAAAAGTTGTTGTTTGAATCATGATCTATAATTTTCCAGTTGATTACTTTTCCAGAAAAAATTTTCCGACAGAGTTTTGGGATTTTAAAGACAAGTGGTTTCACAAGCATCGACGGTGAAAATAGATCCGGTTTTTTTTTTGTCAAAAACTGTGATTTGGACGTTTAAATTTGTGGAAACTAGCAAAGCCCTCTACATTATTTCAGAAGTTAAGAAAAAATTTTCAAAAAAATTTTTTGAAGCAAAATTTTGCATGGGTTTGATGGAGGATTTTTTGTCAAAATGTCAAAAAATATTTGTTTTTTTTATTTCTCCAAACTGTTAGTTGAGTGTTTTAGAAGAAAAAACAATCATATTTTAAACGGGTCAAAATGTTCTGTCTGCCCTATATGAACAATCCTATGCCACTGTAAAAAATTGCAAAAAAACGTTAGACTTCAGGATATTGAACTTTGGATCATCTGATCATGAGCCCAGAACCGTTGAGCCACAGAGCCGTGATTTTGAACTGACAATAAATAAATAAAAATCTTTTTGAAGTATATTCTGTTCACGTAAAAACTCTTAACCATATGAAATAAATAGTTGGGCTTACGTTGAAAATCAACTGAAATCAGTAGTAATTTTCAGACGCAAATATCTCGAGTTCTAGATGTCCGAGGCAAAAATGGTCTCTTACGTTGAAGAAGTACATAATATCAGCTATCGAATGGCACTAAATTTGTTTTAAAATTCTAAATTCTCTGAAACCATTCCCAAGTAAAATAAATAAAACTTTAAAACATACGTTTTCTTTTCAGATATTTCAGTCTCTATAATTTGTGTTTTGTTTTTTTTAAATTAAATGGCGTAGTGAATAGTACTATTTACACTAACGTAGGTATTATGTAGAAGTCTAAAGATAAACATTTTCCCCAGCAAACACGAAATTACTGTAACTCCTGTTGATTTATGAGTCTCCATTGCAACCTATTTTTATGTTAAAAATCTTCTCAGCAATAGTGGTCAGTAAAGTGAGACGAGCTAGCTCGCAGTTCGCGTGGCGAGACCAATGCGCGTATGATATGGCGACTCTTCCCATCATTAGATTTCTACGTAATAATTGATTTTATCGAGTTGCTTTATCGAGTTGCATTGCTCTTCGGTGAGTTTCAGTGATAAAATTGAGAGAGAAGTGAACGAGTTTATATTCTACACAAAGACAATGAGCACCCGATGCAATAAATACTTTTTCTAAGAAAACAATATAAATGCAAAAGTGGAGGGAAAACGAAAAATTACTGGCAATGAAGACGTTTAGAAAATTTTGGGGAGGCAATACACAGAATATACACATTGAGATGGTTCGAATGGCAAAGAGAAGGTGGTGGCTAATCATTCTATATAGCACAACGCCAAATATAATTTCGATGTGGCGGAATTTGTGATGGTGAATGGAATTAACAAAAAAAGAGACAAAATGCGAGTTTATTGATGTCAGTTCATGGTTCAACTTCAACTACCAAGTCTCCGGCACTACATTTGGTTCCTTGTGGTGCATGGATAGCCTTGACGGTTCCAGCAATTGGAGAGTCGATGACCATCTCCATTTTCATGGCGGAAAGCACAAATAGGGGTTGCTTCTTGGTAACCTGAAAAGAAATAATTCCTATATTCATTTTTTATGCCATCATTTTTTTATGTGATTTTTGTGTAGGACAAGAAGAAAAAACGTGGGAGGCATAAGGCTATAAATTTATCTCTTTCCGTTTTTCCCTACAATTTCCGTTGTGGGGCCCACCGCTTCTGAATTCGTCCCATTTGTCTTTTTTTGTTTTTCAAAGAAATTCAGAATACATATCCCGGATGCATGATTGATTTATTACATCTTTAGATATGCGTTGTATTACCTTGTCGCCTTCCTTGATTTTCAGCTCCAAAACATCTCCTGGCATTGGTGCTCCAATATGTCCACGGACACCTGGGAGAGCTCTTGGGCGAGTTACAATTTCCTTGGAAGCTTCCTTGTCAACCACGAAGATACTTCTCATTTGTCCATTGAGATCAAAGAAGACTTCGCGTTCTCCACGCTTGTTTAGTTTTCCTTCAGCGAGCAATTGAATTGCAAGAGTTTTTCCACTCTCGATTTCAACCTGAAATAAAATTCATAAGTCGTGAAATTCAGAAATGTAGATTAATGTAGAATCACTTACATCAACTTCTTCCGCAATCTCCAATCCAGTCAAGAAGAGTCTCGTTGGCAGCTTATCAACTGGTCCATATTGTTGACGGAAAGTCTCAAACTCATCGAAAACCGTTGGGAACATCGAATATGACATCACATCTTCTTCAGACAAAGTACGTCCATGTTTCTCTTCAAGTTCGACCTTCACAGCATCTAGATCAACTGGCTTAGCATTTTCTCCTGGCCTTCCATCGACTTTTGGCTTTCCACGAAGGACTTTAGTTCTCAATGGCTCAGGGAATCCATATGGAGGTTGTCCGACATTTCCTTGCATGAAATCAACGACACTTTTTGGGAAGGATAGATCATCGGCACGGTCGACAAGAGTTTCGCGAGTCAAGTTGTTTTGCACCATAAACTGAGCCAAGTCACCGACAATCTTGGATGATGGCGTAACTTTAATTATGTCGCCAAGAACAAGATTAGCTTCACGATACATACGCTTGACTTCATCGAACTGTGGCCCAAGTCCGAGAGAGAATGCTTGGAATTGCAAGTTCGTGTACTGTCCTCCTGGAATTTCGTGCTTGTAAACATCGGCATTTCCACTTTTCATGGTGGTGGCACATTCGAATGGAGCATAGAGTTGACGAGTTGACTCCCAGTATGCAGAATATTTTGAAATGTCATCAAGAGAAAGACCTTAAATATAAATTAGACATTTTTCAAACGATATTGTAACTCACCAGTATCATGTTTAGTTCCTTGAAGACTAGCTACAATAGCTCCCATTGAAGGCTGAGAAGTCATTCCACTCATGCTATCAACTGCAGCATCGACCACATCAGCTCCAGCTTTGGCACACTCAAGCATAGCAGCAACTCCAGCTCCAGATGTATCGTGGGTATGAACGTGAATTGGAATATCTGGGAACTTGTCTCGGAGAGCGCCAATCAACAACTTGGCAGCTTCCGGTTTCAGAACTCCAGCCATATCCTTGATAGAAAGAATATGCGCTTGAGCTTTGACAAGTTGATCAGCCAAGTTCAAATAGTATTTGAGGTCGTATTTGTCACGAGACTTATCGGTAACATCTCCAGTGTATGCGATAGCAGCTTCAACAACTCCACCGGCCTTTCCAACGGCTTCCATTCCGACGAGAAGATTTGGAAGATAGTTCAGTGAATCAAATACACGGAACACATCCATTCCATTTTTCACCGCCAACTCGCAGAACTTGTAAATAACGTTATCAGGATAATTTGAATATCCCATAGCATTGGCACCTCGCAGAAGACATTGGAATGGAATATTTGGAATCAGTTTGCGAAGAGTTTGAAGACGTTCCCATGGACACTCGTGGAGGAAGCGCATGGAAACATCGAAAGTAGCTCCTCCCCAGTTTTCAAGTGAGAAGAGACCATTGAATGATTGGGCAACAAAAGGTGAAATAGCAGCCATATCATAGGTACGTACTCGTGTTGCAAGAAGAGATTGATGTGCATCTCTGAAAATGTGAAATTAATATATGTTACTTTCTTTTTGAGTTTATACCTGAATGTAGTATCAGTGATCATACATCCTGGTCTACTGCGAACTTCCTTTGCAAACTCAGTTGGTCCTCTTTGAACAAGTACATCACGAAGTCCAGTCGGCGGTTTGGCTCCAGCTGGGATGTATGGGATCGGAGGAGAAACAACTGCTGGTTTCAGGTCAGTAGCAAGAGGAGTAGTTGGACCGTTCACCTTAACTTCTCCCAAATAGTTCAACAACTTTTGAGCACGGTTTTGGCTTGGTTTGAATTGGAACAACTCTGGATGCTCATCAATGAAATACGTATCGACGGATGCATCAAGGAAGCTGGGCTGGCGAAGAACGTTGAGCAGAAATGGGATGTTTGTCTGAAAAAGTTTAAAGTTTAGTCATTGATCAGCCATCAGGCAGAATATCAGTCAGTGGCAATGGGTTTCCTTATCAGTGAGAAAATGGTGATAGCTATCAACATGATTTGGTGTACTTTGATTTCATTTTTTGATTGAATTCTCACCTTTACGCCTCGGATACGGAACTTTTTGAGGGCACGAATCATTTTTGCGGCAGCGTTCGGATGATTTCTAGCCGATGCAATTACTTTGACCATCAAAGAATCGTAGTGAGGTGAAATGACTGATCCTGCGAAGGCAGATGCTGAATCAAGACGAATTCCCATTCCCTCTCCGGATCGGAAAACTTCAATTCTTCCGGAATCTGGCTGGAATCCTTTAGCTGGATCTTCAGTTGTGACACGACATTGAATAGCTGAGCCAGTAGTTTGAATAGTTTCCTGTGAAAGCTTCAGATCATCCAGAGATTTTCCTTCGGCGATACGAATTTGAGCTTGGACAAGATCCACACCAGTGATCTCTTCAGTTACTGTATGCTCGACTTGAAGACGTGCATTCACTTCGATGAAATAGTAGTTGCCCTTCTGATCAACCAGGAATTCGACTGTACCAGCATTTTGGTATCCAACATGTCTTGCAAGTCGAAGAGCGTCTGCCAAAATTTTCTCACGAACACCTTCTGGGAGAGCTGGCGCTGGAGCAATTTCAACAACCTTTTGATGACGACGTTGCACTGAACAATCACGCTCATACAAATGAACAATATTTCCATGATGGTCTCCTGAAAAATATATTATGTAATTATAATAGTTTCCGCTGAAACTAACCAAGCAGCTGAACTTCAATATGTCTTGGTCTCTCAACAAACTTTTCAACGAAAAGACTTCCGTCTCCAAACGCAGCTTGAGCTTCCGAGTAGGATCTACGGAATGCCTCTTCAACTTCTTCCAATTTATCAACACGACGAATTCCACGACCACCTCCTCCATAAGCGGCCTTCAAAATAATTGGTGTACCGTACTGCTTTGCAAATTCGACAGCTTCATCAGCAGTTGTAATTGGTCCAGGAGTTCCTGGAACGACTTGAACACCAGCTTCAATGGCAGCTTGACGAGCAGCAACTTTGTCTCCCATTCGAGCCATAACGTCGGGGCTAGGACCAATGAACACTATTCCTGCATTTTGACAAGCAGCTGCAAAGTCAGATCGCTCTGACAGAAATCCATATCCGGGATGAATAGCATCAATGTTGTGCTATAAAGGGTACGATAATCTTGGTCAATTTTTGTCCTACAAACCTTCAGGGCAGTTTCTATAATCTGGTCAATAGTCAGATAAGCAGCAACCGGTGGAAGACCTTTTCCTACAAGATAGGCTTCGTCAGCTTTCAGACGATGCATCGAGTTTTTGTCCTGCTCGGCGTAAATCGCAACAGAAGTTTTGTTCAATTCTGTGAGGGCACGGAACACACGGATTGCAATTTCTCCACGATTGGCCACCATAACCTGAAAAAATTTCCGAATTTATCTTCAAGCACGAAAAAGAAATGAAATACCTTGTTGAATTCTCTTGGTTTGATAACTCCATTGGCATAGTTACGATAATGTGTCTGTCGGACGACATTAGCGAAGATCGGTGGGATGCGGGAGAACCGCATCGTTGTCGTTTATCTGAAACATGCATAGTTTTGAGACGGTGAACCTATTCGGTGAATACAACCAATGAAGATTATTCAATAATGATAGTGTGAACATCGAAGAGACACAGAAACATTACTTTGGTGTACCTTCTACTGTGTGAGAGCAGAAAGCTCAAGAACGAATCGAAGTGTGGTAAACTTCTTCGGAATTCGGACATTATTTGAGATTTTTAGAAGTATCCACGTTGACCACGTGATAAATTAGAACGGTGAAAAATGTGAAAGGTCACGTACGCAGAGCAATAGAGATTTTGAAAAGACCAAGAGGTCACACCACATGAGAGTGAGTGTATGTATGAAGATACATTAATTGATTTAAAAATCATTGTTCATTCTCCATAGAACCACCTAGTGATATTTGTAGAGAAGAATAACAACAGTACTGATAACATTGATAGAATGATAGGAGAAGGGAAGAAAATAAAATATTTTGTTTTTCGATTTTCTAGGTTTTTTCGGTGAAATGAGATGTGAAAGAAGAACCACGTGGCATACCCAAGACCAGACGAAGAACCTAGAGAAAATAAGGAAAATTGAAAAAAATAAAAGTAAACAAAGAAGGAAGTTATCAGAAACTACAGAAACTACAGAAGCCACAGAACGTTCAACATTCAGTTTTGGATTTTTGTAAAATTAGAAAATTAGTTTTTAGAATGGTTTATGAGCATGCCATATTAAATATCTATTCCGCACGGCCAAATATTCCAATATTTTTTGCTGTTCTATCGTTAGTTTTTTTTTTTGATATCTCGGGGATTAGTGTTAATGGTGCGTCCATAGTCTGCGGAAAACGGGGAATTCCCGCGTGCGGAAGCGTCCATAGTCTGCGGAAAAAAACAAGGAGTTTCTCGCTTTGTTATTGGTCAATTTCAAAATAGTGGGCGTGTTCAACCAATTAGAGGCTGTAAAATTTTAAGCTGAGCAATGGGAAAACAAGAAACAACAGCTGATTGGTTGGCCACGCCTACTTTTTGAATTTTGAGGAAAAAAAAAGCGAGGAACTCCGGTTTTTCCGCAGACTATGGACGCTTCCGCACGCGGGAAATTCCCGTTTTCCGCAGACTATGGACGCACTATAATAATTTTTTTTAATTTTGCGGATTTAAAGATATAAAATGTCTTAGAGTATCACAATCAAGTTAAAAATTTGAAAAAAATCTAGATTCAAAGAGAACTAGATCAACACTTTGACCATGGCTATGAATTTGCGGCGACAACAAACTGATAGCCGAGAGACGGTGTTTGTGTCATTTTGTCTTATCAGTCGACTCGGGTGGACACTAGAACACAAAAACTGAGACGCAGAGGAGGAGGATAAATGATTTAAACTTCAGAACCTTCGATTTTTCAAAATGTCAAAATGTTCAAAACTGTTTTTGGTCGTAGTGGGATAGTTAATTTTCGTAAAGGGCTGAAAATAAAAATGATTTAATTAAGTTCACTTTAAAGATCAACATAATGATATTTAATGATCAATGAAACACATTTAATAAAATTAAACTGGCCAATAAACAAGATTTGGATTCCATTTAACGAAAGAATTTCAATGATAAAATTAGAAATTCAGGGTTGGAAACTGAAAGACTATGTGAAAATTGTTTACATAAATTTTATCTGATAGCTAGATTATCGCTGAAAATCGAAAATCTCAGAATCTATGAATTTTCGATCTATCATGACATGACTTATTTCGTACTAATCAAAACATCACAGAACCAGCTTCGATAAGTTTCAAATTTTGATCGTTCTTCGCACTTTCGGCAATCACTGGCGATCACGAGGTTGGCATAAGAGACTCGTAAACGTAGAGGAAAAAAGACTTGTGAGAAAGAAACACGACTGTTGAGTTTAGAAAACGATGCACCATGAACGTACTCAGAACTGCTGTATGAAAAGAGAGGAGGGGTAAAGAAAATACGTGCACATTTTGAATAATTGATGTCTCATTGAGATTAGAGGTCAAAAGTGAAAAGATCAAAGGGTACATAGAACAAATGTTAATTTATGAAAACTTTATAGATACGATATAAAAGTAGTTGATAAAAAGTAAATTTTCATCACAATTAAGTTTGTAAAATTGTGTTCGATACTGATCTTTTTAAATTTTGTTTTATATTAAATTATTAGAACATTAAATAATTTAAATTTTCAGAAGATTCCATAAAAGGATATTATGATAATTTTCTGGATATGGCAACTTGTTTAAATTTATAATAGATAACTCTAACATAGGTGGCATAGATTTTCTTAAAATTTGGGTACTGTTCCTCTCGCTTATCAATTAAACCCAGAAAGTTCTGAGTGTCAAAATGAGAAGAAACAAATATAGATCGTGCTGAAACTTTGCTATGAAGGATCAAAAAACCAGAAGTAATCAGTGTGGTAAAACAATTTTGAACTGGTAATCCGATCAAAATCGATAAGATCAAAAGCACAGAAATCTCTAGTACGCGATAGGAAGTGTCATACAGAAAAGGAGAAAAGGTCAATCTGTAAATTGCCAAAAAATGTGGGCGACTCACACAATTTTAATTTTAGGGAAATTAGAAGATAATATCGATAATATTGGGAGGTTGAAATAATTCACACGGGTTGAGAATATCCGGTAAAAATAAAAATTTAAAAATTCAAAAAATCTATAATAAATAACTTTATTTAAATTGCAGAACATTTCAAAAGTTCTATACCAATAAAAGTAACATATCTATTCATCAGCAAATTTATTTATCGCCGCACCGTCCATTCGAAAAGTGAACCATCCTTCGCTCTTTGTCAAATTTACATAATCAACAGTGTCGTACAGAGCAATCGCATTTTTGTTCCAATCGAGAACTGCCCATTCGAGACGAACAATTCCTTTGTCTCGAGCCAACTCAGCCAGCTTCTTCCACAGAGTTCTTGCTAGTCCCATTCGTCGGAACTGAGGTCGAATGTAGAGATCTTCCATGTGAAGATACTGAAATGATGATTTTTTGGTTGAATTTCAGTACTGTTTCATAAATACCTGCCCAACCCATGTTGAATATGCATAGTAAAAAAGGTTCATTCCAGCTGGCTCCTCTCCGATAAATGCAATGAATCCTAAATTTCGATTTATGATCAATTAAAAATCAAAATCGTACCATGCACTGCCTTGTTTTCAATATCTTTTCTCAATTTCTCGGCAGTATTCACCACGCTGCTCTTCATTTTTTCAAACTCCGCGAGCTCCTGCAAATGTTTATTTTCTTTTCAAATAAAGAAGAAGAAATAAACCTACATGAATCATTGAAATGAGTTGTTCGGCATGATCCGGGGTAACGGTGACAATTTCGAAGTTTTTCATACTTTAACGATAAAAGTGAAGAACAATTTTCAAAAGTTATGAACTGAAATTCTTATCACACAATGAAGATGAAAAATCATTTTTCGATATCAGTGGTTTCTGATGTTCGAGATTTTTCAACTAAATAGTCTGAATGGTAGTCAAGTAACCATTTAAAAGGAAAAATGAATAAAATTATTCCAAAATTTTATGAAGTAAGAAACAAAATAACAACAATATCTATCTATGAAAATTGAATAAAAGAAAAATCCTACAAAACTAAACATTAATGAGGCAAATGCTGTGGTCCCTCCGAAATTTTCTTCGGTGCTCGAAGCTCCATCTCTTTTAAGGATCCATTATATACGCGGGGAGGATTCTGTGATGGCTTCACAGCATCGATTACGTACGCCAAAAGTGCTGCTTGAATTCCAGCATTACAGGATGTGATTGTCGGTTGATTTTCAACATATCCGTTTTGAGTGAGCCCTAAATTAGAAAAGTTGAGATTATCGGAAAACTCATTATCTTTTACATGACTTGATTTCTTCTTCACTTTTCAAATTTCCGCCTTTCACAAGAAGCTCTGCACTAGGTAGATTTTTGAAACCAGCGATTCTAGTGCCGTTTACAAGATGTGGATCAAGACCGGTCTCTTGAGTTCCATCGAATTGACCACGAATTCTGCTGTCCAGAAAGTTAATTTCTGATGTTTTTTCGATAAACTGTTTATCTTCGCCGTCTTTTTTAGCTTCGAGTTCTTGGAATGTGATGACATATTTTTTGAAATTATCTTCAGCTTTAAAGTTTCCTGCAGGCAATTTTACGAGTTCTGTAGATACTTCAAATCCATTTCTTTTCCATGAATCAAATCCTCCATCGACAAGAGAAATGTTTTCATGGCCATAGGATTTGAAAATCCAAGCAACCTTTGAAGCAAAAAGCATTCCACCAAATGCTCCTTTTCCGTAAAAGATGAAATGTTCTTTATTGTTCAATCCAACCATTTGAGCATATTCTTCGAAAAGATCCGCGCGGTATTGTTGGAATCTTTGATAACGAGATGGATATGTGGCAATGTCCAGGTCCACATGCACAGCTTCCGGAATGTGTCCAGCCAGGTACAAGTTCCGGGACCTTCAAATTTTGTTTTTTTTTAAATTAAAATTTGAATAAACATACGGGCTGGGCTCAGCCATGAGATTCTTGAAATCGCCATAACCCTCTTGTTCGAATTCTTTCCAATCTGGACGCGGCGCCACAGCAAATGAGCAATCAATGATCCGCACTCCTTCTTTATTGATAATTCCTTTTTTCAGAAGAGTGTTAACTGATTTTACATCGATTATTTTTTTGAGACTCATAATTACTGTAATTGTTAATAATTTTTAAAATATTTTACGAAAAGACACTGAACATAAACCGTTTAAAGAGATTTATATTTTTACTGAGAAAAAAATTACTTAAAAATGAAAAAAAGGCAAAGAAGAACATTCTGAAAACAGCAAGAACTTTGATTTCAAAACTGTTTTGCAAAATAAAAACTGTTTTCAAAAATGTCTCTGACCTCCAGAATACACATACTCTCTCTGCAATCAATGGAGCGCACTTGCGTCGATATTTTTTGAGATGAATTTCCATCATTTTCAGTTATTTTCAGCCCGGTGTCATGATTATTAGAAAAATACTGGCGTTTAAGCCACTCACAAAAGTAAGTTGTTTAAGTTTTCAAAGCATCGTATTAATTAAAAACGTTTTCAAGGTCTTATTTGTGGGAACTGGAGCTGGAGCAGGCTATACAGCGTACACGGTAGATTCCGTTGAAGACTTAAGACAATTAGGACTGCTGAGATTTGGGAGAGCTGCTTCAACCGTAAGTTGTTTAAACTAAACTGTTTACAAAAAATTTCGATCTGAATTTTCAGGTAGGGAAAATTGTAATTGACTACAAAACTTCATTGCGTGGACTTCCAGAGCCATCTTCTGAATACGATGATGCAATCAAAAAATGTCACCAGCGAAGTGCGGAGCATCTTTTGGAGTTGGCCTGTGTCAACGGAGGTGTTTTCATCAAGGTAGCTGAATTATACTTCAAATTTCTATTGAAATAAATGAAAATATAGGTTGGACAACACATTTCGGGAATGGAATATTTGATACCACCAGAGTACACTCAAACATTAAGCATTCTCACCTCGCAAGCTCCACAAGCATCCAAGGAGGATGTCATTTACGTCGTGGAGTCAGAATTAAACGCAAAAGTCGGCGACCTATTTTCGGAATTTTCCGAAAAACCAGTTGGAGCGGCAAGCCTGGCACAAGTTCATAAAGCAAAGCTAAAAGAATCTGGGGAGACGGTTGCAGTTAAAGTTCAGCATAAACGAGTTTACAAGAATAGCAGGACCGATGTTAACACTATGGAATTCTTAGTAAAAGTTGCCGATGCAGTCTTTCCGGAATTCCGTCTTATGTGGCTAGTGGACGAAATAAAGAAGAATCTTCCAAATGAACTTGATTTTCTGCACGAAGCGAAAAATGCCGATGAAGCAGCTCAACGTTTCAAGCACCTGAAATTTCTACGAATTCCAAAGATTAAATACGATTTGACTACAACGAGAGTACTCACCATGGAATTTTGTGAAGGAGCACATGTTGATGATGTGGAATACCTAAAAAAGAATAATATTGATCCACATGATGTTTGTATGAAAATAGGAAAAACTATTTCTGAAATGATCTTTCTACAAGGATATTTGCACTCGGATCCGCACCCTGGAAATGTACTGATCAACAGCCTAGGAAATGGAAAATATGAAATTGTGCTATTGGATCATGGTTTGTACTTGAATATCAGTGATCACATTCGTAAACTGTATTCCGATCTTTGGCTGGCAATTCTGAAGCCTGATCTCCAAGAGATCCGCGTTAGTTATTTTAAAATATATAATTAAGTGAAAGCTAATATTTTCAGAAAGTTGCAAGTCAAATGGGAGTTGGGGAACTCTACGGTCTATTTGCATGCATGGTCACTCGACGTTCTTGGAAGTCGGTCACAGGTGGAATTGGAAAGTCGAAAATGAATGAAAGTGAAAAAGATGAGCTTCGTATGTATGCTTCGTCGTTGATACCTCAAATCAGTGAAGTACTAGCACGAATGCCACGAGAAATGCTTCTTATTTTAAAAACGAATGATTTGATGAGAAACATCGAGCATAAATTAGGAGTTTTTGGATCAAGTGATGGACATATTGAAGTAAGTTTAAAACTTTCTGGAGTCTTTGCTGTTATTCTCAAAAAGATCTACGTATTAGACTATTGGTCTTTCTGCCGTTTTTATCGAGACTCTAAAAATATGTATTTCAGATGTCCCGATGCGTCATCCGAAGTTCGCACGATCTTGCCATTCGCCGTTCAGATAGTCTACTCGGAAAATTCAAAATTGGATTCCACATGTATTGGTCGCTTATGAAGCTTTGTATCTATCAATATTACCTTCGTTTTATCAACTATCACTAGTTCTATAGTTTTTTGATTCTTGATTTTTACCACCTCGATTGTAGTCTGTGATTTAATTAGTGTAGGATTTATTGCATTTCCATTTTTGCTCACCTCTCCCCGGGTCATGAAATAAAAAACAGTGCCTTTTTATTAAATAAACCTTTTTTTAAACTGTTCACAGATATTATTCATGCAGTACATTAGGAATGTGAAAGAACATATGGCTTTCGGTGGTGAGTGATAAGGAATTAGGATATATCTATCTTGTATACCACATCCTATCTCCCTTATCAAGAGAAATGACCAGTTGTCTGTGGTAACCTATTTGTCGCAGTATAAACCAGTTTTCCATTGTATAAAAGAAACGAAGATTGGTGAAATGAACAGAGTCGACTCGAATGAGCGTCACTAAAGCGACCGCCGGGGCTTTGTGCCTCTCCTCGGCCACTCTCATCCTCTCGCTTTATGCAATTTTCTCAATTTATTCCGATGTTCAGTCTATCTGGTCGCAACTCGATCAGGAGATGGATCAGTTCAAGGTATTTTATTCTTGAAAATTACGAAGTTTTCTGAAGTATTATACTCGTTTTTGAGAATTACCAAAACTTCAAACCATCCTTGTTTCCACAAAATGCTTTGAAGTGTCTTGATAAATAAATAGATGTAGGCGGCCACCACGATTATATTGTGATTTGGCGAATTTTCGACATGTCAGTTTAAAGGCACACGTCGTTTTCTGAATGGGTCTTATCACGATCTCATTCATAGTGGTCGCTACCGGTGTCAAATTTTACATATTTGTTCATTTGGTGGTGAAAATGAACTCAATGAAATGCCAAATTCTGAAGTGCTCTGAGAACAGGATATACATAAAACATTTACCTAATGCCAGACAACAAAAAATGTATGTTCTAGGTAACAACTGATGATCTGTGGACTCAAATGCTTGGACTTGGAGCTGCAACAGTTTCAAACCGTCAACGCCGTCAAGGAAAGGAACAATATGGAGGATACGAAGCTCAGGGTGTCAATCCAGGACCAACATGCTCTTGCAGCTCTGGTAATGGAAACGGAGACGATGCTCTCGGAACCGGAGGATGTCCAGCTGGACCATCAGGACCACAAGGATCTGCAGGACCTGACGGAATTCCAGGAATTGATGGACAAGATGGATTCCCAGGAGAGAATGCTGAAGATTCACAAAATGCTCCATTTAATGGATGTATTACTTGTGCTCCAGGAAAGCCAGGATCTCCAGGAGAGCGTGGAAAGCCAGGTCTCCGTGGAATGCGTGGACCACGTGGAACTGGAGGATCTCCAGGAACCGATGGATATCCAGGACGTCCAGGAGAGATGGGACCACCAGGACCACCAGGAGACGATGGAAAGCCAGGATCGAATGGAGAAAAAGGACAAGATGTCGAGCAACCAACACCAAGAAAGGGACCACGTGGACCACCAGGAGATTCTGGACCACCAGGACCAGAAGGAGACGCTGGAAACGATGGACCAGTTGGAGCTGCAGGAGCACCAGGACCAGACGGAATCAACGGATTCCAAGGACCAGGTGGACCACCAGGAGAGGAAGGAAAGCCAGGAGAAGATGGAAAGGTCGGAGACGATGCTGCCTATTGTCCATGCCCAGACAGAAACGCTCCAAAGGTAGGATAATCATTAGAATCTAAATAACACTTTTCAAAACTTTCCAGGAGAACTACGCTTCTGCTCCATCCCACAACCCATCAAATGCTCCAGGAGCCAGTTATTCTGCTGGAACCGGTGGATACTCTGGTGGCACTGGACATGCCCAAAACAGCTATGGAAAGAAGTAAAAGCGAGACACTTAATCTTGCTGATTTATCATTTCTTTCTTTATTTTTTCAATTTTTCACACTATTTTACTTGTATTCCTATCATGAGCAACTTTCAAAAATCGAGCATCAGCGGGTTTGAGTCGAGCCTTCAAGTGGTTGAGTCGTCACTTTTTTCGAGCCAAAAGTCTTTCAATAAAGAATTCATTTTTCAAGATTTCAACCGGAATATCACAAAAAATAAAAATTTGCAATGAGACAATTTGAAAATCAGGAAGCTTCGAATGCAAGTGTGATTGAATATGCTTCTTCTTGTACATAAGTCTCCGCATCTGATATATACAACAATGTCTGAAATACTAGAATGTAAATATTTAAATGATTAGTTAATTACCTCTATATTCTTTTGAAGATGTGTATTCTTCACAAAATACATTTCACATGGAAGTTTTCCCATAGGTGGAACTGACAACAGACTATCCGTAATTTTTACAATATCAGAATTTGATGTGGTGATTCGGAATGTCTTTGGTAAACCATATGGGTTTCTTATCGGGATTCTCTGAAAGAAGGGTTTTCGTCAAAAAAAGGTTATGACCCCAGATTGGTTTTTTTTCTGTAAAATCATTTAAATAAGGATTTCTCATATAAGCTTAAATTATACAATATCCAAATAGGTTTATAACCCTAGAAAACGCCATATTCTAAAGGACCTCACTTTGTTTTTTTTTCAAACTATGTAAAATTGAAATCAATTGAGATGAACAGTTTCTATAATATTAATGATTGTTGTAAGAGCTTTAGACTATTCTACCAGGAAAATAGTTGTACTTCGTTATTTTATACATAAACTTCTTCGACAAATTTTTCACACTCTAAGAAGTTGAATATTTTTCATTGACTTATTAGGACTGTCAGGGAAATGCTTAAAGTTCTCGGAAACCAACACAGAGAACACACATACATTTGAGTTGTTCAGTCCATCGGTTTGTTTTCAAATTGAAAAAAAACCTCCTTATAGTCTAAATTTGAATTTTGTTATCTGTTGTTTCTCTGATTCATTTCAAATTTTAATTATTTGCTAGCATGACAATGAATAACAGTAAACAAAAACATTCTTACTGTACACAAATTTTGAAAAAATGTTATTTATTTTAATGTTAGATGTGTTTAGTTTGAACGGATTTTTTACCTTATTCTGAAAGTTGTCTGTTGCATGCTAGCCAAATAAAGAAGTATCATGAAAATCACAGTTTCATGCCCCAAAAAAATTAAATTTAGTGAGCGATTTTGACTTTAAAAAATTCTTGTTATTTTAGTTAAAATAATAGTTTGAAATGTTTGGAAATTACTGTCGATCCAAACTAAAAATCTTTAACATTCAATATTATATAAATTCAACAAACCTTTCTAATAGCTTCATCAGATGATGGAATTTGTATGACAAACTTCTGCGTAATCCGTGGCGCTTCAGACTTTCCGTAAACCAAAAACCCTCGTTCTAACTTCAATGTATTGGTATTCACAACAGAAACGACAAGCTTCTTTGTTCCTGAAACAACACGTGAGGTCATGAAAACGCGGGGGTACTAATCGGATGAGTTTGTGAAATTTGGAATTTTAAATGACTTTGTGGATATTTCTCGCCTGGATGCGCCTAGTTTGCACGTGGAATCAACTATTTTTGCAACTATACTGAACATTTTCTTCATGGCTCTGATGTATGTCTAAGAAGATTAAAATGCAAGGAGAGATAACATTTTTGCGTTTTTTCGACCGTATCAATTTTGTGAGCTTCATTTTTTGGATGTATTTGTTCGTTTTTTGAAATAAATGTACTTATGATCTTTCCTAACTTTCGATTTATTGTCATTTCTTTATCAATATATATATTTCAAACAATTTTTTTGCTGAAAAGCAATATTCGGAACAATTCGATCATAATTGCATTCTGCAAGTTAAAATTGTGTCCCTAATGTAAGTTTCCTGACGACTTAAGAACATGACAATTAAAATTAAGCAATAGATGTATGTAGATTATTTTTTGATTATAATGGGTTGAATAAAAATGTATTCAGTTACATGGATTCAAAGAGTAGTAGTCATAAATAAACTCGCGAGGTGCTAGGTGAGGTAGCATATTCGAAAATACATAACTTTGTAAAAAATGCTAGAAAATACCACAAACATCATCGATAAGCTACCAGCGAATAGAACATTGGCGGGCACTACTGTTTTTTGCTGCACTAAAATTTCAAGACCGATCGACAAAATTCTCCGTATTTGTTTCCAAATTCGGGAACTTCAAACCCAGTATTCGTTTTAGATAAAAAATCATTTTTTTCCGTGGGAGTAAAATGTTAACTGATAACAAAACTTCATACAATTAACAGTCTTTCGACTCCTCCCCACTTTCACTTTCTATTTAAATCCAACTACACCGCACTTTTGCTCTATTTTGGAACATACTCGTCTCAATTTCGACGACGTCAAAAGAATCAGAATTTCCGTCATCAGATAGCGTGCGATTCTTGTATGTAACCTGATAGACCTGCATGAGAACTCGTCCCCTTTTTTGCGACTTTTCTGTCCGGTATTCACTTTTTCAATTTTTTGCAGAGATTTCTAGACGACGTGATGATGTTGATACAAGGACTTGTCATATTTCTTGCCGTGTTCAATAATATAGAATCTAGGAAACTTGAGTTTGTACAAGCACTGTGGCGACATGGAGACCGTGCTCCTCTACACTTACCGTATCCAAATGACCAGTACACAGAAAAAGCTTGGTCAAGGGGATGGGGGCAGTTGACTTCGGTTTGTTTTATTAAACTTTTAAAGAAATGTACTTGTTGAATATTTGTGAGTTCTTACGCGATCTTCTATCATATCACAATAAAATTATAATTACATTTAATTTGTTTCAGCTATAAAGAGTGACCTAAAAAACGGAGCAGAAAAAATGTTTAACATCTCCCAGTGACGCTCAAATAACCAAATATCACAGGAAAAGTGTCAAAATTTTTGGTTATAAATTTTGGATATAGTTTTTTAGAACTGACTATAAATTATGAAAATCTCAAATATCTTATAGTGTTTTAATTAGTTTTTCTGATTGATTTCAAATACACGTTGACAAAACCTTCACTGGCGCTACTTTGCCTTAAAAACCTATTTATTTTAGATTGGAATGCAACAACTTCACGAGCTCGGAGAGTTCTTCCGACACCAATACGTGGACTCTTCATTTATTCCGTCTAATTTTTCAGTGAAAGAAGTAAGAAACTCAATACCATATCTGTAAATTAAACTCTTGAAATTTGTAGGTCTACCTGCGCTCTTCCGATTCTGATCGTGCTTTGGTATCTGCACAAGCATTTCTTTACGGGCTATACCCAGCTTCTGGTGGTTATCAATGGAGCTCAGATATAGACTGGCAACCTCTTCCAGTACATGCATCTACTCCAGGAGAACCTGATTTGGTAACCGTTGATTTTTAGATTTAAACTAAAGTTGTTCTTATGAGGTTTTATCACAAATGCGTCAGAAAGACAAAAGAGATTAGAAAGTACGTAAGAACAACTGATAAAACATTTTGAAGCCCAATTTCTATTTCCGGAGAGTGACTATTCATTATAGACTACATTTACTAAGATAAACTGATTCAGGTGTGCAAACCAACTGCGATAAAATGTGCTCGTCATGAAGTTTTAGTGGCTCAAGGCGATCAAGAATCAAACGCTTATTATAGTGTTAAGTATGCAGACTTCTTCAGTGAACTTTCTCAAACTACAGGATTCAAACACTGTTCATATATGGATATTAATGGATTATTCGATATACAAAGAGAGTTGATTCATAACATGACTGCAAAACAGCCTTATTGGGTTACACAAACCTGGCCTCAATATGACAATCGTACTTCAATGGACATTATAACTGAAATGAGGACCGTTCGAATGATGAATCTATTTAATTCAGAAGAGAAAGGAAAACTTGAAGGAGGCTCCGTTCTTTACAATTGGATTCAAAATGCAATTGCAGTTTCTGAGAGCAGAAATGATCAGAGAATGCTTCTTTATTCTTCGGTAAAATCTAATGGAAACTGAGAAAATCTATTATATTAATTTCAGCATGATGGTGTTCTTCTTGCACTTCTCAATGCATTCCGTGCTTCAAATGAGATGATGGTTCCTTATGCGGCTGCACTTATCATGCATGTTTATTCAGACAACGGAAAATTTTATTCTGAGGTTAGTTGTTCAATTGAAATAAGTTTTATTAGGAAACTTGGTTAACAAAAAATTATTTATATTTTCTTTCAAATTAATGCTGATGGTTCATTTTAATTTATTCAGCTCTACTATCGAAATGAGACTACATCGGATCCATACAGAATTCCGCTTTCCCGATGCCCGGAACCTTGTGAAGTGTCGCAATTGGCAGTGGCTTTTTCAAATATGACAGTTACAAACTACTCGGATATGATGACGGTAAGCATAATCTTCTCATTATAGACCAAAGTTCGCATATTTTCAGTTATGCGGGACTCCTCTCAAAGCATGTGGAAACTCGTCTTACACGTTCAACTCTTTATCATTTTTCTTACCATTTCTCTTAGCGAGTTTATTTTATTCAAAATGAACTAGATCTTAACATTGGTTCCCATGGAACCATTAAATAAATTATTGCTATCTTACATTTTAAATGGTTAATGTTTTATAGAGCAAATTTAGAAAACCCAAAAGAGTTGAGTAAAGATTGACGACAAATATCCTTGGTGTATTTTTCTCTATTTTTGTGTGGAATAACGGTATTGCTCTTTGCACTTTTAGATATTGTAAATAATTTTCTGAACATTTAACGGGTAAATAGAAACGTTTTCATTTTTGATTTGACAGTACGCAAGTGCTCATATGTATATCACATTTTGTTGTATTAAAGGCTTACCAATAAAGTTTGGTGTAAAATCAATTGTGGCTGTAGGTGTTCTTTCAGTGAGCACAGAATCCACAACTTTCATACATCCAGATGCTGTATACACTTTCAGTAAATCATCTGGCACTCCATCATGCTCGCTGAAAATAAACAGATAAAGAACGTAATTCCTATCATTTTGTTTATTGTTCATCTATTCTTCATTTTTTGTGTGTTGTTTTCTTCTGAATCCCCACCAGATGAGAGTGTGGGAGAGAAAAAGAGCGACCAGGTGTTGGAATCCAAGCATTTTTATTTTTTGTTTTCTTCCCGCGGGGACCAAACAACTGGCACATCGTCCTCCTCCGCCTTCGCAAAAGATTAGGAATCAAGAAGAGGCATGAAAGATAGAAAATAGAAGAGGACAAGAGAGCACACAAGGGGCACATCTGCCATTCAGAAATACCGACTCAGGCGCCTGCCAAATGGTTTCCAGGTTTAGTTTCTTTTAATTTTTGTTAAAACTTGAACTTTGTAGTTCACACATTGGATATCAAAAAGTGTGATTTATTTTTTAGTTTGTGCTACTTCTATTTTGTAAGGTGTGGAAGGTTAAAAAACTAAAATTAATACAAAGATCGTCTTATAAGCGCAATGTTGATGGTACCTTTTATTTATTTCGGGAAATGCAATGAAACTCCTATTTATGTATTTTGATCAAATTTAAGCTCTCACTTGTAATTTTTTATTATTTCAATCTAGTACTAGTACAATACTAAAATTATCAATTACAATTACAGTATGACCGACTACGCCTTGGTGCGCTCTCGCAGCGCACTTGTCCGTTCTCGATCGGTTGAACCGAGCTCTCGTCTTTACGTAAGTTCACTTAAATCCTGATTAACTATGAACTGATCAAAAACCTTTCAACTTCTGGTTTATCTCTCTCAATAATGTTACACAATCATCACTTTAGCCCCGTTGGCACCAGGTGCCAATTAAGAGATCACGCGTGAAGGTAACAAAAACAAATGCATCATTTTTCCAGGTCACCCGCACTTCATCAGTCCCAGACTTGACCGCTCACTTCCGTTACTCGGATAAGTACCGTCCACAATGGCATACTGTCTACCAATCGACTCCATACCGCTGGCGTCGTGACTGGGATTTGGTATGAGATGGCTTTCTTTTATTTTTTGAGAATTAAAATTTCAGTACGATGACTACTGGTATGACAAATACTATTACTTCTCTCCACTTTATCGCAGTACCTACTATCCAAGCAGAAGATATTCCTACAGTGATTATCTTCCAAATCCATATTATTGGAACAACTATGGATCTTATTGGACTCGCTACAAGGGATATTGGTATGACTATGACTATCCATCCTCTTACCGTCGATACACTGATTCTGCTTTCAACCGCTACTTGAACTACACCTACACCCCGTATAGGTATGCATAGTCTACAAATTGAATAAGATAAATATGTTTTCAATAGCCAAGTTTTCAATCAAATCAAAATTATTTAAACCAAAGAAAAATTCAAATTTCAGATCGTACTTGATGGACTCATTGAGCACTTCCCTTTCTCGTGGCCTTTCCATGTACAAGGCAGGTTTGTACCGGTATTGACCACTGTCTAAGGTAGTGTAGAGACAGGGCAGTGCCCATTACTTTTACCAAATACAATTGTTGCTTTATTTTAGAACAATTTGGCAGTTTACGGTACTACTAATCCTTTTTCGCCGCTCTATCTCTACACTAGATATTAATGTGAGCACAGGCTTTTGTAGAAATTTTCTTTAAAACATTCAATTTCAGGTCTAATCAATCACACTACTCTTGATGCTTACTGGTTAACACCAAAGTACTGGGATCGTCGTTTTAAAAACTGGCGTGAGCTTTATTGCTCCACCAAGGACAATTATCTTCCATCAACGTACGATAGAAAAACCCGTCAGTACTTTGCACAGTGGGCTTAATGAGTGGCGTGCTTCTAGTGTTCAGATTCTGCGATCGACTCTTTTTCTCTTTTTTTTTGCATTTATACGAACTCTCATACTTTCTCAGTAATAAAATTTAACTAAAATGGCTTACCTTCTTCTGTGCACTAATAAATGAAGACGAGTTGTTTGCCCAACAATACTACGAACATCAACATTGAAGAATGGAAGAATAGTGATTTTCCAGGTAGCCATTAATCTGAAAAGTTGTATTACAATAAAATTATTCCACTAAAACGACAACCTTGTTTGATAATGATCACTATACATCAATAAAAGAAACGTCTTTCGATCATTCGTTTCCCCTGAATATGTTGTGAATCCAACAATCTGTTGTAGTGTCGCATTTCGAACAGTCAGTCTTACAGACGGATCAGAGCATCGACATGACAAAACTCTTCTGTCTCTGGCCATTGGTGGTAGTACTAATTGTTTTTCCCAGTTTCCAGATGTTTCACAAATAAAAGTAACTGAATGTTGAAGAAGGAAATTTCTTCGATGCACGTGGAGATCCAATATTGCTAGTGGTTCTTTTGTATCCCATCTTCTAAATACAACTTTTGTTGAGTACATGTTGAATGCATCATTTGGGAAAAAGAAAGCGTCGTAGATAAATGGAATAAATAAAACATCCCCAGGTTGAAGACAAATCTCAATTCTATCCGTTGTTTGTCTCATCATTTGCTTTTCTGATGGAGTTGTTACTTTGTTCACTGTTTTGTAAAATTTCCATTCTTCTGCATCAAATACTGGTTTCAAAGCTTCATCATCAAATTCAATGGTGCAATTGATTGGTTCAGAATTGTAGTTCTCGAGAGGAAATTCAAAAAATACTTTCTCTCCAAAACTGGGATTTATTTGGTGACAACTTGTAATACCTGCAAACAAAAATATTCGAACGAGAGTGTTATTGAAAATTTGATTTAAGTATCGATAAAATTAAACAAATCTATTGAAAAAGTTACAGATAAACTGAAAGCGTATGGAATATTGGTAACCATTGTATTTCGGAACAGTTTTTCAGACGTATTTTTAATAAATATTTAAATCATCTAACCTTTGAAAACAGCTTCAAGAAGTTTTGCAGGTTTACTTTCATATCGAAGCTTTTTGTATGCAGCTAGCTCTTCTTCAAAAATGAATTTCTGTGCAATTTCTTTATTATCAGAAAAGTTGAATCCTTCTTTTAAATCATTCCATTGTCTGATCTTATCCAAACTATTCTCATTGAACAATTGTTCATGCCGTTGTTGAATATCTAGTCTCTGAGCTGTCAAAAACCGATCTAGTCCAACACCACTATTACCAGGTAATGGTTTTGCGTGAATTCGATAGGAATGGGGTCCTTCTTCATTTAACCGGATTGATGACGTCAGTCGGCGGACTACTGTACCTTGTCCAGAGTTTACGTTGGATCTTGTGGTAGTCAGCGATGAAGAGGAGGAGGAGAGATCTGCAAGTTTTTGACAGATTATGAATTACGATTAGGTGATAAGCAAACATGTGCAAACAAGACACGCGCGGATCTGCCGGAAGTCTTCCGGCACCTAAGGTTTGTATAAATAAGACTCTCAGCCGACTGAAGTTTCATCAGTTCCCATAACTCATCATGCAATCCATTCGTTTTACACTTAGCCTCATAGCTATTCTTGGTTTGTCCTATTTAGTTCAAGCACATCCATTGAGCTCTAGAGAAGCTTTGAAGTCTTCTGAAACTACTGATTTGGCTCTACCTGGATCACATGAAACAACCGAAGTAGCTCTGCCAGATGTCAAAACAACTGATATTGATACTCTTGGAGAATCAAATGGAAGAGTGAAACGTCAGGGAGGAGGTTGTGGATGTTGCGGATGTGGATGTGGATGCTGCTGTTGCCGTCCACGTTGCTGTTGCTGCTGTCGTAGATGTTGCACTTGTTGCAGGTTTGTTGTTTTCATTGAAATTATGAACTTTTCAATTATAATTTTATTACCTTCTTCCAAATAATATCTATATTTCAGAACTTGCTGCTGCACCCGTTGCTGCACTTGCTGTCGTCCATGCTGCTGCGGATGTGGATGCGGATGTGGATGCGGATGCTGCGGATGCGGAGGAGGAGGACGTAAGCGTCGTTCCCTCCAAACTCTCAAGATCAAGCTCGCCGAGAAGGTTCAAAGAGAAGCTAGACAAATCGAGCAGATCCCAGAAACTATTGCTCCAGTTGAGATCACTGAGAACGTTGAGACTCCAGAAACTGTTGAAGAGAATAAACCAGAAGAAGTCGAGACAGCTACTCAATGGCCAGAGCCAGTTTACGAGCTTGTCACTGAGACATGGGCTCACTAATTTCCTTTTTCACTTATTTATCTAATTTAATAAATAATTTTGAAAAATATTACCATATGTATTGCCTGACGGAAATCCGATATTGGCAACTCTCATGTAAAGGAAAGCCCCAGCTTTTGATGAAGTGTCTAAAGATGTATCAACCACTGGGCATTGAATAAACAACTGAACAGCTTCCCTTCCTCTTCGATACAAATTCTTGATTGGCACAATAGTTGATCCCAAGTGAATCAACGAGTCTGAATCCCATACATCAATAGTTGCATGACCAGAAGCCATAAAATCCAAAAAGTCAGCCTTGCTTTCTTCTCCTTCGATTATATATTTTGCCTGAAACGTTTCTTTTTTTAAATGTAAGACATGGAATCTTACTATGAATCCAGGTGAAGCTATAACATCCGAATTCCCATTTTTATCAAGTCGGGTTAAAAGGGTTGGTTCTCCTTTCTCCATAGATGTGAGAAGCATTGACTCTGTTGTAATATCGGGGAATCGGTAAAACCCGATTGTGAAAAATAACTTCTTAATCATGCGAGCATCAGGAGCAGCAAGTCTAAAATGTTGTAGTTGTAGTTTTTTTTAAATACATACTGTTGCGTTTGACCTTGAAAATCTAGTCTGAATAGAAAAATATAACAATTTTATGCGATAAGTAAATTGACCCCAAGCTCAAGAAAATTAACTACTCAATTGAAATATGATTGTCGTTCAGTGACTTCAGTCATTGAGAATTTTTAAGAATTCAACTTACTGTTTGAAAGCAATAAATTGAAAATATACATGTGATGTAATGAGTCTGTCCAATTGCTCTCTTTTCATATCGATGATGGTTTTTAGTGTCACATCTTCAGTATTTGGTGGTGATCCGTTCCTGTCTTTCAACTGAGTGAAGTTTTGTCTCGCAAACATGGAATGGGCAGATCTTGGGAAGTTTATTGGTTTGAGCTCATCAAAAGGAATCTTGTAAACTGATGTTATTGGTAGAGGTTCTTCTACTGGTTTCTTTGCAACAACTACGTCTTGAACTGGAATTTCCATTGGTTCTTCTATGAATCTATTCAAATCCTCATTTATTGATCTCAATTCATCTACTGATGAAACTGATCTTCCTGTATCTACTAGTGCAGGGAATCTATTCGAATTTTCTGGACTTCTAGGAGTTTCTATTTTCACTGATTTTCTATTTGATCTAGCAGATTGGCCATTATCGCCTGATCTTCCAGTTTGAACTCTTGCAGAGTCAGCAGCCCTTCTTGATGTTGGTGTATTGTGAACACTTCTTCCATTTTCATAAAATTTAAAGTCCACAAAAATTTCAAGTTTCTCATTCAATGGCTTCAAGGAGTCTGGTTGATTCAATACGTTCTTATAACATAAAACGCCTTCTGGATTCGGACGTGGACCACCAACAAAGCTAACTCGTGTCTCCACTTCTTTTCCAGAAAAGGCTCCATCTGAGAATGGAGTCCATGCAGCCCATCCGATTAGAATAGTCTGATTAAGGCTTTGATTGTCTTCTCGGTGAAAGGTGTATTCAAGCAAGAATATGATAGCCATTCTTGGATCCGCATACAGATTTCGAAGTGCCAGACGCGGGTTTCCAGCAGCTTGAAATAGCAGTTGTCTGAAATTATGAAATTATGAAAAATTCTTCTTTTACGACAGGACAAGATTTTAAAACTTACTCTTCCCAATTTGATGATTTCCCAAAGTCAATAGGTTTCTTTCGCGATCTTAGAGTATCACCAGCATTTGAGGAGATTATTTCCAAGTCAACTGTGAATGGTTCAGTGACATATGTGTACCCATTGTGTACTCCGATCTAATAATAAAGTATAAATAAAAAGATAAACGATTACTTGTTTCTTGCAAAAATATTTGAAAACCTGGACGAATTCAAAGTAATGTAAAAATGATTCCTAAGTTTCACTGCACCTTCCGTGTAACAGCAAATATCATGTTTTTAGCCAACTTTTCACCAAAAAACTCACTCTCAATTTTCTATCCATTATGATTGCTTTTGGTTTAAGAGTTCCTCCTTCTTTCAATGCCCATTCTTTTTCAATATCATGTGTAATTTGTTTTTCTAATTCAGGTACATTATTCTTGAATTGAATTACAATTGCATCAATTGCAGCGGGAATTGTTGGCATCTCTTTTGGCGTGCTCAACCACCATTCTGACACAAAACATTAAAAAATTAAAAAAAGGAATATTTGTTAACTAACCATCAGAACTGTCTTTGATTATTCCAGGAATAATGTCTTTGTCGCAAACAATGCAAAATTCAGGCAAACATTGGAAGAATATGGGTGGCATTTCGAATATGTTGTATGTACATTCAACATTTCCAACTGGTTTTAAAACTGTTTCTTTATCAAAAATTAATAGTTTTGGAGTTCCACCAAATATATCGAAACTAAAGTAATAAGAAAAATTATGTTGGAGCAATAATTAAAAAAACTCACATTTTAGTGTTTGATATTTCTACGGGCGTTTTCTTCTCGATATGCGTTGAAAACCATCCAACGCTTGTGGCAGGCGCTGTAATTTTTGTACTTTTCGGGTTTTCGAATGTTCTTCCATCTAGAAAAGTTTAAAATCTAATTTATTTATTGTATTTGCCCTATGCAAGGAAGAAAAATGTTTCAATTAGTGATTTCCAAATGTTTATTTTTAATGCGAGTTTATTTTATCGTGATATAAAACTTATGTTAGTATAAATTTACTAAATTGTGCATTATTTTGAAACATATGGTCATAATGATTCGGAAAATTCTCTGAATTATTGAGAAGTTATTTAAAAAAATAATGACTGAAAGACAAATAGGAGCTAAAAAGCTATTTTCAAATATTATTTTGAATGAAAAGCCAATAAAACATTATGATAAATAAATTTAAAATGTTCCTTTAAAAATTTAACAATTAAATAACTTACTTATTTCGTCTGATCCTTCTTCCACAAATTCAAGAATAAGAAGCACATCTCTGCTGTTTATAATTGAGTAAAAATATAATGTCTGCAACATATTCCAGTTATTAAACAAACTTGTACAATTTCTACTTCATTAAAAACACAAGTTCCATTACTATTCGCTGGAATCCATTCTGTTCTACATTGCCTCCCAAACATTTGAGAAGTCTTCGTGTCGAATAAAAAAGCACTAATCTGGTATCGAATGTTCTCAGTCAGCTAAAGTATTAAAATCATATATTAATTAATTATATCGTTTACACATACCTGTGGAGATGTCAAATTGGAAATGAACATTGAATAACACAAAGCTTTAGTTCCTCTCGAAACATTACGTTTCATTTCAACTGGCCGGTTTGCCAGAAACAACGAATACCAGTCGTTGACCGACATTTTTCGAGACTTTGTTACCACAAACTTTAGTATTTTCAGCTAGTTTCTAGGCAATAATATATAGAAACTAAAAAATAAACGTTCAAGAAGAACGATAGAGGAAATACGATAGAGAGTGAAAAGAAGGAGTATACGAATTGGAGAGCGGGTGCTGGTTGTCATGGAAATGAGAAGTCCCAGCTGCTGGGAACACGTTGGATTACGTATATTGAGCATTAATTTGATGTAATGTGTAAATTGTTGGGAAATGTTTATATACTGAATAGTTTTGATTATGCTATTGCATTTTGTATTGAGAGTCGTCGTTAGAACAAGATTAGATCAAATCACTTGATTTTTTTTTCGAAATTTTTTTACAGAAAACTAAGTACTTTTCTATTTTGAAATGTTGAAATGATGCCGTTATCCTTTAAATAAATATAAATCACAATTTTCCACGAAGTATGGTTAGCCACTTTGGATGAGAAACTCCAGTTCCTTTCTGGAAACAACTCACAACTAATTTTTTTTAATTGGTCAAAACTTTTTAAATGTAAACTGGAAAGGTTCCTAAAAATTACTACCTGGGGTCAAGCTGAATTGAGGAACATCTTGGCCACACTTCGTAAAAATTCTATAAGTATCTTAGTAACTCCAGTGAAAAAGTTCAATAAGCCGGCAACAGTTACTAGATTTCCGTAAATTGTCTATGAAAGTTTAGACAGGAGAAACCTCTTAAAATTGGGACAAAATAGACTCTAAATCAAATTATTATTGAACATATTTTTACAATAGCACAGATCGTGTTGCAGTGATTAATAATGTTGTTGATATCATCTGAGAAAGTTCAGGTTCTCAGAAAAATGCAATCTCAAAAATGTACTTTCCCTGATTTTTCCTAGTTTTTTTTCTTTTTTTTCACTTCAGTTCACCCCCGCGATTCAAAGTTTACAAACAGCTGCTGCCGTGTACAAAACGTGATTCAGACTTCTCTATGACTCAGATTCCACTTTTTTGAAACGAGAAATTGTTTCGGTCGTATTCAAATTTAAATTTCAATACCCAATATAAGAATATGATGATGATGCATCAATTCACTGTCCTTCCATATCCCTCAGAATTATCCCTCGAAATCTCCGAATAAGACGTAGAAGACGTCAAAACAAAAGGGAAACTTTTTGTCCCTTTTCCATCATCTTCTCAATACTCCTTCCATAAAAGTCCTTTATTTCCGGGGCGCACACTCACACGCTGCTGCTGCAGTTGCCCCAACATAGGCCATACGTACCCAATTTTATAATCCATGGGAGTCGGGCAAACAAACTCAATTCGGTCATCTTCTCCATCTGTCGAGTCTCTGCTCATCCCGAAGGGAACCGTCCTGCTTCCGTCCGTCCCAATGTCTGTGTCTCTTCATCTCCATTGACCAGTGTCCTTGCCTCTTCGTCCTCTATTCCCGCCGCTCGTCCGTTCTTATACCCTTCTCTCCGCTCACTCGTCACCCGCTGACTGACCGACCGGCCAACCCGACTGAATCATCATTTCTTTATGTGTCTTCTTTCTCTCTATATTTAACAGTGTCTTCGTACACCGGTTGATGGTGCGGAATCATCGTTTTCACCATATTCACTTCTCACTCGCAAATACCTCAAAAGTTTGCTTTTTGTGACTTTTTGGCTTCGCAACTTTTTTATTTGAAAATTTTTGAGTGTGAAACATATATTCAACATGGCAAATAAAAACTAAGTTTCTTCATTTTCGGTCGAAATTTTAATTTTCGAATTTGTTTTTTTCTTAAATTTTATTTAAAAAATAGTTATTTCCTAAATTGCCGGCATGTGAAACATAATCCCCTATTAATTGTTTTGTTTTTTCGTTGAGTAAACACCCGAAAGGCCTCACAGGCCCCACCACACTTGTTTCTCGCTATTTTGCGAAAGGATTTTTTATTTTTTTCATTGAAAATTTAATTTTTAATTTTTGAAAAGTTAGAGTAAAGATTTTTATTTTATATGAGTCATTTTCTCAAAGAATAAGTAAATTCTGTGTTTGCCAATAAAGTTTAACGGTGACAGTACCCTCTTGGATCTCTTTGAGACCAACCACCCCTTCTTTATCGTGCGCCTTCAAATCTAACAGTAGTTCTAATCGATACTTTAATGTAAGGTTATGTATTTCTTTTTATATTTTTTGATTTCATCTCAATATAAATATTATTTCTCTTCGTTTTATTTGCATTCTAATCTGAATTTTCAATTTTATTAATTTTCAGAATGCCTGCGAATGGCAATTCTCATGCGTATTTCAACATCGACGAAGTGCGCTCGAAAAATGTTTTGAAACAAATTACTCAATTAATCAATGAAGTGACCAACATCACTGAAACGTTTCCGTTAAAACCTGGACAAACTACTGAAGGACTTGTCGCCACTCTTGATGCTGCCGTTGCTAATTTTCTTCAAACGGGAAGCTTTGCAATTTCGAAATGCCCAATTGCAAACAGTGATCCACGCGCAATTGATTTATTGCACGAAGCTCTTGGAGCAGTTCAAGATACTGGGCAAGTGATGATTCAAACTGGAAGAGATTTTGTCAGAGATTCAACTTCAACAAACAAACGAGCTATTGCAACGAATTCTGGTAGAAATTTGTTGACTGTAAGTTTTTAGGTACTCTTTTAACTGAAAAATGTTGTATTCAGGCTGTCGCTAAATTCCTAATTCTTGCCGACTCGATTGATGTAAAAGTGATAGTTGATAAAGTAGATGAAGTTCGAGAAACTGCACACCAAATGATTGAAGCGGATACAAAAATCAAAGTAGATGATTTGTACAATCTTCTCATTTCTCAAATCGAAGAACTTGATATCACTGTTCGACGACGAGCCATTGATTTGGTTAAACCAAATCAGAGAGATGATCTTCTAGCAGCAAGATCAGCACTTCGACAGACTGCACCACTTCTGTATACTTCAACACGAACATTTGTAAGACATCCAGAACATGAAGAAGCTCGAAGAAATCGTGATTACACTGCAGATGAAATGCATTCTGCTTTAAATGCTCTTGAATCTGTTTTAAACGGACAACAACCGAAAGTAACATTTTCTGAATATGGAAGAATAGGCGATCTTATCAATGAAATCGATACTTTTCAAGTGAGTTTAAAAATTTCAAATAATAAGACAAATAATTTATTTTAAGAATCGAATCGAAATTGATCCAGCCCATTATCGTCGAGGAACTGATCGTCCAGATCTTGAAGGACATTGTGAACGAATTGTTAGTGGTTCTGCTTCAATTGCCGATGCTGAAAGCACTCGTGAAAATCGAAAACAAAAAATTGTTGCTGAATGCAATAATTTGCGGCAAGCTCTTCAAGAACTTTTGACCGAATATGAAAAATCTGTAAGTTTTTTCTATTGATCTCTTGACTTGTTGCCTCGTTTAAAATAAAAAGAAATAAAAAACATTCAAAGAAGCGCATCTTTTTCACAAAAGGGCGATGGAGACGGTGAGAACAAACAAACAAACAATCGTGCGTTCTTTCAAGTGTGACGCCTTGTCCCTCAGGGCGAGAACAACTGTTTTTGTTTGTTAACCGAACTCGAACTAAAGCCGTTTTTTAGAAAAAAAAATGACCACCGCGAGTTCAGACATGGAAAATGTTTTTTTTAGAATTTCGGGGAAATTCTTTAAAAAATTTGTAGTAGTAGAAAATATAGAGACTACAAAGTTTTTACAATAAAATTTAAAGCTTATTACGACCTGTTTAACTATGTTTTAAATCTGTAATTTTTCAGACCGGCCGAAGAGATGATAATGATGATATTCCTCTTGGAATCGCAGAAGTACACAAAAGAACAAAAGATCTCCGGCGACACCTTCGTCGTGCAATTGTAGATCATATAAGTGATGCTTTCCTGGATACCCGTACACCGCTTATTTTACTGATAGAAGCTGCTAAAGAAGGCCATGAAGAGAATACAAGATATCGTTCAAAGATGTTCCAAGAGCATGCAAATGAAATTGTTTCAGTTGCTCGTCTTTCTTGTCAACTTTCATCAGATGTTGAAAGTGTTAGTGTCATTCAGCATACGGCTGCTCAACTTGAAAAACTTGCTCCACAAGTTGCTCAAGCTGCCATCTTACTTTGCCATCAACCTACTTCAAAAACTGCTCAAGAGAACATGGAAACCTATAAAAATGCTTGGTTTGACAAAGTGAGATTGTTAACGACTGCTCTTGACAATATCACTACTTTGGACGACTTTTTGGCTGTCAGTGAAGCACATATTGTTGAAGACTGTGAGCGGGGAATCAAAGGTATCACGGTAAGTATTTTAGTTCTCAAAATTTTAAATTTAATGAAAATTAACAAAAATAGTTTTCGCTAAATTCGTCAACTTTTGAGACGTTCAAACTGAATTTTCCAGGCAAACGCTTCAACACCGGATGAAAATGCGGCCAACTGTGAAACTGTCGACTGTGCTGCCGGATCGATACGTGGACGAGCTCTCCGAGTCTGTGACGTTGTCGATGCTGAAATGGACTTCCTTCAGAACTCTGAATACACTGAAACTGTTAAGCAAGCTGTTCGGATTTTGAAAACTCAACGTGTAGATCAATTCGCTGAGCGTGCGAGCGCTTTAGCCAACCGTCAAGAAGCACACGGACTTACATGGGATCCAAAAACAAAGGAAGAAGAAATGAATGAATTTATCAATGCTTGTACATTAGTTCACGATGCAGTTAAAGACATTCGACATGCACTTTTAATGAACCGAAGTATGAATGATGTTGATTCGGATGTAGAGTATGAAGCTGATGGTGTTGGTGCAGCAAATGCAGATGCTAATCGTACGATATCCGAACAAGAAAATCAACAGAATCTGATGAGACGATTGCCAGAAGAAGAGAAAAAGAAAATTCAAGCACAAATTGATATCTTCAAAGTAACACAAACACGATTCGAAAGAGAAGTTGCCAAGTGGGATGAAACAGGAAATGATATTATATCATTGGCCAATAATATGTGTAAGATTATGATGAGTATGACAGAATTCACAAGAGGTTGTGGGCCATTGAAAACGACAATGGATGTTATCCGAGCAGCACAAGAAATCTCACTTAATGGATCAAAACTAAATGCATTGGCACGGCAGATTGGAGAAGAAAGTGCTGATTCGCAGACGAAAAAGGATTTGCTCGCATATTTGTCACAAATCACTCTATATTGTCAGCAACTGAATATTTGTAGTAAGGTGAGTTTTTTTAATTGGTGCCACGAGCTGTAAAAGCGTACCAAATGTTTTTGGTCAATTGTTTGTTTCGGGGGTTTTTTAAATTTGTCAAATTAGTTTTTCAAGAAAATTGTAAAGATTCACAATTAAAAACGCGTCTATAAAAACTAAAACTGAAAAGAATCTCGTATTTTTCAGAATTATCTGAAAAGTTTTTGAAAAAATTGAGAATTAAAAAAAAAAACTTATAGATAGTGTGATATTTCACCAAAAGAGGTTTCAACTGTTTTTAACGATTTCAGTAGAGATATAATTTTACTTCGCGTTTTTTTTGCGAACCAAGCTCTAGACTGAAGCCATGAAAAATGAAAAAAAAATTGTGATTGGCCTCACTTATACTAGAAAATTGTTCATATACTTACTATAAATAAGTTTTGTTTAAATTGCTTTCAAAAAACCATGTGAAATATAACTTTAAACTTTTAATAGAAAGTAATATTTCAGGTGAAAGCTGATGTGACTCAAGTTGGAAATGAGCTTGTCGTATCTGCACTTGACTCTGCAATGTCTCTTATTCAAACGGCTCGAAATCTTTTAACTGCTGTTGTACAGACTGTTAAAGCTGCATACATTGCCAGTACCAAGGTTGGTTCCCTTTCTTTAAACAAAACATTAATTATTATTCCCACTTGATGTCTGATACTATTGCTTTCCAGCATTTATCACACATTTCTTTTTTCGTACAGACGATAACGGCTGCTTACGTAATTCATTTCAAATCAGATGGTATTTCGCCCACTCTTTTGAGTAGACACGTGGTTTAAAGTGCCAATAGACCAGTTGCCTTTTGTACACTGAATTTTGAGATTTTAGAAAGTGTACCCAAAAGTTTTAGAAAATTAAATAAATAAAATTAAAAAAAAAAAAAAACATTCTCAATAGTGTGCACAACGCGAACGTGCTCGAGTCGAATCAGCCGTTGCGCTTAGCGATGCTCACAAAGCTATTAATTATGAAAGTCCGATGGATGAATCTGGTGAGAAAAAATGAGAAAGCATTAAATATCGTGTTGTGTGGTTTTATCGATGTTGTTTTTGAGAAAAAGAGATATTGAGCATGTCGAATTTAATTTTTTGCTTTTTTCTCAAAATTTACGTTGGCTGCTGCGTAATTTAATGGTAAATATTTTTTATAGTTAAAAAAAGCTTATGTCTTGAGTTCAAATCAGTGGTTAAGACTATTAATGTTTGACGATTTTTTTTTAATGGAGTAGGGATTTTGCTTTAAAAAAATCCAGAATAGTTTGATTCTCAGAAATACCCAAAAAAGAGAAAGAATGAAATGTCGAATTTTCGAAAATCAGATTTTTCAATTTTTGGCGATTCCCTATTTGAATTCTCTCAGTTTGGTGCGAATTCAAACATGGAATTTAGCCAAAAATTAAAAGCAAAATCTCAGATTTTTATAGATTTCCTGAATCCTAGAAAATACAAATTAATTTTCATTATATTCCAAAAAAAAGAAAACAATTCCAGTTAAATATGTTAATTCAAATTGGTAAGGACATCCCTTTCTTATTTTCCCTTCACACTTAAAAATCGTTTTCCCAACAAAAAAACATTTAACTTTCTAAAAATGCATTGTATCGGTCTTGATGTGTGGACATCGATCCCCCAATATGTCGGTCTTGTGATCTTATACTCCCCCGTAAAAAACTCATACATTTTAAACTAGATTGTATTGCAACTTTAACTAAGAAAAGAAGATTAAGTTGAAAAAAAAACTTGAAAGAAATTGATACGAACGTAAAATATGTGTTATTGTTGATGAAAAGTGTCTCGATGTTGTTTGCTGTTGGTTTCATTTTCTTAAATTGCTCGAATGCTTGGAATTCTTTGCTGATAACTTCCTGAAACTCATCCTTATTCTTGCAGTTCCGTCGTCCTAATGCCAACAGTGTACGTGTCGAGTGGCGAATGGCTCCACCAAAGAAACAACCACTAATTCGACCACAAAAGAATAATGCTATAATCAGGTAACGTTTTCATCTATTTTTTTTGAATCAAGGATCCCTCTATAAGTGTTTCCTTTGCCTGCAAAAGGACATATGACACACTTCATTGAGAAGCCATGTGAAAAAAAGTAGTCGGTCCCTGAATAATTCATAAAAAATAGCACTGCCACCAGAAAATGGCACGTAGCTGCCATTGTCAGTAGTCCCAAGTCCCTTTTTTTGTGGTAAAAGTGGTGAAAGCCGAAAGAGCTGCGACACCAAAATGTATATTCTTGACTTGTTGAGCAAAAGTGTATCCCTTGAGGATCATAAATGCAAATTGAGTTTTCGGAAAGCAAAAAAAAAGCGACAATGTTCATAAAAAGTGATGAATAGTTGGATGATTTCGGACATTGAAATGAAAGTTTTAAAGCATCAAAAAACACAATTTTTCTTTTCTTTCAGAAAATTTTCCCCCCCTGAAAAAATTTTTGATAAGATTTCAGACATTTTTTAAACCTATTAAACTAAATTTTACGATTTTGAGATGCACCCCGTAAATCGACACAAGCGCTACAGTAGTCATTACAATAATTACTGTAGTTTTCGCTACGAGATATTTTGCTCGTCAAAAATATGTTGTGCAATACGCATACTCAGAAGTTGGTGTTCCCGTGATAGGTGATCACTAATTCTTGATCATTATCTATTCCATTACAGAAAATTAATTAGAATCCCCCTTTCAAAAGATGTATTCAACGAACGCCGACTAATGTTATAAAGAGTTTGCAGACGGGCATCCGAACGGCGACCTTTGCAACCAGCTAAAGTGCTCGCCGAGTTTACGCGTAACGAGATTGAGACGGGTCGTGATAGTGACGACGAGGAACTTGATCGCCGGCATCAACAAAGAATAAACGGTCGTTTATAGATAATTTATTTCAGTTTTATTCATGTATCTTCATACTTTTCCCTTCCAAATCTTTCCACACATCCTTTATATGCCCGAGTCTTTATTATTTTCTCATTCTTTCAATTCTCTTCAGCTAGAAATTTGTATCTGTGTATTTTTTGTATTCATTTCTGTTTAATGCTCTAAATTCTATCAGCTCATCACCGCCACCATTATCACCGCATTTTTCATTTTTCTCCCCCATGAATATCATAATCCATACTGTTGAAAATCAGGTAACTTTACATCTTTACAATTTATTTTCGCACTATCAACCTCACCCTTTCAACGATTTTTTCTGTATGATTCTGATTTCTAAACTCCCTGATCTATGTGCACAAGTTTTTCAAATTAGATGAACTCAATTCTTTCCTATTTTTATTATGTATATAGACATCAAAAAGGTCTCGTACATCTGGCACCGTCAAAATTGTTGTGCCTGAGCATTACGAGCAGCTGGTACTAAACGGAAGTGTGTGCAACAACTCTCCTTCCACCCTCGCCTCCTTCTTCATTTGTACTACGTTTTGCTTTTCCCCTTATTCTCTTCTCCTGGACTACTAGCAACAGAAAGGGAGGAGGACATAATTGTTTTTTTCTTCAAGAGAGACTTCCCAAATGGATATCCCCTACTATTTTCACACATTCCCATATTGCCACCCATGTTTTCGCTTCAAGACCCAATTTCAATTCCCTAATTTCCTGCGCATTTCCGTGTTTGCACACGCGGCGAGTTACTTTTTAATTTCCTGAAAGCTTACGCCTCCGGGTTTTCCGTTTTTTTTTTTGCTGCTGTTGCTGCAGAAAAATCCTGGAAATCGCGTGCCTAAAGTGTATGGAACGCTGCTTACAGAATTTCCAACGAGATTCTAGAATATTCAACTTATTTTTCTTTCGAGAGACAAAGTGATGGTGGTGACCCAAATACTAATTAGTACTATTTTGTACGCTCATCTTGCTCCAGCGTCCTTATTAGTCTCATTATTTTGGGGCGAAAGTTGGCTGGTTTTTTGTCTCTCGTCATTGTTTTGGATGACCATAGAACATCTTATTTAGAAACTTGTTAGTAGAACTACGTTACAAAGTACAGTAACTCTACAAATCTCCAAAATGTGGCAGCCTCATTTTTGAGTGTTCCGAAGTCACGACCACTTGGTACAGTCAATCATGTAGAAGATATATAGTGACGTCATTCTACCAAAATAAGTGTTGCCCGGATTTCCAAAGGTCTAGCTAGAATTAGGAAACTCTGACTGTTTTATGCAATTGCGCTCTTCTGAAGAACGCTGGTCTCGCAACATTTCAAAAATCAGTTATGTTTGATCATTGTCTCCTTATTTTGAATACCCTTAAAAATACCTGTATATGAAAAATGGGTTTTTTTAAAGATATTTTAATTTGCCACATTATAGAGAACTTGCTCACTTGATCTATTTAGTAAACTGAGATTTCTCATCTGGATATCCTCATATTTTAAATTGAACACCCAGGTTTGTACTCCATTAAATCTCATAGCAAACTTATTGTTCAATTTTGAATATTTTGAATTTTATCTATCTAGTAATTATTTTATGACTTATTCCAGTGTTTTTAAAAGTTGTCTTGTCTACTTATTGTTCCTGTTTATCACGAAAACTATAACAAATATTGGTAAAACTAAAATTCGATTAGCGCATTAAGCCAAATATTAAATACCAGCCGTGGACCGCACCTCCGGCGCGGCCCCCGACTTCTGGAGCTGAAAACCATTTTTTCTGAAACTACCGTAATCATACAGTACTCCTACCGTACCACCATTGTACCACTACAGTACCTCGACTATATCCCTACACTAACCCCAACTCACTATCTCTCCAGAAGTTAAAACTTCGCAGACTACAAAGAGTACATAGACTACAAACTATGGACAAACGGAATAAGCGCTATATATATAGTAAATGATATTTAATAAAACCTGCCTGACCAAAAACACTGAACCGGAAGAGAAGTTCCTCCTCTTCGAATTCTATTCATATCGTTCGTTATCAACGCAGTAATCAGTTTCCGTTTTCTTAACTAGTTAGATAAGAATATTTTTATTTCGGTACAATTTTAGTTGAACCAGACAGTTGTTGTTTCCTTGAGCACTTACCACGTGCTCATTTCGTAATAAATAAAAAATGACCCCCTGCTTTTGTGGAAGTTTCTGGAGTTTTTCCACTTTTTTGGAGAATTTGACACAAGAAGTAAATACTAGACTCATGAACATTCGTTTTGCATTCTATCATTTTCATCCTTTTTCATTCTTGTTTTATAATTAATATCAGTATACATATATTTGCACTAGAAAAACGTATTTGTTGCTCAACATATACTATTGTTTCTTGAAAAAGTTTTCATACACATTGTTGGCAAGCTGTGAATCATTCAAAGTGTAGATCACCTTAATAATATCCGAAATGTTTTTTTTTTCTCAGATTTTCTGTAACTATATATATAGTAGACCATTTAGAGTCCACCACAGGAGCTCTCAAAATATTTGTTTAGAAGTTTCATAGATCAAAACCTCGTTGTAAACACTTCTAGGGACTTCAATTGTGAATATCCTTACTGAACATTTGAAAGAGTTTCTAAAATTGAAATATTCTATAGGATTATACAAGAAAATTGAATATTTTACAGAGATGCAAAAAACATCTACTTGCGTTCCTACGCCCGCCATGAAAAATGGGATATATAGGTCACATTCCAAGCGAGAATTGTAGGCATAAAGGTAGTTTTTGTGCCTTATAAAATCCTTTTACGACAAAAATGCGACCCGATAGATTTGTAGCAGAATCATTCGAAAAATGTAGTAAAAGTCCATGCTAGTTCTAAATTTATTGTAACTTCCTGCATCCACTAAATTGACTTCATGTTAATTTTCATTTAGTTCCTCGTTAGAAAAATTTGACGGTTTTTGTTTTTATTTTACGAAAAATTTGAGCTTTAGAATTTTTTTTTGTTTTATTGGAAATAAATAAAACAAATTCCAATTCGCGAAAATAGTACCCTTATGTATTAATTAAACTATCATTCATTTGGAAATACTAATTTGAACGTTTCCCTACATCAAGTGTGTTTTGATTTTCTGACCCTTTCCTTCGTTTCTCTAAAGTAGATATACTAAAACTAAAAACCTATTTATCTATGTCTACATTAGTCAGACCTCAATCAGTGCTTCCGCATGTACAAGTCGATTCAATTATTGTCTCATTTCTTCTCTCAGTGCAATATCCCCAATTTTTTCCTTCTCTTACTCAATTTCAGATTGACTTATGGCCGTGTATCTGCATTTCTTACGAACTAAAATTTAATATATGTATTTTTCTTATTACGCCCGTATATTTTACTTCCTTGGCAACGCTTTGATTAATTTTCTTATGCCCATGTTGAAATCTGATTTCTGAAGTCAGACATTACCAATGATTAATCAAGTTGAAAGTTTCTGGAAATTAGAAAAACAGGAATCATGGAAAAGGAAATAAAGCTCCAAATAGAGAAGACACTCGGATTAAGAGCTCATTTAACGGAAGTGTTCCCCCGCTTTTAAAAGACATTCCCTCTCCCACTTTTTCATTGATTTCCCCCGCAGAATATGAATTTTCAATAAAAATAGACGAATGAAGAAGACGTCTTTTCATTCGCTTTTCAAAATTTTCATAGACTTCTTGAATTATTTCTCTAAATACACTTCAGGAATATTTTGACTTTTTTTCTCAGAATTTCGAATTGATCCCGAGAATGTCACAGTTTAAATTAAAAATTCTAGTAATCGGATCGTTTTGGAACCATTTGAACCTACTGGGTCTCCCACATTTCTCTCATTTCACTCAAATTCGGTTGACCTTTCGGGATGATTCAAAATGTTACCACATTTGATTTTGAAATTATTTTAGTAGTTGCATACACATTAAAGTTTTCGATAAAGCTTGCAACTTCTGAAAATGAAAATTTAAACAATACCACGGGACCTAACACATTAGTGATGAAAGCAATTCGAATGTAAATAAATACACTGCCCCTTCTCTTTCCAAATTTAGGATGTTTTCTTGGACAAATTCCACGTGATATTTACATGTGGTCGGTTGAAATTTCACTTGAAAATGGAAGCCCAGAAACAATTCAATATCATTTTATTTGTGGAGGTATTGGCTTTTGGTTATTCTTATTAGGATAAAATGGATCTCTTGTTTTTTTTTGAGATTACGCATTCATTTTTACAATTTTGAAAATTGAAAAACAACTAAAACTAATTCAAGACCAAATCTGATTATCCACCTCCGTAGAGATTTTCAAAGCTTCTTGTAAGACTAAAAAATCACTAAAACTAAAAAAGAACCATTCAATATTTAAACTAACAATAATCACATATAATTTATTTAAAGACATTTTTGTGAAGAACTCGGGTTGGCACAATTGCGCCCGTATAGTAGACATTTTAACCTGGTTGAAATGTTGTTACTATTTGAAAATATTGTATGAAACGAAATCCTCAATGATGCTTTGTACTTCGCATTTATTCATCTTCTAGAAAACCGAAAACGTTACAGTAAAATATTTTTGATTGCTCCCTGAGCTCAGGTGCTTGAGCAAAACCTCACCTGATGTCGATCTCAATTTGAAAGTTTTTTGATTCTTCCTTCTTCCTATTCCCTCAAAAATCGCCGATGAAACGTGATATTGCTCAAGGAGGTCTCGTGGAACAGCTGCTTTTCCACACATTTTTGTTCTTTTTGTACGGAAAACCGATTTTGCCACATCAAATAAAAATGTATTGGTTCCTTTCTATTTTGTTGAAAACTTTTCTCCGCTTTGAACTTTTTGTACTCAACCCAGTACGATGCTTTGGTATTCTGCAATTCAAACATGTGGTCTCTCGCCTATTTCAGTCTTGTAGAGGTTTGAATAACTAAGCACAGGTATGCTCAAAAATATTCCGTAAAATTAATGGTTTTTTGTGATCACAGCTGCAAACATTTGTTATAAGCAAACAATTGTTTCTCTAATTGAACCAGGTGAAAAAAGTATTAAAAAGGAAATGAAAGATGTTTGATTTGTAGAACAAAAAGTTGAATCAATTATTTGGAATTAGTCGGCTGATAGAGTGGCTTCAAAGTAGAAAATAATTACCGTCATCTTGATGTTTTCCGTAAAATTATATAACTTAATTACATAAGATAAATATTATTGATAACATTCGAATGAGATAATTATTTGAGTTGTGTGTGTGTATTTTGTAAATATTTGTATAATATCGCTGTATATTGGCACACATCTGTAGGTAAAATAAATTGGCAAAAAATTAAACATAATCTTGAAACCAAATAGCTTTTTTTTCTTCCTTCAATTTTTGAACTAAACACTCGATGAACCATAGCGTTTCGTTCTTTTTCTTCTTTTGGGTCTCTCCAAATAAATCGGTGTCCTGGGAGAGACACGGGGCTCCACTTTTCGGCGGCCTCAAGTCATTTTTATTTCAAAACACTCACTTTCGTCGACGTCACTTTTCACTGAACTGCATTTTTCCCTGAAAGTGGCTAGAAAACACAGAAACTTCTAAATCAAAATTATTACTGGAATTTCTTCAGGAGTTATTTGGAAAGACATGAAATGATTTTTTATTTTTTATACATTTTGAGACTTCAGAAGCTAGTTTTTTAACAAATAAAAATCACTGCCAAATTATTTTTCAAAAAACCTTGATAAATAAAGGATTTTTGGCTAATTTCTCAGTTCAAAAATTTCTGGCAATTTTGAGACATTTTTCTGGCAACATAGTTGTGTCTTTCAGAAATTTGACTACTTATTTGAGAATCGACGTTTCTAGTTTTGCCGCAAATAAAAAAATAATTGTATTCAGTATAATTTTCTATATCACTTAAATGTCTTTAAAATCTTTCCCGAAACAAAAACTATTTTTTATGTTTCTTTAGTTTCAATGTCCCTCGTGTCAATCTTACCTCCCACGTGAACTTACCCAATCTCTAATTAATTTGGCGAAAAGTGGAAAGGAAAAATACGATACGATCAGAAAACCAAGTAAACTAGAAAATGTGAGAATATGTGTTCTTCTTCTGCTTCTTCTTCATCGTTACCCCCCATCATAAAATCGTACTGTGATGTGTGTGCCTCCCCCGGAAATTCAAACAAACCGCCTCTTCTCACTTTGTGTAACTACCATCATCATCTGACATAGAAATAGAAATAGAGAAACCCTTCTCTCTCTAGGGCACCCCTAATGGTCTAGTTTTTCTAAAACTTTCCAGTTCAAGTTCACCTTTTGTCATCATCAATCAAAAGTTAAAATAATACTATATTTGGAAAAAAATCAAAATTGAAATTCTATTTTCGCTCAGCGATTTTTCCCGATTCGTTCCGCCAAAGTTTGTAATATTATGACAGATCTCGTGTTTTTCCTTGTTTCTTCCAATTCGTCCGGTTTTTTTTTCCATTTTCCCTTTTGTGTTTCCGACGGGAATTTCATAAATATGTATGTATTCTTTTTCATTTTCAGTTCCTGTTCTTTTTCTGTTTTCATTTTCAATTTCATCTTCTTTCTATTCCTATTTTTTGTTTTGCTTTTCTCTGTTCAAAGAAAATATGAATACATATCAGATAATCTTATCTGAAAATCAGATCTTGCCACGCCACCGTATGTTGATGATGGGGTATTGTGTAATGGATCTGCATTCAAATTGAGCAAAGTTCATGTTTTTTTGTATGGAATTTGTGACGTTGACATGTAACGACAAATTCAAAACACGTGAAAACCACCCATTGCTTCCTAGTGTTTTATTTCAATGCTGTAGATTTTAAAGAGACTAACGGTCGCTGACGTAAATCATCGGAAGGATAGTAATCCGAATATAGGTAATCTGAATTATAGGTTTCATAAGTTATTCAAGAGTGGGACTTGATCTGGATATGTGAACTATAGTTTTTGGTATGACAAAGGCTTATTAGGTAATAGTGAAATTCCATTTCAAGCGTTAATTTTTTTTACAATAGGGGTTTGCATCTCCAATTTTAACTAGTTATTGACACTCTAGTGGGCATTAAAGAAAAAGATAAACCTGTCGCTCCGTAGTAAATGTAAACTCCGTAGGCTGTTCACCTTAATGATACTCAGGTTCTCAGTTAAAAGGGTTTTTTGTGACATCCGCAGTTTCTGGAACGCAAAGTGAAAACACAAAAAACGAAGTTTTGGAATTCCTTGAAAGTACATTGTATCACCTTTCTCAATTCATATCATCGTTATAATATGACTCACCACACCATAATCATGTGTTCACACTAGATTCTTTTTGATCGCTCAACTTCTTTCCAAATTCTATCTTGCAAGAATTCGTATCAATCACATACAGTAATCTTGTTAATCTATAGTTAAAGAACTGGACTTTCGCCTTGTATCAAATACCAAAATCCATTCCATTGATCACGTGATATCCGTTCACCGTTCTCATCATCTCAGGCTTCTCTGTGCGTGTCGAAATCTGACGGTCACTCATTTCCGTCCAAAGTGTCGTTTCATATCGTCGTCTACACATTCCCTTATTCTACCATTTTTCTATTTTTAGTCATATGTCTCTCTCCAAAAGAAAGAGAGAGAGAGAGAGACAACACCGATTGATCATATTCACCCAACACAAAGCAGTGCGCAGTGTTCAGAAGAACATCGTCGCGTTTGCAAAAGCCCTTACCCAAAGTCAAATCAAACAACGTTTCACCCCTTTTTCGTTTAATTTTTTTTTTGGTTTCTTCGTCCTCCTCTTATTCGCACCTTAACCCCGCCTACCATATGCAAGTCATGTTCTACTGATAACGAACCGATTCTTTGATATGATTTCCAATCATTTACATACATCTCGTCTCCTTTTCCATATTGAACTCTCATCTTCCACTTTCCTTATCACTGGGTCAGTCGGTTTATTTTCCGGAATTTTGAGTCAATTCCTACGATTTTTGCAGAATTGCACGAATCATTTTCATTCAAAAAAGAATAAAAGATCTTTATTGAATAAAGCTAGACAAGACATAAGTTGGTAACTTCCTGTTTTTCTAATGGTGTTTTGCCTGCTGAAATTACAGACAATTAGTTCGAGCACTTTTTGTTGTTTTGATTTTTAAAATATATATTCAGATAGTTCGCTGATGATGTTAGTATTTTTGAAATAAAAAAGTCGGAACTTGTTACCTGAGAAATTCAGGAATCACATATCGATCATTGATTACTTAATCATACTATTTTTAGAACATTCAGAACATATTTAAATGATCGTTGTCTATTGGATCACATTGACATCATCTAAGGGTTATTACATCTCACTTCAAAAAATGAATTCATTCAACCGCGAAATTAATTTTCTGAATTCATGAAATCATGAAAATTCTGAGAAACACTAGAAACATTTTTTTTTTAATTTTCAACCAAATTTATCAAATGTTTTAATTTGCCAAAAAATATGTTTAATTGGTCTACTTAAACCCCCCCCCCCCCCCCCCCATTAACAATTAGATCCACATAACCTCTTGGTCGTAACCCTCTTCCCATTATCATTATCATCATCATACAAACATTTTCTCGGAGCAAGTGCTTCGTTTCTCGTTACCCCTCTTATCCTCCTAGCCGCTGAAAAATTAGTTGTGTAAAGAGCTAATTTACGATTCTCGGAAGTCAGTTCATCCTTCTATTCTCATTCAAAACTTCTTCTTTCCCCTTTCTTGTGTCTCATCTTATTCAGTCATTCATCGGCTCATTCAAAGACTACTTGCTCTCTTCGTTCTCGGCTCCGCCCTTTTCTATCGGCTCGCGCATGCCTTTGCCGCCCTAACCAACAAATATATATCGGGGTGGTTTTCCAGATTGGCAGAATGCTCAATGAGCAAATTGTTCGACTTCTTTCGTTGATGCACATTCATCCGCCGTCGGCAAAAGATGCCGCTGGGGGTAACAGTATTGTCAAAAGGCTGAAGTTTGGAAAAAAGAGAAACTCTCCAAAATTCGGAAATTTGCCAGAATCAGTATGGTATGTTACTTTTTTACATTTGTTACATCGTAGTTTTATAGTCATAATTCGAAAAACCATATGGTAATAAAAATATATATTATTCGATTTTTCAAGAAACGAAACAATTAATTTCAAGAACTACTTTAAGAACTACGTAATAAATAAAAATTGTGCACTGCGAAATTTAATTTTCCGTTTGCAATTTGTTATTGGTTTTTGAGATACATACTGCTTCTACCCCATTTAATTAACTTTTCGCTTTTTGCAGGGATAACATTCTGGACAACTTGTCTCCATTCGAGCGAGTTAAAATGCGTCGAATCAATCACAAGATCAAAAACGTAGTGGATAAACGTCGAAAACGTGTCCTCTACGCAGATTTTCTACGTACTGACGTTGACACAATCCTTCCGCCGGAAACTAATGGAGACGGTGACTTTTTCCGTATGCCAAAAACTCCAAGAATTGTTGTGCACGAGGAAGCACGTAGTATCCTAATAATTGTTGATACTCATTGGACAGTCAGTGACGCAGTCAAAATGATGGCTGCAATTCGATATTATGGAGAAAATGCACACACTGTTACGGTAAGTTACAAAAAAAGTTATTAAGCAAACAATTATCATGATAATTTCAGCTTGATGCCTCTCTCGCTGAGCTCTGTGTAGCTGCTCAATCAACAAATGACATTGCATTCTGGTTTGCTTTCCAATCAGCAAGTGGAACTTCTGATCCAGTATGTCAGTCGTCAAAGGCTCCAAGATGGGTCCCTGATGATTTCCGTGTCAGAAGTGTACAATCATATGAGCAAGATCAGTTGACAGCCTACTCCCAATGGTCTCCAAGAACACAAGTTATTCCAGTTGGCCCCCTGTTTCCAAAAGCAACCGAGGTGAGAATTTTAGAAAATATAATTTAGAAAAAAATCAAATAATTCCTGAGAATTTCTGATTATGTTTTGATATGGAAAATATAAAAACTTTTTATTATTCAATTTTATTTTTCAGATAACAATCCGTGCTTCGGTTCCACAACTTCGTCGTCTTCGTCGTTTTCCTGTCTACCGTAGCCCTCTTCACCGTTGCTTTATGGATCCAAACAATCTTCATATTCTTCGTCTCGTCGTCTCTAGTAACAATTCATCTGGTCGTAGAGGTCGACAAGTGGCACAATCTCTGAAAATGGCTCCATTTTTGAAATGGGCAAATGCTCAGCGATTGGCTCACAGATTTTCTGTACAATTTGTATAATTGAATCATCATGACGTTTTTTATGTTTTGTTTTGCTACGGGTACTGTTTACTTTGACGATTTTCTCTGAAATGCAATTCTTCTCAAATGTATTCTCAAACAACCAAAACAATATTTTGATCGTCGGGTTCGTTTTTTTTGTAACTCTGTACTTCCCCTTGTGATCTTGATGTGTAGAATTTGTTAATTTGAATTAAATAATAAATAAATGATGTGATCAAAATAATTCCACAAACACGGAACAAGGACAAGTCAGCACAAAGAAGAAACGGGTCGTAAACACTAAAAATGAGTCAGAACACAATCAAAGAGGATTATGATGTCAATGACTTGAAATGAGTTAAAGAATTAAAGAGCACAAAATGACAGGAATTTCATCATTTTCAATGACTAAAAAACTTCAAACATTTTATTAGACGAAAAATTATTAGTTAAAATTTGAAAGAAACCTTTCTGTAACAGAAAACGTAAAGTTCAAAACTAGTTTCAAATATATTTATTAGAATACCGTTTTTGGTAAAAAATGAAATATGTGATGGCTTAGATGTTTGAGAAAAATGTTTGAAAATGTTTCCAGATTTTTTTTCAGGTTGTATAATGTACATTTGAAAAGTTAAAATTTATAAATAAATATCTTTAAAACTGTAGTAAAGTTCCTGTTTTCTCACAAATACAACTATAATATCTCAAAGGAAAGTTAACTAAACTATTTTATAATAAAACCAAAAATTGTTTCACATACATCTTTTTTATATAGTTTATTGAGAATTTACATGATTTGGAGGAACTATACATACGTACATTGCCGTACGGTAGTACCCATCCAAAATCTGACTCGTGTCTGTTTGAAAATGTTTTACAGTTTTTTAAAAGATTTGGCGAGGCCCGTAACGACATTTTCAATTTAGAAAAAGTGTTGTAAATAAAAAGGTAAATGGAAAAATTTACATCGCAAGTTCAAAATGTGAATTACTGTAGTTGTTGATCATTTTTTAGAATCAGATAGGCCTTATCATACTAATTTCAATGAAATTGTTTCATTTTTCCAATATTCAAGTCAACAAGAATAATATCAGCTATAAATTAGGTCAATTCAAGTAGTAAACAATATATGTCAGAATGGTTGTTTCAATCATTTCGAAACAATCTACTTGCACTAACACAGTGAGTTTACAAAAATAAGAGAGCTTACAGGGGACCTCATGGGAAAAGAAGAGAGAAAGTGCTAAAAAATATTACAGGAACACAGAATTCCGAGAATGCGCATTGCGCATGTGTGCACAATATCTCGTGTGGAAACTACAGCAATTCATTAAATGACTACTGCAACGCTTGTGTCGATTCACGGCATTACTGTATTTTTGCTTGCGAGATATTCTGCGCGTCAAATATGTTGTCCAATATGCATTCCGAGAATTTTGTGTACCCGTAACACAATGAGAATATCAAATTCAAAATTGAACATTGCATAGTTTAGTTTCAATCATGTTCTTTTCAGAAAAAAGGGGGGGGGGGGTATAGCCTACACGAGTGACTAAATTAAATTGTTGTAATTCGTTGAAAACTGTTTGCACTGCCCGCTATCAGTGCAAATGTACTCTACCAAACATATATCATATTCCCGATTGTGCGCGTGTTAAGAGACAAATTAAAAAAACAACATATTATTTTGCAGGTAATCATGCCTGCGCGTGCTGGTGGTAATCCTAGTCAATTGAATACGAGTATCCACGCGACTCGAGCACCAGCGGATCCAGCAATAAAATCGATATCTAAACTGGAATTTGGAAAGATTTGGGTGAATGGATTGGGTGTTATTAAACCCAATGGAGAACAAAAAACATCGGCGGAAAAAGGTCCGATTGTCCCTATCTGTGGGTTTTAAAGCATTCCCAAAAAATGTCGGAATTTTTTTTTCGATTTTCACCCGAGGTTCCGGAACATTTTTTCTCAAAAAATTGAGTTTCCCTCCAAATTATTTTTTTTTTAAATTGAATTTATCTCCAAATTGTGATGAAGTCACAAAATGGATGTGGCCAGTACACTTCTTGCGTGAATAAGACTACAGTCTAAAAATCTCTGAGGTTAAACTATGTAGGGATTCAAAACTGCGCTTCATATCTAGTAACATGACAATTTATTTTTCAGTTTGCACATTTTTCAAGTTCAAAACCGACTCGTTTCATTGTTACGCATTGGAAAGTATTGGAGAAGACATGAAAGAGGGTGCGAGACTGGCTTATGACGCTGTTACATTTAATCTCTGTTCAATGGGAGTATCGCAACATCCAAGAGAGGTCCGTGTTCAATATTATGCCGAGTCTCACTTAGACAGAAAATCTGCTATTTTGACGACTGCACTTGGGCTGATGGCTGCATTCACAGGCATGATCATTCCAGATTACATTGCGGCCACTGGAAAACTCGATTTACCTGGAAATGTTTATTCTTTAAGTTCTTGATACTTATAAAATAACTATCATTATGTTATATTCAACATCGTTCTCGAAAAATTTGCAAATTTTAGAACACATTTTCCTCCATACGTTTTGATAACTGGTACAACATAAGTATATTTTCAGGTAGGTGATATTGAACTCAAAATTGATGCTGCGATCCAGAATAAGAAGACTATAGTAATTGTGCCAAAGGATAATTTTGAATCGATTTCCAAGGATATGAAAGCACAGATCAATGGTGTACCGGTGTCGCATTTGCTAGAAGCTTTCCAAGTGGTGTCACAACAAGGAAAAAAAAAGATAATTGTCAATTGTTCCCACTCTTTTTTTGCCAAAATGTCTAGAATTTCTTTGTATTGTGCAATTGAAATTGATCAAAAATAAAGAGTGGAAATACATGAATAAGTTAAAGCCCAGACATTATACCGAGATTGATAATAATCATACAAAGATCGATAATAAACATACGGAAAATGAATTATCATCTGAAAAGTTGATTAGTTAGAACATGAAATTGCCAATGTGCGGGTGTCAGGATGATGAATGACAGTAATAGACAAAAGTATTGAACTTGCATAGAAAAATAAGACTCATTTTGCTAATTTGTTATAGAACTTACTCTGTTTTACTCTGTTTAGTACTCTGTTTGTGAAAAAGTGTCTTCGTGTTTTGATTTTGCACTTCCACCAGATGAACTCGGTTTTGGTTCGAGTTTTACTATTTTTGTCTATTTTGAAAAAATGGTCAGTGTCTTTTCACCCTGAAATGTTTTTCTCAGAAAATTTGAATTTTTCGTTTCGCTTCGTTCTCCGAGAATTTTTTTCCCTGATCAAGCTACGTTCTGAAAAGACAACACAAATTTCATAGGATTATAGGATTATTGTTTGGGTTTTATTGCCGAAATTTCTGAATGCCGCGCCGCCCTGAACGGAATCACTTCTCCGGATATCGTTAAGAAGCTCGGTGTCGGGAAATCTGTGGTTAATCGAACTCTGATCCGGTTCAGAGAGCTTGCGACTTTGATGGGCAGTGTCCTCTAACCAGTAAGTATTCACAATTTCAGTCATCCGCCCGATATTGTTTCTTTTTAGTTTGTTCAGGAAACAAATGGATAAATACCGGAAAAAATAAAGTTTTGTGGGTTGTCAAAAATCTTCAAGAAATTGTATGAAATTCAATTACAAATTATTGCGATCTATAGATGTATAAAATTATAATTGGTCAAGCTCGAATCACGATCGAAATAAGTTTTTGGGAAAGTTCAGGATTCATAACTTGAGTTTGGTCGAACAATTATGGAAAATTTCAGGTTTTGTGTAGGTCTTTTTCGTTTTGGAAATTATAGATAAATTTGGCAAAGTATTGTTCGAATGTTCGTTATTATTGTCGTGGAGCATATGAATAAGCTTATTCTTACAAAGGTTTTTTCTCCAACACAAAGTGCATATTATATATGTAGATATCAGGGATCGAGCAACTGGGGTGTTTATGGAATACCAAATAAATTAAAAAATAAAAACTTTTGCAAAAACCCCAATTTTAATTAAATTTCCCATTGCTTCGTCATATTTCAAGAAAGTACATTTCTTTCCTATTTTCTCTTATTGCTGTTTCTCTTTGGAGCAGCTTCCAAATTGGTTTTCATGATACTTTTTTCTCATACCCATCATCACATGACCGGATTTTCTTTTCATTCCAGCAACATTTTTGGTTAAAAAAAAACAGAAAGTTCTTCTTCTTCTTCTAGTGACTGCTTCTTTCTGCCTAAAAATCGGATGGTTCGAATTTCCTCTCGAAACTTGATACGCTGATGTGCGCACACCACAAAATGGTTCGCAACCAGTTTTGTGGAACATAAAATCATCGGAAATGTCCGACAAATTGATGGCGTCATCTCGAAACATTAATGAAAGGCCATAATACTTTATTTACAAACAAATAAATACATGTTTTAAATCAAAATAATATAAAGATCGTAGAAAAGAGTAACCCGTATACAACCGAAATGGAAAAATGATAAATTGAAAATTAGAATATAAAGTATGTTGATCATAAGTATCACCAACATCGGAAATATAAAATTATAACCGAATACAACGTTTAGAAGAGATAGAAAGCTGAAATATTCGATTGAATTGAAATCATTAAGATGTTGAATTTACACGGCAGTTTAGATTTGAAGTAATCGTTGAATCTCGATGATTCAGTCTCATCACAATACTTGAAGTTCTTGGAGATGATCTCATTTCATAGTCATTATAGATTGCTGATAATGAGAAGTTCTTCCGACAATTGCTCAATACTCCTTTTCGGATTACGCTGCTGAAAATTAACACTTTGTGAAATCGATATCTTTACATTGCTAGTTTTTTTTGAAAGAAGGAAAAGAAAATGCTTGTTAATTTTTAATCGACAATGAAATGTCTAAAGTCCAGGGGTTATCGGGTTTTCCCATGTAGATATTTCTCTCAAACAAACCAAGAAATAAATGTCAGATAATATTTGAAATGCTACTATAACTTCTTAGGTGCCTAATTTGGAAATGTGTACCGCCTACCCAATGAGAGTTCAATTTAAAATTTGAAAACATTTTTGAATACACAACAAAAAATCTAACCTGAAGAACAAATAAAGAAGAGGATTCACGAATGAATTAGTTGCAAATACAACCATAACTGCCCAATTCATCCATTTTCCATGTTTTGAACACTGTGAAATAAACACTTGTCCCACCACAAACAAAATTGTATTGATTATACAAGGAACCAGAAGACGAGTTTCTATACTCAATTGGCGTTGTTGTGCCGCATATGATGATGTAGATATTGGTGCGTGCGAGTATTTTGAACGAAGTTCTGAAATTTCAAATTTTCAGCAAACAATAAAAGTCAGAAAATCACATACGCATATTCCTCGAAGTTTGTCTTTGAAATAAAACTGCGAGAGCCAGAACGTACAACGGAAAAGGCACCACCATCAGAATTACATTACACACCATGTAATATGTATTAGTTCCAGAAAGTTCATATTTTTCCCAATCAGAATGCATTCCATAACGAGTTGGTGAGTAGAATAATGGTGTGAACCAGTCGAACTGAAATGACTTTATTTAGAAATTTGAGTTTTTATTTTTGAAGTTTTTAAAATTTCAATTTTAATATATTTAATAAAGTCTTAAGATGTTCATCAAGATTTCAAATATTCATATTTTACTCAAAATTCAACACCTAATATCATCAAAAATGATGATTTTGCTAATTATTTCAACATGGCTCAATAACTCACCTGATGCTCAACTAGACTCTGCAATAATCCAGTGAACCATGGAATTGCACAGATCATAATACTCGTGCCATGTGGAAGTGTACGAAACCAATTCGGCCATTGAACTGCGGCAAGACGTGACCATGCAATGACTGTGTAATGATATACCATTGCCCACCAAGTGAAATCAAGATAAATATGAATATTCCACCGCCACGATTCATTGATTATCTCATTTTGAGTTAAAATCACAATTCCTGGCCAAATGCCAAATTGGATCATTAAGAGAATGTCAGTAAGAGCTTGCGAAATGAGAAATCGAAATCCAACAATTTCATTGACCATTCTCCACATTGAGCAAACGATTAATCCGTAAAGCGCACATCCAACAATTCCAAAAAGTAACAGGAAAATTCCAGCTGCTGCATCGGATGCGTCCATCCTGCAAAAGAATCCAATAGAGAATTGAAATAAATCCAGAAAGAAAATGAATAAACGTGGAAGATATTTTTTCTGTTATAGCTCGAATACTAATAATAAATTAATTAAGTAAATCAAAGACATTTTAATATATAGTTTCACATTTCGGGCAGTACTTGAAAAAAATTAAATTTCAATTTGAAAAAATGCACGTTAAAATGAAATTTCCTGCCTTTGTTATTGTTGGAATTATAGTTTCTAGAAGTGAACGATAAAAAAAATTGTGTTTCAAAATTTTTATATTTTTGTACTCTCGAAATTTATCAATCGATCTGGACTTTTTTTTTGTTCCGCAGAGGCTGGCGGAGTTTACAAGCGTACGACATGGTTCAACTTTTGTTTAAAGCTTTATAAATGGAACATAGATGAATATTTCGAATGCTAAATGCAAAAAGAATCAGCAAAAAAGCTGACAGCCCCGTCCTTCTCTGCCGAAAAACGCCGTTTAAGGATCGATTGATAAATTTTGGCAGTACTCTCATCATTTCGTGTGAGGTTCTCATACCCAAAAACCGAATGAAATCATGAAGTGAACATTCAAAAAAATTTCAAAAAAAATTCAGTGTGATATATTCAGCTTTTCGCTAAAATTTCATTCAAAAATTCAACTAAACTCAGTAAAATGTAAAACAACTAAGTAAAATGAACTGTTAAAAAACTGATAGAAGTTAATATAAAAGTTCAATAAAAAGCCTAGTAATAGTGTAATACAAAAAAAAGAACGAGCCTAGATGAAGATGGAAAAAGAAGGGCGCACGTTTCAAAACCAAAAATGAAATCGCAAAAGTAAATAAAAGAAACAACTGGGAGAAAAAGGCCCCTCACTCTCATTCTGGTATGATATGTTGTGAGATGAAAATGAGAATATATGGAAATGGAATTTGGAAGTACTTTCTTCTATTCACCAGAACGATGTTTGAAGAAACTAGCTCGTTTCTATCCGTTTTTAAATATACATTAAGATTATTAGAGTTCATCAGGAAATAGCCTACCAACTAGTTTTATAAAATGAGATGAAAATGGAATTGGTATGAGAATAGATGTATTGTCATTTCTTTTGTTGTGGAAAATTGGAAGAATGCCAAGGTTTTTTGATTTAATTCAAAAGGACCAAATAAAGAATCTTTGTTGAATAAATAATAAACAATGAAGATTCATGGTGGGGCTGGTCACTGAGCCCTTTCCAAAACTTTATGAGCCATTGAAGGTGTGGCACCAGGAAAAAGCAAACGGAAGTGTGGGTGGCGACCGCTGAGCACGGGAAAAAAGGGGAGAAAAGAGCAAAATATTGTGTTGGTAGGAGGAAATTGAACTCACTTGACAGGTTGTGATCTGTTGATTTGAACTGGTTTAGGGTAAGTTTAATTCAAAGACGACAAGGATTTAAAAGTTTCAAGATATTTAAAATTTTTAGATACTGTGCTTCCAAAAGTTATCATTCTTTTCTAGTTATTGTTTTGTGCGCTTTTAATTTGCTTGAAAAGGTTGCGATGTAACAGTAGGCAGTTAGGTCAGCATTTTTGCGGCTACAAAAATTCTACGATATTAAGCTTTGAAATCTTTTTAGCACCAAGTTATAATCGCCCAATTTCGTTTCAAATTCTAGTTTCAAAATAATGAGTTCAGCAAACCTTCTTTGAAATTTTTTTTGATTATTTTTTGCAAAACTAATTTTGCTCAGCATTTTCTAATAACCACAATTCAATTATTTTCCCATTAGAACTTCATAAACCAATTTTTTAATAATTGAGATTAAATTCGCTTTCAGGTGCCATGGCCACCTACAAAACTTTGTTTTCTAAAAATGGGAAAAGCTTCAAACATAAATATATGTTTACCGAATGTTCAATGGGAGTTGCCAAAACAACTTCAATCGTGTAATTAAATAAGTATATAATTCTCTGAACTTCCCATAAATTCCATCACTTTTAAAATCAGAAAAATCAGAACATGATTTCATTTATTATAGAAATTTTTCAAGTATGATAAACTTATCCTCAAGAGTATTTTCCAAGTATTTGGGTCAGTTGATGAATTAAAAATCTACAACCATATGATGTTTACAACGACATGAAAATTTCAGATCTTTGAGATTAAAAACCTAAAATTGTTCATTGAAATAAAGTTTCTTTTGAGAATAGTGTTCTCTATTTTAATTAATTAGTTTTAATTGGATTCAAAAATGGAAATATTTTACTTCCTCCGCTCTAGTTTCTAGGATGTATTATGGTCATTTCATAATCCTCGTGGGCTTGCAACATCATAGATGTGGAAAAAAATATTGAAATTAGAATACTGTGTGCACAAACTAGCAGAAGGATAATGCTTAAGAGACTGAAGATTGTGAAGATGAGTGGGTAATTAGTTAAATAAGACACATACATGTGGGTGGATGATCATAAGATTTTTATGAGGAATACTTCAAACAAGTCTAGCCGCTGACTTTTGCATATGACACTGAATTTTCAAGTTTTTATTAGAAAGTTATAATCATGTGAGTGACATAGATAACCTAATGAAGCACAAAATCATGACACACCATACATCTGAGAAAATAAAATTTGAGGGGTTGGAAACCAGTGTTGCAAGAAAAAAATTGAAGAAAATGGCACCGGAAGTGGGCAATTTCTCATTTTTGGGATGGTGGGACGGAGGGGAAGAGTTTGATTTATTGTTGGAGCTTCTTTGGGTTGAATTCTCGGAAATACCTATTGTTCGGCTATTTTGAAAAGGGCAAAGTCAGAAAACAGAAATTAAAAACCAAAAAGTGTTTCATTCAATAAAATAATTGTTTTGTATCTATAATAACTTCCAATCCACTCAAAAGCTTAACATTTCATTAGGTAATGACGGAGCTGCTGAACTAATCCATGAAGTATTTTATCAAACATCATCCGAGTATTATCCGATGATTGAACCCAGCTTGCATGAAAATTAGGTGTTTGAACGAGTACTTACATATTTTGTAAATCAGAACCAAAGTATACATTTTTCATACACAGAGATTTGTAGGATTTGACAGAAGAACAAATATTTTTGTATTTCACAAATACTTTCTACATTATAAAACCCAAAAAAAAATCAAATTTAGCAGAAAAATAAGCTCTGGTACGAGAAATTGATTTTTAAAGGTAAAATTTGGCAATTTTTAGAAATTTAGAACGGATAAGATTGTAGAAGTTATAACTCGGATTAGTTTCATATCATATATTCGGACGCCAGAATTTTAACTCAGCTTTGTTTAAAAATATTGAATTAAGAATACTGGAAACATTTTTACGTACTGAGATTGTCTCATAATTTGTGTCGAAGTTTTATTTTCTCTACACGTGTTTTTGATTCGATGCCGGGGTCAGTTTATAGGAAGCCGATTTGAAAAAGTTGTAAATGCAAAACTACAATGAGGTTATAATAGCAATGCCAAAAAATAAAGTATGTATCATGTTTGATTTAATTTATATTTAAAATTAATCACAATATAAATTTTCAGACTGGTATACATGCATTTCTACATTATTTCAGCGTTTAATAAATAAAAGTAAGCTTGGTAAATGTAATTCAAAAAGTAATCAATTTACTCTTGATCATTGTAGCTTTACTATTGAATTTGTGTTAACAAACATATAACTGAAAGATCAACAACACTGAAAAAGATGAAATGCGGGAACTCCTTAAAAACTTAAAAATGCAAAACTGTCTGTATAATCGGAGCACCGGAAGCCGGCAATTTCTCATTTTGCGGTTGCAAAAATGCGAGAAAGTCTAGTCGTGTCGGTGATTTCCCAAAAATGTAAGGCTCCGCCCATTCGGAAAGCACGGCTACTCCCAATCAATGTCTGCATTTGCGTCCAAAATCATCCAGCAGTTGGAGCAGTAGGAGCAACATTATTCGAAACACGATACTACGTGGCCCTTTTCTCTCTTTTGATGTGACATCTGATGACCATCGGAATTGGAGCATGTGAATCACGCACAAATAGAAACGTGGGTCCCTCTTGCCCGAAATGAGATTCGATGGCGGTTTTTCTATTTTTGAGTGAAGAAAAAGTAGAAGAAACAGAAGAAGACAAGGAAGAGAGGGAAAAGAAAGTGTGCCAGCTTGTTCCGGGCACCAGTGGTACTTGGAAAGATGAGAAGAAGTTGTTGACAGACAGAGGTGTCACATTAAATGTTTTTGTTTTGATTCAATTTATTCTGATTTGCAAAGTTGGAAATGACTATTTTAGGATCTCACAATTTAAAACTCTCTGTTTGTTTCTTCCTGATCTCTAAATTTGCTTTGTTCCCATTAAATAATCAGAGCTTACAGATCGTAAATTTGTTATTTTATATAAAAACGGAAGTGCAAAAATACGTTTTTAGTCCTTGATAAACTGAAAAAAAAATATTTTCAATCCAGTAAGATGTCTGATTTGGAAGGAAGCATTTCATGCTGACACAAATACCTGCTTATATGCCTAAAAAGTATGATTTACCAGTAATTACCAGAAATTGTTGAATCCGAAAAAAAATACAAAAATTTGAGTTCTTTTGAAACTACTGGGTCAAATATTTGAAGTTTTTTTGACGGTTTAGACGCGTCCGGGGAAATTTCACAGTAAAATGATGCAATTATCAATATTGACTGAAATTTGGAAACAAAACTTCAATGCCTAAATTGTCTCGTTTTTCTTATAACAAAACATATTATAAGAAAACATGTTTTGGAATGTTCAAAATGAACTGTTTATTTTGAAAGAACATGTTTTAAAATATTTGGATTCCGCAATGCTTTGAGAATATTGAAACTATTAAAAATGATTACGATTGTTCCGAAAAATGGAAGAAGCTTAAAAGGTTCTTGCAATATTTTTCTTAGTGCAACAAAGTACATGCTCTATGACAAAGTCAAAGCTAAAAACACTTGGTTCAAGTAAATCGGCTCATAAACCACAAAAATCTTCCGATATTACAAAGTTAAGTAGATGTTTGTTTTTAGCTTTCACTTGATGGTTTTACTTGTTTACAAATTTTGCTTTCCGTAACGTTTTTGATTTTTGATGTTATAGAAATTCAAGAACATTAGTTGAGTTTCGGTTTCCGGGCTGGTGGGGAAATTATTAAAAATAATTATTCGAAAACATTTTTTGATGTTTTTATCAACACAGTGCAACGCAAAAAAAAACTTGAAAATCTAAAAAAAAACTGATATTAAAATAACAGTTGTTAATCGTGAATAAATGAAAAAAGTATGTACTACCGGCAATTGTGATAACATTGATAAGATAATTTGATAGTCTACTGAAGGTGTTCAAACTTTGTGAGTACCAAAAAAAAGTACAAACATTTTAGTATATTCTCTGAATGCTATGAATCCTGTCTAAAAATGAAGTATTTCTCTTATATTCTTTCAAAACTAGGTGATGTGAACAACTTTATTGTGTCAGAAAACCATTAATATTCATGTAACAGAAAAAGTTTTCAATAGAGCAAATTGATGTAACAGTTACTCAAAAGATTTTTCATGATATTCAAATTTAACAAAAATAAAATGAAACGAAACAGTTTTTAGAACATTATCTGTCCAGTCAAAGATTTCGTGCGTTCTCCAGAAGTTTTTAAGTGCTTGTTTCAGTGCTTTCTATAATTAGCTATACATTTTTTTAAAACTATATTTTATATGGTTTTATATGGAGTATTTCTAGGTCCAATAATTCTACGCATATTTGTTTTCCTTTCCAGGTTTAATCGAAACTTCTAGAAGAATTCTATTTGCTAATGTTTTGGTTTTGTACGTTGGAGCGATATTGCTGACCTTTGATGATATCTGTATTATAACACTTTCATTGATGATTGATCACGTGTCAAACAATTTGCGAATCATGATAAAAATAACGTCATAGGCATGAAGTATTACAAACTGTATTATACATTTTCACTTTTGAGTTTTAAGTTAGGTTAATCTCGGTAAGCGTCTACGCACTTTCTGCGCACAATCTGCGCCGATTAATAGAGAAGAAATTAATCGGCGCAAAATGTGCGCAGAATGTGCGCAGACGCCTACCGAGAAGATATTTTCATTTGTTTTATAGCTTACTTTTTTCCAACGTTTGAAACATCTTCCTTTTTCTCTTCTCACGTACGTTCGATTCATTTTCATCCCGGATAACAATTCATTACCAAAATGTGACTTTATTTCATTCAGACACATTTCAATTAAACATTTGACGTCAAAGTAATGACAAATGTTTATTCTGAGAATTCATTCAATTGAAGAATACATGAAGAATACATATCAGTTCAACCGAGCAAACTTCCTGATTGTTTTCTGATGTTTACTTTTTTGTTCAGGCGCGTTTAGGAATAAGGGGCCGTCTTCCAGGATAAAAAACGTGAACTTTCCGAAAAAAAATTGTTTGTTTTTCTTGAATCTGTTGTTTTGTTTTCTCTTGGGCTTGTCTCGCACTGACAGTTTATATTTTCATTTAAATCATAAATGACAGAAATATAAGCTAGTAGAGCAATTAAGCGGTGCAAGACTAACAAGAAGAATGGAACATAAAACATCTACGAAAAAAAATCGGTTTCATAGGTTGAGTAGTATTCTGGAAAAAAAACAGGTCTACTTCCAAAAGGTGAATTTTTTTCAAGTTGAATGTTTAATGTGACTTTATCCTGTTTTTTTCATACACTAGAAGACAATTCACTAATTATGTAGAAACGTTTTGCTAACAAGTATAATTCCAAAAAACTGAATAAAAAATTTATCCACATTAATAGTAAGCAATGTTTCTGAACTTAAAACTAAATATAGTTGTACATGAGTCTAGTGATTGTTTTCACTGACGTGAGTTAGCAGAGAAACTCAGAGCAACAAAAGTCAACTGTCTGCAACTCTTCATGACATTTTATCTCTTTTCAAAAAGAATAATTTTCACAGACTTATACTACTTTACATAACTTGTTCTGTAACTTATTTTCAATTTCATAAAAACCACGCTATATGTTAATGGAAACAGTGTTAAAAAGTAGTTGTTCGATTTTTACCAGATTTGTTGGTTTTGTTTTTCATTTTCTTTTAAAATAATTATGCAACTATTTTTCCAGTATTCAAAATGGCTCCGCCTGGTCGGATAAACCATGCAAGACATTTGTCAGAAGCTGAGGAAGAAGCTGAAAATTATTTAGAACATTTCTATAACAAAAGTGAACCCAACAAAAGAAGAGTTAGCTTTGTACAACGAGGCGCCATGAACCAGGTATATTGAATTTTGAGAAATTATTAAAGTTTTACTCGAACATTAAAACTTTTCAAAATGCATTCTTTCACCCCAATTTCTTAAGGCACAATTCGATGAAAAATTCGACTACAACAAACCTCATTTGGAGAATGAGTTGAAAAAACAAGCAAAAAAATTTGTGAGGAGATTCTACGAACCCTTCACTTCATTTTTTGCCCTGAAACTTTTTATTTTCGACCTGATCCCAATATTGAAATGGTTCCCAGAATACAAATGGAAAACTGATTTGAGTTTGGATATAATTGGAGGAATTACGGTTGGAGTAATGCAGGTACCACAAGGTAAGATTTTAGATTTTTATTAATTTTTTAGAAAACAATTGTTAATTTAAAGGAATTGCATACGCTCTTCTTGCCAAACAACCAGCTATCAATGGATTGTACACATCTCTTTTTCCACCTTTGATCTATATGTTGTTTGGAACTTCCAGGCATGCCAGTTTAGGTATGTATACTTCCGATGGGATATTACTTTGAATTGAAATTTTAGGAACGTTTGCGGTTGTGTCACTCATGACAGGGCTTTCCGTTGAGAAATTGGCTGCTCCAACAGATTATGATCCTTCGTCTTTTAATGAAACGGATATTGATTTGGTTAAACTTCCGTCACCAACGGAAGTATCATGTGCTATTACGATTACAATGGGATTGATATTGGTTAGTTGGAAATGTTTTCTCAATTTTTAAGGGAAATGTAGTAATTTGAAATGTGTTCAAAAATTGTGTAGTAATCGGCATTTACCAAAGTTTCCAAACCAAGCGAAGATAACTGTCGAAATTGCCGAGCTCCAGTACAAGCTGTAAATTTCAGAAATTGATATTAATTTTCAGAAGTTTTGAGAATTGTCAAATTTGTTTTTGTTCCGAAATTGTATTTCGAAGTGTGTATAAGAAAAATAAGGTGTTTTTTTTCACTTTTCATTCTGATGCTGAAATTTCTGAACTAACATTTTCTCGGCAAACTGTACTTGCCTATTGCTGAAACATTTACAATTTTTGGCAAGCCGTAAAAATGGCAACGTTCAAACAACTTTAAAATATTTTCAGTTCGTTATGGGAGTTCTCCGTCTCCAATTTCTAACCACTTACCTTTCGGATCAAGTAATTGCTGGTTTTACTGTTGGATCTTCTGTTCATGTTCTTGTATCTCAATTGAAAACTCTGCTTGGAATTCGTGGATTGCCACGTCACAGTGGACCATTTTATCTTTTCCGCCATCTTTATGATCTGGTAATGTCAATTACCCGTGCAAATCCAGTGAGCTGTGGGATTTCCATTGTTTCAATTATTGTTCTGCATTTTGGAAAAGAATTCATCAATCCATTTATCAAGAGGAAAACTAAATCAAATATTCCAATTCCGTGGGAGCTGGTTATTGTAATTCTGTCAACAGTTTTTGTGGCTGTAACAGGAGTTGACACAGAAGCAAAAGTTCAAGTTGTAAACAAAATTCCTGTTGGTGTCCCTAATTTTTCACTTCCATCATTCTATCTTATTCCTCAAGTTCTACCAGATGCCATCAGTATAACTGTTGTTAGTATTTCTGTTTGGTTATCAATTAGCAAAATGCTCGCAAAAAGGTACAACTATGAACTCGATTCTGGTCAGGTAAGTCTTTGAAAATATAAAACTATACAAATAAATTTATTTGAGGAACTGTTTGCCCTATCATTTGCCAGCATTTCTTCTAGCTTCATCCCATCTATTCCAAATTCGTGTTCTTTGAGTAGAACACTTGTCGCTGTTGGAGCTGGTTGCACTACACAGCTTTCAATATTCTTTTCTTCCTTAATTGTTTTCTCAGTTGTCATTTTCCTTGGGACGTTACTTGAAACACTGCCAATGGTTGGTCACAATTTTTAAAAACTCACACTTTTTTATTTTTAGGCAGCTCTTTCAGCGATTATTTGTGTTGCTTTGCAAGGTATGTTCAGAAAGTTTGCAGACTTGATCGATTTATGGAAGGTGTCTAAAATTGATTTTGTAAGTATCATTTAAAAATATTCGTAATACAATTTTTATTTTATAGACAATTTGGGTAGTGTCCTGTGTCTCTACAATTCTTTTGGATGTCTCCACGGGATTAATAATATCTGTCTGTTTTGCATTGTTCACAACTATTCTTCGAGAACAATAGTGAGTTTTTAAAAATGTTTCCTTTCAAAGTAATATAATAAAAATTCAGTCCAAAATGGCATCTTCTTGCATCAGTTAAAGGAACACAAGACTTCCGTGATGCAGAAAGATACGGAGAAACTGTTTATTTCAAAGGAATTTGCATTTTCCGATTTGATGCTCCATTACTCTTCCATAATGTTGAATGGTTAGTAACTTTTTTTAAAAATTTAGTCGAAAAACCATGATTCTTCAGTTTCAAAAAATCAATCGAAAAGGCATACACTGAATGGCAAAAATCGCATGAATTCTATGTACTTCGTGAGGAACGAGAAACTATTTTAAATACAAAATTAGATGGATCTGATGAATCGATTGATGGAAAAATGGTAAATGGAAAATTCGATGAGTCAAAATATTTGATTATTTCAGTTTCAAACAGCTCAATCGACTTTAAACACTCATTCTCCTGATATTTTATCTCGACATTTTGTAATCGATTGTTCAGGTTTTACGTTCATTGATTTAATGGGTGTTAGTGCACTAAAAGAGGTAACAATTCCCAATATATTTCAGAAAACCTCAAAATTTAAAAAATAAAAAAACACGTATTATTTCACCTTGACTTTCTCGGCGCCATTTTTGACTCAAATAGTTGAAAAACATTCTCAAAATAGATCCTAATTTTCCCTGAAAATTTGTCAAACAAAACATCACATTTGGTTTATTTTAAAACGAGATATTAACAATTGTAAGGTTTTTTATCTATGTGAAGAAAGTGAAAAAATTAATTGTTTTTTCTTGTTTTTCAAATATATTTTGCTAATGGTGGTAACCATTGCCGCTTTAAGCTGGTATATGAATCAGGAAAATGTTTTCTCACTTATTGCCTTTTCTTAATTAAATAAATACAAATTAGAGCCATTTTAAAATATTTCCTAGGAAATAATAATTTTCCTATTAACTCAATATTTTGCTACAAATAGAGCTATGATTATCATCTTACTGAATTCCATTTAAAAATTTAATATTCCCGAATAAAAATGTTGAAAATTTCAGATTTTCTCCGATATGAGAAAACGTGGAATTCTAGTGTACTTTGCAAATGCAAAAGCTCCAGTCAGAGAGATGTTTGAGAAATGTCACTTTTTCAATTTTGTTTCAAAGGAAAATTTCTACCCAACAATGCGTGATGCAACAAGTATTGCCAGACAACGACAGCTAGAGTGAGTTTGAAATAATTACTATTAAATGGAAATCTAAATTTTCAGACTTGGGTTCAAAGATACTGGATATGTACCAGAACACGATCGATTGACAGAAGTACTCAGCTCACATCCAATGTAAACATGTCTCGAGAGGACATCAAAAGAAAATCAACGAGTTTTAAATAAATTCCCTGTGAAAAACAAATGACAACAATTTGCATTGAATTGGGTTAATTTTAAAATAAATGTTTTGAACGACACTTTCTATAATTGTTATTTCTTCAAAAATTACAACATCAAACACAATTGATTGATATTTTCAGAATAAAAGTGGTTTCAAAAGTTCAGGGATAGTGATGTATCTGTTATTCTTTCATTTCCACCCTCACAATGAAATTTAAATTTTCAGAGATTACTCTTATGCACGTGTCTTTTTTTGTGCTTGGAAAGTTTCTGGTATACCTGAACTTTGTTGTAATCGGTTTCTTTTTAGTACGGTCAGTCGAATACTCTCTTCCGTCCATTTGATCTTTTTTGCAACTTAATTTACATAAGTTAGTACAACCAAATAAAAAGCGGCGGTAGGTGATGAGGGATTCATTCTGCTCTTTTTTGCTGATTTCATTTTTTGTGATTGGAAAAAGTACAACTTTTACTGGTGTGAATTATACAAAAAATTCTTTAAAAAAAACACAATGTTGCGACCAAGAGAAAAAGTTGGACTTTTACATTATTTTTCACATGCCACGCTTCTTTGCGATCTTCATCTCCTTGTTTTTGCCCGGAAAACGCATCCAAAGAGGGAGAAAAAAAATAATATTATAAATAGCACAAAAATCGATTCCGTTCTTATATCAATAATGATTTTTTTCAAGTTTTATGAATCTTCTGTTTTAATCTTTTGTTTTCAGAGTTTCGAATTTTCATATGGAAACATTTTTGCAACATTTTGGTTTTTGAATAAAATCAAAACAAAATTCAGTGTTCTGTATTGTTTTGATATATGTATGCTTCCGGGAGATTATCAAGTGAAAACTAGTAATTCCTTCTTTGTTGTTTAAAATTAATAATTCAACTTCCGCATTATCAATCAGTGAAAACCTTGTATAAAAGATATGAATTTAAAACATTTGATTTCATTTTGCTCTTGTTAAAGATGGACATTCCACCATCTACACCATCAACTCCTACGATGATCCACGTCGAAGAGGAAGAATATGATCAGTTGCGCAGTTTCTATGCAAAAAAGAGGAGAGCGCCAATGAACCAGGTATTTTTAATACAAACAGAAGATCTTTATCTGAAGTTTGTCAGGTGGAATACGACGAGAAATACGGTTACCAAAAGAGACTGAAAGACGGTGGAAAGTTCAAAAAGCGGTCGACAAAGGTAGCCAGCCGGTTAGTTATTCTTAATCTTAACTGGATTGAAAATGATACTTCTCTTAAAAATCAAAAATATTCTTAAACGAGAAATTGACAGATACTATGTTCCATTCACTTCCGTCACCAATTTCAAAATATTTCTATTGAACTTATTTCCAATATTTGGATGGCTCCCCAAATATGATTGGAAAAATTCTTTGACGTCTGATGTAGTGGGAGGTATTACTGTTGGTGTTCTACAGATTCCTCAAGGTGAGTGGTCTTTTCTTGATAGGATTCTCATTCAGTAATTGCTCAGTTAGGTGCTGAAATCGGTCATTGCTGAAGTTTCCGAACAAAAAATCTGCATTCTGTAATTGCCAACCTGTAAATTTCCGGCATTCCGCAATTTTACAATTGAAATTTTAGGAATTAACCATCTCCAGTTGTAGAAAGCCAGATATCACTATTTCACCAAACAATTTTCTTTCAGGTATCGCATATGCAATACTATCCCGACAAGATCCAATTGTTGGACTCTACACTTCAATTTATCCCGTATTCTTATACATTTTCTTTGGAACATCCAAGCATGCAAGTCTGGGAACATTCGCAGTTGTGGCTCTCATGACAGGTTTAGCAGTTGAACGTGAAGCCTTTATCCCGAGTGATAACTTGAATTCAACTCTTCTTCCTGGCGATGAAGCTCTCCCATCTCCAATTGAAGTGTCTTGTGCTTTGGTATTGGGTGTTGGACTGATTCAGGTAAATAAAAATAATATTCTACGGAAAAAAGTAGATTTTCAGTTTTTAATGGGAGTTTTCCGATTACAATTTCTGACTACTTACCTTTCTGATCAACTAATTGCGGGATTCACAACGGGGTCAGCAGTTCATGTACTTGTTTCCCAGTTTAAAGAATTATTTGGACTGAGAGGATTAGTAAAACATAGTGGACCGGGATACCTTATCAGGGTAAAAACTTTATTTGAGTAGTTCTTAGACACAATGGTTTCAGAACGTTTATGACACTGTCACCAATTTGCCAAAGGCAAATTTCATGTGCTGCGCCATTTCGCTTGCTACGATGATTCTTCTTCATTGTGGAAAAGAATATATAAATCCAATCATGAAAAGGAAAATGAAATCAAACATTCCAATTCCCTGGGAGTTGGTGGCGGTAAGGAAAAAATAAATAATTTTTAAATTTTCCATGTGATTTTCAGGTTATAATCTCTACGATCTTTGTTGCACTCATCGACGCGAACGAGTTGTATAATGTGAAAATTGTCAATAAAATTCCAACCGGGTAAGAATATAAATCGCAAAAAATGAAGTAACGAAATGAACCATTTTCAGACTTCCCGAACTATCACTACCAAATCCAAATCTCATTCCACGAGTTCTTCCAGATGCAATCAGTATTGCAGTTGTAGTCGTAGCTGTTCATCTTTCACTATCAAAAATGCTTGCTAAAAAGTATGAATATGAAATAGATGCTGGACAAGAACTTTATGCTTTATCATTTACTGCAATTGGTGGAAGCTTCTTCCCAACATTTCCAACATCCATAGGACTGGGAAGAACAATGGTTGGAGTTGAATCAGGAGTCAAAACACAAGTTGCCACTTTCTTCTCTTGTTTATTTGTTTTATCTGTCAGTCTTTACTTTGGACGATTCTTAGAAACATTACCAATGTGTGTTCTGTCTGCAATTATTGTAATTGCATTGAAAAGTATGTTATGGAAATTGAGAGATCTTAAAGGAATATGGAAGTTATCGAAAATTGATTGTGTAAGTTTATCGTCTAAGCGCGAGTTAAACTCATTTTTTATTTACAGTAAGTTACACTTTAATTACATATTTTCAGTGCATTTGGATGGTTGCTTTCTTTGCCACAGTACTTGTTGACGTTTCCGAAGGACTCTTAATTGCAATTTTCTTCGCATTATTTACAACAATACTTAGGGAGCAATAGTAAGTTTTTCATTTAATATTCATTCTGAAGTTGTAATACTTTTCAGTCCAAAATGGCATCTGCTCGCAAATGTGAAAGATACTGACGAGTTTAGTGACACTCAACAATATCAGGAAACTATATTCTACAAAGGAATTTGCATTTTCAAATTCGATGCTCCATTACTTTTTCATAATGTTGAATGGTACGTCACTGTCGAGAAGTGAGAGTTATAATTTAATATTCAGTTTCAAAAAATGTATCGAAAAAGTGTACGATGAATGGAAAAAGTCTTCTGAATTTAATTTTGTGAAGGAGCCAAACGCAGGCAAGGGAAGCAAGTTTACATTTGAAGGAATGCATAGGATTGCTCCAATTACTGAAATAGTTAGTTTTTTAGTTGATTAATTTATCAAATAATAATAATAAGTACCGACAACTATTCCAGCCACTTCATCCAGGCATCAACCGTGACCCAATACTTCCTCGTCATTTTGTAATTGATTGCTCCGGATTTACATTTATCGATTTGATGGGTGTTAGTGCTCTCAAAGAAGTTTTTTCTGATCTCAGAAAAAAGAGAGTACAGGTTTACTTTGCAAGCACAAAAGGTAGTTACTACGACTTTTTACACGAAGTTTAATTAGTTTTTGCAGTACCGGTGCGAGAAATGTTTGAAAAATGTAGTTTCTTTGATTTTGTATCGAAAGAAAACTTCTATCCAACTCTGAGAGATGCAACTGGAATTGCACGATTACGACAAACTGAGTAAGTTTGTTTAGATAACATTTTTGAGAAAAATAAAGTTTGATAACAAAAAACACTTTCCAATCATCCCTCGTTTAGATAATTTTCGAAGAAACTGTTTTATTGAAGTTTTTCAGGTTTGGTTCTTTGGACACTACAAGTATACCAGAATTTGATGAAATATCAAATGTGACCAATAATTATCCAACTCAATGACAAATTGAACGAATTTGAAAGTTTTCACTCAAAAATGAATAAAAAAATATATAATTCTTGGTCTTGAAACCATGTTATCGCCCAATCACAAAAATGTCAACTGGTGTTGCAGAATGTGTACGTGCAGGTGTGTGAGTAAGTACCAGCAATAAAGAGAATAATTTGAAAATAGAAACGGATAGGAAAATGATTGTGAACAAATGATGGATAAACAACGATTGTTTAAGAATTGGAAATTTTAGAACTGCCACTTTTTGATCCTGGGTTCAAACTACATAGAAAATGCCCTGGAGTGGAAAAAAGACCATTGTCACTGTCAGGTAAAATCACTGTCAAGCAACATTTAAAAATGCTGGGTACCAGAGATGTGCGGCATATGCCGATCGGCATGTGCCGAGTTTTTGAGACTCGGCATGTGCCGATGTGCCAAAAATGTTTCCAGTCGGCACATCGGCATGTGCCGACCTTTTTTATCGGCACATTTCGGCACATTTCGGCACATTCGGCACTTTTCGGAATATGTACCAAAATTTATTTTTTAATTTTAAAAATGCAAAGAAACTTTTAAAAATTGATTAATATTTTCGGAATTTATCATTTCAACTAATATGTAGTATACTAACATATGTATACTAACTTCAATATTAAGACAAATGCACAGCATTTTTTATGGGGTTATCCAACTGAATGTTCCCCCTTTTCCTCCTATTTCCCCCTCTAGTCGCGATCCAACTGGGAGGAAAAATGCATTTTCCCCTCGTTCTCGCAATTTTTAGCTGCGAAATTTCAGAACTGAGCTCAGGGTGGGTGACTTTTTTTTTACTTTTTTTAACCAGAAAAAGTTAAATTTTTATAGTTTTTTTTTAATGAATTGGACCTTAACTTTGAGCTATGATATCTTTGTGGTGAGTCACAGTCATGGTAAGTGATCAACCACAGAGTTGTAGCAAATTTTCTGCTTAATATTTTGTTAGTTGATCAATTTTTGGTATTATTACTCCACACGGAAAAAAGAGAAATCTCGTGTACGCAATTTACATTAAAAAATTGTCCTGTTTCACAGGTATGTTAGTCTGTGAAAATTGATGATACCAAGAATTGATCAACTAACAAAATTTTTAACAAAAAATTTGCTACAACTCTGTAGTTGATCACTTGCCATGACTGTGGCTCACCACAAAGATATCATAGCTCAAAGTTAAGGTCCAATTCATATAAAAAAACCATAAAAATTTAACTATTTCTGGTCAAAGAAAGCTGGAACCGCATTATTAATTATGTTATTTTAGTATTTCAACAATTGTCTATAAACTGGGAAAGTTTGAAAAAATTTTTTAAAACATTTTTTTGATAATTTTTTCATGTCCTGTGCAGATTTCAAATTTTCAAACAATACTTTTAATTCAAAACGTATTCACTTCGGATGCTTATATCTCCGTTGAAAAAATTTTTATGACAAAATGTTCAACTACAAAGTTGTACTTTGGATTAAGAAAAAAACTTTGTAGTTGACCACTTTGTCAAATCATTTTTTCAACGGAGATATACGCATCCGAAGTGAATGAGTTTTTTATACTCAGATGTTCTACTAAACCCTAGGTTTTCGTCTGAAATCGTGTTCAGAACATCCAAACTGAAAAAAAAACAAACATCGCAAGTAATTTTTTGTTATTTCTTTAAATTGATGAACTTTTTGTTTTTTAAGAAGCTATATAGTATCTTTGCAAATGTGCCGAATGTGCCGAGTGCCGATCGGCACAATGTGACGACTTTGTAAGGTTCGGCATGTGCCGAGTGCCGAGAAAAAATTAATTCGGCACATCGGCGTGTGCCGATGTGCCGAGAAAAAAAAATTTCGGCACATCGGCACATGCCGATGTGCCGAAATTTTCCAAGTGCCGCACATCCCTGCTGGGCACCTTCTCACAACAAGATTTCTAAGGCTTTTTGCTAAATACATAAGGTTAGCTTCGACCGTTCTTTGACTCTTAGTCAACTATTTGTGCACTAGTCTATCTGCTATCACTTATTTCTTCATCAAATTAAAACTAAATGTGCTATCCATCTGTAAACCACGCTATAATAGAGCAGCAAACAATATAGAAATTGTGAAGAGAAAGAAAGAAAACGAGAGAACTCAAGGAACTAACCAAAGACAAAATTGTGACCTTGGGTGTATTTGTTTCGTGAGAAATGTCGAAAAAAAGAGAGATTGGAGAGTCTTCGAGCATTGAACAATTTCAATTGGAAACTACAAAAATGGTCACCAACTGTTAATCAAAAACTTTCTGAAGTCTTATTAAAGTTTGATCAAAAGCTTTCAGTTATCCCGTTGTTTTATCCAATTTACGGAAGAATACAGTAAAATAGTTCCAACATCGTGCCCAGGATTAGTCAACTTCTTAACCAAGTGAAATTCTTGTCACAACGTTGGCGTCAAAGGCCAAGAATATTTAATTTAAAACATTACACTTTTTGAATTCCCAGTGCACATAATTCCAAGTTTTCTGACCGTTCATACTAGGCAATGTGAAACTATGATATAAAGATCTTTCCAGGGTTTACCTAAGATCTGTAAGTGAAAAGTATCGAAACCCTTCGATAGTGTACGGTGTTTCTTCACGTGTTTCTATATTTTCTTCTGTCCAGCCTGTAATTCTGTAGTCTAAACAGGCAAAACAATGCAATAAAATTGTCGTATTCTGGAATTTTGTTTACTGATACAAGCTGATATTGGCTATAGAGAATTAAGTTTCTGCAAATTTTGATCTAAAAAGAAAAGCTACTTGTGAACCGTGATTTGTGTTTTGTTTCAATTGTTGATATTTACAGCCTATATTATTAAATTTGTCTTCAAACAGTTATAAGTTCCTATCAGATGTGCTTTGATTAAAACTCTCTACCCACTTTCTTATCAGTTCCAAATTTCGAACAAACACCGTCAAAGTACGTTCAATGAAACACGTGTGCACTCAATTCTTATAGGAAATAACAAAAAGAGATAGAAAATCCGAAAAGCGGCCAAACACGTGGTATTGTCAATCTTCTCGGCCACACTGCCTGCTCACAAAAATAATGTTGAGGAACAAAAGGAAAAAATAGATTGACAGTTGTGACCATTGAACAATTCATTTCAGATGTTGTGACAATCACGAATACCTACTTATAGATGTAATGTTTCAGATCTAGATTCTTACAGGGTCATTCAAATATTTGAAGACTTTTAATTCTGGAAATAATGTATTTTGGGCCAGACTATAATTGCACAATTTTTTGTTAAAAATCATATAAATAATTTATGATTCAGATACTTTCAGAAAAAGTTATATTGTATTTTCTAGTAGGATCCAGGGCTGTGCGGCTGTCGGCCCCGTTTCGGCTGTCGGCTGACGCCGACAGCCGAAAAAAAAAGTAACTCGGCTGTCGGCGCCAGCCGACAGCCGAAGTATTGGTTTTTTCGGCTGTTTAGAAAAATTTTATAAAAAAAATTCTCTATAAAATTGTCCAAAATATGCTCCAATCAGAAGGAATTTCATATATTAAAGCTAAAAATAGTAGTTTTTGACCGTTTTTAAACGTATAATTGAAAAATTCTGCCTGTGAAAGGAAAAAAGCTGACAGCCGACAGCCGAGAAATAAGGCCCGACCCGGCTGTCGGCGTCAAAGAAACATGAAAACAAATTAAACATTGAAACAAATTGAATTTTTTCACCAGCCGCACAGCCTTGGTAGGATCCCATGCAAAACTATGTTCCAGATTCCTTAATCACTGCGGTTGTGTTTATTAGTTTATTTTCAATGATGAAGAAATTAAATTTAAAAAGATATGTAAATTAAATTAAGTTGATGGAACGTGCAAGTCTACTTCTATTTTCATTTTTTGGGCGCAATACTACTAAAAATATGCAGAAAATATGTGAAAATATTAATGTAAAAATCCAAACAACAAAATTCAACTGTTACATACGGAAATTTTGATTTCAAACATTTTCAGTGCATTCCACTAAGCCCCAAACATCTGGAAACATAAATTCTGGAGCGGGTAAGTCGCTGAAAATATAGATCACAAATGCGTACAGAGTTGAGTTTTTAAAATAATTCAATTTATTTACTAAAAGAATGTTACTTGATTGTAAACTTTTTGATATTTTTCTTCAAAAATAATTAATCATTTTAAGGCAACAGGAGTTGTTCAGAAAACATTTTGGGCCCTCAAATTTTTATTGGGTACGTATTAGATTTTAATTTTAATTCAAACTAATCAGCAAGATATTGCGAAACAGAGGTTTTGACTAAAGATATATTTGAAAGTTGGACGCTCTAAGAATTTGGTTGGTCTGTTAGAACATTTAATTGCTAACACAGAAACTGTTGAATTCGTTGTTTGGGGATTAGTTTAAGTCCAGACACTATTCTAAAAACTTAGAAATCAACAAGCTAATTTTTTTTTGAAATATTATCGTTCGTTACAAAAATCCCGAAATTAGTTATTCTAATAAGATGATCTTTTCAACTTTACCTTTCTAGTAATTTTAAAGTATTTCAAACTTTAGTTGGAAACATTTTGATTCGGAAGAAAAAGACCGTTCCAACTGGTGTCATGTGTTTTAACGGAGAGTACTGATCAATCTATGCAGGAAACTTTTTGACTTGGAAAAGTGAGGCCAAAATGTGTTGACGACAGAGTTTTCCTATGTCAGTGGAAGAAATATACCTGATCAGCAAAGTATAGAACCAAAGATCTTCCATACTGTCCATATTCTCTAGCTTTTTCCATTAATTTCAGCAATCTCTATACATCCAGTTTACACCAAATGAGAACTCCACCTCCAGATGCAACGTGGGTTCAATGGGTTCAACCCGGTTTTCTTGACCAATCCACACGTGTTTGCTGCTGATTCAAAAAGTGATAAGAAAGAGATAGTATGTGTTTTCACCAGAGGCATCTTTTTCATGATCGTTCTTCGAACCATTACACAGTTAGCACGTGTTCAAATAGTGCACGCACCGGAGAGTTTGCGGGAAGCCCCGCCTTCCAGCGTTGCCAACACGTGTCGTATAAAAGGGAAACCCCCGATCACTGAAATTCACAGCTTCTGATTCTTATTTCAAAAGCAGTACTAAACGTTCTCAATATGACCGTCGAACTTCCATCCACTCAACGTGCTCTTGTCTTCGATACCTGGAATGGACCACTTGAAGTCCGACAAGTTCCAGTCCCATCTCCAGCTGATGATGAGATTCTTGTCAAGATTGAATACTCTGGAATTTGCCATTCTGATCTTCACGTATGGCTCGGAGATTTGAAAGATATGAGCGTTTGCCCATTGGTTGGAGGACACGAAGGAGCTGGAAGTGTTGTTCAAATAGGAAAGAATGTTACTGGATGGCAACTTGGAGACAAAGCTGGAGTCAAGGTTTAAAACTGTTAAATTTCATTTCCAATTTCTTAAATTTAAGCTCATGAACTTCAACTGCCTCAACTGCGAATTCTGTAAGAAAGGCCACGAGCCACTCTGCCACCACATCCAGAACTATGGGTTCGATCGTTCTGGAACTTTCCAGGAGTACCTCACTATACGTGGAGTTGATGCCGCCAAAATCAACAAGGATACCAATCTCGCCGCTGCTGCTCCAATTCTCTGTGCAGGAGTCACAGTCTACAAGGCCCTGAAGGAGTCGAACGTTGCTCCAGGACAAATCATTGTGCTTACTGGAGCCGGAGGTGGTCTCGGATCTCTTGCTATTCAATATGCCTGTGCTATGGGAATGAGAGTTGTCGCAATGGATCACGGAAGCAAAGAAGCTCATTGCAAAGGACTTGGAGCTGAATGGTTCGTCGATGCATTTGAAACTCCAGATATTGTGTCTCACATTACCAAATTGACTGAGGGAGGACCACATGGAGTTATCAACTTTGCTGTTGCAAGAAAACCAATGGAACAAGCTGTTGAATACGTCAGAAAGCGTGGAACCGTTGTTTTCGTCGGTCTTCCAAAGGATTCAAAGGTGCCTTTTAAATAATATTTGGATTTAAAATTATTGTTCAATGTTCCAGGTTACTTTCGACACCACTCCATTCATCTTCAATGCTATCACAATCAAGGGTTCAATCGTAGGATCTCGTCTTGACGTAGATGAAGCTATGGAATTCGTTACCCGCGGAATTGTCAAGGTTCCATTGGAGCTTGTAAAACTCGAAGACGTTCCAGCTGTCTACCAAAGAATGCTTGACGGAAAGATCAACTCTCGTGCCGTCGTTGACTTCTCCTTGTAAAAATGTTTAAAGCTTTACCCACTGCACACATCATTTTCAATTGCTCAATTGTATATATTCAGATGACACCATTACGTTTGTTTATAATTACGCGGTTAATTGCCTTCCCCTACTAAAAGAGATTAAATGAAATGAAATTATTTGATAAAACATAACTTTTAATTTCATACTATGAATATGAATTACATGAAAGTTATAAAATATTGAAGTACATACAATTGTTCACTTTACAATACTAAAGATTATCTTACTTCTATTAAAAATAACACGAAACAAGTTTCTCATCGCATTGAAAAATCGACAACAACACGAGAAGTGACCTTCCCGTCTTTCATTCGTTGATAGACACTTGGAACATCTTCGAGTTTTACAAGTTCTATTGGAACATGCACAATTCCACGAGTAATAAAATCGATTGCTTCATCAACATCCATGCGTGATCCAACAATTGATCCCTTCACAGTTATTTCATTGCAAATTAGTGAAAGTGTATCAAGGGGAATCTGGAAAAAGTAAAAATGAAAAATGTATGATTCTCGGAAACTAGAAAGTCTAAAATTTGAAAAGAAAAGTACATATGTATATTGTTTCAAGATAACAAAGTGTATGAAATCTCAACATTTGAATCTTTTTCTTTAGAAAATGACTGACTGAATACCAGAATAACAAATTGTTCTAGGGTTCTTAATTTCAAAATTTATATAGAAATAGCCGCAAATTTGAGAATCCAGCAATTTCCGATTTCTTAAAATTTTTCGAAAGAACTCACGAATGATCCGAGTTTTGACTAAGAAAATCATTATTACCGTTCCATCTTTTGGAAGACCAACAAACACCACGGTCCCTCTTTTTCTGACATATTCCAAAGCATATTCCATTGGCTTTTTGGCTGCTGCAAAACTAACAACACCATGTGCTCCTCCATTCGTTAATTTTCGAATATGAGCCACAATGTCTGGGGTATCAAAAGCATCGACGAACCATTCAGCTCCAAGATTTCTGCAGTGATCTTCTTTGCTAATATGATCAACAGCAACAACTCTCATTCCCATTGCTTTTGCGTATTGAATTCCAAAAGATCCTAATCCTCCTCCAGCACCCGTTAGTACAACTATTTGGCCTGGTTTCACATTTGTTGCTTTCAGGGATTTATATGCAGTTACTCCACCACATAATACTGGAGCAGCTGCTGCGAGATTTGTGTCATTCGAAACTTTAATGGCATCAATATCCCGAATAGTTAGATATTCTTGAAAGGTTCCATGGCGGTCTATTCCGTAGTTTTGGATATGATCACAAAGCGGTTCGTGTCCTGTTTTACAGTATTCACAATTTAGGCAATTTGCGTTGATAAGCTGGAAAATGAGTTATTAATGTTTATGAGATTTTCAATAAATTTTGAAATTTTGGAAATAATTAAATTTTGTTCATATGCAAAAACCTCAAATATGTTTTCAAAAATACCTTGATTCCTGCTCGATCACCAATGTTCCATCCTTTAACTTTTGAGCCAATAGTCACAACAGTTCCAGCACCTTCATGCCCTCCAATTAAAGGACAAATGGAAGCATATTCAAAATCACCTTCCCACGTATGAAGATCAGAATGGCAAATTCCAGAATATTCGATTTTCACTAAAAGTTCATTTTCTTGCGGTTGTGGAACTGAAACTTGTCGAACTTCGAGAGGTCCTCCATATTTTTCAAATATTAAAGCACTTTGCGTGGCAGGAATATTAGCTGATGACATGCTTTTTGAATTCAAGAAATCAATGAAATATTTATACGAATGGTTTTATAAGTAATTTGCGTCACGTGGCAATATGTAGACGGCGATTGTCATCTTTTTACTTGAATGGTCAAAAGGGAGGATGCGGTCAAAGAATACGGTTAGATAAAACTACGAGTACAGTTTTTGTAGTTGTTGTTACAAATGATAAGCAAAGAAGATTTTTGAAATTATAATTACCAATTAGAAAAGGATGTAAAAATGAATATGCATTTGTTCTAATTTAATTTTTTGAAATACGATAAAATTGAATTGAAAACCGCAAAAAATAAGCCCAGAATAAGGCATGCAGAAAAAATTTTATTCTTGGATATTTTTCAAAATTTTCTATGTACCTAAGGCTCACTGGTTTACAAGAAAATTGACTCTGGCAAAAAATATCCCTTCAGAAACTGTGTAGAATAAATTTAGTCTGAATCTCTGTTAAACATGCTAAAAACATTTCTTCAAACGGCGTAACATCAAAATTTGCTTTAACGTATAATCATATTTTGGCCAAAGACTATGAAACTATTCATTACAAATATCTCACCTCAACATGTGAGATACGCGAGAATTCTAAACATTTCAAGATATTGACTCTACTATGAACAATTCGGAGGAAGTGTACAACTTTAGAACATGGCCCAATACAGTTGCTTCAATTTTAATGACTATTGTAATTTTTAAATTATTAATTTTTAATAAATTGAAGTGTGTTTTTAGAATGTCATTTTTGGAATTTTGTTGAGTAGTTCGATTGTCTTTATATATCTAGTTGATCATAATGAAAAAACTTCCTTCAATTTAATGTGTGCAATGCGAGCTTTCAATAATATTATGGTTATGATTACTTCATTTGTTCTTGTCTACATTCCAACAACTATTTTGTGAGTTCTATTCTAATTTGGAGTTTTCTGAGCATTGTTACTTTCTGAGAATTGTAATTTCTGAGCATTGTAACATACTGGATTCTGACATCCAAAACCACAGCTTTTCACCTAACGAAAACTCAGCAACTATAGTTTTCGAACTTTGATTTTTTTTGAAAATGAACCCAAAAACTCAATTTTCATAACGAGAAATCTAAACACGGTCTCATTCAGTTTTGTTAAGCTGCTCAACAATTTTTAAACTAATGTTTTAATAAGTTTTTTTTTATTGTTAAATCGTCTTAAAAACATTTTTGGTACTTTTTTCTGAAGCCACACAATGAAATTAATTTATTTTCGATAGTTCGAAAGTTCAACAGAAATGAAAATGTTTTTCTGAGAAATCGTTAGTAATTTTGGTTTTCGATTCATTCAAATTAATTTATTCCAGGGGATACAACTTATTACCAGCATGGCTTGAATCCATTTTGATTTGTTCCAGCATCAATTTTTACATGTATAATGAATTTCAAAGTATTTATATCTCGATAAATCGTTTCATTGCAATTTATTTTCCACATCATTATAATAAACTTTGTGGATATACTGCAACCGCTTTTATAAGTACCTTATTGTATGCTGATCGATTGCGTAACATTTCTATTGAAACTTATCTTCGAACTAGTAAGTGATTTGTGTTATATGACAAGTTCACATGCATGTGCTTTCAGGCAAACAACAATTTATAATATATTCTTCTCAATATTTAATGTTCTCTTCAATGGATGTTTCCGGTGGTGGAATCGTTATAATGGGTGCCCTAATGTTTGGTATAGCGTTATTCGCCAATTTAATGACATTTATCAGAATATCGTTATTTTACTTGGTGAGTACGGTGATGGTAGTTTATTCAATTTTGTTTCTTTTTTTAGAAATCAAGTATGAGAGATAGTCGTGAAAGCCGAGGAAGTGTAAGGAAAAATATGAAACTATTCTTCCAAACTGTAATTCAAGATGTTTTATTTTTTATTGATAACTTGTTTACTTTCATTTTACTGTACGGTATCACATCATGTTGATTAAACCTTTACAAGAAAACAATTTTTCAGAACCTTGATCGAACATCGTTTTTGGTATTTTATTTGTGCAACCTTTGTCTGGCAAACAATGCATGTAATTGATGGGTTAGAGTTTGAAATTTTGAACAACTAATATATACTTTGACATTTTCAGATTTGTCATGATAATGTTCAACGACCGATTAAGTTTTCTGAAAATTACACTTTTTGCAAGTTCACCAACACAATTGAGTGTAGTAGAAGTTAGTTCGCAAAGATCACCGGCAAGAAGAGCACCAATAGTAATTGTGAGCTGAAAATAAATGTTGTTTATAGTATAGTCAAGATATTGGGATTATCGATAATAAAATATTTTTGAGTGACCCGTCAAAACTATGTTTCTAAAGTTTCAGTGTGTTCAGAATATCACAAATTGTCGGTTTTTGAGAGCTTGCAAAGTTTTCGCCAATTGTTGAACGTTGTTTAGTAAATGTGGTTCCTAAAAAAAACGTTATTGCCGTTGCAAAAAAATAACGTTAAAGGTTTTTGGTAAATAACTACTCTCCACCAGCTATTGAAATAACTAACTATAAATTTGAAAAACCAATCGAAAGTAGGATTAAAATATTGAAATAAGCAGTTAAGCAAAATTAGGAGCAGTAAAATTTGGATCACATGTGGTGTTCCCAACAAATCATGGCGCTAATCAACTGTTTCGAAATATTGGTAGTTCGGCGATTATTCCTTTTTAACTATAGATAAAGTACAGAAAGGTGATATTCTGAAAATGAGAGTTAACCCAAAAGATCATGGTGATTGCTTTGATAAACTGTAAAGTGTGTTTCCTAAATCAAAGACTTGCAACAGAAAGAGGATCAAAAAACGTTCAGAATTTTAATTTGAGTGCCTATAGGTTGTTAATCTGCGTGTCAATTCATGTTAGTATTTAAAGAACTTCCCTCAAAGTGTAAGTTTCTTCGGAATTTTCTAAACAAATTAAGCAAAGAACAAACAAAAACTGAAGGAACACGGAACTCATCTCGGTGTTCGATCAGTTACCTTCAAATGTACAAGTGTAATAATTAATGTAGGTAAGGCAAAGAAAATTCAAAGGAAGTGAGGTTGAGACTAGAAAAAGGGCACGTTATTGGCTGCAGATTCCATGTCATCCATCGACGTCCTCACCCAATTATCGAATTATTATCTGGGCGACGCATCGAGGCAGGAACACAACTACAACACGTACCTCTCTTTCTTTTATTTTATGACGATATTTGTTGTTTATCTCAGTTGAATTATGTGGACTCAATATTCAATGTTGATAGTTTTGTGTCTTTTTTCTTTGAGCCATTCATGTCAGGATCCACCAAACCGAGGACATACAAAGTGTGGAAAAGCTCAAAAATCAATCAAGGTTTGTGGAAAATGTTGTTCTCAAAAAAATATTCCATTTGTGGAATTAATTAGAACTGAATGAGACTAGGTAAATAAGTTTTAGTTATTTTTTCTCAACATTCAGAAGCTTCTGTAAATCTTATAGGTTCATTTGTCTATTTGTTCAATTTCAGTACTACTTTGACAAGAAGCTTGAAATGTGTCTTCCGTTTCTCTACTCTGGATGTGGTGGTAATACAAATCGTTTTGATGATTCCGAAATGTGCAATTTGAGATGCCGAGCAGGTTGAATTTTGAATTCTTGTAACTCATCTTATCCAAATTTTTGGCAGCAGATAAAGGCATATGCGGTGGTGGCTCAAAAGCACTGGCAAACTGTTCGAACAGAAACAAAACGTGCCCAAAAGGATCTAGATGCATCATAATGGCATTTGGACTTGGATTATGTTGTGATGAAAAAATTCAAGGTTAGTGTTTTAAGTATTATGACTTTTTATTCAGGTTAGAAAAATATATTTACCACATTTCTTGTCGAGCCAATTTGCGTCAAGCTTCCTAGTAGGGCTGAATGCAAGACTCATTTTTATTTTACAAGAAAGAATCTCACCATTCAATTGACATTCTATGTTAGAAAAATGAAAAATTGATTTATAATTTTTGTTATTTTCTGAAAACAGGGACTGATTTTTAGCCCAACATCAAATCCACACAATACACTTTTAAATTTCATCACTTTTTTAGAAGCATGGCGACAAGAAAATCATCCAGTTTGTAATATTCCAAATCATGAAGTCGTCACTGAAACAGCTTGGTACGGGGAACAAGAACTTCTTGGAAGGCACTGTGGCCACAAGTAGGGTTTTCAGTATTCTTTTAAACAGTGAACTTTGCTAATTTTCCCCGAATCTCAAAATCTCAGTGAAAAAAAAACAACACGAACATATTCAGATTCTGTCCGATTGGCTCAAAATGTGTTGAAGGCAGATGGCTGGCCCATTGCTGCAGACCGATCATAAAAGCCGCTAATTCATAGATTCGTGGCGTCCCGGAGAGTTCATTTTTATGTGTTGCTCTTCGCGCCCCTCTCCTCCCTTTGGCTTGATTTTCACGAATTTTTGTGAACTCTATATTTTTTTTCTAAACGTCTCTTGTTTGCAAATGTGATTTATATTTTTCGGGTCATTCTATTTCTCAATCGAATCAATCATTCATACACAATCAACACCGAATCAAAGAGAAAGTGTTGCACGTGTATGCGAAAATTTTGGAGATTGTTTTTCTATGGAAGTGATTATTGTGAATGGTCCGCCGACATCTACCAAAATGTGAAAATAATGCATACACGTGCCCAACTTTCTTTATTTGATTCGAGTGTAGCTTATTCAATATTTTTGTTTTTCTAATACAAACAAATCATCTAAACCTACCAATAAAACTTTTGAAGTATTTAATTTGTGTTTGAAAATATCGTTTGAAACTACTCGGTACTTTAGAGCAACTTCCTGCCAAAATTTGGCAACTGCCACCTGGCAACTTAATAAATGTTTCTCAAAATTTGGAAACGGGTAATTTCCAAAAATTGGTACTTCCATGTGGTAGAAAACGTGAAATCTCTACCTACAGTTTTGTGCACGTTTGTATCACAATGCATCCAGAATATACCGTATATCCTCTATTAGTTTTGCACCCCTTTGCTCAACTTTGGCAGCTCATATCTCAGTAGTCGTTTGTTCTAAAGAAAAGTTGTCTACTGATAAAATATTTGTTAGATGTTTTTCTATAGTATGTAGTTTGTTAATTATTTATATGTTCAAAACAAAATGAGATATGAGCTGTCAAAGTTGAGCAAAGGGGTGCAAAACTAATAGAGGATATACGGTAAACGTTTCTCATATCTGGTGAGTACACGAATGGTCAGCGAATCCCTACTTTTTTTGGCATCTGGAAACCATGAAAATACGTCGTTTTAATATTGCAACTACACAAAAATGTTATGATGCATTTCCATATGTGACGTCAGATTACCAAATTCAAGTATTCCCACGATTCTCAGAGGTCAATCTAGAGTTTGTAGTTTGACCTACAGGAGGGTCCATTCGACTGCCATTGTAGTCTAGTCCGCAAATTTGCGTCACTGTGCTGGTGGAGAGCGGGAAACGGGAGAGGTGAGAGGGAGAACACCCTTTTTTCTCCCGCGTAGAAGACCTTTTTGAAACACAGCCCAGTGTCGAGTCCGTAAACACCGGCACGCTCAAGTGAACGTTTTTTATCAAGGCCGCGTTTTTCGAATAACATTTCTCAATAGTTTGTGGTTTTATTAAATGGGTTTCACGTTTTACTATAATAAATAATTTTACTTTCAAAATAAAATTGATGACCATAAATAGTAATTTCTGGTTTTTTTTCAATCTTCGACTTCCGATTCTTTGTAAGTTACGGTTTAAATCTGTTCATGTAAGCTTATATCTTTTGTAGATCTATAAATGATTTGTTTTAAATCTATAAGATTTAAAATACACAGTTATATTTTACGTGTTTGACAGCAATATTAGCTTTAAAATGAACCTAATTAGATCTAGAAACCGATACTTGTGCTTTCCATGCAGAATTTGAAGAACGAAGTGTTTCTAGTTTCTTCTCGTAATGAAATTTACATGGGATTTTTCACTACCCCTGTAAAATTGATTCTTATTTTATCACTCAACTTGTTTTTGAAATTTTGTTTCCCACCTCTTGTAAATTTGAAATTCTATGTATCTAACGGGCAATGTCCTTGGGAATGTGTGCACGTGGTATCTTAGACAACATAGGTGTTCTTTTTATAATCTAGACAGTGTTCCTTCTAGAGTAATTCATACTTCACTAGTTGTTCTGTTTATAATATACTGATATACCAAGTGATGGTGACACAGTTTTTAGAGATAATCGACGCTTATTCATCAGTTAAATTTCTGAAATATGTAAATCTGCGCTGCGCAACATAAACCCTTTTCGATGAAACAAACCCTACAGTGTCTACTTTAATTTATGCGATTTTTCTTCCGGTCCTTCATTCCTTCAGTTTCCGACATTTGTAGCACATCTGGCGACGATTCATACCGACCCTGTAGCACTTTTTTGTTCAATGTGTTCGGCACAAGGTTATGCGCACTTCGCCTCTTTCTCCTATTCGCTAATACTAAACGAAACTTATCGCATTTACATTCTCACACTTCCACTTTTCAAAAAAGTAAAGAATACTACTTGTAAGGTGGTAGTGGACGACTGTCGGTGTCGGTTTTGTCGAGATTTCGTCTTTCATTCGACTGATCGGACAACTAGATACACTGAATTAGGTGGTGAAAGAAACTTTTCTTTTGAAAAAGGAGAGACCTACGTTTTTCTTGTCCGTTTCATTTCACTGCCTTCTGCCAAAATATGTGTGTTTTCTCACTGTTTTATCATCCTTTCAAAGTCTTGATTTTTTGGCTCGCAGTTTTTATGGTTGTCGTGGAATTGTTTGGTTCTCTGTTCCTCTTTGCCACAAAAAGTTTGTTGACTGTAGGTTAAAATTCAGTACTCTTTTAAAGATTTTTTTTACTGTAAACTACACGATTGTGAAAGAAACTTAGTCGTATTTTGTCAGCTTCAGATTTCGGCAAATGTTTGAGTCGGGAGTACAGCTCTGTTTATCTACATTTCCATTCTCTTTTCAAAAGTTGTTTCCCAAAACACCTGTCGACCTGTTACCCGTCCATAAATCATGCCAATATCATTGTCAATATGACGGCGTTTATGGTCAAGTATACCTCAACGAAATGCGTCAACTCTGACGCATCCGTGTTGACAGACGAACTCAACTCATCATAAGTACACAAATGGAAACGTATACACGCGTTGAATGAATAGATTGAATTCCTAGAAATGGGTGTGTTTTTTCCTTGAAGAATTGATCCATATGCGTTGTCGAAAAGTTGTTCTAAAATAATTTTCTGAATAACTAGAAGTTTTACAGTAATTAAAGTTTTTCGTTTGTTCAGAGATACTTAGTATTCTTAAGTTGCCTGTGCATATTCCTGTCATGCCTGTTTAAAGTAACTCCAGTGGGATTAACTATCAGAAACTCTCCCTAAAATAATATACGAATATCATAATAAGACTTTTATTTGAAAAAGTTTTTTGTAGGCAAACACCAAAATAACTAAATGTCCTCCACTCATAATTTTTGAAGTAGTCCGAAACATTTTAATATTCTCATATTTGGATTATGTTTTAAGCATTTTATAGGTCCAAAAATGAGGCATTGTTTTAAACATTTCCAAAAACCGACATTTTCGAAAATTGGCAATTTGCCAAAACTTTGAACAAGAACATGTATGATGTCTTTTTCTAGAAGTCAACAAATATTGTCAACAATAAACAAGAAATCATAAAAAACTATAATAATAAGTGGGCTGCTCATGGATAAGAACAAAAAGCGGTGTTCTTCCTGGCTCTTGAAACAGACATGTTTGAACTCAAGTGCCCCACTGTGGCGGTCAGCTATTTTTGTGTTTGTCAATTTCCGCCACCGGAATCCTCGATTTCTCGCCCATTTCGGCCACCACTCAATTGTTGCCGCCGCTGAACATTCCTTCCGTTCTTTTCCCGTCAGGCGAATACACATATTCGATACTTTTTATCCATCGCGCCGATCGATGGATGTCTTCTAATCGTCTCCGACACTTTCTCCGTTACTTCTTTCTCTCTCTCATCATATTCGGATAGTATTGTATAGAGAGACTCGGCAAAGGATAAACGAACGCCGGACGTCGTTGCAATTGAACACAGAAGAGATAAAGATTATATAAGAAGTTACCTTCTGAAGACTGAGGAGGAACCACCACGGCTACTGTCCGAGTGTCGCCGTGTTTCCTTGACCCTTTTTCTCCATATCTGACAAGAATCGAACACGGATTGTCAAGACTGTTCATAACGGAGGAAATACTACCACTTACTATTTTTCGACTTTGCTATATACATAATATATTCTTGCTAATATTGTGAAGCTTTATCATGTCGTATGTGTCGTTCGCGGCAAGCTACTCGCCTGGAGAAGGCAAAACAGTTCGAAATCTCAATGGTATGTGCTCTTTCATTTTAAATTCTTTGTAATAAGTTTTTCAAAAAAATTCTGAAATTATTAATTTGATTTTGGGCACATCAAAGTAGGTGCAAATTAGTTTCTGCAAACAAATTTTCTAAATTTTTATATTTGTGTTAAGTAGTCTTCTAAATTTTGGCGCTTGAATATATAATAGATCGAAGTAAAAAATTGTATGAATATTGCTAATTTTGGTGTTGTTGTGTTATATGCATTCTTGCACATTCTCACAGTCTGCTGCATTCCTTTCTCTCTTTATTTCTTCGTTCTCTCTATATGGAAGTGGCGAGAGGGTAAATATGCAACACTGCATACCATCAGTAGAGCGTCCATAGAGCCGTGAAGGAAAAGGGCACAGTGATAGGTGGTAGTGTTGAAGTGTCAATACAATTTAGTACTTTTTCTCTTTCCACATATTTTTGTCGCTATTCTAAAGTGAATCATTGTCCTCTGTGTCATTTCGATTTGCAATTTACCAAGTATGAGATATTTATGTATCTGTCTTATTGGGATCTCTATGCTGTGACAGATTGCTTCACTAAAATAAACAAAGTTCCAATAGCATTCCCTCCGTTGTCTAATCCATTTTCTGTTCTCACTTTTTGCCCCCTGGGTTCGTCTTTACTAATGAGTTCAGCAACCATCCCGCGGAGCACATTTCAGTGACTCATTCTTCTTTTTCGCAGTGATAAGACGCTGTTATCAGATGTAATAAACACGGGGAACGCCCCCACCTCCACAATATACCTTACTTTTAAAATTTTGAAAATTTTCGTGACGTTTCGAACTTTCTCTGCTTTTTTACTTGAAATTTAATCTGTCAATGTTTTTTGCTGGACATTTATAGCGATTGCTAAACACGTCTCTTTTTTGTTTAATTGCAGAATAGTTCCAACATTTTCTCAGAAAAAATTTCATTCGAAAAGCTTTCCAATTATTCCATTTTCTTTTTTGTAAGCCTTTTCTGATTCCAGTTAAATATTACTAACTTTGTTTGTGTCGCGTCGTCGTACGACATCCGACGTACAAATTCTTAATAAGTCATATTTCACGTGAACATTATTACGTGAACTTTGCCCACACACACAGAAAATAGTCGCACACATAGGAATGCCACGTGTACCACGTGTGCCACTCTTTCACTGTTTATGTTCGGCGAAACATTTCTTTATTTCAAAAATCTTTCACTTTTCTTGAAAGTATTTTGTTGCTGGATACAATTTCCCGTTTTAATTGTAAGTTAGGTTCAAACTTTTTCTCTGAAAAACGATGTGATTCCAAATATTAATAATCTTTGTCTTTTTTGTGCCACGTGGGCGTCTCTGTTGCATATCATTTTGATCATTATTCTCTTCAGAAATGTATATATAACTTGTCTTTCTTTTTTCTCTATCTATTAGTCACTTAACTACTCAAGAAACTTTCAAATTTATCAACTAAAATGTATATTTTTCAGACAAGGTAGAAGGGTATCGCAAGGAGATTGCCCCAAGTCGCGAAAACGTTGACTTCGATCACTTGCGAAGAACACCTAGAGATCCTTTACCGGAGAACGACTATCAGGCGACGAGCAGTACTGGATTATCGAGTGGGGAAGTAAAACCCTACCAGTACCGCGACTATCACCAACATCAGAAGCACGAGTATTACGGCGAAGGAGTGAACGACGGTGTATCTGAAGACAACGTTGAAGACAAAATGAGAAAATACGAAATGCAGGCAAGTTTATATTTATGAACTAGACAGGCTTTTTAAAGTAGCATCAACCTGTAGATCGAAAATGAATGTTTAAACCTATTATGATTGGATTTTAAGATAATCCGATTACGCGTTTGAAACATAAATCCCAATTTTGCCAATAGTCAAGCCAACACATCTAATATTTTTGTCAGATTGTAGTAGTTGTTTATATTTGCTCTAAAAGTCATGCCGAAAAAGTTAATTTATTCAATATCTATGAAATCAACAGCTTCATCTCCAACCCCAAGTGTTAGAACATTACCTGAAGAACAGGTAGTTGCTGTTTTTTTGTTTTATAAATTGTTCATGACTCATGAACATTTGGAGATCATTCATTTTCTTAAAGTAGTCAGCTGACGTGCTCTCATACACTCTATGTTATTTCTGTTTATCATTAAGGTCGGCAAGCGTCTCTCCCGGTTAGGAAGGCTATGCTGTCAAAACGGAAAGACGCTGAGCTAGTAAATATTTGTTTTTCCTTATATGTAACAATTTTGGTTCCGTAATATTATTCTGGAAAGTTTTAAAGATCCGAAAAAAAACTGAGAACGTTTAGAAATATTTAACAGTTCAATTAGCATCAAGTTCATAATGATTTTTTCAGGTTCGTGTTCCAACAAGTGGTGCACCACCAGTTCGCGCAGATGCCAATGGAACAGATCAAGACGAGTTCAATAATGAGACACTGTACTTTGAAAGATCACGCATTCGGACACTGCAGGACGAACGTGTGCACATTCAGAAGAAGACGTTCACAAAATGGTGCAACTCCTTTCTTAATCGGGTAAGTTGTGATAACAACTGATTGGAGTATTTGATTCTATAACGGCGGTCATCGTTAACACGAGAGTGAATAAGAGAGACGGGTAGAATTAGAGGGAATAGGTGAGGGAGAAAGGTTCAATTAGTCGGAAGAATTGTTTACGGAAAGAGAAGAGGATAATGCAACGGGAAAGTAATGCGGACCAAGATGACCTTGCAAATTCCCTTATCTTTATCTGGAGATCAGTTTGCATGCAAGAACGAAAGGAATGTTCGGATGAAAACCAATGAAATCAACTGAATTCATTCGTTGCATATGGGGTAGAACCAGTGCGGAATTTGTCAAAATACACTTGATATAGTCTAAAAGAATATATTAACGTAATTAGAAATTATAAATGTTTTTTTAGAGTTGTAATTTTCAATCTTAGCAAAATGGCAACATTTTGCAAAGTTTGGGGTTGAAAAAATATAATTTGAAGATTGGTATTTGAAATCTTATCATAGTTAATCACAAGGGTAATTATAAATATTTGAAAAAATAAGAATATAAATTTTAACTTCCAAAACTGTGACTTGGTATTAATATAAGTTTAGGAATTAAAACCATATAAGCACAACAATTTTTCAGGCAAGTTTGGAGATTGTTGACCTTTTCGAAGATGTCGGCGATGGTATTATGCTCATGAAACTTCTTGAAATCATTTCCGGAGACAAACTCGGAAAACCGAATCGTGGCCGAATGCGTGTGCAGAAAGTGGAAAATTTGAACAAAGTTCTTGACTTCTTGAAGAAAAAGAAAATCCAATTGGAAAATATTGGAGCCGAAGACATTCTTGACAGAAACGAGCGACTTATTTTGGGTCTCATCTGGACGATTATCCTCCGATTCCAGATTGACACTATTGTCATTGAAGTGAGTTTAGAGAAGCCATTGTTTGTTTTAGTTTAAATTTTTCAGGATGAGGAGGAGCGTGGAGAGCGAAAACATGCCAAAGATGCCTTGCTGTTGTGGTGTCAGAGAAAAACAGCTGGATATCCAAATGTTCGCATCGAAAACTTCACTACAAGTTGGCGCAATGGATTGGCTTTCAATGCACTTATCCATTCGCACCGTCCGGATCTTGTCGATTTCAATCGTCTCAATCCAAACGAGCATGTGGATAATCTGAATCATGCGTTTGATGTGGCTGAAAAGAAGCTTGAGATTGCACGTCTTCTTGATGCTGAAGATGTTGACGTTACCAGGCCTGACGAGAAGTCAATCATTACATATGTTTCCTTGTACTATCATCATTTTGCAAAGCAAAAGACTGAGATGACAGGAGCTCGACGTATTGCTAATGTAAGTGTTTATAAGTTCATGAAAAAAATTAACAAATTGTTTTCAGATTGTCGGAAAACTTATGGTTTCGGAAACCATGGAAGATGATTATGAACATATTGCTTCTGAGCTTCTCAATTGGATTCGTGTTACTATCAAGACATTGGAATCACGTCGTTTCCCAAACTCTCTTAATGGAATGCGCGAGGAACATGCCAAATTCAACCAATTCCGAACAAGTGAGAAACCACCAAAGTACAAGGAGAAGGGAGAACTCGAAGCTCTGTTCTTCACAATCCAGACTAAAAGAAAAGCGATGAGCAGAAAACAATATCAACCACCACAAGGACTGTTCATGCACGATATCGAGTCTGCTTGGGCACAATTGGATTATGCCGAAAATGAGAGACAAGTTGCTATCATTGCCGAGCTTCAAAGACAGGAAAAGTTGGAACAACTTGCTCAACGATTCCACAAGAAGGCCAAGTTGAGAGACAGTTGGCTCAGATCAGTTCAAGTGGTTCTTGAAGAGATGGAACACGGTCGCAGTGCATCACAGGTTGAAAAGACGTTGAAGAAGCAACAAGCAATTTCCACTGATATTTTGGCTCGTGAAGATCGCTTCAAGATGTTGACAGCAATGTGCAATGAGTTGTGTACTGAAAAGTACCACGAATCTGACAAGGTTCGAGGAATGGAACGAGAAATTATTGACCGATGGACTCAGTTGCTGACTTTATTGGAACAACGTAAGAGAGCTCTCATGAGTCTGAATGATCTGATGTCGTTGCTTCGTGATATCGACACCCTTTCAAATGAGCTTTATTCTTTGGAACCAGCTGTCAGGAACCGTGATGTTGGAAAACATTTGATTGGTGTTGAAGATCTTCTTGGAAAACATGATCTTCTTGATGCTCAAATCAATGCTCATGGAAGTCTTCTTTCCAAACTATCTCAATCTGCCAACAACTACATTCGGCACAAGGAAGAGCAATTTGATGTATTGCAAAGAAAACTGGATGAAGTCACTGCTCAGTACAATACTCTCGTTGAGTTGTGCCGTTCTCGTCGTCTCGGTTTGGAACGTGCTCGTTCACTCTTCCAGTTTGTACAAGATCACGAAGAAGAGATGGCTTGGCTTGCAGAAAAAGAGAAACTCTGCACAACTGCATTGAACTCAGGAGACATCTCAGCTGTTCCACAAACTACTCTTCTTTACAAAAACGTTGAGATGGAAATGCAAACTCATTGGGCTCGAAGCAAAGGAATGATTGCTGGTGGAGAGAGACTTGTTCAGAATGGACAGTCAAAAGAAGACATCCAACGCAGACTGACTCAAATGAACCACAGATGGGAACGCCTTAGGGTTGCTGTTGATGCTCTCGGAAACTGGTTGTCAGAAGCTCGTCATGCTCAACAATACTTCCAAGATGCCAATGAAGCCGAATCATGGATCCGTGAGAAAATGCCGCTTGTCAAGTCTGACGATTTGGGACGTGATGAAGGTGCTGCAGAGTCACTTCTTCAACGACATGCTCGACTCGAGGAAGAGATCCGTGCTTATAAGTGAGTTTTTGGTTTGATAAAATCTCAAGAATTTTTTTATTTTTGCAGGAGTGACATCAGTCGACTCGAGGAGATGCAAAGTCAGCTAGCAAACAGTGCGTTCCACACTGCTACTACCAGTCAATCCGTACAAGAAACTGAAGAAGTCAATGTCCCACAAGTTGAGATGTCGTACAACTATGAAGGAAATGGAATGCGTGTTTCTAAGGGAGAAGTGTTGGCCCTTCTTGAAAAATCAACCCCTGAATGGTGGAGAGCTTTGAAACGAGATGGAACAGAAGGTTACGTTCCCGCTAACTATTGTAAGATCGTTCCTGGAGAGACTGTAACTGTCACGCAGACCACTCAAAAAACGACAACTACTTTGGAAGGTAATGAGACAAAAAGCTCAGTCGTCGCCGATAGACAGCATAAAATCTCCAATGATTATCGTGAGCTGAAGAGGTTGGCTGATGTAAGAAGACGTCTTTTATCTGACAACATCAAACTTCTTCGATTCTACCGCGAGTGTGATGAATTTGAACGTTGGGCAAAAGAGATTGAAGTTTCATTGGCTGATGAACCATCTCCGGAACATGTTGCTGCATTCCGCCGCAAATTTGACAAGCTTGAGGCTGATATGAAAACCAATGGTGGAACTCAATTGAAACATATCAACGATATTGCCAACGATCTGATTTCCGAAGGTCATGGTCAGTCTAGAAAAATCGAAGTTCGTCAACATAAGATCAATGCCATGTGGGACAATTTGGAGAGGCTCAGAAAACAACGAGGTGTCCGCTTGGAAGCTACTGAACGTGTTGCTGACTTTGATACCACGTGTGAAAGTGCTCGTGAATGGATGCTCAGCAAGTTTGAACAGCTTGATCGTAATCCAAATGATGTGAAGAGTCTTCAAAATTTGGAGCGTGATTTGAAACCACTCGAAGATAAAATCGCTGCTCTGGAAAAATTAGCTGCTGCCGTGAAGAAAGATCATCCGGAAGAAGCGGCTGCCATCGAAAGAAAAATTGCTGAATTAAGAGCACTTCATGCTGACTTATTGAGACGTGCTCAGGAGAAAATGTTACTTGCGGAACAAACACAAGGCAAGGAAATGTTCGAATCTGCTCTTCGTGATATGATCGGATGGATCGAGAAAACTCGGAAAGTAATGATGGAGGATGTTCATCCAGTTGATGTTGCTGAAGCAGAAGAACTTCTCAAAAAGCATTATGAACTTGGAGAACAGATTAAGGATAAGAAGTATGAAGTGGAGTACTGTCAGGAACTTGGACGTCGTCTTCTAGAACGCAATCCACGAATGTCGAAAGTTGAGGAACAACTGCAGAACCTTGTATCAGAGATGGCTTCTTTGCGTGATTTGTATCGCCGCCGTGATACTATTTTGAAGCAACAGTTAGATCTACAACTCTTCAATCGCGAATCCGAACGTATTGATGCTGCAACTAAAGGACATGAAGCCTTCCTGGAATTTGACAATCTCGGTGATTCAGTGGAATCTGTGGAAAACTTGCTCAAACGACATCGAGATTTGGAGGCAAAACTTGATGCTCAAGAGGCTAGACTCGAAGCATTCTCCCGTACTGCCGATGATATGATCAAAGCTCAACACGCTGACTCTGCCTATATCGAGCAACGCCGAAGAGATGTTCTAGCTAGAAGAGAAGCTGTTCGTCGTGCTGCAGCGCAACGCAAGAAACAATTGGAAGCTTCTCTCGAATACCAAGAGATGCGTCGTGAAGCGGATGAAGTTGTTGGATGGATGTACGAGAAGGCGAAACTTGTGATGAGCGGAGATGATTCAGCATTGGCTCCGTCGGCTATTCCTCATCGACTCCTGAAACATGAAGCTTTCGAAGCTGAAATCATTGCTAATGAACCACGAATTCAGCAAATCAACAGTGAAGGAGATGGTTTGGTGTCTAAAAAACACTACGAGTCACCAAATGTCGAAAAAATTGTTCGGCAAGTCAATGCTCAATGGGGTGATTTGAAGAAACAAGTTTGGAACAAGGGACTTCGCCTTCGTCAAGCCGCTGATCAAAAAGGACTTGATAGAATCCTTGAAGATGCACACGCTAAGCTAGATGAGATGCAAACTGCTCTGAACTCCAAAGATCAAGGGCTTGACTTGCGATCGGTTAAAGATTTACTCCAAAAGCACGCTGTACTCGAGCAGGAAATGGGACTTTACGGAAATAAGGTTTGTTGTTAAAATTAGCTTATAAAACTATTGTTTCTTTAATTTTCAGCTTTCTGATATTGAGAATCGTGGAAAGAAGATGGCTGTAGATGGGCATTACGATGCTGATAGAATTCATTCAACAGTTGGTCAACTTCTTCAACGATATGCTGCAATGAAGGGTCCAGCACAGCGGAGAAAGGGAGATCTTGACGAATCTCGTCTTTGGCATCAACTAGTTTTTGATGTTGACTGCGAATTACAATGGATTGCTGAGAAGAAGCCAATTGCTTCATCTCAAGATTGCGGTCGCACGCTTACCGAAGCTTTGAACATGGTCAAGAAGCAGGAGCAATTAGAGGCTGAAGTCAACCAACATGGCGGACAGATTGATAAAGTTCTTCTGCAAGCGGGTGAACTGATCAAGAGACACCATTCTGCCTCATCCCAAATCAAAGCTAAAAGCTCTGAACTTGAAACAGCTTGGAGTGAATTGAAGAAGCTTCTACGCTTGAGACGTGCCGTTGTTGACTGGGGAGTGAAGGAACAACAGTACTTATTTGATGCTGCTGAAGTCGAATCATGGATGAACGAGAAGCGAAATGCATTGGCATCGGAAGATTATGGAAATGATGAAGATGCTGCACGTAAACTTCTGTCGAAACATCGAGCTCTTTGTGAAGATATGACTACTTACCGTCAATGGCTTGAGAAGTTGGAAGTAAAGTGTGTCGAACTCGTTGAATCAAATCGTCCACATGTTGAACGGTTCCAGAAGAGACAAGATGAACTCGTTCGTGAATTTGATGCTTTGAGCAAGCTAGCTGAAGATCGTCGCAACGCTTTGGAAGATGCCGTTTGTCTGTACGAGTACATGAGGGAATCTGCTGACTTGGGTCAATCCATCGAAGAAAATTTGCGAGTAGCTATGAGTGAGGAGTTTGCTGAGGATTATGAACACTTGAAGGAGCTGCAATCGAAATTCGATGAGTTCAAGCAAAAAGTCAAAAATGGAAGTGAACGATTTACATCTTGTGAGACTGCTGCCAATGCTATTCTCCGACGCAATCCACCTTTCGCAAGAGATGTTGTCAAGAAGCAGGAAGCACTCAGAACCGCATGGAACACACTGTGTGAATACATCGAAGCACGTGATTCGAAACTTGCCGTTGCTGAAGAGCTTCATCGATTCCACCGTGACGTTGACGAGTTTGAGCAATGGATGGCAGACAAAATGGCCAACATGCCACGTGACCTCGGTCGAGATGTGAAACATGTTCATTCTCTATGGCAACATCATGAAGCTTTGGATAAAGAAATTCATAATTCTCAACCACGATTGGCAAAGCTCGTCGAGGAGGCTGAAAGATTGAAGAAAACATACCCAGGTGGAAACGCAGAACAGATTGGTGGAAGACAACAGACGCTTGAGCAAGAATGGGAGGAGTTGAAAAATGCCACAGATGACAGAAAGGATATGCTGAGAGCAGCATTTGACTTGCATACTTTCAATGGAAAAGTTCGCGATTTGCTTGCATGGACTGATTTGACCATCAGTGATATTCAATCAGATCTTCATATCAATGATCTACAACAGGCTGAATGGCTTCAGACAGAGCACTCAAGGTAATAATATTTAGAAAAAAGCAGTTCACAAATAAATTGTAAAATTTTCAGATTGAGTCATGAAATGGATGCTAGAGAGCCAGAGTTTGCACGACTTGTCAATGACGGAGAAAAGATGATCACTGCTCAACATTACGCGTCGGAAGAGATTAAGAACAAAACACACCTGCTCAAATCAGCTCTGGAAAGACTTCGAAGTGAATGGGCTCTCAGAAATGGATTCTTGTCACAAGCCGTTCAATGGCATGCCTTCCAACGTGAAGCTAAGCAAATTATTGCATCGATTGGTTCCAAGAGAACAACTCTTCGCAGTTTAGCGGTTGGTGGATCTGTTGCTGACGTTGAGAGTCAGACAAAGAGACTTGATACATTCGAGAAGGCATTATCAACTTTGGATGAACGTACTGCTACTTTGGATCATACTGCAAATGAATTGATGAAGGCTCGTCACATGGAATCGAAGAATATTTCAATGTGGCAATCCAACGTTCACGAAGAGCTGAAACTTCTACGTCAAGACATCGAAGCTAGACATGCGATGCTCAAAGACGCTTTTGCTCTTGCTTCATTCGATAGCGATGTTGCACAGATTGAGGCATGGATCGATGAGAAAACCAATGGAGTTCGTAAAGCTCAAGATCTATCCAGTGAAAGTATTTCAATTGACGAAAAGATGAAGAGACTACAAACACATCAAGCTCTGGAAGCTGAAGTTACTGCAAATAAACCAGTTGTCGATCAAATCCTTCAACGCGGAAACCAATTGAAAAATCTTCATCGTAATCCAAAGATTGCGAATCGTTGTGACGAACTTAGCTATAAATGGAATCAACTTTCTGGTGCATGTGCAGATCAATCATTGGCTCTCGAAGAAGCAAGAGATCTTCTTCGTTTTAAACAACTTGTTGAGAATGTTCTTGCATGGATCAATGAGAAGGAAGTTCTCGTTTCAACTGCTGATATGGGAAAAGACATGGAACACTGCCGACTTTTGCTCGAACGCCTGGATGGAACTCGATCGGATTCTATTGTGGATGAGCAGACTCTTGATGAAATCAATCGTCTGGGAGAGAAACTTGTGAAACAGGGAAGATCGAGTCGCGACCAAGTCCAAAAAGAGCAACAACATCTGAATGAAAAGTAAGATTTTCATTAGAATTAATAAATTACTAGTCATGAGTGTCTTCAATGGTAAGATTAAACTATTTCCACCTACAAACGATTGTATAGTTTTCGTACAACCCTCAGTTTTTGCTAGATGGTTTTTTTTTACACAGTTACTAGGCATAATCTCACAGTAATCTCACTCATTTTCTATTGATTTTCATGTTTTACTATTTGCAGATGGCGTCTCCTACTCGGACAGCTGGCGCACTATCGTACTGAACTTCTCGCTGCAATGGAAGTCCATACTTTCAACAGAGATGTAGAAGATACCGATGAACGTATCCACGAAAAGGTTGCAGCAATGAAGAGTGATGATTATGGAAAGGACTTTGCTAGGTACTAATGTTTTATTTTAGTTTATAATACTTACAAATTATTTTTCAGCGTTGAATTGCTTGTTCGCAAACAATCGGCATTAGAAAGAGACATGAGTGCAATCCATCAGAAACTTATTGCTCATGACAAGGATGCTCAAAAGATTCTTGAGAAGAGACCACCACTCCGTGAAACTGTGCTTGATTCTTTGAAGAAATTAGAAGAGAGCTGGGAGCAATTGTCTAAAGCTGCCGAGTTGAGAAATGAAAAATTGAACCGTTCCTTCAAGCTTTACAAGTATCTCGATGATGTTAAGAAAGTGGAGCAATGGGCTAATCAAGTTCGAAACAAGATGACGTCTCATCAGACACCAAAAGACAGCAATGGAGCTCGAAAGATTCTTGAGCAGCATCACGAACGTAAAGCCGAGATCGATGGAAGATCAGAGGAGTTGCGCCTATTGCATGAAGAAGGACAAGCTTTGAACCAAGAACAACCTGAACACAAGGCTGAAGTACAAAGAGCTCATAAACGTGTGCAAAACTCGGAACATCAGTTGAGACAAACTTGGGAAAGTGAGAAAGGAACATTGCAAAAACTTCTGGAATGGATGCTTTGGTGCGATGAAGCCGTTCAATGTGAGCAGTGGCTGTCTGATAAGGAGACTCAAGTGGCTCGTGGAGAACTTGGCGACACTACTGATGCAGTTGAAATGCTTATCAAGGGACATTCTGCATTTGAGGAGACTGTTCGTAAGCAGAGTGAAAAGATCGATGCTCTTACCAAGAATGCTGATGCTCTTGTCTCTGGAGGTAATAACTATCGTGCTGACATTGTTACTCGCAGCGAAGAGGTGACCGCTAGACATGCACTTCTTCTCAAAAGTATGGAAAAGAGAGGCCACATGCTCGAAGATTCCAAGAAGTACCATGAATTCATTCGCCAGTGCGGAGAACTTATCATTTGGATCACTGCCAAGTTGCAACTTGCTTATGATGAAAGCTTCTTGGATCATACCAACTTGAGATCTAAACTTCAAAAGCATATGGCTTTCGATTCGGAGCTCGTCGAAAACGAGAAACGCCTATCGACTGTTGAAAGACAAGGAGAACAACTGGTGACTGATAATCATTTTATGAGTGAGCAAGTGAAAGCTCAGTTGGTTGAATTGCGGTCTGGATGGGATGAACTCAGGACAAAATCAGCCTTGAAGACACAACGACTCCGAGAGGCATTTGAACTTCATTCACTTCAGCGCAAAGTCGAAGATATTGAGAAATGGCTCGATAAGGTTGAAGGAGAGCTGTCTTCTGATGATCATGGTCGAGACATTCTATCAACAGAACTTCTCATCAAAAAATTGGACACTCTTCAAACTGAAATTGCTGGACGTTCTGATGCCGTTGTTGAAATGATGAAAAAGGCTCGAGAATTAAGAGTTCAAGGATCAGCTGCTGCAGACGACTGTCTTAAACAGGCTGAACAAGTTGAAGCCAGATATTCCGGACTTGACGAGCCAGTTCAAATTCGCCGTGAAAACCTTGTTGATGCTCAAGCATTCTTCCAATGGGTAAAAGCTGCAGAAGAAGATCTTGAGTGGCTTTCCGACAGGATGATGCTGGCAAGCAGTGGTGAATCCGGAGACTCGCTGCAAAGTGCTCTTTCTCTTCAAAAGAAACATGCTACATTGGAGAAGGTATTTCCGTTTTTTAAAGATTTTCATTAATATAATTCATGTTTTCAGGAACTCGACACTCGTCAATCTGCTATGAATGATACCGAACAGCGTGGAAAGGACATGATCCGCCAACGTCACTTTGCTTCTACTCATATTCAGAAGATCCTTGACCGACTTTCTTCTGCAATGCTAACACTGAAGGAGAGTTGTGGATTGAGACGTGATCTTCTACAAGAAGCCATTGATGCTCATGAGTATTACACCGAGGAAACGGAAGCTGAACAATGGTTGCGTGAACAGATGCCACTTGCTATGAGCCAAGAAATGGGAAGAGATCAAGCTGGAGCCGAGAGCCATTTGAGACGATTGACTGTGCTTGACAAGGAAGTTGAACTATTCAAGAACGAGATTGATCGCTTGAAGAAGCGTGCGGATGGACTTCTAGCCAGAGAGCATCACGATGCAATGTCGATTGCTGCGAAACAACGCAAACTGGAAGCATTGTTCGGAGACCTCTGCAGAGAATGTGCCAGACGACGAACTCAAATTGTTGATGCTTCCAAATATCACAAGTTTGTTAGACAAGCCGATGATTTGTCAGACTGGCTACGTGAGAAAGAAAGGTCCGCATCAGCTGAGGATTACGGTCAAGATTTGGAGGATTGCCAACAAATTATTGAGCAGTTCGAATCTACAGTTCGTGAATTGGCAGCTGCTGGAGAGCGTGTTGCTGCTGTCCAACGTGCACAAGAAGATCTTCTACGAAGTGGACATCCATATGGAGCATCAATCACTGCAAAAGGCGCTGATGTTCAGAGACTATGGACTCATGTCAATGAAGTGGCTAATGAGAGAAAGCAAGCGTTGAATGGAGCTCGTCAAGTTCATCGATTCGACCAAGAAGCCGATCAGATATTGAATTGGTTACAAGATAAGGAAGCGACTGGAGTAGCAATGGAACAGGAAGATCTTTCGAGAGCTGATCTTGCTTCCGTGAAAGCCCAATTGCAAAGACATGATGAGTTCATGCACGGAATGAAGGCTGTTGAAAAACAAGTTGCAGAGCTTTGCCATGAAGCTGAAAGACTATGGAACTCGTTCCCAGATACTCGGCACCATCTTGAAGTTCGCCGTCTAGACATGGAAGAGCAACTCAAAGACATTCTGGAAGCAGCCAAGAAGCACTTGGAAAAACTTCGACACATGCAAAGTCTTCAGTCATACTTCCAAGAGTACCGTGAGATGATGCAGTGGATGAAGAACATGCAGTCGACAATGACATCTGAGCAATTGCCACGCGATGTTGCTTCATGCGAATCTCTTGTTCGTCGTCATGATGAATACAATCTTGAGATGCAAGGACGAAAACCATTTGTCGATGATTTTGCTCGTCAAGGAAGACGCATGATTCAATCCAGCCATGTTCTTTCTCAAGAAATTCAAGAGAAAGTAGACATTCTCGAAAAGTCGTGGGCAATGCTGTGCGAAATCTGGAAAGATCGTGCTGAACTCTATGAAGAGAATATGGACGTGCAAAAATGGAAGCAGAACGCTGAACAACTCGATTCATGGCTTGAAGAGCGTGCTGGTCTTCTCGGAGACGACTGGAGAATGGTGGATTCTGTCGAAATGGCTGAAACTCATCTTCGCGATTTTGATGATTTCCTTGTAACTCTTGAAGCTCAGAGCGAGAAATGCGATATGGTGAAACGTTTGACTCTTGTTGAACAAAACTTCAGTCGTTTGAGAAGCAAGGAAATTGATCGTGCGAGAATTGCTGAAGATGATCAGAAAAGACGAGATACGATTAAGATTGTTGAGAAAGGAAACATTTTGGCTAATCGTAGACAGGAGAGAGAACGAAGAAAGACTCAGGAAATCTCTCTTCTGCGTCCTTCGCCATCTGGAGAAGAATTTTCGACGCATACCATGCCAAGAAAGGAAAGGAAGGATCGTGCAAAGACTACCGCTGATTTGGGTAAGTGCAATTAGTTTTAATTTCTTCTCTATCTAAACTTATTTCACTTTCTTAATAAATTATTGTTTTCAGCTCCAGGAGCCATTCAAATCGGTGACATTCTCGCATCCTCTTCTACAGTTGCCCCACTTCAGTCAGGAGTTGAAATGACCAAAACACCATCGTTCAATACTCGTCGTACTCAATCAATCCGCAAAGGAAGTCGCTGGGAAGATATGGGTGCTATTGACATGAAAGGATTTTTCGACCGTAAACAATGCCAACAAAGTGGTGGAAAACGAGCAACTATTCGTTCATGGAAAAATTATTATGGAATTCTCTGCGGACAGCTTTTATGCTTTTTCAAAGATGAGCAACAGTTCCTTGAGAATGTAGCCGCTGCTCCACCAGTCTACATCTATGGAGCACAATGCGAACAGTATCCAGAATATGCCAAGCGCAAGAATTCCTTCCGTCTTCTTCTCCAAGACGGTTCAGAGTTCATATTCTCGTGTCCCGATGAGCGTCAAATGCTGGAATGGGTTGCCAAAATCAAATTTCATGCTCATTTGACTCCAAGTAATCAGCTCAAGTCGTATGCGTACAACGGTTAGTTAATTACTATTTAAATTATTAACCAGTTTGCTTCTCAGGGTTTTCGAAATATTTCGTTTCATTTTATATTGTATAGTTGTCATGGGTAAACTGGGGAATTAATTTTTTTTATAAGTTTGTTTCTTGGAATGGAGCATGGATTTTTTTTAGACGATCTCTTCCAAAGTCCAGATCAACCACCAATGGTAGCACCAAGAAGAAATATTGGAGGACATGACGTTGCAAATCGTATGTCTCACGCCAGCTCTGTTTTCACTACTTCCGACGATTTGGAACAGCATGAACTTGACTATTCAAGTAGGTTTTGTTTTTCTATTAACAACAATACGACCCCATATTTGCCCTGCTTATTTCCTCTGTATATTTTTGTTTTTATAGCTTTATAGGTGTGCTGCTTCTAGTTTTGCTTCCGCTTTTTATTTCATTAAGTTATTCTGCTTTAGGAAGGTGTAGTTCATTACCACGTGGCAAGCATAGTGGGCAGATCACGATGCGTGACTGTGCCACATTACCACGTGGATTTGGGTCTGATGTGATGGAGCAGCAACCGACAGCTTTCTTCCCTCCGTCTGGTCCATTGCTTGCAACTCCTTCGGTGCTCACAATGTCATCCTCGTCGATGACGGCTAATGTTATGCCGACAGTTGTAACTCGCAAAATTGGAGTTGTTCGAAGAGCCAGTCGACGACAATCTGTTTATGCAGAAAGCATCTACGGAGAAGTAGAACAAGCGATTGCTGAAGCAAATCGTGTTTCTACCAGTCGCCCAAATGGTTAGTTGGTGGCACAAACACGTATTCACCAACACTTCTGGCACTAAAGACATTAACTCGATTATCGGATAACTGCTCACCTATGTGTACTTTACGTCTTTTATCAAGATTTTAATCTCACTTCATTAATAAGTAAAACCAAATTACATGCGCCAAGCTCTTGAAAACTAAACTTAACACTAACTAATCAATCATCTCATCTAAAAACTTTTCACTGTAAACTGTTTTTTCAAAGGTACATTCAACTGTGCTAACTCTAACTCTAGTCTCTCACTAAAATGTGTATATTTTCGTATCATTCACATAACAGTTCATGTTGAATGGCTTCTAAAACTAATTTAATATTCTCGTTTACAGGAGATCATGCTGAACTTCGTCACACAATTCAAGTTCATCCAGGAAGCTCTGGATATACGGTAACCAAAAACTGATGTTTTTTCAAAATCTTACTTCAACATTTTCAGGAAACCCTCATGTACAAAGAACACACATCATCCAACTATCAACCAATGGAACGATCTGTCTCACCAAGAAACCAACAAAATGGCGAATTCATTACTTGGGTAGAGAGCAATCAACAAAATCAGCCGATGAATACTCCAGACGGCAGATCTACATCTGCCAGTGTTGTATCAACACCATCAAATTATGATGATAGTGATTCCATCAAGTCATCATCGAGTAAGAATTTCTCATTATTTTTCCTTACTAAAAAGTATTTTGCTTCAGAACGAAAAGGATTCGGATCGTTATTCAAGCGTGGATCCAAACATTCAAAGTAGATACCTCACCACACGCTGATCTTCATATCTTCTGTAGGCGAAGATTGAAACAGCTGCAGTATACGTTTTATATTTTTATTATTTACATTGATGGCCCTAAGCTGTTTTATTCTCATTTTCTCTTTCTAATTATCATTCATCATCCCCATCCCGTCACAAAACCCATACAATAGTATTATTTGTTATTAATGCACTTAGATACATTTTTTGATCAGCTTCTCTCTTGTTTTACTATCACCAAAGCTGGAAGACTTAATTTATTTTGCCTCCCCAATAATTTACCACTTTTTTTTGTTTTAATGTTATTTTTATCAGTCCCAATTCGGAAAAGGATAATGAGAAGCCCGAACTCTGACTCCTTTCTTCCTAATCACGGGATAAACTCACCTTTCACTCTGAATTCGTGACGACTTTCAATGTGCTAAAAATGGCCTTATTGATGTGCATAAAACGTGTATTTTATGAAGGGCTTGTTTACTTTATGTTATTCATCTCAAAATGTATCAAAAAGCACCCCAATATTTTTCTATACCTCAAATGTTGGATGGGAACTTTGGGTCGAAAATTCCCTTTTCTTGAAGCTTTAGTAGTGTCTCTTCAGTAATAAAACACGAAGAGACTCCATACAGCTAGACGAAAATAACTTTTACAACGAGGCGCCGTTTTTGCGCAATTTAAAATTTAAATCCTAAAATGTCTGTTATTTGTCTTTAATTTACTTTAATTCAGGAATTTTTATCTTTATCACCATTTTTGAACTTCGTCTTCGTCAAATTCATTAGAAATCTGTTAAAAACTCAGAAGTTGGAAAAAAGTTAGCATTAATATGTTTTACTTTGGTTCCAAAAATTCATACCGTAGACTTGGGCATTGGAAATATTTTGAAAATATCGTGTTTTTCATGTTTGTGTTATTAAAATGTTCAGAAATCCATAATTATTCGAACATCCAAAAATTATTCCGAAATGAGTGTAAAGGGATGAGCAATCCAACAAAATGGTCTCGCCGTGCACTCAGGATTTTAAAAGTTTCTGTGTGCGCCTTTAAGGTTAATGTAGAAAATTTACGTTCAGACCTCCATGAATTTTATGTTCTTGTTTTTCCCATAACTTTCTTCATTTCATGCACTCAACTTGTTATTTTTACTCACATAAAAGAATTTTAAATGTGAAAATTGTATTGGAAGATCAAATCGATATCTGCATGAAAATTATCTACAGTAATCCTAAAGGCGCACACACAAAAAGGTTTTTTTCAAAACGCGTGGCGAGACCATTTTGCGTAAATGCGTCTCCCTTTAAAAGTTAAATGTTTTCGTCCGATTTTTATTTTGTTATACTTTTCGCGAAATCTCTACTTTTGATATTCCTTTTTGTTAATATTTTTCCGTTATTTTAATGCAATCAAAATTATCTGTTACAGCTCGTCGTAATGGCCTCGCTAGCATATTCCTATCAAGAACAACAGTTGGATTTTCTTCATCTTTGCAGTTTAGGCGATGAAAATCGAGTGAGGAATGCGTTATTGTCTGGAAGAGTTGACAAAAACTACCGTCACAGCTCAAATGGATGGTTAGTTACAGAATTATCGAATTTTTTAAGAATGCCAGCATTTCATTGTTTTCCGTCAGTTTCTAATAATCCGTAACATATATTTTTGTGTGTGAGACAGCTGTTGTTAACAATTGTTGACCACTGTTATGAAATATGACGCCTGTTGTCTCAGTTTCGGACATTTATTCAATTTGAAGCTTTTCTCACGGCCTCTCTCAGTTTCATTTATTTCAAAATTCCTCTTTTTCTCTCACACTCTCTCACGTGAGATTGAAAATTGAATAATATATGTGTTTTCAAATTAAATTCAAAATATTGACGAAGAAACAACTTTGGTATAAATACTGATCTGTTAGGACCGATACCAAATGGTAATTTTCGGACATATTTGATCTCGTAGACAACGGCTCACTATTTCAGTGATCTTTAAAGTAATAAAAAATTCTTCAAAGATTGGTACAGAGAAACTGAAGTAGTTATATTTGTAGAAACTTACATAACTTATAAACCTACCGTATTCCTATCGTACCCAATTACCGTATTTCCTCTATTAGTCTTGAATGCAAGACTAATTTTCAATTGACCCGTAGGTGTGCAAGACTAATAGAGTCTGCATGACTGATTTTCGATTGGTCCGTAGGGGTGCAATACTAATAGGGGTGCAAGACTAATAGAGGAAATACGGTATATTTTTTGTCGTACACTGATGGAAAACTGATGAGACTTTCCCGACAGGGTTCACAACTTGAGTTATTCATTGGTGGCCTCGGTTTCAGTCGGTTGTCGACTGTAAAGACGGGATCCCGTACGGGAAAAACAAAAAGTGACATATGAAAAAGGTATCAGACGGTATTAATCCATACTTTGTTATTTTTTGCTTCTTTGAGTTGATTGTGCAAACGGATAATTTCGAATACCTTCGTGGTATCACTATCAAAGTTTTTCAAAGCATTGAATCTTTACATAGCTTAAACTATGTATTTTGTGAGAATAGCCAAGTATTATGCACATAGAAAATGTTTCTTGTGTTATCAAGATTATTTTTGTAGTTTAAAGTTTCTTGATAGCTTTTCTGGTTACCGAGTTATATGTTTTCAAAAGCGTACACATCAACTATTATGCTTGCGGTTGTCCAAAAATTACAATCGCATTGTCTTAAAACTGAAGTTACTCAATCAGTTTTTGATCAAATCAGGTGATTGACATCTTAATCTCTTCCTTAGAGAATTTTGCAACTTTTGGTGATGTTGAATTTTTGATTATGTCTTGGTGCGTCTCGTAAAATTAGGAAAACCCGCCAAAAATTGTCGTTTTTAACGATTTTTGGAGTTTTCAGGCCTAATTCTTGTTTTGAAGATGCCGACGTCAATTTTCATCAAAAAACCTTCATCAAAAACAGAAAATAATCAGAAAAAAATTATCTACAAAATGGTGGCCTTCAATTTTCAAATTTCTCTTTTCAAGGATCACTAGAGGTCCCGAAAAAATCCATTTTTCGAGGTAGCCTTTTGTTTTTCCGTCTGCCGGCGTCGTGAACATCACTAACCTAGATATTTGCATGAAAATAGATACACTTAGTCTTAATTGACAATATATTAATAAAAAATTTAAAGATTTATCAGCGAATCGCCGGCTTTAAACAGTTTTGTCTGGAAAATCACTAATTTTGAACTTTCACATGTGGGCGTATTCATAGGTGATTTACAATTTTGTCCTTTTTTCATATAATTTCCATGTGTTTGATCAGGCAGTTAGTAAATTTTTATTAGATTTTGTTCACTATCAGCCGTTTCCGGCCTATTTTACCGTTTTCAGTACAAATTCGGCTCAAAAAGCTCACTCTCTCGCCCATGAGAGACGCAGAGACAGTTCATCACGTCAATTTATTTATTTTTTGAAATGAAGAGAGGCCGTGTTTCTGGGATCAAACGAAACAAAAATCGATCTAATTGTTTTCTACCTGAATTACAAATTATCTTTGGAAAACCATCATCTTGTGACGCAAAACAGGCGGACAGCCGTTGGTTCATCTGATAAAAGAATACACGAATCTGTGATAAATCCACGAAACTGAAGAAGTTAGTGGACTTTGTGTAAATTATAGTGGCTAACGAGAGTTGCGGATACCAACTGTTGTTGCGGGGAAATGATATCCACTAAGAGCTTTATCGTTCTCACAGAGTACCCTCTTGCACAAAGAGCAGCAGTCTGTGACTGATTTTTTAGGATCTTGTGTGTTTTGAGAGTGTGTCAAACACTCGGTCAGTTGAAGACTAGTGGCCAAGTGGGGTTGACAAGTTTTTTAAATGATAAATGCTTGATTATTCTAATAAGATAAAGCTTATGATCGTAGTTTTAGGTTGCCAATTTGAAATTAGGCTATTTTTTCAAATCAAAATAGTTTTCTTTTAAAGAAGCCAATTTTAAAAATTTCCTAATTATCACTATTTATTTATTTTCAGGACAGCTTTGCACTGGGCGGCAAATCGCGGACATTACGACGTCGTTCTCCTTCTTATAGAAGACGGATACGCTTTGAACGCAGAAGATAATAAGAACAGAACTCCATACGACGTTAGTTTTATTATTTTTATTCGCTAATTCGGATTATATTTCAGGTTTGCCCAGAAAGTAAAGACAAGTTGAAAGCAGTTTTAGAACTTGGAGAGGAACGTGAAAATATGGTTCGAAGTAAGATTTTTTAGAAGTTTTCCATTAAATTTCCATGTATTTCTTCAGGCAGTGCATCTCGTCGAACATCAGATGCCAGTGAGCAGTCATCTCCCGGTTTTGTTCCGAATTACGTTCGAAATCCACCGTTCCCATATGCTATGAAAAATTCATTTGACAACTTTTCAACACCGCCAGCTTCTTCTGTTTCAAATGGTTCAGGATCTCCAGGTCCACTCAATTCTCCAACTTACTCTTACGGAAGACGAGATTCATTCAATAAAACACGATTTTTGCTTGTCAGGACCAGGTTTGTAAAGTTACACTCTCAGAAAAGTAATGATATTTTTTTTATTATTTCAGCGTGGAAAAAGGAAAAGAAACATACAAACGAGTTACCCTTCCCGGCGGTTCAGACGTTGAACGACTGAAAACGACAATCGAAAAGGCTTGCAAAGGAAAGAAAGTCGATATGATATTCACATTACCGGAAAACGATTTAGTCGAATCAATTGATCAGATTCATCGCTTCAAAGATTGTCAGAAAATAGATGTTATATTCAAAGAAAATGATAGAGAATCAACGCCAATGGTGGTAAGTCTTTCAAAAGTTAAATGTCTTCAAAAATAATTTATGTGGTTACATAACCTTCAGAGTTGTTTCATTAATATATCCAGTAATTGCTTATTTCAAAGGTGCCGAAATTTTTTTTAGTAATTATCTAATTGAGTATTTAGAAATATTCTCTGAAATTTCAAAATATTTAGTGTACATTTGTTTAAACATTTTTTTTTCGAAAAACTTCTACATTGTTAGTTTTTCTCTATTTTCTGCTTCATTTTCTAATTTTTATTTCAAATCCCAAAATCTTCACCTTTAGAAAAATCGTCATAGTCTATAGTTCGTCGTTGTCTTCAAGTCATTTACCACATGTCGTTTCGCAACGAACAAAGCCATATGACATTTCCAATCACTGATAAAGTCATTCCACTGCCGCTCGAAACGAACAGTTCAGTTACCTCAGCACTAGTTTTTTCATTGGATTTCTGTCAACAATTTGTATACTCTTCGTCTCTTTCCTACACCTCAGTGTTCTTTTCTGTCCGGCTGCAGCCGTCATTTGACTGAGTGTACTTTGTTCTCTTTCTTTCTCTTTACATTATACCGCCCATGTGTCCTCTGAATCAATCATAGAATGGGCTCACGGCTTCATCCTTTTGTTTTACTTTTTTACTCATTCTTTCTGAAACTCTACGAAGAGATCTTCATAACATTGAACGCAGACAGTTAGAGCCATTCTAACCACCGCCCATGTTTTACTCTCTTTCGTTCTGCGTTCTATGTTTATCACAAAAATGCGCACACTTTCCCATATGTCTCATGTCTTCAATTCCTTAGATGTTAATTTTGAAATAATACTAAACACCAGAATACAGCTAGAATTTGATAAACTTTCAACAGACATGCAAAATAATTGCTACAAACAAATAACTAGACTTGTATAATATTGTTTTGAGTAGAGTAGATCAAATGTTTTCGAGGCGCTTGAAATTTTGAAACAAAATTACAAAGAACATTTGAAACCTCTATCCTATCCGTTTTTGCCCGCTCAAAATCTCTCATTTTTCAAAGATATATAGTTTTTCCTGTGTTCCTCCCTCCTTTTCAAACTTTCTGCAGCTCGAGATTTTCCCGGCCAGGTGCTATGAACCCGCTTTCTCTTCATTTTCACTTCATTTTGCTGTTCCTCCTCCCGGTGAGCTGCACTCTCATCGAATCCGGTTAATTTCTATTGGTTTCTGCCACTCTTTCTCTTATTCCGCCAAGTTTCACGTGAATAAGCGCGAGACAACATTGGCAGCTTCGTCCATATGTCTATTGTCTCCTATTCTTTCTTTTCATTCTAAATTCCTTTTTGCTTCTTCTCTATTTCTCTCAATGAATTTGTTCCCTCGTAGATCATAGATTCCATAGTTTTCCCTCGATGTTTTCCCAGTGATCATGAATAGAATTCTTATCAATTTGAAAGAAAAAAAACATTTATCTCTGGTTCGTTGACGATTTGTTTACTGATTGGGAAAAGCGCAATGTTTTGGAAGAAATAGGCGCGTGATGAAAGGTCGAAAGTGGTAGCAGTACGGCCAACCATCGACATTTGTTCGAATCGATCTCTTTAAAATAATTTCTGATCAGGTCTTGGTTTTTTGTCAACAAAAATAAAAGTGTTTTTATTTTATTTAAAATTTAAAAAGAATTCAACTTTGATGTTTTGCAGTACCATTAAAATGTTCAAAATTGTTATTCTATCGTTACTTTATTATTCGCCAATATTGTGGAATTAAATGTCGATAAGTTTTTGAAATTATTGATAGGCTTAAGTTTTTTGTACATAAAACCTGCAGCTTCTTTCGAGTTAAACAGTATCAGAAATTTCAGTTTCAGAATTTCAATTTGCTTCTAGAAATTCCGTCAAACAGAATCCTTATTTCACAAACTTTTTTAAAGTTATCGTTACGCTCTCTTCAAAAAATATCACTTATCTATCACGTCCATCCTAGCGTCATCACGCGTTCTTCTCATATTTCGTTTCCTACTAGCCCATATATTTTTTTGTTTTTTCTCTACTTCTGCCCTACTGTTGCTCTTTTTTCTATTATCTTCTTCTTTTTTCATCCGATTTTTCCGCAGTAGCATAGGCAGCGTAGGATATCAATACGAACAACACATCAATCTCACCTGCTAGTATCTCTATTCCGTCCTCTCTTCCACCAGTTATTCCGTGACTCCTTTCACTTTACTTGTACTATGTCGGATTCTGAATCTTCTGATTCCTCACCTGTCGTTCAACGTCGTAGACCATTCTCTATTCGATCTATTAATAGAACACCAAAGGTTCCTTTTTTGAAAATTACAGTTTACTGGAAAATTTTAATGAATATTTGTAATAAACTTTTAAAAATATATAATTTCAGACGGGTGACGCAGTCAACATGTCCGAAGAAAGAGAAGTGTCACCGAAGGATTTGGTCGTAGAAAAGAATTACGGACAAGAAGATATCGATATTCCAAAAAATGATGATCATGAGGAGCAGGAAGAACCGAGAGTGAGTTTTTTGTTTTCACCATCAAAATTTAAAATGAAACCAATATAGGAATGTTTTTTTTTTAATCGCGGTCGTGTGACGTTTTGGATATTTATAATTTTTTTAATTTTGTCTCACAAAAATCCAACAGAAAATCATGATTATCTTTTCGATAAGGCTACACTTAAAAATGGCCATTGTCCGAATTTGCAAATTGTCTTGTAACCTTTTCAAGAGTATATTTTTAAGTGGACGATATTTTCTCTAATTTATAGATTTTTGTTTCAGGCACCAACTCCAGCTGAAGATCTCTCCCATTATGTGAAAGAGCCAAGCCCACCAGTTAGCTTGGCCGCTACTGATTTGGATTCGAATAATGGTGCTGACGAAGGAAACGGAGAAGGGCACGATGAACCAAAATTGATTCCACTCACAACTCGTCAGAGTCTCGATTCGGATCCGGGAGATTTCGAGAAAGTTGACAAGGAAGAAGCTGCCAAGTTAGCTGATACTTCTCCAGCAGTCGCTGGAATTGCTGCAGCCATTCCTATCATATCTGTAAGTTTTCTAATATATAAACCGAAGACATGTACATCCATTCAAATGTTTTACAGGCCCAAGTTGAAGAGGAGCAGAATGATCCAACTGTTTTAGAATCAGAACATGAACCATCGTTTGTTCCACCAGCTTCTGCACACCAAGCTCCATCAACAAAAGCCACAGTTGTCGAAGAGTCGAAGCAAGTTCCAGAAGGACGCGAACCCAGCGATTTGGCCACGTGGATTCACAATAATCCAGACGTCGTCAGAAATGTGGCTGCTGCAGCTGCAGTTGCTGGAGTTGCCGGTCTTGGTTATTACGTCTACGTTAAGAAATTTAAGTAAACTTTAAGATTTCAATTAGTTTTACCCTATAGTTGATACATAGGCTTTCTAAACTCTAAAAGAATAGTCATGAAAAACTGAAATCTAATCACCATCCCAGTTCATACATTCTTCCTCCTCATCACGCCCCGCCCATCCACCGCCTGAAGTTACCCGGTATTCAGTGTATTCTTTAATCATCCAATTTCTTACCGTTTTCTTGTTAGATATCCCAATCATTTAACCATTTTCTTCTCCGTATCGGGTCATTTTTCATCGTTTCAATTGTGCCCACTAAAATCCAAAACGTTTTTTTTTCAACATGAATATTTTATTATCTTATCTCCAGACAAATCAATCACAAATCATCGAACTCATCAATATCAGAGAACAGCTGCTCGTCCATCTCTTCGCCTTGATTAAAACTTTGATGATGAGCATCATGCTCTCCAATATCGAACGCTGATGCAACTTCCAACTCTCCATCCATCATTGAACGTTTGAATAACATGAGTTTGCTCACTGCCAACTCAATTATTTTCTTGGGGGTTCGTTCACTTCTTGTCAATTCAGCAGATATTCCAGTAATTTCACCAGCTTTTTCAATAAAGAATATGAGATCTTCTTCCTCGCCTGAAACTATTCCATTTATTATTTTTTCTGAATAAAAACTCTTACTTCTATTTGCGAGCTGAGAAAGTTGAATTTCCGGAGAGCTGAACTGTTCATCAAGATCAAATAATTCAAGAGGAGGCATTGGTAATTCTTGAAATGTTGGTGGAAATACTGCAGGTTGAAATGGAGGCATTGGAAGTTCAAATTGAGGTTCAACAAGGGTAAGTGGTGGAGGTGAAAGATTCAATGCTTCATACAATCTAGAATAAAAATGTTTATTCAAGTAGAAATGATGTTTTACACTAAAACTTATTGTAAACTTCATTCTAATATTCTTTCCAAATATCGAAATAATTTCAAAAGAAGGACGCGGAAACTTGCGCCTTTAAATGCTAAAAATTTAAACAGTACTGTAGTGTGACACTACTCATTATTCTCTTTTGACTATTAGAAAACAGAGTGAGGTACTACGGTAGTTGTTAAAGTCGCACGCTCTTTTCCGTACTTTATTCGTAAATAATTTGATCGTGTCGAGACCAGCTACCGTATTTTCAGGAAAACATCGCAAAGTTGGTGATTGGGTAAAACCGTGTTTCCATTTTCGAAAGCATGATTCTTGAATCTTTTTCTTAGTAATAACAAACATATTTCTGTAGTCAGGGGAAAGTATTTAGGGCACAGTACCTTATAGTCATTGGCCAATGTTTCAAATTAAAAGAATGCAACGAAGTATCCATAATCTTCATGAAATCCGAACTGATTGCCTGATCCAATTCTCCTTCGTACATACAAACCTGTTTGTTAGTTTGTCTAGAAAGTATAATTTTTTGAAGTCAAACCTTGATCTGCTGGGACATATGAATATGATCTGGAATATTTGTGTAATCATTAATTTCCGGCTCTGCAGCATCTATCGTGTTCAGTTCAAGACCATTGACCAGGAATTCCACAAATGTATCCTGAAATTGAAATTTTCCAATAAGGCGAGTTAAGAGGCGGGTGGGAGGCGCATCCTGCACGCCTCAACCAACCGGGGAAGTTTATTTCGAACCATATCAAAAATACACTTACAAAAATCTTTCCATTTTCTTCCTTATCGATGTATGTGTCATGAAACATCGAGACTGATCCAACCACACACACTCTACCTTTCTTTTTCTGAAAATAATATGAATTAATGTACCAATTTCAGAATATTCTAATACCATTTCATTGAGTTTTGTCTCATGAAAAGCGGCAACTGGGCGACTTGTTGGAAAACTTGTACTTCCAGAAGACAATACTACATTCGACATACGATTATTCACATCTAGAGTACATCCATATGGATAAATGAATGAAAGTGCTCTGAAATATTGAAATCACTTTTTTATTTTTGGAAAATCGGAAACCGAATTTTGTCCTAAATAAATAAAAAGCTAATAGTTCAACTCACTGTGAATTATGTTTTTGCTCAGTGCTCACATTCTTTTTTGCAGCCACTGCAATTGCTCGATTTATGACTCCATTTGCTACTAAAGCTTCTTTCGGATCAAAATATTTCAGGAATACAGTACGAATTACCGAATCTTGAATGTTGATGATTTTTGTAATTCATTTAATTTGATAAAGACATACCCTTATTCACAGTAATTCCATATTTTGCAATCATTTCATTTAATGATTGTCTCTCACCACCTTCACCAGAAAGGATCATCAATGAACCACCTTCTTCCACAAACTTCCATATTGCTTCAATCTTAAATTTTAATTTTTTGGGTGTTAAAATTAGGCTGAGACAATCAAATGAAATTTAATAAAATTTAAAATCCTAAACCTCTCCAGTTCCAAATGATGTCTTTGGTTGTGGAATGATAAGCATCCGAACATCTTCTAATCCATTTAAGTTAATTGGTTCTGTGTTTCTGAATTTAAAAATTATTATCTATCTGCGAGAGAAATTCAAATTTGGCAAAAATTACGGTAGCAGGTCTCGACGCGAGCAAAACAATTCCGCGCAAAGGATTGCTCGACTTCGAGGAGTACTGTAGTTTCCAATATTTTGTTTTTTTCGTTTTATTTTTTATTTTTTAAATAGCAGCTTAATTTGTTCAGTATAATTTGAATATTTATTCCAAAGAATTCAAAATAAGAAAATGAGAAACAAAAATACAAGAAACCTGCTTCTTCGCAGGATCCGATTTTAATTCGTTTCGAGACCGGGTATCGTATTCTTTCATCATAAATCGTAAATCTTTCAACTATGTATTTAATGTATAAAATGTTAAATATTCCAAAAAAGCTCACATTTCAACAGTAAGAACACTTTTTAAATGTCTTGCCACACCACGAAAACCACTAATCAAACTAATTTGTTGCTGTTTTGATTGATCAATCAGAACTTTTCTCCCAATACTCCGGTTCTGGAAAATGGAAATAATAAAATGCGAAAACTAAAATCTAATACTTACAGTCATCTTTTCGTCTGAAAATGGAGGCATAGATGTATACTAATGAAGGTAATAGCTTGAAAGAGATATAAGCCCCAAGAGAGGGAGCAGACAATGTGAGCGAGAAGCAATGAGTGGTTACTATGGTAACATGTGGATACAAATCTTGGAAGGGTCTCCTGGGAAAGGAACTACTAGAGAAATATATAGTTAACTTTGTTTTCTGAAATTTAATGAATTCCGTAATAGACTCCTAATTATTAAAAATGCAATTTCATTTTTGAAGTTTGATGAAAGATGTAATTAATTTTATAACAATTTATTTGGAACGAAAAAAATTTTACATGAAAACCGGAAGTGTGAAATCGTTGTTTCATAATTACATCGTCTTATACAAGATTATAGTTAATAAATAAATACCCATGAAATGTAATGAAAACTGAAAATATAACTACTACATATAAGCAATTATAAAATTAAAATGATACAAGAATACTGGAAATATCGTTTGGTTGGAGTCGGAATTGTTCAGCCTTGTTTCCTTCATAAAGATTGGTTAGTGACGTTTTTTTCGCAGACTTCAGTGTCGAGATCAATTTGAGTGGCTCAATTTCTAATCCAGTAGCTAAGCATGACGTGTCTGGGAGGGTAAGCCTGGATCTACAGTCTGGAACAACTCTATGCATCACCATCGCTGCTTTCTTCTCAGCTGCCGTAGATCTTTCGTTGGCTTCGTAAGTTGTCGGCGATGCCAGTGTTCTGAAAATGATTAAAGATGAGGGTTACTGTAGATTTCAGATTTTTTAACACCTAAATGTCACTAGATGCAGGTCACAGTTCAGCTCTTGTTCCACATTTTTCGAAGAAATAGATTTTGGTGTTGCATCTCCAATCATTTTGACAAGAGGATAATGAAGAGACCACGTAGCGAGATGACCAACATGTGAATGGAATCCAACTCGTTCTTCCTTCTTATTACCACTCGATGAAGACATCGGCTCAATAACAATACGGAAATGTGCAACTGTTCGTTTGTTGTCTCTAACTCCTTGCTGAAGACCTCTGTTGTCATCTGAACTAAGTCGTCGATCAAGCATTATTTCAATTTGTCCCGACGAGAGACTGCTAACTCCGAGAGCCTGTGCCGAATGAATTGACATTCTGGTAGTATCGTCTTCAATGTAAACACCAGCAGACATGGGATAGAAATTGGCCTGTGTTGGTAATTTAGTTTGTCGTCTCCTTTTTATCATTTGCATTCCATTGAGATCAGTGAAAAACTCATCACCACTATTTACTGAAGAACTGAATCTCAGTGCCAACTCGAAATTCTCCTTGGAACGTACATCAACTTCATTATCCAAATCAATCCATGGAAGCCCTTGATAAAGTGTGTACGTTTGCAATATTTTCAGATCATTGTTTGGAGTTGCAAACACTTTTTGAACAACTTCTCCTTTTACCAATATCCAATCACTTGATTGTTTTTTGAGTTCTCTAGCTTCTCCATCGGGAAGGAACAGGTATGCGCCAGCCGGGTTGTCTTCATTTCCATTTGCGACTGAAAGAAAAACATTTTTAAAGCGAACAAAAGATTTGGAGGAAAAGCCTAGATTTTGAAGGGATGAGAAGTGAGAGAGTGAAGAGGAGTGAAGAACGGATGCATCTCTTGACCCAAATCGCCTTATTTCAATCACTTGTTTATCATGTCAACGGCTGATTTGTATCATTTCGCGCTTCTACGCAGGAATGGTGATGTTCTATGCAGCTGCAGTTATTCTAGCTGTATCCGCAGTTTCAGGTGAGTTACTGAAATATTTTGTTTCATAAACTGCACTAGGATGCGTACAAAATGATAAATATTATTTAATCCCTTATTTCAGCCGACCCATTTATTTATAACGTCTACTCATCTTCGGGATCTCGTTCAGGATATGGAAATCCTTATGAACGTGATGAAGTCTATATTCGTAGACCCGGAATGAGCGGAAGTTCATTCTATTCTGGTTCGGGTAACCCAATGATGTCGTCCATGGGATCAATGAGTTCTATGGGAGGATTTCAAGGATTACAGGGAATGCAAGGAATTCAGAGTATCCATAACATGCAAGGAATGCAACAGATGCCGTATGGACTTTCTAGCAGTATGATGGGAATGGGTGAGATTTAATACCTTGTGTGGAAATCACACATTATCCTAATAAAATCGGAAATTTCAAAACTTCAGATACGTATGGATCTAACATGTATAAGCCTCGTTTCGCTGCATCTGATATGATGATGGGAGGTGGTCAACCATTACTACTCAATGGATATCCAATGTACCCAAGTGAGTCAACAGATATCAATTCATTTTTATTAATTCATTAATGATCTTTAGAAACTTCTGGATACCCAATGGTGATTCCACTGGCCATGGGATCCTATGGATCTTCTCCTACAGTATACCAGGGACCAACTGTCTCTCGTCTTCCATTCAGAGCTACTCAACGCGCTGTTCGATCAGCCCGTTACTATTACTAACAACATTCAGATTTAATAATAGTTCTAAATATTCTAATAATCTTCAAATAATAAATCTAATTACTTACACTTTCTCTTTGACTTCCGTGCTCCATAATGAATAAAGTGAGAATTCAAATCAATTGGTTTATCATCAACAAGACTGGTAGCTCTTTTAATCATTCCATTTTCTCCATCAAATTCAGCTTCAACTTTGTCGTTTTTCACAGTAAAGTCTCCAGAAGTGGATGAAGATTTAAAACTTGTTTCTTTGAATTCTGCCGCATTATTGGTGATTATTTCAACTTTGGATGTTGTTGTATTTTTCACAAGTCTGAAACTGACAGACTCCATTGGTCCAAGTGATAACATGAAGCAAAGCTGAAAGACATGATTATATGGTCACTTTCAGGATAATCCTTTATAAATTACTTCGAATATTCCGTTTTTGACAACAAGCGTTTTCTTCTCTTCATCATATGCAATAACCGGCGAAACTTGTTGTTTTTTAATTGGAGGATCAGCTTCGACACCAGCGTCAAGAGAATCAACTTGAATACAAATTGGCTCGTTGCGATTTCTAGATAAAGTATTGAACAATACGACGTTTCTGTAAGAAATACAATTAATCAATGAAAATGGAGACATTAAAAAACTCACTGCCCAATTTTATAGACACGTTTTTCGGGTAGAAGGTTTTCATTAACTCTATGCTCATCCATCTGCATCTTATTCGTTGAATCAATTCCCAGCAATACAACAAGAGCTTCCGAAAGAATATCCTCACATGCGTTCAAAGCATCAATCATTTTCTGACCATAATCCAAGACGACGTGATCTTTTGCCGTACCAGTTACACCATCGTGATGTTGGAAAAGTGAAAGAGCTCGTCGAGCAGTCACAAGCTTCTCAAAAATTTTCGCTTCAACCATTCCTTCTTCTTCAATATTTGCAAGGGTAAAGGCGATTTCAGCTGATCTTAAATAATGTTGGAGAACCCGATCAAGCTGTTTATAGAATGGACGGGAAGTGAAGTATCCTGAAAATTCGTAAAGCGGTAAAAAATTTTGTTAGTTATTTATTTTTTTTCGTTTTTTTTGAAGTTGTTTAGCGATACATTTATTTCTCGCTTTTTTCAAAAAAATAAAGTGAACAAAAAAGCGAAAAACTTTGATATACTGAAAAACAGAAAAACTAGAATCTACACTTGAAATTATAAAAAGAGTACACTTTTGATACATAGATGTTTAAGTTTTTCAAAATTGCTTTTCAATCTTACAAAATGTTTTGTTTATTTTGTGTTTCGTGTTTGGCCAAAAAAATAATTGTTTGCTTTTTTCAAAAAAAAAAACAAAAAAAAAGAGAAAAAATCTGGAATATTGAAAACGAATAAAACTTTAAATTTTACATTTTTCCAAAAAATTACACTCGAAATTAAAGTTTTTCAAAATCACTTTTCAAAGTTTTATTTTTTTCGTGTTTTTGGTGAAAAACCTTTTTCGTTTTCGTTTTCTCAAATTAAAAAAAACTTTTTTTTTCGTCTTCGAAAACAAGAATTTTTGGATTCTGTCCTGATGCTTACCACTCCAATAATGATCATCTCTGTCCGCATAAGTGAAGAAATCTCCAGAAAAAGTTGGAAGTTGCTCGCCAGACGCAGAAATTGCAGTATCAAGCTTCTTGAAATAATCAGAAAGAGTTCCGAATTGAGCATGAACATTCCATTCTGATTTGGAATTCATGTATTCGAACAATTTCTTATAGTTTTCATATTGTGAATTCCATTCAAAATCAATGTCGTACCTAAATAGAGAGCACTATTAGTTTCTAGATTAAGAAATAAAATCTCACCTGAAATCATCTCCAAGTGGTTGGAAAATCACATTATTCTTGAAAAGTTGACTTTTCTTTCTATATTGATCATAAATCATTTCAGCTCTGTGAGCCACATTGTCATCGTTAATTTTCTGTGGAGGGATTCCCCAATCACATGATTTTCCACCTTCTGGCATTCTACGGAAATCGAATTGACAGCAAACAGACGGTTCTGGGCCACACGTATGAGGTATATCGTAAGAGTAGAAAGGCATAATATGTGAACGAAGATCAGGATGTCCAGTTGATCCAAATAATTGTCTCCAGTAGAATTCAAGATTCTTTTTCAGAGCAAGCTCACGTTTCACCGAATAATGAACTCTGGAAATTGAAAATATTTTACTATTTTTAAAAAATAATGTTCATACCTTTGAATTACAGCATTGGTTATATTAGCAGAAGTTAGAAGATGTGGCATTGATGGTGATAAACCGAATGGATCAATTGACCAATGAGATTGTGGAATGGCGCCTAAATATTCAATTTATGCAATATTCAAAAAAAAAACTTTTACTCACTTTTTCCCAAATGATTTTGAATCCATTCATGTCCTTCGAACAATTCAGTGATCATTGAGTGATAATGTGCATTAGCTTCATCTGTCATAACCCATCCGCCAGTAACAATTTCAAACTTTCCTGCTTCCAAATATCCTTTAACTTTCTTTTTAATTTCATCTGCCTGGTCTCTCCACCAAGTTTCGAAAAATGATATTTCTGCATATATAAACCGCATTTCGTCTTTTTCTGCCAAATGTTTAGCCATTCCATCAAGAATATTGCGAGTTTGTCTGTTGTAATACTCTTCGAAAGTCATAATCCATCCGGGATCACAATGAGAATGAGGTATCACAATAACTTCCAAACGTGGAAGAGATTTGACTTTCTCTGCATCGTATTCAATTTTCCATCCTTGTTTCCATACACCTCCGTCTGGATTTTCGAACTTCCAGGTGTCATAGAGATCGAGCATCTTAAAAAAACAAATTTTATTAAAATATAAATAAAATTCTACCTGCAGGTCTGAATGAGCAATGCTGACGTTTTCTCTAATTCCACAAACATCTTTCATCGATGGAGTTGGCTTGATATGTTGCTTTACTTGATGAATATGAGCCATTTCACCACGATTTCCTCGAACTGGAACTGGTGCAACTTCTTTTTCCTCTTTTTCTACTTCTTTTTCTTCCGTTTTTTCTTTTTCTTCATCAAAATCTACCGATTTTTCAGCTTTTGCTCGTTGAACTTCTTGTTCCAAGCGGTCTATCGTTCTTCCATTTTCTTCTGCTACATGCTCCAAATTTCCGATTTTCCGCCGTAAATCATCTACATATCTCTGAAATAAATTTAAGTCATATTATTATAATCTTAATTTGAAAACTTGCTTGTCGTTTGGTGAGCGCTTCAGCTCCGGTTTCAATTCCATTGTACAAATAGAGTGATACGGTGAGAAAGACTCCCAAACATAGGATAATATAGAAATTGCGTTTTCCCATGCTTTATCTTGCCATCAGGCTGAAAATTATTCAGTTATATATGATAATCAATCAAAGACAAAATAAAACAGGTTCAGAAAATGTAACGGCATGTCCAATAAAATAAGTTGTTCTCTCCAATAAAATATGTGTTTACAATGGAGCGAGGTGGCATAGTACTGACCTCACTAAAAGAGGAATTGTGACTTTGGAGAACCACAGTTTCAAGAAAGAATTTTGTACTTAGCTTTTTAATTGTGATGTATTTAATAACATTCAAAAAGAAAATAATTGTAAAATTGTTATTTATTCAAAAATTCTTAAAATCATTTTCTAAATATACATAAATATGGCGAAACAATGTTCTCTGGAAATCCGTTTCTCCGGCACAGAGGTGTCTCGACACATTTTTTTCTCTCACAAAAGTATTGCACAAAAACCCTCTTAATTTCCTTTTTTTTGCATTTTTATGTGGTTTGAAACTATTAAAAATAACTAATTTAGTCAGAAAATAGGCCAAATGTCTACATCATATTTTCAAATATTAATAATCGTCAATATTGCGCTCTTATCAGTAGTTTATCGTCTATCTTTGCAAAGTTCCTTGCACTGTCTTTTATTCACAATCAATATTCATCTATTTTAATGTCATCTCTTTTCTGGTTTCAAAAATCATGACAAAAACGAAAACAACCATTTTTCTTCATCACTTTCACTACTAATTTAGTTCAAAATAGCCCAATTCTTGAAAATTCCAGCCGCATTCCAGTCATGACAACCACTACTATTCAATTCAACGCGCTGCTCCTAGATATTGAGGGTACAATAACCAGTATCTCCTTTGTTAAGGTTATTTTTTCTTCTATTCTATTTCTTCCATTTGATTATCAATTAAAGTTTTTATTTTTACAGGATGAGCTTTTTCCATACGCGTTCGAGAACGTTGGAAATTATTTGGAGGAGCACTACGACAATCCAGCAACTCAAATAATTGTTGAAGATTTGAGGCACATTGCAGACCAACAAGCGGAAAATGATGTGGCAGTTGTGTTAGTATTTAATTTGCACAGCTTGTTTTTATCGAATTTATGTACTTTACAGGCGGATCCGCGAACCAAGAAAGGAATGCATTGAGGATGTAACAAAAAATGTCAGACACTGGATAAAAAGAGACAAAAAAGTTTATAGAGTATTTGAGAAAAGGTGTTTAAAATTCAATATTTTCCAGCTGACACCAATGAAAGCTCTCCAGGGGCTCATTTGGGAAGAGGCTTACCAGCGCGGAGATGTGAAAGGACAGTAAGTAAAATCGACAATAAATAAGTAACACGTATTGTATAATTTTACAATTTCAGTGTATATCCGGACGTTTTACCAGTTTTGAAAATTGTTGAAAATAGAAAAATCCCGATCTACATCTACTCATCGGGATCGGTCCACGCTCAAAAGCTCTTGTTTGCCAATTCAATTGAAGGAGATATGACCAAAGTATAATATTCTTTCCACAATCCATTTTAATGTTTTCTTTCAGATTCTCTATGGCTACTTTGACACAAATATCGGTCTGAAGGGAGAAAGCAATTCATACACGAAAATCAGCGAGCGAATTAAAATTCCTCCCAGTGAAATACTATTCCTGACTGATGTTGAAGCAGAAGCGGCTGCTGCCAAGAAAGCTGGGTTACAGACAAAGTTAGTAGTTCGTCCTGGAAATGCGGGTCTAACACAAGAAGCTATAAACGCCTACGGAACCATTGAAAGTTTGGAAGAAATTTTGTAATTCTTTGTATTCATTGTATTCTTTCCTGAAACATTGTTTGGAGATCTTTAATAAAGCCTTCGGTGTAAAAATTGGTTTTCTAGCTTATTTCGAGTTTTCATTGGTCTCATAAATATATTTACAGCTTTTTTGAATATTCAAAACTCCGAATTTGAATTCAGAATGATAATACGGTGTTTTCAAAATTTAAATCAAAGTTCATTGCATCTATATCGAGGAATTTGTACTTCTCGTCCGTCTTCAAGCGTTTTCGATAAAATTAAAAATTTTCTACTGGCTGTAAGTTGAAAATATTGAAAAAAACTTTGAATAAAGATTAAAAAAATTGCAGGAAGAGCGAGAAAATTTCGATAGAGACAATATTCGAAAAGCCCACCAAAAAGACAACGTCGACGAAAAGGAATGGGCATTGATTTATAGAGATGTTGGTAAGATTTATGTTTTCAAAATGTAAAAAAAAGGTTATTCGACAGATTCAAAAAAATTTATTATCGAAAATAGTTTTTTGCTAAAGTGGACATTTCACTAATTACTAACAATGCATGTTCTCAAAACTCACTGTTCTACAAATATTCGGATTTTCCTATTCTCGATGAAATCCGGATTTTTTTTTCGAAAACAGAAAGTGAAACAATTTTTTTAACACGAAAAAAAAAACGATTTTTTGCTTAAAAACATTATCAGAAAAAGTTTAAAACTTTGCCCAAAATTGCATGTTTTTCCAAAATAATTTTGAAATTAGAATTAAAAAATTTATGAATGTTTCTGTTTATCAGAATTTTTGCTCACTTCTTTTTCGAAAAAAGAGAAAACTAACATTTTCGCCATAATCATGCAAAAAATAAATATTTACAACCCTGAAGATGTCAAATAAATATATAATATTTATGTCTGAATTCAAAAAATTACACTTTTTTTCTTGATTGTTCTTATTCTTCAGGAGCATCGAGAACATTTTACATGACTGCTGCTTTTGTTCCATCCTTCATCGTTGGCTCTTCAATTTTTGCTTTCGATGTCAATTCAAACAGTCCTGGAAATCGATTCGATTTTGTGCAGAAGCTAGTGACGGATTCAGAAGAACTTGGAGTTCTCATTGCACTTCCATCAGTTGCATTAGCAGTTGTATTTGCCTGTTTAATCCGTGTTCAGCAGTTACGACTAATTAGGATATACCAGAATAAAAATGACGCGGAGCAGTTTATGGCTATACGGTCGAAATTCATTGTTAAGCAGCACAAAGTGAGTTTTTAAAAATTAACTTTCGTTCTTAAAAAAAAAAACTATCTTGAACAAGATTAAACATTATTAAAAAATTCCAGGAGCTGTTCCGACGAGATGAAACAACTGGTTTCTACTTCGCAGATGATCAAACTGACGGTGTCCGAGTTGCAATGCATTTCTTGTTGGGAAATATTCAGATTGGAAGTCGAAAATCCATGATCATAGATGATATGTTTAGAGCAAACAATTATAGATCTTATATGCTAAACGAAACGAGTGTTCCTCCAAGGTTATAGGAAAAATAAAAGTTTATTAGGTTCTTTTTCATTTAATTAAAAATATTCCAAAAAAAGGACAAAGTACAAAGGTACAGTACATGAATAATGCACAATTCAAACTCATTTTCTGTTGGCTAGAGGTATCATTCAATCAACATTGTCAATTGTTTATTTCAATAAAGAACATTTTGTTTTTTGTTTGGCAGACAAGAAAATAGAATGAGAGAATGTGAGACGCAGAGAGATCAACTTGGTAATTTTGGTTTTTGTTCGGTTTCATTTGAGACAATTTATGTCAGTCATCCTTCTTTCGCTTTGATTTTTTGCATTTTTAGATGCCCGTATCAACGAGATTATTATAGAAATAATTAAGGGAACGAGATTTTATGGAAATGTGGATGAATGTGGCACTGGAGGAGAGAAAATAAATTAAATCTATTATGCAGGTAAAACTCAAGAGATTCAAGAATGAGAAATGAAAGAGATGGAAACTGCAACTATCGAACAAGACAATCAAAACATTCACATTGTGTTGCAGATGGTATTCGAAGATTTCGGTTTCCTTTGGAACATTTTAATTCTGTTTCAAGCTGAAAAATAAAAATTGATTCTTGGAAAACAATATTAAAACATCTCGTAGCGATACAGTAATTCTTTACATGACTACTGTAGCGCTTGTGACGATTTACGGGCTCGGCTTTCGAAATGAATTAATCATCAATTTTTCGATAGAATGTTTAAAAAAAAAACAAAAATGAGAAAGTAATACAGAGAAACGAAGGATATATCGCAAATCAAGTCCGTAATTCGACGCAAGCACTACAGTAGTTATTTAGAGAATTACTGTAGCTTTCGCTACGAGATTTTTTTTACATGTTGCGCAAAACACATTCCCAGAATTTTGGCTTCCGTAATAACTTTGTTATAAATTTTCAGAAGTCATTTCTGTAGTTAAAAAATACTAACCATTTCCCATTCAACCATCCGGCAGCACTTCGCATGCACTGAATATTTTTTCGTTAAGGGATTAGGAAATGTAAATGAGAAGCAATGCCCACTGCATCGATTGATTCGAATTATCATCAAATCACAGCCTTCTTCATCTATAAGTTCCTCCACTCCTGAAAAAAAAATTTAAAGGACACTGATCGAAGTTTAGTAGATTTCGTGACGTACCAACTTTTTTGCAACTATTATTCTTAGTAACACCTGCTGTGCAGTACTGTAATAAGCATGTCACAACAAAAACGCTTAAAAAACAACTTAAACGTCGTCGTGCTCGTGCTTTGGAGCCCATCATTTGAGAAGGTATAGGCTGAAAAGTTAAAAATAGAATTTAAAGAACACAGAAATTTTGGAATAGATCTTGAGTAAAAAGCGAGAAAAGATGGAGACTTTTGTGTCCTTATTAACGTGAATTTGATAAGGTTCTCTGCATTGGTTCCGTGAAACAGATTATAGTTGGTTCATACAACCGGACGAGATTATTAAAGTATTGAAAGAGATTGGTTTGCGGGATGAGTACTGTAGTTGTTCAATTAAATACATGAAAATGGATACATGCGAACCATGTAAGAAAATAAAAATAATACAAAGGTGTGGATGAAAACATTGGGAAAAGTATCGAATTTCCAGATGGAAAAAAGGACAACGAAAGCGGATATAGAAGCTAAATTCAGAGAAGAAACCTTGTTTTGCATTTTTTCGTCTTATCTTCATTATTTTCTTACAACACAGATGTTTCATCTCGTCAAGTTCGTCTGATCATTTGTGATTCATTATTTATTTTTAATACAAAAAAAAGCTTTGTTTGAATATTGAAAAATAGGATTCAAAACACAACCAAAGAACAGGAATGATTAGAAATACATTACATCATTTCTCGCATACTTTAGTAGGCTTGTTATTTCGAGTTTGCAAAAGTTTTTTTAAAGTTTATTTGTTAAATATTTGCTTCATTAGTATGACTGAAACAAAACCTTGAAAAAATTTCTTTACAACTATATGGAACAACAAACACAAGTGACCTACTGATAGAGAAACTACGGTATTCTGTATATTTTGAAACAAGTCAAACTCATATTTCTTTTATTAGTATTGACTTTATTACACCTATACTTAACTTTTCAAACTCCTTTACAACTTTCCCTCATGGTACTTGTTCGCTATCGCAATCGAGTCCATATTTAGCCTTAACCTATTTAGCCTTACTTTAATAATTTATATATCGGTTTATTTTACAGATTTTGAAAAATGATTCTTTAACAAACTGTAAAAGAAGTAACAATTTTCGTCAGCTGATAACATTTTCATATAACAAGCAAGACTTTTAGAAGAAACATGCTGCATGCAACACAAAAATTTACAGAACAGTTCATCCGAAAATAGTCACCTACAAAATTAGAATGACGATGTAGAACTCTGCTCTGTAATTGAAAATTACAGCGAAAAATGATAATTTTCGAAAAGTGAGCATTTTAATTCAAAGACTATAACAGTCTATGATTTGATTTGTTGGAGGTGAGCCTCAAGCTAAACTATTTCTAGTTTTGGCAAAACTTTTTAACTGGTAAACGGTTTTCAGAGCTAACAATTTTTAAAGCACAAGTCATCAAAAAAGTAAGTAGAACTACGTGTTATGCTTTGGCACATGTGTTAATTCTTATCGAATTCGTGAGTCTTGAAAAATCATGTTTCTATGAAAAAGAGTGAGTACAATATCAAATTCAACACCAGTGTCAAAAACCAATATCAAACACTGAAAAAGTCGGAAAAATCGGAAAATTAGAAAAATGAAAGGCAGAATGAGTGAAAGCTCACCGAGCACTGGAATAGTGCAACGAAATTAGCCTCAAGGTTTCTAATTTCTAACAAAGAGGCTTTTAAGGATTTCAAGAACAGTGGAACATGAGACATCAGAATTCTGATGACTTAGAAAAAAGGAACCGGTTAACCCTACATTTGAGACTGAACACACCCACTTCCCACGTTTCGATAAGAAAAAAAAATGAAAACGACGTCTTAAGAAGAATGGGTTTCGAATTTCAGTCAAAACATTCATATTCAATATGATATCCAAATATCCTGCTCCTCCTCTTCACACAGTAAACGATCGTTCTCGTTCTCTCTCAGTTTTTAGGATGAGAGAAGGACAAACACAAACACGTACTACGTCAGAAAATGTAGAAAATGACCAAGAAAACCGAGAAGAAAGATAATATGAAGGATGAATCGGAAAGAAAACAGAAGGAGAGCAACGATATGATGAGATTGGAAGACAAGAATGAAACAGAAGAGAGGACGCCCACCACTTGAGCCCTTGTTTCAAATGGTGCTTAACACATGCATCTTCCCGATATGGACGACGATGGCGTGAGAGGCAGTTTCTAAGATGCTTCGAGAATAAGATACAGCCGGATATGTACTATGACGTGGAATTAATTTATAATTAGACAGCTCAACAATTAACTTTGATAATTTTATACATTTACCGGTATCCTTTGTTATTTGATTACTTGCAGACTATTCAAATGAGTATAACCCCAAGCCCAAGAAGTATTTCTTGTGATTTTTTCTACATGTGCTCTGCAATAAATATAGCGGCAGACATCTTAGGAGTTTCTAGACCATCTCTCCTGGATTCTGTGTAACTCTAAAACTAAGCATTATTATCGTGAAAGACAATGACAGTAAACTGATCTTTATGTAATGTTACATGAATGTCTCTAATAAATATTGGTTATTTAAAAAAATTTTGATGTGCTCTTTGCATCAGCAATCGGCTCAGTAACTCTTTAAAAAATGTTGTCCAGAATTTAGCATGCGTGGGAAGATATTAGCTATGTTTCAAATCTATGCAAAATGAACCAATATTTCAATGACACAATTTAACATATTTCATATTAGGAAAATTTTGAACAAACGTAGCATAAGTTACTCTTTTTTTTCAAATGTTTGAAAGTTCAAAACTGGTCGCTCACATGTTATCAAAAGTACAGACGAAAAGAACGAAAAAAAGCGAGTTGTTGCAGTGATTCTCATCAAAATCGTATAGATGTCCGGATATTAGCCCAACTCTTTATCGATTTTTCTTGTATCCAGGAGATTTTTGGTTTAATTTCGATAGACCGATAATAGAGGAGACGTGTTGATTGTATGCGAAGTATAGAAACAAGAAACAAGAAACATAGAAACAACGTAGATATAATTACACAAAAATTAAAAAATAGCTCTGCCCACTGGGCTTTCTGCAGTTTTTTTTTTGGCAAAGAGGAACAGATTAAGATAATATCACACATTACAGTCACCTTCATAAAAATTAAACTAAAAAATGCGATGTTTTCTTCACTCAAAAACTTTCTAACTACAGACAATCTCAATTGGAAGTTGAAACTACTTTAGTACTAACGGAACCAGACACTACTAAAAGTTCAAAACCACACCTATGACTAAAAGCCCACACTTTTAAAGGTTTACATTTTAAATGAACATGAAATCATCTGTTGCACAAAATATGCTTTGAACATCCTCTAATACTCTACTAATATGGTTTAGTCATTGTTTATGTTTGATTTAAGTTTTGAAGATTTCTATGGTTAATAGCAAAACTGATAAACTTGAACTATTAAAATGGGAAGTTTACATTTGAAAAAGGAACCATGATTCACTGTTTTAGTCACAAGAATGGTTATTTTTGGAAGATCAGTTGCGAAAACAACACAAATTATTTTTTAAAAATTTAAAAACTTATTAACCAACTGATATTTAAAATTTTAGAATATTGGGAGGTTAACACACACGAAGCTGGCAAAAAAAACACAATAGAATATCTGAAAATAAATTTTTCAATCTTTTAACATACATCATATTTGAGACTGATGTCTATAAAATACTACGGTTTACTGATAAAATACATTAAGTAATGCTTCTTTGATTTGATGTTCATTTTTCTCAAAAATAGGTCAATTTTGCATTATTACACAATTTACACGTTTCAAGAATTAATGAATAATCCCGGAAACCATATATTCGGTCTTTGAATTCCCAAAAAAAAAACGATGATACAGAAGATGTAATGCTCACGGGAGAGTCAAAACAAGGACAACAGAAAACAATAGATGAGTGAAATGCAAAATATTGTTGAAATGACCACTATTAGATGAAATATTATAAACAATGGTCAACTGTACTAGAGACCCGACTAGATAATACTCATTTAGTTGATGATGCTGAAAATGGGAAGATTAGAAGAATAGGTGGAGAGTGTCTAAAAATAGCGACAACAGTGGCCGTTTCAGTCTTTGTCTTCTCAATTTCTCTGCGCCTCTTCTCACTGTCTACCATCTCATTCAACTCTTTTTCTGTATTATTATCAGTTAGCAGCTCCTCTTATCAATTTTGAATTTCGCGGGGCCTCTACTATCGCCACGAAATGATCTGTTCGAAATTAATGACGTAATCAAATTTTCCAAATTGCCAAAAAATCGGTTGCAGGTCAGAAAAATAATTGATAATAGCAAACATTTCACAAATGTTTTGGTTGGGCGAGTGAGTTTTTAATTAAAATTTAGATGGTATGGAATACTCTGGAAATTAGTTTTGAAAAAAATGATATAATTTTGTTGTGGATACAATGAAAAAACAACAAAAATATACAAATCCCTCGAGAAATGTCGAGAAAAATAATTATTTTTTAGCTTGTGAATTTGTCGCAAATGTACAGAAAACTATTTGTATACATGTTTTCGAATTTATTTGAAACATGGACCCCAAAACTGGTATCGGTACATTTTGAGTTGTAAACTTAAACACATTTTATTAGTTTTTTCAAACACAATTTAAAACAAAATAAAAATAACTTCGATGTGGACCAGAGAACATATTTTTATTTTATTCAATTTTAGGTGAACAACCTAGGAAGTGTTTAAAAAATGTAGAGATTTTTGTCCGGTTTGTAAGGGGAGTAGCCTTACCTTTTCTGATAGAATGCTTGTTCTGAAAATCTTAAACACCTTATTTTGTATTTGAAAAGAGAAGCCGTTTTCCTACGATGGAAAAAATTAATCAATGTTTGAACGATTAATTTTTATCTGTAGATCTTATAAACTTAAACGAGTTTTTCACTTTCTGCGACTAGACATTCTAAAGTGTACAGAAAAAACAAGATTTTCCATGAAACATTCAGAACGCTAAGTTACAGGGTTTGCAAACTTACAATATGCAAACTTATCAGCAATACTTTGAAGGGTAATATTTTCATTTCGAAAAAAAAACATTTAAAAAAGTGTTTTGTTTTCTTTAGTAAATATCGTTTCACGCGTGACCTTTGACTGTTTTGATTTTTAAAAGTTCCACGTAATTTTTCCACTCGGACTATCTCGCTTAAATTTCTTTCATATATTCTTCATTCCTCACTATTATTATTTCAACTTGACAACAAGTCCGAGATAAATAATCTACATCCTCATGCATCATGTCGAAGAACAACTCCACTGCAAACGCTACTGATCATAATGTGTAAGTTATGAATTCCTTTCCAGATGATGATTAATAGAAACTTAACTAATAGTAAATTAGAACAGTAAAATTCACCTCGTTTGTGTTAGTATCTCAATCAACAAGTTGTCAGGCACGTGAAAAGTTGAGCCTTATTTTTCCAATTGAAAAAAAAACGTGGAAATTATTTAACGTTTACTTTATAAATACAATGGAAAGTTAAAATATGAACATAATTTATAAATTTGAATCAGTTATTGTTGTTTTTAACTTTTCATAATTGCATTTATTTCTGCTTATTTTGATTTCCAAGAGACACTCAAACAAACAAAATTTTCGTATTTCACATGCGTCACTAACGTTTCCAGAAATTTTAAGTTTTCGTAAATTTAGAAGATATTTGCAGAACACTTGAAATTAATTCTAGAACATTCGGAAAGTTTCCAGATCATTTCGATATTCTTTGTATGAAAAAGGGTAAACTCTTGCCTTTTCTGTGATTAGTCTTGCACTAATAAAAAGCAATTGGCATTACACCATTAAAGTAAACACACTAAAGTACATAATTACGTTGTTAAATTTGAAACCTGGTAAATATATATATATATCATGTTTTAGATCTAATAACATAGTTATTTCATATAACAATAAATTTATTAATACAATTTTAAAGTGCAAATTTGAAAGTACATTTTGATAGTAACTGAGAATTGTCTATTTTTATGAAATGCATTCCATTCAACTCATATTAAAATAATTTCAGTGAAACTTGCACCGGGGACATCTGCAATGGGTTCGGAGAATGCAGAGTCCTGAATCCCGGAATGCTGATTGAAAGATTCGAGTGCATGTGTGATCTCTGGCACACTGGACAACTATGCCAGTATGATGTTCCCTTACCAATTGCGATCACTATCACCACTACATTGTTCACCTGGCTCATTTTGTTCTTCTTTTGGTACTCTTCGCGTCGTTTTGAGTATGTTTCATCTGATGATTACCTTTATTAGAACATTATTTTTTTAGGAAGAAGAAGATTCACTTTCCAAGTAGACGACGCCGTTTTGTGGATTATCTCATTAATGCACAGCGATCGGAAAAATTGGAACTAAATTCTCAACAACAACTTGGAAATAGACACTCGGGATCTAGCGAGTTGGTCAAGTCGGAAAGTCGGAAGAAAGCCAAAAGTTCTAACCAGAAAGAAAAAGTCAAGCCAGAGAAAAGAGGAAGAGCAACAGCAACCACTGGTGCCGGACCAACTATAGATCAGAGCTTGAAGGGCCCCACAGGAACTACTATGGCATCTGAAAGAGGAATGACAATGACTCAGACAATCCAAAAAGAAAAATCAATTAAAAAGAAGAAATCGGAAAAAGATGAAAGAAAGAGAGCAAAAGAAGTGGGAAATGAAGAAGCTGCAGCTGACAATCAGACGGTTACTCAAGGAAATGATACGACAACTACACAAGGACCATCTTCCATGTTTCCTGCCGATTTATCCAAGAAACACAGATTGGGATTGCAAAAAGTTAAGGAGCGTGCAGTGGAAGTGCCTGAAAAGAAGAAAACTAAAAATAACGAGTGAAATAAGTTTTGTGATATCAATTGTCTCGATAAATCATTTTTGTGTAGAATACCCTATTAGTTTTAAATAAATTAGTTTTATGAATTTTTCAATTGTTTTTAAAAAAAATTCGTTCAAACTTCCATAATTTTTGAAGTGCATTTTGGAACAGCCGAATTTCCACAAAAACCAATTTTATTATTTCGAAGCCAGACAGTTTTTTATTTCATTATTATTTTTAATTTAATTTAGTTGAAACATTACACAACACAGCTAACTCCATCTTTAAAACTCCGGATACAATCATAAAGTGCAGAAATGGGTTGAATGCGGGAAGGCGAGTAGTTGAATGAAATAGGAACAACGGATGCTTGATGTCGTGACAGACTGCTCTATTATGCAACTAATGACCAACTGACTCATGAGATCCTTTTCAGTTCATCATCTGGTTCTCATTTTCATTGTTTGGCCCCGACGATTTTATTCAAAGGCTTTATATTTTGGATACTACTTGTCATTGCAAAACTCGAGAAATTCAGGAAATTAAATATCTCAACACCTTCAAATCTAGCATTCGTTCGTTCCCATATCAATTTCCTTTTCATTCTCCCTAGCCACATTCATAATTTATTTACCAATCTGCTTATCCGTCGGCTGGTTCCACATGTGTATATGAAGCGTGCCGGCACATTCTAAGACTGTATGTACTTGGTGTGTCACCGGACAACGGTTAATAATAATCCGATTAGGATAATAGTAAGATTGTTGAAGATGGCCGCAGCGGTCACACTTCGGATAAATCTTGAGTGGATTTTAATAAACATCCGTTTATGGAATAGACCTATAAAAAACATCTGGAGCTACGGTGCAGTTTACCATAAATGGGTATACTTTGATACCGTATAGCTAAATTTTTGGTTTATAATCTCTAACAGAACTGTACATTCAACAACATCGCATTAGTACACTATGGTGGAGGCTGATGATTCGTTCTGCAAAGTAGTGTTTTGGTTTTGAACAAATTTTTTCTCCAAGATTCTCAAATCAAAATTTGAAAAAAGTTTCGAATTTTTTTTGAATTATGACACCTAGACAGACCGACAATATTAGTCTTGAACTCATTTTTGAGATAAAAAAACTCAAAAATGAACCTTTCAGTGAAAATTTTTTTTTCGTTTTTCGAAATGGTTGCTTCTCAAAAAAAAGTGTGTGTCCATTTGATTTCAAATTTAGTGGGCCGACTTTAATACTCCTTCTGTTTACTTGTTTTCCCCTGAATTCCTTCCAAATATTCTTCAAAACCTAAAGCTTCTCGCTTCTCCCTTTCTTCACGGCTCCATAAACACGACACAATGTTTTGATTGATTTTGCCACGTTGCCGTGACCGACTCAGTGAGCAGTAACAATGAACAAGTGTGTTCGGGAAGCATCGTCGGTGTCCTTTACTCGTTCCTGCCAGCTGTCTGCTCTCCGTGCTTTTCCGACTCGTTATGGAGTGAGGAGCAACAATTTATGACCTCAATACTCGTCTCAATGTCATCGTTTTCCTGGATGTGAGTAGATGTTAATTATCGTCACCTGACCCCTTAAAGAACATCAAATCTCCGATTGTTTTGAATCCTCGCGGAAAACCTTGTCGGTGTGGCTTTTGAAGCAACCGGAGGTGACCTCAAAAAGATTTATATTCTTAGAGCAACAGGTGCTCATCGTGTAAAAGATGCGTTGCATCACTTCACTTTCTCATGTTCATTTCGAACTGGATTGTCACAATTAGGATTAGCAGCTGCTTTTGCTTTTTACCACTCATCATAAAATTTTCATCAAAACAATATGATCTACTGGCTCGGGTGTACAATTTCAAGTACGTACAAAAATAAGAAAAAGCTGCAGGTGTTCATTTACCCCCGATTTTTCCCTCCGGCTATGAGATCTTCTCATCGTTTTGAATGTTTGTTATTCTCTTGTTTTCTATTATTTGTTCTTGCATGATCTCTTCTTCCTTTTTTTCATTTTCCTACCCTAGACTTTTGTAGGAAATTTACATAACACACTTTTTGAACAACAACTTGTAATTTTTTTTTTTAATTTTAGAAAATTTTACGGGGATGTACCAGGCGTGTAAAACTGTAGAGTTTTCGAGAAGATTTCAGTACTGTCACAGATTTAACTCTTCAAAATGTTTTAAAAAAATTAAAAAGAACCTTAAATTGTTTGATATTTCATTTACATTCTTCACAATTATTATAACGAAAAAAACAAATGATGAGCAAAGACAACTCACGAAGTATTTTATTTGCCTGTAAATAAAACATTTCAATTTTTAGTAGCGTTTTCCATCTATGCTGAACTAATCTACAGATTCATCCAATTTCACTTTCCTTCAGTGTTCAGTTTTTCAAAACTTTCAACACTGACCAACCTAATTGCCACTTGTTAATGATGATTCGAACATTTTGACAGATGGCGCCTAGTGAATTCACAAATTGAGTTATGAGCCTTTCCTTTCGATGCTCATTTTCGTCTCCAGAGAATTCCAAGTACACAGACACCTAATTTGTGAATTCATTTGGCTTAACCCACCCCACATGACTTACTTTCGTCGTTATCAGTAGCACATTTTATTAAAAACAGGCAGAAGTCGAATATGTATGCGTGTAGTAGTAATTATACATTTTTAAACTTTTGGTTCTTTTCGTTTTGAATTTTTGAAAAATGTTTGAAAATTCGCCCAACAATTTTCTGGAATTCCCCATCTCTTTTATTTTTTGAATTGTTAAAATGATGAAGCATTCTTTTCGTTTCTGTACCTCAAAACAATTAATTTTTCATTGTTTCAAAGCTTCATAACCATATAATTACCATCCTCATTAACACTCTCCTTACATTCTCCCTCAAAAATTCCTTGCGCGTGAACAGGTGTGAGGTTTAACTTGTCTAGTTCTACCCCGTATTATTATAATTTCTCACCTCATTCCACTGTTTCTTCTTCTTCATTGACTGCTAACTAGTCAGTTCCGTGTTCTTCACACCTGAACTTAATCATAGGATTAAAAGAACAGGCATAGAATAGACTAGAAAACGTACATTTTTCTGTGTCGTACCCTCTGTCAGCCAGCTATTGTATTCTCATCTAATGATAGGGTGTTTTGAAATAAAAAGGAGCAGTCAATTGGTTTTCGGGCATGCACACCATATGCTCACTGATTGACACCTTCGACATGTTGGAGACATCGGATTGATGAGTATGACGTTCCTGGAGACATGAAAATAATAGAAAAAAGATGAGGAAGACCTTGATTTCAATTGAAATTCATTGGAATTCAAATGAGGTCAATTTGAGTAATTAAGTAGAATCAATGAGTTCAAATCGGAGAAAACGATAAGGAATATCTATTTTCATTTATCTATCACTTGTTTTTGGTTTTTCAAAAACTAAAATTTTATTTTCATTTTTCAAAACAGTGCAAGGTACTTTTTTTCAGTGAAACTTAAAAAATAGTTGATTTCAAAGATGAAGTCCTCTTGTCTAAATATTTCTTTTGAAAAATGGAGCTTTTTGAAAGTTTTCAAGCATTACTTGCAGGTTCGCACACTCAATTTTTTTGGTTGATTTCCAAAATTATTAGCGGGAATAACTGGATAATTACCACTTTTTGACTGAAAATAAAAAAAATAAAAACAGTTTTTTGATAAATTTTACTCTGATATTCGGATATTTCAGCATTATATGTATGAGTGAATTTAATTAATTCCCTCTCTGGTGCTACGAGGAAAAAGTTTTAAAAACATTTTGGCATAACTTTTGGCATAAAGTAATGAGTAGTAATATTTAACAAATAACTTCTCAATCTCTCACCTACTTCAAATTCTGTCATTGGCACATTTTTATAACAATTATTATTTATGACGCGTCAACTTAATTCACACTTTCACACCTACCTGACTATGAGAGGCAAATGACGTGCCACCTGTATAGAATATAACCAGTTGACCTATTGATTCCATACCTTCTAGAAATTGGACCCTAATTGAGTAATTGATTTGCCTAACTCATTATAAAAATCTCTCATGTATCCGAGATATCTAACTGATTGTCTACTGTCTGCCCTAAGTTTCAATTCTTTCAGGATATTTGTGGAAACAATTTGAAGTGGTACGTCTCTTCCTTGACTCACTTCTTCCATTCATAGTCAGCGAAAGTGTCAAGTGTCCGCATAATTGAATATAGCGAAACTGTCATCGGCACACTTTTCCCTCACGCGGCGAGAAGAACAAACCGTCGCCGCCCTGCATGAGCAAATTATTTATAATTATGAACCCTCTTCATGCGTATCCTTGACTTCTTCTCCAACTTTTACCGTAATTACTGGGATTAAGTGTACCGTATTATACAGCAAACAGGTGTCATGTGTCAGATGGTTTTAGGTTATTTCCGGTATAGTTATTGCAATCTAAAAGATTCATATCGTACAAATTGACACCTGGCACTGTATTACTAAATGTTTTTCATTGATGGTTGATTTTAAACATCAAAGATTTTGAAAGTTTCTTGTGAATTTTCAAAACCAGTGTGTGTTTCCGGAAAGAAAAAAATTAAAAAAGCTTTCCAAATTAATTAATTTTTTTAGTCATTTAAACAAAAATTGTATTATATGTATCACAAAAATATCATTATCAGTACACTTTCCACTTGTGTTGAGTGTTTTTGCACAACTGTCACTTCTACGACACTTCTACAATAAACGCAGCTCCCGAATTATTTTCCCGAATTCTTTTACAGTTTTATGATCAAGAATACCTTGAAAAACAACAGCTTGCTAACTAGGGTTCTCTTGTAATAATAGGGTGGTTCGAGTGTTCTTTTCGGAAGAAATACCGCCAAATCTCTGTTGTTTTGCAACCATTGTTCCAATCCGAATACACAGTCCGCTCCTCACACTAAATTACTTCTCTTACTTGTAATTAGGAGGCGCGAAGCCGGTGTGTTCCCTTATGTTGTCACATCCTAAATCATTTCTAAATCACATTCTGCAAATACGTATAATATATGGATATAGGAAATCGTTGGTAGATGATGGAAAAAGACGAAGACAATCTCTTCTCTCCACTACCAAAAATGATGAATTGCTGCGTTGCGCAAGTGTTGCGTACAGACCACATTGATGATCGATGGGAGCTCCGATCATTTCTTCACAAATCAATTTTATCATTTCCTTCTTCCAATTTCATTGACTTTTCACTCTAGAAGTATTTTATAGGTCGGCGCTCCTTTATGGTACCAATACTTAATTCCTTCATAACTTTAAGTGTTGTACTCCGACAATGTAAGTACTGTTAGATTGTGATCTTCGCCGCGTTGATCACAAAAGATAGGTGCACACCCATTTGTTTTGATTGCATCGCGTAACATGACAGATCGGCGAAAACCGCGAAAAAATGTCATGGACTCGAAGATAGCAGGGTCCTTGGCCGAAATGAGGAAAGGGTATTGCTTTTTTTTGGATGAATGTGAAAAACTAATCATTTTGATAATAAATCAAAAATGTTTAATTTCGTTTGTTTCCAACCCAAAACTCAAAAGTTTCTAAGAGTTTATGAAAAATTAACACAGTATGAATTCTTGTGAAAAGTTCCGTTCGGCAGTAGCTCCAATGAAACAAGATACTTTTCTCTAAATTCGAACAACCTGGCAGAACCTAATGACATTTATATTTTAGCAAATTGAATTTTGAAACCCAGAAATCACAGTCTTTCCGTTTATTCTTCACACTAAAACCTGAAGTTTCAAACCCCAAAGTGCAATAGCTATAGAGAGAATGTTCTAAACATTATTCCCGTTTAAGAGTATTCTCCTTTTTCTCCATCAACAAAACCAATACAACTAGGCGTGTCTTTTTCTCGTTCTTTTGAATACCGTTCACTACGTTTACAATCATTATACAACTCTTACAGTGCTCTAGTTTGTGGTTACGTAATCGTATAATTCAAATGTTTTCATTCTTTACCCCTATTAAATCCTTCAACCAATTTTCTCGCCCAATCGACGATCATCATCATAGTGTCATCTTAGTAGTTGCACCGATGAAAAGGTGTGGTTCTTCTTCTTCTTCTTCTTTTGCCCCATTCTTCCATAGTTCTTCTCGATATATAATTACTGCTTTCTTCTCCCTCCACTTCGTTCCTATTCTCGTTAAATCGGATGTACTGTGTCTCACCAATGTTTGTGTTGTCTCTTATGCTGATGATCATGATAATAATCCTCGCCTCGTTCATTTGTTTACCTTTAATGTTTTGACTGTGCGATTATCCGACCCGATCCGTTTCCTCGTTTAGTGGTATAATAACGAAAAGTAGATGGGTCAACTATTGTTGTTGACCAGTTGTGCAACTTATAATGGTCATGTAGTCGGACTTGAACTTTTAAACATGCATTCTTTGGAGACTCCTTTTTTAGGTTAAATGGGATAATTTTAGCTGCAACCTAGAGATTCACTTTTATTTGTCTGAAATGTCACAAGGATTACCAGAATTTCGAAGTGTCTCCAATTCCAATTCTGTACGTGCACTCTATAATTCAAATATAAATGTTACTATCAATGTATATGGTATCAGTTTACTAGTGCCATAATACCCTCTTTTCTCTACCCAATATTCAAATGTGTTGATCCAAATGTAAACATTGGTTCCTTTTCCCTCTACACCAATCACCTGTTTGGTGTCTCATTTTTCCAAAAAGCATAAACGGTCTGCTCGATCTGTCAATAAAGCTCACTGGTCCGAAAACACAAAAACATTGCATGAATGACTGTTTACTCCCCTCATAAAGTGTCAATGATATGGCGGTGAATACAAAAGAGCCCTCAAAAGTTTGTCGCATTCCTTTCTCTTGTCTACCTGTCAAAAACCTAAACATTCATTTATGTCTCTCGTGTTACTCATCTCCTCATGACTCAGAGCAAATCGGAAGAAATGAAGAAAAAGAATTTGTCAGGTGCTCGTTTCTCTTTTGCAAGGTTCAACGAAAGGTTTAGAGCCATTAAAATTGGTACCAGGTTCGGGTGAAATACTCAAAAACTCGTGGAGAAAAGAGCATTTTGTCTGAGAAAAGAATTATATTTTATGGGTGTTCTAAAATGTTGTTTAATAGATATGAGAATTTTTGAATGTAAATCGTCAACTATGCCCTTCTACTGCCCCGTTGCAACTTGTTGAATCAATTTGTATACAAATACACCTCCCACGCTTTTCATCATAAAAACGAAATCCGATCCGAATTATGAGAATGTTTACTTTGATTTTGGGTGGTCCTTCCGTCCCCCGCTTCCCTGCCTTCAAAATCTCTGCCGATTATTATTTTTGAGAGCCCGCTTCTAGGACCCCAGGCTTTGGCTCTGGCACCACTTTCATTCATTCATTTTATTCATTCATGCTTTCTCTCTGCATTCCTTTCCATCTTTGCTGACCACACCAATGTGTTCAATGAGCCGAAACATAAGCGTGCTGTTCCTAACCTTCAATCCGGATTCGAAAGTTCTTAAGAAATGCACCGCCCGTAATTTTGAAACAAAATCTTGCAACATAGAGATCCGTTACGCAATCTTCTTCTTCTCACGTCTTCAATATTTACCTATTCTCTCAATCAAATGCTCTTGACCATCCTTCGGCTCTTCCCAAAATGATGGTGAAGAGCGACAGTGTTTTATTGTGAAAACGATACTTGAGTCAACAATGAGCGGTATCTTTTGATCTACATGACTCCATTTACACTCTCCAAGTGATGAGAAAAATGTAACAGTTATCGGCGGAAGAGAAGGTGTGAAAAGTGAGTCTCCTGTGGTGTATTTCATGAGATTCATTGTTTTTGCTTGTTACATTCATGTTTTTGCCAAAGTTTTTTGTCTGCTGAAATAATGAGTTTAGAGCATCAAATTTGGTAGTGTTCTCCTTTTTTCTTCTTTTTTTTCGTATGAAAGCAAATACTACTTTTTGGTTTTTTTTAAAGAAAACGTTGGTTTTCGACAAAAAAAAACTTTATTTGCATTTCTGAACAATAACTTTTAATGCTATGAAGAGTTTTTGAATATTTGAGTTTTGAAAAAAAAACCAACTGTAATAGCTTCACAAAACGGCCAGTATGGAAACGATTAAGAATTTCTACGGGCGAAAACTCTGTTTTTATCAAATTTTTTGGAAATCGTCGACCAACATTTTTTCATCTAGTTGTCTGTTTTAATTATGTGAAAACATTTGTAATTAAACATTGTAGGGGTTCAAACAGTGCTTCTGATTTCTCTAAACTCAGTTTTCGCCACTTTTTGACTCGAAATATAAAATTTTCCGATATGCTTTTTTTATTTTCTTTTCTGCAGCAGGTGGTATTTCTGAATACAGCTCACTCGTGGTCAACTTTTTTAAAAACCATAATCCTCTTATTTTCCATTTTCCTTATTCTTCCATCCGTACCATTCAATTCAGAAAGCCAGGTGGCTGGCAGGAGGACAGTTCTTGCCACCTGTGCGCAGACACTGTTCCTCCACGTTTTACGAGTTTTTTCATTGTTCCTTTACTGCTCTTGGTTACGTCACCCCGACAATTGTATCAATAATTACGGACTCTTTGTGTCGTTGAATGGTGCCGCCCTTTTAGAACCTATACAATAAATTGGTTAGGATACGCATGGTATATAGAGGTCATGCCAAGGCACTCAACTTTTATATGTACCACTTGGCGTAACATGTTCTCTTGCTATTTTTCTTTATTCATTGCCAGGTGCGATAACTATGTGTCAATTGTCAAGATGCTTGAATCATTATGACGTGGCAGGCACTTCATACCTAATACCTCCCCCAAACCTAAATAACTATGCATTTTTAGAAATAAATGGGGATTATGTGAATCCATCGGCCCAATCGGTCGGGTTTTATGCTCATAATAAAACGTAGAATGACTTAGCCAGAAATGGGAAAAGAAGTTCATTTACCCTTTTGTTCCGTTCTAGTTGTTTTTTTTCAAAATGGGTTGGATTAAAACATCGCCTTTCTTCGAAGGAAACCCAAGACACCAGAAAAAACCCTCTGTGTCATTTTTCGCAGCTCTTTTCAATTTTTGGGTAGAAAATCCCGAAGCAGTCTAGCGAAAAGCTTAAGCTTAAGGGACGAGGAAAAAGAGCAGAAGACGACGTGATTGAATTTAGTGCATTCTTCTTTTCTCGGCTATTTTCTATTCCCGCCAAAAACTTTTTGAGCAGCAGAAGCCGAGCAAAAGCGGCGGACGAGAAGAGTAACCATTATTTAATAAGACGGGCGCTTCCCTTTTCCGCGCGTACCCCCGACCGGACGCCTAATGAACCATTTAGCACCCCCAACAGAGAAATCGGTTTGGGATTTTGGGTTGAGAGTTGTATAGGAGGATAAGGAAAGTGGTGGTGGCGGTCTTCTATGTCAAATTTCGACACATTTAGAGTCTTTAGAATGGAACACAATGCAATTTTGGTTCAGCTGACTTGAAGCTTATCCTCGTTTGATTGCTCCCGAGCAAGTCTGATTCATCATTTTGTCGAAGTTTAACAAAATGAATTTTTTGACATTTGTTGGCGGAAACTGAATAATTTTCTTAGTCAGCTTTTCAATTTCAAATTCTGCTAATAACATCTATGTTCAGTAAATTCTCTAAATTCATCAGTGATTTGAAAATTACCTGAAACTTCTTACCCCATTTTTCTTGTTTGACAAGAGTAATATTTTTTCATGCAGTTTACTCATCATCATGAAAAAAATTTAATAAAAGTCGAAATCGTTGTTTTAAGAACTTCAAAAACTGCTCCCTCTCCAACCTCTCCAACTAACCCAACGCCTTCTTTTCCATTCATCAATCCAATCCATCATCGTTACATTGTTACCAAGCATCCATTCAGTTGCATAAGCAGTGAAAGTAAGAGGAAGTGATCCTCAGCGCCTGCTCATCATAAATCACAACGATCCACCGTAAAATTGCGCGTGCTCTACTGCTTCATGGGACAACACTCATCACCCAACTAGTTTATTGTTATTTAGGGTGCAATCAGAGAATCCCCTCGTAATTCTTTCTTATGGAATAAGGGAACGTTTTTTGGGAGCATCTGGTGATTTGCCGGTCAATGTCTAACAGACCTCATACGCTAGGGTCATTGCGAAGAAATTGGTGAATCCATAATGTTGCTGGAATATTTGTTCTTTTCTTCATTTTCTTGGTCGTTTTTGTCATTCTAGTGATATTTGAGATGGGGTAGTGTTCTTTTCTCTTTCTCCTTCCAGTAGAAAAACTTTACCACCACAAAAAAAGCAAAATGAATTCATCGGGGCGTGCACTTGACACCACTCGTCCAGCAGTCCGGACCACTCAAATAACTGATTCGCAACTTTTTTCTTTTCGTTTTCTGGTTCTCCAAGTAGAGAAGATAGCAAGGCGTCCAGAATAGCCATTTGAGTTTTTTGGAAGTTCTCTAACTCGCTTCAAAACCTCTTGTGGCTACTATTTTGACACGCTCTCAATTGATTTCACTTGGTTTTTCGGATGGACAGCAAGGGATGCGAACACTTGCTTTTACGTTTTTTTTAGAAATTTAGTATGTTTTTGGGAGGAAGGATCTGACCTTATAGGTGAATGAAATTCAGTAAATTAATTGAAATATTGTGACGTTTTTTGAGACATTGGCATGGTAAAAAATTCCAAAAATTTCAGTTTCACGATAAATTTCATGATAATTTCCCAAACTATAACATAAATTGTTACACCTTATATTAATACTAAAATGGAGTTAAAGTTTAATTTTTGATTTTCGAAATATTGTTAGGTTTGCAAATTAAAAAAAGAGTTGCCGATGACCACAAATTTTTGATTGCCGCGCATTGTTTTTTCGTTTCTGATTTTTAAAATTCCAACTCAAGTTTTCCGTGTTTGAATGTTTTTTTCTGAAAACAAACCATGTATCCCATAATATTCAAAAAAGTAATCTATAACTGCGAGCCATCGTGTCGAAGAATGCTGGAACAATATAGACAAAGGAAAATACACACCTCCACCTTCTCACTTGTTTCTTTTCCAACTCTTCTCACACCTGCTCAAATTCAATCACTTTGTTCTATATCTTCTCATGTACACCATGGTGTCAATATGGGCGGAGTTATTGTTCTCAGGGCGGTCCTTCCCATCTTTCTCTTTAGATACACACAATGTGTGTCTCTCTCCAGCCTGTCCCGTATGTCCTTCCTACGCTCTTCTTCTTCTCAATACCGCCGTTCCTCATTTTCGGTAATAATGTGATTAACCTCCTCCGAACCATAACATACCTCATTCTTTTTTATTTCTTTTCATTTCTTTTATGACCATATCCATTTAAAAGTGCACTCAACCAATTCAGTTTTTGTTTACTGTTTTCCTTTCTTTTTTCTCTGATTTGCCGGGGGCTGTGGGAAGCCACGATTATTGTACGATTTGAAAGAGTAGCTGTATGATGACGGAAAGTCAGTTTTTTATTCACTTCTCTTCACCCACCATCATCAACTAGTACATTTTCTATTTGAATTGGTTGACGCAGTTTTCTGTTCATATAATCCAGAATTCTGAATGGTTTTATTCAGTCTAGGTTAGCTTCAGGTGAAAACTACCAATTTCGGCCAATTTTCTCGCGTTTATTACGGGTTTTCTCACTATTTCTTTCCACAATTTTCCGTATTTTCCTACTTTTTACCGTCGCGTTTAGTATTATGGCTTGTGACTTTTTGACCAGTACCGTATTGGAAATGATAGGGTTACGATACTCCTGTTTTCTTGACTTTTCTTATTTTTTAAGTGTGAGGTTGAGGTTTGCAAGGTTTTTGATAAATCCATTTGTAAGTTTTTTTTTCAACTTCATAAGCTCTAACTGAAAGTTTACACAGACTTTGGGAATTCATCACAACAATTCCTTACAGTGAATACTTATTAATTGGTTAAATAAATGAAACTGGAGTTCCTAAATTTGTATGGTTTCAGAAGACAGAATTTCCTAAAAGGCTTATTTTAAACTTTTTCAAAAATTTAAAAATTTAGCTTTCCAAAATTTTGAAAAAAAAAATTAGGTTTAATTTAAAAACATTTTAAAAAGTTTCATTAAAATTCGGCCGCTTGGATTTATTTTTAGTTTTAAGGAAATACAAATTTTCTAACTTTGAGTCAATCGGGCTATGTCAAATTTTTCTTGTGAGATGCAAGCATAGAAACTTGAATTGATGACGTATGTTGTTCTAGATTCAGATTTTTTAGCAAATCGTAACACTTTTCAACTTTCAAGATTCAAAAATAAAACTGTCAAAATTTTTTTTAAGATTCAGTCTGTAATCCTTTAGAACTCTTCCTAATAGTCGGGAATCCAAACAATAAAAGGACGATACATCACTGTTTGATGGTGCATTCCTAAACCAAACAAATAAAAAACATAGACAGTCATTTTCCCATGTCCTCCTTCTTTTCTTCTTGTCCCGATACATCTTAATCCGCACCGGTACACACACAAAAACATTTCTTTACAACTAATCCGATTCCCTTCCATGGAGATCTGTTTCTCGTAAAAAACAGCAACTCGGATGTGTGAGAAAGACAATAAAATATGAAGAAGAGGGATTTGGAGGAAGAGATCAAAAGAGATTTTGAGTAAGAGTTGTCAAGAAATCCCCTTCGTCCATTTACTCAGCACATGTACCCTTCCATCAAAATGTTGTGCATTCTCTTATTCTCCTTTTCCAGTGACATGTTCATTTACGGAAGGTGTCCTTGCTTGTCAACAGGTCCTTTAACCCATTACTCGTGCCGCTCCATACTCCCTTTCATTTTTTCTCATTTCTCCGACTTGGTTTACGCAACATCCTTCCTCTTCTAATGGGGTAACTTCCACCGGTAATGGTCGTGTTTCTTTTGACAAAAAGAGATTAAAGAGGCGATACAGTGACTGATGTGCCATTAAATTATAGGCTTGAGTGTCTAACATTAGATGCTCTCTAGAGGATGACAGTGATTTAGGAAGCCTGAATTATTTGTGATTTGGGTTTATAAAAATCTTCCTAAATATTCCTTCAAGCTTCAAAATTTCCTTGTGTTGTTTCACCCGATAAAGTTTCCAATTTTGATCAGAATGTAACCCGATTTTTCTGCAAAATGTTCTATTCTAAATGCTTCTAATGTTCAGCAATATCCGCCATAACGTGGCAACAATTTTAATCTAACACATTCCATTCTTTTTTCAATCCACTTGTCACAACGAATCAATCGTTCTCTTCTTGAACTAGCTGTACCTCTCCTCCGACATCCCTTCCACACTTGGTGGTCTTCGAAACCAATTTCCCATAACATGCTTCATTTTCACGTTCGTTCTCCTCAACCAATGTTTACCGCTCTGACCTACCCGCACAATATTCGTGTACTATCATTTTCAAACTGTTCGATGAGCCGTCACCAACCCGAAAAAGGCGTGCGGGGGGCGCCCAATGTTTGAAATGAGCCGTGTACTGTGAGTAGGTTGGAATTCAAGGTCGTTATCGTGCCGAAACCCTTCCGGAGGGTCCTTCTAATTGTTCCCTCCACCCCCCCCCCCCTCTTTCAACTACATTTCTATTATTATGTACCTCCTTAAGTCTGTCCTCTTTTCAAAAGACTTCCATTCCCCCTTCTTCCTCCTACTTCTTATTCCCGGTACCACTTTCCACAACTTGTTAGATTTTGCTTCGCCATGGACACAAAGCCTTTTCATTCTTCTCACAAACTCTTTCTTCTACGTGTTTGAAAAAAACGTAACGCATTTTTTACGCAACTAAATTTTGTAATTTTCAGCAAATGCCAACATGAGGGCTTGCGATTGTATCACAGAGCCTCCGTTATTTGATCTACCCCCACCGCCGGATCCTTCATTGATTTGGCATTTAATATCAGATGAAAAATTTGAGCCGGTGAGTATTTTTAATTGATCAAAATCAAAAGACGACTGGGAGATGCCACCTGTTAAGAAGAAAATAGCAGCCGTTTGCGCCAACTGACATTATCTCTTTTCGCATTACATTTTTCTAATAGCTTCTGCTAGAGAAACCTATTTTGCAAATAAGAAATGGAAAATAAACGGTTTTGTAATTTTCAGTTTTTAGTCATTTCAGAAAAAAATTCTTAATTTTAACTCCTGATACTATGTAGTACACATGATATTAGTATGCATTATCCCATTGGCCACTCTATCCACCCAAAAAAAGCCAAGTGACACCTGTAAATTTGCATAACAATTGCCATTGACAGCCACTTGAACCAGTTGCGCGTATTACCATCACATTGCTGTAACATTCTTCGTCTCCTTCAATTTCTACTTAAAATAATCCTTTTGCACAATCTCAGGGATGCTCCAACAAAACTAGCAGAATGAAACACTTGTGAGAGGCTGCCTGTTTATGGTAACAGAGGTGGCACGGGAAGATGTATGTCAGGGAAAGAAGGGAGAAGAAGCTCTGATTTAATTTATAACCACCATATCTTTTTGGAGAAAAAGCGTCTTCTTTTTCTGCTTTTCCCTCAACACACATCCACATAAACCATCTGCGCCAAAAACAATTGTTTTTGCCATTCATTGAAGGCAAGATTGATGTGTGTTGGTAATGGTCAGAAGAAACTGAGGATGGGTCCAGAGATAAATATGGTAGATTAGAAGGAAATGAACGGAAGTATCTTCATTAGTTGGATAAGATGAAAATAAGTTGAAATTTCTCCGTGGGAGTCAGAATATTTTTGTTGCTTTCCCTAGTTGCAAGACTCTGAAAATAACCAAATTTTAAAAATATTAGCGAAATCGAGATGAAGTAGGTTTAAAACTATTTGCAGTTTTCAACACTTTTTTGCTGGACCATAATGTAATCTAGTATGCCAGTTTTTATCAGTAATTAATTTGAATACTTGTGAAGTAGTTATATTCTAAAATTCTTATAAATTTTAAAAATCGAATTTTAATTCTATTGATTATTAGGAGTTGTTATTTCAGATCACATATTTTGTTTTATTACAGCAGTTTCGTAATTTGTATCTTTCCTAAAACAAAATAGAAAACTATTACTCAATTCCAAAAGTTTCCTCCAAATGCAGCTAGAAACATGTTGCTATTTGTTGTATTCTTACTCTCCATACACCCATCAATCGTTGAATATGAATTGACTGGACATTGTTGCAACATCTCACTCATTTCCCTTGGGATCCTTGTCCGCCAATGAATTCCTGGCGCCTTTTGATCATCAATCTTGTCGCCGCCGCGCTCCGTTTATGCAAATTTCTAACTTTTCCGCCCGTTTGTTGCGCCCCTCCTGCCTCATTCAAATTCAAATTGGTGTGAAGAGAAATAAATTGAAAGTATAGAGGAAAAATATGTAAAACGGTGGAAGAAGTTGGAAAAGAAAGCATCAAGAGTTGTTAAACTGGTTTTTGATTTCTTTGGTTTAAAAGGAATCATCAATGAAAACAATTAAATTACAGGCTGAACAATGTTCATCAAATCAATTTGTGAGCATATCGGATATTGGAACCATCTACGACTCAGAGGATACTCAACAACTTGCCGCCAATATTTTGATTGCCGTTGCTGCTCTTTCAGTTTTATTACTCTTTTTCGTTTGTGTCGCAGTAATTGGCCGCATCCGGAGGTTCGTTTTGGGGTAATCCATCAGTAGTTTATGACAGTCTGCACGCGCGCACTGATTCATCATCCATAATGTGGTTGATTGATTATCTGTTTCCCTCCAGACTCTCCAATCTGTCTCGACTTGTTGTTGCAACTTGGATATGAGTCTGGTTTTAGTGGGATGAAACATTTAAGAACTTTTCGTGGTTTTTATAAATTAAAATGTATTTTAAGATTTTGAACTTAAAAAAAACCAATACATTTAAATCATAAATATTTGAAAGTAAGCTTGGTTTATGCTAAAAACCAATTCGGGAGTTTTGAAAGCCACTTGCAATAGAAATATAATTAAATTCAAATCTTCTTAGTTTTGAATTAGAGTAGTATTTCAAATGTTCTGGCTATTTACGATAACCTCAACCCCATACCAACCATCCATAACACTTGAGTCGATTCGATTTTGGATATGTCATTGGCATTGGTGGTTTAATTAAAAGCGTCCTGACACACAAGCTAGGCACAAATTGGAACGGAATGACTAGTGCTTAGAAGGCAAATTATTAAGTTTTCGAGTGTTGACCTACTGGATAAGACAGTTGGTTACATCATTGTCACCTACTGGGAAGAGTTACACAAATACTAACCCATGGGGGTTCACCCCATCTGGCAGAATATGTGTGGGGCACACAGAAGGCCATGATTTACAATCCGCAGGATTTACAATCAGTCACACCGTTAGTACAGGTCATTAGGGAAGTAGAGGGGGGTGTAAAGTTGAATTATTAGAGAATGAAGTGGTTATTGGAAAGAAAATTCAATTTGCGCTGCTGCATGACATGAAGTAAGAAGTAAGAAACATGAACACAAAAGACATTTTACAAACACAATGAAGAGTTTAAAAGTGCCGCGGCAATATAACTCTTTCTTTTCAATTTCTTATTCTTCTTACAGGAGACGACGCCTGAACTCGGACGCATCTAAGAAAATGTCAAGTGATTCGATTTTGACTGCTGGGGAGCATTTATGGACGTATAACTCTATGAAGCAACCAATAAACGGTGGACCACCAGCAGTGCTAATGTACTCGAATCAGTCAAATGCTGGAAGTCGACTATTCCATCATACGCCAACTACAATGAGATCATATGTAGTTGGTTCAGGAACTCCGATAATGGGATCACAACATATACCAATTCGACATTCCGAATCTACAACGTTACGATTGAATCCAGGAGATGGATGTTCAGCATATCATACAGTTTCTGTTAGCAGGCAGAATGGATGTCCACCATCTGAAGTTTACGAAGAGATTGCACCTATTGGTATGTTTTTAATATTTATTAAAAGTTCGGGAAAATTTTAGAATCAATTTAAGGCTTACTATACAAATATTTGATCAGTTATGACAAAATTTCAATGAAAGTGGATCATCATCAATAGCGAATTTGATTTAAATTGATACATAACGTCTAAAATGACCAAATATTAAAATAAAACACCAAATGTTTTTAGTTTTTTTTCAAAATTGTCAGAATTTTTTGGTAAATTTTATTTTTTTTTTTGGTTAAATATTATGCCAATTTCTTATTGTTTTTTACTGGTGGTTTTAGTCTTTAATTCTACTTCATTTTTTTAAATTTCTAAATCAATTTTATAAAAATGTGCCTATGGTTCTAACGTCAGCAATACTTAAATACGAACAAATTAAAATAGAAAACTAGTACAAAAAGATGTTTTTGATTGACTTTCAAAATTTTGTTTTGGAAAAACTGATTTTGCAACACTTTTGATAGTAAGTAAAAAATTTTGAAATTTTTTGAAAAGCATCGCTGATACTTTGTTAATTTAGTAACAGTGATGTAAAACATCTTCCCAACTAACGATACTACAACTTTAGTGAGATATGTTTCCAATTGGACGCATATCTGCTGAAAAAAATTTTGGTGGATCATTTTAGGCTTTGTCGGTTTTTAAAACACTATTTTTTCAGGTACAATGGGACATGTTGGATATATGACAACGCGACCAAATATGGGCAATATGACTCCAATGAATAATATGAATAATCGAATGTCACTTCGAAAACCTCCACCAACATGCCGTCCACCTCAACCTCCACAAAGTCCTGTACCAAGTGATGGAAGTTATGAAATTACTCGAATAACTGGAACATCATCTGATTCTCCACGTGATCGACAATGGAATGAAGATGGCAGAGAAAGTGGTTATGGTACAGCTCCAAGTTTACAATGGAAGAGCCCATCTGGAAGTGCTCGTTTAGAAGCTGAAGCTGCTGCTCGGGCTATGACCTACGTGTAATATTATTTCACTTTTATGCCAATTTCTTACTGTTTTTGTACTGGTGGTTTTTAGTTTTTAATTCTACTTCAAAAGTTACGGGTTTATATGTTTCCGATGGACCAAAGATCCTTGTCTTTCATGTTTCTAGTCATTTAAATTTATTTTGTATGTAAATAAATCGATTTAATTTTTATTTCAGAAGGTTTTCAAACGTTTGCATTATATAATAAAAGTGTAGTTCAAAAAAGACACAAAAAAACAAAACAAATATTTTTTAGTGTTTTTGTGATTTTCAACTCGATTTTTACTCCTTTTAAGCAAAAATACTTCAAAATACATAGTTTTTGTAGTTTTTTTTTAATAAGTATTACTCACAAATTATTACACTTTACCAATTGTTTTTTTTCGAATCTAATTAAATTGCGTAATCTTCTTTTGCTGTATTCACTCAGAAAAATTCTTTGAGTAAAACATTTGGATTAGAGACATCTTAAACAAACATGTGGAGACGGTTTATTCAGAAGCACACCAACGAGCGAAATTGAAACTAACGTAGGATTGAGAGAAGACAAAAAGAAAAGAACTGAACAAAAAAATTAGGACAAGAATTTTTAAAAATTGAATGAAAAGAGATGGTCGCACTCGTATTCGTCGGCGGCTCCGATGTTTTTTCAGATGTTTTTTGAGATCTTTCGAGGATGTGTTTCAGGTTGTTTTGAATTTTTAAGAAAATGTAAGAAGAAACAGTTCAATGCAGATGTGAATGCAAATGATTTTATGATTTAAGATATTATTCAGAAGAATCCAGTTTCTTGAAGTTTTTGAACAAAGAAACGGAAATCAGCAGCCTCGTTGGATGTAAGTTCATCAGTTGATCCATTCAAAATTCCCTCCATAACTTCCAACATATGCTGTGTTTCTCCATCGTCCAATTTCATTTCAGATGCAAACAGGTCTGCTGTCGGAGTTTCTGCAAAATGATGTCATTGACACTTGGAACTTTTTCACAGCAATTTGCATCTTTTCTCTGTTTTTTAAGAGGAAATTCACTAGAGTTTGAAATATTCATGCAAGGTTTAACTAGCTGTAAAAGTTCAATTAATCATAAAACATACGAGAAAGAGCAACTGCAACTTTGTCAACTCCACCCATTCCAGACAGTTCTGCTTTCGCTTTTGGACCAAATACCTGCAATGAATTTCGTGTGTTCAAAAAAGTTCAAAAAAAAAAATCAAAAATCTAGATGTTTTGACAAAAAAAAGAAATTGAAGAGTTTTCTCGTTCTTGTTTTTTTTTTACCCTTTGTGATACGGTAAAACATTATTATATGGCGCTAAGAGGTAACATTATTTAATCCAATAAATGTTTAGTTTTGGTAAATGTTGGCTTTGCATAATTTTGAATTTTGCATTTTTAAAACTGTTTTTCCTGGATTGTAATTAGTTTCTCAGACAGAAAATTCACCTAAATCATTCATTCTAAATAACGGATCTACCTACTTCAATTCTACTTATTTTCCTCATTCCTAACATGTCAATCTTCTAACGTTTTCACCTTAAAACCGGTCAGTCTCATCTGTTTCCTGAACACTTAAGAAAAAAACGAACTGTCCATCTCTCAACTCACCTTGACGAGAAAATCTTTTCCATGGGCGGACATGAGAGCCTTCAAAAACGCCTGAGTCTCCTCAACGGGCGGTCGTGTGGCTAAAGATACAGAAGGATTGGTTACGGTGTCAAGTGACAAGGGACTCACCTGCTGTGCACATGCTCTTGTTCTCGTCATACTCGTCTGAACAGTCAGGTGATCCGTCGCACAGGTACTTGATTGGCACGCATTCACCCGATGGACATGCAAACGGATGCCATGTAGGACAGGGGGCTGGAACTGGGATTTGATTGTTCAAAAGTTTTTGAGAAAAGCTTGAAAGTCGTGGAGGCGAGTGAAAGGGAGACGTGCCGACGTGAGCATAAACCCTCTGTCTAATTCAGACTTTTTTTGAAATTCTTAAAAAGTTATATATTTCCAAGAAAATTGAAAATAATTAGTTTAATCGTTACTTGTAGTTTACAGCTCTAAAATGAAATTCTAATAATTTGATCATTTTTGTGGTTACAATTCATAGGTTTTGACGTATTTGATCTGTTTAGGTCAGACTCTATATTTTTGTTGAAAATAATTAGAATATGTGAAGTAGCTTACTTGCAGCATCAGCTCCCCGTTTCCCGTTGATAATGTCCCGGATACTAAAGGAACAAGCGGTGTGGATGGCGCACATTAACACTATTTGTCTCAACATTTCTCGTGATTACCTGCAATTTTTATAATGAATAACGAGAAAATGAACGGAAAATACTTATTTTAGAGAATATTGAGAGATGAAAAAGAAGACGTGTTTTATGCCATAAAATTTGGGAAAAGGGAAGAGGTGGAATAGAAGAGAGTATAAAGTTGATAAATGGTGAATATACACATACACCAATTCTCGGGGTGAAGGAAGAGTGACGAATTCAGAAGATGTTTGGATGTGGGGGATGCTGGGGAAGGATAACGACGTAAGATATGTAAGCAAATGGGCGATATGGAGGTATGTATTCTGTCAAAAGAAAATACTTCCTTAAATATGCACAAGGGGGTTCTTCTTTTCAAGCTTTTGATTAATTTTGTCATGTGGCAGTACGGAGAATGTGCAGAACGCGTCATTTTTCTGGAATACTAACTATGTAGAAATAATATTGAAGATCAAGTACTGAACTTATAAGAATATATAAAATTTGAAAAACTTTAATTAATGGAATTTCTTGATAATATTGCCTTTTGTTTGAACAACTGAAACTTACGGTTCTAGTTTCTAAGCTTTCACTGAAAATTGTTTCCATAGATTTATGAATTCACTCAGATAACTTCAGAATTTTTTCTTCAGTTGCTGATGAAAAATTATGCTAGATTATGCTAGAACTTTTTTGCTTGTTTTCGACCACATACTAAAAAAAGTTGCTTTGGAAAATTTATGAAGGTTTTTTTTTTCTGACTGAAACTTCCAGATCTACCAGTTAGCATAGAGGACCGAAACATTTTATTTAGAGAAAGGTGTAGCTGAAAGATTATTCTGGGTCACTTTATCTGCATTGAAAGTATTAAGGATATTTAAAGTCTAATATTTTGAGTGTAGGATTTTTAGGAGAAAAAATAAAAGTTGTTTCAAATATCATCTCTTGAACTCAGAATTTTGCAAAACAATTCAATTATCTCCTAGTTGCATTTCTAATTTTAGAAAAATATCAATCAATCCGATGTGACGTAGAATAGAAGGTGTTAGCAAATGATTTGTATAAAGTGAAAAAAAGAGAAAAAAGTTAAGATAGAAAGGAGTAGGTGGTGACTAATTTGTGATGCAAATTGGAGCATTTCTAACATTCAACGACCTATTGGATGCATCTCTAGATAACTGATGACCTAAAAACACCCAACTTATAGAAAATTACACTAAATATTATGAATCGACTGGAAAAAAAGATTCTAAAAAAGGAGCCAAATGTGTTGACCAAAACAAACGTGAGTTGTGAAAGTGCCCGTTGAGGTGGAAATCGGAACGGAATTCAATTATTCAATTATCTCTAAACACCTGCCATTTTGAATCAAGAATAAAGTAAATTTTCAACTGAACCAAGAGAACTGATATGAAATGATGAATGATCTAGTTGTTAGAGGAAGGTGCTGACCACTGGAGTCTACGAATAAATTTGATTTCGCAGTCATATTTTTACGTTGAGATTATAGTAAAATAGTTTAACGTCATTTAGGAAAATTAAACTTTAAAGATCTATTTTTTTAGTTAATTAACATATTAACAATGAACAAGGTAGAATTTAATGTTAAGGGAAGAATAAATTAAGTATATAAAAATTGAGTTCCAAATCATAGGAACCAATATCACCTGCCTAACAGATTCAGTTACAACAACATCTAAGCCTATTCGTCATCTCAGTTAACTTCGGAATTATTTTAATATATGCGTGTGTGCCAGGAAGGAGACAAAAAGAAATATACTCAAATGAAAAATTGAAAGAAAGCGAGTCATGAGTGGGTAATAAAAGTTGATCAATTTAATAATTATTATTCAAAGTCTGGAGTGACGGGAAAATATGGAAAGAAATGAAAAAGGTAATAAGTTTGATTTGTTTTTGAGAAAAATTAAAGAACTTCGGCGAATAAATTCTGAGTTCAAGGATCGATTCGTAAAATGAGACGTTAGTTATTGAAAGTAGAAGTTGAAGAGAAAAATATAACTGTGCAACTTATGGATCCACAAAACTTGAGCAATTATTCCAAAGAGTAGAGAAACATTATCTGCAGGTCTTTTCATACATTAAGCAAATCTTGCTGTGATAATTTCCAAATGTTCCTTAGCGAACAGTGGATACATTCGGGTAATTTCGAGAAGAAAAATTAAATGATGAACGACAGGTAGACAAAATTTTCTCAGGGTTTTGTCGCTGCGATGGAAGACAATTCTTTCCATTTATTTAAAAGTTAACAACAGAACTTTACAAAACCTAAGAACTACTGTGACTCCAGAAGGATCTCTCCATGAATTCTGCACTCGGGAACCGTTTGCAAACGCTGGTAGCGGATTTTTCAGTCTTTCGTTTTCTATAATTTTCGTGTGTTTTCCGTAGTAGAATTGGAAAAAAAGATTGCAGTAGGCTTGCAGACGGTATCACAACTCTGCGGTTGTAGTTTTTCTTTGAGCTACCTCGCTGTTCAGAATCGTTAAAGATCTGAAATAAATAAAGATCAAGTATTGATTTGTGCATATAATATGCGAATTTATATTTCTTCCCACTAAACATTTAAATCAATAATGATGAGAGGATGGCATTTCTGTTTTGTAAAAAAATCTTTAACCATTAATACAATTCCGGCACAACTTCTGACCAGCACAATGTGTCAACATATTAAGTCTACTTTGTGATGCTCAAATTAGCAGCCTAATTTATTAAATGAAATCTTATTCGAATTTCCGTTTGTCCAATCACACCTACAATTTGCTTCCAACGTTTGCCATGAATCATGGTAAGGAATAAAGTTTTAGAGAAACAGAAAACATTTGGTAACAAAATGATCTGATCGAGTGGGAGATATGAAAGAGCAAAAAAATGAGATGAAGCATGAACAAAGTGCGAAAAATAGGATATATCTTCTAATTCTCTTATCCTTTTTCTCCTGTATGATATATAGAATCATATCTGACGACGGCGACATCTTTTTCTTTTTTTTTGCTTCTTTTTCTTCTCACATCGACACATCCATATTAATATGAACATGTGCATATATTGCTCCGGAGAGAAGCTTCATCTCTAATCAAATGAGTCCCATCGATTTTGGGCCCAGAGAGCAATATATTTGATGGAAAATTGGAGAATAAGAGGAAAGAGCAAAAAAATTGGAAAAGGAAAAAGGATTTTTGTTTCTCACTTGCTCACTTTTATGGTCTAACTCACGGGTTGACCGATCCCCTTTCTACTAGATTTATTTAAAGAATTGTAGTTCAGCATATATATGTTAACCTGTGATCTTTGTGGTGTCAGAAAGTGATAATCGTGTTATGAAATTATGTCTTAAATCCCAAGAAGTTATAAATGATGAAGGAAGGATTAGAATGAAGACAGACAAGATAATAAAGAACTGAATGTGAAGAAAAGAAGAAGATGAAGCTGTTCAAAAATTCTCAGCTGTGTGGAACGCCAGAACGAAGGAATGTACTTGATGGAAGCGCCATGTTGTTTTTCATAAATGTTTTTAATTATTCAAGAGTTCCAAGAGCGTAACTTATACTTCAAAGATCTATAGATAAACGATGTATTTAAAGTGGAAAAGTTTTGAAATTATCGCAGTAATTGAATGATTTCTGGTTTTCAACTGGATTTATTTGTTCCATCGAATAAACTTTCTTTGTTTCTAATATCGTAGATCTATGGGCAAGTATGTACTGTAACAAATGCGTTTTTCTGACACTATTTCTAAAATAATCCCTAGCCAAAAAGATTTTAAATAAAATATATGTCTGGAAAATATGAATTGAAATATTTTCCTCCAGCAGGTGGGCGAAATGATAATTTTAAATAAACCATGATGATATTTGGAACATCACACACCGGATATCGTCAGAATGAAAAATACTCGGGTTTTTGATTTTAAATATTTCATATCAAGAAGTTCGAAAACTAACTGCCGAATGTCATTTTAAAACCAGAGGAAGTGAAGAAAAAGAGAATGGGAAAGAGAGGAAAAAACAAAAAAAAACAACAAAAAATGGAGAGTCAAAAGTTTTATGGAGTTTTATGAGTCCCCACCACCACCACTTCCGAATGCTCAATTATTATAATGTTTTTGTTAAAATTGTTTAACATTTTATTGACAAGAGAAAATGCTGAGAAGTTCCGTTTTTATTGAAAAATAATTTTTGATTGAAAATCAGAAATGGTTGGAACATTTGATTGACATATTCGAGTGTTCATATTGTTTCACTGTTTTCAGAAAAAGACTCAATGATTCTTGAAATGGGATATATAGTGTTATTCCGTGAAAACTCGAAAGATTTATATCCGAACCTTGGAAAGCACAAATTTAAGTTATTATTATTATTTTGATGGTATTCAATTATGTTTCAAATGAAATGTTCTTCGAAATTTGTTAGTAATTGGAAAATTAACTGAAATTAATTTAGCTTCTAATTAGACCTACATATATTTTCGAACGATTGTTTTCAATTTATTTATTTTTTTGATTGTCAATGTCACTATTTCACAATTTTTGTCAGTTTTTCTTGTGTTTGTCTTTCTATAAGATGTGGTCTAGAATATTTAACTTTGATAGAAGTGTGCTTTAATTTTTTTCACTGATTCAAAGAAATTACTAATTTACCGATCAAATTTGAAAGTGCAAGAAAGGAGAGAGGGTTCTCAAAATATGACGACCAGGTGATTTTAATTTGGGAATATCCAAGATTGAGGCAAAGTTTACCATTATCAGAATTTTCTAGTCTACGTCGTGTTATAGTATTCTTAACTTTGACCGAGATGAGGCAAACACTGTTCCAGTTCAAAATGTCTTAAAAGTGACGTGAAAGGTGAGAAAATGAGAAATATTGGCGAGTTTCGGGCTCTCCCCGAGCAGTCCATTTGCTCGTTTCAATTTTGGGACGCAGACACGTGGAGCCCCCATGTTAACTTCTTGTCGTCAATCACCCCTCTCTCCAGGATCTCTATTTTCAAGGCAACGAAACGAAATGCTTCGAAGGCGACGACTTGGGAAGTCGAATTTATTCATTGCAAAATGAAACACCGCTTGGCCTCAAGAGTTTTTTTGGTCAACCAGAACCAGGGGTGTCATTGTTTCCAAAGCACATAATACTGGAGAAAGGAAAAAAGAAAGAAGGAAGCAGAAGGACGTCAATTTCTATTTGGCTATAAATCTGGAATGAGCAGCGTTTTCACCACCTACTCAGAGGACAATAAATATATAGTGAAGGAATAGAAAAAGGTTGACAAAAGGTTAAAGAAATGACGTGTCATCTGAAATAATATTTGGGTTAAGTGAGAATAAAAGATATGAGTGAAGATATCCTTTCTTATGTGAAGATATGATTTTTGAAGAAAGAAGAGCCAATGAAAAAGAGGGAGGAACCTCTTCAGAACGCCTACTCAATAACTTATATGGAGAATATGAACTCAATGTTGACCAACGGTCAAATTTTAGCGTCATCCACGATATATTTTTGAAAATAAATCATGAAAACAGACTGAAATATGTGATGGGTAAACTTTTCACTCTACGAAAATCCATATAATGTTCTCTATTATTCTATTAGCATAGCAGTCCTACAAACCGCATCAGAAAAGTTCGGTTGACATGGAGTTAGAAAAATTTTTGAACGGTTTTTGAAACGTGGAATTTTTAATTTTAAAAAACGCTCAATTTCGGTTATTAGAATTGTATTGCGATAGAAGAAATTCAGCTCGTGAGTCATGAGAAGTTTTGAGAACGGTGAGTTTCGAAACATTCTCGAAAATTATGAAATCCAAAAGCACTTTTAGCTCAATTTTTCTATCGAATAAGTAATTAATTGAGTCTAATTTATTTGACTTGACCTTTCTCTCCGATTTATTTCTTGATCCAAGTCTTCTTTCTCATCCATAAACTTTAGTTTTCTTTGAGAAAAAAGTTGACCTTCAAAAGACAACACTCGTGAATATTTTATCACAAGTACATAGATATGACCCATCCTAAATAATGAACTTGGGATATTTCTGGAAACTTTTCCACTTTTATATTTTTATTGTACTATTGGAATAGGCATTTGAAAGTAGCGTATAGGTTCACTTAGTGAGATTCCTCTTTACCTAATTAGTGATTTATTTGGAAAAACTGAGATCATCTATGCAAAAAGACAAAGATGGAGAAATAACTAAATTGGTAAACTTTTTCATATTGATTTCTTCAGTTTTTAAAGACGTATTTTTACACCGTACACAAAGACTGACCCACGTCAGAACAGTTTGTACGTTTAAATTGTTTTTGTTGTGCCTTCTGAAATGGTCAGAAAAGAGTGTCAACACTTTCTGACATCGTAGAATAAAATATGTTATGTATTCTCCTAAAATAGTAGGCTTCTAAAATGTTATCAAGCATTTTTTGCTATCGGGATATTATTGATAGCGAAACTCATAGGATATACTAAACTTGAACTCGTATTCAATCATTTTACAAAATTACGGGGTTTCAAGAAGATTTGTTGTTAATCTGTAAAATATGTGCTATAATGTATTTTTAAAACTTTTTAATTATTTGTTAAGTAAAATGTATAATGTTTCGAACATTAATTGCACCGCTGTTCTACTTATTTGAAGCTCAAAAAAATCTTTTCGGTTACAAAAATTGCTTACTATTAGCATCAGATTTTTGGTAGTTTGAATCGAAGAATTTGAAATAATGAGATAATTTTCTTGTTTTTGCACAACAAATAATTTTTTGAATCCAATTATTTGAAGCTTCAATAACCGGTTCGAACAAAAAAAATGGTAGAAGGAAGTGAAAATTGAATAGACAGAGGATGAATCTAAATTTGGAGGAATGAAGTTTTTCCTTCTCGGAACAACTCCTCCCATTTTCAAAATCAACGTACAGAAAACAATAGGTTACGGTTTTCTGGAAGATAAAACTACAAAGTGCCAAAAATAAGAAGTTCTCTCTCAAACACATCTACTACTAATCGCTATTGTGGTAAAAAGAGGAGGAAGAGGCGGAGGGCCATCGGTTTCCTTTTTTGACTCCGCCTTCTTTTGGTCAATGACATCATGACTCTTAGCTCCTAATCTTCTGTGTTAGGGTATTGTCTTTAAAACGATTAAACTTTGCATTTATTTGTTAAAGAATTGAAGGCAATGATTAAACTTTTCAATAGGATGTGCAAAAGAACGTAGGAGTTGGATACATAAAAGTTGATGAGATCAGATGAGAGGTCAGCTGGGGAGGAAATGAAGACACAAAAGTTAAAGAATATCGTTTTAAGAAATGATGTAGAAGCCTTGAAAGATAATGAAAAAAATAAGCATATGGTTTCTTATATCTTTATAGACAAATTAACACAAAACCGTCACTTTTTGAAAAATAATTATAAGTTTTCCTCTATTTTTTATACTTATCTTTCTGAAATTTATCTCTCTTGAATTGAAAATAATAGGGGTGTTATAACCGTAATATTTTGAGCAAGGAGAAATAGAAATAAAACTAGTTTTTTTCTGATCTAAAAACAGATCAAGCAACTAATTTTACAAACTCTTACACTCGGTTCTCTCGGATTACCATTTCACTTGCTAAGACTTTTGTGAAATCAAATTCTAGATCTAGACTCATGAATATTCAAATATAATCCTGAGTTGTAGGTGTTTTTGAGACTCCTGAGCTCTATGAATGCATTTATCAAATAAAAATCTGAAACACCAAAAACATTTTATATTTATAATTCTGAAAATCTGAAAATCCGCTGCTCATCTCCTATTTCTGAAAATATACTGAAAAACAAAAATCAAAGTTCCCGTGGCATTCAGATATTTTTCATTGTACTGAAATTCGATTGAGGAATAACTGTTGTCTTTTTCAGATTCGCCTTTTTCTCGACTTTAAAATTATTTTCATCTCTGACGAATCTGATGACTAAAATAATTTGATTTTTTATAATATTTCTTAATAGATAAAAATTAATAAGCTGTGAGCGTTTAAATTTATAACAAAGAAGAATTGTTAATTACAGCTCTAAAACTGGCTGATAGGTTTGCTACATAAGGTTAGAACGCCAAAAAGTCTTGAAAAAATATCCTCTTAAACTTTGAGCGGCTCTAAATTGAAAAATATGGAAGATACATAGAAGTGAAGTATTACAACATTGATGTACATATCAAGTGCTAAACTTCATTATAATGTCACTGTGCTGGTTCTTTACACGTTGCTGACTCACAGCCAGTTGAACAGTTACAGCTAGTTGAAGTAGTTAGTCTGAATTTTTATGAATCCTCATGAGTAACAATTTTGGAGCTACAAAAATGAATATATATTTGTATCCTTTGTTTTTTTTCTGACAGGATAGGAAGTCAAAATAGTTGGTCCAAATAAATTATAGCTTTCCGTGTCTGAAGAGTTGAGAGAAAAGTAGTCGGAACGGCAGGGACAACTAAATTCTAGGCTTTTTTGATTGATTAACTGCGATTTGTAAAAGTCGTCTTGAATATTCTCACATCAACTGGTTTCCCCGGGCTTGCAAATGGGCCTCCGATTCTGTGACATAGTATACGAGGTTTTGATCCCAAAAATTCAGAGTTTCTTGGAACGTTAAATATTATTTTTTATTTAGTCACACAAGTTTACTTCCGATTGTCTATATACCACAACATTGAATAATTGTCTTCATGATTTCATAGTTTTAATAAACTTTGAGACACTTTTTAAGGTTATAGTAGATGATATTTGAGGTGTTCAGTTGATTTCATTTTTCTCCTTTTTTCTAACCTTCCCGTTTAAACTGTGATATTGCTTCACGTCACCCAACCCCTCAATTATCCTCAAAAGTTCAACCACTCACCAAAACTATTATACACTTGCAAAAAATTAAATAGTTGATTGAATACTTTACACAACCTCACCAAGTTTATAATTATGGTTCCAGTAGCTGATAATTGGTTTTTCATTGACTTTATGTTCAGATGGATTCACTTTATAAACCCATTGAATGTATATAAAAACCTCGTCATTTATTATTTTCTTGTAAATGAGTTGGTGGTCGACCCAAAAAAGTCGTCGATTCAGCTCGAATAGTTCAGAACAATGCTCCGCGTGGGGTTGCCATTGTGGGTTGTCGAGAGTTTTGAAGGGACGGAGCAGAACAAAAAATGAATGAAAAGCAAATTGCAAGAGAGAAAATGTTGGGAAGGGAGATGTCAAGTTGCTAAGATTAGAAGCAGGAAATCGGTTGTGGAAAAGATTTGTTTTCGAATTTTGTTCCGCCTTGTGAAATTTCTGAAAGTTTAACCTACAATACTTATTTTAAAACAGTAGCAGGAGCAGCAGGAGTAGGAGTAGCTCCAGTTGGGGTGTTGTCAAAATATCTTCAACCTAGGTTAAAAATAATGAAAAAAATAAATACATTCTTTCAAGAGTTTTCACAATTTTCGTCGTAAATTTGGTAAATACCAATTTTTGAAAGATTTGGACTCATTGATAAACGTGCCTCATATGCTAAGCCTATTTGAATACAAATTGCAAACAAAATATAAAACTTGTAAAACATTTTTGGCAGACTTCCAAAACTATGATAGGTCAAAAGTAAGTATTTTCCACTCACTTGACTTAAAATTTTAAAGATGATTTTAGCACCATTGGAAGAAATTTGAAATAGTTTTTTAAAAAACTCAGTAGACATATCAAGTTTGAATATTCTAAAAACTTTTGAAATATTTTTTAATGATTTTCAGCATCAAATCTTTCAACGAGCGTTTAATTTTGGACGTAAAAATTCAATAGGTCCTCGGTCTAGACATAATATATGTATAGAAAAAACAATGTGATTTTAACGTCCAAAAAAGTTATTATTTTTGACGAGTTATCCTGTGGAAATTTTTGTAGAGTTGCAATTCTCATTACATTGAATAACTATTCTTGAACTTATCGTTCAAATATCTACTTTTTGTTTTACTGAAATAGATAGAAAATGTATCAATTGCAAAATGATCTCATCATGAAAAGACATGGAGTCAATGAAAAAGTGGGGAAACGGGATGAATGTACGTGACTTTTTTCAACTTCCTTTTCATTTGGATAATTAATTTTTTGTTTCAAAAGTTGTGACGAAAGCTCATAATCCTGGTGGGAAAATATGTGTTTTCGAAAATCAGGGAACATTTAAATATATTTTATTAATTTAAACATGTAACCAATTTTTCTGTTTCAAACATTTGATATTCTCGCCGTGCATTGAGTAATACACTTTTGATCTTATAATGCCTACGATAAAAAGTGTGTTTTACTAAAAGGAAAGGTCATGTGAAGAAATAATTATTCCTAAGTAAACGAAGAAATTGTGAGCACTGCCGACATTTACACTGAAATGAAGTTTATTATCAGAAACCTACCGTAATCCAGCCATAATTCTGTTGACTGTGTTTCGTGTTGCCGGGAAACTTTTTGACAGATTATAGATCGGAAGTCGCGTTTTTTGTTCCCAAGTTCGGTTTGCAGAAACTAGAAAATTTCACTGAATTCCTTTTAATGAATTGGTATCACAGATGAATTCCGGTTCAGATGCTCTCCTAAATCAGTTCCGAATTACCGATCAAATACTGATAAGAAGAAAAGGAAGGGCAGCACGTGAGCACTGAGCACTGGTACGAAGCTTTTCGACGTCAAGAACTAGAGAAAACCACAGAATCGGAAGATTGATAAGACATTGTAAAATGGTATATAAGGGAGACGTGCGGTAAAGAAGGCAGCTTATCGCTCAACTTCTTTCAACAAATATGGTAAGTCTTTGATTTCTAGTTAGGAAATTTCAAATAAAAATTACTTTCGATTTTTAATTTGGCATTCATCTTGACATTTCAGAAGTTCCTTATCCTTACCGCGCTCTGCGCAGTCACGCTTGCCTTTGTCCCAATCAATCATCAATCGGCTGTTGAGACCCTCACCGGTCAGGCTCTTGTTGATTATGTCAACTCAGCTCAATCTTTGTTCAAGACTGAGCATGTTGAGATTACCGAGGAGGAGATGAAATTCAAGCTTATGGATGGAAAGTACGCTGCTGCCCACTCCGATGAAATCCGTGCCACCGAACAAGAAGTTGTTCTCGCCTCTGTCCCAGCCACCTTCGATTCTCGTACCCAATGGTCCGAGTGCAAGTCCATCAAGCTTATCCGTGACCAAGCCACCTGTGGATCCTGCTGGGCTTTCGGAGCAGCTGAGATGATCTCTGACCGTACCTGCATTGAGACCAAGGGAGCCCAACAACCAATCATCTCTCCAGATGATCTTCTCTCCTGCTGCGGATCTTCCTGCGGAAATGGATGTGAAGGAGGATACCCAATTCAAGCTCTCAGATGGTGGGACTCAAAGGGAGTTGTTACTGGTGGAGACTACCACGGAGCTGGATGCAAACCATACCCAATTGCCCCATGCACATCTGGAAACTGCCCAGAATCCAAGACTCCATCTTGCTCAATGAGCTGCCAATCTGGATATTCAACTGCCTACGCCAAGGACAAGCACTTCGGTTTGTAAAAATTACATAGAATTGTGGAATAATTATATTATTTCAGGAGTCTCTGCCTACGCTGTTCCAAAGAATGCTGCATCCATCCAAGCTGAAATCTACGCTAATGGACCAGTTGAGGCTGCATTCTCTGTTTACGAAGACTTCTACAAATACAAGAGCGGAGTTTACAAGCACACCGCCGGAAAGTACCTCGGAGGACACGCCATTAAGATCATCGGATGGGGAACTGAGAGCGGATCTCCATACTGGCTTGTTGCCAACTCATGGGGAGTTAACTGGGGAGAGAGCGGTTTCTTCAAGATCTACCGTGGAGATGATCAATGCGGAATTGAATCAGCAGTTGTCGCCGGAAAGGCCAAGGTCTAAATGCATTATGTACACAATTTTTGTAATTACCATCTGCCAAATAAAAATGTTCATAATTTAAATTTGTTCTTAAATCTTCTGAAATATATATATCTTTATTAAAATTTACGAAGAGCAATTACAAAAGTGCATGAAATCAAAATTAATCTAGTCACATTATGAACAACTGACATCAAAAATTATTTCTTATTTGCTTCGGCGACAGTTGTACCGTTGAACCCTACCGTAGCTGGTGGTAAGTCGTGGAATGTGATAACAACCTGAAATTTTGAAATATCAATAATCCATTGTTTGATTAATAAAACATAACGAAATATTTGTGACTTAAATGTTTGACATAAACTACACTTACCTTATCTTTTGGAAGACCCAATTCCTTTCCACAAAACTCAGTGATGGCTGCCGTATTGCGAATATTGTCTTCAGCAGACACTGCTCCGATTGATTTGATCTAAAGAATTTATTATTGCGAGAATTTTGAACTTCTGCCAGAAAAAGGATGGTTTCATAAAGTTTTAATTTCCTTTCTAAGTGTAACAAGGAACTTAAATGTAGTTTTAAAGGTTTTGGTTTACCAAGGTGTTACTTTTGGAAAGTGTTCCTAAGTCACTTACCGAAATTACGGTCACAGGATCATGAGTGGCCCCATGAACTAGACGAGCACCGGCGGCTATCTGAAACTTTAAAGTTAATAATTACTAAAGATTACTAATATACCTCGACAGCAATTCTCTCTCTTGGTTTTCCCATTGATCGAGCAAGAAGATCGGTGAGACGAATCTTAAATTGAAAATTCACATTTTAAAAGGAATACTATGTGAAGTTGGCATTTGTTCAGATTTTTGAAAGTTTTCTTTGGTAAATTGGCGCTACGAAAAGTTCGGGACTTTTGAGAATTTGGAACAATGGTTCATGTTTGTAACCGTACAATACTCTAGAAAAACGGAAAATTATTAAAATATCAAAAATTCGTAGAAAATCCACTTTTTGGTCAACTTCCGAAATTGTGGATGCGAAAACTGAATATAAAATATTTCAAAAATTTGTCTGAACTGTCTTAATATTATTTTTCAAAAACATGTCTGTTTTGCCAAGTTGTGGTCCCAAAATACTGTACCTGGTTTCGAGACGACAGGTGCTTGTAAAATGCAAAAAAAAAGGTGTGCACCTTTAAAGAGTACTGTAATTTTAAACTTCCCTTGCTGAGGAATTTTCATCAATTGTTCATAGTTTTTCGTTAAAAATATTTTCATTGAAAAACTTATTGTGAGAAAAACTATATAAAATCTTTAAGAATTCTGCAGAAACTCGAGTATAAAATTACAGTAATCTTTAAAGGCGCACACTTTCTCGCAACGAAAAAACTCGTCGTGTCGAGACCGGGAACCATATTTGTTTCTCTTAAAATACTTGTTTTTTTCTACAAATTTTCTCTAGACTGTTCAGTGTTTGTTGAGTCGTTTAGAAAATGTTTGATTAAAACACAAACCTCAAAATCAACAGGAACCTTCTCATTTGGTAGATTCGTCGCAACTCTGACCATCGGCATTTTTCGTTTCTGAAATTGATTTTTTGGAATATGGCAATAAATCACATTTCATGAAAAACGTGGAATATAGCGTTTTTATTCAAAAAATAACGACCAATAGTAACCTGAACTTTGAAGACGAAAGACGATGATATTCTGATAGCACTGACAGTCAACATCGACGAAAAATCGAAAAACCGGTTTCAAGTTCAAGCAACAATCACGCAGAACTACAAAAATCATCTGCCGCGAGGATACGGATTCAACTTCAGAAAAAAACACGACTGTGGTATTAAATAGGAACGTTTATCAATAAATAAAAAGTGGAAAATGATGATCATTGAAACGAAACAACAGGGTGAACGGGAGGGGGAAGAACAAGAGTGAAAATTTCGAAAATTGTAAGGTGTCATAACAAATACGAGAAAACCGTACTGATTGGGAGATTTTCTGAAGGTGAATTATTCAGCTTGTGCCAGTGGGTTTTTGACGACGAGAATGACGGAGTCTCCGCGGAGGAACATTTTTGAGATGAAACGATCTTTGGCGACAGACTTTGCCTTCTTCTTTCCCTTTCCAGTCTTTGGCACTTCAGTCCACATTTCCTTCACATTTTCGAGGACCATGTTGCAATGTCTGAAAAAGTAAAGAATTAGACTATACGTTCCAATTATTTTTATACGAACAATAGTAGAAAACTCCTCTTGGAATTTTGCATGCTTTGCGGGACACGAAAGTTACGGCAAATGAGAAAGTACTTATATTAGTGTAAGATTTGTGTTTTCCCTTTGGAAATCGTAGCAATACGTGTTTGAATAATTTGATGCCACGACAATTTGTTACAGCACAGGAGGATCGTGCCGTTTTATTAAATCTACCAGCCGTGGACCGCACCTCTGGCGCTGCCCCGACTTCTGGGGCTGAAAACTAATTTTTCTGAAACTACCATAATCATACAGTACTCCTACCGTACCACTATTGTACCACTACAGTACCCCGACTATATCCCTACACTAAGCCAAACCTTCACAGACTACAAACTATGGACAAACGGAATAAATGCATTATATATAGTAAATGATATTTTGCTACAGCATCGAGACGACAACCAAAATACGTTCACTATCGATGATTCAAATATTATTTTTGAAACACTTTTCTTTAAAAAATGTTGTCTGAAGTTTACTACCGACAAATACTTGTGAGTTTTTACTTAATAGTATTTCTAAGAAACCTAACCTGTCAAAAGCCTTAACTCTTCCGAGAAGCTTCTTGTTGTTTCTGCAATTGATGAGAACTTGATGATTGTTTTTGACTGAGTTGGTGAGGATGGAGAGTGGTCCGACATTGAATTCCTCGTCCTCCTTTGCAGCGAGTTCTTCAGCAGTCATCTCTGAACGGGGTTTGGCTTGGCTGTAAAAATAAATTTAAACTACTGGTCAATGAAAACAATGTGAACTCACGCCGACATGATCAAAGTTGATTTTGATAGAAGTCCCTGAAATTAAATTGGTTAGCTGAGAATCAATGATAATTTCATGTAAAAAATACCGATAAGAGTGAAGAATAAGGTATTGGGCGAGGTTTTCTAAATAATCATAAAGAGGAATTCGGAGGAACGAAACTTTACAGATCTTAAGAAAGTAGAAGAAAAATCAATTTTGAGATTTTTATTAGTTTTTATGCAGTTTTAATCGAAGGGAAGAGATTCGTTTCAAGAAAACAGAGAGACTCCGATAAACCGCGAGCGATTGCAATTCGAAAAAGACGACCGCAACGCACACGCGCCGCATTCCGAAGAATACAGAATGCAGAAAGCACCATTGTGCGCGAAAGCCGCGATTTGTCGGTTGCTGTGTTTTATAGGATCAGCTGAGTGAGCTGCTGAATTTAGCTTTGCGCTGGGGCGATAACGTGACCAATGAGGCTTTGCCGAGGTGCGTTTATTGCTGGTTGAAAACTTTTCCCAATTGCCCGCGATGTCCCCTGAAACATGGGTGGCATACGCAATTTTTGAACGCCTCTAGGAGGCAGAATATAAATACTGAACAGTTGAACATTTAGTTGGAAAACAGTATCCTTGGAGCATTCAGGGCGCTAGTCAACATTGTAGAGATGAAAAATATATTCCTAGGTAAAGTGTGCACAATATTAGTACCATTAAAATACGCTTGCCAATTTCTTCTATTCTTACTTTTTCTGGCATTACACCGTAATCGCGTTTAGATTACTACTCTTCTTATGAAAAGGTTTTATGGCACGTTTTCAGATTCATTTAAACTGGTGTATACAAGTTTTAATAGTCAGAAACCCAATCACATTTATCCATAAAATCGAAACGAATACATCTGACAGTGTTGGGCCAACTTGGGTGCATCTCACGACGATAGGATGTAATAAATAAGACAAAAATCGGAGACATGGGGAATCTGTACAAAAAAAAATGGGTGGACGGGCGAAAATAAGTTAATCGAGGACCGGAAAGAGAATGAAAACCGAATAGGGTACAATTAATTATGTGTCAGATATCTTGGAGTGGCGCTGAATTTGGCATATCCCTTGACAACCTTATTGATAGCTTCAAGGAAATCTTTTTCAGTTGCCACCTTTCTTCTAGCACGAATTGCAAACATTCCAGCTTCGGTGCAGACTGAGCGAATTTCGGCTCCTGTACTGTTTGGGCACAGACGAGCAAGTAAATCATAACGAATATCTCTTTCAACGCTCATTTGTTTTGCATGAATCTTGAGAATGTGAGCACGACCTGCAAGGTCTGGAAGAGCGAATTCGACTTTACGATCCAATCGACCAGGTCTCATGAGAGCGGGATCGAGAGTGTCCGGTCTGTTTGTTGCCATAAGCACCTGAAAATATCAAATTATTTTAATGAAACACTCATATTTACAATACATGTAAGCATTAATTTTTTGGAAACTTATCAAACGAAAAATGTGTGTCTTTTTTTTTGGATGAAAGGACTGAACTAATGATATAAACTGCCTTCAAGAAAGCAAGAGATAAATAAATTTATATTACAGATTTTTTTGGGTTATTTCCATAAAGAATTAAAGACAAACCTTGATGTTTCCACGTGGATCGAATCCGTCAAGTTGGTTAATCAACTCGAGCATAGTACGTTGAACTTCATTGTCACCTCCTTGTCCATCATCAAAACGAGCACCTCCAACAGCATCAATTTCATCAAAGAAGATAAGACATGCCTTCTTGGTACGAGCCATTTCGAACAACTCACGAACCATTCGAGCTCCTTCTCCGACATATTTCTGAACCAACTCTGATCCAATAACACGAATGAAGCAAGCATCTGTTCGATTGGCAACGGCACGAGCGCAAAGCGTCTTTCCTGTTCCTGGTGGACCGTAGAGCAAAACTCCTTTTGGTGGCTCGATTCCGAGATTAACGTAACGCTCGGGATGAAGAAGTGGAGTCTCGACAACTTCTCGAAGCTTTTCAATTTGATCCTTGCAGCCTCCGACATCCGAATATGTTACATCTGGTTTTTCTTCAACCTGCATCATTGTGACGGTTGGATCAATTTTGGCGGGCAACGGAAGATGAATTTGATACTTGTTACGGTCTACTCCTACTCTCATGCCCTCCTGAATCATTTTTCAATTATGTGTGAAATCTAATTACAATTTCAAACCTCAATATCAGTAGGTGCAACGGAATCAGCAAGGTCTACAACAAACTTAGCGAACTGTTTTACGTTGATCAAGTAACGCGGATCGTGCTTGTCGCTGGTGATAATTTTTGTGCATCTGGCAACTTGGAGAGGCTGTTCTTGCTGCATTGCTTGTTTATCAGCAGCAATATCCCATAGAGCTGGTGGAGCCAACCCGGTGTCTGATTCTTTCACTCCAGAAAGTTCGTTCACCTGTAGAACAATGAAATAAAATTAGGAGCACGATGAAATAAATACCTTCTTCAGACAGTTTTCAATATCCGCGTCCAATGTTTTGAGCTGTTCCGCGTATGGACCTTGCCCGTATCTTTTCAAAACAGCAATGTCTCCTTCGTCGAGAGCTAAATTCAATTTTCAGAATTAGTTTCCTGAACGATATCCACATACCCTGGAAATTCTTCTCTTCCTCCTTGGTATCATCTTTTTTAGTTTTGCGCATGTCATCTCCAAGGTGATCTGGCATTTTCTGCAAACGAACAAATATTTTTAGAAGAAATGAATATGGAAAAAGCTTTGAAATGAGAATCTCTTTTGAAAATTGATGATTTTTCAGTGTCGCCGGACGCGTCGCGTGTCGTCTGTCTGATAGAGCGCGTTAGCATTTCACGCGGGAGAATGAAATTTATGAAAAATATTCGTATGTCAAGTTGAGAAACAAAAGAAATGATTCATCTGCAAGAAAAAATGTATTTTTTGTATATAAATTTAGTGAAAAGGAATTTCAGATGTCCTCGGGGCGCTCTTGAAAAGTTTACTAAAACTTTTTCACATTGTGGAGATTTGTCGTCTGCTGGCAAAATCTTGTAACCAGCCTGCGCTAAATGTTTTATAGTGAATACTAGCATTCTTTGTACAGTATAGAATATGAAATAGCATACACTTATTCTTTAATATCAAATGAAAAAGCTGGAAAAATTGTAACTTGTAGCGACTACATATCCTCCTGGTTTTCTCATGAGTCCAAAAGTTGTCAAAAACATTTATCTTAATTGCTAGAATCAATATGAACCAGTTATAAAAACAAAAACAACGGTTGACCTATAAAGCAAGACACCGGTAAACCCGTGGTCAAATGGGGGGAAGAAAAGCCAAAAAACAGCGGAATTGGTTCGGAAGATAAAAAACAAGTTTCAATAAAAACCTCGTGAGTTCTAAATACAATCAAACCATAAATCACAGTTGTTCAAAAAAAAGATAATAAAAATTAAATTCTAATTAGTTAAGACTGGAACCGGGTGAGCTTCGGTATTAAATACCCATTTATCGAGTGAAATCAGTGATTCGTCTGCAAACGTCAAATAGGCATACTTCAGAAACTCGGCAAGGAAGAAGGATTGCATCACGTCCTCACGGCCCTGAAATTCAGAAATATTCAGAAAAGCCCACAAGTTCAGATACTTACAGCTTTAGGATTATAAACATTTTGTAGACCAGTAAATCCACTATCAACTCTACAGTACTTCTCAATAGCTTGAACAGCATCCCATACCCAATCTCTATACATTGTTTTTCCAGTTAATCTCCATAAATAGAACCATCCTTCAATGACTTCTGGTCTTTGAATATATCCATTTTCCGAGTGTTTACTGGTTGCTTCGTCACGTTCATTGAAGTAGAACATTTCAGGTCCAATGTGGGTCTCGGAACGAATATAGCTTTCATGGCAGGTTTTCGCCAACTCTTCCGCCAATGTCATAATTCTTAATTTCTCTTCTTCAGTATCCTCGTTGATGGCTTGTAGAGCAAACATTCCAGGTACAAAACAAGCGAGATGTCCCATTTTATGTTGAGCTTGACCATTGTTCAACTCAACTGTGTATGTAAGATTTGATTGTTTGGAAACTTTAATCATGCTGAAAATATGAAAATTGTTGGAAAAAGAAATAGAACAATAGAACTCACTGTTTCTGAATAGCATCACTGACGTCCCAATACATATTCTTAGCTTGCGTATCAGTATAATTTGATTGAACATAACTCTTGATAAGATATTCATAAAATGAATCACCAAGTGCTCCAAGGGACATATGACTTCCTGTGAATTTTCCTGTATCCGGATTAATGTAGTTTGAGTAGAGTCCATTAGGTTTTTCAGCTTTTTCAAGAGCATCTCTCACTTTCTTCACTTTCTTCTCAAAAATTGGAGCATTGGAAATTCTACTGAGATACAGGAATTCAAGATGAAGACTTCCAATTTCGGAAAGAATTGATTGTCCTCCATTAGCCCATCCATAGTTACTTGCATGTTTTGATGCTACATCCAAATTACTTTTTGGAATTCCAGATGGTGTATTGAAAGCTGGAAGTAAAGCTTCTCCAACTTCCCTAGCTTTTTCACTGAAATTAATTAAATCAAGAACTGAATTGGCCAAGAACTGAAAATCAAGAACTGAAACTTACATATAAAATGACTCCTGCGTCAAAGCATACAACGAAAGAAGACCTCCCAAAAAGCGAATAGTCGTCTCGAAAACTGAAAGTGTTGACGTAGACTTGGCCATTGAGAAGTTGTTTTCAATGTAATCTCTAGCTTCCTTATATTTATCTTTCAAATCCATAATAAACAATGTATCAGCTGCATCAACAATTGTTGCAGGCATCTGACTTCCTCCAAAAATGTTTTGGGAATTTGGTTTTTTGGACATTGGCCTTAATTCATTTGCTCCCCACGAGTAGTTTTTGTATCCTTCCCAAGCATGAATCATCATTTCTTTTACTTTTTGACGACGGAGATCTGGAATTAGTTAAATTTAATTAGTTTATCACTCTGACAACTACTAATAGTTCACTGTAAATCTCTGAAAAAAAGAAAAAAAATCAGCATGATGTACTCTTTGTGCAAGTGGCAAGAAAATTCAGATTGTTGCATATAAAAAAGGAATTTTTTTTAAAACCTAGTTTCAAAGTACTTATTGGAGATAATTTACCAGTTGCACAATTAACTACAGAGGAATTTACGGATAACACAGGTTTCAAACAGGTGCGTAGTGTCTCGCCGCAATGATATTTTCACGTGTCTGACGTTAGTTACGGTAAAGTCAGAACTAGATCTCAGAAAAATAAATGGAAGTTGTTGGATCAACTTATCACATTGATATGCAACAATAGACTTAAAGTTTTCAAAATTTAACTCACCATTTTCTTCATCTTTATTTTCATAATGAATCTTTCCAATAAGCTTCTCCAATCCTTCTGATGTCTGAATCGGAGCTTTCCCAACTCCAGTTTCTTCTGGTTCTGTGCTGGTTTTCTCACCTGGAGGTTTGGACTCAACCCTAGCAGGTCTCAAAATCTCGACTTTCTCCTGGCTAACAACCCGTTCAATTTTTCCAACCGTCTTTGCATGAATTACAGCATGTTTTTCTTCTGCTAAATGTCGATTCTCAACATCTCGCACTGCAATATGACCACGTGCTCTTTCACCAACAACTACTGCATTATGAGATTCCGAAGATGCAGAAAAGTAGCAAACGACGCATAGAAGAAATATGAAACAGGCAGCAAGAATGGCTAGTGCCTGTTTATTGAACCGTACTGTTTTCATTGCATGCGGCTGAAAATTTTAATTTTAATTTGTGATTCGGACTGATATCGAAATAAAAAATACAACTGAGAAAAAGATAGACTTACAAAGATGTGCCCGATAATTTGGAAATGGATAGAGACTGGTATCTAACTGCGTGTCTATAAACTTGGATAAAAACGTGAGGAATACTTGACTTGATATTTAATTTTAAAACATGTATGTGTGATACAGCTTTTAATCTACCGAAGCAATAAACAGGAAAGGATCACTACAAAAACAAGACATGTGCAAATTGGAAGCTTATGTTACGGCAAGGACAAGGCCGTCAAGAGAACAGTGCCTTAGAATTAGTTTTTAGAAACACAAAAAATCTTTTTGGGAGCTCGCGGCGTTCCAAAATTATCTTGAAAACATTATGGAAACATGTACAAGTTTCGACATTTGAAGTCCTTTTATTTATCTCAACTAATCGAAAAAACTGCCTTAACGATACATCGAATAAGTTAACTCGAGTATACTTTAGCCCTACAAAAGTTGTCTTATTTGGTTCCTTCCATGAAGAAAATTTGGAAACATAAGCAAGAATTTTAAAAAAATCAAGAAAACTTTCAACAATAGTCACATTCATGTTTGTTATGGAACTGCTAACATCAATCATATTATGATGATTCTTTATTTGATATATGGTTTTTTGAATTCTCAAGGGAAAACGTATACTGGCTCAAAAGTCCGTTACGAAAAGCCAAAAATCGAATCAAGCAAAGTTGACTGACGTGTAAATATAACGATGATGATAAATGAGAGACAACTTGATAAGGAATTAATAGAGGGAAGACAAAAATGTAGAAGGGCAGAAGAGAGAGGTAAGAGGAAATAAATGTGTTGCACTGTTGCAGGTTGTGCACTTCCAACTCGGATCAAATTTCTGCTGTTCTTTTTCTGTTCTGCTCAAGCGGGAGAAGAATAAAAGGATAAGACCGTGAGATTTTGAGACTCGATGAGGTGGAAGAAGTCCGGAAATTCCTCATTGAACAGCTGGAAGGATCAGCAATATGAGACATACAATGTTTCAATCACCGAAAAGAAAAATAGAACTTGTCTCACTAAAGAATAAGAAAAAGGAAAGAATTACGGGAAGAAATGGGAAGAAAGAGAAATTGAAGAAAAAGGGAAAATTGAGAGAGAAATAGAGATGTCGAAAGATAGGATAGAAGACGAAATCTAATTGAAATCGAATTGGTCTCGAGAATCGAGGGCAAGCCAAACCGAATTTCAAATTTCCTCCGAATTCACACTTTTCTTCCTCCGTTTTTTTACATTTTTTTCTAATTTATTGCGTATTCAACTTTTGTCTTTTGTTTGCGCCTAGGGCTGTTGAATAGGACGTCCTCATTGTCCTCTCATTTTTCATACCGAACAGCTCGTACTTACTATTTGTATATGAATTTTGATAACAAAAATTGATTATTTGGGCCAGTATTATCTAGATTTAATTAATAAGTTGAAGTTCCCCGTAATGAGCCTTCATGAATGAGGTGAATCTATACTTTTGTTCAATTTAATTAGAATTTAAAACTTTTGTCCGTTGATAAATTGTTTCATAAAACAAGTAACACAAATCGAGATAGGAGTTACGGTTGTTCAAAAGTAGTGAAAGTCTAAGAGAGGGAATACGGTGTGAAACTTCTTGTCAACTGCTATAGACAATCTAGGTACATGCATACTGTTAAATTGAAAATAATGTTTTAGGAATGAACATATTCGTAATAGGAATTTTGTTTTACAACTATTAAAACCTCTAAATTTCATTCAAGAAACCTACTTCGTTTTTCTGGATAAAAAATCAAGGAATTACTATTGAATTCAATAATAAATCGAAATTCGACAAAAAAAAAACGTTACTTTACAATTTTCTTGTCCATGAAATTTTGGAATTTTTATAATCGAATTAAAATATGTGTTTTCTATTTTCAAAATTTCAGGCAAAATGTGGCAAAAATATAAAAAAAAACACAAAGAAGATAATTTCAATCTACAACCATAATTATAGAACTGTTCAAATTTTATTGAAACTTAATGCTATCTAAAAAATGGTATACAGAACACCAGAAAATTAGTTGTTTGAAATATAATTTATTGTACTCACACATCCTATTAATTTTAGAGTGAGTTACGAAATCCAGTGAACCGATTTTCTAAATTGCCCGAAAAACTTTTCGTGTCCGTAAAAACATCTCAACCGGAACCGAAAAACAATAAAAACAACAACTAGGTATTTATGTATGTCGGCCCCCGAAGAAGACTGTCCCATCCCTTTTCAGTCCAATAATTACACGTTATGCATGATCTACGCAAGTGGTCATCCACAACTGAACCGTTTACGCGTACTTCTGCGCACTTCCCGATCATAATTGTTATCTGGTTTTCCGGGAAAATGAGATCACAAGACTTTTGACAGATATTGACAGAAATACATATGTAATAGAAATGAAAGGTCGGTAAATTCATCAATCAATCAAATAAAGAACATGGTACTAATAGAAACATTGTTGGATAAGGGACATATATTCTAAAGATTGCAAGTTGTTCCAAGTGTTTTGGTATATTGCCGGACGTTTTTCGAATTTTCTAAAATCCAATGTTTTATCATCCGAAATACCCAACAAAAAATCCAAAAAAGTTTGTGTTCAGTTCAAAATCAATAGTCAAATGGGCAGCCAAATCGACAATTTTTCAAAAAAAATGTCAGGGCGTGGTGTTTGCATTAGCCTCCACTTTCCCATTTCACCCTTTCCCGTCTCGTCTTCAATCGGCCATTTATAGTCGTCATGGAAAATTTTATGGTAATGGGTTTGAGGTCGTGGTACTAATAATAAAACATTTGGAAAGTAATTCGTAAAAGGTTCGAGAAGCAGATGTTGCGAAAATAGTTCCAGAAAACGAAGGAAAATACACTGAAAATGTACTTAAATTTTTTAAAACTATCTTTCTTTAAAAATCAGATAGCAATTTGGATTTTATATGAAGAATTGAAATCCTCTACAATCATTTTAAACCTGTCTCAACTTAATAAAAGAATAGAGCTTATAAAAGACCTCATGCACAACTCTGATTAGAAATCAAATATTTGAAAATCATTTGCCGTATTCTATAAGCTTCTTCAAAGTCTTCTAAGCCAAATAACATATACTTTCGTTTTAAAATCAAAAAATATCCGTTTTACATTATTTGAACTTTTGAACAAGAACAAAAAATATTTCCTTCGGGTTTCTGAAATAGGAGAAGTAATTTTATACAAAGAAAAAGAAGAAGCTTTAGTTGTGTACACCTTGCAATTATTTCGATTTGATCACTTTTTCTCACTCTCACCCATTCCTTACTTTACTTTTTTCTAGTGTCTTGTTAATCTACGGAACACTCGTGAAAATAAGAATAACAATTTTGAATTTATTGTGTTTTGTATTCTATTTTTTGGGTTTAAAGAAAATAATGGAGCAATCTAAAAATTGTTTACTGAAAATAGTGGAACATAGGAACGCAATAACTGGAAGCAATTTGAAATAGTTTTTGAATTTTCAAACTAAAAAAAATGAAAGAAATATAAATAGGCGGTGACAATGAAACAAAAAAGTAAACAAAAGAAAAATTGAAAGGACAAAATGCTCTCTTATGGTTAGAGTAAAGTCAAAAATGGCATTGAACAACGGGAGCCATGCGATGAGCCAACAAAGAAATAGTGGGCGGAGTCTTCGATCCGATTGAGCCATTTGTGCTAATGAGCGAAACATTTGTTGGAGGAAGAAGGAAAAGCCGGGTTTAACGAGGTCCGTGAAAGAGTAAGAGGACAGAGGAAGGACAAAAAATTTGCATAGTATGTTGTGATTTCTGTTAAGAGAAACTATAAATTAGCCGTACAATTTTTTAAATTGAATTTTTGAACAATAAATAAACTAGCTTGAATTAGTCCCAATTTCTAAAAAGTTTTAAAAGTTTAAATAATCCGATACAGAAAAACTGGGAAGTTCGGTCGCTCGAAATTAGTGAGCAAATCCCGCCCTATTATTATTTTCCAACACTTTGTATCAATCAATTGTTTCGTATTTTCATTTGGTATTCTGAAGTCCAGAAATCAAAGATCAGCTCTTTTAAAACTATCAGAACATGTTCCGATGTTTTGAGGATTTTCAGTGAATTTTAGCTTTTTTTTGTAATTTTAGTTTGAAAGGTTTTACGATAATTTTTATTCCGATAATAAACCAACCCAAAAAAGCAGATATAAAGAAACTAGTTTCAAAAATGTTCACAGTGTATAAAAAGCAACTATCATAAAATCTTCTAATTTTGGCATTATTACCATAAAAATTGAAGGAAAGTGAAACTAAGGTTCATTTCCACGAGAAGTCGAGCTGAACAAAACATAAAAAACCTTTTTGTGTCGTTTATCAGATCTTTTCATCTTTCCTCACCTTTCTTCTATTTGTTTTCAATGGAAAAGAAGAGAAGACTTTACAAAAAAGTTAAAAAGTGAAACAATGAACAGGAGGAACTATTTTTCATAACTAAAAACAGAAAGGATACATAGTAAGAGACGCAGAAAGATTGTGCGTGGCAACCAGCAAAAGTGATTCATAACGACAGAGACATGCAGCGAAAGTTCACACACATAAAGAAAAATGTATATGCTCAATTGAATTTTTGATATTGAAATACCAATCTATGAAAAATGGAGTATTTCAATCCGAAAAAAAATGTTATTTTTTTGGCGCAGGTCTTGAAACGGTCGAAATATTTTTTGAATAGAGGCAACGCAACTAGTCATGCGCCTTTAAGCCGGGACTCTTCTGAAATTTTATTTTTACAAGACTACAGTAGGTCTTGAAAAGGGTGACACTACAGTAGTCCAACAATATTTCGATCGTGTCGAGACCAGGTACCGTAAGAAAAAACTGTGTTCATTTAAAGATTTAAACACAACACTGACTTAGAAAGAGAATATGAGAACGAATAGGAAATGTGTGTCCATACAATACACTATATTTAACAATTAGTACAGTACTCTACAGTACCACTTGAATCACAAAAAAACAATGACTAACGGCATTTATTTGATGTTTTGCCGAATATTTCAAACCAGAAATCAGAAAATGTTGAGGTTTTTTGGCAAAAGATTTGGTCGGAATGGAAAATTCGGTTGGAAATCAAATTTCGGAGATTGTGAGAGATGCCGTCGACTTCAACTTGGAACGGAAATGTGCGAGGGCACCGCCGGAAGTTGTCGCTTTTCTTAGTTTACAATGAATATTTGAAGAAGCTTGAAAAAGAAGAAGCATCTATAATGCCACATGTCATAAAACTGAGAGAAGAAAAGGAAACAAAAAGTTATGACCCAAACCATAACAATAAACGAAGAGGATGGGGAGAGGTCTCTCTCGTTCCTCCCCAAAATGACACAAATCCGTGTCCAAACAAACATCAATGTGTTCCGAGCAACAGAACCGTGCTTGCGGAACACCATACACTCACACATATATCATCAAAAAGTGCCGAGCAATTATATACCACAAACAAATTCATTGGAATTCTTTTGTGACACTTAAGTTTTGTCTAGACAGGTGGATAGTTTAAATCCAAACATGAAAAAATAGAGATAATCATAAAAACAAATAACAGTGATTAAATTTAAGAAACACATATTTATTATCCATCTTATCGCCGGGATCTTGGCGGTGTGCTGCTTTCCTTCCGGTATCTTTTGCCAACGTCGCGGTTCCTATTTTTATCCTGAAAAAAAAACGTATTATTCCAAATGCAAAAGAATAACTAATCTACAACTTTTTTCTCATTAAGAAACACATAGCATACCTTACGATCCCTGCTGCGTGATCTGGTTCTCTTCCTCCGATCTTTCTTCTCATCCTTCCGCCTATCCCCACGATCCTTGTCTCGATCACGCCGATCACCTCTACCATCTCGATCATTCGATCTCCTTCTGTGCCGATCCTTCTCTTTCTTGCCTCGATCCGCTTCTCCGCGATCTTTTGTTCCGTTTTTTCTATCTGGTGAAACCTTCCTGCTGTCTTTACCGATAGTGACAGTTGAGGTACTTTTCTCGCCATCTGGTGCCATTTTTGCCAAATTTTCAGCAATTTCTTTTGCTTTCACAGCCTTCATTTCAGCATCTTTCACACTTCTTAATGCGTCCAATTCAGCTTTGATACGTGGCCAGTTAGGAAATGTTCTTCTTGCGTAGAGCCCGACTAGTTGAAGAGCAATTGCCTCCACGTCTCGATCTGATGTGTCGAAGGCTTCAAACCAATGGAACGGTGTTGAAGGTAATGCGATTGGATTCTCGACAGTTCTGGCTGCTAAAAAAATACAGGCACAAGCAATGGTCTCTGGCTTGTAGCGCATGAAGATGTCAGTTCGAAGCCCATCGTTCATGTAATTCCAGGACCTTTGGAGAATGTCTGGACGAGATTGTGTGATTCCGAGTGTGTGACCATAAGCAACAATGAGGCGATGAGGATGCTTCACGTGAACAACAAATCCCAGAGTTGCAAGTATTCTTCTTTCGGAGTTGATCATCTGAAAATGACTTTTATATTCGATACTCATAGTAGATATTACATGTTGTTTCGTATTGATGTAGTTCATATCAACGGCGGGTGGCTTCATTCCTCGTGTGGTCTCCCTGAAAAAATATATTTGAATCCTACCTAAAAGCTCTGCGAACCAAAGTTAACAACCGATGAACACTAGAAAAACTTATTATTTTGCAACGGAACCTCAGGTTGAGCTGAACGTGTGAGCCCGCATAAAGATTAATATTAAAATTCAAAGGGACTTTTCTGTCAGCTTGATACAGGGTATAGAGAATGCGCACTGCTAAAAAGATCGAAAATAGTATCAGTGTTTCTGATTCATCGAAAGAATTTTGAACAGTAAATTACTTTAGAAAGATTGTAGAACACAATTCTTGTTTCAATGTGTATCATTTTTACGCTTCCCCCGCTCTCCTGCATCAATACTGAAACATTTATCAACAAAAAAATTTAAAATTGGAAAGTCAACGAAAATAGTAGCTCACACGTTGCGTTGCTCACCTGGGTCCTGCTAGACGATGAAGGCAGGCAAGATAAACTTCTCTCACTTTCAGCCAAAGCATCGAAGAATAGATGATCCATGTTTGGCTTCGAGCCGTCTGCGATAAAATTAGATTATGAATTTGTATTTTGAGGCAAGGGGAGGGAAATGACTGGTCAAAGAAATACTGGGTTAAAAATAAATCCAACAAATATCTAAAAAGTAATTTGAAAAGTCTTGCAAATTTTTAAAAAGAAATATCGAGTTCTCATCGGTTGTAACATTAGTTGGCATTTGAAAATAATAAGACATCACAGAATTGAACTAGCTATATATTTTGCAGCTAGACTACAAGGTGAATATATGAATAAACTTACTTATTGATGTCATGTCCACTTTGTTGTAACCTGTGTAGTCTCTCAAGCCGATGAAATACATTGTATACTTCTCGAGGCCTACGAGGTTCTTCTTCGATTTTGGATGCAAGAAGTAGACAAGCTTGAACTGCGTGCTGAAATTTCTTAATGAACAAATTCCAAAAACTTGTTTTCACTTACCTCAAAGTGATACCTAACAAAGCTTTTCTGATAATAATATCGTTGGAACAAAATTTGACCAGTAGCAGCAGCTGTTTGTGGAAGTTTTAAAAGGATTGCTCCTTGTTGTATAAGTTCACAGCCAAGATATCGAAGCTCCTGAAAATTATGTAATTCTGCTACTGAAAGTAATTTAATCAAAACATACCGATTCTGTTTCCTTGGAGAGACCATCAACTAGCGAGGGGGGATTATCGATTTTCAAACGTGATTCTTCATCTAGCGTCATCAACCACTTATCACAATTGATATCTACTCTGAGAAATTAAGAATATTTGTATTATATTTACAAAAATCTAACTAGAAACTTACTTCGAATAAAGAGGCCTTTTACCAAAAGAACTAGGAGTAATTTGCGTATTTTCGTTTTGTTTGTATGTTGATTCGAACTTTTCATCTTCTTCTTTCTTCGGCTCCACATTACCATTTTGTTCTTTTGGCTAAAAATACATAAATAGATGATTCGCGGGAAAACACTCAATCTTACCTTAACAATCGTTCGGATCATATTTTGAACCTTCGCTTCTGCCAGCTTCCTCATTTCAACAAAACTGGCCATTATGATATGAAAGCCGGCCCAAGTGAAGCTGAAATGCGAAACTTTGAATATATTGATAAAATGGTATAAAAATAATAAAACGCACGACGAGTAGAAATATAAAGAAAGTCTCAACTTGTTTTCTTCAGGAAAAAAAAAATAAAAAACGTCATTCGAAATTGATCAGACGCGTCGCGGCTCTGCGTAGCGGTTGCCGTTTTGCGGACTTTGACGGTACACCGTCACGTAATAATACAGAATAAGCAAACCAGCACAGTTTCATCGGAAACTTTCAATACAGTAGTCATTCTTTACTCGTCTTTTATTGAATATCTAAATAGTGGCGTAAAAAGAAACATGAATAGCATTATACAAATAGGGGGAAATGTAAGACATAGAAAATAGTTCAAGTTTGACGGGAAATTGATCAATTCAGAAGAGGCGCTTCGTGTTTCCGATGGAGAGGGCACTGTAGAGCTCTGAAACATATTAAAATATTGCAACGCCCCACGGATGTAAAAATTCAATTTGACAGGCGAAAATTGCATTCTTTCAAATAAAATGAAAGTAGAACAAGTATTTACGTGAAGGTTTAATTATTTGAGTAACGAAATTTTTCTCATTTCGGAATAAACACTTCTTTACGATGAGTGATATCACTACAAAGTCTACAAAACAGACGGAATCATTGGTTTGTGGAGAATTCAAAGCACTTGGACCTGCTCCATATTATGTTGGTGATGAGATTATCGTGATGAGATGTGCAGAGACAATCAATGAGATTTTTTCGGATTGGACAAAACGAGCAAATCTCGACGAAAACAAATACACTCCATTTGATGTGGTAATTTCTTACTAAATATATGAATTAAAGTGTATTAGAACAAGTTTCAGAATGCACCGATTGAGCTTCCACGACGTACTGACATGCTCAAGTCATATAATCTAGATCCTCCAATTAATGAAACTGGGAAAATTGCTTCTAAAATGATTGCTAGAGAACTTTGTGATCGTCATGCAATTCCTTCCGTCATCTTCTGCTCTCCAGATTTTGCTTCTGTTGAAACCGCTCATTTGATTAAATCATACATTGGTGAAAAGTGTGGTGCAATTCGAATCGAACCGGAACTTTCCACACTTCACAAATCAGCTCATGTATTTTTTGGACCGAATCATTTCACATCTTTGGGATACGGGATTGATGAGAAGAATCCATTGCACGCTGTGGTGGGTAGTGATAAACCTCTATATTCAGTATTAATTAATTTTTAGTCTGACGGAGTGTCCCTATCTGATTTGGTCAATCGCATCAAAAGAGCATTCTATGAATTGACGTCCAAAGTTGACAATGGTAAGTCTGCAGATTCTATAGCAGATTTCAGCTTGAAACTGCAATTGTAAATGACATGTGGCGACTTAGAGTGCACACTAGAATTTGAAATATTACTATCACAGTTCTGACATCGAGGCGTGACGAAGAACTCGCCTGTTTTACAGAACCTCTTCTAGTCTACTAGTTATATTGTGGGCAAGTTATCTTAACTACATGAGGCGATCCAGACATTCTGTGCCTAATGTCTTTGGTTTCAAAGTATAATTTTTTTTTCGTTCTATTTTAATTGTCTATGTAGGTAGGCATGTAGGTGATTAGGCAACTAGGTAGAGGAAGGCACGGAATAGGCAAGTAGTAGATCTATAATTGCTCTTTTTAAAAATTCAAATCTTTATCTTACAGAGTTTATTAAATATTATCAGTTCATTTTCAGCTCTAATAATCGTGGATTCTCTGTCAATGATGATAATTTCTTCACTTTTCCACAATGTCTACATTCGTAATGATTCATCTGTGGATCTTGAACGTCTTCGTAGTCTAGCTTCATTCCCATCCCTTTCTAATTTTACTGCCTACCGTGTAGGTGGACAGACTGGAGTGGTTAGTATTAAATTTTCATAAAACTAGAATGATTTATGAATTTTCAGAAAACTTATGATTTAACCAGCACTTGCCTTCGTCCACTGACATTTACTGGATTTTCGAATGAAATCGATTTGGAATAGATGAAACCCAAAGGATCTAAAAGGATTCTTTTAATCGTGTGATTTTATTCTGAAAATTCACAATTATCAAGCTATCCTGATGAATTATTTATTTTATTATTATTATGTCAGTATAAAAACAAATTATAAGCGAGTCTACATAATACTGCAAACTTTAGTTTTCAACTTATTATCAGCTCGAATATCTTCACATTTGCATCTTGATTTATCACGAGTATCTTTCTTGCTCCTGATTGAATGAGAATGTGCAGAAGAAGATGTCTGAAAACTTGATTTTGAATAAATACATTTTGAAATACAAAGAATTACCACAGAAGATCCTGCCATACTGGATCGCTTTTTCTCTTTTTCCAAATCTTTTTGATTGAGAAGTCGACGTGTCGTTGTAGGTTTTGCAGACTGAAATTTAAAAGTTTGTCATTTCATTTTCGAAATATTTATTCCAATATGGAAAAATCTCTGCCACGTGTTGTTCCTTCATTACCGAAATTTACTAGATGGGGCTCAGGGAAGGTAATTTTTTAAATTTAAAGTTTAACTTTTTATCCCATTATCCATTAATCTTCAAGTGATTTCCATTAATCTTCCCACCATTAAATATCCATTAATCTTCAAGTGATCAAGGAGTTTATTTGGACTTGGAATTTTTACAGAAATGAATTTGATTTTCGAAGTTTTTTTAAAATAAAAAATTAATGTTTTAGATCACAATGATATTTTCTGGAGCATTTCTGATTGGCCAATACATAGGACACACTGGAGCTGAATACTTGGAGCATAGCTACGATTGTGACTGCTCGGCGCATCATATTGACGACGAATAAAAAGTTTTAAATACTTAATGATTACGAATTGCTTTCTTTGCTCAGAATAATATAATTATAAACGTTACCACAGTTGTTCTTTCGTCCAAACTGCTCATCGATGAGTTTGAATCTTCCTTTTCCAATTTTTTTTTGGAAATTGCATCTCCTATTTCTGAAGGTGTCGCTGAAGGAAGAGAAGTCCGATCTTCGTGAGGAATCTAGAAATTTAATATTTTATTCCAAAAAAGGAGAAAAACTAAACGCACGCTATCAGACGGCATTTGAGAGAAACTGATGTTGTTATCGCCGTGACTGACCTCAGAGTCAAGAAGTGAGGTTGCTTCACTGACATGATCCTCCCCCACTTCTTCTATTTTCTGATTCTCTTCTTTCGTTGTTCTCTCTTCTTCCTTTTCTTGAGCAAGTGCTTCTTCACGGATCCGATTGACTTCTTTTAGTTCGCTAGACGTTGGCCGGGGAGTTTCACCATCAGAATCTTTAGATGTTTCTACACGACTAACTGCCAAATCAGAGGAACTCAAACGACTGTTCAGGGTTATTTTACTTTCAGTTTTTCTAGGTTTCCGAATATCTTGCGAATGAGAAGCTGACCATGTTGGTGGCCGATTGTTCTCATCTTGCATGTTTCTGAAATTAGGGTGTCTCTGATTCACAAATCATGGGTTCGTGGAAGTAACTGGCAACATGCTTCAAACCTAGATTTCGAAGTTTGAAGTGTTTGTTTAAATATTCAAGAAAAGGAAACAAAAAATCCTCACAAGTCAAGAGCTGCAGACGCTTTTGAAGTGAGCTCAATCGTTTGTGCAATTGTTTTATTAAGCTCCAACTGGGATCCAGATAAACTACCACGTCGTGAACTGGAACTGTCGATTGATTCTCTGAATAGGTGAAGCATTATGAAGCAGAATGATAAGAAAACAAGAAAGTTCCATCTCTTTTTAAAACAGCGTTGTAGTCACGCAAGGAATGCATAATGTGTGCTGCATGAATATATGATGGAGCCATTTATATATGAATTCGCTAATGTTCGTGTCATCAAACGAATTTGTCGGATTGCTTACGTGCATCCGGTAACAACAAACTTTGATCATTCTATGTTTTTGATATGAATCATGAATTATTGTCGAACATTTTTAGCTGAGAAGTTTATAAAAAAGTATATGCACGTAGACTAGAAGATCAACTCGGGAAATCAGAACCACTCACTCTATATGGAACACAAGAGGCTGCCAAAACCGGTCAAACTTACAAGAAGAAGTAATCAACTATGAAACTAAATTAAACATTGAAAGATAAATTTGAAATGTTTGGTATTTTGTTATAATATCACTCTATGCTTATTTACTATCAAAAGGCTCAGCTCGAGTTTCTGCAAATGTAATTATCTTGTTTTTTTTTTCGCATTTTCAGCTAGACCTCCCATGCGAGACTTAAACAACTGTTTTCACATGTTTTACTATTTGTTAGTAATATCGTGTGTGCTTGCAGAATAAAAACTGAAACAAACCCCAAACTCATTCGACTAAGAGCACTTGATCTATGCCCTTCATTATCTTCATCCAACAATTCTTCAGCTTCTTTTTTCTCAGCGACCATTTTCTTTCTTAATGGATCACTTTTCTTGTATCTGGCTCTTCCCTTTTTCTTTTCAATTTCATAAACTCTCATATCTCCTTTTCCTTTCACAAAAACGTTTCCTTTTGGTTTTATGCGAAATGCTCCACTGGCTTGTTTTTCCACTCTGTCTTTGGTTCGCTGACCTATTTGAATAGTCATTGGCTGAAAATAGAATTGAAAGCAAATTCGCTTTACATTAATAAAATTACAGTTTGATTCGAAGATTCCATTCGACTTGCAGTATTTACAGTATCTCCAAATAAACAATATCGTGGAGTTCTCACTCCAACAACCCCTCCAACAACTGGTCCAGTGAATATTCCACATTTAATTAAAACCTTTTTCACGGCATCATGTGATTGATATTCAAATGATTTAATATGAGAAACCATTTCAAGGCAACAATCAGAAACCATTTCAGCATCATAATCATCTCGATAAGGACATCCTGCTGATATCATATAACTTTCTCCAATTGTTTCAACTTTATAAACACCATGAGTATCTACAATTGAATCTAGATGGGAATAGATTCTGAAAAATTTCTGATTCATTTTAGGATTACTAAAAGTTGTTGTAAATTTAATTATTTTTTTACATTGTAAAAATAATTTTTCTTTAAATACACAAAAGTGCATATGAAAAACAATCAAATCAATTATTTAAAAACACGATTTTCCAAATTCAAATAATCTCTCTGTTTTAATTACCTCTGAAGTTAGAAAAGTTAGACCAATCAGCTATTACGGCGAGATTAACCTATTAAAAAACTGTTTCTAAAACTTAAGAGTTTTCAGTCATTCTTTCTTTGTTCGTTTTCATTTGTTGGATATGTATAGCCAATGTTCAGCTTTTTAAACAAAAATTTCCATTGCCCCAACTGGAAGTGACTTACGTATTTAAGAGATTAACCACTTCAAACGCTTCAATAAATAAACTAATTTTCGAAAAATCGCAGACTCTAATAAAACCAATTGAAACACATTCAAATGCTTCACAATGATCAACACTTCCACTTCTCATCATTGTCTGTGCAACTTCATATGGCATCATTTGAGTGAGAAGAGTTCTTGCAGTTTTCTTTGCTTCTGATATCTCTCTTGTCATTTCTGTTAGAACTTCACTTCTTCGTTTTTCATTTTCCAACATTGTTTTCAAAGTGTCACTTTTCTGTATTGTTGCCATAATAATTTCTCGATTACAATCAGATTCTCCAAAATCGTTTAAATATAGTCCCATTTTGAACATTGTATCCAAAGTGTCAACAACACACGTGGCAAGTAGAAGAAATGTTTCAGATGACTTGAGAACTGTGATTGGACCACGGAGAGTTACATACGGCAAACTTTCTAAACCTTAATAAAATGATTGAAAGATTAGTGGATATTATTTGAAGTTCTCAAATAAATCATTGGGCCTTATAATATTTTAATGGCATAAAACACTGCTGGCGACCATATGAGCTCGGAAATGCGGTTTTTTGCGTGCCCTTTCGGAGTTTTTTTAAAGAGCCTATATCGTACAACCAGGAAAGTATTTTTTGACAAACTAACCATATTCATTATCCATAACTGTTTTCTTTTCCAATGAAACTTTATCCTCCGTAATATCATTAATTTGAACTGTTATATTTTCCTCTGTTTGTTTAACAACCGGATGTAGAGACTCAATTTGAAATACACAATTCTGATGAACCATAATTCCTTCTGCAGTAAACTTAATACATGGACGTTGCAGATCAAATACATCAGTCATTAGTAGCCCTTGAATATTTGGCATTAAATTGAGAAGACCTTGTCCGGCCATTAAGATCTCGAGCTTTTTGTTGAAGGCAATATGAAAAGGGAACATTTGAAGGAATGATTTGGTGTCTACTGGCAGATATTCATTCAGATTCTTTACGCGTTCTTTCAATCTGAAAATCGGAAATTTTAATTTCAAAAATAGAGCCAAAAAAGATTTTGACTCACTTCAAGTCTTGTCCAAGGCCAACATTATCAAATGAAATCTTAAGAACAACAAAAGTAAATCTTCCTTTTTCTTTCTTTTTCAATACTTGAATTCCAATATCCAATTGATAAAATACTCTTGCCAATTCAACAAGTTGTCCAATTACATAAGAAAGATATCCAGTTCTTCTACTCCGATAATGTAGAATTAAACCATCTTCACTTTCAGATTTACAGTAAAATGACGGAGCTCTGAGTTTTGGATAACTGAATCGAAAATATTCATGAATATTATCAAGTCCTTTGATAAAATCCGAAAATCTCCTTCCCATAACATTCATCAAATCTCCATAACCATTTCGAATCAAAAATTGAACGAAAAATCTTCCAGCGAGAACTCCAATTTGTTCATATGGTGTTCCAGTGATTTCATGAATTGCTTTGAACATTTGAGGAACAACGTGTTCCGAATATTGATCATGAGTTGATACTGACTTTTCTGACAGTGATGTCAGCTTTTGAACCTGAAAATATAAAAAAGAATACCTACTATTAGATAGATAAATTTTCTGAAATTTTTCATTACCAGCAAAACATTTTTTTTTGAAACCAGTTGTTGCTATTTACTATATAAAAACTTCCTCATATGAAATTATACATAATTGCCGTATTTTCTCTATTAAAATGGCATGCCATATTGTATTTTGAAACCTAATATTTTTGTTGAATTTTCAAGTTATTTGGCTAATTCAATAGCCAAATCGGTCATTGTGCAACAGATATATTAAGATCCATATATAATTCAAGACTTGCGAAAGAGTTAAATAACAATTTTTTTTTGCAATTTCATAATCATTTGACAGATAAAATATTATAATATACATAGATGCGCAAGGCTAGTCTCTAAACAGTATGAATATTACCAGCTGGCATTTCTTTGTTGCACTCGAATTCATCCGACACAAAGAGTTTCAACACAGTTAAAGGGGAATTTTATTTTCTATCGAAGCGGGTCTCGCCACGAGATTCGTTTTCAATGTGATGACTAATATAGAGAATCTGCCAAATTTTACTATTTTATCACGTCTCGTTTTTTCTTTGAAAATCAAACTCATTTCAACAAACTTGTGAAACGAAAAGTATGTTATTTAAAATTATGATTTTTTAGTTTTGAAGTTTCTTTGATTTAGGCATAATTGTTTTTTAAAATTGTTGCTTCGAAAGACTGGCTAGCCAGCTGTCTCAAAAGTTTGGAAGTTTTATAACAATTTTTTCTGATATTTTTGGTCTTATGAACATGTAAAGATAAATTTTCTTTAAAAGATAATTTTTACGTCGAATTAGAAAAAAAATCGAGAAAAAATCGCAATGTTCTAGAAGTCTTTTCCGGTTAATGACGTCATAAAGTTTAAAGCTTAATATTTGAATGGGCGCCTTTTTTATATTGGCTGCATAGCTACTCACCTACACATCAATATATAATTGATACGGAGTCATTAAAAAGTTAAATGTTTTCAACTTTCATTTGGAATTTGAAAGATCATTCAAGTTGGTATTTAAAAATTAGAAAAAGTCAAACCTGCAGAAGAACTTGGGGTCCCCAGTTTTCCTGTATCATAAACCGAACACCTTCAATGACCAATCCGTACATTTTGCGGGTTGATTTCTGCTAGAAGATGTTTGAAAATGCTGACTAAAATCTGAATAAGGTGTTTCCACTACCAACATCTTCCAACTTCCGTGCCAGTTTCCGTTAGCTGTACACTGTTGCCCCCTATTTTAATAATCTCATCTTCGATTCGTAATATCCATTAGCTCACCTCTCCCCCTTTCCCTTGAAATACAAATGTCTGCGTCTCTCCCCGCTCGTTGCTCTTTAGGTCTCCCACCTTTTCCTCTATGTAAGGCAATGGTCAAGAGACCGCACAACACAGTGGTTCATGTGTGTATCCCTTACCCCTCCACAGAGACACAGCATAGACGGAGAGAGTCTAGGAGACCGAGGAGAGCAGTATACTTGTCAAGGCTAATTCTCATGCGTTAGGGCCGTGCCCCATTGGCGCAGTCGGTTAGCGCGTGGTACTTATAGTCTATAGGTTATGCCAAGGTCGCCAGTTCGAGCCTGGCATGGGGCAGATTATTTTTGTTTTATTTGAGGTGTCTAAAGTAGTTTAAACGACATTTGTAGCCCCTATTTCGTGTTTTGTAGTGAAATGTAGTCTGTTTGATTTGTGGGAGTTGGAATCGATCTTCTACGAACCTGTGATAAGAATAGTGATAACCTAAACATTGACGTACATGCATCTTTATGATAAACATGTCATATGACAAGTTAAGCAGGTCAAAGTTAATAGCTCGATGTATTCTAGTTAGTATAACAGCTAACACACCAGAGCCAAACTAGCAAAATCTGTTTGAATGTTTGTTTTTAAATTAAATATCAAACATTAATTAAAACAAAATTGATAGACTGGTATGTACTTTAATCCAGATCGTCAATGCCATGCAATCTCGCATTATGGTCGCGTGTGACGTCACATTATCTTAAAACACGGATGTTTTTTTCGGGAACCGAAAAAACGAGCTGATAATTGTAAGGAAACTATTTTCAGTTTAAAATTGTACTGCTGGAAAGTTGATATGACCAGGATAGTACGAAAATACACCTATTAAAATGTTCGAAGAATTATTGGAACAGTCTATTACTAGGGATTATATTTAAAGGCATAACACTATGAGAGCACAAAATATAATATTCTTTAATCACCTCTACAACTCGTTAACCCTGCAAATTTTCGCTTTCAAAGTCCAAGTTTAAGCAAATAATTTGAATTCTCCCGCAAACATGCACGTGTCTAATCAGGCCTTTCACTTCGAAATGAAACCGGAGCTAGTAGCGAAATGCCTAATTCTTATCAGCAATATTCGAGAAAACGCCAAACTTCAAAAGTTATCAGTCGCTTGAAACGAAAAAACTATAAAACCCCTGGTAAGCGCTTGATAAATTGGTCGACTGTCGAATTTCCCAATTCTCCAGCCAATCGAAAAATGGTAAGGCTTAATTTTCCTGAAGTTTAACTTCAGTTTCAAAAACTTTTCAATTTCAGAAAACTGCAATTGCTGCTCTTCTTGTCGGCCTTGTCGCCGTCAACGCCTACAATGTTGAGGTTAAGCACGGAGATGCCATTCCAGTTGAAGCTCAAATGCTTCGTGGACAGGAACTTGTTGATTACGTCAACAAGGTTCAGACTTCCTTCAAGGCTGAGCTCGGATCATACTTCAGCTCTTACCCAGATACCATTAAGAAGCAATTGATGGGAGCTAAGATGGTCGAGATCCCAGAAGAGTACAGAGTTAGTAAATTTGAATATTTTAAAGATTTTGAAAAACGCTTCCCAAAAAATACAGATTTCTTTCAAACTAATTTATCCTAATGAAATTGTTTCCAGGTTTTCGAGATGACTCATCCAGAAGTCGAGGATGCTGCTGTTCCAGACTCATTCGATTCCCGTACCGCATGGCCAAACTGCCCATCCATCTCCAAGATCCGTGATCAATCATCCTGTGGATCGTGCTGGGCTGTCTCTGCTGCTGAAACTATTTCTGATCGTATTTGCATTGCGTCAAATGCCAAAACTATCCTTTCCATCTCTGCTGACGATATCAATGCTTGCTGTGGAATGGTCTGTGGAAATGGATGCAATGGTGGATATCCAATTGAAGCCTGGCGTCACTATGTTAAGAAGGGATACGTTACCGGAGGATCTTATCAAGATAAGACTGGATGCAAGCCATACCCATATCCACCATGTGAACATCACGTCAATGGAACTCATTACAAGCCATGCCCATCCAACATGTACCCAACTGACAAATGCGAACGCTCTTGCCAAGCTGGATATGCTCTCACCTACCAACAAGATCTTCACTTCGGACAATCTGCATACGCCGTCTCAAAGAAGGCTGCTGAAATCCAAAAGGAAATCATGACTCATGGTCCAGTTGAGGTTGCATTCACTGTCTACGAAGATTTTGAGCATTACTCCGGAGGAGTCTACGTTCATACCGCTGGAGCCAGTCTTGGAGGACATGCCGTAAAGATGCTCGGATGGGGAGTTGATAATGGAACACCATATTGGCTCTGTGCCAACTCATGGAATGAGGATTGGGGAGAGAACGGATATTTCCGTATCATTCGTGGAGTTAACGAGTGCGGAATTGAGGGAGGAGTCGTCGGAGGAATTCCAAAATTGTAAATCTCGAAACATTGTGTTTGTGATTGCAACTTCAATGCCTATTGTACAATATGTATTCGATTTATAAATATTTGAATTATTCTTATATTTTCTGTTAACATTTGCATACAAACTTGAATTACATATTTTTTTGTCAAGATTAATTCGAATTCTGTTTCTTTTGTTCCAAAATTCAAATTGTTTGAAAAGGGTTATTATAATATAATGCACAGAACTTGTACTCCCAAAAAATTGTATGAAAAATATATGTTCATTGAACAGATAGTAAACGAACAAAACAAAACAAAGTAATGACATAAAAAATAAAAAGGGATAATGAAAATACAGAATATGCAATAAGTAGATACTGCATCATAAGAACAAAATCAGTTGGAAGACTTGTTAAATCAGATACTCCCAATGGCCAATGATTTGTTGATAACATTAAAATCTTTGACATTCGATTATGAGTTTCTGATTTTATCATATCAATATCATTTCCAAAAAGACTTCGATCCATTACTTGACTTATTTCCACTGATTCTATTGCTGCTGAAATAATGTGATTTTTTTAAATTTTAAACTTTTCAAACTAAAACTCACTTTTCATAAAAACTGAATATTTTGGGAATATAAAATTTGGCACAATAATGACAAGCAGCAGAATGGCAACACATTTAGACAATGCCTTTGATGGATTGAGAATAGCTGTCAGACATATAAAACCGACGATCAGAGCAAATATGGGAAATATGACATGAGCGAGCATTTCAATTTTGACGCCATTCATTTGTATGTAATTCCAAAGAAGTACGTTTTTGGAAACATCAGTCACCAGGAGAATACCGGCTAAAAAAATCTGAAAAAATACACTTTTTAGGTATTAATTTATATATTTTTTGTTTTTAAAGGATTAAAGGACGATCCGTTCTTCAAGTGCTATGAACTCTGGGATACAGGTACACTGCCTGGTGGTAGACTCAAAAATGCCACAAAGGCTATGCCTATTTGCGTTCCTTCAATGCTGGCTTCAACATTTCTAAATACAATCTACTCCTATTTTCCCAAGAAAACTCAAACATATATGTACATATCTTTCTTTAATTGTATGTATGTATGTAGGTAACATTCGAAACTAGTTACGTCTGCTTTTTTGTGCCTATGAGAACGCACTCCAAAGTTTTAAACGTTTTAAGCAACATAGCTCATTAAACGTTAAATTCTGGAAAGTACATTTTTAAAAGCGTAGATGAAGCTCAAGACTACATGTATTTTTATTGTAAATCTACATCACATAATGTCTAGATCAGTCTAAATTTCTTCTGAGATAAGGTTTTTTCCATGTGATGTTGCATATATAAAAACTGGATTAAAAGATTTTCAAGAGAGCACACTAGGAAGTAATGAACACGTCTTGAAACTTACTTGAGCATAAGAGAGTACACGAATATAATAAATAGAAGAATCAAAAACTCGAATTTTGCGTTCATAGTCCCTGATCGCAAAATTGCTATTTGTCTTGGTTAAATAATCTCGATAGTAGTCGGTGTAGTCATCTTCCAAATACGGGCGATTCAACGCGAACGGACTTCTGAAAACAATGAAAAGATGTCCTCGAGGATAATTTTGGTGTCAACTACTCGTTTGTTTTGTTTGAGTTTTGCGCGGTAAATTGTAAATTCTTTAGTAAGTTATGCCCTGTAGGGGAAAATGTGGGGTGGCCTTGAATATTGAAATTAGGGTTGACGTCTTGGGAACAGATTAGCGCTTTGGCGGAATAAATGAACAAAGTTGAAATATTGGCATACGGTATTAATTTAGGTTGTGAAGATAAGTATCTAGTTAGAATTAAGTTGAAGAAATTTAGAAAAAAAAATTTATACATACGACATATTGTGTTTTTTTTTTTTAATTCACTTCTACAACTTTAAGATAAGAGCTCATTTATGCGAAATGATCTGGAAATGGAAAAAAATTCACAGTATTTCTGTTGTATAATAAATTTTTAAGAAATCCTCATCTACTGCAAAACATTAATAAATGTATCTTTAAAAATAATTCCAAGTCTACAAAAGACCACCATTTTTCAATTCAATTACCTGTAGGGATATGCAGTCGAGTAATAAATTTGCCTGTTCGGATAAAAACCATTATAAAGTTCCTCTTCCATTTACAGACTGCATCAATGCTGACCAATTAGAAGCACTGATCTCTGTCACACTGTTGGAAGTTTCTGAAGAAAAGTGATTCAAGAATGGTACAAATGGAAAAAGATCTTTGTGGGACAACACGCAATAAAGCATTTATGACTCTACTGTCAAGAAATTTGGAATTGGGTCGGAAGTGAAATGAAATCAAATAGAGAGACGTTAGATGAAAAGGTTCGAGAACAAACTATTAAATAAACGACTGGATTAAGGTGATGATTTATTACATCATCTCAAAATAACAAATATGATTAAACACGATGACCTAAAAACTTAATAATATTGGTTTAATTTTATTTTGGAATACTTGCAAAACTGCAGTCATTTCGAGGTAGCATCTTGACCGACTTTTTATGGTTTGGCATTTTTCAAAGATTAAGAGAATTCCTTACGTGTTATCTGAAGTTACTAGTGAACATTTCTTTGAAGAATGTCCTTTAAAAAATTTGAAAAATATAGCAATCGTTAAAATATCCCGATTCCGAAAATAAATTTTGCCGGTTTTGACTTTTAGGGTTCAAAACTTTATTTTTTCTAAAACTGTATTAAATCCCGCATATTTCAAATATGTAATGAAATAATCGAGACGCTGAGTAATGTTTTAACTGACTACTACTATAAATAAATACTTTTTTGGGTTATAAAATTTATTTGTGAGTTGTTATGATTGTAGAGTCATTAAAGAAAGATTATCAGACTATAACCAACTTTGAATTAATATTTGTAAATGCGTAATATTATTACGGCACAGTATGTATTGAAAAATTCATGAAAGTGGGACAATGCGGTTTCAAAGATGAAAGTACTTGAAGCGCCAATTCCACTTGAATTTACAAAACATTTAAATCAGAAAAAAGTGTAATTTTTTGCCCATCAACTTAAATATAAAATGAACAGAACATTATTGTTTGTGAATAAACAGGAAAGAGAATATAAATAGCTTGAATGTAATTATGTAACTTGACAATGAAGACAACGATTTTTAGCCGGAGAAGCCGCCCGGCCGAGTGAGCGGATCGAATAGAAAAGCGAAGAAAATTGTCGGAAAGAACGGAAAAAAGGGACGGAGAAGAAGGACGGCATGGAAGGAAAAAGTGAAGGCGGAGCGACATGACGATTAGTGGATTTGTAACAAGCATGACTTTTTGGATCACAAGTCAATGGGAAAGTTTTTGGAACGAAGCATGAAAGGGAACGGGTCTCTTGTTCTTTTGAATTCATTCAACTGTATCATTTTGCATAAAATCCTTTCTGGGAGGTGTGATTCTTCAATCAGCACTTTTTGAAAGGTGGAAAGTTTACCCGGTGAATAAGGAATTCTATCAGCAACTTGAAAAAATAGAGTTCAAAACTACAAAAACGTTTTCAGTTTCCAGTCCCGTATTTTCAATCTATCATCAATGAACTCTAGTAGCTGTGCCAAATATTTGGCCAAATTATAGAAGTACATAGGTAACTGCGACTGAGAAAGGGTTTATGGAAAATTTACATGTTAAAATAACAATAACTGCCTCTAGTTTAAACAGTTTTACTGAAATTATTTCCTGATTTATAATAATTATGAACACTTCATTTTCTTTGATATCTTAAAATCTAATGGAAACCCTCAAAAAATTTGACTTCCATAAGGTTGTATTCGTAAAACATTTGTTGGATTTAAAACCTTTAAAATACAAAGTGAAACAATGAGAGTTTTGAGACATTTTGAACGAGCTTTTTTCATATAGAGTAAATAAGATTTTTATTATTTTAACGGTACAATTTGACAGAATTAATGAGAACTGAAGCAGGGGTGTGTGGAAAATCTACAAAACTGTGGATTTCTTGATGATAATCCGACTTTTAAAATCAAACATTATATGGGTTAACAACTTCTAGCTAGTTTTTAGATCCTTTTAAAACTTGCAAAAGTCTAAATTATTGTCCAATTAATTAATTATTGTTCTACGTTTTCTTTTTTATGTTTTATTTTAAAAGTTTGGTTATCCCACCAAAATGGATGATTTTGCCGCAGACATCTGATGTGGATCATTTGAATGAGGTTTATTCAAAAGACTTCAGAAGACTACCGTAAATTATAAGTTTCACAAACTTGGATTTCAAATCGTTAATCATAGGAAACAAAGAATCAAAAAAACAAAATTGTGAAAAGTCAAGTTTAAAGAAGTGTCAATGGAGAAATCGTCAAGTTGTCTGAAGCGAACGACCATGAAAAGAAAAGATGCATCCAAATCTCCCGAATTGTGGGTGGGTGTCAAGAATGGCAAAAAGGTGTGAGAAGGTCAATCAATTGGTCCAAAAGCAGGATGTCGAAATGAATAAGGGCCATACAAATACATACAAAACTTCTTCTCTCTTGACAAGAAAGGCCAATGCACGCCTATTGAGTAAAGGGGCGGGGCGAAATTAGAATATGTACCTATATTTACGCCGTTTACAACATGTCAGCTTGTACTATTTCTGGGTCATGAATCTTTTGTGGCAGATAGTTTGTTGTTAAAAACGAATACACTATTTTATTTGGTTTTATTAAAAATTATTAACTGGCTTGTATATAATTTTTTGTGACATTGTTATTTACATTCCAAAAATGGCAAGGTTTCACCCGTAATTTTAGAATTCGACCAAAAAATTTCCTAATTTCTTGAAAGATCGAACACGCAACACTGCTTGAATTTCATCAAAAATCTAAATATTTTTGAAATCGGGCCAAATTTTCTGGATTGCTTGATTTTCATCTCCAGTAATGTTGGAGTATATAAGTGTATTTAAAACTATCCTGAAGCCATGAAGCCCCAGAAGATGAAGCATTTGAAAAATACAAAGACTACTGAATTCTTAAAATAAATAAAAAAAAGTTTATATAAAATGGACGTATAAGGAACCCGACAGTCATTTGGTTGTTGTCAAGTGTCCGTTTGTCCGTGCGTCAAGTACCAGTCTATTTGTTGTGTAACTAACACGTTAGCAAGAAGATCTTCACAATGTTTATTATTCACACCTTACGAATACTCAAACAAATAGACACGAAAAACGTTCGTGTCAGGAACAATTACACATGATGGTATTATTATTCTTTAATTGTAATTAATTGGGCACATTTCCAGTAACATATCCTTGAGCATCCAGCTGTCGCATGTATGCTTGCCACTCTAATTCTCCTTTTTTCCATTGCATTGAGTTGACATGCCCGTTTTGTCGATTCACACCACCGCCTGAAATAATAGATAGAAAAAGGTATAGGTAAAGAATAATAGAATTGGTCATAAAAGCTAGGGAAAAAAGTTTTGAAAAGCGTTGAATTGAAACGAGAAAAGACGAGCGTTGAAGCATTAAAAAAAACTACAAACCTCCTTGACTGGCGACTTTGTAAACCTGTTTGATTGCGGATTGCGCTGGAAAATGCACGTTGTCCGTGTTCCCGCCGGGAACCGTTCTAATTTGTGTTTCACACGCAATAATTAAATGATAAGTTAGGCTAAGAGCATGTTCGATAGACTCTCCACAAACAACGAATCCGTGGTTACGAAGAATCATCACATTTCGATCACCCAAGTCACGGACGAGCAACGCACGTTCCGCTTCGTCGATCAGGATTCCCTGGAAAAAAGATGAAATGTCAAGGGTAATTTTTGAATTTGAAAAAAAGTTGTTGGTGATTTAGAAGATACAGTAACTCTTCTATTGGTATTACATGCAATACGTATTTTTGATTTGGTCGTAGAGATAAAAGACTATGAAGGATGTGGTGTAAACAATGTTATCCTTAAAATGCTTTAGTGAATCAACTTTGATATTTTAGTAAGTGTGTAAAATTACTTACACGATATTCATGATATCCAACATCTCCAACAATCATTGACTCTTGACTAATTGGAAGAAGTCCACACTTTTGAGCCGAAACAGCAACAACTGATGGATGATGAAGATGTACAACACACTTAACCTCTGGACGACCATTATGAATTGCCGAATGAAGTACATAACCAGCTTGATTCACTCCAAAATTAGTTGAACCACCATCAATTACAGTTCCGTCTAGATCTACTTTAATAAGCGACGATGCACTGACTTCACTGTACAGTTGTCCAAATGCATTAATGAGAATTTCGTCTGGGTCAGTGGAAACACGAACCTGCAAAAAAGGAATAAATATTGGTAGTTCCGTGATTATCTTAAGTTTAAAAAATCTTGCTTATATGATCTTTAATTATTTCTATTTGATTTAAATTTTAGGGACGGTTTTTGTTGTTCTATAGATTACTATAGTAACAGGTTTTCTAAATATAGAAAACTGGCGCAGCTTCCAAAAAGCGTGCCAGATTAATGGCGCCATCGCTCAAAAAAACAAAATCTGCAATTTTTTCTGTTTATTTATTTATTTTTTTCAAAATTAGAAGACTTATGTGACAGCCGTTCTTTGCAACTTTAAACCTTTCAAATAATTATTGTCACTATTTTTTAAACATTTTTCACACACACACATCTTTTTATTTACTTTTTTTATCTTCCGGTGTAACTCTTTCTTGTGACAAATAAACAATATTATTATTATTATGACATACAAGGAAAGTGCTTGTGCCGTTTTATGAACTTTGACCAATTTAGCAGAGGAGCACCCGGAATTGAAGAAAGTTTGGATGAACAGTTTTCCGTCAATTTATTTTTAAAAAAGTTTTTTTAAGTTAAAAAATATTTTGAAACAAACAGCATTCTCGGAAACACCCCACGTTGTCCAAGTTCACAGGGCACCAAAATTTCTAAAATGGTCTGAAAATCTTTTCAGACCGAGCTTTCTCAAGCTGAAAAGGGTCCTGTGTAGCTAAATTTTTGTAGAGACCTATTTAAAATTTGAATAATACTGATGGAAAATGTAACAGAAGTATTTTTTGGCGTATGGCTATTACTTAAGTAGCAAAACTTTTAATACCAAAACTAACCGTGATATGATTATAAATTCCTTGGCTCCATCTAAACAGATCAACTAATCTGTAGAGAGATGCTAATTTGTTTCTCTGTGTCAATTCTTCTGGATCATAACCATCATCATCTTTTAAATCAGCAATTGGTGTGATATGTGGATGAAACATTGGAGCAGGAACAGTTGCAGTTGAAATAACTCCAGCAGAGAACATATCGTAATTTTGAAACTTTCGATTTTGTTGGTTAGGACGATTGACTACTGATGTTTTTGATGGCTGAAAGAAGACATATAAATAATTAAAATTGTTTTTTGAATCACTTGAAAACAAATCAAAAACCTAGGCGGTCACGTTAGTCAGAGAATGGAAAGTGGGCGTGGCTTAAGATAGTGAAAGTGATAGAAGAGAAGAAAAAGAAATTGGGAAAATGATAAGATACCTGTATGTGAGGAGATAGTGCCCGATTATTGATTGAAATTTCGGCGGATTCTTCGAATTGTTCAACTTTTACATCTCTGAAGAGCTGCTCAGATTCTTGTCTGCCTTCGAATTTTGGTACAACGAATGAGTTAATTTCATTTAACTGATTATTTGTCGAACTGGTAGATTCAATTGAATAACGTGCTCTTTTTTGATCAGAAGCTTCATCACGTATTGGTAGGTCATCATAAAACCTGTTTAAAACTGCTTCAGAATGTGCTTGTGAGAATGAAGTTCCGGGAATATTCAGAATTTTTTGAATTTCATCTGAAGTTTGTCGTCTTAAGATTGCTGGAGCATTTGGTTTCGGTATTTCGTGACCTGGTTCAAACGTGTAAACTATCAAAGATGGTAGGCAATTCTTATTTTGACTTTCGATTTTCACCATTCGATAGATCTAAAAAATACGTTTTAAATAAACAGGATTTATTGTAAGAATACCTTTCTGTTCAATGCCGGACACGAACCCAAAATACTGACAAGAATTCTCAAAATATGAGTTCCATTTGTTTTAATTGCTGGAACAAAGTTTCCTGATTCATTGACACGGTAAAAATATGAATGTTGGCGTTCCAGTGTTCTTCTCGTTGCTGAAATACTTTTTTTTTGAAACAACACAAAACGTAGCTGAAACAACAGTTTATACTTCCTGAATATTTTAAATTCAATTATCTTCTTTATAAAACTCCGAATTTTTAAGGTTTCAATTAATGGTACAGTTTTGGTTTTATAAAACGTATTTATGTTTCAATTAATCTTTCACTTCCACTTAATCACTTTGACAGCTCAATATCTTTGTTATCATGGGTTTCCTCAAAAACTGTTCAACTATGAAAATATAGAGAAATATTTGACCCACATTTTTACTTGGCGAGTTTTCGGAATTTTCAAATGTTCAAACTGAAAAACGAGAAATTCAAGCAAAACAAATTAACTGATAACATGTTGCACATAATCATGACTTTAAAAAAGTACGACAAATCCTAGAACGCATTTACCTGTGCCCACAACTATATAGAGCCAATGCTAAATGCTCACCTCCAATGTGATATGGTGAAAAGTTATCAAGATGCAAAGTATCTTTATCGACTTTTTTGTCCACCACAAATACTTCACAACTAGTGAATCCAGGTTCTAGTGGGGGACTACTGTTGACAAGTTCTGGATAAAATCTGAAATAATTCAAATTTAAAATTATTATCCTCAATTAACCCATACTCTGCTGTTTGCATAATTGAAATGTAGTCAACTCGATTCTTTTTCTTCGGAAGCAACAGACATTTTCTATTCGAAACTTCTGCTAATCTCTAAACAATGTATATTTAAAATATTGAAATTTTCACAATTTGATTCCCTTACTTGAATCAGAAAATTATATGAAACATTTTTACAATAATTTCCATCGTTGTTTGTATCATCATCACTTCCATCCGACATATTATTTGATGTCAGTATCTGTAAATAGAATGTATTCAATTGATAACAAAATATAACAAAAACACATCAAAAATTGATGCATTAATTCTCAAACATACAAAAGACAAAACCCATAAAAGTCGTACAAACGTTTGGAAATGCCGATCGATTCTTTCCAATGTAGTCACCAAGTAAACACTATTGACCACGGCCGCACAATTTCATCGTTGACGGCCATCCAGTGAGGGTGCCCACTCGTCCTACGTCTCTCACAAATTGTGTACAAATGGTGAACAAAGAAGAGGGATTGAACAACTCTAGTCATGAATGAGTTTTTGGAGTTTATTCGTTTTGAAAGTTTCATATTTATAGCAGTATGAAGATGGCACTTATTAGATTCACTGTACTTTTTTTTTGAATTTTAATATCAAGTGTTTATAATCATGATTGATTTTTTTGAGGTCCTATCCCAAACATTTCAGTTTTGTGTGGGCGAAAATTAGTTGTGTATTGAATTAAAAATTACAATTTTAATGAATTGCATGCAAAACCAATAGGAAAACCATGGTATTTTAGTCATTTTTACAAATAAAATGTTTTGCTAGAAAATCGAAAATTGCATTATGTAACAAATATAAAAATGGTTTACATTTTTACTATTTTTCAGTCAAAATATCATGCATATTTTAAGTTCAATCTGGCCTATTCCATATCCTTCAATACTTCAATTATGGTTTTTTCTTTGTTAAAAATGGAACATGCCTGTTGCATTTTTGGAAAGGTTTAAAGCTTTTTTAGTTGGGACAGAAATTGCAAAAATTTAATATCAGAAATAAATAGATTGAAGTATTAATTGAAATTTAAAAAATATCCTACACAAGAAAATCAACAGTAGGCCCCGCCCATTTCTTGTTTTTTTCCGTTTGTGTATCAGTTTCTGAAAATTCTCGTTTGTTTCTACTTTCGTCCACATCAAATCAAGCATTTCGAACAAGCAAAATTGTTTTCAAGAATTTATACAGCTTTTCAATAAAGCTAGAAAAATTAAATCAAGGAATATTAATCTACACATGAAGCGTAAAACAAAACTGTTATGAAAAGAAACTGATGGATGCATGTGGTGTAAGAAGGGTAAATAATGAGAGATGATTGCAAAAGAACCACGATTTTTGGGGGGTTTTTGGGAGATTGGAAATAAGAAGATTCGTGAAGAACTATTGTTACAAACAGATATAGATGAAAAGAGTAGGCAATAGATGGGAAAAGACATGAAAAAACGAGAGGCTCGGCAATAATTGAGTTAGAGATTTTTAAAGGAATAAAGGTGAGGGGGGAAATTCAATAATTATCACAAGTCAACACGAAATAGTGGAGAGAATTGAGGAGAATTAGGGTGTCAACAACAATCACACACTATCCATTTCATCGAGATTTGATTTTTTTGATTTTCAAAATTCTCCGGGAAAGATGAAAAAAAAGGGAAATTTGGGAAATACTGGGATGGTGACAAGAGGATTGAAAAATCCAGAGACTAGATTAAAAATAGATTTATAGAAAAAAGGAAAGCGAAATGTTAGCGAAAGTGGAAGAAGACGTTGGAATTCAGAGGATCTATTTTCAATCTGTAACTTCAAATATATACCTTCTTTCACAATCGTTGTGGAAATTTACAATCATCTAAATCCCACGCCTTTCTTTTTTTTGAAAATATTAACAAAATGGAGTGGTGAAGAGAGATTTTACTTCAAATTTTACATTTGAAAGGTTAACTTTGTTCTACAAAAAATATAGGCAGGAAAAGGGGGTCAGTGTGCGAATAAATACGAGGGAATGTATGTGTTGTGTGCAACTTAAAGACTGAACAAAAATTGAAGAGTTCTGATTATGAGAGCGTTGGATGGATTCGATAAGTAGGGGAGAAAAAAACAGATAAAAATGGGGAGAAGAGAAGAAGAGAAATGATACTTTAATGGATCTAAAATTACAAAAAAAAACAACAGAAGGCAGGGAATGATGGTGGGAGAGAAAGAGAGGGCACTGGGAACAGTTGAATACAAATTGGAAGAAGAATTAGTAGGTAAAATGCGGATTGATAAATGAAAAACCACGAAACTCGTCTTGATTGATTGCACGAACGACTGCAGGATCACTTGGTGTCAGCACAGGCTCTTCTTTCGTAAAATCACTATCAAAGTTGTTCGCGTCGCGTTTTGATTTCTGAAAAATCGAATATGATTTAGATGTTTGTCATCGGAAATTTTTTCGATTTTTTTCAGGGAAAACCGTAAATCGGAAAAAAAATGTTCTGAAAATTAATAATAAATATCACATTTTGTTAAATCAGAAAAAAATTAAGTTTCTCTAAAAAGAAACAAAATGACCAAAATTTGATATATTATATATATCGAAATTTTGTTCGAAATATCGTAAAAAAACAAAAATTTTCGATTTTTTGTTAAAAAAAATCTATCGAAAAGCCAAAATATGTATATTTATTTAAATGACTACTGTAGCACTTTTGTCGATTTACGGGCTCGAGCTTCGAAATGAATTCATTTTTGAATAGTGACAGCGATATTCCCTTTTCCTTTGCTTCTTCGTATTATTATCTCTATTTTATTCAATTTTTAATATTACATCGATAAATAAATTATTTTAATTCATTTAGAAAATCGATCTCGTAAATCGACACAACCACTTCTTACAGTAGTCAATTAAAGAAGTACTGTAGTTTTCGCCAATTTCATTTTTCATTACTTACAATTTTTGGCTTAAATGGCGGTTTAACTTGTCTTGATTCTAAAGCATCCCAATCAATTTCACGGAAAAATGGATGTGCTCGAATCGCATCTTCACCTCCTTGTGACACAACACATCCCAGTCGTTTACCAGCATTTTTCGTCATGAACTGAAAATTAAATTTATAGAGTTGTAAAATATAATTTCAATTACCGCTTTCAGAATATTAACAGCTTCTTTTGATAACCATACAGGATACAATACATCATCATTAAGAATAGCTTCAAATAGATCATCTTCATTGTCAGCTTCAAATGGTGGTTGTCCAGCCATCATTTCATACATAAGTACTCCAAGTGCCCACCAATCAACAGATACTCCATATTCCATTTCTTGTAATATTTCAGGAGCAATGTAATCTGGAGTTCCACAGAATGTGCTTGTCAGATTATCCTTGTTAATTCCTTCCTTGCACATTCCAAAATCTGCCAAACGACAGTGACCTTCGGCGTCAAGAAGAATATTATCAAGTTTCAAATCTCTGAAAATTTAGCGGATGTTTTATTTTTAGTCTGACCAAGGGTGTCGGTTTTTAGATTTTTTACTAAATTTGAAAAACTAAATTTTCGAGATTTTTCGATTTTTTTAAAGTTGAAAATTTTCGTTTTTCAATGTTCTATTTTTCACGAAAAAAAAACAAATTTTTTCAATTACACTCTTCATTCTGACCCAAAACTAACCGGTATATGACATCATTCCTATGCAAAAACTGTAGAGCACATGTAACTTCTGCTGCATAGAATCTTGCTCTACTTTCATCAAACTTTCGAGCTCTTTGAATTTGGAACATTAAGTCACCACCATTTACATATTCCATTACAAAGAATAAACGATCCTGAAAAAAAAATTGATTTTAAAAATTGTGAAAAATAAATAAATTACCGATGTCTGGAACGAGCTGTGAAGTGCTGTGAGGAATGGATGTTTAGCTGCTAATGATAGAATTCTTTTTTCACACATTGTACATTCTACATCATCATCTTGAACTATTACATCTTTTTTAAGAATCTTGATTGCATATACTTCATCAGTTCCTTTCCTTTCTGCTAACATTACTTTACCAAATGATCCTTTTCCAAGAACTTTCATAAATGTGAAATCATGAATCGACAGAGTACCACCAGGAACTTTTGAAGCACTTCGTGATGATGTTGTTCCAGAATCATCTTCACTTATTTGTTGTAAATAACCTATAAACGTTTATATTTTGATAAAAGATATTGCACACGTGGAAATATATAGAAATTTAAATTTACAGTCAATGGGTACTCTACTTTAAAATATTCAACCTGATTCCAAATACCAAGATACTACAAAAGAAATCAGTCTAAAATTCATTAATTTTGAAAAATATTATTTTAGCGGTTATTTAACTCTTGCTAAGCACCTAATTTGAATCACCGCGCCTTTGTCTCAAAATAATACATTTTTCTTTTTCGCTATCTTGGTATATGGGACCAATATGTGTATTTTACAGAAAAATCCCCATTGAGTTCCACTCTTAAATAAAAACTAAGCTTCATAAAATAAAATAAATTAAATAATTACCTGAATTCTCAGAATTTGATGATCCGGATATGTCTGTACTTGTATCAGTCATTATTGACGGCTGAAAAGAAGAAAATATAAGTTCAAAAGGAACGTCAAATGGCACTTGGGTATGTATTTAGTTGCGCAGATGAAAACTGACAAGTACTCAAATCTGCAGAACTATCTATTTAAAGAGCAAAACGAGCTCATTGTTTGACCTGTGATCTCCCAGCGACTCACTTCACACAGATCGAGGGTTTACACTCTATAGGAACAAAATGTTCGTTTTTGAAAAAAAAAACTTCGGGATCAAGAGTCGAAATTTTTCATCGAAATTTTTAAAAGATGTTTTAAAGAGAAAGTTGAAAACCGAAAATGTTTTGTTTCGAATGCTGAAAAACCCAAAAATGTTTAGAAAATGAACACAAAATTCATTGTTTTCATCTAATTTTGTTTATGTTGATAAGAAAAAAATCTATTTTTTTTCTAAGAAATCGAAAAACCGGCACACTTCTTCTAAATTATAATCGATTTCTTCGATGTAAAAACTAATTTACTGTTACATTACCTTCTTTTTAGATCGAATACTCATTTTGTCTCCAGTAAGTCCAAGTTGTGCCAGCTCTGCAGCCATTTGTTTTGCATTTATTCCACAATTGTTGGCTACATTTCTTTGACATCTGAAAATGAAAGATACAATATTTCGAGCGACTGATATTCAATGAATTAGCCAATTAAAATATTTTTTAATTACTTTTCCGATAAAAATTTAAAATTTCTAACCTCTTGTGTACATTAAGTTTGCACGTTGAGCACTGAAGTCCTTGATTGATTAATCCGTAAAGCATTGAACCACAGTGATCACAGAACGTCGGTCGTTTGTACGAATGTACCGAAAAACGATGGGGCATATTTATGTTAAAGCGTCCAGCGCCAGTTTCTTGAATTTCTTTGCCAAGTTCTTCTACAGCATCTGCCTTATTTCCAGGACACTTCCATACAACATCTTCATGGCAACGTTTATGAACTACGACTGTACATACTGAAAATTAAATTAATTGTTTAAAGAATTTGAAATTAAATTAATTTTATTTTTCACTTCATTGAATTTATTTTTTGAGATTTTCTGTGAAACACTTGCGTAGATGAATCATAGATTACAAATTATTTCAGGAAAATCGAAAAATCAACGAAAATAAGAAATCAGAAGAAAAACTTTTTAACAACTAAAATCGAAAAACGAAAATTGTCGATTTTCCAAAGATCAAAATTTTTGATGGTTTAGAAATAAAAAAAAAATCTAAAAATTTTTCGATTTTAGTTTTTCCCATATTTTGAAAAATAGCTAAAATGTTGGTAATTTTTATCCTCTTTTGAAGGAATTTATATATTTTTTAAATATTTTTTCATCAACATAATAATCTACGCAATTTTCTCAGAAAATCTTAAGAATAGTCTGAAAGACCATTTTTCATAAATATGCATCTATTTAAACTCATATAGTTATATAAGTACTTACTTTGACATTGATATCCTTGTTTACCAATACCCCAAATAAATTCTTTACAATGAGCACAAAACGTTGGCTGACGCAAGAATAATGCCATAAATTTGTGTCCAGTAACTTCGTGAATCTTCCGTCGCATAGCACCACGTCTTTGTCGATCATTGAAAGCATTTGTTCTCTCTTTGAATACTCTCGTCTTGTTGTGTGAATGTACATCTGAAAATAATAGATTTTATTTTAAAAAAATATATAAATTAATATTCTAAATATGGTACCATGAAACGAACTGCTGGATGTACTATCTTGTTTTACCCAAAATCCCCAACTATTCTTCTTTTTCACTTTAGCCTTATTTGAGCTATTACGTGACTTGGATGACGGAGCATATTCATCGTATACCAAACAATCAAAACTCATTGTTGAATAAGGAAAGTGTTTAGTATTTAATAACGTTAGTGTTGGAGCAAAAAACGACGAAGAAATAGTGATCGCGAGTCGTCGCTTTTCGGGTCTTATCACATTCTCTCTCTCTCACTCTCTTCATGACTTTCTCACTGCTCGATTTTGTTTCTGAACTACTGCAGAGACATCTACTAGATGAGAGTTTCAGAATGTTATAGCATTTTTCAAATTATGAAATGAGTTGGTTATACAGAAGCAGGTCAAAGTGCCTGTCGTGACATCACAAAAACGTATCTAATTGAAGCAGTAGCTTAATGTTCAAGCCGAAAGTAGCTTAATGTTATCATTTAAAATAATTTATCAACATCCCTTTCATAAAAATAACTTCATCAATAATTCTCTCGTCGTTCTAGAAATATTTCAAAATATATACAGTGCTGGCCAAAAAGATATCCACTTTCAGTTTTTTGACGATTTCGATATTTTTTCCAATGGGCATAACTTCAAAACTAGGAAAGGTACCAAAAAATTTTCAACTGGTAAAATGTAGCTCGTGATCAGGCCTATGTATTTTTACATGTTGCAATTATTCATCCATCACATGGCAAGTAATAAAGCGGCGGGCATCTCGTGAGTCCGTTTTTGACGATGATTACTAAAACGACTGTAACTCAAGAAACATATTTTTAATGAAAGGTTTGAGAAAGTAACAAAATGTTTATTTAATTTTTCATTGTTTGAACATATCAACTTTGTCCTAAAACCTCCATTTAAAAAAATGTGTGCGCTGAAACTAGTGTCTCATTAGACACTGTTTAGAGGCTTTGTTCAAAAATCAGGTTTCTTGGATTGAAAATCTTTTTCCGACAATTTTTGTGAAGAACTGATGTTGTTATTATATTTGAACTACATATTAACCAATAAACAGAATTCAGAAAAAAAAATCTACTATTTTTGAGACATGAGCTCGAGATTACTCTACACTTCTCTTCTTTAAACTCTCTTGTCTTTTTCAATGGAGGTTTCAGGACGAAGTTAGTATGTTCAAACAATAAAAAATTATATAAACATCGTGTTACTTTCTAAAAACCTTCCATTAAAAATATGTTTCTCGAGTTACAGTCGTTTTAGTAATCATCATCAAAAGCGGACTCACGAGATGTCGGCCGCTTTATCACTTGCCATGTTTTGGGTGAATAATTTAATCATGTAAAAATACATAGGCCTGATCACGAGCTACATTTTACCAGTTGAAACTTTTTTGATAGCTTTCCTAGTTTTGGAGTTATGCTCAATGGAAAAAATATCGAAATCATCAAAAAACAGAAAGTGGATATCTTTTTGGCCAGCACTGTATATAGAATCTTTAAAAAATATTGAAAACGAAAACTTTGATAACCGTTTTGATCGTGATTGTTGATGGTATTTCCTTAATGAATCACAAAGTACGAAATTCAACTTTCAAAACTACAAAAAAGTTTGAGCCGTCCTCGGAGTGATTCATGCTCTTTTTCAATAAAACCTCTCCTCTCCTAAACACTTTCAGACGCTTATTTATTGCCTGCGTATCGTATCAAATACCCGCCCTGTTGAAATATATTCAACTCTGAGAACAATGTTACGTCGTTTAGGTGCATTTGTTTTATTTTTCCTGTGTACTACTGTATTTCTATTTCCTGACCTTTTTGCATCTTCTACAATATCTCGAAACCTAGTGAGTTTTTTTTGGAAATATTTAGATCAATACTCATTTCAAACAGAAAACTCGAAGAAGTGTGGCCCGTCAAAAGCAGAATTCTTCTTCGAAATGTGTCGTTCCAACTCTAGACCCCTGGGACCAATCGATTCTAGAGTATGTTCTCGACGACGGCTCTAGACCCACCCAACTTGCTTGTCATGATGCCAAAGTGCAGCCTGAGCTTACTTTTTTGGATGAAAATGTGAGTGTCAGTGAGAGAGAGTGTGTGTCAAATGCAGAGAGAATATAAATATCAATCTTTTCGAGTCTAGGGAGTTCTTCAACTCAACTCTACTGCTGTCAGCGAAAGTTCTTTAAAAGTTGAATGTCAATATCGTACCTACGACAAAATGGATGGAGACGATGAACAACTTAATTATTCTGAATGGATATCTTTCAACGTAAGTTTTTTTCTGTAGAATCGTACCCCGTTTTGTAGAAAAATCCGATGTTTTCCTTTTCTTCGTACAGTAGGAGATCGTAATCCATTCTTAATTGGATTTACATGGCCTATGGTTGTCAATAAAACAAAAATCGTACAGTTTTTCGTAATGTGCTTTTTTCAACTACAGTCACCATAATTCAATAATATATCTCGACCTCAATAAAATATGTCAAGTCGTGTTTTCAGATGTCTGTCAAAATTGAATCGGAATTCGTTGAAGTGTCATGCCAACGAGCATGGTTTCCTCGTACAAAAGTGTATTCTAATAATCATAATCAGATAATACCAATTTCTCGATCTCAACCAGTATCCGATAAATCATCGGTTATTGTGATTGTTCTCGACTCGGTCTCACACTCCAATTTCCGGCGGACAATGAATAAAACACTAGATGTGATGCATTCTCTTTATGGATCATTTATATTTGATGGAATGACAAAAATTGGCGATAATTCTTTTTCGAATGCTGTTGGCTTTTTTGCCGGAAAATGGTGGAATACCGAGTTCGGAGATGCCCATGGATATTTTGATGATCATGATTTGATATGGAAACATTATCGAGAAAACGGTTATCGTACACTGTACGCAGAGGATTATCCAGGATTTAATTTGTTCAATTATTTATCAAAAGGATTCAAAAAGAAACCAGTGGATCATTATTTTAGGCCATATTGGTTGAACGTCTATTGGACATATGTTCATCGAAGAAGTAGAAATCTATGTTATGGAAACCATAGAATGCATAATTTACAACTAAACTATTTATCACAATTTGTATCAAAGTACAAAGGTAATCCAAAATAATAAATCAATTTCACTAGATACTTCAGACCAACCAAAATTTGCGATCTCTTGGCTTACTGAACTTGGACACGACTGGTTGAATCAAGTTCGTTATGGAGATGAAGATCTCGCGAATTTCTTGAAGAAGCACGTTGAGGATCTCGAGAATTCTTACCTTTTTATTATGTCGGATCACGGTCATAGATTTGATAATATTAGAAAAACGAGCATCGGAAGGTTAGAAGAACGACTTCCATTTTTTTCGGTTTCATTACCGAAAAAGTTGAGGAAAGATTCAAAGTTGGTGGATACTGTTAGAAAGAACTCAAAGGTATGGTAATCGATTTAGGGAAAATTAGATTATTTGAGATAATTCCAGAAACTGACATCATTTTTTGATGTTTATGCAACTTTTCGGCATATTCTTAACAATTCAAAACAGCCAGATGTTATGAGGGGTGAAAGTCTGTTTCTTCCCATAAAGGTTAGAGTTGAAATCTTTTTTTGATTTAAAACTTAGTTTTAGGACCGAAATTGTGAAACCGCACACATTCCGGAAGAGTTTTGTGTTTGTGACACTGAAGTTCCGTTGAATGTGTCTGCGAATGCTCAAATTCGAACAATGGCTGAAGATTTTGCCAAGGATATCAATCAACGACTAGATCCACACCCTCAATGTGTACAACTTTATTTGAAAAATGTGATTTCGGTAAGCCAAGTTGGAGATGTGAAAGAGCAAAGATATCGATTTACAATTGAGGTTACTTCGAAATCATTCAGATTTTAATTCGAATTTTTAAGTTTTACAGGTATCCCCTTCAAATGCAATATTCGAAGCCCTTCTTTTATATGATCCTTTTGAATCTCAAACTACAGTAATCGGAGATATCAACCGTATCAACAAATACGGAAATCAATCTTTATGTGTTCAAGATCAGTTTTTACGAAAATTATGTTTCTGTTCAACATTTCTAGAAGCCGTTTCATGATATTTTAAAAAAAATGGTACCCACCTTCCACGTTTGTTCCGTGCATTTCCACAACTACATGCAATTGTCCATGTGGTTCCAGATCTACCCAGATATCGTTCGCACTTCCAATTTTCAACTGATCAAACGCTATTCGGGTATTCGCAACGAAATCGTCGGGTGGCATTACACAACTGTGAAATACCGAAAATCCGATGGCTTTTCCTTGATGTACTCCCGACTAAAAAATGATCGATTTATTTTTAGATATGAATAAATATGAAATCTTACAGCTGTAAATTCTTCATTCCAACGAGGTTCATTAGTCTTGGGCCGAACTTGCGTCTTTCCTATATGATATTCATCCCAATCCACGTTCACATAAGAGTCGATTGCAGCCTGAAAATATAAATTATTAGATTAAATAAAATTTTCGCAAATTTCAAAGATAATTTCCAGTCATAATTTATTCGAATACTTACGGTTGCAGCTTCATCCTGTCTAAACCGTCGCGACCACTCTGTCGGGCGAAGTTGACGAGCCTCGAGTACGCGAACGCGCACGGTGCCTGTGAACAGCATCACCACTCTTTCATCCGATGGCCTGAAATAAGAAAAAAAAATGAACAACAAGATTTGGATCTTTTTAAGGCGACTGGCGACGTGGCTGATGCAAATCGAATTGCAAACGACGACGGCAGGAGAAGAGAAGCTGCCGAAGAGGGAAGATGAAGGGACGAGCAGCCACAGAGCATAGCTCGCGTGGCGACGGCGGCGACACAGCGGAGCGAGAAGCCGTCGATGCGGACGCGACGAAGGCAGAGGGGAAATGGGCGGAGCGCGGCCTGGAAACGGGTGTGACAGCAGTAGCCTCCGCCACGGCTGCCTCTCACTGCCATCGCAGTCGCAGCCGCCATCAAACGATCCTAATTGTGGACTTATCGGGAGGACGAGAGCGCCGCCAAAGTTAGAGCCGCGCAAGAGTGGAGAGCAGGAAGATGCGTCACACGCAACTTGCCCCCGGAACAGAAGAGAAAAGGAGACGAAGACTTCACCCAATGAAGCCACTGAGAGAGATAGATAAAGAAATATGGAGAGGTTAAACGATGCGGGAAGTTGACCATTTAGATAGAAAAAATGGAAAGATAGGGAATCATGTGATGACCTGAAAGGATAGAAATGGTGATTGGCTTGTTTAAAAATGAAAACGGATCAGCACATTTTGTTGCAGAAATTCTCAGAGGTCACATCTCACGGCATAAAGACTGAAATTTGAGCAATGTTAGTTGAAAATAAATGACCTGCACATTCAAGATGAACGCTACAGTAACGCTGAAATAGGAGGCGGGGCATCAATCGTAGTAAAACATGAATATAGGCGGGAACTAGATAAAATGTCTCAATTTATGAAAAATTACAATTTCTAAAAATATATCGAAGGAAGAAGGACAGTAACATAGACTAGAAAAGCAATCTTTAGATAAGAATTCTGAAAACTGTAAAGGAAAACCAAACTTAAATAATGTTATCGTTATTTTAGATTCTACCAACCACTTATAAATCTTTGATCAGTGACAAGGGTCTCGAAAAGCATTGAATGGATAAGTTAGAAAACAGAGCATTGTCAAAAAAATTGTCAAAAAAAACTCTGAGTGAGTGCTGCATTTCCTGGTTCTTCTCTTCTAGTTCTCTCTATCTATCTTTCTCTTTTTTCAAACAAGAGACCGTCATCTTTCAAATATATTATTCTTCACGCTGGGCCTTTTTCATCGTTTCTCGGGAAAAAAGTCGAAGAATACGAGCGCGAACGAAAAAAAAACAATTAGGGAGCCAATTCATCAAAATGCTGTGTATTCATTTGTTGTCGTCGCCTATTGGGGCTCCTCATCTCTTCGTACAAAGGCACGCAAATGTCAAAAAGAGATGGCGATGAAGACAACGACGGGGCAACGAATAAGATAATTGCATCAAAAATGCGCCACCGCTATTGCTACCGAAGGGACCCGAGCACGCTCAAAAGCTCAAGAAGTGGTGTATTTCTACTCGGATATTTTACTGGAGAGCACAACCTTTTCAAATATTTCGAATTCAATTACATGCATGCACTCACTCTCCACTTTTTTCCAATTTTTCTCTCCTTGCTTTCTTAATGAGAAAACGAGAAAGCTCATTAATCAACGCCGAGTCTCTAAAAAGACATTCTTTTGCTTTTTTCGAATACTGGGGTTCGCGCATTCTGCCATTGGGAGCCGAGAGCGCGTGCCGTTGAGTTCAAATTCAATTTCATTGAGAGCTTGAAGCTGCTTTTGTGTGTATGTGTGCTACTGCTCGCCGAGCAGGAAATGATGAAAACACGCTAGAAAGTGAGAATTAGAGAAACAGAAATTGCTTTAAAAAGTAGAAAGTAGAGCCACGTGTTCAGGATAGCTGCAATATTTTGCTCAAACTGGTCAAAAATAGTGAGATGTCGGAGGATGAAAAGATAGATTTTACAGCTAAATGATGATGCTGATGGGATCGAAACAAAGATATCGAGGGGGAAAAAGAATTGATGGTGGTGGCGATGATGGTGGTGCTAGTGGATGTGGAGCGGAAATTGAGTGGGAAACAACAATTGGTTTGGGGCGAGAAAAGAAAAATAACAGAAATAGAAAGAAAAAAGGTACGACTATAATGATGATGGGATGACAAGAGGAAACAAGAAAATTGGGAAATCAACATTTTTCTGTCCAATAGGAATTTACATCCATAGGAAGACGACTGCAGAACTTACGAGCCGGTAGAAGTGAATAAGATTTGATTCCTTCAACTTGATTAAATCTATTCAAAAATACTACGTTAGTTACATTTATTTCTTAAGTGAGCATCTACTCAAAGTTGAAATGACTATAAGTAAAGTAATCATTCTAGATGTGTTGCACAGAAATTCGCGTTTACATTCTACTACGATAAAATCAATTGATCACATGATATTCAGAAAATAAACAACATAATATTTTGGATAGAATACTGACTGAAAGTTCTAAATGATAATCGATATCAGTAAGAGTTCCGCTAATGTAGGCAATAATGACATTTGATAAATTAATAAATTCAAACACTTTCCTAACTGTTTCAAATTAGAATGCTTCAATTTACGAAACAGCGTATCGGATTTCATGAGCTTCTCTTTTACTCTTACTCTCTCTCTCCATGTGGTTCATTTCTTCGATTAACATTTGACGTTGCAAGCTAGACTTATAGAGTGTTCTCTTCATAAGACTTCATCTCATTTTTTTCTAGATTGACAGGAAAAATGAAGAAAAAAGGAGAAAATAGCTGGCCGATTGAGAAGAGGACGACTACTGACTGACTTAAATCTCGGCTCTCACATGCAGAAAGAGAAAGAGAGTGAGTGAGAGAGCTTCAGTAGCAGAAGCAGGAGCAAAAGCAGCTCGCGCAAACATACACACATGCCTATGCACATTATAAAGAAGCATGGCGGCGGAAGCAGTAGTCTCGAGATGAGAGAAAGAGATGAAGAAAAGAAGAAGAAGCAGGATCGTCGAGAAATGGCACAACGGAGTGAGCCACCGAAAGAGAAAGAGAGAATAGAAGTGAAGCAATGAGAAGAAGAAGCAGAAAAACAGAAGAACGAGAACTAGGATGAGGGCACATGAAAGAAGTTTAGAGGAGCAGAAGAAGAAGAAGAATCGGATGGCTGTAGCCATCAGTTTGTTGTATGTTTAAATGTGATGAAATGCAAGAGGGGCATGTGTCACTAATGTTCGTTTTGATTTCTATCTCAAAATATCTTTCCCATGTTTTCTGTTACATCTTTAAAGTTTTTTTTTGATAGACTTCACCTTACACCAAGTTAAAATCATTTTAAGGATTTCTTTCAGAGTATTTTTTCCGCAGATGTGACCAAAAAAATAGCAAAAGAATTACATAAACTTTTTGGAGGGAATTTAAACAGGGAGTTTAGTCAAATTTGAAAAATAAAGTTTTTTAAATTGAATTTTTAATTTTTTTTTCGCGATTTTTTTCGTTTTTCTTTTGTGGTATTTTGCAAGTTGAGACTATTTCGAAAATTTTGACGGCAAAATCGATTTTACAACTTTCCATAACCAATTCAGCAACAAAATGTAAAAATCCACTCGACTTCTGAAACTACCGTACTCCTAAAACGGATGAAAGGTGTATGAGAGGGTGAGAGAAAGATAAATTGCGACCAATTCCATACAAATAGACATTTTAGTTCATTTGGTCTACGAAATTCGCTCAAGGCAAAAATATCTCATTTCAATTTGATGCTCTCGTAAATGTGTCGATTATACTGGTCGTGTGAGGCACGCGCGCCTAGCATGGAAATGAATGAACCCAGTGAAAGGGTTAGTACACGTATAATCCGTCTTAATAAAATGGTCAATTGAAAGAAAAGATTTATATGACTCGTTTAGTATATTGGAAATATCAGTAATAACATGTCTCAATGTTGAACAACGGAATATCTTTGAGAAGAATAGCTCCAAAAATTTTAGAATTAAGAATTTTATAAATTAAACGATGAACTAATTTTAAAGACTCTAACGTCTCCAGCGTTAGAAATTAAAGGCTAAAAGCTTTTCCTACTTGATACATCCGGTGAAAACTCATCCAATTTGATAGATATTTTGGAACTCGTTGAGGATGGGGGAGAAAGAGATATCATCTACATATGAGATCCATAGTATTCCAACAATTTGATTCTAAAGCCACGATGACGCGACCGTCATTGACGACCAACGACGTCGATGACAACAAGGGCGACTATTTGAAAAGAGTCGCAGTCGTTGTGTACATTAATCCTGTGCTGATCTACCCGGAAATGAAGTAAGAGGAGGTGTGAACAATATGCAATGGGATCAACGATAAAAGAACGAATTTCGTATACCTATGTTTTAAAAAACACACAATATATCAATATACTTAACAGACTGTTGTTTTTGTTCTTAAAGATCAAAAGTAAAGTTGAAGACGAATAAGATTATGAAAATGCTCTTCCTCGAAGGACAGAAGAGAGCCCATCTTTTCAGCTAAACCCAATGACGTGGAAAATCGAGTATATGTGGATGTGTATATGTGTGAGTGTATATTTAAGAGAGAGAAAGAGAGGGAAACAGAAATGAGTCCGTGTTTTCGCGCAGTTTGAAAAATAAAAAAGAAAAAAGTTACATTGGACGTCCATGAGAAAAAGGGACTACGGACCAGCAATTGGTGCTAGTGAATGGATCAGTTTAGATGAACAAAGGATCTTTGAACGTTCGAACCAACGCAAAAGAAAACCACAAAACGAACATAGAAACCTACATGAATATATTTTTTCTCGGAGTCATATTTGAAATCTCTGATGATTTTCCTAGTTTCTTCCTTTTGAAATTGAGAAAATTCATTACAAAAATAGTGAGTATTCGCAGATGTGATAGAATTGAATAGTTTGTGCTTACTTGAGTCTAAAGAAAGCTAACAAAATGTCGGAGCCCAGCATTACTCCGCGCCGCGCTTCACTTGTTTCATGGATACTGTTTCCTAGCAAAAAAAGTTTTTGAGAACACTTCACCGAAAAATGTCTTTGTATGCGTAATACTAATGTTTTGTGCAGAAACATACATAATGTTAGCTAGTAAAAAATGAATGTTATCGTAATACCTATTATTCTACAAATTTCAGTGATCTTGTATAATCAGATAAACTTACCATAACTAGATATAACTCGTACTTGACAATTTATACATTGCACTTCTGAGAAACCATATAATTATAATTTCGAATCATAATAATTTTACAGTTTTCCCTTTTTTTAAAGGATCATATTTAAAATACAGTGCCAAAAAACTCAATAAGTACTAATCAGAACTATTGAGATTGACAGTGATCTTAAAATAACTGTTGAGTGAATTTTTTTTTTAATTGACTGGCAAATAAAATCCGTTGCAATAATAGAATGTGTACTGTCGCACTCAAACAGTGATGATGATGGTGGTGATGGTTGAAGTGATTTGAATAATTCCGACACCTAGACCGGTACCTGCGTTTCAGAGAGATAGCAATCGAAAAAAATGTTCTAATTCCCAAAACTTTTCGAATACTATGACGAGTGCTGGCCAGTGGGCGTTTGTTTCTGCAACAATGACAACGAACACCCGGCTGTCAAACAAATATCGTAGGAATTGGATCGAAAGCGTATTTACTATATATTTCTAGCGGGAAACAAGGCACACAAGTTGTTTTTTTACATTGTGCTTTTTTTCGCTCCTAGTATTACTGGAACACAAAATTCTGAGAATGCGTATTGAACAACATATTTGACGCGCAAAATAACTCGTAGCGGAATCTGCAGTAATTCTTTACATGACTACTGTAGCCCTTGTGTCGATTTACGGGTTCGATATTTGAAATGAATTAAAATCATTAATTTATCGATAGTTTTTTTTAATTAAGCAAAATAAAAAGAAAACAATCCGAAGAAACAAAAGAAATGGGAATATCGATGTTACTTACTGTTTGAAAATAAATTCATTTCAAAAATCGAGGCCATAAATCGACACATTCATAGAATTACTGTAGTTTTCGCTACGAGATATTTTGCCCAATGCACATTCGAAAATCTCTAGTTTGGCATCAAGGATCGTCGATGTAATAAATCAGAACAACGTAAAATTGACTAAAAACTAGCACTTTTTATTCTAAATATCAGATTAATTTCCATTCTGTATACAACTCTATCTCGATATAACAACAAAAAAAAGTATTTCAACACCGTGACCATCTCAACAAATGTGATGCTTGAATGCTCGGTCTCACGAGCAGTTGATGAGAAAAATCTGCATTTTTGCCGCTCCTCTTCTTCCTTTTTTGCATTTCTCTATGCGTCTCTATTTTGTATACAGAATTTGCCGCCGCCTTAAGCTAAAATAGAAAAGAAAAGGGAGCTCACTATACTCGAAGTAAAAAATCTTTTCATCGAGAGATTCCGGTAGAGCCAGCGGCGAAAAACTGATGACGAGAACAAAAAAAAAAGAGAATTTTGAGTGTGAAGTTGCAAAAAGTTCAGCGCATGGGCTGCATTTAGTGTGACGAAAAATAGTTTTATGGTACATATGAATACATTTTTAAGTGAGTGAAGTGAATCGGAAGAGAGAGAGAGAGAGGCTGGGAGCTAACTGAACGAACAAGATCTAAAGGAAGTGAGAAAGGAAAAAAGAAAGAGCAAGAGAGCAACAGCTTGTTTCCCTCTCGCATTTTTCTTCGAATTGCGCCTTTCAACAGCTACTTTTTTATGCACAAAACTCTCAGTTATGGGGAGAAAAAGAAATGAAGGAAGCAAATTTACGTTGGACGTCGTCTTTGAATCGGTTTTCCTCTTATTTCATTTATCCGGATGAGATGAGAGAAATTACAGATCGAGAACGTAACAAAAATTGTATTATCTCATTATGAAACTAAATTGTTCTTACAATCTTTGCAAATTATCCAAATTTACGAGATAAATACTATAGTTCTATAAACTTATAACAATAGTTCTCTATGAGAAATTTAATTATAAATTGGAGTTTGCCTCATTACAATTATCACCATTTTTGAGTGTTTGGCAGAAACAGGTGATAACGTTTTTCACTTAATTCAACACGATACTCACGAAAAATTTCACCTGCGCTTAAATTTCAGATTAGCGAAAGATATTTAAATTCAGATTCTCAAGAAGCAATGGAAAAATATTTAAATTAAAAGAGGGGTCTTAAAAATGAGTGTGTCTTACTATATACTAATGGTCCGACATTTACCGGGTTCCGCGAATCTTTTCGAAAACACACAGAAGTGGCGCAACCCGGTAGATGTCGGGCCATGATACACAGTAAGAGCTACTGAGCCAAATTCCAAAATTACTTTCTAATTGATTAAAAAAGCTGGAACATTTTCAGTGAGGAATTTACCTAAATACACTTATACTAGTCTAACATGGCCAAATATCACAATTAAACACTTCAAAAATTCCCATCCACAGTTTTTGGTAAATTGCCAATTTTGTTGGATTTTTGAGAAATTGTAAACATTCCTACAAGGTCTAAAATTTACAATGTTCAAATACGAACAATTCTAACGCAATTAAAATATAAACTCGTACGAGAGAATTTTTGATCGACTTCGAAAATGATGTTAGGCGAAAACTGAGTTTTTGCCACTTTTTGACTACAAACGAATTTCAAAAGATTTTTGAAACAAAGCGAGACATTCAGGAAAGCGAGAGAAATCAGGAAGAACACCGATATTGACTAAATCATTGTTTTCTGTGGAAACTATGCGGAAAAAATTTGCAAAGAATTTCCCAGTTTTATAAAATAAATTAAAAACTAACCTGCGATACCGTCTTGATATAATCTTCCTCCTCTTCCTTAACAACACTGAATCCTTTGGTGAAACTTTTCCATTCAACGCGTATTTATTCTTATTTTTACCCCAAAATCCTCCAGATGATATTGTCCGACTACTGAAGAATTTCTGAAATAAAAATTTAACATTCTTTTGCTTGTCAGTTTGTCATGCTCCTTACCATTTTATGACATATTGACCCGTGAAATTACTGAAAAAATGGTAAGTTTTGAGAATAAGATCGTCTGGATCAAAGTATAATAGAAGCGACCGACAGCTTCATAGAAAATAAAATACATAACAAAACATGGAAACAAATAAATTTATCTGGTCATTGTGAGAAATTAAAAAAACAAATACAGTTTGTGGTGAGATATTGTTAATATTCATCTGGATCTTCTCTTCCAGGAAATTGAATCCGTTCTCGAATTGGACGTTCAACTCTTCCAGGTCGTATGGCGTGTGCAGAAGACCCTTGCCGTGATACGATATCATCCTTTTCGTAATCTTTTTCATCAGTTCTCCGTTTCTTGACTGGAGTGGTGTCATCAGAAGCTAACGAACTACTTCCCTCGCCGAAAAGAAATCCGCATTTCACAGCTCCTCGACCCTGAAAATTATTTTATAACATTTTAGAGTTTGTGAGTATTTTGTGAAAAATATAAGATCATAAATAATGCATTTCTTCAGTTAACTATGTTTTGTTGAGAGATCCACTCAAAAACTAGACCGTTTTAGTATTCACATTAATTTTTCGTAATTTGCAGAAAAAAACATATAACTACTATCTTTGTGACACAATAATCAAAACAATTTGATCGAATCTCTACATAAAAACCGCAATACTTTTGGGAAATTAACAATATAAAAGAAATATGGTATTTGAAATTAAATTTAAATAAATCTGATTTTTGAAATATTCTAGAACTAAGGTACTGCAGGAACGATGAGATATCATAAATAACCATTTAAAAAAGCAAATCGAGTTTAATGTTGAATACCTGCTGAAACTAAAAAATCTACAAAATAGGAACATTCTACAAATTTCATCACTTCTTTTGCATATTCCTTCTCTGTAATGACTGAAAATAATTGCTAAAAAATTATATAATTTTTTCTAAATTTTTTTAATGATATTTTCAATTTTGCAAATCATAAAAATGGGCTAATTATTTTTGAATTTCCGCGCAAGAAAATGAACTTAACTTAATGAAAGAAATTCGCAGAAACTTCTTTAGTGTTTTTTAATCTGAAATATTGAGAAGAGAAACTATTAACCCTAATTAATTTAACCAGAAAACGCCGAAATGTCAAAACTAGGTCATTAACTTGCGTGGGAATTCAAAAATAATTAGCCAATTTTCAAATTTTTGCAAAAGTGAAAATAAAATCTTAAACATTTTTTTAACAGTTATATTCTGTTACATTATGATTCATTTTCTATAATTTAAAGCAAATTCCAAATCGAATCTACTCTACCGTTAATGAATTATTTGAATTCAAAAACTCACTTTAATTTTGATTCCCTGTGGAAGTTTCACTTTCTCGACTTTCTCCTCATTTTTATCTTCGTTGTAAAATCTTGTATCATGCTCATAATCCCATTCGAGTTCTTTTCCTTCTTTATCGAATACATTCAATCCTCCACGATTTGATGACTCATGTGTCCAAAACGAATCATTTCCACGTTTTACGCCGGTCTTTTTAACTTGACTCCGATCTGATGTTACCATTGTCTTAAATAGGAAACATTTGTTTTTTTTTATAGTAAATTCATTTTCAACCTGATATTCATCCGTCGTTGCATATCGAATAATGACGAACATGTTGGCTGGAACGTGTTTTGTTAATACTCTCCATTTTCCATTTGGAACCTCGCGAGCATTTATGTCTACAGTAATAAATTCGTTGTTCTTCTCACTTGCGACGATTCCTTTTTCTGAAAACATTTTGAAATTATTAAGATCTTCTGATCTATTTTTCTTCATCAAAGATTTGAAGACTAGTTGCTTGTTTGCCTACTCAAGCCTCATAATAAAGAATGAAATGTCAAAAGCAGAATAATCGCATAAGCAAACTCGATTACATCCGTTCATCCACACCATACTCATTGTCCTCCCATCAACTCTATATTTACCCTCGTGCTCATCTACGACACCTCTGATGGGAGGTCTTTTATTGGACAATTTTAATATGATTATGTGGATGAGTATGGAAAACAATATTATCAAAGTTAGGGGAGATAAGTATATTTTTTAAAGGTGGAGTAGCGTGGAATTTTGCTTAGGAAAATCCAAAAAAGTCTCAAATTCAGAAACACCAGAAAGGAAACACGAATAAAAAATCGTGAAATAATGAATATCCTACTTTGAAAAAAAAACGCGATGTTACATTCCCTGTTTGAATTCCCTCCAAAATAAGAATTGCGACCAATCAGCGATTCGCTCGGCCCACTTTTAAACCAATTAGACGGATTGCGTGGTGATCAAAATTTCTGATTGACCCGCAAGTGGGCGAGTCCTCTTATTTTAGAGGGAATTCATACAGGAAGTTCTGAAATTTAAAATAGCGTTTTTCTTAATAGAAGGATTTTCCATTATTTTGGGATTTTTATGTTTTTCTTCTGTGGTATTTCTGCATCTGTGACATTTTTGATTTTCCTAAGCAAAATTCCAAATTAAGCTGCTTCATATTTAAATTTTAATATAATAATTCTGTATCTGAAATACACATGATGATCCCTAAATCAGATCATCTAGGTTACACATTGCTCGACATTGTAGGGAAGTGAATGATGCGAGTTGACCCAGTATCCTGTTACTTCATTGTGCGGCTACTGGTGACTGCTCCATTTCAAAACAACGGGTCGATTCTCCCCTAAACAGAATGGGAAACATAACACGCGTCGGTCAATCGTCAATCGAGAAGGATCGACGACAAAAGAACATACAAACATATCGACGCGATCTACTATATGACAGAGAAGTAGTAGAAAGGGGTTATCCTCTCGATTGGATACGGTGTGAACAACGACCCAACTGTGTAGTAGTAGTAGAAAGGGGAAAACTAATAATGACAATGTAAGCGGTATTATTAACCGTCAGAATGACGGATTGAGATAGAAACATTAAACTAACACAACACACTCTCCATTCTTTTTCGAGTACTATTATTCTTTTTAATTTGTTTTGCATATGAATGTAGAGTAGGACCAATGAGAATGCGTAGGCGATACATACTGATTAATTTCTATCATAAAATATTTTATATAGATCTATTGAAATTAAAGTTACATTCTTCTTTCATTTATTTCGACCAAAATTGAGAAAGCTATAAACATTCCAAACATACGCTCATTTTGTGTATCTCTTAGCAGAAATTTGTTTATTAGTAATAATGTATACTGGGTCTCCCTAAATTCAACCAGTGCTCAGCTTTCGCATTTGATTTTCAAACGAAAGCAATCAGTTCTCTTCTGTTTTGCAATATAATAATAATAATCAAAGCAGTGCCTATTGACAGCCGACGCTTGTTCAAACATCTCTCTCTCTCTTAATTTCAGCTGTGTCATCAACATACCGTTCGGCTTAAGATCCTCAATCAGTTCGACGTCATCATCTTTTTCCTGCATAATCTGGCCTTCTTCAACGTCATCATCATCGGACAATACCTCACCTTCCTCGTCGGCCTTCTTACGTCCACGTACACGACGCATCATCTTCGACATATTTAACATCATCTAAAAAAATTTATTGAAATAACAAAAAAAAATAATAGAAAAATACCGCTGCTACATCTCTTCTATATTGAAACTGGACCATTGCAACATTATCTTTCTTCCAGACTTTTTCGGGGCGGAAATTTGCGAACATTCTGAAATTTCATATAATAATCACTAATATCCAGCTATGAAGTATACTTTTGAATTTCAAATTCATCCATTGCTTCAACACCATGAGCATAAATTGAATCTAAATGTGAATTTTGATCACTTGCTCCAATTTCTTTTCGAAGGGCTGCAGTTTCGGCGATGCTCACCTGAAATAATGTTCTGTAATAATAGAAGTAGGTAATTTTTTATTTTCAACTTCATCTTTTCGACGCGTTGTTCATTCATTTTCCCTTCCGATAACGATCTATTATTTATATCGTCGACTGCTGCTCTTTTTTATAGTAGATGTGTGCTTTTTCTTGCCCCTCCAGATCCCTTCACCCTTGTTTAGCTTTTTTAAAACTCAATAACCAATTCAAAAATCCCAGGTACCAAAACTTAGAATAACTACACTGAAAGCCTCCCCCTAAATATTGTCTTTCAGTAGAGTGTTGCTTCCTGAAATAGGAGGGAAGTGAAATGAACAAAGCAAAACGAAACGGCGTGACGAGGTTACTAATTACATATTATGTGGCTTTGGCTGCTGTGTTGGAGATGCGAAGAAGAATAAAATGAGAAATAATAGGATGAAGGAAAAAGAGAGTATATTCCGAAAATCCTTTACCACACACTTGCGAACAATAGAAATAAGAAGTACACCTTCACGGTACGACTAATAAGAGCGTTGATGTGCCCTCGTTTGGCCGGAAAGTAATGAGTTCTGAACAGACATCTGTCAATTACTATATTTATTATTAGATTCAGCTGGAAATGTTCTTACTTACAACTAGACATATTTAACTAGAATAATTACTATTTTGGAAGAATTCACTAGGATAAAAGACTATCCTCTTAATTTTTAGACTTTTAATTTTCCATTAAAAGTCAAATGAAGACGTGAACGATCCGACGGGGCCGTGATGAAGAAAAAAGAAAGCGGTGGTGTCTCAGGCAGCCAAGCGGCAAACACTTCATTTTATGCATGATACTACTTGTTTCTTCTTCTTTTTTGCTGCTCTTTTCTACGATGCCGCCACCACAAGCCATCGGAACCAGTAGACCCATCAGTCACTTGTTATCTTCCCAGTGCCACGATAATTGAGCGCCAAATTGAGAAGAGCGGGGAGAGAGAGAAGGAAAATATAACTAGAAAAGTGGACATCGAAAAGAGAAAAAAGCGATAGAGCTTAATGTTTGTTTCTTGAATAATTCGAAAAAAAAAAGAAAACTTACATTTAAATGCTTGTCACTGGAATCATTGATACCAAATGCCTTTTCGGTGGCAATCTTCTCCTTTCGATCAATGATTGCATCGAGACGGTCCTGAAAAATTAAAAATAGATATTTATACAAAAATTTTATTCTTCAGTTTCTAGGAAAAATATGAATTGACTAAGTTTGCAAACATTTTTCATTTTGTGTTCACCTCACAATGAATTGTCATAAATTACTATGAAATTCATCTGAGGGAATAAATCGAGATTACTTTTTTTTTAAACAGTATCACATCGTTTGTTCATTTTTCCAATTTATTTGATACATTGTTTTTTCGGCTGTAATAGTGAAAATGGATGAATAACTCTTTTCAACCAGCACTCCATCGTTTTATTCAAGTCGGCCTCATAAATTCGGACCGATTTTCATCTGCGTGTGTATGTGCGTGTGTCTCCCCGTTTTTGTCCCTCTCTCTTTTTTCATGGCATTCCTTTTTTCGTTTCTCGGCGCCGCTCCACACAGAAATTTTTCATGATGGTCAATGTATGTCTCGCTTCTCCTTGTATTCAAAATGAGCACTTAAAATTGTCTAGAAAACTGAAAATTCGCTGAACTGGAAATAAAATAATGAAACATTGTTGGTATGCATATCTAAAATCTCATAAGAAGAAAGAAGCCCAATAGTTGCAACAAGATATTTTCCTTTTTAAATGGAAAGGAGAAGACAACGAAACAAGATTCTAGCTCATTTCGGTTCACACGATAATCTCTGATTCGTGTTAATCCCTACGTGCCACGTCATTATAGAAAATGCAACATGGGACACTCAATCAATGAAAGCCAGATGCGTCGGGCTTTGGAGTTGGGAAGCCTGTGGCGCCGGATGTGAGATGCAATGTCGTTCCAGGCGAACAAACACACTGGGCCTTTGCTTTTTTTATTATTGTAGTTGTGAGCCGGATATCACTTTCTATTTTTGGACTTTGTATGCCTCCAAATGTAAAATTATCTAGAATCATAAGGCATATCACAAGGTTTGAGAGGAAATCTAAATTTCTAATCAAATGACGACTATCGAGCAGAACAAAAGCTATGACTAATGAATCAACAGCTCACTAATCATTCTACCTAGGATTGATGTTTATGCCAAAATCAACTGATATGTTGAGATTTTTTGATTATAATTTGAAACTATTCAGAGTCAAACAGCAATTCGTTTCACTTCACTAAATGTGTCAAAGCCTTGTACAAATATGACTATACACAATTACAACAACATCATCATCATCAATATATAATTGGTGTGAGCGTCCACGACGTACCATAGCAGCATTTTGAATGAGCGCGAAATAACCGCCTAGTCTCCGTCACAAATGTACAACACATAGTTGTCCCGTCTTTGTCGTCTTTCCCTTTTTTCTTGTCGCTCCACTTTTCAACATCCTTCCAGCTCTTTTAAATAAAATATTTTGCACACACACACACACACACACACACACACACACACACACACACACACACACATACATACATACATACATACGCCGTGAGCGAAATAGCGGGGACAATAGCGATAGCCAACAGTTGGGACCTATATGCCACCCATTGTTTTGCAACTAAACTAACCTTGACAACTACCAATTAGGCAAAGTATGGGTGTGTTCCGGCACACCTGAAACTTTGCTCACCTACGACCAATCTGACAGCGAGGTTGAGACGAAAGTATCAGGCGGCCGGATGGCACAACCTGTGTTGAGGATGAGAAGTTATTAGAATGGTGGCCTCTAGAAGGAACCTGGACTAGAATAGAAGTCGTTCGTTGGGATGCACGGATGAAACAGAGCGCCATGGGCACAAGAACACGACTGAAGGCGCGCGCGCCGTCGCTCATACACTCACATACACATACACTGAGGGAGAAGGGGAGACACATTCGACGACCGCTCATATTGAGGGTGGAATAGGAGGACGAGGAGCGACGAAGAATGAGCGGGGCAAGAGGACGGATGGAGGAGGCGAGAGGAGGGCGCGCACACAGCCAAAAGGGGCGGGACGACGACTCCTCCCCGCCTCACGTTTCAGCAAGCTCTGGGCTTTAGCTAACAAATGGTGTCAATAGAGTACATTGAATGATCCCATCACAAATAGGCCTTGTTTGGAAGAATCGGAAAACATACTAACAGTACTTATTCCTACATTATATGAATAGTAGAAAAGCTAAAGTGTGGGAAAACATCAAAATTAAGATATTAATTCGCAAGTATATATTCTCGCAAATATCTAGGGAAGCGAATCTTCGTTCAGTTGAGAATTGAGTTTCAAAAGTAAGACAGCGATAGGAATAGCATGACGGTGTCATAAAAAGACAAAGCTGCAATAATTCCATTGAATATTATGATTTGGAAGAAGAAGAAGCATCGGCAAACATTCTTGTAATAAAAATCGCTTGAAATTTATACATTTTCAGTTTCTACAAATCTTTATATTTCTGCAAATCACGGAGGATTTGAAGTCAAATGTTACTGATACTTATTCCGAGCTGATTCGGGATGCGACGAATACCTATAGAGGTCCTGGTGTTCTCTGTGAGATTTCAATATTTCGTGCAACATGAAATAGCAATGATCGACTCAAAATGCCACGTCACGATAATTACATATACAAAGGCCATCTACAATCGTCGGCATTGTCGTAAAACTTTTTGTGTCATCGAGTTGTTAGACAAATATTTCCGCGGCGGTTCGGTTCGGGAGACCACCACCTCCACCACCGCAGACGGTATTGAATTGGAGGGGAGCAACACAAGGACACACGATGAATGGCCTGACGAAGAGGGGCACAATAGGGGCTCTCCTTCTCCGTCGCCGCCGCCGCAGTCGACAGTCTTTCTCTGTTTCTTTCCTGTCTTTTCCATCACTTTCCTCCGGACGTCGTCATCGTTGTCCCGGTCACTACCTTAACCACCAGGCTGTTTGTGTTCAATTACCTGCGGGCGTTTTGTGTATGTTCGCGTCTGTATGTGAGAGATGAGGATGAAAAAGACAGAAAGAGAGAGAGACTAAGAACACGCTGTAATTACACAGCAACCTCATCCTCTGGATAATACTGACCGCCAGTGTGTCGTGTCAACAAGTCGGCTTAAATTATGAAGTAATTAGTCGCTCGTTCGTGGGTTATAGAATGGACTGTCCAGAATGAATTGACACGACATACTTTTTAATAATTCTTTACAGATGAAGGAGAATTCAGTGGCCGATCCTACATTTCTTCCACGTGTTACAAAATGTCATTTTAGAACGCTCACTCTCACAGAAATAAAGCAAATTCACTTTCTAGACAAAGCGAGTCAAACGGCAACTTTCATCTTGAAGTCAGGTCCACACAAGTACAAAACTTCAGCCAAGCTATGGAAGTTTTAAAGTTTAAACCCTGGAATTTCACTAGATTGTAACCAGAACTATACTTTGCAGAGATCACTGGAAGAAAAAGCTTGAACTATTTAAATTTTTATGCGATATTTTCAAAATGAAGAATTGCGTCATTAAACTTGACTCCAGCAAAACGATCAAAAGTTTCCCAATTCAAACAAACAAAACGCTCTCGAAAAAAACGAGCCGATCATCTTGCATCTTCCTCTTTGTAGTCAAATTTGAATTCGCAATTTCTCACTTTGATAATATCGAAATATTTATAAAAATTTCAGACGTAATATTTTAAACAGATTTATCTTGAAAACTACTCACCTTCGGTAGTTGAAGCTCGCTGTCACTCAGATCTTCTCTAACGTCGCCGTGTATTGAGTGATCCGATCCATAATCGAGCTCGTCGTCCATGTCTCTGCTGAAATAAATAAAATTTAGATACATTTAAACTGTTATGCACAATGAAGACAAGGGAGAAAAGTTCAACAATGAATAAATATATTTTTCAATGATCGAAAAGAGTTTGAAGAAGGCGTTCAATATATCTCGCAACAATAACTATTTTAAACGAGTAGAAAATGTTCAAAGGACGGTAAATATGCTTTTCGCGCAATAAAACTCGAGAGCTGAAAGCAAAAAGTCGAGATTGAACAAAATAAGGTAATACAAATTTATCATAGCGCATTAGCTTGATTTTTCGAAAAAAAAAACATATAAAAGAATGCGAGGAAATAGTGGCCAGGTTTTTCTCAGTGAAAAACGCTTCCAAACAAAACCGTAAAATCGATTGGCCCAAAAAACAGATTTCAAACAGCGCGGTAGAAATGTTTTTGCAGTGGAGCGCACATTCGCTACCCAAAATGCGCGGCAAAACAAAGCGAAAAGATTTGGAAATAAAAAAAATTGACTTTCAATTCTTATTTTATTGTTTTATTTATTGATTATCACAATCTAAACGGATTTTCGATGTTATGAAACTTTAAATTCCCACCTAATCGCCTTAATTCTCTCCCTATTAAATCTTTAAACGTTTGTTCAGACAAAAAAACGATTCGCGGCGTTTCGTTTGAGCACGTTTACATTACTATTTTGACAAACAATTTCTTTCTACTTTCATAGTTTATTTATTGTTCTAATGCTGAGTTTTATCAGAAATGACCTCCAAGCGTCCTGGCGGGAGCTCGTTTCAACCAGAAGTGAAGCGAAAGCGTGAAAGTGACGAATTCGAGCAGTGTTACGTTGTAAGTTTTTCATATTATGATTTCAAGCTTTTAAAAATTGCATTTTTTATTTTTAATGATCACTAACCATTTATTTTCAGTCAAGATTCGAAAATGAACTTCCATCTGTACCAACGATTGATAAAACAGGATGGGCCAGGCCAGCAGTCGATAAAGATCTCGGAATTAGCAAAAGCATTGCGTGTCAGATCTTAGAGGTCGAAACGTATCATGAAGACGGCTCTGCAACATCTTACGACAGAACAAATGTGAAGTTGTATGGTGTAACCAAATCTGGAAATTCGATTTGTGTCATTGTGACTGACTACTTTCCACATTTTTATTTCCAGGTAATCTAAGCTTTAAAAAATAAGTATTGGTAATATTTCTTACAGGCACCACAAGGATTCGGTGTCGAGCACATTGGAACTGCACAATCTGCAATTTGCAATATGGTTGCTGCAGCAAAACGCCGAGGTGGTAGCGGTCAAGCTCAATTGCCTGGAAAAGTAGTTGATAATCTTGTTCATGTGGAGATAGTTCACGGAGAGAATCTTTATTACTTCCGCGGTGCTGATACGAAAGTTCCTTTTGTCAAGGTGTCAGGATCTACAGAAGCTCTTCACAAAGCGCGAATGGAATTGAAAAATGGAGTTAACTTGATGGGAAAGGGTCCTGTGAACGTTGGGAATTTATACGAGTCAAATATTAATGTGATTGTCATGTTCTTGGCGAAAACGAATATTGTTGGATGTGGCTGGATTGAGGTTTTGACAATATTAGTTTTTTTTTAATTCTTTATGATTTCAGATTCCTGCTGGAAAGTGCCGAATTCTTTCAAACAGTGAAAAGTCGTCTCGTTGTCAAATAGAAGTCACAGTTCCGGTCAAAAACCTGATTGTTCATGAAAGTGATGGTGAATGGGCTGGAATTGCTCCTATTCGGTAAGTTTGAAAGTTTGAACTTACTTTTGAAAAAATAACTTTTTTAGTACTTTGTCTCTGGATATCGAATGTATTGGTCGACGTGGAGTGTTTCCCGAAGCAATTAAAGATCCTATTATTCAAATAGCTAATCTTGTGAAAATCGAAGGTGAAGCAGAACCATTTGTTCGTAATTGTTTCGTTCTTGGAACATGTGCACCGGTCGTCGGTTCAAATATCATTCAATGTGTGAATGAAAAAGTTCTTCTCGAAAAGTGGGCTGAATTTGTTCGTGAAGTGGATCCCGACATTATCACTGGATATAACATTCTCAATTTTGATCTTCCATACATTCTGGATCGTGCTAAAGTTCTATCACTGCCACAAGTTTCTCATCTTGGTCGTCAGAAAGAAAAAGGCTCAGTTGTAAGAGATGCTGCAATATCATCGAAACAGATGGGAAGTCGAGTGAACAAGAGTATCGATATTCACGGAAGAATTATTTTTGATGTACTTCAAGTTGTACTTCGGGATTACAAACTCCGAAGTTATACACTCAATAGTGTCTCATATCAATTTTTATCCGAACAAAAAGAAGATGTGGAACATAATATTATTCCTGATTTACAACGAGGAGATGAACAAACTAGGAGGCGATTGGCTCAATATTGTTTGAAAGACGCATATCTTCCTCTTCGTCTGCTTGATAAATTAATGTCAATTATTAATTACATCGAAATGGCTAGAGTCACCGGAGTTCCTATGAATTTCTTACTGACAAAAGGTCAACAAATCAAGGTAAATCAAAATATATTTTAAATTATAATACTGAAATTGTTGTAGATTCTATCAATGATGCTACGAAGATGTAAGCAGAACAATTTCTTCTTACCGGTAATTGAAGCCAATTCTGGGGATGGTGAAGGATACGAAGGTGCTACTGTCATTGATCCGATTCGAGGATTTTACAATGAACCAATTGCAACACTTGATTTCGCTTCTCTATATCCATCCATTATGATTGCTCATAATCTCTGTTACACGACACTTTTAAAATCCCCACAAGGAGTTGAGAATGAGGATTATATTCGGACACCATCTGGCCAATATTTTGCAACCAAATCTAAGCGCCGTGGGCTTCTTCCCGAGATTCTCGAGGATATTCTGGCTGCAAGAAAACGAGCGAAGAACGATATGAAAAACGAGAAAGACGAGTTCAAAAGAATGGTTTACAATGGACGACAATTGGCGCTTAAAATCTCTGCAAATTCTGTTTATGGTTTCACTGGTGCAACTGTTGGAAAGTTGCCATGTCTCGAGATTTCTCAATCAGTTACAGCTTTCGGAAGAAAAATGATTGACATGACGAAACTCGAAGTGGAGAGAATTTACAAAAAAGGAGCTCTCGATGGAAAATGTCCAGCAGATGCGAAAGTTATTTATGGCGATACAGATTCTGTAATGGTGAAATTCGGTGTCGAAACTGTAGCTCAAGCAATGGAAATTGGACTCGATGCTGCTAAAGAAGTCAGCAAGATTTTCACTCCGCCGATCAAACTTGAATTCGAGAAAGTTTACTCCCCATATTTACTTATTAACAAAAAGAGATACGCTGGCCTTTACTTCACTAAACCGGATGTTCATGACAAGATGGATTGTAAAGGATTAGAAACTGTTCGCCGTGATAACTGCCCTCTGGTTGCAAAAGTTCTCGGTGTTTGCCTCGAGAAATTACTAATAGAAAGAGATCAACAATCTGCTTTGGATTTTGCGAAACGGACAATTAGTGACTTGCTCTGCAATAAAATTGATATCTCATTGTTGATTATCAGTAAGGAATTAACAAAGTCTGGAGATGTAAGTTCGATTTCAAAACCTTACGAAACTAATTGATTATGTTCAGAAATATCAAGCAAAGCAAGCTCACGTTGAGTTGGCGGCTCGTATGAAGAAAAGAGACGCTGGAAGTGCACCAAGACTTGGAGATAGAGTTCCATATGTTTTTGTCGCTGCTGCAAAAAATGTTCCGGCATACGAACGAGCTGAAGATCCAACTTTTGTACTTCAAAATAACATTCCATTGGACACCAAACACTACTTGACTAATCAACTCGCCAAACCACTTGCCAGAATTTTCGAGCCCATCTTGGGTGATAGAGCAGAAAAGATTCTGGTGGAAGGAGAACATACAAGAGTTCGTACAGTCGTTCAGAGTAAAGTTGGAGGTCTTGCAGCGTTCACAACGAAATCTGCAACTTGTCTTGGTTGCAAGAGTGTTTTACCAAGAGCAGAATCAGAGAACGCAGTTTGCAAACACTGTGAGCCGAAGCTTCCAACGATTTTTGCTTCTAGGTAATTAGAAATGCAATAATTGTTCTACTATATTTTTCATTTCAGAATGAACACTATGCACGAACTTGAAAACCATTTTGGTCGCCTCTGGACCGAATGCCAAAATTGTGCAAAGACTATGCAAGACAAAGTGAATTGCTCGGCTCGAGACTGTCCGATCTACTATATGAGGGAAAAAGTTCGAAACGAGCTATCGGAGGCAAGTGCCGTCATCGAACGATTTGGAGATCCTTGCTTCCAGGCACCTACTAAATGAATTAATTATGATCCCGGTTTATTTGTCTAATTATTATTGACTGTGAATGATCTTACCACACTATTCATCTCATCACACATTTTTCTTTATTACTGGTTATCTTATAAACTCGCGTTGATGATTAAAACATATGTTTTTAATTCTTTAAACTTTTTTGTAAGCGATAATCGCTTAAAATACTTGTCTGATATATTAAATTTGAATTTAAAATACCACAATTTTCAGATGATCACTCGAAAAGCAATATTCTTTTTAGCATTAGCGTCAATTATTCAAGCATCAGATGATTCCGAAGCTCCCGATAATAAAAAGTCTTCAATAAGATTCACTCCATCAGTTATTGATTCTTATAGAGAAAAAGTTCAAAAAATGTTCTACCACGCCTACAACGGATATTTGGATCATGCATTTCCACTAGATGAACTGAAACCAATAACATGCGTTGGACAAGACACCTGGGGATCATTCTCTCTTTCATTAATTGATGCTCTAGATACTCTTCTGGTGATGGGAAATACAACCGAATTCCGAAGAGCAGTGTCACTTGTTCTTGAGAAAGCTCGTGATGATGCTAATGTGAATGTTTCTGTTTTCGAGACGAATATCAGAGTTGTTGGCGGATTAATATCTGCACATATGCTAGCGGGAAGGCATAAAGGTAATTTAAATTTCACAAGGAATATTACTAAACCATCATAAGATTCATTCCAGATCTTGTCGTAGATTGGGAAGGTTATCCATGTGATAGTCCGCTTCTCAAATTAGCTGTTAAAATGGCTGATCGACTTATGCCTGCTTTCAATACAGAAACTGGAATGCCCTATGGAACTGTTAACTTGAAATATGGAGTTCATAAAGATGAAACACCAATTACTTGTACAGCTGGTGTGGGCACATTTCTTATTGGTAATTTTTAAGATTTTAATAATATCCGGCTAACTTCCTTTTTTGAAGAATTTGGTACCCTCTCACGTTTGACTGGCGATGACAAATACGAAAAAGTGGCTCTAAAAGCGTTGGATGCTTTATGGTCGACAAGATCACCAATCGGACTCGTGGGCAATCATATCAATGTTCAAACAGGACAATGGACGGCAACTGATTCTGGAATTGGTGCTGGCGTTGATAGTTATTTCGAGTATTTAGCAAAAGGAGCATATCTATTCAGAAGACCAAGTCTTATGAAACAATTTCATGAACATGCAACATCAATTAATAAACATGTTCGGAAAGGTGAATGGTTTATGTGGGTATCAATGGCCAAAGGATCTGTCTCCTTGCCAATTTTTCAATCTCTTGAAGCATTCTGGCCTGGAACTCTAACAATGGTTGGTGATGTTCAAGATGCATCAAGAATTATGTTAACATATTCTGAAGTTATACGAAAATACGGGTTCCCACCTGAATTTTATAACATTCATAATGAAGAGCCAGGAGAAAAACGAGCCGCATTTCCTTTACGGCCTGAAATGGTTGAATCATTGATGTATCTGTATAGAGCGACAAAGGATGAAACGTGGTTAGAACTTGGAGCTGAAATGATTGATGTTAGTTTTTTATTTTAAACTAAATCTTGAGCTTAATGCGTTTGAAAAAGTTTAAATTTCAGGCAATAGAATCATCAGCCCGAACTAAATGTGGCTATGCTACAATCAACAATGTAAAAGAGCATAGTATTGAAGATAGAATGGAGTCATTTTTCCTTGCTGAAACAACTAAATATCTTTATTTATTGTTCGATCCAACAAACTTCATTCATTCAAAAGGAGATCAAGCTAGAATATTGACGAGTCCAAAGAATTTGACTTGTGTGATCTATGGAGGAGGCTATATATTCAACACTGAAGCTCATCCAGTTGATCCAGGAATGTTGGATTGCTGTAGTGTACAAGCAAAACGGGATCAGGAAGTTGGTGTGAAACAAGTAAGATAGACTATAAATTTAACTTAATTTTAGTTTTTATTTTTAGGTGAACAATGGTGATGAGCATGAGAAAATGAATCGAACAGAAAAGGGCGGTGAAAAGTATTTCGAGAATCAATATGGAAAAAATGAAAATTTAATTGAATTCGAAGTTGATGAGAAACTGAAAAAAGAATCTGAAAAACGAAAGATTGAACTGGAAGCAGAAAAAGTGAAAGAAAATTCACATAAAGCAATGCTCAAAGTGCGAGAAATACTTGTAAGAGCTCATCAGAAGGATGAAGCAATGCAGCGAAATGGTGAAACATCTGATTCGGCTAGAAAACTGATGGATCAACTCTACAAAGCATACCCAAATCATACGGCAGAGTTGGAAAATTTGAATAAAGAAGCAATTATTGAATTTGAAGAACTTCAACATTTGGAGGATATTCGAGAACTTGTTAGAGAAATCCCGATACCTGAAGTTTTTTGTGAGAAATGCTGTGTCCCACTTCATGAAATTGTCGATTCGGTTGTACTTCGAGTGTTAATGGCCGATGTTTACGAATATCATTTTTATCCAACGAGAAAAGTAGGTCTAAAAAATGGGAATTGCTCGGGAAAAAAATTATTTCAAGTTTTTAATAATTTCAAAATCGAATTTTTTAAATTAGTGAAAGGATAACATTATTTTTCGCTTTTTCCGTTTTTTTTTCGATCACCTTTTTTAGGTGAATCCAGAACAAGAAAAAAAAAACGAAAACGGTTAAATCCTCAGCTCTAGTGTCATTTATCAGTGTGGTCCGACATCTCCCGTGATGCGCTCGTCACTATGAAAACGCATCCCGTGAGATGTCGGACCGTGAACATAAGAACAAAAAAAAATGACTTCGAATTGCATTTTTTCACAATTAAAAAAAAATTAGTTTGAAAAACAGTCTAGTATAATTATGATAACGACGATATTCGTTTAAATCCGATGTTTTCAATAATAATTTATTAATTGTTTCGAGTTTTTCTAAAATCAAAATTTCAGACAAAATTTCTTCATGGTCCTGTTTGTTGGTTAGAGGAAACACCACGGATTGAGGATGATTACAAAAATGAGCCACCAAGTGTGAACACAGAAAAATGGAATAGTCCTCTCTTCACAAGTGATCAGGCTTCTCTCAATGATTTTATCGGAGACGATCTTGAAACTGTTCGAAAGTTTGGATTCAAAACTCTTCTGGCTCCTGGTTACAAAAAATTGGATAAATTAATTGCTGGACAGAATATTGCGTTGCGAAGAAAGAAGTCGTGGTATTATGAAGTTTAGTTAGATTGGATTTCGGGTTTTCCGGCCTTCTCTTGTCTGAAATTTACTAGTCTGAAAGCTAAATTGCCTTTTTCGTAATGTATATAGAATCGGGTATATTTATTTTTGTGATGGTTGTTATAAGAAGATGTGATTATTAATTTCTTGTTGCCATGGTTAGTTTATAATTTGAGTTAAATGAAATAAATAATTTATGAATTCATCTTGAAAATCTTTTTTCAATTTCTGCTCAAACCTGGGTTATTGAAATTATTTCTCCCAAATTTACATTAGACATTTATAAATAGTTTGTCAATTTGAAATATTTATTGCAGAATGATATCCGCCAGAAATGTCACAGCTATTTGCTGTCGAAGGATATTATCAACTTCATCTTATACAGTCAGAACACATATATGTGATGAGCTTAGTACTTCGAATAAAAGTAAATAGAAACAATTATTGTTCCTTATAAAAATCTGAATTTAGATGAAAAAGTGAGTGTAATGGGATGGCTATCCCACAAACGTATGGATCGATTTTTCGTTTTACGCGATGCTTATGGTTCGGTTCAAGCGAAAATATCAGCATCTTCGAAGCTGCAGAGCCTTTTAAAGGATATTCCCTATGAATCAGTTGTTCGAGTTGATGGAATTGTTGTTGATCGTGGAGATAATCGTAACAGTAAAATGAAAACCGGAGACATTGAAGTAAATTTTCAAAAATATTATTTTAAAAGTGGAAATAATGAAAATTCTAACAGGGAAGTGTTTGATTTTTTGATTCTGGTTAATTTTCTATTTGAATTACCTCTAACATAAGAAACCACGACGGCTTTCGAACCAATCATTTTCTTCGAATTCCGTTCACTTCATCTGATTGGTTCAAAAATGGACGTAACGAATCGCTGGTTGATCTTGTATTTAGCGTTCATTTTGGAGAAAGTTCAAACAGGGAGATTAGCCAAAGTTTAAAAATCGCGTTATTAAATGTTGAATTTTTTCTAGATTTCCTTTTGTGGTTTTCCAAAATTTTATGCTATTTTTTGGATACTTTGAAGCAAAATATCTATTACATTTTAAAATAATTTTTGTTGGCAGATCGATGTTGAAGAACTGACAGTACTCAATAAAGCTACTTCAAATATTCCTATGCTACCGGATGCCAATGCAAATGAAAGAACTCGGTTAAAATATAGATACATTGATTTGAGATCTGATAAATTACAAAAGTACATATTACAATTTTTATATCTATTTTGAAAAATTACGAATTTCAGGAGTTTACGACTTCGTTCAGAATTTGTGCACAATGTTCGGAGGTTTCTCGTTGAAAAAAGTGGATTTGTAGATGTTGAAACACCAACTCTATTTCGTCGTACTCCAGGTGGAGCTGCAGAATTTGTTGTTCCAGCACCTTCTCCAAACCAGGGACTTGCCTATTCATTGCCTCAAAGTCCACAACAATTTAAACAGCTTTTGATGGTTGGAGCTATCGATAGATATTTTCAGGTTAGTGAGATTTTATTTCGTAAACAATAATTTTGATTCCAGATTGCCCGATGTTATCGTGATGAAGGATCAAAAGGTGATAGGCAGCCTGAATTTACACAAGTTGATGTGGAAATGTCATTTACAACACAAAATGGAGTTATGCAACTTATTGAAGATATGATTATATCTGCATGGCCGGAGAGTTTGAACCATATTAAACCTAAATCCCCGTTTCCAAGAATACCGTATTCTGATGCAATGAGACTCTATGGAATTGATAAACCAGATATGCGAATTCCGTGGCAAATTGATGACGTTGATAACGATATATTTGAATTTTTGCAAAAAGATATTGATGATGATACTTGGCGGTCAAGAATTTTAGTTTGTCGAGGAGCTGGTAAAACAACGATTTCGAATTCAATGAAAAATGAATGGAAACGATTGATTCAGATGAATGAGAATGGAAAGAATTTTGCAATTTGTCATCCGTCACAGAAAAGATGGTTCAAACCGTTTGACAATCAGAAATTGATCGATCAATTTGGATTAATTGATGAAGATGTTCTCATTGTTTGCTGGGGAAATTCAGAAGGGGTTTACTGGACTTTAGGTAAGATATAGCGATTACCCAAACGCGAAATTTTGTGATTTTTGCGCAAAAAATACGGTACCCGGTCTCGACACGACAAATTTTAGTTAAATATAAGTGCGCCTTTAATGAGTACTGTAGTCTCCAAATTTTGTATACATATTGCGGTTAACATTTCATGTGAAAATTAATTTTTGGAAGTTTTCTTTCGATTTTTTGACATTTATGTTTTTTCTTGTTATATTGATTTTTTAAAAAGATTTTTAAATAAATAAATGTACTTGGAAAATCAATAAAAATTCCGCAGCAACACAAATTCAAAATTACAGTACTCATTAAAGGCGCACGCAGCTTTGTATTCGACTAATTTTTTTCCGTATTTTTGCGAAAAAAATCGCAAAATTTTGCGTGTGCCTTTGTTTTTTATACGAAAAAATTATTTAGTTAATGATTCATATTTTCCGGTCAACTTCGTAATTACGTCGCAGAAGTTTGCGGTCTTCGTTCAAAAAGCAATGTAACTGCTCACTGGATTGTGGATTTTCCATTGTTCTCATTTGAAGAAGGACAACTTGTATCAACACATCATCCATTTACGGCTCCACTTGAAAAAGATATTGATATTCTTTATTCCAATGATATTGATAAACTCTTACAAATCACTGGACAACACTACGATCTTGTTATAAACGGAGTTGAAATGGGTGGTGGATCGATTAGAATTGAGAATTCAGAAATCCAGCGACACGTTCTGAAAGTTCTTGGAGAACCAACTGATGAAATGGAACATCTTTTAAATGCATTATCTCATGGTGCACCACCACATGGAGGATTTGCTTTAGGACTTGATAGATTCGTTGCAATGCTTACTTCCGATGGGAATCCTCTCACACCAGTTCGAGATGTTATTGCTTTTCCAAAAACAAAAAATGGAAAAGATTTGATGAGTGATGCGCCTGCAACATTATCCCAGAAACAGCTAGAAAGGTATGTCACATGGAATTATTGATGCACGTGGTGTGAGACTCTCTCATAACGTTATGATCTACGAAAAATGCCATGGGTCTCGTTAGGTATTACGTTTTCAATTAGTTTCGCCGATTTTGCCAATTTTCAGTAATTTTTCGTCCTTTCTCTTATGTTTTTCTTTGTTTTAAAAAACGATTTTACAAAAAATAGGGCAAATGCTTGGAAACTGGCGAATTTGGCGAATGTAATTGAAAACGTTTGAATTTAACGTTTGAGTTTTTTTATTCCGAAAGGACATTTTTCTGTTTTCCCAGATTACATACCCAGCTGTAAAATTTTCGCATTTGCTTCAAAAATACGGTACCTGGCCGAGTAAAAGTATAATCCCTTAAAGATTACTGTAGTTCCCATCTCTCATTTTTGTAGGATGTTATTTAATTTTTAAATTAATTTATCTCACATTTCTTGGAAACTTATAGAAAAACATGTGAAAGTATACTTTTAAAACATTTTGAAGAAACTCTAAAAAGAAAGTTCCGCATTAAAATTTAAACTAAAAAATATATTTCAGATATGGAATCTCCTTGTTACCCAACGCTGTGGAATGATGTGGATTGACAAATTTCGTATTATAGTGATACTATAGTGATAAAATTAGTTTTTTTTAATGTATTGTTGTTGTTGTTTTTATTTTTAAATAATGAATACGTTTAGCTTTTAGCATACTTCTTAATAAAAGTTAGAAAGGAAAGTAGCGATAATTCGGATTTTGGCTCAAGATACTCAAAATAGTCTTGAATTCAGAAATATCACAAAGTACATACAGCAATGTTTGAAGTCTCTCATTGACAAGTGGGCATGCCGTCTCATTTTCGTGTAATATCAAACAGAACACAAAATTATATGTTAAAAAAATCCTAAATTTTCATAAGTATAATAGAAATTGAAAATCTTTTGAATTAAATTGACATGTGTTGCAATATTCTATTCATCAGTTTCCACAATATTGATGGGATGTTCGTAGTGTTGAACAAATTGTTGGAGTTCACATGTTTAACACATTGCTGTAACATTTTGATTCTTCTCCGAATGGCGGGAAACGCGAAGAACAGTGACGTTATCGAACAGAATGATCAAAAAGTTGTTGTACCCGTTATGTTAAGCATATATTATAGCGTATATTTGATTGTATGTAGATTAAACAACCAAACACCTAATTATTCGAAAGTTTTCGTTAGCAGAGGCTCGAATCGGGATTAAAAAAGTTGCTAAAGTAATAGAGACTGAAATTTAATTTCAGCTGAAATATAAAACTTAGAAATATCTGCTGCATCCATAGCTTTCATAAACTGTTTCTTATTTCAAAAATAATGTTGGAATCATTTGAAAGCGGGATTTTTGTACAACATAGATGTACGGAAAATTCTAAACTGTTAGACTAGACTCACTTTACTAACTATAGACTCACTATAGACTACTAGAATAATTTTCGAACATTTTATAATTCACATTCTCCGAAAAATATGCTCTTCCTGGTGTTTGTTTCAGTGAAACCACCTTCTCATAACTAGTTTACTGTATATCGGCCTCATCGAAACAACACAAACTACATTTTGAAAATAGATTATCAAGTATCGGAGGTCTGGTCATCGGATGGACGAACGACGCGTCGAGGGTAAAAGTTTGACCAAAACGTGAAAAGAAAGAGATTATTCAGATCACTTCACGATTGTTTCACGAGGATGGAAGTGGGCGGGATTCAAGGAAAAACCGTCGTTTGGAAAAGAAATCATTGGATACGGTAGTTGTTATAAAGCTGAAATTTGGAAAATTCTAGGCATTCATATGAGTTTCATAGAATTTTTTGGCAATAGATGTAGGACAACATTTTTAAAACAATTTTTTTGAAATTTCTGAAATTTTTTGACTGCTAAATTAATTTTGCAAGTTTTCAATGAGTTTCCCAATTCTCTAGCAAAAAATTTCACTCTAGAACCTGTTCAGAAATTACTATACAATTGTATACAAAGTTTGCTTCTTTCCAGAAATGTTGAAGATGCTATTCAAAATTGGTAACTAGCGGAAAATATTCAAATTTAATTTTTGTTTCTTATTTGTTGAAGACAACGTAGATATTCTAATAGAAATCTCAAATTAGAATATTCTTTAAGTAATTTTCTGTCTTTAAAAGTTGAGTAACGAATAAATTTTTTCCTTTAACTGTATGCCTCCAAATATAGAAAAAGAAAAAATCACCATATAATCAGAAAATATACATATTTTCCTCATTTTCTCAAATTTTACAATGTTATCCTCCAATGTATTTCCAAAACTGAATGTTTTCAAAATGTACTCACAACACAGTTCACAGTTTCATATCGACACTTGGTTCTACTTTTTTTTGTTCTCTTGTAGTAGTTTTTCCTCTTTTTTGTATAACCAATACGAATCCCTCATTGTTAAAACTATATTGTTCAGATTGAAGATGATGAACCCTGTTAAGCATCGGTTCCGCTATATTGTCGTCTTTCTTGGTTTGGCATGTCTTACTTCAATTCTTTCAAATTATATTATTATTAATTTCACATTTATCTGTATGAAAGATGATCCTACTGGAATTGAAACTACTGAAAATGGGGTGGGTGAAATATTTAAATTATTGTTCATTTATGAAAATTAAGTTTTTCAGACAATTTACAACAGGTATGACTATTCAGTTGCTGAGAAAAGTGCAATAGTTTGGGCTGTGGCAATTGGTACAATACTTGGAACAGGTCCAATTAACTACTCCTATGTTAGATTTGGAGCTCGTATTCCGTTTTTTATTGCTGGAATTGTATCAGCTTTTGCAACAGTGCTAACTCCATATGGTGCATATCTTGGTTTACCGTATCTATTGGCACTAAGATTCGCTCAGGTAATGGTTGGCTCCAGAAGATAATTTCTAAGCCTTTTTTGAAAATGGGGCAACAACTTGAACTAAATTTTTTGAAAAATCTAAGCACTTCGGAGTGTTTAATTATGATGGTTGGTCATGCTGGACTATTGAAATTGAAGTTTTATAAAAATTTCATTAATTTTTTCAGGGTCTTGCTTATTCCGCCGACTTTGCAGCTATTGGAATTGTATGTGTCCGATGGGCTCCACTTGCTCAAACCGGACTCTTTATTTCAATTCTAACAAGTTTCAGCCCAGCAGCCACAGTGATGACAAATGCCGCATCTGGCTGGGTAACTGGACATGAAGATAATCTCTAGACTGTTTTGTTTCTTTCAGTTGTGTAAATCGTCATATGGATGGCAGTCTGCATTCTATGTTCACGCAGCTGCTGGTTTTATCATTTTTGCTGCATGGCTCTATTTTTATAATGATGATCCACAATTGAACCAAAAAGTGTCAGCAAAAGAGTTGACAACTATTCAAAAAGATAAAACAAAAGCACATATTGAGAGGGATTCGTTTGTTCCGTATTGGGAAATTTGCAAGAATCGAGTTATTTTGACTGTTTGGATCAACTCTTTCTTTGAAATGACTACTTTGATTCTTCTATTGACCTATTCTCCTATATATTTCCGTAAAGTCCTTGACTTTAGTGTTGTCGAAACTGGAATGTTGATATCCTTGTCGGCAGTAGCTCATATGCCAGCTAAACTCTTATCTGGATGGTTATCAGATCGTCAATTCCTTTCTGAACGTGTTCGAATGTGGTTCTTCAATACTTCATCAGTCGGACTTGCTGGATTCATGTGTGTCAGTTTGGCATATATTCCTGTCTCATGGAAGTATACAAGTGTTATTATGTTCAGTATTGTCTACACTTTGATGGGAACAAATTGTGGTGGATTTTATAAATGTGGAACATTTGCGTCACGGTAAGCTTTGATTTTGTTTCACCCCAACCGTACTCATACCATGATCGTAGTGATTTTTTGAATGACAAAAGTGGGTTTAATTTCAAAACTTAAAATTTTAACTGTACAAAAATTGTTTCCTTAACGTTTTCCTACATATTTGTAACTTTAGAATACTCTACCAAAATTAGGACAAATGATTTCGCGGTCGAAGTATTACGAGTTTTCTCTTCAACCGCATGTGGTGTCAGAGGGTCCCATATCGGCTTGATCTAGGTCTACGAAAATTTCGGTATTAAAAAGCAGACTTCTAAACTGATTCCGCATGATTAGAAGCGTGCTGACGTTTCAAGTAAATGAGCACGCTAGTAAATGAGGGTTTGCCCGTGAAATTTTATTGGAAAATGAATTCCCGCATTTTTTGTAGATCAATCCGTAATGAGACATCCTGTAATCACTGCAAATGGATGACAGAATCTTTAGAAAATGCCAAATAACTTTTATTTGAATATAATAAGGGTTGAAACCTGTGAAATTGCTTTGGATTTTTTCAAAAGCTCTTTTTTATTTTGGTAATTTTCCAAAACTAGGAAATTTGGTAATTCTGAGTATTTTGAGTGCATTCAGACAAAATCCTAAGTGGTGATACTCCAACTGTGTCCAAATCCAAAAATTTAAACACTGAAAATTATGAATTCACTGTAAATTATTCTGAAAACCATGCAATTATCCATAAACAAATTTCAGTCAATATGCTCACTTTGTGCTTGCGATGATTCAATTTATGAAATGTATTGCCTTATTTGCTGCTCCAGCAACAGTTGCCATATTTGTATCAGATGAATCATCTCATACTCAATGGGGTCATGTATATATTCTCAATGGTTTACTTATGTTTATTGCCAATATTTTATTCTTTCCAATGGCAACTGATAAACCACAATCATTCACATTTGTCACACGAGAGACGATTGAAGAAGAGAAAAAGAAACATCAATTTGCTTGATTAATTCGAAAAAAGAATTAAATATTACGGTTATGTATATAGATTAATGTCGAAATTAAATTTATATTCCGAACATTTCACCCAATAAACAATTGTTCTTCGTTCAATTTACTTTCTGATTTCTAATACAAACGCAGCACCAGTAACCCAACACTTCCCCCATTCCCACTCAATGTCCCTTGAAGACGCTGAAACTTACATTCAATAATTCCACTGAACACCTAGACTACTTTGGACGACAGAGCTTGAAAAAAACTTTATTATGAGAAAAAAACTTAAAAAAAACAAGAGAAACCATAGAAAATGGAGAAGGAACATTAGGTTTCCAGACATCTGGCAATAAAAAGGGAAACATTAATGAGATTTGAGAAATCGCGTTTTTAAATCGGTGAAACAATGGGCAACGAATGATGAACAAAAAACAATAAAGTTTACTATTACCTATTCAAAAATTAAATCTACTTTTTACTGGGAGCCTTATAGAAGTCTTTTGACCACCTTTTTGCACGACGAGTATCGCCTCCTTGTTCGGCGTTCCATTCCGCTTCGTAGCGCGCTGGAGCTGAAAAACGTAGTTAATTTATAAAGGTTATTTACATAAATTCGAAATCAATAATACCTTTTCTTGTCCTCTTTGATGAAGTAGGTTCTTTATCAATTGTAGAAGAAGGAGTTTTTGAATTTTTCTTGGTCGTCTCATTCCTTGAATTTTTGCGAGATGAGCCCGGTGGAGATTGTGATGGTTCGAGTCGTGCTCTTTTCATACCGGTGGAAATGGCAACAGAAGATCCATATCTTGAGCGCGAGGTATGTGGAGATGTGTCATCTGAAAAATAGAAATAAAATAATATAGAAATAACTTGGCGCATCAGGACTGAGCGACAAACGACGAATTCCGTTCGCCGAAAAAGCCAGATCCCACACATCCCTGGTGTACATTGTGTAACCTATATTTAAACAACTGGTGTTCGATCCTCACCGGTTTCAGATGCGCTTGGCATTGGAGACTCGTTTCTATTTTCAGTTATAGAAATCGCTGATATTATGGATCCGAAATCTTCCACTGGTGTCTCATTTCGCACATCTTGATTATTGATTTCCTCTGTTTCTCGAGCAATCGAATTGACTCCAGATACAGCTTGGTTGACGGATCCAACATCTGTTACTGTTATATTATGTTATGTTATGTTAGGTCGTAATTTATACTTTTATTACCGATGATCGCATCGACAGTATTCTCGATTTCAAGATCAGCCTCAAGCCTTTCGGTTTCTTCGGGAACGATTTGGTTTTCATTAACATTGACTTCTGGCTGAGAAATCGGCGCTGCAGAAGGGATATCGGCAAATGAAGGATTTACATTCGCCGAATTTTGATTTTGTGCATTTTGATACATCATTGCATGATTCCGTTGTTGCTCCCACGCCGCTGAAATTGTAACATATACCTTTACTATAAGTTGCAGAAATTGAGCGAACCGTATTGAGAGTGTAGAAGCATCTGCTGCTGCATAAAAACATCATATGGCGGCATGAACGGAGATTCAAAAAAAGAAGATGGAGCCGCGGAGTTATTCATATCTAAAACGTGTAATTTCTCATAAGTAGTTTAATTGACTATAATTAGAGGTAGTCAAAATTTATACTCACGAGATGGCATCATTCCTGGATGCCAACTCATCATGCCAGCCGCAGGTTGACCGAATGGGCGAATGAAATGATTATTTTGCCAATCGGGTCCCTGTCCTCCCGAGGAATTCGGCATTGATGGAAACATCCCTCCGACCCCTGAAAATTAATTAATTACTATCATTTACTAATATATATATATATATAAAGCGCTTATTCCGTTTGTCCATAGTTTGTAGTCTATGTAGTCTTTGTAGTCTGCGAAATTTTAGCTTCTGGAGGGATAGTGAGTTGAGGTTAGTGTAAGGATATAGTCGGGTTACTGTAGTGGTACAATAGTGATACGGTAGGAGTACTGCATGATTACGGTAGTTTCAGAAACATTAGTTTTTAGCTCCAAGAGGTCGGGAGCCGCGCCGGAGGTGCGGTCCACGGCTGGTCAATTCATAAAATTATTGAATTCACTGATTTCTGGTGGCAGTGGAAGACAAATTTTGAATTTCTTCATTGTCTGTTAGAATAAGTTTAGCCGAACACGAAACTGAACAGAGCCAAGTGCATTTTTAATATAAAATATTTCACCTCCAAACAAATTTCTAGCATTATGTGGTTGCTGAGCCCCTCGCATGTCTTCAGCCTGATTTCCTTCTTCTTGGGGAACAGGAAATTGGGACCGTTGTTGCTGTGAAGACATACTTCCGAGCAAGCCAGATGATGAACGAGCAAAATGCGAAGATCCATCATGTCGAGTTGGGAATGATGAGCATCGCTCTGAAGTTACTTTTTTAAACGAGAAGCAAAGTTGATGGTCTGACTTACGAGAATTGATCATTTCAGGGAAATGACTTTCCATTGTTTCTTGACTTGCTGGTGGATTAACCTGTGAATGAATTGACTGCATGCTGTTTGAGTTTGTTTCTGTAAATTACTACTCTCAAAATAATTGATTTATTTTATATTAGTAAGCTCTATTGCCAATTATACCTTCTCTCTGTTCCGTTTGATGAAGTCTCGAATGGAAAAACGATTGAGAATCGGCATCATTGAGACTGGTCTCATTAATTCCAATTTGTTGCGAAGCTTGTGGCATTTCAGTTTGTTCGAGATCCTCTTGACGAGCTTAAATTTAATTTTATGATGAGTATTAGAAATATTTTCAATATTTTGCGGACATATACAAGAGATGTTCCTATTTTCAATGTATGCACCTGAGCGTAGGACGAATTAAAATATGGGAAAAAGTTCGAATATTAAAGTGGGTTACCTTCAGAATTTTGCAACGGATGACTCGGCGGCACAGGCGCGGATTGCTGATCTGGTGGAGGAAGCAACTGGAGTTGTTCAGGTTGCTGGAGATAAATTGGAAATGCTGTCCGAGCTTTGATGGGCCGGCGAGCTTGAAGATGTTCCAAAAGTGAATTTGCCAATTTTTCGATTAAACAAGATTCTGAATTTGTACCGGCGATATTGGTTGCATGACAAGTTTGTGTTGTTCTGTTCGCCGTTGAACAAATGGCTTCCACCTCCTTATCCTTTGTTTGAACCTCGTATTGGCTTGAAGTTTCCACAGCCGTGATAATTTCTGATTGGACATATTGATCTCTTGTTGGAGCGTGATGTTGGCTCCAGGCATCAGCAACGTCGACTTCAGATTGTACTCCTTGATCTTTTGCGAACGTACTTTGATTTGCATAAATATCGGAAAGTGAGGAAAAAGGCACACGTGTTGATCCAAACAAGTTCCCAAAACTGCGACGTCGTCCAGTTTGTTCTGTGTTATCACCGTCAGAAGCACTCATCTGAAGCGTTATAATGATTATTAATTTATTAAAAATCAAATGAGGGTTTGTGAAATGGTTTCATACAAAATTCCAAACAAAAATGTTCCTAAAAACTAATTTAGAAAATAATTTTCGTTTGGCGAATTATTTACAACGGATATGACGCAACTCTGCGTACTTTTACCTCGGCTACAGTAACCCATTTCGTTTTTCAAAACATATTTAAATACACAAAAGTCCTGGTCTGTTTTCCTGCATTAGTTCGCATCATAATTTAGGTATTGTAGAGTTTACGAATGCGATCTTTGGCTCAATAATACCTAAATTTTGAAAAAAGTTTACTTTCAACCCTTTTTAAAAATTATATTGTGTTTCTGTACATCCTAATTACCGATGCTCCTTTATAAAATTATAATTGTCTATAAAATCATAATGGTATTATTTCACGCCTTCTAGAGAGTATAATTAATGAAATTAAATACCGGAAAACACATTAGACAAACGTACCGATTAAGATTTATCACAGAATAAAATTGTTAAGAAAGTGTCTATGACATGAACAGAAAATTTCAAAATAAGTTCACATTTTGCAACGTAGTGTTGCGATTTATTTTTTCAAACGAAATTTCAGTTTTTCAGTTTATTTCCCAAAAGAGACCAAACGACATCTTGCTAAACGCAAACATATTTTTTAAACTCTCTGTGCATTTCCATGACTTAAAAAACACGTTTTCAAAATGGCAATGGTAGAACATGAAAGAGAATAAGAACATTTAAGATTCAGAAATATAAAGTTCATCAACATGATACTCGCGGTTTCGGCGTCTTTCACGGAATCTGGCAACATCTTTTCTAGTAATCACACCACGAAGCTGAAAAACAATACTAAAAAATAAATTTGGATAATGTTCGTCCTCACATGATTATCATCGTTCACCACAAAAAGGTATCGAAGTCCAAGTCCACGGAAAAGTCGGAAAATGAATGGAAGAGATGTGTTCAGTGGAACACGGTGCGGATGAGGATGCATGTAGGGCTCAATGTCCAGGAAACATGACTCGTCGAAATTTGTTAATCCGAGTTCAGCAACAGATTTCATTTGGCTGAAAATAAAATATATAACAATTGAATTATAATATTTTCGTAGTATGTTGAATACCAAACAATTTCTGTTTTAAAATTCGTATTTTATTCAATATAAATCACTTACTCGTCGTCATCCTGGCATTCATAAAAATCATTTGGAAGTGCAGAGTTTGAAGCTCCTTCTTCCTCGAAAATTCGATTTTCCAGAAGTTTGAACAGTTGTGATCGCAGAATATAACCTTTCAGGCGTCCATAATCAGGGAGTGATTCGTATGGCGATTCTTCGATTCTATCTACTACTGGAAAGCCATGATGAAGTGTGGAACGAAGAATTTCAACGATTCTGGATACTCTTTCTCGCCGTTCTAGAGCCACAACATCTTTTCGCATCACGCGGCTGAAAATTAAAAAAAGATTTTCGAATTGTTACAACAAAAAAACCAACTCTGCCAAAATGTTTCTGCTCATCTTTGGTGGATTCCAACCAAGAATTGGAACTTCTGCTAAATCAATATGAGCATCATAAAGTCCTTCATTGAACATATCTCCAACCCATTTTGTTACCATCAACACCAACATAATAGGTAATCCAAATGTAATATCTTTAGTTGCTTCCATTATAATAGCTGTTAATGAAATTGTCATTCGAACAACGCCTCCGAGTTGTGCGGCAGCTCCTGCCAATGCGTATTTTCCTGGATCAATTCCAGTAACCGAAGGGAAAAGTCGTTCAACAAAAATTCCAAACAGGCGGCCCCATGCTGCACCAGTAAGAATAGCTGGAATGAAGACACCAGAAGGTACAGAGATTCCGAACGTCCAGAGAGTGAGCAAGAAATATTCAATTCCAAAAATAACAAGAGTTGTGACACCAAAAGAATCTGAAAATATTTGGATCTTAAATGTTTTTGAAAGATCAAACTTACTTATCGGACTATGAAACATACTCTTCACACTTTCTTCAGGATTTTGAAAAAATAAAGAAGCTACTGCAGAATATTCTCCTTTTTTGCACCACATTTGATTGATTTGTGTTGATGTTGCTGTAGGATTCGCTCCTATCGGCTGACAATCGTCAATTGCGAATATTGTGAGGAAAGCAAGAAATCCTGATACCGCGGCAACAAGAAGACATTCGAACAAACGACCCAGTTTGCTGCTCACATATTTTTTACGGAACTCGGTGAGTTTTGTATTTAAATAATTGAATAAAGCTCCAAGACAGCCTCCAATTATTCCAATGAGAAGAAACAAAGGAATTTCCCAAATATTATAATCCTTATTTTCGAAAACTCCGAAATTCGCGAGACCTGTCCATGAGAGCCATCCACTACGTCCATTGAACCAACTGAGAATCCAATTTACAGTGAATGAAGAGATCATTGCAGAGAAAAACATTCTCCATGTCAAAGCTTGATTCCAAAAGCTTGCTCCTTCTTCTAAAGAGAATAGAACTCCTCCGATTGGTGCTCCGAAAGCAGCAGCAACTCCAGCAGCAGCACCAGCAGAAACGAAATCTCTTTTTTCTCGATCATTTCTAAACTCGCGGAAAAGTCCGAAATCGATTCCAAGGGAATAACTTTTTCCCTGTGATATCCCAGCTCCTACAGCAGCTCCAGAATGGATCATAGGACCTTCTTTTCCAGCACAAAGACCACCGCCAACCGAACATGCAACTCCAACTGCTTTTGAAACGAGCGTTTTGAGACGAACAACCTGGAAAAAACGAAAGTTTCAGAAATTTTTGAGCTGGAAATGACACCTCAGGAATCGCAATTCCGTTAAGATAACACTTTATTTGAGGAATTCCAGAACCTCCAGCAATCGGAGCTACATAAATCACAAGGATTGCAGCTATAGTTACGAGAACACAATTATATCCTATCCAAGCTATCATTACGGTCCACATACACCCTGCAGTCGTTCCACGTTGCTCTTCGCCACACTTTGAGAGCACTGAATGTTTCGTTTTCAATAGATTAGTTAGATAAGTATAACTGACAATATTTGAGAATCCAGTTAAATTTGATATCTTTACTGTAGTGTACCATAATATCAATAAATGCAGCGACGAGTCCAGTGAAAACTCCAATCAAAAAGCATACAAACCAACGATTTCGAGAAATTCGCCAAAGAGTTAACTGAAAAGTGACATTGTTACTGTATCTATGAAATCTCAAAACCTGGTGAGATGGTTTCTTTTCAGCATCTCTATAGAGTCGATTCTCAGATATTTCATAGTTCAGACTTTCGTATCTAGCAGACAATGCTTCATGGCTATCCGTTCGACCAACATCATCCAATTGCCTTGAGAATAACAGCTCTTCCTCCTGAAATAACTTGATTTTCAGAAAAAATTGCTGGTTTTTGCCCGCACTAGTCGTCTTCTTTGCCGAGCAACGTGTTCTAGATTCGAGTTTGACATGACTCGTTCTAGCCCCGACACAGGATCTTCATTTGGATCCAGACTGAAAAATATTATTTCCGAGAAGTCAAGTGATATTTAGTCTCTTACCTATTAGAACTTGTTCGCACCCTGTTACGGGATGTCATCTGAAATGTTGAAATAAATCCAACTGAACTTATTGTAGACATAAGAGAAGTAACTAATTTCGATAGACACGCAACATGTTTATTGTTGGATGTGAATAGAATGAGTATGGCGGAGTATTTTATTAAACATGGTGTTTATGGAAGAAGGAATTATAAATTTATAAAATGAAGCAAGGTGTGTAGACAACTACGCAGCTTCTGAGTATCCTTGATTGTGTACGAGTTGATGAAATTAGAAGGCACGGAATCCACGACCACGAGAGTTGACAACCTGATCAGTGACGTATTGGACTGGACGATATTGAACTGGCTGAACCTGAAAAACCAATATATTGGTCACCACAGATTCCTAAGATTTATGTTTCATAATATTAATCCAATTGGTGGCTAGTATTGTAAAACTCAATCATAATCTTTAATTCAATTCTAGCAAATAAAAGTTTGAATACTCACTTGACGAACAACATTGTTTCTCTGAACAGGTGGTCTTGCATTCACATATCTGACGCTTCTCACAACTTGCTGTTGTTGTGGCTGCTGCTGTCTCTGGAAGCGCGGGGGTTGTTGCTGGAAACGAGGTTGCTGTTGCTGGAAGCGTTGTGGCTGGCGTTGGAAACGTTGCTGAGCCACTGGAGTCTGGATTACTCTTTGCACGACCTGCTCATACTGAAAACGAACAATATAATTCTGACACTGGATACTGAATAATAATGAATTTTTACCTGTGGTCTTTGAACTTGAGCGCGTCTTGGAACTTGTTGAACGACTTGACGACGAATGACTGTTGGACGATTATTATTGTTGTTGTTTGTTGGACGGAATCTTCTCGATTGCTGTGATTGAATAATCACATTGCGTCTCTGCTGTGGACGGTTCTGACGAACTTGTTGTTGCGGTGCTCTACGAATCACTTGAGATTGCACAGGAGCAGTGATGATTTGGCGAACAACTTTGACTGGAGCTTGACGAACATGCTGTACGATAGTACGAACAGGAGCCGTTATTGGTCTCTGTTGGATGATTGTTCTCACAGGTTGAATCACTTGGGCAGCAGTGACATTTCGTTTCAATGCAAAATTTCGTCTGGCGGCAAGAGTTGAAGCAGCAACACCCTGAAATCATTTACCTTACCTCCGTGAAAGATTGGAAGAACTCTCGACACGCTGAAGAAGCTGAGGAGAAGTTGCTGTCTGTCTCTCCGGAAGGAACTTCACACAAATTGAGACCATCTGTTCTGATTTTTTGGCAGAAGCCTGGCTTTCTATCAGGTTTTCAATAGTGGATGATCGTATTTCCAACTATTCATCGCGGTTTCAAAAAACACGAAGAACGTCTAGGTTCTATCGCGACACGAGAGGAATAAATCAAACTCTCGACCTGATTTTTAGCCTTTTACTACAACGCTTAATGCGTGTGGTATCCAGATTTCACTTCAAGAATCCATTTTTCAAAGCTCGATATTCAACTATAGAACAAAATCTGGTAAAAACGTACTCCACGCTTACGAACGACTGGAACAGTCGTGATATTGGTTCTTTTGCGAAGGGCATTCTGTAATGTGATGGTTTATTAGAATGAATTATATAAACAAGATTTACCTTGACGAGCTTATTAACCAGCTTCTTGGTGGCAACAGCGCTCAATCCTGCAGCCGCAGCAGGTTTTCCACGGGCACCGAAAACGCGTTTTTGACCTCCAGCTGCACGACGAGCAGCAATTGCTTTCGATTTCTTCAAAACCTTGTTCGCCAAAACAACTTGAGCACTCTTTCTTGGTGGGACTCTGCGGTTGTTTCTTCCGGCATTTCCTGGGCGAGTCTATAAAAATTATTTATTCTTAAAAGTTGCTTATTTTATTTTAAAACTCACGGGTTTGTTTCCAGCTTTGTTGCTAGTAGATGCTCCTGCTGGTGCAGATACTCGCTCGGACTTCACTTTTTTCTGGCCATGCTTGATGATTTCATCCAGAGACATGTTGATTTTTTCAGCCATTTCGATGAACGATATGAAGAATGCGGATAAAACTGAAAATAAACTGTTTTTAGAAAGAAAAGAACAGACAATGAAAAATATAAGACGATATGAGTGTAACAAGATGGTGAATAGAATGAACGAAAATGTGAGAGAGAGAGTGAGGGGGAAAGAGAGTGAGAGAAGAAGAGCAGATGGGAAAGTCGCGTGGCAGAGTACGAACGGCAATTGCGGTTGCGGAGCGGTTATCGATTGATGACTCACAGCGTAGAAGAGCAATTATAACAAAACCAAATTATTCAGTGTTTGGCCTATACGTTGAAAAAAACAAATTCCCGTTTTAAATGCTGTTTCTTTTTTGAAAATAATAAAACTGATGATCGGTGAGCAAACAGATATTACTGCATAGCAGCAGAACCGACCGGTCTGAGTGTGCACTAGACAGCTGTTAATGTTTGCACTGATGTAAAAAAAATTAAAAAAAAAATCGATTTCGGTGGGCAAGGTGGAACATTCAAGTGGGTTTCATAGTGAGCAACGAGAGAATACATAGTTCGTATTGGGGAATTTCATAAATTTAAGGAAAAAACGGATTTTAATTCAATAAATGTCTGAAAAACAGTATTTATAAATATATTTATTCAGCAAAGAAAATCGTTTTTAAAATATCGGTACTTGTTTTTAAATCACGAGACTTCTTGGACGCAAACACCAGAAACGACGGCACATTGCAGACAGTATGCTTGAAGATTTCCTCTACAGTATCCGAGTACTGTAGAGTATATCTTGGTGTCAATTCGCCCATAAAACTGCCAACACACAATACCAAAAGAGGCTAATGACAGAAATTATGAAAACAATGAAAACGTTTGTGAATAAGGATGTGCACTTCTCGACGATCTGTGCTTTTCTGGCAATTTCAGAGTATTTCTCCCGAGAGAAGGCTGCCAATGTGAACGATGATGGGAAAATGAAGCATAACAATAGTTTTATGTGTGCACGTATTTCTCGAATCCATCCCAGGCTGCCATGGACGGAACTCGTGAGCTGTAACAAAAATTATCAAGTAACATGAAATCTCGCTATAGTAAAAGTATTATGTTTCAGAACTGTGTATTTATGTTTTCGTAGAATTTTGACACTTATCAATATAGAATCAAGAATCTTACTTACAAGATGAGCACCCGAAGAAATATAAAATGTAGAAATCTAACCGTTAAATTGACATCCCATTCCATTTGATTAATGATATTCGTCTCATTTGTTCTAACTTTTGAATACTCTTTGATAACATCTTCCAATTCATCTTCCTCATATTGATCCATAATTTCCTGCAACACAAGGCAATCCTCAAATCCACAATTGACACCTTGACCATTGAATGGAACCATTGCATGTGCTGCATCGCCCATCAATACCAATTTGTCGAAGAAGACGTGCTGTGAGCATTGAACACTTATAATTGCCTGCGGTTTGTTTCTGGCAATTGTGTTTCTGATGTGATCTCTAGAATAATATTCGTTCGAAAACAACAAGGAAAAATGAAGCCACTCACTCTCCAAGAATCTTGAAGATTTCATAAAAATTGTTCTTAAAAAACAAAACAGATTCTACGGGACCAACCAAATTAGACTCGAACTCTGAGAACGTGGCGAACATCGAAACTGAAAATTTTGACTTTAGATAGATATAATTCCAATATAAGTCTTACCAGTCAATGACTGATCTTTATTTACAATGGCAACAAGGATAATACCTCTTCTTCTCCAGGAATAATGTGTTCCCAATTTTAGATCACATTGTTGTGTAGAATTTACACTCAGATCAATATAACCGAATTCCGAATACTTTTGACTGAAATTGAAACCTGGAGCCTTGAGAAGGCTTCTTCTAATTGAAGAGTGTGCTCCATCACAAGCCAGAAACAGATCACCATCTACAGTACTCAAATTATCCGAATTCTGTACAATCAGAGATTCACTTTTCAAGTCAAATTTGGTTGCTTTACAATTGAAATGAAATCTGTAATTGTAAAATCTGTTTGCTTAATTAATTGTGATGTTGAACTCACTTAACATTATTATATTTTTCCGCTTCGTTGATCAATATTTGGCTCAGTTCTTGACGATTTATTGTGAGAATGAACTAAAATAGTTTAAATTAATTGTTTTCGATAAAAAATTCTCTATTAGCTCATTGACACTGTGCATTACATTTTGACACCTCATATTTCGGTTAATTTTCAGATATTACAAAATAAAAACGACGAAAATTCATAAATATAAGTTAAGCAATGATGTGTACTCTTGAACTTCTACTTACATCGTCATCATTGAGAACAGGTAGTCTCTTCAGTTTTCCTTTTGTGTCCCCAAAATGAGCAATTTGATCTCGAATTGGCACACCAATATGAATAACTTTTTCCTTCAGACCAATTCTCTTCATTGTACTCATTGCACGAACGCCTAATGCCAAATTAATACTTTTTCCATTTTCCATATGGTTTCCACGTGGATCAAAACGCGACTCGTAGACATCCACAATCCATCCCTTCTGTCCAAAAAAACACGCATTCGCAGATCCAACAAGACCTCCACCAGCTATCACAACTGACGGCATTGTTCAGAAATGAATTATTTAGGAAGAAAAACAAGTAAATTAAATAAATCTTCAGCGTGTCAAATACGTGATTGAATTGTTTTACTTTCTGTAGTCCTTGGTCGACCCCCCAAATATACCATTCTAGTTGTGACGGGGGTTCCGCTCAGGGGTGTGCGGCAAACTTGCCGAATTTGCCGAATTTGCCGAGCACGGCAAATTTCAAAAAAGTAGATTTGCCGAATTGGCCGAGCTCGGCAAATTTCGAAATTTGCCGCACACGTCAAAAATTTTACAGTACAATTTTGATTGATTTTTTCGCCAAAAATTTAGTAAAATGACACAAAATTGAGTTAGTTTTATGCTCAACTAGACATACTACACGGAACTAATTCAGAAACCAGATGTGTGTTACGAATTCGGTAGTTTTGGTGTTCCAAAAAACATCAAAAATTATCAAAATTTTCCGAGTTTGTTAAGCACGGCAAATTTGCCGAATTTGCCGTGCTCGGCAAATATTGAAAAAAGAGAGATGCCGAATTTGCCGAGCTCGGCAAATTTTGAGATTTGCCGCACACCCCTGGTTCCGCTATTGCCACTATGGGACTAGAATAACTCTCATTTACCATCACCTTTTACACAGCGACGGGGAGGCCAAAAGAGCAAGTGGGAAGAATGTAGGTCACAATATAACGACAGACAGGCCGCATAGATGAAACTATAGATAAACAATCATCTGTGCATAGAACCAAACAGCAGTAATGATAATGTAAAGTCGGGAAAAAACTCTTGTAAAAATTTATCATCAGATTTTTTTGAACTTTCTAAAAAACACGCATCATTAAACAATAAAAGCTATAAACCAAGTTTTCCTCTATTCACATAAATACCAGCAGCAGCCCCAATCAAAGCTAATGTAGATGTAGTTGTCATTATTCTTGACAGAATCTTATCTTGCCTTTTTCTTCTTTCAATTACTTCCGAGTATGGAATTCGTGAGAAAGTAACCATAGAGTACAATGGAATCCAGCTTTTTGGAAATATTGAGTTCATGATTGTATCAAACTTTTTACGAAGTTTGTAGGAGCTTTTATTCACAAGATCCTTGAGTTCTTCGTAGTTGTACATTGCAAGATCATTAATGGAATGAGCATCGTTGACTCGACCGTCTGAGTAGACTTTGACTGCTTTGGCTAAAAGTTGAATTACAATTCGCAATTGAATGTTTGTGACTTACCAATATCATTTCCGTACTCCTCGAGTGTTTCACTAAACACAAGACAATCCTCAAAGCCCTAAACTGTTACAAAATAATTTTCAACAATTTTCATTAATTTATGAAAACGAACACAATTCATTCCCTGTCCGTAAAAAGGAACCATTGCATGAGCAGCATCTCCCATTAGAACGAGATTATCGAAGAATGAATGAGGTGAACATTTGATTGAAACAAGAGGTTGTGGTTTTACTCGATTAAATGTATCTGCTATGTGTTCCCTAAATTTGAAAAAAAGTTTTTAATGTGAATGTTCAACTCTTAATCTTACTTTCCAAGTAATAAAAATGCATCTGGGAAGTTTTCTTCAAAGAATGAAAGTACATCTTCTGATGTCGACATATGTTTCTCAAATTCCGAGAAAGGCGCAAATATTGTTACTGTAAATGATACGGATTATCAAATAAAACAAATTAGTTTTGCAACAAACCAGTAAAAGTTTTATCCCTATTAGCCAATGCAATCAAAGTGAAATGACCTCGTGGCCACAAATGGAAGACATTCTCTTCGAAGGCAAATTCATTGTTATTTGCCATTATATTTAACTCTACATATCCATGTTCAATGTATTCTTGGGAAAAGTCAAATCTGTAAAATAATATTTTTTGAAAATTTGGAAAAAATACATACCTCGGAATGGTCATAAGACTTCTTCGAACAGCAGAATAAGCTCCATCACATGCAAGAATGAGGTCAGCTTCCACGTGGAACTCAGCATGCTCTTGTCTGAAAATAATTTTAAATTTTTTATAAAAGCAGCAAGTTATTCCATATTGACTTACGGTGGGGATTTATTACCAAAAGTAGGTATCTTCGACGGTTGAGATGTACATTGTACTACTAGCTGCTTCTTATCATAGTCAACATTTTTCACTTTGTGCTCAAAGAAAAATTTGACGTTTGGAGACTTTTCTGCTTGAGTAATCATCACTTCATTTAAATGCCGACGATTGATGGATACAATATGCTAAAATTCCATACATTTATATATTTCCATATTTAATATTTCAAACCTCTCCTGGTTTTCCATATGGTTGCCTGCTGTACGTTTTCCCATCTTTATTATGTATAAGTCTTGCATACAATGGAACTCCTTGATTTACAATATATTCTTTCAATCCAACTGCTTCAAGTGCAGATTTTCCTCTTTGACTCAATGCCAAATTAATACTACGTCCCTGGACATGTTTCATTGTTCGAATATCTTTACGGAACTCGTACACAGACACATCCCATCCTTTTTGAGCAAAGAAACACGCATTTAGTGCTCCGACAAGACCGGCACCCGCGATTGCGACGGATGGCATCTTAAAAAAGTAATTTGTTTTGAACTTATAGTAATACTCGGTTTTTGTCACAAAAAATCATTTTATAAACAGTTGGAAAAGGAACACGCTAGTTGTGATACGGAGATTTGAAAATTTTTTTTTACAATTTGAAAATATTGGATAATAACTTGGAAACGGGTAAGAAGTTGTCAGAAAGTTTTAGGTATTAAATTAGACATATAAAAAAGTCAGTAAAGAAATAATTTTTTAAAAATTAGTTACATGGTGCTAAAATGGACAAGCTTCATAATAAAACGTTTCAAAAAATTTTGAAATTTTTGATTTTAATCAAAATGCGGGGAAAATAAGTTTGTGTCACTTTTCTAGGAATCTAAAGCCCCTACAATGTAGACATAATTAGAACATGAAACTGAAAGAAAAAACAATTTTTGATCGACTTCTTACAACAAATAGATATAAAAACTGAGTTCCCCACTTTTTGATCGGAATACATTTTTTTGCAAAACTTTAGTTTTTTTTATAGGACGCGTTCTTTATTCTCTTCCTCACTTGCAGTACTCACTGTTCAAGATTAGAAAAAAATTTAAATGAGAGAATGAACGTACTGAAGCTTTTCTATATTTTTTAAATTAACAACTTTTAGTGAAAAATTAACTGATTACAAATTTGCTTACTATATCTTATCAGAATAATTTGAAACATTTCTTATCACAGATTTAAAAGCATACACAAAGTTTTCATTACCAATTTTCTGCAGGGAACTTCCCTTGAACTGTTGATATCCAGTTTTGCACGTACATGGAAATCGCATGAAACGATTATTGGAGGTTTTAGTATTTTAAAATTTCATTCAAAAGCTCAAGTATTACTTTAATTAAACGTATTGTGTTAGCTAAACAAATCTAATACATTTAGTTTTAAAAGCAATATTTAAAACACTAAATTTCTAAAACTTGTTGACAATTTTAAAGTTATTAAAACTAAACTGTTGTCAAATATACTTTAATTGAAACTCAATATTAAGAACTGCAGAGCATATCATAGTTACTAAATAAACTGGTCGAAAAATGAGGAATGGAACAAAAACAATTGCAAGATGAAAAGAAGATAAGGGCATGATACCACGTGGCCCAACAGCGACGAAAGACTACCTGCGCATCTTCCGATGAGTTGATGAAGGCCATGTAGATGGATAAAATGGTCTCTGATTTTGATTTTCGTCGCTAAATCAGACAGTTGACTTGGAAAAAGATATGAAACACCTGAAAACTGTGTGACAAATGTATAGAATTACGTGAGAAAGTAAGATGTTCGCTTGATAAAACAAAAGAAAACTATCAACAAACTATACAACTCACACAAAAAAAACACGAAAAAGAAAACAAAATAGATCAAGTTCAGGTTTTGTTTCAGTGTTTTTGAGTGCACGCCGCATTTTTATCATATATGATAAAAATGATTTTAGTTACTCATTTTTAGTTACTCTGCATCATTTTTAGTTACTCTGCATATTTTAAAACTCGGATTTTGTTTTTTTATTGCCGAGTCATAACAGTCATAATATATATTACTTTTGTTGTTGTTTATGATGAAGAGGACCATGTCATTCAAACCACTGTCTTCTACATTTGGCCAACAAGAGGTTGTAAAGGTTGTAAGTCGTGTAAAGGTAGAGGTTGTAAATCAACGCCAATGCTGACAGGTGGCCGACTGAAAAGAACTAACTTCGGTCTATTAGGCCGTACAATAATTTTGAGGGTTTCTAGGAACCTGAGATTTCTAGGGACCTAGGATTCATTATTGTAGTGAAATTCGATTGTTTGAATCATTGGATATTCTATTGTTCACAATTCCCCCCATTTTCTCTTCACCAGAAATCATACGTTCCTACTCGGCAAATCTATATAGATATCCTATTTTCTAGTCGGCCATCTTTTAATTATTATTTAGGGAATTATAACTTGCAATTTCTCATTTTCCAACCCACTGGGCATGCCTGTGGTGATTATCGTGGAGCACCCACGTTTCATCTCCAGTGCCGGTCCAGCGGTGAAGGGTGACACGGGTCAGATCATGAAGTACGAAAAGACCAAGGAGTTTCCTCATACCAAGAAGTTTAAAGCCATTTGCTATGGAGCTATGATGCATCCCAAACGTGCTTGCAAGCTCACAGGTAGTTTTAAATGGATCCGATTCAACACTGGCTTTTAGTACATTTAAATCCAATTTAGTTGCTTTCAGAGCAGCCCACAATGACAAAACAAAAAAGGAAAAATACTTTTTTGACAGCCTACTATAGAGCAAAGGAAATATGTATGATATATAGCCATATTTTTATCAACAAGCTTCCAAAACAAAAATTGACTTTCAAACAATTTTATGTAAAGAAATAATACTTGTAAATGACATAAATTAGAACACAATTAAATAAAAATTACACGAAGTAATTTCCCGTAACATTGGAAACCCGCATAAATCATCCAACTTTAACAATCAAACTTATTCCTGTCGTATGTCCCGTTTGCCTTTTGTTGCATTTCTCGAAACTGAAAGAAACACCTATTTCCTGTTCCATTTTTCCAGCAAAGATTTACCTGCGGAAAAGAAGTTAACCATTGGGTATTTGGCGTTTCCCCTGCAGTATTTCTTTTTATCATCTCACGCATGCAAGCAATAGTTCCGAAATCGAAAGTTGCCATAACTTTGTTTGCTGGAAAAGATAAACTTGCACATTTTTTCATAAATGTTCAGATATACCTATGACTTGTTGACTTTTAATTAGTTCATTCATGTATTCAACACCCATAATGCAAATTCCATGCCGTTTCCATTTCGAATGACATTCCTTGTCAAATCCATTAGGACCACTAAAATCCCAATGCGTCATTCTGAAATGAAACTGTTACTCCACAAAAGAAAAAAAAACCGGTTACCTTGTCAGAATATCATTGTGATTTCTAGTACAATTTGATTCCATTTGTCCTTCCAAACCAAGATAGTTTTCATAAAGTGTTTGAACAAGCATCTCGTCAACTCCATAGTAATCGTTATCATCAAATAGTTTGATGATTATATCCATATTCAATTTTTCGAACATTGATTTCACAAAGACTTTTGAGACAATGACTTCGTTTAAGCTTTTCCGAACAATTAGGTTTCTATTAAGAATTTCATTTGGCACTCCAGTTTCTGAAACAATCTAACTTTGTGTTTTTTTAAACTGAAATTGTTTCTCCAGAAAAACATCTTCTTTCACGAAAATCTTCTCTTTAATTTATTTTAATATTGAGCTTTGTTAAAGTTTTGAATATTTTTAAACATTATATAAATGTCAGTTTTGAAATATTGAAACACTTTACCAATTTTAAAAAGCTTCATCCCAGCCGGAGTCCACTTTGCTTTTGTATTGTATCTGTAGGAGAATCCATGATCAAAACCCATGATACTTGTGTAATTGAGGGATTCACTAATATCTGATAGTTGATAAGGCGTTTTGATTATCAAGTCGAAATTCTAAAAATGGAAGATGTTTTAGTAAAAATATTAATTATTAATTTACCTGAAGAATAATAGCATGATCCCATTTTCTGTCTAATATAGTTTTGAGACAATCAAAATGTGCTGGATCTTGCCCATGACCTCCACTGTTCAAACTATACTCTTTTCCAAGTACTACAACGTTTGTAAAACAACTACTCATTATTCTAACAGATTCTTTTAATCGATCAGTACTCTTTGAATCCATTACAAAACAGAAGACATTGTCTGGATGGTATGATATAGATAGTAAAGCCTCTTGAAGTTCGTAAATCTTATAAATAGTTCGTACAAAAGCGATGGGTCGTTTGAGAGGTCGAAATGATGGCATGTCTCCATATATTCGATTTTTTATTGAAGGACAATCCATTGGTAATTCAAATAATCGTTCGTTGTCAAGTTTCATTCGTCCATTATTCACATACAGCTCAATTACGTCTTTGTTGTTTTTTATCATTTCTGAGCAATTTAGAAATTGACTTTCATCGCTGAAAAATATTTGGAAATTGAAAATGTCTCGAAAGTAATGATTCATGACTTCTCTAAAATTTCAAAAACATAAACACTCACGCCGTAAAATAATTGTCCATCCATTTGGTAATATTCCTCTTTCTCGGTTTTTCTTGAGACCGAGTTCTTAGAATTGGACTGTTTTTTCCATTATCTTGTAGTGATACTCTTGCCTTAATTTAATATGGTTTAAAACATGAATTCCTTGTTTAAAAATTTATACCGGATGAGCTTGAACACTTGTGAGAAATATCATACATGCTACGAATCCAAACAACAGAATAAAACCAATTAATGTTGATTGAATAGAACGAGATTCAGGAATCTATAATTAAACTTTTCACTCCAAAGTTGAAATAAAAACTGTTTAGCTTACGGTATTAATATCCGCATCTAGATCAATGTCAGTTAATCTCTTGTATCTTGTGGCTGACATTTCTGAAAGTTTCAAAATTGTTTGAGAAGGATATGACAGTAAAACTGGAGTGTTATCAAGAGACATGATTGTGAATAAAAACTCGGGGAAAAAATGATAGAATATATTTTTAAGTCTTCAAGCTCTTGTTTTTCCCCTTTCCAAACATTTTTAGGATATTAATTTTAAAAAATTGTTTTTTTCATCCCCTTGACGTTGACAGTTAGATTGGAAACAAATAATTAGTCCCTCGCAACAAAAATACGTCAACAGCTTAAACTTATTATGTTTCACAACCGCTTGGAATAGTTGAAACTCATATTAAACTATTATTATTTGCAACAAACTTTTGTTCCGAAATACTATTGTACTCAGCTTCTCTCTTCAATATCTAACGGTCACCGTCCTGCAAGACGGTAATAAAAAAACGAACTCAGCCGCGAAAAGCTTAGAAACACAAAACGAAACAGAAACATGTACATAGATGTAAAAGCAAAACTGAAATCCATCAAATGTTAATAAAAGAGAAAAAACCAACTGAAACATCCAAGTTCCCGGAAATTGATATCATTGACGTGTGAGTGGTACATCTTTTGAAATTGAAGTAAATATTTCTAGTTTAAATTAATTTGGATTTGTAGTTATGGCGATTTGCCAAAATGGAATTTTCTCGATTTCAAGTGTTTTTTCAAGATTAAATTTAATATGTAACAAATTTACAAATTATTTTGTGATAAAAAACCAGATACTAATGTAAAAAATTAAATAAATATTAAATTATCCCGCTACCGGTAAAATGTTTATTTTCCTTATTTCTGTGATGACTATAGTCATTTCTAAAGTTACGAAATAAAGAGTGGATATGTCAGTTATTCATGCATATTTGAGTGCTTTGAAGGTTAGGAAAGCAACAATTATTGTATTTTCTCTTACTGTTTAAAACCTCTTTAGGTAAGCTTTTGAAAAAAGATTTTTTAAAAAGTAATGCTTGATTCTGAATGAGTTAAATCTAATAAAACTGCTAAAAACAAGATTCTACACAAAAGAGAAACGGAGTCAGAACAAAATGTTAGTTATCGGAATTTAATTCTTCATAAAATTTGGGAAAAGTCATAAGAAGACACTTCGGGAAACATTCGTGCAAAGAATAAAAGGAGAGTGCATTTTCAATAGTGACGAGGAAGAAACTTTTGATTTTTTAGTGATAAGCGAATGAAAAGGTGTGTCGTGAATTCATTTCAACATAAATAAAATCACGAGAAGTTTCTAATAATGAACTAACAAATTATGTGCACCTCTCGAAATGCAAAAAAATATCGGAAAACATTCTCTCTAGTTCCATCAATACTGAAGTATTTAAATTCAGAAATTTGATTGCATATCAAACATTACATCGCAGCAGAAATAGAAAATATTTCTAAAAGTGTACACTAGGCGTTATCAATGCACTCAACCTTACCTTTTCACAACAAAGACCCTTTTCATTTCCGTTGTTCTCAATGATAGAAGCATATGAGCAAAAGAGTTAGTAGCTAGGCGACGGGAGAGATATGAAAAGAGTATGAGAGAGAGCAACTACACAATTAACTAGTTTTCAGTTGTTTCTATGCTCTCAAATAACCAAAACGAACTAGATCAAGACGACTCATGGAAAAGTGATGTAGTTCTATGATGAACAAACGAAGACTTGCCGGGGAAAACGCGAGCTATGGAAATTCAACGAAAAACAAAAAAAAAATCGACTCGGCAGACTCCACGAAGAGAAACCATAGAGATATGTCACATTTTTCAAGTGTAGAAAATTTTATGAAAATAAAATGAATATAAGAATATATACAAAAGAAACGAAAAACCTCCGAAACATTTCTTCACAATACACGAAATGTTTGCCGAGTTTACAATGTTCTCCATAGATTGACTAGATTTTCAATCGTTTTTCATTGATAACTATAGATAATACAAATATCAAAAAAATTCACTTGACTTTTACTCGAATGTTACAGTATGCAATGCTGAGAGGGAGTAAGCTTTATTTGAAGCGTTTACGTTAAAGTAATAGCATATCAAATTTTATTTTATAAAAAAACCAATGCGATAAATTATGAAGTTCCATATAGTTTTAGAACACTTTATAGTTTTTAATTAATTCAGACGATGCCCTGATTTTTCTAGGTTCAGATTGGAAAACGTTGCACAATATGGATATAAAACTTTTAATCTTGTTTTAATTTTTACGTCATTAAAAAGTTTAATCGTTAATAATTCCCAATGAATACTTAATGACCACATTCAATTGGGTAAATCAAATCCAAATCTGAAGTTTGTGAAATACATGCATTTTCTATATGAGATGAAAATACGTTGGCGTCAACGATGGACATCGATGTGCCATAAAAGTCTGGAGAGAAAGATTGTCACAAACAAAATGATGAGAAGCTGTATAAACATACGCATCACCACAATGGAAACATACAGTTTTGTTCAATAATATATGGAAAATGAACTGGCAAATCTCTGACTACTCGAAGGGCAAGCACGGGATTATGACGATTCAACCTTTTTTGTGTTATATTTTGTAGTAATTTTTTGATCGAAAATAATAATTGAAAGGAATATGCATTTTTATGAACAATTTTCTGTCAAGCTCCATTTGAAACTCAATGCAATTCCTGACATAACACCACATTTCAGTTATATTTTATACCTCTAATAGTAAGAGAGTTCATGGTTTGCATTTTTGTTTCAGTTGTTTCAGAAAAAATCGTATTTCTGAGCAAAAAATCTTAACTTCAAGTGCCATAAAAACGAGTTTGATTTGATCTCTGAAAAACTTCTTGGGGATTCTGAGTTAAAAGTTCAGAAACTTAAACAATTTAAAAATTATTGAATACAAAAATTATTGAATACAAAAATTATTGAATACAAAAATTATTGAATACAAAAATTATTGAATACAAAAATTATTGAATACAACAACACACAAATCTAAAAACATTCCAGTCTTCCCATAGTTACCAGTGATTAAAAACCTCGACCCTACTGGTTTTTTTTAAAGAGGAAGCTCTGATTTGTTGTTTGTTAAAATTTGACAGTTTATTGAGAAACAACGATATTGAAATATTAACTAGTACAAATAAGAGTGTATAGTCTGAAACCCGAAATATTCGATAAAAAAATAAAAATCCGATTGCTCATTTCTTGCTGTTTCCCAGCGTCTTTATAAGTGAATTGCCCTGAAAATTTAAGATTCAGAAACATTTTTATTTGAAGATACTCACCGAAGATAATCCAAATATTTCCGGAGTAATATTTCCCAATTCAGCTCGTTTTGTCTTTTCGCCAACCGGCTCGAAAAGATTTTGCCAATAGTGTTTAGCAACAATAGCTTGACCAAGTTTGCCAAGATGAAACACATCATAAGCATAGAGTGCTGAACTGTAATTGCCAAACTCCTGGAAAATAAGTGCCTTATATTCTTTTCAAAAAGTAGAAGATTTTGTGTACTCACATTTCGGAAAGCATCTGTATATTCCGTACCAAATGGTTGAACAACAACTGTGAATTCTCTGTCATCAAACTTTCCTTCGTTTTGAATTTCATACGATGCATTTCTGTACGAATCACAGAGCTCATCTAGTTGCTTTCTACTCTCAGGAGTTCCGGGTCGGTTTCTGAAAATCCATTAATAAATGCAAGTTACATGCTAAGCAGTACATACCCTGTTCGCAAAATGTAATATGCTTCCTGTAAAAGTTGAGGTGGGAACATTCCAATTATGCTGACAATTGTTCTTGGAAGATTCTTCTTCAAATACAAAAGACCTTCTTCAATAAAAGCTTTGTATTCTTTAACAGGTATTGGATTTTCGGAACCGAATACAAGATTTCCAACATCATTAGTTCCAATCCATAGAGATACTAATTTCCAGTCTTTTTCAATGTTTATCTGAATACCAAACATTTGTACTTTGTGATAAAGAGGAAAGGTACCTCTTTGTTTGCTTTGATTCTGCTAACGAGATCCTTTGCTTGTCTCAAAATATCATCACTTTTCATTCCACCAACAGCAACATTTAATCCCGTATTATTTCCATAACCTACTCCAGTGCTGCCTCCAAATAATTTGTTTCCAGTCTCCTCAGCAATAACGCGGAAAATGTCTGAAAATTTTTATTGAAAAAAAAATCGAAAATGGTGTTTTACTGTAAATTGATAAGTGTCCATCTATTTCTTCATCGATTCCAGTAAAAAATGAGTTTCCTGGATTAGGACCATTGATTCTCTCAATGAAATGACTAGCACAATACCCGATCTGAAACTTATTTGAAAAAGGATGTAAAGTGTTTTAAACTTACAGTTAACGAATCTCCCATTGCACCAATTACCCGAATATGATGAGGTTTTACTGAATTAACATCATCCGGATAAGTTTCACGTGGATCAATTGATTTCAAATAATTATCCAATGCCAATTTCGCGTCGGGTTTTGCCACGGCCAGAGTTTGAGCTTCTAAAGTTAGGATATTAAACATTTAAAAAGTTGAAGAGAAAAATAGACAAACTGAGTTTCATTTCTGGAGTAGTGAAGTTCGAATTTTCTTTTTCCTTTTCTGCGTTTTGAAAATCGATGCCATCTGAAAAAAGGTAAATCAGTTGTTGTGATTCAAAATTTACCACTTGTTTGTATTTCTTCAACAGTTGTATCTTCATATTTCGAGCTCTTCAAGTCATTGTATGTTCCGGAGTTTTCTGAATAGACTTAATGATTAAAATGGTTTTCGTGAATCAACTGGTTATCTGAAGTTAGAAACATGTTTTATGAAGTTCAATTTTAATTTCTCTAATGTGCAACAATTTCTCTGAATGTCTGTAACTCTACTTCAAATGTGTTTCTCTTCTCTTCTTCTTTTCTGTCTGCGTCACTCACCCTCATTGCCACGAAACAATACAAACAATAAGGTAAAAACGAACAGTAATCCAAGAATATATACAAGAATATGTCGAAATGGCGGGCGGAAAATACTAGAAACTGATGAAAATGTTGGAGGTGAATAATAATCCTTGTATTCCTGAAAATATTTATTTTTTTCATCTCAAATAAATATTATTTCTCACTTGTTCGTAGAAATTGTCTATATCAGTGGGAATCCTGTGATATGGAGCGTTTCTTTTTAACTGAAAAAACACAAAGTAATAAATTAGCTAATTGAATCAAAAACTCACGAAAGCTTGCAAATTCGGATTCATAGTTTTTATAAAAAAGGTAAGAGCGCTCTCGTTGTCTAACATGCGTATTTTGGAAATAATATAGAAGGTAGAGAGGGAGAGGGAGTGGGGAGTCAAAAAGTATTCGCAGATGTATTAAATATTTTGAAAAAAGAACGCGATATGTTTAATGAAAACTTCATCAATATTCGATTGTTATCTAAATTTCATTTCGGATCTACTACAACTTTGCATTGTTTCGTACGAAATTTGCATTTTTTGTTTGAAATAATAGTTTTTGTGATACCATAACCGAGAAAAATTTAAAAACTTACACTGTTCATTATCGATTCTCTTAGAAGTAAATAAATTAAAAAAGCTTATGAGTATCTACTGATCTTTAAAATATTCCTGCCAATTTGGATTTAGTCTCTAGATCTAGAGTCCGGACATTTGACGTCACAAAAATTCTGCAAAGAATTTTCTTTACAAAATTCTTGTCAAATTTTCAAATCCACGTATTACCACAATTTTTAATGATAAAAAGAAATTTGGACACGCTAATTTCTCGCGAGTATAAATGTAAAATAACTTGACATTTTTTCGAAAACTACGTAATTTTCACATTGTAATTGACAAGAATTCACAGTGCGAAAAATTAAACAGACGGTATTAGTCTTTAAAATTTGGATCATGAAAATAACACAAAATTTGATTAAATCATCCTAGTCAAATATTGCATAGCAGCTATTTCACGATGTTGGTTAATTGACTCATGAAGAACAAGCAAACAATTGTAATATTTTTAAAATAAAAATTGAACTATATTTCGCACATTGTAAACCAACTGTATCAAATGTCTCAAAAATGCCGAAAGTTTGAAAGTTGGTAGTTCATACTTTAGGAATGTTAAACACTTTCAAATAATTAACTTTATCACAAATCAATTTGACGATATTATCTTGAATTTTCAATATTCCTTTATTTTGTGACGTCGTGATTTCATAAACTTTCCGACTCCTTCATGACGTAAAATATAATGTTTTATTGTGTTGCGGAAATGAAGGTTAAAAAAACCCGAAATTCAAAATAAGTAAATCTGAAATACAATCACATCTTGCTATTTCCGACTGTTTTGATAAGACAGTTCTTCTGAAAAAAATAAAATGAACAAAAACGAGTCTGAAATAAATTTTATAAACCTCATTTAGTTCGTATATTTTTGGTTTCGTATCTCCTAAATCTGCTCGTTTTGTCTTTTCTCCAACTGGTTCAAATAGATTCAGCCAGTAGTGTTTCGCGAGTACAGCATGTCCAAATTTGCTCAAATGAAATAGATCTGAAGCATAAAATGTCGGGTTGTACTTTCCATGCTCCTGTAAATATTAAAATTATTAAAGAAATTATTTCTATTGTTAACAGAGATGCTTATTTTTTTGGGATATATTTTTTTTGTTTCTTGGGAAATTTTTACAAGGAATTTTCAAAAAATGCCCAGTTTTCAAGCATACTGAAGTGAGAAATATTCTCAAATATATTTAGAAAGCTGTTTGAAATTGTCAATGCGACTTAAAAATGACTGTTTCCTGCTTCTAATGAACTCAATGACTGTTGTTACACACATTTTAATAATTGAGAAATATACCAAATTAAAAATTAATGTTCTCAATCCTCTATTTGAAAAAAGGTCTTACATCTCGATAAGAATCCGTGTATTCTGTTGCAAATGGTTGCACGACTACAGTAAAATCATTGGAATTAAAATGTTCGTTATTTTGAAAATCGTAAGATACATTTCTGTACCCATCAGACAAATCATCCAATTTTTTCTGGTTTTCGACGGTTCTTGCTCGTTTTCTGTAAAAAAGTTGTTATCTGGTTAAAACAGATTTTCATAGAAAATAATTTGCAATAAAAACAAAAAAAGCTACCTAGAAAAACACTAACCCATTTTTCAAAATTGACTGTGCTTCCTGAAGAAGTTGAGCTGGAAACATACCAACTATACTGACAATAGTTCTTGGAAGATTCTCTTTCAAATACAAAAGTCCTTTTTCAATATGTGATTTGTACTCATCAACTGGAATTGGATCTTCTAGACGGTAACCAAGTGTCCCGACATCATTTGTTCCTATCCAGAGTGACACAAGTTTCCAGTCATTTTCAATGTTAATCTTAATATTTTGAATTTAAGTTTAATCTTATAAGCTATATAATTAGGAAACCTCTTTGTTAGCTTTAATTCTGCTAACGAGTTCCTTTGCTTGTCTTAAAATATCATCACTTTTCATTCCACCAATCGCAACATTCAATCCTGTATTCTCTCCGTAATCGATTCCAGTACTTCCACCAAACAGTTTATTTCCAGTTTTCTCCGCAATTATACGAAAAATGTCTGGAATAATATTTCAAAAAGATTTAATTTAAATTAAGTTCATACTATAAACAGTCAAATGCCTATCGACTTCAAAATCCATTCCAGTAAAAAACGCGTTTCCAGGGTAACGTTGTCTCTGCCCAACAATATTTTCTGCGCGAGACCCAATCTTAAACAAGTAGATTTAATTCAAATATTTTTTGAAATGGACTACATTTTTTATATAAATAAAATAACTAACTGTCAAAGAATCTCCCATTGCTCCAATAACTCGAATATGATGCGGCTTAATCATATTCACATCATCCGGGTAAATTTCATGTGGATCGATAGAATTCAAATATTTCTCCAAAGCCATTTTTACTTCTGATTTGGCAACTGCTAGTGTTTGTGCTTCTGAATAAATAATTAATTCAATTTTTTAAAAGTTGGCTTAAAACAGACTAACCAAGATTCATTGCCTTAGAAGTATAATTTTTTACCATATTGGTGTAGTTTTCGAGATTTTCTGAAATAAAAATAAATGAACACAAGGAAACGGAGAGCAGTTTTTGCATTGTCTATCTCTCCATGTCAAGAATACTCTCTCAATTGTGTTGCAATGTCTGCGTCACTTACCTCTATTGCCACGAAACAGTAAGAAAAAAAGGATAGAGACAATGGTAACCACAAAAATAAATAATGTTACATTTCGATACCGTCTACTACATTTGTTCGTAATTGACGAAACAGTTCGAGATGTGCTATGATCTTTGTAATCCTGTAAATTTATTTGATTTTTAATAGTTTTCAATTTCTTACCTGTTTATCGACATTTTCCATATCACTTGGAACTCGACGATACCGGGAATTTTTATTCCACTGCAAAGAAACATATAAAGATTAAAAAATTTCTCAAACTTACAAAAGCCTGCATTTTTTAGATTTCTTTTGAGATGCTTTGGGATGCCCGTAGAATGTGAGAGTGGGGAGATAGAAGTCAAACAATTTCCAACGACTTGCACGCGTTTGTTGCACGCGAAAATTTCAAGCATTTATACATAGGTGGAGTAGGACTGCTGGGAATATTGTCTGAATATATTTATCCAGAACTACCGAATATTACATGTACAATCTTAAAAATTTGATTTCGGAAAACATTCAGTCAAATTGCCAAATTTACGAAAATTGGGGCTTTTTGGTAAATTATAGTAGGACATTGCGGCATTCGGATCTTTCAACGAACAACTTTTGCCGTAAAAATAAAAATAAAAAGTTAGTTGGGTAATTCATTTTTCTCATCGACTTCCAAAGTTATGAGCGGATGAAAACTGAATAATTGGAGCTTTTCGACTGAAAATTATTAAAAAACATTAAGTTTTTAGAAGTTTTACTACAAACATGCATACATTTGTGTGCCTATAGAGAAATAAAATAATCCCCCAGAACTATCATGACAATTAAAATTCAAATAATTGTTTTTATCTATAATTTCAATGAGTCTCTGAAAGAAGCTCTCAAAAATGTAGAATGCCGAAACATCGTCAACTAATATTTTAATTGATATTAGAATGTTTTGGAAGTTTTCTGATCGATGTGAACACTATAATCAACTTTCACAGGAACACAACTTTCAAAATTGTTTGTGTTGTGGTATCCACAGTATCTCCAATACCACCTGCGTCTCCACTTTCATTCAGTCTTCCCAAAAGATGCAGTTCATAGATTTCCAAGTGTTCGACAATATGCTGTAGTGTAGAAAAATATCGATTAAATATCGAAAATATCGATGTGATCTTTGTCCATTTGTGCAATCTGTAACCATTCAATCTTATCACTTTCCGTCTTTTTATGCATTGAACTGTCTCTCATTTTCTATTAAATTGTCGGGTTAATTTTACTATGTACGCCGATTTCATTGCAGGATGGGCCGCAGGTTTGTTTATTTTTTGTTGAGAAATTCTGTACCATCCAAATGGGAAGTTTCAAAAATTCGAACTGATTACCACATTATAAATTTAAAATTTTCTAGAACAATTATATTTTCTACTTTCAATAACGGCCAAAGTTATAGCTTCATATAAAAATAAAGTTTTTGAACGATTAAGATTTTTATATGACTTAAAAATTTCAATTTTAAAAAAGCATTTAAATATAAATGCACGATATCTTTTTACTGTGATTCCAGGTGGAGCTGGTCTCCTAGTTGGACATCCTTTGGATACTGTTAAAGCTCGCTTGCAGACAATGAATATTTATAAAGGAATTGTAGATTGTATGGTAAAAACTATGAAACAAGAATCTGTAAGTTAACATATTCAATTTGATTTGTACCATTTACAACTTGACAGGTCTATGGTCTCTACAAGGGAATGTTTGTACCTTTTATTTCAACTGGTGCTCTACATTCTTTACTTTTTGCTGGTTATGGAGCAGGTCTCAAGTTTTTAAATCCTGGTGATTCAAATGTTATGGCTCGTAAGGATTTACCAATGTCAGATGTAAGTTTCAAAAAAGTTTACTTTAATATTTTATTAGTTTCATACAGATTTTGATAGCATCTATTTGTGGAACTCTAGTACAAGTCGGACCAGTTATTCCTGTGGAATTGTTAAAGACCAAGCTTCAGGTGAGATTTTTATAGAATACAACTTTATAAAAATGTTTTAAAAAATTTAGGTTCAAAGAGAAAACATTGGTCATTTCTCAAAACACTCAAGAAATCTCTACGCTGGTCCATTAGAGTGTGCTCGGGAGACTGTTCGTGCTGAAGGAGTGCGTGGATTATTCAAAGGAGGAAGTGTTGTTTTTTGCCGAGATAATATTGGATACCTCTTCTACATTCCAGTATATGAAGGACTTAGCCGTTACTTTAGAAGCCATAATTTAGAGAATACATGGACGCAGGTAATAAATAGATTCTGTAACCGATAATAAAGTTGAAATTATTTCAGCTTTTTGCTGGAGGTTGTGCTGGAGTCAGTGGATGGATTTCTGTGTGCCCGTTGGAAGTTGTGAAAAACCGGATTCAAGCTGATAAAAGCCATAAAACATTGTAAGTTTGATATTGCTGCTTCTTGGAAAATATAACGATTTCAATTTCAAATTTCAATTTTAAACGTCGAAACTTATCTACCGTAGTAAAAAATTAATATTTAAATAGCTTTGAAAAATGCGGCTGGACTAATGTAGACTACCAGATACTGTTTAAAACTTAAGATTAATGAGCTTCCCTAAAAATATATAATTTCGCCCAAAAATTCAAAAATTGACAAATTAAATTCCATTTAAAAAATATTTGAAGTTAAATTTTTAAAGTTTTCCTGGAAATTTGAATATTTAATGTAGGCCGTCCAAACCAATTAAGTCTACAATATTATTAATTTTTGTCCTCTAACTCCATCACATGTTCGGAAAGATTCAAATTTTGTACGGAAACTATATACATTTAATCATTTAAATCTGCGTACAAACAATGCAAATATTTTCTTTATCAAAAAATGTATTGGAAACAAAATATTAATTATCATTGTACAACAATGATACTTATTGTTATCATTTACACACCCCTTTTGCACGTGGTTTTTATGAGTGCATATATTTAAACTCATTAACTTGTAATTTTACAGATCCCCAAAAGAAATGACTCTAAAAATCTATCGAGAAGACGGTCTCCGAGCATTTTATCGTGGTGGATGGGCGATTTCACTCCGTGGATTTGTTGTAAATGCCGTCATTTTTGTGGTTTATGAGAATACCTATTCGTTTTTTGATTGATCCATTTTCCCACGAACTCAAAATTGCCTTTTTGTTTGTATAAACTCAGTTGGAGATCACAAATGCATCTTTTTTCTCACAGACAATCTTATCTCTATTTTATCTCTTTACCACTATCTTATCATACAGGTGGTCCATGAATAACTCTTGATACTAGTACTGTGTAATTTTAATGTAAAATTGGTTGAGATGACCTAAAAACTTTAACAAACCGGACATCTCATCGATCTTCCTATCCGTTTTTCAAGGCAAAGATGCCGTTCAAACCATCATTTTTTTACACTTGCTTGGGTTGGCAGGGTCATTTTATGACCGACAACTGCTAGAGTTATCCACCTTTCTCGAGTTGTTCGTTGGCTGTTTTTGATATTTTTGAGGAGTTGTCACCACGAGATTTTTATTTAACTTTGAGAATTCTGAAATTTTTGAATTAAAAATCCCCGCATAGCACATCGATTTTGAAGATATTATTATTATTATTATTATTGTTGAGGGGGATATCGGATTACTGTGGTGAAACGGCAGAGAAAAGGCAAGAAAAACTAGAAAAAAATATATACAAATTTGTTCAAGCTTCATCAATTTGATGAATTTTTTTTTTCAATAACAATAATACAATTTTCTTTCAAAGGACCTTACTTATTCACTTTCATCAGATCCATTTTACAGTTTTCGATTTTATTATTTTACCCATTACATTTGAAGCCTTCTATTTCTATCTCAAGGATCTCGTAATTATTTGTGGAATTTACAAGTTTATAGTTTAGAGAAGCACTTATCCATTATTCAAACAACCCGTGGAATCAAAAGTTGATCAAAATTCAAACCTACATGCCTGTTTAACAATTACAAATTGTTTGTCTCTCGGCTTTTTTATATTTGTTTATTCGTGTCTATCAATATACCATCGAATTGATACCATTCATTTTCCAGACTCATGAGATTGCTCCTTCCTTTACTATTCTGTGTTGGAGCATTCTGTTTAGACAATGGTCTGGGAAGGACTCCACCGATGGGATGGATGTCATGGACCGCATTTTATTGTGAAATCGATTGTGTGAAACATCCGACAGGTTGTATCAATGAGCAATTGTACAAGGATATGGCAGATCAGCTTGGTATGTAACAATTTGTTTAAATTTCAAATTTATAAAATGGTTTAGTGTCCGGCGGATATGATAAAGTTGGTTATAAGTCAGTGCATATTGATGACTGTTGGTCGGAAATGGAAAGAGATTCTCATGGAATATTGGTTGCAAATAAAACACGATTCCCCAGTGGAATGAAGGCTTTGGCTAAATATGTGAGTGCAATATTCTAATGATTTTTTTTTGTTTTTACTTCAACTTATTAATCTTATTTCAAAAACTTCAGATGCACGACCGTGGACTTAAGTTTGGAATTTATGAAGATTATGGTACAAAAACATGTGGAGGATATCCAGGAAGTTACAAACATGAAAAAGTTGATGCTCAAACATTTGCTGCTTGGGATGTTGATTATTTGAAACTTGATGGTTGCAATATTGATCAAGCAATGATGCCAATTGGATATCCACTTTTTGAAAAAGAACTTAATGAAACTGGACGCCCAATTATGTACTCTTGTAGTTGGCCAGCTTATTTGATTGACCATCCAGAACTGGTAAATTATAATTTGATTGGAAAGTACTGCAACACTTGGCGTAACTTTGATGATATTAATTCCTCATGGAAATCTATTATTTCAATTATTTCCTATTATGACAAAATGCAAGACAAACACATTCCAACTCATGGTCCAGGAAAATGGCATGATCCAGATATGCTTGTAATTGGAAATAAGGGAATTACACTGGATATGTCTATTTCTCAATTCACTGTTTGGTGTATTTGGTCAGCTCCTCTTATTATGTCAAATGATTTACGAATTATCGGTGATAGTTTCAAGGATGTTCTCAAAAACAAGGAAGCAATTAAAATTAATCAGGATCCTCTCGGAATTATGGGAAGATTGATCAAAAATGTATGTGACAAACGATTTGTTTGAATAGTGATTTAAAAATAATATTTCAGAGCACCGATATCGGAGTTTATGTAAAACAAATTACTCCATCAAAGGGAGACAAGAAATCGTTTGCATTTGCTTATCTCAACAGGAACGAGAAAGAAGGATATGTAAGTCTAACAAAAATTGAATTTTTTGATTCTAAAATAATTAAAAGTTATTATTTCTCATTTTCCAGAAACGTATTGAAATTCAACTTGCCTCAATTGGTCTCACTGATCCTGCTGGTTACTATGTTCATGATATCTGGTCCCATGTTGATCTCGGTCTTCTTCGTTCAGGAGACAGTATAGTTGTATCAATTGCTCCAGCTGGAAGTGTCTTTTTCCGTGCCGACCTTGCATCGCTTCATCAACCAAAAGGAAAACGACGTTACAAATTTGACAATTCAAATGTTGTTTATGAATTTGAAAGAGAACAGTCTCAATTGGGACGATTTGATTTCGGAGATTACTTGAGAACCAATAGAGTTCAATTTTAGGTCGTTCTTCTAGTTGTATATATACAAAAAGTATCTCTACAATAATTTTTCTTGTATATTGATATATGTACCTCAAGCAAATTGATAAATGATCTTTAAATTTTAAAACATGTTATTATAAATCTGTAACCAGGCAATCACATGCTTCGATCTTCTATAGCAGCGGAAAATATTATTCGAGAAATATTTTTTTGGGTTTAGTTTTTTGCTGGATCAGCTACAGAACCTGAATACGTTAATCGGAGATGGGCAATTTTTCGTTCACAATGTTTCAAATTCTCAATTTAAAAATGAATCTTTCTCTACCGTATTGTAATCGAAGTACTGGAAGAATTTGTTCAAAAATTAGATTATATCACAGGGTAAGTTTTTTATAAAAATGCTTAATTTATATTAAAAATAGGTGTCCTGAAATTTAGGAAAAAAATAGTTAAAACAATTAAGCATAGAAAAATGAATTCTTGGCCATTGTAGATACAACAGAGAAACATGACCATATGATTTTTTGATGACTTGATAATTTTCAGTCGTTCCGAAGCAATCCTTCCCTCCAAATGTGTTTTATTATTGTGTTCCTCTTGTTCATCTTTTCCTTAATTATGTTCATGAAACTGAATCAAAATTCTTATTCTGGAAAAGAAATACTTGGTTATTTGTATGAGACAGCTATTGATCAATTGACCTACAATCATACACATGCTTTCATTACTTCTGCGTATTATTATAGAAATTCTAAATCGTAAGTTGGAATTCAACACAAACTTTCATTTAAAATATTCAGTCTTGGAGAAAATGCAGTTGCAATGATTGTAGCGATGAGTCAACGAACATTTAAACATCTTGAAAATCATGAAATTACGATTGTTGGTTCACGAGGATACCAGAATTTGAAAACCAAAGCTTCCATTACAGTGTTCGCATTAAAATGGAAATTTTGAATTAATTTAGAGCTTTTTTAGGGAAACTGCAGAACAAATGTCATGTGAGTATGTTATGGCATTGATACAAGGAATAACGTTAGAAATTCCTCAAAAATTAGAAATTGAATCTGCAGGAACAAGAGTTCAGGTAACTTTTGTGTTTCTAGTTCAAGGGAATCCTTGATGAAGTTCATAGAATGGTCTATTTCATGTAAGATAGAACAATGTGCATAGAAAACAAAAATATTAATGGCTAGCCCGATTTTTTGTAGACTTCGTTAATTGTGACTCCAAATTTTCTAATGTTGGTAATTATGCAAGAAACGAACTTTCTTTAACAGTTATGACTTGTCCCTTTGGGAACAACAATTTAAATGAAGAAATTCATTTTTGTATTCAATGTTTTATCTCATAAAATTTGATTCTTTAGATTCCGTTTCGAGAACCGCGTAAGAATTCACATTCTCCAGTCATTATCTGCATCTCTCCACAATTTGTAGCAGAGAAATGGCAATTATTTCTAATGAACATACATGTAATTCGTAGATATGGAGGACATATGCATATATACATAACTAGTATGGTTGAAAAACTTTTCAATGTTCTGAAAATATATGAAGATATGGTTAGTTACTCACTTCAATGTGATAATGATATGCAATTTTTAGGAAGCTCTAACAATTGATTATTGGATTCGAATGAAGTTAAAAAAAACATCATCTCCCGTAGCAGATATTATGAAAAATGTTGAATGGAGACATCAGGCTGGAGCACAAACCGACTGCCTCTTACAATACAAGGTATGCAAGCGTTTTTTTTTAAATTTTATTGCTGGGATTATATATAGAACACCTATATATTTGAACATCATAGAAGAAATAATCTCTCAATGCTTTATGCTTCAAAATAATAGTAAATTGCAGGAAGTGGCGGAATTCATAGCTTTTTTCGATATAGACGATATTCTTGTTCCTAACTTCTCCCACAATTATCATCAAGAGTTCTCAAGCCATTTTAATGCTTATCCATCATATCATTCAATATTTTATGGGAAACGAGACGTTTTTGTTGAAAAAATTTCCAGTATTGAAGATTTTTCATTTCGTCACTTGTTCTCAAATATGAAAATTCAAGAAGAGACTGGTTATGGAAAGTCAATTGTTAATCCATTGAAGTACAATTCCACGTGGATTCATCACTCAATGAAATTGCCAAGAAATAAGATGTTAAAAATAATGAATACGGAAATAATTCACATCAAGAATATTTTGGATTCCGAATTAAACAAAGATGCACCAATCCACTTACCGATAATTTATGGAACGGAAACTGAATCAGTTATTCGAGAAATGGATTTGAAAACTCTCGATTTTGATTTTCAGACGTAATCTCCCTTTCTGAAAACAACAAAATGAAAACATTAACTTTTAGTGTCTATCAAAATCCAATCTATAGAGAAGCTGCACTTAAAATGATTGATTATAACTTCTACACTCCAATTGTTTTCAATTGCTACAATGAATCGTTTTATCATCCATATTTTGTCGAGAAAAAAGACTTTAGTCAAATTTGTCCAAATGCAGATAACTGTCAGGTTAGAAACTTAAAATATGTTTTTTTCAAACATTTTAATGAATTGTTCTTGAAATTTTTTTTTCAAATTCAAATTTTGTTATTTTCATTTGACCGGGGTTCGAGAATCCAGCTTTCTCAAAAACGCAATTTTCTTCTTTTTTTCATATTTTTCGGCTGAAATGTTCAAAAAATTTTTTATCACTCACTATCAGTGACAGTGAATAGTAACAGCCGTTGTGGTTTTCACCCACACAGACCTTTCCGATAGATTGAAATTAAATTTAAATCCCTTAAAACATAATATTTCTATCATTACTGGTAATGTGTGAATAATTTCAGCTACCTCAGCGAGAAGATATCAAATGCATTCATTCAGATGGAGAATATGTTTCTGGTCCAGAAATGTACCCGATCACTTTCCATTATGCAGTTCATCCATTTTGGTCGAATGACATTGGATGCTACCAATAAAAACATCATAGCCCATTGTAAAAATGTCATAAACAGAACGATCTGTTTGTTGTAGATTTCATAAATATTTGTTATTTTTCACTGATTTTCGAAGAACATAGTCGGACACAAAAAATTGTGGTCAAACCACAGTGAGTCACTGCAAACATTTGGTTAGAGTAGCTGCGTGTACTTTGTGTCTTTTCGTCTCTTTTAGTAGCCACATGATATTTGCCAAGTGGTATACCGAAAAACGACAGTCTTCTACGTTTACCGGGGAATAGTTGAACAATGTCAGAGGAATCAAATAGTTTTCTTCCTGATATCAAGGTAAATTTTGAATTTAAAGACACTCATTAAAAAAATGTTAGTGAAATGCAAAACTGTTTGGATTATATTACTAAAACTTGTAAAAACTAATTAAATTCAAGCAAATCTTCAATATTTCGTTAATTATGTGAAAAAAAATAAATTGAAGGAAAAAATCATTCCTTTTTTTTACAAAAAAAAAACAATCGCACATTTTTAAAGGTTGATGAGAGGTATTGTGAATCTACTTCAAATTCCCAACAATCTGAAATTACAAATGAAACATCGAGAAATGTTCTTCCCGAAAAATGTGAGGTTTGCGGAAACCCTGCTGTCGGTTATCACTATGATGTAAGTTTTTTGTAAAATATTTCTTTGTATAAAAATGTTCTGTTTTTAGGTAGCAACTTGCAATGGCTGCAAAGCATTTTTCAGACGAACAGTGATAACTGGAAGACGCGTAATTTGCAGAAGAAGGAAAAATTGTTTGGTAGAAATGGAACCTAAAAGTGAGATATGAAATTGTTGTTCAAGAAAGTACCAAAACTCTTTAGACCGCAGAATCTGCCCCGGATGTAGATTTTCAAAATGTGAAGAAGTCGGAATGAATCCTCGCGCAATTCGAGCAGAAATTTCATCAGGCGGCAAAATTCTCAAAGACGAACTTATTGCGAAAAGAGAACCACGATCTAAAATTATGTTATCTGTAAGTATTATTGTTGTTTTTTGTATATCTGAATGATTTTCAGCCGAAATCGAAAGAAAATGAAGTGAGCAGATTGATTTCTGATTTGAATCTGATTGAGAATCAAATCGATGAACTTTTTAATTCAAGTTTGCCAATAAATTATGGAGATTGGAGAACACTTTCAGAAATAATTCAGATGAAGCCATACTTAAAAGTTTCAAAAATTCCAAATTTGAAATTGATACGAAATCAGTAAGAAATCCACTTTACTTCATTTTTAAATCTTATTTTTAGAATGAATGCTGAACTAGCTGGATATGCACATAACGGTAGTCTTGCTATGGTTGAATATGCAAAAATGCTCGATTTCTTTCCAAAAATATCAAAAGAGACTGCCATAAAATTGGTTAAGCATGGATTATTCATGTGTGGATCACTATCGTTCAGTCGTAGATCAATTCAAAAGTACAACTCCGATATCTTACGTTTTACTGATGGCTCTGTGGCAGGAAAACCAAAAACTAATTGGAATGGAGTAATGTTGGATCATAGAAGAATAGCCCAGAAAACATTACATTCAATTCTTCGTGTGAAATTGGATTATGTAGAGTATTTATTTCTCAAAGCGATTACGATGTGTAATCCAGGTGGGTAAAATATTTCTTGAGCTCAATTACTAGAGTCAAATTTAAGCTGTCTCCGATTTTCCTGCTGAAGATCAGAAAATAATCGATAAACACAGATTTAATTATGCACAAAGCCTTCTCAATTATTGTTTGAAACAACATGGACAGATTCACGGTGCTGATCGATTTGCATCAATACTATCAATTATGTCAATTATGGAAGTGCAGCAAAAAGAAGAGAAAAGTTGTTTTTTCGTTTTCCGTTCAATTTATTCTGAATTTGATGTTTTTGTCAGTCCTTTATTCGATGAAATTTCTAATTATTAAAATAATTTTTCTATTAAATTGTTTTTGTTGAACTTTCATTTTTATACCAAATGCAACTTGTGTTTAGTTGTACATTTATTGAATATTTGTTCGTTGGCTTTTGAAGGACATTAAATAGAAAATAAAAGCTTGTGATTAAATCACTGAGAAAGGAGTAGTTGCATGTACTGTGTGTCCTCTTGTCTCTCCGATTTTTTGTCCTTTGAAAACATGTTAGACGGATCCTTAAAAGTTTGTTTTTTTGGCAATTGGCTATTTCAGACAACAATTGAGCTCATAACTAAGCCGAATTCAACCGAAAAATAAACTGATTGTGCCCAAATGAAACATTTCCCGCCATTCAGCGTCGATTGTTGATAAAATATATTAGGAAGAAAGTTAGAGACATATATTTTAGTATAATAGTATAAATAAAGATACACTGTCAAAAAGATATTCACTGATTGGAATTGAAATTCTTGGAAAGCATCAATATAGTGTAGTGGAAACAAACACGAGTCAGAAGTACACAAAAGTTGAAAGTATTTCACCGTCATCTTTTCCTTTGTACCTTTTCACCCTCTCACTCTCTCTCCCTTACTTTATGATCTTTGTTGGACGGACGATAATCGGGAAACAGGCAATCTAACGTAATACTATTATACTTTAACTATGGACAAAGATCTAGCTGATATTCTTCCGGATATTGAGGTTAATTATTTGGTTTCTCTGTTTTTTACATTTGTTGAACATTTAGCAAATTATTACAGATAGACCAAAGAAGCCAAGAATCATCATCTTACTCAATTCTAACTTCTACATCGATCAAGTGTCCTAGACATAATCTACCTTCAAAATGTGAAATATGTGGAAATCCAGCAATCGGATATCACTACGATGTTTGTGTTCCAATTTTTCCTAAAGCCTAAAACTTTAGTATGTTTTCAGATCGCATCATGCAATGGATGTAAGGCATTTTTTCGTAGAACTGTTATCACTGGGAGACAAGTTGCATGCAAGAAATGGGGGACATGTTTAGAAGAAGAAATTCCAATAAGTTAGTAATTTACCGTTTTGGCTCACTTGTTGAATACTTTTATAGACCGTAGGATTTGCCCAGGATGTAGATTTTCAAAATGTGTCAAAGTTGGAATGAATCCAAGAGCAATTAGAGCTGAAATCTCATCGAATGGAGAGATACTGAAAAATCAGCTTCTGAAAAATCGAGAAGCTGATAAGTTGGTCATGTTATCTGTAAAAATATGAGTATTGATAAACGAACACCAAAAGTTTTCCAGCCAAAAACAGCGGAAGATGATCTGAGTATATCTATTTCTAAGCTAAGTTTAATAGAAAATAAAATTGACGATCTTTTCAATTCAAAATGGCCATCAAATTATTGTGATTGGCGTACTGTAACGGAAATCCTCAAAGCTCATCCAATTCTTGAAATGTCGAAAATTCCGAACTTGTCTTTTCAACCAAACCAGTGAGTTTTCTTACCTAATTGTTATTGAAATTTTTTTAATCGTTTTAGACTCTTCCCTGATCATGCTGGATTTGCTCATAACGCAAGCCTAGCTGCCTTGGAGTTTACAAAAATGCTTGATATATTTCCAAAATTATCAATTGATACTGTTCAAAAACTTGTCAGACATGGATTATTTATGTGTGGATCAATGATGACGAGCAGAAGATCTATTCAAAAGTTCAATTCAGATACATTACGACGTACAGATGGAACAATTTCTGGAAAACCGGCAAAAAGTTGGAATGGTGTTTGGGTTGATCATAGAAAAATTGTACAAAGAGTTCTACGAGCGTTTCTTCGTATTAAATTGAATGATGTAGAATACTTATTTCTGAAAGTTATAACTATATTAAATCCAGGCCAGTAACATAACATTCTTTGTTTTGCCAATCATTGTTTTCAGCTGTCTCCGATCTTTTTGCTCAAGATCAAAAAATAATTGAACGAGAACGGAACAGATTTGCTCAATGTCTTCTGACTTATTGCTTGAGGGAATATGCAGAAAATAATGGACCATCTAGATTTGCATCAGTATTATCAATAATTTCATCTATGGAACTACAACAAAAGGAAGAAAAAAGCTTTAACATTCTGCTCCGTGCGTCTTTTCCCGATGCAATTGTCTTGGTTAGCCCTTTGTTTGATGAAATTATGTCAGCATAATCAGTTTTTGTTTAATTTCTTTTATTTGATAAAAATAAATACGAATTCATTGTCTCTTGCATATTACACATGTTGTTTTGCAAATTTGTATTATTACTCCTTTTACTGCCGTAGTTTTATTGACACGGAAAGCTACAAAATTTTGTGACTACCGATGACTCAAATCACACAATTCATGGTTATACCAACGCCCTGACTCTCTAACATTTTGATCCTGTTGGTCTCGTACGTAGAGACGCAGAACGCACAAGAAATTTGAAGCGCCACTTGCAACCACATGGGAAGGGAGTACCATCTTTTTGCATATTTTGTGATTACTAATACATAGTAAATCACGAATGACTAGCGAAGAATCAACTAGCGACTATATTTTACCAGATATCGAAGTAAGTTGTTGGAAACTAAGCACGCAATTTTTTAATCGAAGTTTTCCAGATAACAGATGAGGAAACGAAATGCGACCCCAATACAAAAAATATATTACCGAAACAATGTCGCATATGCCGAAATCCAGCTGTTGGATATCACTATGATGTTAGTTTTTTTTAATACTCTTGATAGTCAAATCAGCAACTATTTCATTTAATTTTCAGGTAGCTTCTTGCAACGGATGTAAAGCATTTTTTCGGAGAACTGTAATAACTGGAAGACTACCAAATTGCAAGTTTGGTGATAAATGTCTAGAGGATCATAAGATTCCCAGTAAGAGATGTGCTTCATTCAAATTCAAATTCAATTTATATTTTTTTAGAGCCGGGTACCAGATTATGTGGATCATGTAGATTCTCAAAATGCGAACAAATGGGGATGAATCCAATGGCAATTAAATCTGAAATTATTTCTAAAAAAGGAAATATTCTTAAAATGGAACTGGTTAAAAAACATAATAGACAATTAATTGCAGTTACAAAAGTACGTTTTCGAAGATTTGCAAACATTTTCTCAAATTTAAAAAATTCAGGAAATAGCTATCGACGATGAATTCAGCAAAGTTTTATCGAAATTGAAAGCAGTGGAAAATAAACTCGACAATCTGTTTAATTCAAGATTGCCCAAAAATTATGTTGATTATCGACAATTTACTGACATTCTTGCGGAAAAGCCTACATTTGCTGTTGAACAAATTCCAAATCTGTCCTTTATTCCTGATCAGTAAGTTTTGTTTTTAAAATTTTCAAGATTTTACTGAAACTCTGTTGCCTTTTTGAGTCACTTCGGAGAGTTAATTACACTCAGAAAAAGTGAATAAAACTAAATGAAGCATCATGTTACCACGAACGACATTATTTTCAGGGTATTTCACGAGTACGGCGGTCTTGCACACAATAGCTTTCTCGCAGTTGTTGAATTTGCAAAGTTTCTCGATTTTTTTCCAAAACTGGATTCAGAGACACAACTCAAAGTTGTTCGTCATGGTGCATTGATGGTCAGAGGAATGATGAATACAGAAAGATCCATTCGAAAATTCCATTCAGACTGTGTACGTCGAGCTGATGGAAGCATTGCAGGAAAACCAATGAGAAATTATAATGGAATATGGGTAGAACAGAGAAAAATTGTTCAAAAGGGTCTACATGCATTCCTAAGAAATAAAATCGACGAAACTGAATATTTGTTGCTCAAAGGGATTGTTCTATGTAATCCAGGTTGGAAACTTTAAGTTTTCAATGAAAAACCAAAGTTTTTGTAGCAATATGTGGACTTCCTGAATCAGCACAGCAAATTCTGGAAGACGAGAGACGACGGTATGTTCGAAGTCTCTTGACATATTGTTTAAAACAATATGGAATACGATATGGTCCAGATAGACTTTCATCAATACTTTCAATAATGCCAATTATGGAAAATCAGCAGAAAGAAGAAAAAAGTTTTAATGTTATTCTTCGTTCTTTTTATTCAAATGTATCCATTTTGGTTAGTCCGTTGTATGATGAGATAATGAGTTCCTGATATGGATAAATTATTTATTTACTATAATAGTTTTGATGTAATAATTGCTGGTTCATTCAGATCAATAATAAAGTTTACCTTGATGACATTAGGAAATTATAATAAATTCAGTTTGACAGCTGTGAATACTGTGAATATTGAACTGATCCATGAAATTGAAGTAAGAACTTTTATTCAATTTTATTGTAATAATAGTAAAGTCGAAAGCCTAAAAGTTGTTTCAATGAACTCTTCTTCCGATTATTGTTCACTAGAGGCGTTTATCATCATTTTTCGCCGCTGCAGGTCGATTTTGTGTACTCTACATTTTCCCTTGGTTTGATAGACCAAAATGTTCATCAAATATTGACTTGATATATTCTTTCAAATCTCCTGAAGGAATATAATATTTGGCCATTGCCAATAACAAGAAGGTTAATCTAATCTAACTGACTACAAACTACAAGAAAGGAGAATACAACATACAACACGTCACTTGAAAATAAGAAAGGTTGGGTACGCAGGCGGCAAAGATATTTCATTGATTTTTGGAAAACTAAAATATGAGCTTTTTGGTGCTTCCACTGCATCATTCAAAGTAAGTTGATCTTTGCATACTGTTTAGAATAAAATTTATTATTGTTTTAAAAAGCATTATATGAAACTACTTTGCAGTGAAACTCAATCTTCCAGTTCCGCACTTGAGAAAAGTATACCTGAAAAGGACCTGAAAAAGGTATAAAATATATTACGACCTGTAAAAAAATTTTCTTTTTCAGCCCTATCAATTACTTTCCAAAAACCAATTTCCTGAAAAATGCGCGGTTTGTAAAAATGCTGCTATTGGATATCATTATAACGTAAGAAATGCATTCAAATAACGAACAATTACTCATTTCCAGGTTCCTTCTTGTAACGGATGTAAAACCTTTTTTCGGAGAACTATCTTGAATGGAAAGCGATTCATTTGTATGAACCACAAAAATTGTTTGGATGAAATCGAATCTGGTAAACAAAACTAATTAATTAAACTACTATTATAGTTTTCAGATGAGAGTCAACGACTGTGCAAAGGGTGTCGATTTGCAAGATGCATTGAAGTTGGAATGGATTCAACTGCAATTCGTGCATCAGTGAAAACAGTAGAAGGAAAATATTTGTTGGAAGAAGTGTTAAGAAAACAGAAAAATCGTAAAATACAGGTGATTCCAAAAGAACCTCTGAAAAAAACCCGTTTTACCAATCAATTCTAATTCAGAATTGATTCTATGTGACATACAACTCTACCATTTTCAGATGCAACAAAAAGATAATTTTCTGTCATTAATCATCAAACAACTTTCACACCTGGAGGATCAAATAGAAAAACTTCATTTTTCGACAATTCCAGATGGATTTGAAGACATGCGTTCATTATCTGAAATTCTTCTATACAACCCAGTATTTGATTCAAGCCGGATCCCGAATCTTACACCAGTTTCTAACAAGTTTGTTTAGTTTTTTTCCAAATTCTTGAACAATTATATACAGGGCACCTAAACTGATATGTATGACGTATATGCACAGTGCACTTTTGGCAGCTGTTGAAGCTTCCAAGACATTTGAGTTTTTCTCGAAAATCAGTCATGAAGCCCGAATGATTTTAATCAGACATGTGTCTTTAATTGGATCAAATATGATGAGTGCATCATTTTCAATGCATCATAGAAAATCGGATGAATTACTTTTACCGGACGGTACCGTTTTTGGAAGTATAGGTGGATGCTTGGCTTCAGAAGTTCTGGGAGAAATAAAATATAAAAATCAACTGCAACAAATACTCCATGCCTTCTTAAGAATTAATGTTGATCGGGTTGAATACATGATTCTCAAAGCCATACTAATGAGAAATCCATGTAAGTGTATGGGTTTGGAAGTTCCATTGATATAGAGTTTCAGCTGTCCCTGGTCTCACATTGGATGATCAGCTTATCATTGAAAATGAACGGAACCAATATGCAAAAGCTCTACTTGAATACACTATTCTTCATCATGGCGTTCTTTCTGGTCCTGCTCGTTTTGGTTCATTGATTGCTATTAATCCAATAATTGAAACACAATCGAAGAAGCAAAAAGATGTTTACGTATTCATGAAAACACTTAGTGCACAACGAGAATGCTCACATCCGCCTAAAAGTTTATTTGATGAAGTCATGGATTCGTGAATTACCGTATTTCTTCTATTAATATGGCTGCAATACTATTTTTCGATGGCCTTCCCGCTTGCAATACTAATAGGGAGTGCAAGACTATTAGGGAGTGCAATACCAATTTTCAGAACATTTTTCTGACTTTGAGCTTACTAGTTTTTTTCTGAAAAAGCTCGAATCTTATGTAAAAATTCAGAAAATTTGATTTTAATTGTAACATATAAGTTCAAAAACTTCAATCTCGTAGAAATGTTGTGAAAAACTGTTGCAAAATAGGCAAATTTTTTTGTTGAAATCCTGAAGTTAACAAGACGGGCCTGCAATAAAAAAGAGTAAACGCAAGGCTATTAGAGAGTGTAAGACTAATAGGGAATGCCATACTAATTTTCGGAAGGTCTCCGAGGGGCAATACTAATAGGGAGTGCAAATCTAATAGGGAGGCCATATTAATAGAAGATATACGGTAATGAATAAACTATTTGATTATACATGTTTTTTTTTCTGAAAAAATGAATATCGTTTGGAGTTTTCCGCTAAGCTAAACTGGCAATGGACTCCTATTCAACATATTCAATACAGTAATTTCTGATCTATTATGAACCACGTGAATAAATTCTCGTTCTGTACGTATTCACAATTTTGATTTTTAAAATTGTTCAAGGAGTGTACTGGAAGCCTGAAAACTGTTTAAAAAAATAGACAAAAAATATGCAGTCAATAAATGAAGATTTTGATTATTCTCACAGTTTGGCAAATAACTTTTGAAAACAACTTGAACTGAACTAAACTTACTTGCCTAGGAATTTTAGGATAATTGAAAGTTTAGTCAATATTTCTAGAATAAATTCTGACATTACTCAAAAACGTGAAAAATTAGAAGTTTATACATTAACGTCAAAGATCACCACCACTAAACAAATAGAGAATCAGAAAGAGAAGAAACGCAGACAGCTGAAGAATTGTCTTTTCACTCTCTTTCTGTCTAACGTTATGCTCGGTATTATTTCGCAATTTTTCCAATTGAACTCTTTTTGAATCTGAGTTACTTAAAAAAATTGATTGATTATTACCAGTTTTGAGGTTCTTTAAACCACTAATTTACCTTTGGAGTCAGTTTATTTTTCTCAATTCGCATTTCTGCGCCAGGCCAGAAAATTGTTCCAAAAAAAACTATAGTTGCAATCTTTTAGATTTAATCTTTTTATTCTTTTTCGTTTTGTTTCGAAACGATCAGCAGATACAGACTAATAATAGTAATATCTCATATTTTTGGTTTTAGTATAGTGGCAGCCATGACAACATTTGAAGAGTTTGAATCGCCATCAACTTCATTCAATTTTCAAACTTTTGATCGGTATGCATCTTAACTAATAGTATTTTTCTGAATAATAAGTGGTTTCAGGTATCAACCAGATTTCAAAATGATAGATTATTCCCATCAACAAGCAACACATGAATATCACCTTCCCGATCAGGAAGTATTCCAGAATCAAAATGAGTTTTCTGCAAGTCCCCCGGATATTTCGGTGAGTTTATGTGTATGTGCATGCTCCATTTTCTTGTTTCGTTGATCTCGTCCAGTGTTTGTTGACCAATTCAACAACGGGAACATTTATTATTCGGGTGCATTGTACTACGAAACAATTATCTTTAGGTCCGTAATGATGTGTACTTTTCAGTCTCCGTTCGCCGATGAAAAGATTTATAAAAGTCTTCCGAGGAATAAATGCCCTTCAAAATGTCTTGTGTGCAGAAACCCTGCAATAGGATATCATTACGATGTAAGTATTCAATATTTATTTCAAATTTGTATTTTGTTGACAAATTTTCAAATAATGAAATGTGAATGCTTCATGAATTCTTAAGCTTTCGGGGCACAGAAAGTGAGGGCGATCTTCATTTTAACTGCAAAATTTCAGGTACCATCATGTAATGGTTGTAAAACATTTTTCCGTCGAACAATTATCACGGGAAGAAAATTCACATGTGCTAAACAAAAGAAATGTATGGATGGAACAGAACCAGTTGGTAAGTTTCTTTTAATTTTAAGGGTAATGTCTTATTTTTTCAGATATGTCGAAGCGTCTTTGCCGAGCTTGTCGCTTTGCAAAATGTGTGGAAGTTGGAATGAATCCAATGGCAATTCAAGCAGAAGTTAAAACTGATGAAGGCAAAGTTTTAAGAAGTGAAGTATTGAATCAAAGAGAATCGCTAGGGGTTGTTTCATCTGTAAGTTGTTTTTTTTTTAAAATACATCTATTAAATTTCAGTTGATAGTAACCGAGGAAGATTTGTTAAGCAGAATGATTGAAAAATTAACATTTGTGGAAAGTAAGGTTGAACCATTACATCGTTCTGGAATGCCTCCTGGTTACAGAGTAAGTTAATGATTTTTTTTTAATTTGCAAGAACTTTAATTGATTTCAGGACATAAGAAAATTGGAAGAAATTCTTGATTCAAAACCAGTACTTGTTGTTACGGATATTCCCAATTTGAAATTCTGCCCTTCACCATGTGCGAATGAAAAAAGGTGAGTTTTTTATTAAAATGAGATTGAAAATTTTCCCACTTCTTTAGACCAAGACGACATTTCACCAACTACGTTCACACAAGTTACCTGGCTTCTCTTGAATCTTCAAAAATGTTTGAATTTTCTTCACAACTTGATTTGGAATCCAGAATTCTTTTAATGAAACACGCGACACTAATTTGTTCGAATATGATGAATGCATTCTTTTCGATTAACGAAATGAAATCAGATATTCTTAGGCATCCGGATGGGAGCATGTCAGGACATATGAGAAAATTCGATCGAGAGAATGATGTCATGACAGATCATGTCAAATTGATACAGAAGACATTGATCACTTTCCTAAATCATAAAGTCGACAAAATTGAATATCTTTTATTCAAAGCTATTATGCTTTGCAATCCAGGTATTTTCCTTGCCGTCATATATATAATTTAAACGATTACTTGAAATTTCAGCTGTGCCCGGATTAGATTCCTGGAACCAAGAAATCATCGAAAAGGAACGAAATCAATACGTTAAAGCTCTTCTAAATTATTGTCTCCTTCAACATGGAAAACTTCAAGGCCCAACAAGATTCGCAACTATTCTCGCAATGGCTCCAATTATAGAGAATCAATCGAAAAATCAAAAAGATTTCCATGTGTACATTAAAGCAAAGCATTTCCAGAAGCACAAAAAGATGGGAACAACGTTCAGAAAATGTATCAGTTGCATGTTTGATCAAATTATGGAAACATAAATAATCAATGTAAATAAATGACAATGTTTTTGTTTAACTGTTAATATAATCTGTTCATCCTCTGTATAATATTCTACCTCAAAATACAAAAATAAACATCTCATAATTTATTCCCCTAATTCAAACTACAAAGCATGATGGAAACTCTATACATTAGTCGTTTGTCGTTTCTTGTGGACGTTTCATGTGGTGCTGAAGTTAGGAATTTGGGCGATTTACCTACTTGATGTAACTTCTAAGTTTAACCTGACATTTGCAATTTTAAGAATTTTCCAAGCATTATAAAAAAAATAGTTCACACTTTTCATGTGCGAGTAGATGATAATTATGCAAGTTCAATCTTGCACAGGATTAAACCTACTAGTTCACTTCTGATTTTTATATATTAACTTATCAATGTCTTATTTTTGAAGATTTTTCGTGTGACAGAGGTTTCAAAAAAAAGAGATATTCAATCAGAATTCTAAAAGACAGGTTGTGAAACTTCAATATTTTCGAATATACCGCACTTGTAGTGAATTCAGAATATAATTTTCAATTTAAAAAACACAATTTTTGAAGGTACGCACCAATCACGCATCTGAAAATTTAAGAAACTACACATATATCAGCAATTGATCTTCAAAATTATAACGACAAAACTGAACTTCAAACTTTCAAAAATTCCAGAAATTAAAACGACTGAAGTGATTCTTGCAGAGTGTTGACTCAAAGTGACCAATTGGAGACCATACTTGTTAATTCTTTCAAAAACATTTTGATCGTCGCCTGTTACGTATACAAAAGAAGAGTACTGATTCATCAAATTTGGAATATAATCCCACCCACATGTAAGTGTCGATAGTTGTTGAATCGGCTGAAAACTTTTTCCGAAACAGAAAGGAGAAAGAACAAACATTTGATAGAGGCGATAGTCACATCATTTTCCACTCTTTTTCTCTACCATCCTATCTCTAATCAGTCTAGTCTTCACTAAATCAACCGTTTTTATATTCCATAAATTGATCCATTAATGTCTTCGAAGGATAGGTAGATATATTTATCTTGCGTTTATTTTATTTTTCCATAATATTCCAGTGATTCTCCACCAGAAACTTTTGAAGTGTGCATCTCCTCACCAGAAATACACAAAAAAGAAATAATGACTCCACCACAGAAATCAAAACCAAAAAGAAATCGACGGAAAATTTACAAAATTCTTCCACAAAATCAATGTCCATCGGTGTGTCAAATTTGTAGAAATCCAGCAATTGGATATCATTATGAGGTAAACTACAGTATAGTTTGTTTTATTGTTAGAAGTAGTGTAAAGGTTCACTAGAGCTACTTTAAAGATTACGATTCGATGAGTTATTCGATTTACTACATGAACGCTAAACTGAGAATATGACTTTAAAAAATGTTCAACTTTTCGGTTTTGAGAAAAATCAAAAGGCGGACACGAAACACGATTCCACAATTTAAGTTTTCAATACTATTCTGCCTTGGAAAATTTATTTGGTAGAAAAGTCTACATACAAACCCAAAAATCAGTATAAAAATTAAGCACTCTAAAAGAGTCTCACGTTTTAGGTACCATCTTGCAATGGATGCAAAACATTCTTCCGTCGTACAATTATCACTGGCCGTAAATTTAAATGTTTCAAAGTTAGTAATTGTCTTGATGGTAATGACGTAATCGGTGAGTTCAATAAGAGTCTTAATGAAATTTTTTTTTGATATTTGCGTTTTTGATTTCTGCCTTTTGATCGGAAACACATTTCCATTCAAATTTTACACACATTTTCCAGATACATCGAAGCGTGTTTGTCGAGCATGTCGATTTGAAAAATGTGTACAAGCGGGAATGAATCCAATGGCAATTCAAGCAGAAGCAAAGACTGATGAAGGAGAAGAACTTAAGAAATTGATCGCTAAAAAGTTTGAAAACGGAGAAAAATTAAATGATGGAACCGTATTTTTTAATGTACATGACAGATTGAATCAAATACTTGGAAAGTTGATAAAAATTGAAACAAAATTGGAAAAAGTTCATGATAATGGAATGCCAATGGGATTTTTGGATCAAAGAGATTTAAGCACTGCGCTCTCTTCAAAAGTTATCTATAACAATATGGAAATACCGTCAATGAGCTATACTCCTGTTAAAATTTCAAAAAACACCGGATTGTGAGTTTTTTTCAAAAGAAAATTCCAAAAATTTCAAAAAATTCTGAAGTAATGTTTAAATCGTTTTATGAGCATTGAAGCTTGCCTGATTGGCCAAAAATAAACAAAAAGCTCCAGGCAACTGTAAAAATAAATAAATAAAGATTATAATTGACAAACAGTATTTTTACAAATTGTTGAAAAATAAGTTCTGTGCGTTTTCAGGCCAAAACGAAGGAGTCGAAACTTTGTTCATTCAAGTTGTCTTGCATCTATCGAATATTCCAAAACATTTGACTTTTCAAGTGCAATTGACATTTCAAGTAAAGTACGTTTTTGGAACAGATTTTATCTGAACAATGACCTTATTCGATTATCTTTTGAGATTATAGACTAGCACCATTTTTGCAAGTATTCAAAATTAATATTAGACTTATTTCAGATAATTCTCCTTAAAAATACTGCACTATCTTGTGCAAACTTGACAAATGCTTATACAACATTCAGAAAGCTGAAATCAGATACACTTTTATACCCAGATGGTAGTATTTATGGGCCACCACGACGGAAAAATGGTCCTTTGATTGAAAAACAACGATCATTTTTACAAAATACGTTGATATCATTTATGACTAACAATGTTGATAAAACTGAATATATTTTACTAAAAGCAATAGTACTATGTAATCCAGGTATGTCATAAGTACCAAATAATTAATTTTCAAATAAATATTACAGCAATAATCGATCTACCTTATGCCGATTCAAAACATATTCAAAGAGAGCGAGAGGTTTACGCTCAGTGTTTGTTCCGATATTGTCTACTACAACATGGTACATTACACGGGCCTGCAAGGTTTTCTGCTTTATTATCAATATTCAATGTGTTGGAAAATCAACAGAAGGAACAAAAGGATTACTATTTATACATCAAACTTATACATAGTCAAAAACACAAGGATCCTGAGGTTTTAAAGAAGAAATGTATTAGTGTAATTTATGATCAGATTATGGATTAGAAAAAGAAATCTAATATGATAGTGAATAAATAGATTGATGAATAAAAATAATTTTGAAATGTACATGTTTACATTTTTATTTGAGTACAATTTGTTTCTTGAAACCATATTAACCATGAAGTCCATCAATTTTATCTTACAAAATAAACCACTCCGACTTGAAAATTAAGTGTGGAATTTGCCAGTACTTCAGCTTCCTTTAAAAAAAAATTCAAAATGTTTAATTCTTTTCCCAATTTTCTATGCGGTATTTCAGAACTTCAAACTATTGGGAACATTTTGAGACAACCCCCACAGCTTAAAAGTTTTCAAAATTGTTTCTCCGATAAAATGCACATATACCTAACTTTTGAATATAACCCATTTTCTCTCTGAGTTTTATCGTGATTTCTGTGACGAAACACTGAATGCGTACTGCTTTTATCCCGATTTTTCATTGATCTCCATTAAAAACATCACAGTTTTGTTGTTATTATCTGGTTTACAAAGAGTCATATTCAGCTGTACATACAAGGGATCTAATCGCAACACATTATGTGCACACGAGCTTTGTATCGCAAACAATACATCGCGGCTAAAAATTTTCGTTTTCTCTACTTTCTCATTCATTTATACTTCATGCAACGTGTGTAGATGAGGGAAGTCAGACGCAGACGGTACGTAGACTCCAAAGAAACAAAGATGCGTTGATCGGTGCAGACGCCAGTCCTCTCTCTACCGTTCTATGGTTTCTGCGATTTTATTATTCCACCTTTTGTGAAGTTCGATCACTTTACTTTTCTTGCTTCAATATCAGAAAGATGCTTCCTGACTTTATTACAGTACCATCAACAAGTGAAAAGTATGTTTAATCTCCAGAATTGTTTTGTTTGCATAGATGATGGGAAATCAATAACCTTCTGTTCATGTGACGCGCGGTATCATATTTCTCTTCTTTTTTCAGATGTCTTTCTCCGGAATTGTTGCTACCAAATATGGATGAGAACTTGGAAGATTCAAAACCAAGCGTGAGTTTTTCCTATTCGGAAAAATATACTTTCTAAAAAAATATTTAAAAACAATCAAAAAGTTAAAGTATTAATTATATATCTCAAAACGATATATCTCAAAAACGTTATATTCGAATTTCAGTCTTTAAAATATCAAAAGGCGATGATGAGCCGAGGAACATGTCCATCAAATTGTAAAGTCTGTAGGCACTCAGCTACTGGATATCACTATGATGTTCCATCTTGTAATGGATGCAAAACATTTTTTCGACGATCAATTCTGGATGGAAGAAAATATACATGCCTGAAGATGAGAAAATGTTTGAGTGGAACTGAACCTGTTGGTATGCTTTAATTTTCTCACTAATTCAAGATTTCACTATCCCTATCATATACTTCAAACCATTTCAGACTTGTCTAGGCGCATGTGTCGAGCATGCCGATTTGAGAAATGTGTAGAAGCTGGAATGAATCCATCTGCAATACAAGCCGACATGAAAACCACTGACGGTGAGCTGTTGAGAAAAGAAATTATGATAAAGCAGAAGACAGCCGTTGATTTTTTGAATACTCCACAGGTATATTACAAAAATAATTGCAACAATGATAATCACTGATTATTTCAGGTTATTATGAGTTTTGAAGATAAAGTGCAAGGAATAATTGGCAAGCTGACAGTAATGGAATTGAAGATAGAACCATTGTATACAGGAGGATTGCCTCCAGGCAATAGAGTATGATGCTTTTCCTGTAAACTGGTAACTTTATAATTCAGGATATCAGGAAATTGGACGAGTTGATTGATGCTCCACTGATTCTCAGCTATGACGAAATTCCAAATTTAAAGTATTGTCCGAGTGTAGACGAATTGACCGGAGAGTGAGTTTTTATTCAGAAAAATCAATGATTCCATAAAATTATTTTTCAGAATAAAGCCCAGTGGAGCTTGCTACATACATTGCGGCTACCTAGCTAGTATAGAATATTCAAAAATGTTTGACTTTGCTCATAAAATAGATGTTGCTAGCAAAGCAACTCTGATAAAACATGCAACAATTATGTGCGCAGATATCATGACAGCTTTCTTCTCTTACTATCAACGTAAATCCGATCGACTGATTCATCCAAATGGAATGTTTGCAGGACCACCAAAATACAGGTGAAACACTTCAGTAAATATGTTTTTGAAAAATGATTTTGCTTGAGATATGGTGAAGCCGGTACAAAATATCAAGCTTCAATGCAAAGAACTCTGGCAACAGTGCTCCGACATGAACTTAATCGAATTGAATATATGCTACTCAAAGCTATTGTGCTTTGCAATCCAGGTATGACCAAAAATTTTGAATCAAAAACACAAAAACATCAATTTCAATACAGGAGTCCATGAAAATAATATCTTTTAATAACACGATTTGATTTCCAGCAGTCTCTAGTCTTTCTATTTCGGTACAACAAATAATTGGAAAAGAACGTGAAGAATATGTTCGAACTCTACTTACATACTGTCTTCTCAATTATGGTTCTGTTCATGGACCATCAAGATTTTCTGCCCTTCTTGCTATTATGTCAGTTCTTGAAAGTCAACAGAAGAATGCAAAGGACTTTCATTTATTGGCTAAAGCGACAATACTGAAAGATGCAGTTAGATACACACGAATTAGCAATCTTTACGAACAAATCATGGAGTCGTAAAGATTAGAAATTGTTGAAATTAGGATATTTGGGTACTCGAAGTCTTTATTTTTATTACTTTCAATTTATGTTATATTTCTATTTATATATACATTTGAGAAATACAAAGAAATCAGAGAAAATCATCAGAATTGTTGCATTGGTTCTAGCGGGTATTGTAAATAAAATGTTATTTTTCCGTTTCGAATCTTCTCTACATAAAGCTTTTCGATCAGCACATAAAGTGAGAATAGAAGTTTGGATTAAATTACAACCTGAATCCGTTATCCGCAATCAGTTTAACCGCATCGTAAAGACAATCAGCAGTGAGATCAGGAGTCACGGGCATCTTTTCGAAATCTGGTCTCCATTTACCAGTTCTCACTTGAACACCTCGCATTCCACAAGCTTGAGCACCGCCTACGTCCGACATCAAATCGTCGCCAACCATTACAATCTGGAAATTAGAAAATGAAGTCACAAAGATTTTGTTCCAACATAAGAATGGAAATTGAAATTCCGATGTATAATTGTTTTACTTACTTCTTCTGGTTTCATACCCAATGCATTCATTCCTTGCTCGAAATAGAACCGGCTTGGTTTTCCAATGTTCAAAACCTCACAATTAGTTGAGAACTTGAGAGCAGCAGCAAAAGCGCCGACATCAATGCACGGACCATCAACTCGTTGGAAGAACTTTCTAAAATAGAAAAGGGAAATGTGTTAGAGAGAACAGGAAACAATTATTACCCATTGCCCATTGTTATGAGAAGCGGTTTAGGCATGTCGATGAGAATTCGGAAAGCTCTGTTGATTCGATCGAATGAGAAACCTTCTTCAACTTCACCCATCACAACACAATTCGGAGATGAGGTGTCGATTCCATCGAAGTATTCAAGCACATCTTGAGAGGAAAAAGAACTGATTGTTGTCAGAGAATTAAAGAATCAAATACCGTCTCTGACAAACAGATGTGGGCGAAGCTTGTTCTCTCGACAATATTGTGCAACCACTGGAGCTGGAGTTATGACGTCTTCCTCTCGAACACTGAAAATAAAAACTATTATAATTCCAATAAGTAGTGGGTGATTTGAAAGCTGCCTATTTGACATTATTAATTTTTACATTATTCGGTAACACTTTTTTTCTAAATTTGTTCTATCAGACTTCAGTAGGACATTTTGGTGGTTTTTGAATTGATGACTGATCAACAGAAATATTTTCTGAATCTCAAAAAATCAATGGCTGGGAGAGTGAAATTTTTTTTCTGATTTCTTCCATCGGAAAACATGCAAAAATTGGGTAAAATTTGATTTCTACAAAAACCGTGAAATAACTCTCAAACTTACTTGATTCCGAGTCTTTGAAGTCTCCGAGCAACATTTCTGTTTGAATTTCCTTTTGCATTGCTAAGAAATTTTACCTTCGAGTGTTGATACAAACTGTAAATATTTTCAATATTATGTATCTATTTTTGCATTTTACAATATTTTTCTTATCTAATGCACCGTTGTTCTAGGTGCACATGCACGCAAATGTTTACCTTGAGGGCATTTTTTATAAACAGTTTTCCAAAAATTTGTGGAAATTTTTTCGGATTGAGAACAAAATACAGGACATGTAAAACGATTTGACATAAAAGTGATAAACTTGAAAAATGAGGATACATGATTTGTATCTACCATTTTTATTAACAAAAAAGAGTTGAAGTTTTTATTAGCTAGAAAAATCATTAAAAAACTTACAAATTAACCGCTTCAGCTGATTTTGGAACAGCAACTCCATCGGATTTATAAATACTATTATACAAAACTCCCGTTATATCGAGCAGGAACCCATTAACCGCTCTTCCATTTGACATTCTTCGACCCTAAAGTTTCAATATGAAATTTCATAATCCTGAAACCAAGACCAAAGTTCAGGAAACCAGCAAAAGCTATAACATAGAACAAAAACAGAAAAGATAGAATGAAAATCTTGAGATAGCTATGGAAAAGGAAGAGAGGAAAGGGTCTTTCTCTCTTTCTTTCCATGCGGGGGCAATATGGGCAGAAAGGGTCCGTTTAGATGTTCTTCTCTCTGCTCACTGCATGTGCACCCAGTACGTCTTCTTCACTTCTCTCACCCTCTTCACTCCTTTCTTGTTCCACTATCTCTTCAATACACATGTCCAGCTGCCTATTGGACCTTCTGTTTTCAAGGTGTTGTCACAACTTTTGAGCTATGAAACTACTTTGATGCTAATTAGATATGATTTAGTAATATGTATTTTGTTTCATAGCTCACACAGAAAATGTATATCATGAGAAACATCAGAGAGATTTAGCAATGGATCCGTAATGTATCTTTAATGAACTCAAGATATTCATATTTTAAAACGTGTTTACACTCAAAATAAATGAATATTGTAAGAAAACACTGAATCGCATACCCAAAAGCCTCCAAACTTTCAAAAGATGTAGAGTAACCATACAAAACAATAGGAAGAGTTCGAAATGTGCAGTCACGCGCGCATTTCTTGTGTCTCTAAGGTGTGAATTACGCAAACACAGAGACGGCAGATTGCGGTATGTCGGTCGAGAATGATGAATTACGATCAAGACAAGAAAAGAAGAAGAAGAAGGAAAGACGAACCAGAGATTTTCGACTGCAGTAGCTGAGGAACAATTGTAGAAGAATACTCGGCGTCACTTTATAAATAAATGAAACAAAATCTTGATTAAAAGAGAAGCTAGAAGGTCACGTTAATACTATGAGGTTATGCACTTGAAATTATGCAATATTTCAAATGGCACAGAAAAAACCAACAGGTAATAAAATCAATCAAGTCTGAAAATGTTGCTCTAGAAATGTGTATCGTACAATGAAGCGTGTATCTCTGAATCAAAAACGTTTAGACTGTGACAATTCTTTCCGGAATCCAATAAGAACAAAGTGTGGAAAAGGGATGCACCGAGCTGAAAATTTATTGAACTGTAGTTTGAGGAACTCAATCAAGACGAACCAAACATCATTCATGCGAAGAAACATCATTTAATTTTAGAAACTATAAAAAAAAGGTTAAAACATTTAACTGGCATTCAGAGACAATTCTTAAAACTTTGATGGCGCAAAACAACAAGACGTCATCCACAGAAGAAACTGTGCCCTACATCTTCAAATAGATCGGACATCATCTATCTACAAGTATTCTTTCTTTTTCATTCTCTTGTCCCTCTCCATCAGCCCTCCTTGATAGTCTTTTTTCACATTCTCACCTTCTTTTTTGCTGTCTATTTACTTTTATGATTGCCGCACCAATAAATATCTCTACTCACTTTCAAACTCCTTATCGATTTAATCCATATGTACTATACTTTTAAAGACAGATTATGCGTGAGGCGAATGTGACATAGTCTAGAATTCCGGAAATTGTGCGCAAAATTCTTAGAAACATATGTAGTTGAGTCGCATTTTTCGAATCCAGTTTTTATTTCAGCGGCTGTTTTATTTCAGCGGCTGTTTTATGACTGCATTTTTACAAGCTGCTAATTGCGAATTTCCACGATAACGGTTTGGTTGGCACGTGTTTCCCAATAAATTTGTAAGCATTTTACATAATGCACCAATTTTTCCCTCCACACATCATTTCCGAATTTGATTTTTTTTTCTTAAATTACTTGAACATATTATCGAAAAAAATTGAAACTGTTCCCATATCTACAAAACATCATTCAATAGTATTAGATTCAGAAAACTGCCTACAAATTGATTTTTTAACCATTGGTTTTCATGAACTATCTTTCAACAATTCAGATGAACTTTTTTTAAAATTCAAAGTGCTATTATGTTATTACAATTAGAAGAAATTAAAAATTCAAATTATACAATTTAAGTTTGGCTCTATCACGGGTTTTAAATGAATTTCTTGAAAACGCGCGGCAAAAGCTTAGCAAACTGTCTATTGAACTTACCCTTACTATTAATCATTGAAATTTTCAAATGCGTATATTTAAAAAAACAGAACGGTATGGATTCTCATGATAAGACAGTTCCTTAATATCTCGTAGCAAAAAAATCGACCCATCTCTTTGCCCCTTGCTTCATTTCTGCCGCTTTCTTCGTGCCAGGAAGGTAGGCATTCTCGTGAACCGACGGTCTGAGTTTGAGTGTTTTCCTCTTAAAATGTTCGATTATTATAGGTCGCCAGACATAAATATTATTTGTTAATATTTCATGGTGTCGAAACCACAATCTTTTTTCTTTCTACAGGTGGTTTAATATTCGTTTCCTTTGTAAATTTTCCCATCGGCAGGAATTGGCATAACCTGATTTTTTACAGTAGAAACACATATCTAGAAGATTAAGATCTTCAATTGTCCATCTCGTTTTAAACTGTCATTTCTCCGGTTCTTTTTGGTTTTTGGTGGCCTTTTACCGGTTTTGTTACGTTTTCCCGAAATGATATAAATTTTTGAGCTTGTCACTTAATTTATCAAGCGGCGACCAAAGACAAATACACACCGCAGAAGAAAAGTTTGTAAAGAGAAATGGAAGTTGACTATATGTACATATATAAAATGGAATGAATAGTCGCATCACATTGACGGTGAAAGTACATGCGGTGATGCCTTCGAGGACATACGGACACACTTTCCTTCTCCAATTTCATCGATTAATTTGTATTGTTATATTCTGAATTCCAGGTTTTCAAGACGAACATTGTGAATCATTTTCATCACATTGTTCTGGTACAAATAAAATGTATTTCCAAGTTTTCCCGCACATTTACATTTTTGCTTCACTACGTGTTTAGCACGTTATGCGATAAGAGGAGAAGTGGCTGTAAAATGGTTTCGCACTCCCTTTTTTCTCTCCCACAATCATTGCACGGTTTCTATGACCTTTTCGAACTACATTCCTTCTTTTTTCATTTGGAGGTTTGATACTGATATAGTTTGTAGGGTACCCGCTTATTGTAACTCTAACTGTTATATCCATTGTCATTGATTCATTTATCTGGGGGGTATTCCCTTCTATTTGGCGAAGTCTACATTTCTCGTAAACTGTACAAAATAACGTTTAAAAGTTCTTTGAATACTGAAAATAATAAAACGGTTTGAACAATCCAACTTATTTTCCAATTTTCAAAAACTAGCCGATCATTTTTGTGAAATAAAACTATTTTCTGCTTAGTATCGAATAAAACATCTTAACGGTAAAAATGAGTTTTTTAAAACACTTCTTTTAAACCTTTTTTGGATTTATTTGAATTTTGGCTTTGAAATAGTCTTTATTCCGGAAATTTCATATAATCTCAAGGGCAAATACATTTTGAACCGTGTTCAAAGTTATTTAAAAATGCATTTCGTTTGAATCACTGAGATTTCCAAAAATTCAATGAGTCATAATACATGGAGCAACAAATCTATAAGAATGTCCACTTGCTTTTGTTGTTCTTTTGTTTTCAAACGTTTTGGATATAGGCTGTTATTTTGGCCGACAACAACTTCAGAATGTATTTTATGTTTGAGTTTTAAATGTGTTACTGAAAACAAATAAAATGACAGATTAATATATCTCTTGGTAAAAATTAATTAATTTTGTTACTACTTTCTGTTCCTGAAAAGCCTGAAAAATCAGACCATTTTTTGCAGTGTCTTTGTTAATGATAAAAACCGACATGCACACTGACCATCAAACCGATTATTATGAATTAATAATTTAATCCGACAGTTTCCTGTTTCTGTTCATTTCATCTCACGAATGCTTCAATTTTCATTTTTTTTTTCCGTGTCTCTTAATACGTTTAATTTATTACGAGTTCAAGTAACAACGTTTCAATGAACTCTCATTTAGTTTGAAAATTAAAATATTTAAGTTCTAACATTTTGAAGAGTGAACGATGGTGAGAAACAAAGTGGCACCAGTTGAAGATGGAGCCAATATTCAAAGAAACTTCGAGCCTCCGCCACCATATACAACTCCAACGGATTCACCTGAAGACAAGATTCGATCAAATTCAACTGCAACAACCGCATCTCAACCAGAATTTCAAGGATGTTGGACTATTGTTGTAGTTGCCATTTTATTCATCATCAATCTTCTCAATTATATGGATCGGTATACGATTGCAGGTTAGTTGACAGTAACTATTTTACCTCCTTGGTACAATATTCAAAACACAATTCATGTAACCATGTGACAGTTTTCCGTGCAATAAAATTTAGTAGAGCCTCCAAAACTATAAACAACAAAAGGTAGAAAGATGAAAATGGCCGGAAAACGACATGAGAGAGTATCTTGTTTGAACTTGTCATCATTAGAAGATAAGAATTTACGTAATGGGTGAGTACAATAACTATGGGACAAACATCATTTTTTGATCTAAACGGAGCATTAAAAAATATGTGCATGTCAAATTTGAATTAGTATGTGTGGAACTTTTCCTACTGCAATAATATAACGTTTTCAACAAAAAAAACATTAAAAACATTATTCGTAGAGGAAATTAGCATTTAAAAACCAATAAAATTTTTAGGAGTCCTTAATGATGTACAAACCTACTACAATATTAGTGATGCTTGGGCTGGACTGATTCAAACAACGTTCATGGTGTTCTTCATTATTTTCTCTCCAATTTGCGGTTTCCTAGGAGATCGTTACAATCGAAAATGGATTTTTGTTGTTGGAATTGCGATTTGGGTGTCTGCAGTGTTTGCTTCCACTTTTATTCCATCTAATGTGAGTTTTTGACTCTAATCATACTATTTCTTCAATCAACTTCATTTTCAGCAATTCTGGTTGTTCCTTTTATTCCGCGGAATTGTTGGAATCGGAGAAGCATCTTATGCAATTATCTCCCCAACTGTTATTGCTGATATGTTCACTGGAGTGCTCCGTTCCAGAATGCTTATGGTCTTCTACTTTGCGATTCCCTTTGGATGTGGTCTGGGATTTGTAGTTGGATCTGCTGTGGCTAGTTGGACAGGACATTGGCAATGGGGAGTACGAGTGACTGGAGTTCTCGGAATCGTTTGTCTCTTGCTTATTATCGTGTTTGTTAGAGAACCAGAACGTGGAAAAGCTGAACGTGAAAAGGGAGAAATTGCTGCATCTACAGAAGCAACAAGTTATTTGGATGATATGAAGGATTTGCTTTCAAAGTGAGTTTCTTTCAATTTTATTTAAAAAGCAACCTTTCATATTTCAGTGCAACATATGTGACAAGCAGTCTCGGTTATACTGCAACTGTTTTCATGGTCGGAACTCTCGCTTGGTGGGCTCCAATTACAATTCAATATGCAGATTCTGCTAGAAGGAACGGAACAATTACAGAAGATCAGAAAGCAAACATTAACTTGGTATTCGGTGCACTCACTTGTGTTGGTGGCGTTCTTGGTGTTGCTATTGGTACATTGGTTTCAAATGTAAATATTGTCGTTGAAGATTAGAAAAATATACATCTTTTTTTTAGATGTGGTCTCGTGGAGTTGGTCCTTTTAAGCACATTCAAACAGTTCGTGCAGATGCTCTTGTCTGTGCTATCGGAGCAGCAATTTGCATTCCAACACTCATTCTTGCTATTCAAAACATTGAGAGCAACATGAATTTTGCTTGGGTGTGTAAAATTTGGACTATGAAACATTTCAAATTCGCTTTTTTTTAGGGAATGTTATTTATTTGCATTGTCGCCAGTAGTTTTAACTGGGCTACAAATGTCGATCTGTTACTGGTAAGTTTCACTCGATATTGAAACAAATTCCCAAATAAATGTTTTTTGCAGAGTGTGGTAGTTCCTCAGAGAAGAAGTTCAGCCTCATCATGGCAAATTTTAATTTCTCATATGTTTGGAGATGCTTCTGGTCCTTACATTCTGGGATTGATATCAGATGCAATCAGAGGCAATGAAGATACGGCACAGGCTCATTATAAATCATTGGTCACCTCATTTTGGTTGTGTGTTGGAACTTTGGTGTTGTCAGTTATTCTATTTGGAATATCAGCAATAACAGTTGTAAAAGATAAAGCCAGATTCAACGAAATTATGTGTAAGTTTCAGACTTTTTATAGCTTGGCACTGAATCAAAATATTCATTTGCAGTGGCACAAGCTAACAAGGACAACACATCAAGCGGGACACTTCCAATTGAAGACAGAAACACAGAAGACGAAACTGGTTCCGAAGTTCAACATATGTAATTCTAATATTTTAGTAAAGCTGGTTGCTCAACCCCTCTTCCCCTACATATTACATTTTTCTCACAGTTTATTGCGGGTCTGCTCTTTTTTTTGTATTTTTGTATCCCCCATCAGTCAATCATTCGCATAAATTTTGCGTTTTTATTGCCAAATCTTTTGTACATTTCGGAATATTCGTGCTGTCAGAGAAAATCAATGATAGCAGTTAACGTGATTCTTTATGCTTTTCATAGTGTTTTTGAAAAATATGAAAACAAGTTTCTACTTGGAACTTTTTTATGGAGCCTCCTTGTTGTGTGGCGGACAAATGACAACAGAAGCTGGGTAAAAAGTAAGTTTTATTCAAAACATACTATACTTCGCCTTCCCACCTCTCGCCCGGAAATGTTTTCGGAAAAGTATAGTAAAGGTCAGTTGAAGTGTTAACATGGTAACAAAAATGGCATACAAAACTACCGGTCAGGCGCGAGGAGGCGAATAAAGAGGCGAGCATGAATCACCAATGTGGAACGCCGTTATTTTGGTTTATTGTAGAAATATTACTTTCGAACAAAATCGTGACGCCAAACAAAAATAACTTTTGCGTTAGCTTGCAGTTTCAATTTTTAAAATTTTCCATGGTTGTCCAAATTTCTGCATAGCAAAGTACTTGTCACGTTTTTCAACATAAGAACAGTTTTCAGAAACCAACTTTGATTCATTTTTCATTTACATAATTTCAGATACAATTGAAATCTGCAATATTGTAAGATTCATATCAGTTCCATTATTTCATTCATCTCCAGTTAATTGGCTTTATTTATTTACTACATCTTCAGCATTTTCTTTTATTGCTCAAAGTTGGTTTCTAAAAAATCAAAAGTTTTTAAACTGACCAATTCAGAAAAAGAATTTACTGGATTCACATTAATGATCGCTCTTCATTTGATTCAATATTTTCTCATCACAGGATTAAGTGCAATGACATATTGGAATTTAGGAAAACAATTATTTAATTTATTTGTTTGGCCAGATGATTCTCGTCAACTAATCATTCAGTTGGCAATGATTTTGTCTACTGCAACTATGTTCTGTCACGTATTTATCAGTATTTGGTCAAAGCTTTCAGAGATTATCAATATAAGTTTGTTTTTTTTACATTGTTTCTCTGAAACAGTATTATATATTTTGCCTTCAGATTGGTTTCTAGTTTCTACCATCGTTCATCCTGCTATTAGTTTCTACATCTTTCCGAGATTTCAACATGTTCATATGTTGACTGTTTGGTTTTCTTTTCTTATGATTTCAGTTAAATTTAATCAGAAGATGTTCATTAAAGTTCTCGGAGTCTTTTTCATTGTTCTATACTCCAGCCTTTTGGAATCCTGGGAATTATATTTTTTGGATTTGAAGTCACTTTTCAAAATAAAATATTTATTCTAACAAGTGTTTACGTAGTAAGCATTAACTTAAATATGGTGAAATGGAAAATATGGTGCTTAAAAAACATCAAAATGAACACAGACTACCGAATTTGATAATGACACTTCGGTAATCCTTCTCAAAAATTTTTATTACTGTTTTAAATGTTAGAATAAAAGGCTCAAAAACAAACCTCCAACTATTAGCAGCCGGAAGAAGTAATTAAATTGAAACAAATTTAGGGCCGCTGCAAGCCTTTTCTTTATAAATTTTGAACAATTATAAATTCAGTCTTTGAAAGCCAATTTGAGTTTTATTAAGCAGTATATATTTTTAGATAGTCGGCATTTGAATCTATCAACAATTTTAATCATCATCATCATGTTTATCATCAACAGTACCTCCACTGTTTCGTACAATATCATCATATCGTAAATAAGTTCTTCTGTCAGCATTTGATGGACCTGGACGAACACAATCCGCATATCGAAGACGATGAAATCTTGTAGCATAGGTTGGAGGATCTCTGAAATTGTTCCAATTTTCTTCCAGTGTTATTCCGAAAGAATCGTACCGGTAATGTAAAATCCATTTCTCAAAAATTCCTTCAAAACAAGCTTCAGTGTCAGAATTTAGAAGAAGTATCTGAATCAAACAAACCTAATCAGATGAAACTTTAAACTTCATACCCAATTAACACACCAAGATTGGCTTAAACTGAATCCAGGCCACCAGAATAGTCCCATATTGACAATATCGGATTGTTTAAAGAAAATCTTGAAATGATCACGAGATCCTTGTTCAAAATCGTTTCTTCCTGGGTTATCGAGATGAAAAGTTTCAGAATCATGTCCAGATTCATAGAATACTTTCAAATATGATGCGGCGTCTGTTCCAGCACCATCTTTGTCACAAGTCTCTATGACTACATCCCAGAGACGACCGTCATCTACAAAACTGAATAATTGCCACTTATTTGAATTTGAATACAACAATTTTCAGAAAAGTTTTATTATGATTGTTGTTCATTTCAGCATTGTATGCGTGATTTTAAACGATTTTCTTGATTGACACATTAGTTGAACTCAAAGTTAAGATTAAAAATAATATTAAACTACATCATTGTTCACAACTTCCTGGAAAGTTTTAGTGAGGTTCATATTCGAATATTCTCTTCAACCCCATTTTTAAAAGTTGACTTGTGTTTTAATTGTTTACCCTTTCTGATCATTTCTATCATTGAAATTGGAAGTCATTTCACTTTTCTTCCCACAGCTCATAGTTACAAAAACAAGAGTGACTGAAATTTCAAAAACTACTTGTGGTTTCAGTTTTTATTTTATTTTATGAATCCAGTTAGTCGAAAAAAAAACAATCAAATTAATTCCATGCAACCCAAAATATTTTAAAGTTCTTGGTATTTATGCAGTTTTTAAAACTGAGAATCAAAAGTTAAAATAATTGTTTTAAACTTACGATGAACAACAGTTTCATTAGTTGGAGAAAATTGTGCAAAAACGATAGTAACTAGTAAGCAGTATATTAAAAATGAGTGGAACATTTTGGGGAGTTGGTGAAAAAATTATAGGAAGAGATGAAAGACACTTTGTGTTCTGGAATCTTCTCCTGACGACAACTAAAAATCCATCAGCAATTGAAATGATCGATTGATGATTGATGGATGAGTGTGATCATATGCTTGCTCAAAATACTTTCAAAGCGAAAAAAAAACACAAGGGAAACATGAGTTCTAAATTTTTGATCGGAACAGATGGTAGAAATTGAAATGTTTGGATTCGTCATCGGTAAAATGAATATAAACATTTATTAGTGCAAATAAACAATCAAAATTTAATATTAAACAAGATGAAAAATATGACCTGATTTTTTGAAATTATTCTGGTTGTGAAAAAATATTTGTATGATTATACAAATCGAAATAGTTCAAACTCTCAAAATGATGTCTCTCCGGAATCTCGTGTATTTTCACGAGTTTCAGTTCTTTCAAAAAACGTGCCAAATATTTTCTTATAAAACAAATAGTCTTTGACTAAATCAAAGATTACCGTGATATGAGATCTTAAAAGTAGCATTGGTTATAAGCTATTAATATGATTAATACGAGATACTGTAATTGTAGATTTAGTTTAGCTTCATATATCTCTAATTTAACTTTTTAAGCCTCGAGTTAAGTATTTTACATTTGAACAATTGTGTAATCAAAACGCAATCCTGTACATAATTATTTTCAGCGCTGTATTTTCTCTCATCAATCAAAAAATTTAATTTTTAAAAATAATTTGATTTACCGAGCATCTGAACAGAAGCAAGGACACGTGAGTTTGCTGATTTTGCTGATAAGAAATCAATTATTTAGGTGCATTGGTGATCTTCATTCTTTTTCTAAACTTATCAGAAAAAATATATTCTCTATTTTTAACATTTATTGTGTTCTACATGTTCTACATGGTTTTGTATATTCGTAACAATTTTTTAAGTAGAAAAAAATATATACTGATAATCAGCAAAAACTAGTTTTTGTTCACATTTTGATATCATCACTTTTTTATTATATTCAACTAGAGTTTAAAATATTAATTTTATTGATTCTTATCGATATTTTTGACTATTGATTCCCGTGTTGATCGCTTTGTGATAATAAAATTTTTGGAACAAATTAGCCAATCGTGCATTTTTTGTCATCAATTCAATATTATCTGACGATTCCTGTTCCTGTTAGTTGCAAAATCATGAACAAGTATCACTTTTCCTATATTTTATTTCATATTTTTCCCGTCATGAAACGTTATGTTTTGCCTCATATAAATACAAAAATGAACAAAAAAGTGGTGTTCGACTTGAAAACAAGATTTTTAGGACAGAAGGTCGGATGGGAAAAGGTTTTCGTTCGACGGACATCACACAAAAAAGTATCACACCGCACCTCATTCTATTTACTTTGTTGATAGAATGGAAAAACATTCGACTGAAAATGAATACAGAGTAAGTTTATTTTTCCAAAAATGTTTGAAATAATGATTCAATTTTTAGGTGTATAAGGAACGATGGTTTATTCTTTTGGCGACTACTGCATTGATTTGCTCAAATATTATGGTGAGTAATGGAATATTGGTATTTTCATATTTAGATTGGCGTGAATTTTGCTAAGAAGTCCGATGTTTTTCCAAAATTCAAATACATTACAAAGTAGTGCCAAAATTAAACATTTTTTAGATTTTTTGTTTTAGCTGAAAAGTTTGACGAGGTGTTCATAAATTTAAAGAGTTTTTGAAAACAAACCTTTAATTATGATGTTCCTGCATTTCTTACAATTTTTGAGGTAATTTAATAGAAGACGAGCCTGCCACAAAACGGTTTTACCAGATTTTTCAAACTTTAACAATTATTTACTGGATTTAAAATAAAACATATTAATGTTTTTTCTGCAGCAATGGGTGAGTTTCTCGGCTCAAATCGACCAAACAAATATGTTTTTCTGTGGCCCAAATGAATATAAGAATTGTTCAGCAGCCTTCCTATCTAATCAAATCTATCAGGTTAGATTTTTCAATTTTGATCGGTATAATTTATTATATTATTTTTAGATAGTTGCAGTAATTGTGAGCATTATAGGAATGTATTTTGCAACAGTTTTTGGAACACTTCCAACTGTATGTTTCTTCTTCTAATTTACAGTTTTCTAATTTACACGTCTTCTAGCTCCGTCTCTCAGCAGTTTTCAATATTGTTGGTGCAGCAATCCGACTCATTGCGTCACTTCCAAGCCTTCAAAACTTTTTCTGGAGACAGTTTTTAATGATTATTGGAACTAGCATTGCCGCGGCTGCTCAAATGTATTTCGTCGTCTTCTCGAAAATTGCGGAAAGTTGGTTTTATCCAAGACATCGAGCTTCTGCAAATGTTGCATGTTCAAATAGTCTTGAGTTAGGAGTTGTACTTGGAACTGTTTTACCATCAATTATTGTACCAGCTTCTTTTACAAAAGACATTGTCAGTTCCTGGACATTTTTTCTTTTGGTTAGTTATGTCTCTGTCATGATTAAACAACTATATTACAATTTCAGAATTCAATAATAGCAGTTGTATGTATAATTCCATTATTTTTATTATTTGTTCTATGCCGTCGATCGGTTCCAAAAACGCCACCATCAGCCTCATCGCAACATGAGTCAAGTGGTCCTGTGACATCTGGTATTTTTAAATGTTTAAAGTAAGCCCGTACTTAGCTGTTTAATTTTAATTCTTCTGATAGTTCTCAGGGATCGTCAGTTTCTCATTCAAATATTCGTTTATTCAATTAATTTTGCAATTGCAAATGGCCTCATTTATACTTCTAATGCCATCAACTATAGAGGTTATAATTTGAAAGGGTACGTCTAGTAAGGTTTTCTGCTAGGTACAAGAAATCCTACTCTGTCAAGTAGGCAGGCATTTTTAGACCTGCCTAGGAGGTTTAAACTCAAGACAGCCCTTTGCGTATAATTATTTTGTTCAGGTATCCAATAGCAATCGCCACGATGGTCTGCATGTTTTCAGCCTATTTCGTAGGAGTAATTGCAGATAGAACAAGAAAGTTCAAAGTTAGTTTCAAAAAATCTAATCTTATCTGATATCCATTTTTCTAGTTGATCGCAATAATAAACGCACTTGTTGTAGCCGTTTGTGTACTGGTACTTCGTCTGGTAAGGCTTTTTCAAAATAACATTAAATTTATTCATTAATGCTTTTAGTATTTAATAAAAACTTATACGGGATGGTATGATTCAGTAATTGTTTGTACACTTTTAAGCATTATCAGTAAGTTATTTTAATTTTGCTTATTTAGAATATATTTTCAAAAATTCAGTGTCCTGTTGTGCTATACATACACCGATTGGAAATGAGATGGGAGTTGAGACAACTTACCCAGTTCAAGAATCAATTTCTACAGGAGTTTTGAATACTTTCGGGTGAGCCTTTGGTTCTTTTTACGGCGAAAAAAAGTGTGATATACCCGCTTTTTTGGGTCTCGCAGCGAATTTGTATTTCGGTTTGTGCTTTTCTGATATTAATTTTATACGAGTTTTATTCAAAACGAAACGTTAAAAAGTTTTTCAGTCAAGCTTGGTTATTCTGCTTATATTTTATTATGTATTCTTTACAAGAATCAAATTGGGTTTACAAGAACAACCGTAAAGGAGGAAGCTGGGAATGTAAGTTTCTTTTTAAATTTTAAAACAATGTTTCAACTAACGCGGTCACTTACAAGCCTGTGTAGCTTTAGTTTCTAACTAATTTTCAAATAATTAAAAGTTTTTTTTCTAATAGTAAATAAAAATATAAATATTACGGGAACACTAAATACTGAAAGTGCGTATTGCACAACATATTTGACGCGAAAAATGATTTGTAGCGTAGCGAAAACTACAGCAACTTTTTAGATGACTACCGTAGAACTGGTTTACGGAACTCGTGTTTCAATCGATAAAATATTAAAAGAAAACACAAAAATGACAAAACAATAAAAAAAAAACTTTAAAAAAAATTGAATATTGTTGTCACAATTCGCACAAATACTTGTTTCGTAACTAGAGCCCCACGGCCCGAGAAGTGGTACCTGTACGCAATTTGTCTACCGTACACCTGGACGTTTGGGCGCGTTTTTCTCAAAAACGGCTGGTCCAGTTTTTTTGTGATGCATATAAAAAATGTTCGAAATTAAATTCAAAATTTTTTGGACCAAAGCTTTTTCCTTAAAACGAGCCCAAACCTGGCTAAACTGCAATTATCAATAGAGCGCGTTTACACTGATGTACCCTTTGCCGGGCTGTGAGCCCGTAAACCGACACCAGCACTAAGTACAGAAGTCATTAAAATAATTGTTTTAATGTTCGCTACGATATATTTCCGGGTCAAATATGTTGCGCAATACGCATTTTCAAAACGTAGTGTTCCTGTTAATTATGTTTTCATTTCTGCTTCAAAAACTAAATATTTTATATTACAGTAGCCCTTGACTTCTGGGCAGGAATGTCTATTCTAAACTTTATTGTGGCTGTAATATTCTTGAGACCCCGATATAACCGTTTACAAATGGAAGAAGAAGCTCAAAATACACGGGAAGCAATTCGAGATTCAGTGTATACAATTTGTAAGTAATGAACTGCTTTTATTTATCAATGATGTAAATAATAAAAAAATGAATTTGCTGAAAAAAATAAAGTCATGAGAAACAGGAAATGCGATATGAGACAATGGTGAAAAAAGATTGGGACTAGTTGAAACTGGGTGCAAATGAACTGGTGAAGTCTAGAAACATAATATAAACATGTTTGTTGGGCAAAATAATTTCAAATTGAGACTATGGTACATATGATTTTTTAAGTGAGAAAATACAATTCCTCTAACTTCTTAAGTACAAAATGCTATAAAATGCAAAGTAAATGCTTGCTACTATCGCATTTCGATATCCGACGCAGCCGTTCGAGCTGTAACAGGTTCCTCATTTTCTAATGCCAATTTGGCATTTTCCAGTTCTAGACGACGATATCTGTAATTGATAAAATTATTTATTGAGTTTTGATAAACGTTTATACCGTGGTCTCAAAAAGAACAGTGATAAGATGACAGATACAATTGAGAGCCCACATGTTACATCGAGAGCAACTGAAAAATATTCATTTACTTCTATTTTGAAGATGATAAAACTTACATTTCCAAGATTGTGCATAGAACAAGTGCAACTTTTCTGTGTAATTTTGTGCAAATGGAATAATGAACATGAAAAGCGATCCGAATATAACAAGAACACCTGATGACGTTGCTTCCATTACTGGGAATGTCGTCTCAACACCAAGTTCCACTCCAATCGGGAATTGAGGTATTGAAAAGGCACCTGAAGAAATATAGGAATTTTGTTATACAATTAAATTTAAAAAATCCTTACCGAGACATCCACAAAGAGTGTAAACGATTATGCTATCAAAGAGCCCAGTCCGTGGTTGATTTAGGAACTGCAAGTGTAGCCTTTTTAGATTAAAAAAATCCATAGAGGAAATTTAGACATATTGACACAATTTTTTTCGAAGACCCTGGTAGAAGAATTTTAACTCACCATTCTCAATGTAATGACTGAACATGAAAATCCAACAGTACAAACTCTGATTATTTCCTAAATTTTAAAATTATATTTTCTTTTTCTGATTCATACCGACCACTCACCTTGAACTTGCGTGTTTTGTCGGCAATATGACCAGCGAGCAGTGATGTTAACGTGCCAACGATTGCACACACGGCAGTTGGATATCTGAAAAATAAATGAATTACTCATATGCTTCTAGAACTCTGCAAAGTTGTTACCCAGCCATCTCATAACCTTGATCTTTGAGTGGACCATCGAGGAAAATCATTAGACTCCACAGAAGCGAAAACGCAAATGCAAAGAGAGTCATTTGGATGAAAAATTGAGCATTACTGAAATTAAAGTATTTAAAGTTTTTGGCGTGATACTAAAAACCTACAAAATACATTGAAGAATAGATTTAAAGAAACCAATGTTGTTCTGATGAGCAGCAGAAGAAGCTGATGGTGGAGTGGGTGGCAGTTTAGTTCGAACGAATAGTGCTAGAACAAATGGGAACAAGGCTAGACATTCCATTCCAAGAGTCTGAAAATATGAATTGTCAATGATAATTAAATTGAGTACTAACAAATGTGAAGAACATCCAACTATTCGAATCAATAGTCTTATTGTGACCAAAAAGAATGGATGGCACAATTGTTCCGAGGGCAACACCGGCAGGATTTGCTGAAATTGATAGGAATTACTTACGAACATTAAAATTCCACTAACCAACAAAAGAAAGTACATTTGCAATTGCTCTCTGATCACCAGGGAACCAGCATTCAGCAATTTTTGATGGAAGAACTAAAAAGAATGCTTGTGCTGAAGCAGCGATAAACGATCCTGCATGAAGAAGACATTCACGAACAAAATGTGATTTTATGAAAGGAATCGAGGCAATCATCCGAATCGATGCTCCAATTACATTTAAAGTTGTACCAAGAAGACCCTGAATAAATATTTCATTTGGAGGTTAAAAATTTGCAATTCCCACAGCCGTTTTTATTCCTTTGTTATCAGTTATGTACATTCCACCAAATCCAGTGAACACGGCGACAAACTGAAAATTTGATTTTTTTTTTCTTCTCCTTTTTTTCCTATTTTATATATATTGCATAACCCAACAAAACCTGGAAAATTTGATTCGTGACAAGTGATACATCAATGCTCCCGTTGGCTGGACGTCCTCTATAATATATCTGAACTTCGTCGGATAGAGAGCTGAAGCTTATCCATTGCTGAAATTACGAATAATTTCAAAAATTTCTTTTTCGAGCTTACCATTGCGTTTGAAAGAGCAAGAAAGCAACAAACAGCTAGAACGAGCCATCGAGCTGGGTAGACCTGAACATTAATGAATTAATTAAAAATTAATTCACTGAATATCATCAGTATGTACCTTGTATATAACACTATTTTCGCTGATTCCTTCATTTGCCGAAGTATCCTTATCTGCGGCGACGGCTTCTTTGTTGATCGCCGATCCCATCAACAGCTGAAAAATTTAATTAGGTTCAAAAGTGAAGCGATGCGAACGGTTTAAGTAAAATCAGTACCGCCAATATCTTTTTTTAATAGAAAACTGCGGCGACGCCTCTTCCGTCCCTTTCATCAGGTTTTTTCATTAAATTTATTTCATTTCTTGTCATTTTTCACGCTGTCGGTCTCATAACGGAGAAACGAAACAAAAAGTATTTCAAAGGAACCGATCAGCATGTACAATAAATTTCAAAAATATTTCTTTAGAATCAATTTCATCCTTTTTCCTGCATCTCTGTTTTTGTGAGGAATGCAAACTTTTTCAATGGTCGATTTTCAGATTTTTTATTTGACAAGCGGAAAAAAAGATGTTTGCCATTTTTAGTATAACATAAAAAAATTTTTTAAAATAAATACACATAAAATTATGAATGGGATGAGATGAGAAAAAATTTTAAACGAAATGAAGATGAAAAGTTTTCTTCTGGTTACTGTTAATCTTAAAGGCGCAGCAAGTTGAATTCACCTCAGGTCTCGACACGAAATGCGAAATTTATAAATTTAATTTTTTTTAATTTCAGATTCAGGAAGGTTAGAAAAACAAAAATGAAATGAACCAATTAATGTTCTGAACTACTTTTTAAAAAAATTCAAAAACTAACTCATGGGCAATCTTTGTTCTCGCAATTGTTCAAATATATGAAAGAATATATCAAAGAGGTTACAGAACTTTTGAAAGAAATTCGAATGGATACTAAATATTTTATAGTGCAATCTTTCATCGTTGAAATTGTATACTCGTGAGTATGAGAAGTGAAAATAGTGAATAGCCTAATCCGCGGGAAACTAGCCTGCCACGTGATGTTTTTAATTTTAATTGAGATCATGATAGGGTTTCTTTTAGAATCGTCTTTAAAAGTATGGCAAATAAAAACATACACCGTATATCCTCTATTAGTTTTGCACCCCTTTGCTCAACTTTGGCAGCTCACATCTCAGTAGTCGTTTGTTCTATGGAAAAGTTGTCAACTGATAAAATATTTGTTAGATATTTTTCTATAGTATGTAGTTTGTTAATTATTTATATGTTCAAAACAAAATGAGATATGAGCTGTTAAAGTTGAGCAAAGGGGTGCAAAACTAATAGAGGACATACGGCAAATTGTATTATCTCAATAATTGTTTATCCAAGAAATATCAAGTTTTTTAGAAGCGGACATGTAATAGTAGACCAAGGGCACCTCACGGTAAAAAAATAATTGAAGTGGCCGATGACGTTCAAAAAGTGCTAAGGGTGCACCCCACATTATGACTGATTAAATTTATATTTTAAATTATTATAGCAACAAGGATGAAAGAAAAACCATAAAGGACAATCTGTTCCAAAAGCACAGAACACAGCAGATCTGGGAGTGATTTATACGATCTGATGGTGCTCTTACAAAAAAAAAGTTGGCGCCACTCGACATTGATTTAAAAAAATTAAAAATTTAAACGATTCTAAAAGAAAATATAGTTCGAGCATTTTCATTTTGGAAGCTAGATCCACGATTTCTGACTCACCGGTTGATCTACACCACTGTCGTTTTCCATGGTGATTCAAGTAAAAAGAAATGAAAAGATTGAAAAGAATATTCTAGATGACTGTATGCAAGAATTGAACGACTTCTTCTGTTCCTATCAAAAAAAAGAAGGCGGAACGAAACGACCTATCCAAAGAAAAAATATATTGGTCTCCGTGAATTGCAGAAAAGTTGTGTGCTTCTAATGTTGTTCCAATAGAAAAAAGGGGAAAACCACAACAATTCTTATTCTTTTTCTTCCTTCTGAGGCCTTGTTTCTTCTTCGTGTTCGTGAATTGAAATATCAAAATCAAAATATTTTTATGCAGAAGAGCTACAGCTTTAGACACGGAAAAGAAGAGAGGGGGAACCAAGAGGTGCCAATAATCGGAGGAAGAGATGCTCTACCACTTCTCGTTTTTTAATGTTTTTTATGATTTCTGGGGTAGTCTTTCTTCACTATTTTTCCAATAATTTCTGGGTTTCTTCGAACACCACCTCGTTAAATGCAAAATGGCACATTAAATCATGTCAGGAGATGAGTCGGGGGTATGAGAAACTGGAATAAAAGTCTACGAGAACAAAAATTACAAAGTTCCAAAAGTTTGTGAAGAAAAAAAAAGAAGTACAATGTATCTTTTGTTTCATTACATAAACATTTTGGAGGTCTCTGTTTTTTTTTCATAAAGCCTGGAGATAGTTTCATTTGTTGCACCAACATCATCCTTTAAATATTCGCTTGGTAATTATTTTCAAACTTGTCAAGAAATGTTCTCTTAGCCAGTTAGAATTTCAAATAATTATTTTTGAAATACATATAGTACCCCTAACGGTGTGCTAAAATTGCTGTTCGGCGATTGCAATTCAATTTTGATGTTTATTAAAATTACTGACTGCCAAAACTTTTAATTTGCAAGATTTTGAAACATATATCTGTATTTTGTGGCAGAATTATAATAATATTACTAAAATTATAGGGTAAGTTTTGACCATATTCGAAATATAGCAAGTTTAAAGAATTTGTTGCCAAGATTTCCTGCAATCTGCAATTTCAGCACAGCCAAAATTGTCCATTGCCAAAAATTTCAGATTGTCGCGCTCCCAGCTTAATATGTATTTTAACTAAATAACGAGGTCACTGATTTTATCCAATTTTGGGATCTTTATGGCAAGAATACAAGTACAGTACCCTGCATTTCTACGATCGAGTTAAAAAAGTCTGCCAAAAAAGTGTACACTTAAAGCATTTTCACTCGCTGTTTCGCAGTGTTATCATTTTTTTTGCTGAAAAGATTTGTCCCACATCGAACAGTTTTACACTGAAAATAAAGTATATGCACAGATTTTTTAAAAGTAAGACTCAACTTTTAAAATCTATGCAAGCGTCACGTGTTATTATTTTCAGTGTAGGTTTAAAAATTAAAAAAAAACAAGAGAAAAAAAGAAATTTGCTAAACGGAGATGTGCAGTAACTACTGTACGCACAGGCGTACACTCTTTTGAAAAATCAAGACCGACACCGTGTTCTTCTCTTATTTCTCAATTTTTTTTTTTGCATCAGGGTAAGAACACGTCCCATCCTTTAACAATAATGGGAAGTGCCTTCAGAGAAAAAAAAGTCAAGTCATGTAAGTCGAAAGATGGTTTCAGATAATAGTTGTTGAACTTTGGTATATGTTTCTGCAGAAACTATGTTTCTATATTTAACTCTGAAAAAAATGAGTGAATTTTGAATAAAGTGAATAAAATTTTTAGTTTCCAGATTTATGCTCATTTTAAGCTTTCTGTAGAATTATCAAGAAATCTTCCAAAAATACTCTATATGAACATCTTATTAACATTTTTGAATATTTTTTCTCAAGAGCTTAATACTTGAAGACACGAACCTGCGAACTTTCTTGTTGCATCAACCGCTTTCTTGTCCATCTTGGAAACTTAATTTGACCTTGAAATTTTTGAATCCACGAAATAACACGAAGAAGCACTATGAACATCTTCATTGGGCCCAGGTAAGAATTTTATGAATTGAGAAAAAAAAAGTGGAGGTGTGATGACTTGCTTTCCCGATGAATTCATTAAAAATTCACAAATTCACGAACACGATACGTTTACTTATTCATATTTTTTCGAAAGTTATCACAATTTTTTCCTGTTTTCCGTAACCCTGTCTGTTGAGACTTAAGAGTTCCGTGCACATTGAGTTGGTGTTTTGAAATAATTTTGAGAAAGGAGATAGGGAAGTTATGTGTATTGTGGGTCTCTCTGAAAATTTTTTCTGTCGGTTATTTGTGTGAAAGTACAAGGTTACCAATATACCGGAATAATGCTAAAGTATATGCTGACCTACTTTCACAAAACTTTTCGCTAGCTTCTACTTCAGCTATAATAACTCACGAACCATGGTTTCCTTAACTTGATTAAAAAGCAAACATTTAAAATATTTAAATTGATAGTTCGGAAACTAGTTTAAGAATTCAAGGCAGTTTTCAATTTAAAAATTGAATGACATACGCTGCCAAAGTGCATTTGTTTCAATTTCTAAATCAGCTGATAATGATTTCCACTGATAAGAAAGTCTCATTGTTCTTTTTTCGATATTTTCATCTTCAAAAGTACCCACTTTCTTTAAAATGCGTCGTTCCTTCTATGCGTCTTCAACAGAAAACGTAAGTCTCTCATACTTTCGGTTGTCATAATGTTTGGGTCACTCACTAAAACCGAAGGGCCTTCCTCATCTCTTTGTATACACTTTGGCTCGTTGCCAGGGCACGAAAACTGACCAACGTCTGTGTTTTTTCGAATGTATACAATTTTCTGAAATGATTTATTCTGGCACCTTTGATAAAGCTGTTAGGAAAAAAGCAAATAAACGCTTGTTGATTCCTTTTATAATTGTTTTTAATTTTAAAAAGTTTTAAAATTAAATTGGTAACAGTGAACTTTAAGAATTGCATATATTTTTGCATGCATTTCTTGCTGAAATTTTATTTTAAAATTTCATTTTACAAAGTTCCCAAATCAAGCTGTTATCTTCATACTTTGTAAGTGTGGATCAGGGAAAAACTTAAAACTTGGGTGTTTGAAAAGGTGTTTTTGAACAAACTTTTTTTCTGAATCCCAGTTCATTAAGATCAACCCCTAGAATTGTTCCTTTGATTTTGTTCTTTCGACTTTGGAGCAGTCCAGGTGTTTCCAGGAAAATCTCACATCCTAGTTTACGCAAAAAGTAATTTGAACCCACGATCAATCATACGATGATTAGAAAGTTGCGTACGAGCACGTAGTCTCTGGATTAAAAAATAAATCATATTAGAAACCTTCTGTTGACAAATTTATTTATCCATTGCTGGATATCTAGATACAGTATATTCAAATGAAAACCAATTTGGCTCAGGTTAGTGTCATATAACGCTTTGAAATTTTTACAGGGTAAAACATTTTGTTGTTCTCGTTTCCGATGTCATAAAACATAAAATAAATAAAAAAGATTATAGTACTTTGACGTTGCATCAAAGGTTATTCGTTCTCTCTTTTATATCGATTGAAAAATGAGTAGTGTGAAATCTTGTGTAATAAATGATGATTCATTGAGTCGAGGTCACAGCAATGCGATAGAAATATCCCTAAAATTTGAAATTTAACCTTTTTTTAGATTTAAATAAAAATGTCTAGATCTTTTACTGAATGCATGGTTATCTTTAAACTGGAAAAATGTTTACATTTCGTTGGGAACGTTACCATGTATTTCAAAAAGTCGCTCTCAAATAATTTACATATTATTGTTGGTTATCTTTTACTTTTTTGACATTTTTTAGTGTTAAGCCTAAAAAACTTTTTTTGAACTCTTTTAAAAATTTTCAAATTTGTTCTATCAAAACTATCAATATCAAGTCTTTTTGCTGCAGTTTACTCTCATCTGCTCTCAAATATAGTGAAATTACTTAGCTTTCGATTTAGCCTTTTTCCTTTCATTCACAGGCTACACAAGTTTTCTGACAAGTAGCCACATTCTGGGCACTTGATTATGTTCCAATCATATTCGAATATTTACATTTTGCCCAAATTTTATTTATTATGACTTTCAGACCCCAATGATGATGACCCAAGCAAGGGTGCTCTCAACTGGAACAACAGATAATGGAACCATACGATATGATGGTAAGTAATTGATATTACTTACTTTCTGTTATCATTGATAAGATATGTTTCAGAAGTTCCTGGTACTTTTTTGGTTCCTCCTTCGAAAGTTTTTTTTTTATCGGAGATCATTTTAACAACTTTTTCTTCCCTTACAATAATTTTGACCCCAAAAATTTGAACTTCCTTCATTTTAAAATTCTTCTAATATTTGCTAGCCGTTCTCTATCGTTCTCACCGTTAAATCAATCTAAATCAAATAATAGACACTTATTATCTCTAGATCACTCATCAATTTCTATTCTGTCTTTTCCTTTGATTTTCTGATCATTTTTTGTTGAAAAATCTATTATAAGAATTTTTGTTGCAAGAAGAATAACTTTTTTCCCTTGAGTTCTGATCCTCGTAGTCAGGAAGCTCAGACAGTTTTTTCCAGAAAATGCTCAAAAATCATTGGCAAACATAATGACTATCATTATTTATTACAGAAGTCGACGAAACAAAAAGGTGGTTCAATCGTAGATTCTGTTTTCTGACCGTAATTGGAATTGCTGTATTACTTCTTGCAATGGTTGTAATTGTCGTAATTGTACTTCTTTTGACACAATTGAAGGCGGCTAATTCAAATGCTCAAAATGCTATGAGTTCTTCTAAAGTTCAATTGGAGGAATTGACTAGGGTGAGTAATAATTCTCAATAAATGAAATGTTCAATATTCAAATAATATTCTCATGAGTTTCCTTTTTTGATTGATTTTTTTTCACAAGAGCTTAAAAGTGAATTAGATTTTTTTAAAATAATATTTCTTGCAAAAATCTCAAATTTTGCTAACTTGTCTTTGCCGAATCATTTTTTTCAGCGAGGTTTTTTTCAGCGAGCCCAAAGGCACGAACTTAAATGTGAAACTTTAACTGAGTTCAGCACGTTTTTTTTTGCATTTTTTCTATGAATTTGTAAACCGCCAAACTTAAAAAATTTTAAGAGTTTTCATTATGAAATTTATCATTTTGGTATTATTTAAAAATTAAAAAACAGTATTATTTTAAAATTTCGCTAGTCCACCTGTAACGACAATAAAAAAACAATTAAACTAAACTTCATCTCAGAAACTATCACAGCCATTAGAACAGCTTGGACCAACACTTGAGCGATTATCAAACATGCCCGGATTCCCGATGGGACCATCTCCAACCACTCAAACTCCTCCAGGAGTCCCTCCTATAAGTCCCATTGTGACTGGTCCAAATACTACTCCTGAATCTCCAAGACGATCCCCAAAGGCTAGATACGAGTGGAAAGGCTGCCAAAATTTGGGAAAATGTGAACTTTCTGGGTTAGTAATTCTAACAGCATTGAGTTTATTTACTACAATTTTTTCTGTAATTTCAGATACACCAAGCCTCCTCTTGTAATTTTAAGTCTGGATGGTTTTGCGCGAGAATACGTGGATAGAAATATAGTTCAAACTTTAAATCATATTGCTGATTGTGGAGTGAAAGCTGACAAAGTTTACCCTTCATATCCATCTAAAACATTTCCGAATCACTATTCAATTGTGACGGGACTTTGGCCTGAATCTCACGGAATAACTGATAACAGCGTTTTTGATCCAACTATTTCACCAGTTTTGGAGTCTATGAAAAGTACAAAATATGAAAAGTTTTTTGAAGGTGAACCGGTGAGTTTAAACTTATTAGAAATTATATTTACATGTAAAATGTCTTTACTAAATATTGTTTTGTTTGTAAATCGAATTTTTTTCATTTAGATCTGGTCAGTATACAAACGTAAAACTGGGAAGAAAGCCAATTGTTTGTTTTGGGTGGGATGTGCGTATAACAATAGTGGATATGCACCTGATGTTGCACCTGCTTATAATCAAGAACTTCCCTTCAGAAATCGAATTGATACAGTTGTTGAATGGTTGAAGCTTCCAGTTGATGAACGTCCTGGACTGATAACTGCTTATCTTCATGAACCAGATAATGCTGGGCATTATCAAGTTGATGAAGAAGATGTTGATGAAAAACTTGCAGAAATTGATGAAAATTTGGATTATTTAATGAGCAGACTTAGTGAAGAAAAACTTCTCGAGTGTATTAATTTTGCAATACTTTCGGATCATGGTGAGACTACAAAAATTCACATTTCAATATCATATTATTTTAATTTAGGAATGCAATTGATTGATAAAACATACTATTTTCAAGATTATCTCGATTTAAAAGGTCTTATCACTGCAAAGGGAGTTGTTGGCAGAGTTTATATTAATGATACCAGTTAGTTTTAAAACCTCACAAAAGTGCATTAAAACAATTATTTTAGCTATTTCCGTAAATGACGTGGTGGACAAGTTTCGGTGTAAAATTGACACCGTTAAAACAAATACAAGATCAGATGTTCCAACAAGAAAACATTATTCAAGGGATCCGAGGGTTGGGGAAGTTTTATTAGAAGGAAGGGCTGGAGTTACTTTTTACAAGTTTGTTTTTTTTTCTAAAAAAAATTTGAATCCGAAACAATATTTTTTGACTGAATTTTTGGAGGAATTTTAATACGAAATCAATGTTCAAACGTTTCTGAACAGTACATTTCATTTTACAATCTATATACATAGTTAAGGGTGGAATATTTTGAGAAGGAAATGAGCTTTAAAACAACCCAATATTTGAAATTAAAAATGACACAAAAAATGTCTACGAAATAGAAACCAATTTAGAAAAATCCAACTATTATCAATTTTATTTTGGAATTCAATTTCAGAAGTAAAGCTGACGATTATGAACTATCCGGAGACCATGGATACGATTATTTCAATCCAAAAATGCATACAATTTTCTATGCACGAGGACCATCATTTAAACAAAACACAACTATCAGTCCTTATCAAAATATTCAATATATGAATCTTTGGATGAATCTTCTTGGAATTGAAGGTGCTGTTGAAACAAATGGAACTATTGGATTTTTTGACAACATACTCACGAATCCACCGAGAAGAGACAATCCAACTAATGTGATTGGGTGAGATAAGATTTTGACTACAAACTAATAAATATTGAAAGTGTTCAGTGAATGTCCAATGATTGCTTTTCCATCGGTTCTTAAGTGTTCTGGAAACGTTTCAGCTGAAACTTTGGTATTTTTATTTTATTTTTCTAATACTGAATTAATTTACATTTAGAACCAACTATCAGTGAAACTTACAAACTGTGCATTCTCCCCAACAAATATTCCATTGTACTCTGACAATCATTGTTTTCAAAACTATTGTGATAATTCTGTCATTGTGTCTCGTAAGGGAAATGATGCTCGGCGAGCAATAATTGAAGTCTTATCAAGAGATGAAGCTTCGAACCCTTCAAATTTCACTTTTCTCAATGCAAAATATCAATCTAATTGTCCGAGCCATATTCCGACGGGAAGTCTAACGATACGTCAAAATTCACGTAAGTTTTTATTTGCAATTTGTTTTCTCTTAAATTCGACTTTCAGAACTCAGCAGTATGGTCGATGAGCGCATCGATGTTCCAAATAACTTTTTATTGAGTGAGTATATTGTCTGTATAATTGTTTCATTCTTTTTTTCAGAAGTACTAGATCCACTACAAGCAAAATCGATGGAATATTTAAACAAATTTGGGAAAATGTACGTAATATCGGGAACTGCAACGGATATTAATCATGACGGAATTGCTGATTCAAATGGGTTAGTTATTCCAAGTTGATGTAAAAAGGTAGTCAAAGCGATAGGTAGAGACGCTTCTCAGTCCCAATTTTAGAGAATGGACTTTTTGGAATTTCTGATTGTGAGGGAACACTCAGAGAAATGAAATTACGATATCTAGTTAGTGTTAACAAAATACAACTAAAAGAAAACTGATAGATTATTGAATATTGAAAAATCAGAGAAATTGAGGGATATAATTTCAGATCAGTCATCACACATATCTATCGAATTATGTTGATCTGCAATTCCACGTGGCTTTTGATGAATCCTCCACTTTGCACAGATTCAGATTCAATGGACACATTATCTTTTATTTTTCCAATAACCGAACAATCAACTATAGATTGCATGGTCAGTCAATTATTTCATTTTTGTTTAATTTCAAAACTAAATTTTAAGAGCTCGGATGACATTCTTCTTGACTACACAGCGACGATTTTTGATGTTGAAAGAATATCTGGTTTCCAATTCGGTATTGGTGCTCTAAGCCAAAATCAGAATACAATTATTAGAAGGAAGATATCTACAAAACTCTGGTAAAATATTATAATGCATAATTTTTGATAATTTGATTTTTTATACTGATATTATTTGTACGGATTTATGAATGTCTTGTCATCAATTTGTTTGAAAAAGTTTAAAATTAGAATAAAATATTTTGGCTCTATTTTTCGACATCGAGTGTTTCATTCACCAATTCCAGTTTTTCGTAATTTTGAAAAGATCAAGTTTTAGATATCGAAAGGATACAATGTGTCGGACAAAGCTTTGTTGGATTTTTCGGAACCTGTTCGACTTTCTCCATCTCCAAAAAGAAGCCAGAAAAAGAAGAATAGCCAAAAGTATGACACAAAAAACATTGAAACTTTGAAAAAAATCGAATTGTTGATTGTACAACTTTCTATAATCTATTTCAAAAACTCTCACTGAAATGGACAATAAATTACAACTTCGTATTGGCATGTTGGCTGAAAAATTAATTTCTGTTTCACGAATTGTATTATATTTGGAAAAATATTGTTTCCAATTAATGGAATTTTTCTTAAAAATGAATTTGTTTTTCAAGTAAAACGCATCAGAACATTGTCCATTTATTGACGCCATTTTGATAATTTGCTTCTTATATATAAGAAGCAAATTATAATTATCATGAACTTCGGAGAACATCTAACGTTGCAGGATGAACGAAATTTTTTCAATTTTTAAAAAAATAATTTGTTTTTCAAGTGAAAATTTGAAAAAAAAATTGAACTGTACAAAAACTTGTTGTGTATTCTTACTGCACAATGAGCATTTTTATGTATCAATTTTCAGTATCATCCTCTTGGAAATGTTGAAAAAGGATACTGAATGCCTACCTCACTCCACTTGTTTCATATCGGGTCATTCAATCTTTGCAGGATTTCACGGTGACACTGCACTGAATTTTAAAATGGATCCAATTTCTGAAGTACTCAATCCGGTTAAAAAATAATCTGAAGATCTCAACGGCTACAAAAAGCACTGTTCCTTTGAAGCGGTTTCATTTTTTCGGCATCGAATGATTTCAAAAAATGCTCACGAATATAAACTTCTACTTGAAAATCCGGAAGATAAAAACTTGAAAAATACTTTAATTGCTAGAATGCCAGAAAGAAAGACATATGTTGTTATAGTATTGTTGTGTTTTTTCTATCTATTTTATGGATCAAATATTTCAAAAGAATGGAAAATATAAGATTCAGTAAAAGATTCAAAAGATATTGAGGTTGAAATAATTACTCCTAAAATAGTTTCGAAATATTTATTGACGAAAGAAACAAAACGATTAACTCAAAAACTTCCAGTATCACATGTTTTTGTGGCATCTGCTTACTATTATCCTACATCAAAATCGTAAGTTTTTTTCTTTTTTTAATACATTCATATCCACTGCAATTTTTTTCAGGCTTGGCAGTAATGCAATTGCATTGAATATTGTCATTGACTCAATAAATTTTGACACAAATCACTATAAATATAATTTTGTTGGATCGAATGAAACTTATTCGAAATCTGGAATTGCCATTTCTCAAACGTAAGCATTTTCATGTCAATTATTACAGAGGAAGGTCGAGTATAAAAGTTTTCCGAGTATTCGAAAGTTAAGGAAGCATGTCATTGAAAGCCATATATCTTCAGGGAACCAAATAAAAAATGCCGATATGCTCCAGCTGTGGCAAGGGGAAACAGCGTTCCCAATTTGACAAAATTGGAATTGGAATCAAATGGGACTAAAGTTGAGGTGAGTTAAAAAAAACAAACTTCAAATGATTTCTTTATTACGTTTTTAGATTCCATTTAAAATGGCTCGTTACTCTGCACCAAAGCCTGTTGTAATTTGTATATCTCCACAGTTTGTAGCTGAACAATGGCAAATTTTCTTGATGCATGTTCATACAGCACACAGGTAGCTATGAAATGTTTTCAAATTTTTATTTAATTTTTTCATTTTTTACTATAGATTTGGAGCTCACATGCATATTTATGTCATTTCAATTGTGAATGCATATTACGATTTGATGAAAGAATACGAACGTCAAGGATACATTACAATGGATATGTGGCTCAAAATGAAGTTTGATGAACCAGGGTCACCTTACTTTGAACCAAATTTGAATACGGGGTTGAGAAATCAAGCAGGAGCTTTATCGGATTGCTTATTACAATACAAGGTATTTTATAAAAAATCGCAAAATAATATAAATTTTATATTCGATTAAACAAATTTTCAAGAATTCTAGGAAGCAGCTAAATATATTGCATTTTTTGACTTGGATGATATTCTATTTCCATTGAATTACCCAACGTATTTGGAAGAATTCAATGCAGAATGGGCTAAACAACCAAATACAACTTCTTTGGTATATGGTAGAAGGGAACATGAATTTGTGAAAGGTACGTTTAAGAACTTTTACATAACTAAGAAAAAAAATAATTGCAGCTGAAACGTTATCCGATTTCAATTTCTATGAATTGGTATCGAGTTTAAAATCATCTCTTGTCAAAGCAGGAAAAGTAATTGTAAAACCAGAATTGCACAATTCCAAAACCCAACAACGAGGTAAGTGCCGAATGTTAACACATATATAACCTTAAGCTAGAAAAAGATTAAACTTTTCGATCTGAAATTTTTAATTTTTCAGAAACAATGTAAAATTCCCACATCTTGTTCATGTTCAACGTCCAGTTCAAAAACATGGAAACAATGGAATTAAGAATTTATGGAAATTTCATTTTTCTGAATTTAATGAGACAATTCACAAAGAAGACGTTAAAGCAATTGATGCTGATATTCAAAGAATGAAAAATCTCCCAACTATTTCAGATATTGGTAAACTTCTTCCAAATATTGATTTCTATTTCCCAATTATATTCAAATGCTACTTGAAACAGTTTTATGGACGTGAAATAACAGAATGCCCTAATGCTGAGAAATGTGTACTTCCACAGAGATCTGATTACAAGTGTATGCATACAGATGCCGAATATGTGTCTGGTCCTTCAACAAAACCGCTAACTTTTCATTACTTTAAGAATCCTTTCTGGTCTTCTGATTACGGGTGTTATCAATAAATTTTCATGTAATGTTTTTTTTTAATTCTGTGAAATCTTGAACCTTTCGTGGTTTTTAGGAAAACAACTGTAAATTACTAAATTCTTAAAAAATTGTATCAAGCAATTTTCTCTGGATATACAAAAGTGTGTAATTGGTGTGTGACGTCATTTGCGAAATAGAATGCATGTCAAGAATGGGAGCATTGAACGCTTTGAATCATCCACAATATAAGTATGGAAGTTCCTGGTTTTTGGGTGTGTTTCTCTTTTTTGGTAGTTAAATTCATGTATAAGAAAATTTGTAGAATATGCAAAGTTTCCATTTTTGCCATTTCGACGTACTTTTATGAGGCATTTTTTAAAATTAGACTTCTTCAGTTCATGTTAAATCAAATATTGGACATTTTCAAAATTTACCAGTGCAATCGGATTTGAATGGCATGCGTTGGAAAAAAAAAAAGTACAGTGACAAAACATTCAAACTGTTTTTGGTTTCCCTCGCTGTTTCCGTTTGCTTTTTCTCTCTCTTTTTACTGTCGGTTATTCATGTCCGGTCGAGAGAAAAATGTAAAACACATATTTCAAAGTTTGGCTGAAAATGTTTTTCAATAGCAACTGAAAACATTATTCCATATTTCGATCGGCCATGAGCAACCGTGTTGTAGATGTGAACTCCAAAAAAACAGGAACGTCATGGAAGAAAAAGTTAATGAAGTAGGTATATTTTTAAAAGAATTCCTGAACACCCATTTATTTCATTTTCGATCTAGTTCTTATCATTTGATTGATTACATACACTTTTCTCGGAAAGCTTTTCTTTTCATCCTTTTGCTTTGCTTTTCAGTTTCGTTTTCCTTTACATTAATAATTAAAAGTTTCTATAAAAAACTACTATTTTTCCTAAATTTTGTTATTTATGTATAAGCCATATAGAGGACGTCTTTCAGGAAACCTTGCTCAGCCTTCTTTTGTACTTTGGTCGGGGCGAATTTATATTTTAACAAAACTTACTATTAGTTATCTAAAATTAGTAAGTTTTGTTAAAATATATGTTTAACTTTTCTAAATCATATAAAATGTTAAGATTATCAAACTTTTCTTATAAGTTTTTTTTTCAGGATAGTTATTTGGAGCCTAGCCATGTTATCGTTTATTGCTGGATTAGTGTTATTGGGACTTGTTGCAGCAGCCACTATTGTTAGTTTTTTTTTCAATAAATTATGAAGACTTTTATCCAGAGTTGGTTATTTTTCCCCGTTTGAATTTTTTATTTTCAGAGCGGATCAAAAAATTTGCCAACTGCAGAATACAAGTGGGCCGGGTGTGAAAATCTTGGGAAATGTCAAATTGACGGATTTTCGACCCCGCCTCTAGTCATATTAAGTTTTGATGGATTTGCGAAAGAATATTTAGAAAGAAGAATAGTAAAATCGTTGGAATTGATAGCAGAATGTGGAGTGAAAGCCGATAGGGTATATCCATCATTTCCATCAAAAACTTTTCCAAATCATTACACAATGGTAACTGGTTTATATCCTGAATCACATGGAATCAGTGAGTTAAAAATTCATTTAAAATCAAATAGCTTCTTCCAGCTGACAATTACGTGTTTGATCCTAATTTGTACCCAGAACTACTCGCTATGAGAAAACATGAAGCCAAAGAGTTTTATCAAGCTGAGCCCGTATGTTTTTATTCTTTAAATATCCCTTCAAAATTTCTGAGTTTTAGATTTGGTCGGCATACAAAAGATTAACTGGAAACCGTGTTCATTGCCTTTTCTGGGTCGGGTGTTATTATAATATTACGGGGTATATGCCAGATGTATCTCCTGATTATAATCAAGAGTTACCATTAAAAGAAAGAATTGATACAGTTTGTTCGTCACGATTTTCGAGTAACTTTCTAAACTTTCAGTTAATTGGATGGCTCAAACTCCCAGAAACTGAACGCCCTGCACTTATAACTGCTTATCTTCACGAACCAGATCAAGCTGGCCACATGCAGAAAAATGTATTCAAGTCACTTTAAAAATACAACCCTACAAATTCAGGTCAATCAAGAGCTTGAAGAAGTAAATAATTATATTGATATTCTGATGAAAGCTTTACATGACGAAAATCTACTTGAATGTGTAAATTTAGTTATTGTATCTGATCATGGAATGCAAGCTTTGAATAATTCAATCGAAGTTGAAACAATTGTAAATATGGATGGATTAGTTTTATCAAAAGGCGTTGTTGCAAGAATACATCTAAATGAAACCGGTTAGTAAACAGTTCATAGAACATTTATCTTTGAAGATTTTTTTCAGATAGATCAATAGATGAAGTAGCTGGCGAAATAAGATGTAAAATTGATGGAGTAAAAGTGAATACAATTAATGACATACCTTTACGGAAGCATTACTCAAAATCAAAACGTGTTGGCGATATTATTATTGAAGGGAAACCAGGAACTTCGTTTTACAAGTACATAGATAATTTGAGAAAAAAAATTTAAAAAAAAACGCTTTTTTAGAAGTGAAACCAACCTAGGAGACCATGGATACGACTATCATAATGAAAATATGCATACTGTAATGTTTGCCCGCGGACCATCTTTTCTACAAAATGTCACAGTTCCTTCGTTTCAAAATGTTCAATATATGAATTTGTGGCTCTATTTGCTTGGTTTAGAAGGAACAGTGGACAATAATGGCACAATTGGATTTTTCGATAGCATTTTGAAAAACCCACCAATTAGAGAAAATAAATGGGATTCTATGGAGTAAGTTTTTGAAAGAATGTTTTTTTTATGAGATTTAATGTTGAGATTTCTTATTAACTTCAGGGAATGTCTAAATTTTGGATCAGCAGAAGTTCTTCAGTGTGATAAAGCCGAGGGGCACGATTTGGTAAGATCAATTTTCAAACTGTAACTTTAAAATCCCAAAGTTCAGAAGAAGCTTTCTCTTCATTTGGAAAATTGCAAAGAACACCAAAATCTCCCGATTTACTCGAAAAATAACTGCTTTCAAAGTTATTGTGAGAATTCACTTATCATTCATAAAAATCGTCAAGGTAACTATTTTTTGTTTAAGTTGTTGTTGTTTTTTTTTCTAAAAGTTTAAGATGTTCGCAAGGGTGTGATCGAATCTTTAACATTCAGCTTCTCCAGAAACCAGAGTGTTTTTGAAAATTCATTTAGTTTTGTAAACACTAAATATTCAATTGAATGTCCTAAACTTGACACCAAAGATAATTTCTTCACTGCTGGATCAGAAGGTGTGTTAACTGTTGATACTGTGCAAAAAAAACTTCGAAATTGTTTTAGCAATTAGTAAACTAGCCAATGCTCAATACAAATTCCCATCTTCTTTTATGAAAAGTGAGTTAATTTCCAGTTTACTTTCTTTGAAAGATGAAACCATCAAGTTTGTAGATATTTGGGTGCCTCTTTCAATAAAAACAGATGAATACCTAAAACATTATGGAAAACTATTTGTACTATCTGGACTAGCGGTTGATAGAAATTTAGATGGAATAGCGGACGATGAAGAATCAAAGTACCTACAATTAAAACCTATTGAATTTTAATTTTTCATTTTAGAGAGCCAACTCATTTCTACCGTATTCTGATTACATGTACCGGAAATTGGCTGTCTACAAATCCACCATTATGCAAAAAGTATAGTGACACGAAAGCACTAGCTTTCGTTTTTCCTATTTTGAACAAAAAAACAACAATGGATTGTATGGTAGGTCACTAATAAATATTTGGTTTCATAATCAAGTTAAAATTCTGAAACAGGATTCTGATGCCATTCTTCTTGATTACACATCAACTATCGAAGATGTAGAAAACATTGCTAGTTTTCAATTTCAAATTGGAGCATTAAGTCACCAACAAAACGTGTATCTTCGCAGAAATATAACAACATCACTTTGGTAAACGAGTTCCATATCAGATTATTTTCATTGTTCAATAAAAATATTAATATTACAATATTACGAAACATTTTGTCTCCGTAAAGAATGTGAAAAATCGACTTCTTCACCATCAGATTCAACTTCTTCTTTCTTTTTCTTTGTCACTCTTTCCATTCTCATTTCATCACATACTTTATCCAATGTGGATGTCTCTACGAAAGTTTCCAAATCAACATTTGGTACTTTCTTTTGTAATCCTGTAATTGCTCTGTACGCAGGTTTCCAATTCTTCCGAGAGGCATGATCTTCAATTATAAGAGCAAAAAGTCGTGTACACGGGACAATATCATCATCAATTGATTCTTCTGCAAGAGTTGTTAATTGACGCATTCCATCCGCTGCATCGTTTTTCATTACTCTAAATTAATTTTTCAGCCCAATTCTTGAATTTTTTACTCACTCTAAAACACTCTGCAGTTTCCTCAGTTGAACTACATATTTTTTCAAATCCTCTTTCAATGCATCAAGTCCAGTCGTGGACATATTTTTTTGTTCTGCTTCCAGAACACAAACTGCCGCCATTTCCAAAGCTCCCATCGATTTATCAAGAGTTCTCAAATGTTCGGCTTCAATCTAAAAATAAACAAATAACATGTCAAACACTAAGAACCTCATACAATTGCAACTGATTTGTAGAAATTTCCAAGATGTTCAAAAGATTGTGATTTTGTATAAAATGTTTCGATATCTTTCATTGTCTGCTGATTATCTTGCCAATCAGTCGTTTGTAAGAAATTGGCTGCCAGAATGTAGATCTCCTTGTTTCGAGCAGTGTTTGCAAAAAATCGAATTTTTTGAATGTCTCCGGATTTGAGAAGAGCTCTCATTGCCTGAAATGGAAACTGAGCATTATATAAATTATACCAACATACAGATAGTTTGTCTCCTGCTTGTGTAAACTTCTTTGCTGCTGCTGAGTAGGCACCTTGTTGAAGACAAAGCTCCGCCACTGTTTCAAGAACTTGTTTTCTTTCTTGTACATTTGGCATGTCATCTTCAAAATGTGTAAATTTTACATGAATCTCAAAAGAAAACACGAACCTTTTGTTGGAGTCATAAGTTCTGCAAATTTATCACTGACTCTCACATTCCTATTTTTGCATAATTGTACGGCTCCAGAAAACTCTTTTGCTAGGCACAAAAAGTTAACTGCCTTCTCGTAGTTTTGATTATTTTCAAAGAATTCAGCAGCTCTTCTCAATATTTTTGGATCTGTTCCTGCATCCAAATCCTTGGTAATTAAATCCAGAGCGCTGAACTGTTCAGTACGAAATGCCAAATCAAGAGCTCTTCCAATCATTCCAGCTTTATGATACAGCATTACAGCTTTGTGTGCATATCCAGGAAGATCTTCGTAGTATCTTGCAGCGCTTACAAGTTCAGATCCACCCGCCATCAAGCATAAATTAGCAAGCCTATCTTTCATGTCATGCTCTTTTGCGAGACGTATTGCAGATGACAGCGCTCGTGCCTTTGTGAAGAATTTCACAGCTTTCACTACGTCACCATCATTTTCATACATTCTTCCAATTAGATAACACGCTGCTTTATCTTTTGATTCTTCGGCAAGCCGAGCAGCCTCATCGGTTTTGCCTTGAATACACTTTACACGAACCATGCAGTAATAATCTTTTGCAGAAGAGTAGAAGCTTATTGCACCCTCCAATTCTCCAACACTTTCCAAGTAGGCTCCCCACCAACTATACAATGATCTGAATTTTTGTGAATTAATATTTTTTAGAATTTTTGAATAAACTCGCTCTTCACGTTTTCTACGAACATATTGTTCTATTTGTTTTGGATAGTCTTTGAGCATTCGGAAAACTTCAAAAGCATGAACTCCTGCTTTTTCGTAACTGAAAATATATTTTTTGTTATCATTCAAAACTACAAATAAACCAACTTCTCAATAGCAGCTTCAATACTTGCTTGATCTCTTCTTGCTTCCAAATACTTTGCATAGTTGTAATGAGTATTTCTCAAATGAATACGATCCTTTGTTTCAGCAATTTCAAAAGCTGATGACCACATATTTTGAGACTGATAAAGCTTGTTCATCAAATCATATCTTTCATTTTGTGCATAGATAATCAATGCTTCCTCCAGCATACTCAATTCAATTGCCAAAGCTGCACACTTCATTGAATCATTCTCCCCATTTTGTTGAGATCTCCGCACCGCCCGGGCTCCTCTCACATTTTTCATATGTCCCAGACAAACCATTGCAACATCTAGTCGACGTGTTTTAATACTCATTGATGCCATATGATCCCATACACTATCGCTTAAAAATCATAATCACAAATAGAGTTTCTTGAGTTAACAACGGACCTTTTTATGAATTGAATTGCTTTAAATGCAGCGTCCATGCTACCAATCGTCAGGTAAAATGAGAAATCCATCATGGCTTTTCTAGTTGATTCGTCACAATTTTCGTTTCCTGAAATAAATGTATTTTTATAACTTGCAACTGGGTCCTTTCATACCTAAAAACTCTCGAAGACATTTAGCCACGAGAGTTTTTCCAATAGTTCTCTCATCTCGATTGTCTTCCTCATCCCATCCAGATTTCCGAACAAAATAAAAATTTGGAACAGAGACTGAAACAAGTTTTCCACAATGCAGATTTTTTTGCTGCATTCCTTGAAGTTGTATTCCATGTTCAGAAGTTACAAATGCTGTTAAAACTCTTTGATCGGTCTGAAAACAAGATGGAAGTTTTCTAAGTTTTTTTAAACAATTGACCTGGTTAAAAATGTGTTATATTGTTTTGAAAATTCTACATTTGTCCAGATTGAAGTAACTTACTGATTCAGGTTCAACATGTATGCATTCAACTACAAGATATCTTGCATCATTCTCATCCCATTCAAAAGCTCCAGGACGATGGTTCATCATTTGAAATCTTGATTGTTCTCTTGCCATTTTCCGTGCAGCTGCTGTAACAGGTCTTCCACTGCTTGTATGAGCAAGTTCTGCTTGGGTTTCATATTCTTGCGTATCTGTCATTCCACGATCAAACGAGAAATAAGAAACTGCATCGAGTTCGGCGTCGTAGACAAGTAGGCGTTCAGCAACTGTCGACACGTCCTGAAAAATTTTAAGCTCCTGCATTATTTGCAACAAAACAACTACCTCTAAATAAGATACAGCGACTTTATTTCCAGTATGATTGATTCGGATTGTATGAAATTTATAAAAATTCTTCACATTTTCGATAATGTATTTCGAATTGTGTTCTTGTTGGGCATCTCTGAAAGTTTAATATCAATAAATCAATAGCTTCTAGTAAATTTTTGTACTTTGCGCTTAAGTTATAAATTCGAATGAATCCATTTGTAGTAGCAACTGCCATCCAACATCGATTCACTTCAAGTATTTCCGGATCACCTTCAATTTCCGGTAAGGAAATTTCTTGTCGAAGAGTTCCTTGAAGAGTCCTCGCAAATATTTTGTCTTTTTCGATGCAATACAAGTTTTGATTCACAATTGCAACAGAAGTTGTGTTACAAGAAAATGATGTGCATTGGATAGTTGCAAGAGATGTTTGTACGTCATAAGTGACTACCTGCAAATTTTTATTAAACCGGTGATTCAGAATATCTGTTGAATACCGTATCTTCATTCCAAACAACAAGTTGCTTCTCTCCGAGACAAATTCCTTTTGCAGAAGGAATAGACAACTTCAAATCTTGAGAGACTCCACTTGTCGCATGTAAAAGAGTGAAACTATTTGAACTGGTCTGAATTGCCGCCATTTTTCCACGCATTTTTACTGTCAATGAGTTTTCTCCAATTAAGACAAGATCTTCTTCAGTTATTAAAGCAGCTGTGCTCAGTATCGGACTCCAACGAATTAATGAAACCTTAAATAAGCTCTCTTAAAATTAGACGTTTAGGTTATCATAATAATTGCATTTTAAGTATACCTTAATGTAAGTTAAAAAATTATAGTGTTGTAGTTCCGGTTAGAGGCATTGGCAGCACTCAGCAAAAAATCAAAAGTATGGAGTTAAAAAATTCACACTAAAACACATAGACTACCATATCAAACATCAAAAAACAAATTAATTTTGTGAGGTTGAGTGAATTGGCTATAACTATGTTGACAAATGAAGTTTGAATGACAACTAGCAAAATAAACGTTCTCAACCGAAATAGATGAAAAAATATACACTATTAAAATACTATGTTTTTGTGGAAAACTGAAAAAATTTCCTACTTTGGAAAAAGCTATTTTGTTTTTAGTTCAGTTCTATAAACTCAAAATTTATAAGAAACTCGAATAGGAATAACATTTGGAGGATATTCTCATCTAACATTCTAAAAGGGGATTAGCGTGTCATCTTCACTCACCTGGCTATCGACATGCGTGCTGGGACTCAAATTCCAAGCACTCTCGACATTAGTATCAGTTCGTTTTCGTTTCCATTCAGCAATATTATTGAGACTCGTTGCCGCAGTTATCACACCTGATCAATATTTTCTTTGATTACCTCTATTTCCGGTTTTCTTACCTCTTTTCCCATTAACTGTGACTACATTTATTGTCTCATCTGGTTGAAATCCCTTGTTTACATCTAATGCAATTGTTCCATTCTCCTCTTTTATCAAGTCCCATACTCGAATTTCTTTTTCACCATAACACATCACCAGTATTCCATCATCCAATTCCAAAGAATATTTTTCAGATTTTCCTCCGAGTTTCACTTTTACTCGTTCTGCGCATCGCATTTCAGATGTTCCCTTGGCCAAATGAAAAATGAAGCAATCTCTTGTAAATACAATAATTATCGATATTGTCTCACAGTATCCCATGAATAAGATTTCCGAGTCCAGCTGAAAATTTTTCCAATTTTTTAATTTTAGATTTTTAAACATAATTTGAGTTTTTATTTATGAGTAACCACTAGTCAGATATGTCAAAAATAATAATATTTGGATAAATTTTTAAAAAATTTTCTGTAGTTCTGTTTGTATTTTTGAATAGAATTTTTATATTTACGAGAAAATCAAAATCTTCTTAAACAAATTCTTGATGCCTTTTATCTCTAAAATTATTTTTGGAGCGGTCAAAGTAACTTCTCTACAGCATAGGTGAATCTGGACCACTGTAATGTAAAAGACTGTTGTGAAAAGAGGCGTGAGTCTTTAAAGAGAACAGTATTTCCTACTCGTCGCTTTTTTATTGGAGTTTTCTTACAATTAAATTTTTCCTTTGCCTTCTTGCATTTTGCTTAATAGTAATTAATTGGCATACAGTGCGTGCAACTTCCATAGAAGTAGAATTTATAAATTTTTTTACTAAACATGGAAAATTTTGAAAAATTATAAACTACTGTATTATTTCATCTGCTTGTAAATATTTATTAGGAACCAGAACTCTTCAATACAAAGTTGGCTACATTTGTGCATAGACTAGTAACCTTTATCCTAGCTCACCTTATGAATAGTCCGTTGTCGGTCATTATCCACTCCATAAATGGTACCTGATTTGCCTGCAAATAAGAACTCAGTACCCTTTGGTACAGTACTCTTTTCATCTCTTCTTTCTGCCAGTGACTCTTTTGAACCGAACGGTGACTCATCAACTCCACTGTCATCATCCGTTACAGAAATTTTACTTGGTTTGAATCTTAAATTTTACCATTTTTAATTTCACTCAGATTTATGAATTATATTACTTGTCATAGCTCAATCGTTTACACCATAACGTAATTTGATCGTTCAGCTCAATCTGCATTATATTTGAAGTGGAAATTTCTTCTCCAATTACCATGTAGGAGTATAAATGGACTGATGATGGCTGAAATTAAATAAAATAATTTGTAAGTTTTTTAAATTGATACTCACATTATGCAACGTCATCAAAACAGTTCCGTCGTGGCTCCAATCTACTCCTTGATTTGGAAATGGATATGTTTCGACCACAGTATGAGCTGAAATGAGTTTTCCATTACTAAAACATTATTTATATATATATATATAACTTTTTGTAGTATTAGTTTTTTGAAAATCACTCACAAACATTCCCTCCTTTTGGAATAAAACAAACTCCTCCATCTTTCCATCCTACTACCACGAATTGTTTCTTTGGATGCCATCTTACACAAGAAACTGATCCTGGTTTTGATGGCCCCTTTTCTTGCACAGATCCCTTAAAATTGTTTCAATTATTATCTAATAAACGGGAAGATACGCTCAAGTACATATTTGTTTTAAAGATCTATTGAAAATAACTCAAGGATTTAGCTTTGATCCATGAATAAAACAGATTATAATCTCGTTCGATTGTTCATTTTTCTTACTGAATGATCCGAAAATGCGACATTTGCTTCTCCAGTTGTCTCATCTTGAGTTACAACACAAATCCAACCACAGTGAGGTGCCCATTCAATTAAAAATGGTTTCATTTATGTTAATAATTGAAGAAATCGGGAAGTAAGGACAAAAAGTAAACAACAAAGGGGAGATGCGTGTTTTGGTTGCCATGGAGATTTTGCTCGCGGGGGAAGGCGGAATAGATATTCGAATGGAATTGGAAAGAAAGGGGCAGTATTGAAGAAAAATGTCGATTTAAAACCAGATAAGTGAATTATTAAAATTTCGGGGAAACATCTAGATAAATTCGGAAAAGGGGATGTTTCAAGAAAGAACTTGGGTTTGAACTGACGGGCAAAGGCAAAAAAAAAGACAAAATAAGTACATAATTTTCCTGGGTTCTTATCATGAATAAAGTTCCCCCACAAATGTTGAACATTAAAACATTTAACATAAATCAAAGTTGTATTGGAAATCATTTACCCTACTATGTACATAAGTACAGGGTGGCCCATAATTATGGGGACCGATACTTGCGTCTATAAAATTTGATGCAATCCTTCAAAAAAATTTTAACAGCATAGGTTTTATTCCCCATATTCTTAGGAACAAAATATGTTATTAAACTTTGAAAATATCATTATGTGACACGTTACACACCTTCCGACGTTCCGAAGTTAAATTGTCGCTGGCGCGCTAGTGTGGGTGTTTTTCTTTCTAATGATGTCTTCAGCGACTCCTGCCAGTTTAAAAAGTTTACTATTACTTTTTAAAATGACATTGACTGTAGAATACGTATTTCAAAACAATTCGTCCATTTTAATAATTTTCCGTTAGTGTGGCCATTGATTGAAGGGAGATAGGTTGAAAAGCTCAAAACGCGCACATTCGACTCGGTTTGAAAGTCAGGAGACGGCGGAATTTTTTGAAAATAATATATTTCAGATCTACAGTCCAACTTCTACTTTTGTGTAAAAAATTATGTCCCTATCATTCCAATGACCTGAGATATTACTGAATATGCAAGAATGTGTGAAAAAATCGCTCAATTTTTTGCGAAAACGGGATTTAGCTAGTTCCAAACAATTGTCCATTAGAAGCTGGATTCTAATGAAACTTGTTTTTCTTTTTTTGTATACTGTGAGAATATATTTTGTGGTTCTAAAATGCACAAAACACTACAGAAAAAATCAGTTTCAACATTTAGAGAACCTAAACTATGCAAAAAAAAGTTGCGCGCCAGAAGGGTGAAAACATGTTACACTCCCGACGCTGCCAAACTTCTGTTGTTCGACCAATCGAAAAGTTTTTTATGTTAGCTGATAGAAAAATATTTTGTCTATCAATAAAGTAACAAACCCTCATTTTTTAGTTTGTGAGACGTGAGATTTGCGTACAAAACTACGGTCCCCATAATTATGGGCCATCCTGTATATTATGAAGATAAATGGCACTTTGACCGCAAACCTATAGATCAAGTTAACTTTTATTTCCATTTTTTGATCAGAAATAAAAACACTTTGGAAGGTTCTTATGCTGTAATTTAAGCAATTTTTCAATGGTCATATCTGTTCACAACATTATTTGATTACTTCCAATATAAATGCCCAATTTTATATTGAACCAATGGTTAGAAACATCTCTTCTGCCTACGTCGTGATCAATTACATACTTATAAATCCTCTGTACTGTTCAGAATATAGTTTGACCTACAACCCGAGCGTGATTCATAATTGTTACTACTTTCATCATTGGTCATTACATGATCTTTCGATACTTTTGTGTTTTCTGAATATTTATATTGTCGCGCGACATTTGAATAATAGTTCAGTTGTTATATCCAGTAGGTGAACTTGATAACATGCACGTTTTCCACCAAAAATACTATGCAAAAAAGTCAGCTGTTAGGTTCTTTCATTCAGAAAAAGAACAATATGATTGTTTGTTCCAACCTTCTATGACAAATTATTTGTGCTTTAAAAAAGGAAATTCCTGTAATTTTTGTGTTGGGCGTCATTTGCGAACGATATAAGAATCAGGTGTTTCGGACGATTTCCAAAATTTAAGTTATGTAACTTTTTATGGATTGCACTCCATATTAACATTTATTATAACCCTGTAAAAAAGTAACTTTAACCAATTTTGTTCGTGACGATTCTGTAAAGTACTTGAAAACCTGTAAGTTATATAAGACAAGCATCATATCCATAAAACGCAATCTGATCTTTATTATTTCATAACTTAAGTTCCCACACCGAAGAGCACTTGATGATAAATTCTTACGTTTATACATTAATGAAATTTGGGTTTCTCCTATTGCCCTGAGAATTCTCTCTATAATATAATTTTCTTCTCAATATTACGCTCTTTATATCACCCATGATATCATGTTTTATGTCTGAACTCTCCCAAATTGTCATTCTGTTCACATTACTCATTCAAATATTGTGATCCACGTTAATCCGTTTGCAAAAATAGTTGGAGGCGGCGAAAGCGGGGAAAAGGTTTATAAGGCACCGAACCAACGTCACCATCAACATTATTCTGTCAAAAACCAACATGAACCCGATTTTTCTAGCTATTGCTACACTTTTCTGCGTTGTTATGGTTGCTGAAGCACAAGTAAATTAAACGGTTGAAATCTCTAATAAACTAAGACTGTATTTAGACTTGCTCCTGGGCAACATGGGGAGAGTGGTCAACTTGTAGTGATACCTGTGGAAATTGTGGAACTCAACAGAGGACACGTACATGTACAGGAGCTTCTACAACTTGTACATGTTCAGGGTGAGTGATGTGAAAGTTTGTTTAAAATCTTTCAAGTATCTAATAATAGTTTTTAGATCTTGTTTAAAAAGTTTATTTTTGTCTATAGGAGCTTCATTTTGAGTTCACACATATTTTTATATGGCGTACCAGTTTTATCCAATTTTAAGACGGAGCTTGACTCTGGTGTATTTTGAATAAATATACAAAATAGACACCAAAACTTAATGGAATACTTTAAAATTGTTTGTAGAATTGCCTAAACATTTGATAAAAATTAATAAAAAATTAAAGTTTCGGCTTCTTGAAACTTTTTTGAGAATTAAAGAACGTGAATAATTGTAATTGTTACTTTTCACTGTCTTCTTGATTTCATTTAGTTTCCCCACTGGTGCCCCATCCACCTTTCAACCAGCTCAACTCACGAACTTTGGTTTTAAATAAAGTGTTATTAACTTTCAGATTTCATATGAGCCAAAGTTTGAGACTCGTAAAACCTAAATGTTTGATCTGTTATATCGGAAGTTCTACCAAAAATATGGCTGAAAACAATAGTTCAGCACACTTGAAAGATTAAACTAACACCTTTTTTATGACAAAAACATGGGCACACTTGATCACAAAAAACTAAATTTTTGTGTTTCAGAGATTCGAGCGCACAACAAGTATGTGCACCTGCCATCTGCAGATTCCCTCGAACTGCTTGTTGTACTGGATCACCGGCTTCTGTTAATGGAATGTTTGAATGTGCTTAACCAATTAAATTTCCAATTTTTGAGTAGTTCAACTTAGAACTGTATTATTCATGCATTGTGCCTTTATAGATTACTGTACTTTCTGAATGTCATTATCTCTTCATGGTTAGATGAAATCACTGTTTGCAAAATAAAAAATAAAAATCAAGAGCATTTAAAGAATCCTTGCAATGAAGCAGGCTGCCCGGAGCAACAGCTTTTTCTCGGAAAAATACAAACGTCGTTGTTGCACGTCTGAAGTTCAGTTGTGTTTCCAGTACAGATACATGAAGCTGTTTGACTTGAACACGAGCGAGCTCTTGTCTGATTTCCACAGTTTCCACATGAATCTGAACAGGTTGTCCATGCTGCCCAGTTTGACCAGGTGCAATTCTGAACGTTTTTTTAATACGTAACTGAATTTTTTGTTGAAATTGTGATAAACCGAATTTATACGTGATCAACGACTTATTGACATGTTAATTTACAGAACTCACCTGACTGTGAACTGCTGCAAATAGTACTGCAGATAGAACAAGAATCGTAAGCCGGCACATGTTGTAGGCGAAAACAACAAAAAGAGATATTTCAGATTATTCTTGGCCAGAACGCTGTTCTGATTAATGTTGCCTAGGTTACTCACTATTTTTCCATTGTTTTTCATTTTTTGTAGCTTGGAACAGAAATTTCCTAAACAGCTAGAAAACCAAGAAATCCTATAATTTAGATTTCATGGATGTTTTCAGACAAAAAATCTAGAACTTTCCTAAAAACGGCTATATGTGTCACTTTATTTGTCAAAAAAATAGTACGTTAGTCTAATTATGCGAGATATAAGACACAAAAGAAGGAAATTGAAAGCGATTATAAGTTAATACACGTGGTTTCTAACAGGTCTTGTTTTTGAAAATCTCAATTGTCTCGAACGTTCATTCCAAGTGGAATACTTCGTCATTATTTGTAAGAGCTTGGTGTTCCGCCATCATATCCATTAAATTTTGCAAGTTTCGCCGTTTCGCTTCATCCATAGGTGTAATTCCAAAATCATCCTTTTCGTGTGGATTCAAACCACATTGCAGAAGATAGGCGACAATCTCTGGCTTATTCAGTGACGCGGCCTGTAGAAAAATCATATAAATATCAAGCATATGACGTGATTCACCTACCACATGCAACGCCGTCCGATTGTCATAATCCTTCTCGCCCATGTGAGTTCCGGCTGCCTCATTACACTTCAAAAGTTCCATGTCATTTTGGTACACAGCAAGACAAAGTTCCACACCTGAAAATAAAGTTTATCATCTCAGATGACATTTCATATCGACTGATATAAACGCGGCTTCGAAGAAACACATGAAAAAAGAACAGATTTCAGAATCCTAGAACACACCAATTTTTTGAGCTGAAGCATCAATGAATCCACCAGCGTCTCTGATCGCAATGATACAGTCCATGGCTTTTGCTTTCACTGCACACACAAGTGCATTATATCCAAACATATCTCTGAAATATGACATATGTTTAGTGTAAAAGTGATAAGTGAAACTAACTTGATGTGAACATTCGTTCCTATCTTAAGTAAATAATTGACAGATTCGAGATGTCCATTGGAGGCAGCAACATGAAGAGCAGTTCGAAGATTGTAATCAGTTGCCGAGAAATTGACTCCGGCTGCTTTCAGCGATTTCAGAATTTCTACGTCATTCGTCTTAGCAGCATTACAAAACATTGGTGGAAGAATGATGTCACGGAGCAATTGAACTTCTTGAGATGAAGAGACACGAAGGCATTTTGCGATATGAGGAACTGGAAATATATTTTTTAAATTTATGATTGATAAATATTTTTAGAAATAGTTACTTACTTATATCAAGCTCACGCATGGCTCCCTTTGAAGCAATTGTCATTTCACCACGAAGATTTGATTGCAGCATCTGCAACAAAAACATCTTAACCACTAAATATATTTATTGATAAGTTTGTTGATCATTCGATCAAAAATCGGCCGGTGGTTGATATTTTCAAGGTTAAAAGGAAAAAAACATGACTACAACATGAGTATTGAGGTATCCGAAATTTCAAAAAAAAATTCAAATAAGTGAATACAGTGTGAACTCGTAGCCGCTACAATTGTTATATTTCGGTAAAGTTGTAAGTTTTCAGAAAAAAAGTGAATTGTAACTTACACTTCTTTTCATTGGCAAGTCCCATTCATCTTTCCCTAACACGTAGCATAATTTGGCCATTGCGGCTTCCGAGGTCATGTCCGATCCAGGGATCACTCCGATGTCGTACAAAATTTTACCCGTTGCATAATTGACATCAACTTGTCCTTTCAGACACTGTGAGCAATTCACAACCATCACACCGCGAGCTATAGCTTCCTGAAATTTAAATTCAATATATAAATTATATCACTTTTCCTTTTTATACCTTCAAGGCCATAATAATGTCCTGTCGTCTAGTTGGCATGTTTCCAGATCCGAAAGTTTGTAAAATACACCCCCTCGTTGGTGGTTGTAAAAAAGCACGAACTGATTCAATAGTCATTGATGGAAAAATTCGAAGCATTCCTACGTCACGGCAAAGATTCTCATGAACAGTGAAAGCGGCAACCATGTCACTTCGGAAAATGGAATCGTAGTTAACTGCAAAATAATATTTAAAAAATTATTGAAGAATTGCATTATTAAATTACCCTTGATATTTATAGCCATCTGAGCTAATGGATGCATATTTGGACTGTCAAAAGCTTCAAGGGCAGAATTATCCAATTTTACTGTTCGATTTCCACGCATCAGTTTGTTATTGAAATAAACACAAACTTCGGGAATATCAAAATTTCCCGCGGTGATCAAAGCTCCGATAAGATTCTCCATTCCATCAGAACGTACTTCTGCAACTGGAATTTGACTTCCCGTGATAATGACTGGTTTTCCAAGATTTTCCATCATGAATGAAAGTGCACTGGCAGTATAAGCAAGAGTATCAGTTCCATGAAGAACAACAAATCCATCGTACTTGTGGTAGGCTTTCTTGATATCCGTAGCTATGCGAATCCAATCGTCAAATGTCATATCACAGGAATCGAGAAGTGGCTCGTATTCGACAATCTAGAAAAAAGCAAAAAATAAACACAACTTTAATGAAAGTGAACTAACCCAATAAACAACTCTCTTTTTCATGTTCCGAACTGGTGGAAGTGAGTATGGACGTACTGCAACATTTGAGTAGCTCTCTTCAATGTATCGACGATCATTCAATGGAGGAATATCGCGAAGAACCTCAGGAAGGTATCCGGGAACGGGACAATAAACTGTAATGAAGCATTTTTAAAAAGAAGGGAAACAAATGTTTGCACCTGAACTGCTTGCAAACAGCTTTTACTCTAATCCGTCTCTCTCGTTCTCATCTCAACCACGTCAGTCCACATGTGCTCAGATTTTTTTAATTTTATGAACTTCTCAGTCCAGCTGACTTTTATTTTAAATTTCATTGGCAAACATCATTTCTCAGTTTTTGTGTATTTTTAGATTAGACCATCAAAAACTTTCAATAAGTTCTATAATTGCTGTTTCCGGGCAAGAAGACCTTCAATGAGCTGCTGAATAGAAACACTCTTTCTGAGCAAAGAATGAATAAGTGTTCTTTTTGATCACCCATGTTTTGTCCGGTTATTACGAGCAAATAGTGGTCAAATAATCTGCATGCGTTTCATGTGCCCGCCACATGTAAAACACTGCAGCAAGTCGTTTGGAGAATGAAAGTGTATTACATAGTCCAGACGACACTTAACAGCGTGATTTTTGAAAAAGCGCTAAATATCGGAATTTTTAAAGATCACAAATATTTGATAAGGTTGAAGTGTTGGTAAAACTTATGCCGATCTATTTTTTAGATGGTTTTGAAGCCTTAAATCTCAATTGTAAGATAGAAGAAAATGAAACACACCTCCATCCGTTGTTTTCATTCCAATAGTTCCACCAGTGTAGAGAACGAGAACTCGTGACTCTGGAAGTGCTGACGGAGCGCCAATTTGCTGAGTTCCGGCGGTTTCTTGAACTTCGAGAACGAGCTCCTGGAAAAATTTAACATATTGCTAAAATTCTGCTCTCTGCGCCAATATATTTTGCAAACGTACAATCCTATTAACTAACCTCAATTGAACCTTTCAAAATGACAATAGGATCTTCAACAAAAAGCGGGGAACTGGTAAACGCTGGATAAAGAACTCCTACAGTCGCCATTTTTGCTCAGAAATATAGTTTCTGACGACGAACACGAGAGGAGCACCAGCTGCCAAACGTTCAACGAACGAAGAATACCAAATGCAGAGGAGGTCAACAGAAAAGAGGAAGATAGGCGGGGCCAAAAGAATGGGACGGTTTGAGGCGCTGCTGTTGCTGCTGCTGAAGAAATGGAAAAGAATGGCTGCGGTGCATCAGCACCCTTCCTCTCTCTGTGCTCTCCTCTATTTGCATACTCTCTTGCGACAACGTGGATGTGTGGGAGGCGAGAAGAAGAAAATACATTTTATGTTGCCCAATGGCAAAGGCTTTGGTTGCACCGAGATCAAATAATCAGCGGGTGCAGACAAAGTGTTATTTTTAATTGAAAATTGAGATATATGATAAGAGAAAAGCGGTTTGAATTATTTGCCAGATGCCGACAAAATACAAGGTTGTACGCCTTTAAAGTACGGTATCAAGTGGTGTCAGGATGTCCCATCACGGAATGATCTACAATAAATGCGGGAGTTTTTCGCTCAGAATAATGTGACATCAGCACGCTCTTAACCATAAGAAATCAGTTAAAAGTCAAAATCCCGCATATAGAGTAGATCAGCCCAAAATGAGACAGTCTGGCACCACGTACAATAACATAAAGTATTGATTTCGGAACTCAAAAATTGACATGGTCGGTCCTTTTAGTCTAATAATTGAAAATGAAGGATGCATTTTAATTCTCATTTTTCTAACTTGAAGTAAAATATGTTTTCTAATTTTCATAATCAAAACTTAACACGTTTTAGTCATCTACACAACTATGAGGAGGAGAATATGCTTCGTGTTTATTATTTTTACTTCGAACCCATGAGTTTTATTTCACTTATTAATTTTTTTTAAAAGAATATATCATTTTGATCATTTTCACTGGAAATAAGTTACTTTTACTTCATAAATCGGATCGCCTAAAGAAAATATGTTGTATCGTACTCAAGTTTCTCGAAATTCGAATCGAAATGTTTATTAAAGTGCTGAGAGAATAAATAATTTTTTTCGATTAAACTACGAAAATTGCAGATTAGCTTTTATTTTTTTTTAAATTTTTTTTAATTTATTACGATTTTTAGTCGTGAAAATAATATGCACAACAGGCAAAAAATAATAATAGAAAAAATACAAACAGAACACAATAGAGAAAAAAAAATCAATAGGAAATGCAAATCGGGAATATTCAAAGGCGAGATCAAGACGTGGAAGGGAAGAGGACAAATTACGAATAATATCAGATCAGTGTTGTTTCATAGTAGAAAGCGTTCTGTTAACAAAAAAGTGTCTCCTAAGTTTAGTTTTTCCTGTGCGCCAGACATATTTCTTTTTAGAACGAGTGTGGGTCTTTTATTGCTCAAAAAACTCAGATGTTTTTAAGTCTACTTTACCATTATTCATTCTGATTACTTGGATTCTGTCAATTATTTTATGTCTCGTGCTTAAGGTTTGGAGGTCGAATAGTTCGTTACGTTCCATGGCAGTTTTGTAATCTTTATCAGTTGGATTAATATACCTTTTTTTGATTCTTATTTTGATTTTTAATAGATTTACCTCCAAGTTACTAAGGTATTTTCTCATTAAATCTCATTAAATCTGGAAGTATTCTGCATGTTCCCCTGTTCGTAACTTTTTGTTCCTAACTACAAAACAGTTGACTAATAAACAAATAATTGGTCTATCGAATATCATCCAGTTTCTACTCAAAATCTACACCCATCTTGGCCCTAAATATCAGGAATCGTTTCGTCGACGAAAGACTGTCATGCACCCATTCTACTTCCAAATGTAGAAGAAAATCAAATGAGGAGTGTCGTTAGATAGCCATAAAATGATAGAATAGACACGTGTTGGACAATGAGGCAAACTTTATGTTGTACAATGTCTCCTAGGCTACTGTATACGTTTGGCGAAGATAAAACAACTGACCGTCGCTGAAATATTTCGAAGAAACGCGCCATCTTCGTGATGATGTTGGACGAGAAGTTGTTTTGGTAAATGGTTTTCATCTAGAATTTTCGAAGGTCGACGGTCCCAAATTGGAGATGTCAGTGATTTCTTCGGTGAGACTGAAACTTAAATTCATTTATGTTTTTGAAATCGTAAAATCTTCTTGTTTTTTATTGCTATTACTCGTCAAGGCAGGACTGAAAGTGACAATAAAATTTACAACATATCTACAAAGGTCATTTGTCAGATGGAGAAACAGACGAATAGGAGACAAACGTGTAACATTTGTACTTTTAAGATGTCTATAATAAAGCCAAACAGAGATTCGTATGTCTTAATTTTGACATTATGTGTTTTTTGAACAAAAATAAAACTATCAAAAAATCTTTGCATTCTACAGCAGGCATTTCACTCGGACGAGGTTTCATTTTAGTAATTTTGACTTGCTCAAAAATTGTTCAATTACTTCTAAATTGACTTTTATAATATAGTTAAGAAATTCAAGCAGTAGAGAAATTGTAGGAAAATTTTGAAACTCACGTCCATCACTTGTGCACGAACATCTTCGAATATTGATTGGTGGACACGTTCCATCACTCATCTTTTTGATAAAGGCACTTTTTGGTTTATATGCTGAAGTTTCATATTATATAGATCATTGATGGAGCATGAAAACAAAGTTGATAGAACTCAAGAAGATGAGAGAATTAATGAAAAAACATAGGTTATGAGAGTAAATAATCAATGAAAAACAAACAAGTGACGTTTCTTTTTTTTTCAAAAATCATTTGGGGGTTTCCCTTTTATCAGATATCTTATCATCATTTAACATGTCTTGAGAGATGACCCATGATATATCAAAAAAGCAAACTTGAAGGTCATTGATAAATTTATAACTTTTAATTCATCGGACTAGACCAGAAGGAAAATTGAAAAAAAACAGCAAAAAAGTGGTTTGTCGAAAGTGTGCACAAGCAAAAAAACGAGGACAAAAGTAAAGTAGAGCCATGAGACGCAGACGCTTCAATCCAATACTTATTTTCCTTTTTCATGCGTTTTCTCTCAAGAAAATACACACTCTAGTTTGAGAAAAAAGAGGTCCATAAATTTCTTCAAATGCTTTTTGCTGTGAACAAGGTACAGAAATTACATAGCTTCTCATCAAATTTCGCAATTTTTCAAAACATTGTTTTTGCACTTCTAGTAGAAACAAACGGCTGCGACAACACAGGAAGCAACGATTTTTTGTTATTTTTCATGACATAATACACTTATTTTCGGAAACGGATGACGAGCATTTTATAATATGCACCAGTTTTAATCAAGAGGAAAAATGAAGACTGGGTCAGTTTAAGGCCCGTTCAAAATAAAGTCTCAGATCAGTCTCTATTTTCATTTTTTCAATTACCTCGGCTTTAAATTAACTATGGTAAGCCTCACAGCCGCCAGTCATATTGAACTTTAAAAACATTTTTTTATAAAACTTTTGCCCATGTTTCCTCATTTTTTATTAATTTTTATTCTGCAAAAACTAAAGAACAAAACACAAAAAATCATCTAGTGGACGAATTGAATTCAGAACTTGAAAATTGAAAAAAAAAGAATGGAACGTGTCAAATAGAAAACGATTTGAAAACTTTGAAAAAAAAATACTTGAGCAACTCGGAAAGATGAGAAAAGAAAACAATCTTTGGTCAAATAGAAATGCAGTGATCTACTCTTCTGTCACGGACAACAGATGTATCAGGAATACTTGTAGTTCAAAGAACATATTCATGATTTTTTAAAAAGATTAATCAAGCTATTAATTAATTGAAACAAGTTTGAAAGTGGAATGGCGAAAATCGAAAATTTTAATTTGATTCACGTCCAAAAATTAGCCTTTTGACATAACTTTCTAGATTTATAAAATCCTGCAAAATACCTGCTCCCTGGAATAATCGCATTACAAATCCACGTGTCAGTGACGAGTAGATCATGGTTAGTATTGTTGAGATTAGTAAAATAAATAATAAACCAAGATTTTTCTACGCCGTTCGAATTTTCCCACTTGAAATTTAGACCACGTTAAAAATCTTTAAATTATTTTTGCAATGCTATTAGACATTTATCGGATTTTTTGAGCTTGTATCTTGAACCGTTAGTCTCGGCGATTCAGTGTTTTGCAGACTCATTATACCTTCACTACCTTCAGGAATGTCTTCTGAAAATCTCCACTTCTCCACGCAAGTCCCTTTTACAAGATGTTTGTCATTGATCACTTAACATGGCTATTACTTTGCTTCCGAAAAGGTATTCAAAACATCGGAAATTCACCCTACATACAAAATTAATACAAACTGAGAAATAAACTATGGAGCATAAATATTAGGCTCACGAGAACTCGTCATTTGTCATTTTTGAGAGTTGATTACACGTTGTTTTTTTTTAACAAGTTGGTGCCAATCGTCACTTTATTTCCAATTCATGTTGCGATGTTACAAAAATGAATAGCCAAAGGAGAAATGTTTTTAAATTTGATAATATCCATGCATAACTCAATAATAGTTGTCCTGCGAAATTTTATTTTGTTTAGAATGAGAGCCTACTGTAGGGATATAACATTTTGAACTCATTTTATTCGAAACAGATATTAATTCCCAAAAACACATGTCTTCTAGAAAAGTTCTGTTGATTTCATTATAAATGATATAAAATGGTTTTTGAAAAAAGTTTGATGCTTTCCCTATTTTTTACAATTGAACAACCGTTGAGAAACTAACTAGAAAAATGTGAATGTCAAAAGTCAAACTACGTCATTTTTTTCCTGCAAACACTTGTTTATTTTTTTGAATATTAAATGTTTAGTTTTGCAGGTCTAAAAGGCTATTCATAACAACAGTTAGTTATGATTTACATTGGATTCACGCATTTTTGGACTCCAATAATATTTGGTACTCTTTCTTACTTCTCCAACTCAATTTTCATTTATGTTGTTTTACTGAACACTCGGGCAAATATTGGGGCATACAAATATATGCTCGTTTGTTTTGGACTCTTTGATATTACATATTCAACAGTTGACATGCTTGTAGCCATGGGATCTCACAGTGAGGGTAATACATTCTGCGTTTTTGTGACTCACGGACCTTTTTCAAATGTAAGTTCAATATGCATTGGAGTAATCAAACTATGCTTAAATAGACATTACTAAATTTTATAAAATTACCTGGCAAAGAAGCTAGTTTGTGTTTAAAAATTGAAAGAGAATTAACAACTTTAATTTTGAAATATAATTTCAGTACCTTGATCTTGGATTTTTTGCTCCTTGTGTCCGATGCATGTTTTTTTCATTAAGCTATGGTGTTCTCGAACTTCATTTTATTTATCGATATGTTGCACTTTGCTATCCCAAACGGCTCTCACATTTTGGGGATCCCAAATGGATCTTAATTATGATTTCAGCGGTATTTGGTCAAGGACTTTTGTGGTTTTTTTCTGTATATTTTCTTATGTGGCCAGATTCTGAAACGAGATCGTACCTTGTTATTCCCTTTCGTAGAGACTATAATGCAGATGTTCATAAAATTCCATTATTGGCTAGTACCTATTGGGGAGCATCAACACAACTAATTCTGCGAACTTCAACTGCGATCATTATTGTAACACTTATTTCCTGCTTCACAATATGTTTCTGCATTTGGATCGGATGGACGGTCAGTAAAGTTTTTATGAGGGGGTTTCATAGTTTTAGAGATGTTCCGGAATCACAGGAACTATGCTATACGCGATCTCACGTGCTCGCATTGCTTGTGCGAAGTAGTTCATCTTAAAATTTGATTTTCAGATACAATCAAAATTGAAAGTAGCTGACATGAGTAAAACTACTAAAAGAATGCACAGAAACCTTCTGAAAGCTCTGGCCATTCAAACTTTCATTCCATTTGCAATCAGCTACATCCCATGTGTTGTCGCTTGGTCTGTTCCAATTATCCACGTGGATACTAAAAGGTACGGTCGAAAACTCATTTTATTCACTAAATTTTGCATATTCCAGTTTGAACAACTATACTTCTATCATAGCTGTAGCTGCATTCCCATTCATCGATCCTTTGGCTATCATGGTTTTCCTCCCTGAATATCGAAAATTGTTCACCAAAATATTCCTCCCATTTCTATATAATTCATCCACAGTTTATCCAGAATCCACTGTCCGAGAAAGTTCGGGAAGAGGATAATATGACAATCTTAATATTTTTTCCGTGATTGCTTTAAGGATTTATGTCCAAAAAGATACCTAATAATTGTTATAATTATAGCATAAAACTCAGACAAAAAACGTCTTTCTTCATTCAAATTTGGTGTTTGGTTACGCACAAGCAATAAAAAACCCAATGATTTTGAAAACTGAATTGTTTCCATTTTTCTAGTTTGAGTAAAGTATTACCATTTTGATATATAATTTTACTGTTTTGAGAAAATTTCCCATTTCATTATTTTTTAGCGCAGAACAAATGTATGTTGTCAATTTCACGTATTTAATTTGAAAGTTTAAAATAATTTAATCTAAAGTATCAAGACTAATGAAAAGTTTTTAAGTATTTATTATTATTTTTATTTAAAAAAAGATTTCCAACGTAAATGAAACCCAGTTTTTAAAACAGTTCAAATTATATGCCAATATATAACAACTTTTACATATATGAATTTGAATATTGTGAATTTGTAAATTTGGCGGGACTTCCATTTATGTTTTTTAAAAAGTATTTTCATCAACTTTAGAACAAATGCTATTTAAAGTTTTTGGTATTGTGCTCTACGCACTTTATCTTACAAGAGAACACTTTGAGAAAACAATTTCTGGTATTTGTAAGATCTTGTGATATCCGTGAGCTACGCGAAACAGACGTTCACATGACTCTCGTCTGTTCGTTTTTATTGTAATCGTCTGCTCCCGTATTCAAATTGAAAATTTCCCGGAGGAATATAATTGTTATTATTGAATCATACGATACAATTTTGATCTACGTTCAGAATTTTATGCTTTGCTTTACATTCATAGTATTGTTTCAGAGTTGTCTATTAGTTGGTTTTTTTAATACTATTGTGTTTTTTTTTAGTTTTCAAGTTAAATTCTTCCGATTCATCGATAACAGAAGTAACTTTATAGCTATTATATATGTTGGGTTCATTCATTTTTGGGTGCCAATAATTTTTGGCATTCTCTCGTATTGTTCAAATTCAGTGTATTTGTTCGTTGTTTTAACCAAAAGTCGTTCTACAATTGGAGCATATAAGTATATGCTCATGAGTTTTGGAGTCTTTGATATAATGTATTCAACAGTTGATATGGTTGTGGCCATGGGATCTCATAGTGAAGGAAACACATTTTGTCTGTTTATATCTCATGGACGTTTTGCTGATGTAGGCTGTTTTGTAATTTCAAAGTCAAATCCTTTAATTATCAAGAAAACTGGCTAAAAATGTTTTTTTCATCTTTAAGAAAAACATTTTTTAGTTAAAAATGAAACATTCACAAAGATTCCATCTTTCACTATGCTATCCAATTATACATTTTTAGGACCCGGAAATGGGATTTGTTGCCCTCTGTGTCCGATGCATGTTTTTCTTATTAAGCTATGGAGTTTTGGAAGTTCATTTTATATATCGTTACGTTGCTATTTGCCGCCCACAATGGATTTCTTACTTCACAAATCCCAAATGTATTATCATTCTTATTATTGGAGTCTTCGGGCAGGGAATTGTCTGGTTCTGTTCTGTTTATTTCTTCATGTGGTCAGATGATGAAATGAGATCTTACTTAGAGACACCATTCTATCGGGATTATAATTCAGATGTTTATAAAGTCCCAATACTTGGAAGTACTTATTGGGGTGCCTCCACAAAACTCATCGTATCAACAGGAATCGTTATTATTTCCATAATTTCTTGCTGGACAATATATTTCTGCTTGTGGACTGGTTGGACGGTTAGTAACAACTTTCTTTTAAAAGAAAGAAAATAGTAATTCATAAAGTTCAGATTCATTCGAAGCTGAAGGTGGTAGATATGAGCAAAAATACTAAAACAATGCACAGAAATTTGCTTGGTCTGTTCCAATCATCCATGTGGATACTAAAAGGTTGAGCAAGTTCTAATTTTTAAAATTATTTTTATGCTTCAGTCTCAACAATTTCACTGCAGTCATTGCTGTGGCTGCATTTTCATTTGTGGATCCTCTAGATATCATGTTGTTTCTTCCGGACTATAGGAACGCTCTCTACAAAATATTTGTTCCATGTTTGTTCAAGCCAGTCGCAATTTATCCAGATTCCACAGCAAGAGAAAGTTCCAACAGGAGCTGATTTTTGATCAAACAGCAAAAGCGCTACTGTAGCAAATTTTGCATTATCCCAATAAATTTTTACCCCTGGTCTTACATTTAAAAATAAATACTGTGAATGCCAAATGAAAATGTTTATTTCCCATCAAATAAATGATGCTAAAACTAAATGGCAAAGTTTTTGATGAATGTTTCCTCAATCTTTGGAAATGTTTTGTCCATCGATTAGTTTGAGAATCGGTGCTTGCGTTGGTATCTGAAAATGTAAAATTATGAGTTTTTTCTTTGATCTTTAATTTTACCCATCGTACCGCCTCCTCCTCCAACAGCAGAGTCGCTTCCTCCGGAAACTCCGGCATCTCCACCTCCTCCTCCTCCTGCGATAGCTCCGCTTCTTGGTGGGCATGGGCAGTATGCGGCATCGCTTCCTGGTGCACCGTCTTGTCCTGGTCCTCCTGGTTGACCATCAGCTCCAGCAGATCCTGGGTTTCCGTCTGGTCCTGGTGGTCCGGCTGGTCCAGCTGGTCCTGGTCCGCTTCCTCCTCCTGGAGCTCCGTCTGGTCCTGGTGGTCCTGGTGGTCCGGCTGGTCCGGCTGGTCCTGGAGAGCTGATAGAGCGAGTTCCTGGGGATCCCGCTTCACCATCGTTTCCTGGAGCTCCTGGGTTTCCGTCTGGTCCAGGTGGTCCTGGTGGTCCAGCTCCTCCAGCCTCTCCTGGGCTTCCAGCATCTCCATCAGCTCCTGGATTTCCGGCTGGTCCAGCTGGTCCAGCAGATCCATCTGGCCCTGGTGGTCCTGGTGGTCCCGCTGGGCACCCAGAAGCCTGAGCGGCGCATTGGCATCCTCCACCACCTCCAGAAACAGCAGCAGTGGCATACTGTCTACGGACTCTTCCGGTGATCTGATCGAATCGGAATCCTGGTGAGTTTCCAGTTTGAACCATTACTCCCCATGCATCGTCAGCGTACTGCTTGAAATTGCTTAAATCGGAGATAACCTCATCTTGGAAGTTGCTAATATCGGTCATCACATGGATGGCCGAGAAAATAGCAGTAAGAGCTGCCAAGGCAGATGCGCTTGTTACGACGAATAGAAGAACTTGGACGTGACCCATTCCTAAAAGTACAATTTTTTAACTTTCGAAAAATTAAGTTTTTTAAGGATAACTTGAAAACTGTCAAAGAAAGAATGACATGCTTTTCCATTGAATTCACTCTTTTTATACTAAACGTTTCTTGTGAATTGCTTCCAGTAGTGTAACCATACTGGTTTCTTTTTTCTGATATGATAATAGTTCAGATAACAAGAACTTGTTATTCACTTCTTTAATGATATCGATGAATTCCTTATAGCAGTTTGGAACATGTTCTGATTACTACTTTTTATAATGTGAATATTTTCAAAAAATATTTATTTTGATTGGAAGAAAAGAAAAACTAAAAATTGGTGAGATCTCGAATACACATAATAAAAATACCATAGAAAATAAAAATATGTTAACCAATAATTTAGAGGTACTTGCATCTATTTTGAGATATTTCATATTCACCCGACAAGTGTTCCCGTTAATTGATAAAGAATGCTACGCATGAGACATTGGAGATGGAATCGTGGTGCTCAACGGAATTCGGCTCTGATCATTACTCATTTCGAGCACTTGGAACGATTTGCTGTGCTCTTGTTGTAATGTTGTCTTCTCTCGAAGTTTCCTGAATGGCATAAAGTTATATATAATGGTTAATTTATAAGAAGACGAACCTTGAGCTTCTTGTAATGTTCTGCCGAAGGAAATACATGTTCACTGGAACCAATGGGAACTGCAGAAGATACAAAATATAAACAGCTGCGTCCGCCTATAAATAAACATTATAGTGCGGGTTTTCTTAACTGTCAATGCAGTATTTTTACCTGAAGAAAAACTCGTCGAATGGAGATATTTCCATGCTCTCGCAATGAGTAGAACTCATCAACGACCTACAATAAGCCAAATAAGATAGTTTCTGTTTCCTAAAAATTACCTGAAGGACATAATTTGGCAAATTTAGTACTAAAGTGAGCGTTGCAGAAATGAGACATCTTTTGATTGCATTTATTCTTCGTTTTTCAGCGCTCTGTAAACGGCTAGGAAATTAACTTGTTAATGAGTAAGTACTTTTAATCGAAATTGCGACCAAAATTTTAAAATTTTTAAAATTTGGTACCCATTTACCTCTAAATTTAATTTTGAAACAATTTTCATGTTATCACTTCTATTATTGTTTCTTAAATCATCAGCAGAAATTAATTTGAAAGGTGTTTGCCATGGAACTTTTGACACCAAAACTGAGATATCCGCTAGAACAGTTAACATGAATGGAATGAAGAATGTAATTGTGCTTTCAACGAGAACAATGATCTTTGATGAGCTGAATATGTGTTTTGTAGAGTTAATTGAAAAACTTAAGAATCACCTGCTGAAGTACGGATCCTCTGCACAATACGTGCCTTGGCTATTGTTTCCCGGAGAGAAGCTAAGCTCGGTTATTGTAATTGGAGCCCAGATTTGGCACGTACAAGAGATTAACAAAATTCTAAATTAGACATTAAATTTCTCAAACTATCAATCAATAAACTTACATAAGTAGTGTATTCCAGGTACTACGTGGGAGTCTTCGTCTAGAACGAAGTGGAAAGAAAACATGAAGAAAACGTTGTGAATACATTCCAACCCATGTCCAATGTATGAAACAAGATGCCGAGTTGACAAGGAATGCAGAAAATTTGCAGATCATAAAGCCAGGAAGATAACCTGGAAGGCCATATGACGTTTCCGTTCATTTGGAAAAAAACGTTAAGTTTATAGAAACGAAAAATCCAATTTTGTTCTGAATTCAAGATGTTTTGGAATATTAGTTACTTAAAGGTAACATCGTCAATGGTAAAAATTAATTATTTTGCGCATCAACAAAAGTAACACTTTTCAAATAATTTTATAATTTTTTATTTTAATTTTGTAATTTTTTCTAATAATTTTTTCTTTTTATTTGCTCAAAAAGTGACAAAACTCACTATCAGTTTTCGCCAAAAAGTACGTTTGTGTAAATTCAGAAATTTATCAAAACTTTGATTATTATACAAAATATAATTATAATGCGAAAAACTATTTTTCTATACTTTTCTAAATCCCATTGTCTCTACATCACTTTCAAAGCGAAATATTTTTTCAAGGGTCAGTATGGTAGAATTTTAGTAGATGAGGTTAGAGCGCGGTTAAATCAATAAAATTTCGTTTCGGACAGCTCATAAAAAAAATGTTAATTAGTTAGGGGCATTTCAAAAAACTTACTATAAACAAAATTAACATTTTCCGAGACAACCAATGTGAAGACAGTAGATAGTAGCACAAAATTGCCGGCGATGATCCCACACATGTATGGAAAGTATTGTGAATTCCGATGTGGTCTTATCAAAACCATAATTATCACAAGTACTGGCAGAGTAATTGAAGTGACAGCAATGATTGAGTAGAACAAAAGACGGGATGAGAATGCCCATTCCCGTAAAAACTGTTCTTCCTCTGCCGAGCTCATTGAGCTGTAAAAATGTACAATTTGAGTTTTAGACAAGCACAAATTGAGCTTAGAAGTGAGACTTGAGAAGTATAGAAAATGATCAGAAATGAGAGAGGAAATATGAAGAAGATTGGATCTAATTGCTATCTATTCTTGTCTCAAATTAGAAATTAGAGAGTTCGATGATCGATGCAACTATTGAAATATGAGAAAAAGGAAGCAACATATTAGTATTAGCCAAATTATTAACCAAAACGTTTCAGAAGATTAATAAGCTGAACTACTTCTAAGAAGCAAATGAAACAAATAAATCTCGTGGTTAAGATATTGTGTGGATATCTGAATTCTGGAAGACAGATGCAATTTTAATTGAAGTTTCGAAAGAGGAAGAATGAAAACGTTTCATGATGATGTGAAAAATGTCATTCCAGACTGAAAGTTGCAATTAAAAATTTTCAAATAACGCGATGAGCGGATAAAGATGATTTTGCCATGCTCAGAACTCATTTTTTGTACGGTACAATTTACTTGAATGTGGATTTGTGGCTAGTGACAAATATTGGCAGTTTCAATTTCCTGAATCAAATCTGAAGCGGTTGCAATGTATGAAATAATTTCAATAACCCATTGAAATAACTTCAAAAACCCACATTTTATTTTCAAAGAAATGAAAAATTTGGGTCTTTAACTTATCTTATGAATGCAAGTTAAAATTCTGTGGCAACTTCTTTTAAACAAACCTGCTGAATATTAATTTTTGGCGTTTTAGTTTCTGTTTCCTTATGCATTCGAGAAAGGCAATAAATAGATTTTCCACCAGAAATTGATTAGTCGATTAGGCATAAATTGTTTGTTGTCGCTATAAATTCTGATTTGTGACGCACATGCGGAAAAGAAAATAATCAAAATTTATGTTCCATCTTCATCAGCAAACAGAAAATGCCAGTTGAGAAGTTTTTATTTGGCTTAAGAAGGTTATGATTTTAAAACAACAATTGCTTAAGTAAGCCAAACATTGGAAAAAAATATCGCGTTGAATTTGTGAGATGCTCTAATTTTTGGGTTACGGCTGTGTATTAAACATAAGTATTAAACAAAAGAACTTGGCAATACAAAATTCGTAGAGAAACAAATTTATTTGTTGGTCGACATCCAAAGTTATGAAAAGTGAACACTTCTTTTTGACCACAAATTTTAAAAATCAAAGAGTTTTTTTCAAGTGTTACTATGATTTGGACCATTTTTGCACCTTTTGAGTAATTTTAACAATTTTCCAACAAAAAAAAAGAATTTATTTGTTGAAATTATATAAAGAACAATTTTGAGCTTGGGGAAAAATGTATTTTACAAATAACTTTGTGCTTAATCTATTTGGTCGCAAAAAATGATTAATTGCAATAAAAGATTATCAAACCGTAACAGAAAAATGATGATTTAAAGCTTCTTTTTTTGGTGATATTCTACCAAAATACATATTCACAATCTTTTCAAATCGAAGTTTGTCAGAAATCACGTAGATTGAATATTATTATCGTCATTTTTAATTCAAAATATTCAACAATTTTTCATCATTCTCTCGTTTTTTTTGCTGAAAGCCGAACAGCAGATTAACAGCTTGAATTCAACTACGTAAGATGAATGAATAACAGCATGTGATCGGTTTTTTGAATAAAAAAGTTGTTAGAGACGACAAAATGGATGACTGGGGAAAACAAAGAAACGAATTTAGCAACTGAGAAAAATGGAGTAAAATTCAAAGAAGAGGAATATTTGTTTTTTCTAGATAAACAAACATTCAATAAAACTTTTTTTTGAACATTTTCAAACTCTGTTGTTTTACTTGTTAAATTTTTAATTCTGAAATCAATTTCAAACGTATTCTTGACACATCATCAGAAAAATTCATAAATTGAATTACAAAATAGCATCATATGTAAAAGTTAGGAAACAAAAAATTAAGAAACATCATAGACTTTGTTTTCCAGCTGCAACTATCTAGAACAACCTGTTATCAATTTTATTCGTGGGTTAGGCGATCTGACATGTTTAAACTTTCTTTTCCTGCTCTCTTTTTTTTAGTAACAAATGACGTCAATGAATAGCTGAAAAGAGTTTATCTCTTATTTTAAACTTTTACTCTTAAAATGAAAATAAGTAAAAAGAACAAAAGACGGGTTCCGATTAAATGTGGAAGCTATGAATGATGCGCGCTTCATTGAGCAAACTACATAAATGGAGAATTAAGAACATTGCTTCCAGAAATCACTTGTTAAAAATCAAAGAAAAAAAAATCATATTACAACACTGAAAATCCTCGGAATATAGGAAAAATTCGTATAAAATTGAAAATAGATTACGCTGAAAATTGCAAATTTTTTCACGAGAGATTTTGCAAGGATTGTAGGAATCCCACCCGAATAAATTATATTTCCGAAATCTGAGAGCCCTTAGAAAAGCTAAAATATATTTGAAAAACAATCAGTCGAAAGTTCATGTTGTTGGCTTTTGCATATTTTCCAGGATGAACTTTTCCAGCATTGCAAGCTCATTTTTTAGCATTCGAAAGTCGATTTCACGTTTGGTGGGCAGATGGAAACAACAATTGTAGTTAAGAGAGGGCTATAAATTTTGAGTTTTTCGTTTTTTTTTTGTGCGTCTGGAAAAAATTGATTTTTTCTCCTTTCTCAAAAAAAAAAGAGTCGGGAAACGGGAAACTCATAAAGTTGGACTTTTTTTTTCAAAATCATGAGTAGCAAAATTGTAACTGGAGAGCAACAATTTATGGCTAATTATTTGAATTTTTATTGGTGAAACTAGCAAAAGTTGTTGAGCAGTTAGAAATTTTTTCCATCAGAAAAAAGTTTTTTACAAAGTTTTTGCAAGAAAGTATCTACTTAGGTATTCATAGCAAATGTGATACAATAAATTGAAAAAAAGAAAAGAAAACTATTTCTAATGAGATGAGTGCTGACACAAAAGCAAAAAATGAAAATTTCAACGCTTTGAGTGAACGTATGCATAAAATGAACAATATCTGATTAGATATTCTTCAATTTGGAAAAAAATGAGGAAATATGAACATTGACGGTGAGTCACGGAACAGAAAGAAAATTAAGGACTGAAAAGTGTAGTTTTCAATAATTATTTAACAGTAAAATAACGAAGCAAAAAACGAGGTACGAAGGAAAAAAGAGGAAATGACAAGAATTCAAGCTCAGAGAGCAGCTGAACCTTCTTCTTAGAACTATTTAGTATAATTTGTATTTTTTTTTTCCTTGTCGGCTATGATGCCGTATATTAATTTAAGCTTGATAAACTCTGATCATTAGTTTTTTCTATGGTTTTTTTTTGCGTAACAACGAATATTTACAAACACTATTGAATGAATAAACTAGTTTAAGATAATTGAAACGTTAAGTTACGATGTAGCCTGAATTTCTAAGAATTCTCATCAGAAAAAACAGAAAATATATGGTTCTCATTTGATGACAGCAAGATTCTGCTGCTTCTTTTTTTCAAATTAGCATTGTTAGATGAAAACTCAGAAAAAGAGTCAACATTACGCTAAAACTGCTTGAAGTTCGTCAATTTTATTCCCAACATTCACCTGCTGAAATACTGAAAGCTCATACTTTTGGAGACTACATTGATGCTTCTTAAAAAATGATTAAAACACGATATGCTTGATCCCAATCCGATTTATTCCAAAATCCGTACGAGATGTGTCTGTGCGTACGCAGTGTAACTCAATCAAACAATTAAGTGTTTTCAGAGAAATCGCCAATTTAAAAAGTCTATGGAAAAATATAGATAATTTAATTTTAAAAGCTCAAAGATTTGGATTTTGTTTTAAACTGAAATCTATTAAATCAGTCTTTAGTCCAAAAAATCAAGTTATTGTTGTTTTCATAAAACATTAGCAACAATGCATTATTTATGAGACAACTGTGTAAGAATGGTCTTTTGAAAATGTTGAATTCGAGAAAATATGTGTGTTTTTAACTTGAAGACTATCCGATTACACATAATCTTCATAAATAAAAGTTGTCAAAAGCTATACACGGAAAGCTATAAATTAATAGTGGCTCACCAAAAAACACACAAATTAAGTGACTTCCATCAATATTTAATTCTAGTCTATTCCGGAGATTCGCAACTGCGATTATTCTAGATTTTCATGCTATGTCTCTGTGATAAATAAGGAATAACGCCTACCTACAAGGCCGATTTATAATGACTCATTATAAATCGGCAATAAAACAACTTTTTTTTCCAATTTTTGATCAGATTATCACGAAGTTGGCTGTTGTAATCCGACGTGCATATAGCTGAATTACACTTTGAAAAATAAATTTGAAAATTTGAAAATCCACCTGTCTACGAAGTTTTTGATTTTTTATTTTAGACGGTTAACAACTCAAAAATCGCTTTAAATAACATCAGGAAACATTTTTGAATGAATAAAATTTCCATAGAATAAAGTAAAAAAATGTTCAGTTTTTCGAAACGAAAGCCTCGAGAGAGAAATTCATTTTAAAGTGAAAAGTGAAAACTATGTGGCACAGCGTCTTTGGACACTATGTATGTACTGGTTTAAAAACATAAAACGTGTGAAACCGAGTCGAGAACAGGAAAAAAGAGCTAAGGGAGCTAGTAGATGGCGTGTTTCAAGTGTTTCTTGATGGGAAAAGAGGTCCGTTGGTGGTTCCAAAAATATTGGATACCAATGCAAAAATAGCATGGAACGCAGAGTATAATCGGGTGCAGGGAAGAAGGAATGTTATAATTGCAGGAAAAAACATTCAGAACCTTCGAACACCTTTTTCGTATTCAGTTGAAAGAATGGGAAGTGTGACCCAGATGCTCAAAACTAGTGAAACTGCGGAAAAATCAATCCATAGCTTCAAATCCACTAAAAACTTTATATAGGTAAGATCACAAGAACAAACAATATTGTTCTTTCAACACAGTTTTTTGAGTTTCATAGTGTTATTGTTTTCTTGTTGAGGACTTGAAAATCCAAATATTTTGAGGCATAATTTCTATTGGCTCTACTCCGCCTTCAGGTTTGAAAATCTTTCAATTTATGGAGTGTTACTTTATAAATCAGCGGTTTTAAAATAAAACAACCTAGATTTTTACTTCACAGAAATATTATTCTGCAGTTCTGAATAAAGCTAACTCTCAGAAAATTAATTTAATTCTGGAACTCTATCAAATGTGTACACAACACCCGAAAAAGTATCATGACGTATACAACACTTGTCTATCACGTCGAACATTGTCAGAAAAAGTTGAAATAAAGAGCTAAAGTTTTTAGAATAAAAAATCAGAACTCAGGCTAGAACTTAGGCTTTAGTAATGTTTTCAACTAGGTATTTCACGTACAACCGTTCCTCACCTTCCCTTTCTTTGACCGTTCAAAGCCTCTCTAGGAAAACGATCCAGAAACAAGTCATACATTTGAAAAACATGGAAAAAATCACATAAAAATATAGCAAGAGTTTCATAACGGAGGCGCACCATCTGGGTGGAGAGTCTAATTTTAACTGAATGAGATCAAAAGATACGCAAGTTGCATCTGTTTTTAAAAGAACTTTTCATGCATAATTCAACCTTATTCAATGAAAATAATTTTAGTGAATATCTGAATATATTTATTGATGAGCTTTTTTTATTAGATATTGATGTCGTCATAAAAATGCAAGAGTAATGGGAAATTGGAATGCAATAGAGGTAGAATCAAATTTTATTTTTTCGGGGAGAACACCACAGACCGAGCATTCATCTTTTAATAGAACACCTATTAAACTTGTATTTATTAAATAACAATATTTTCTTGCCCTTTTTTCAGAAAACAAATGGATTAGCAAATTAACAATTCAGAACAGAAAATGGTTAAATAAGATTTTGAGAGGTGAAATTATAAAAATAACAAAAAAAGGTCTCCGTCATTTTCATCGTCTTCGAGTAAAAGAAACGTGTGTGTGAGTGAATGAAATTGCCCGTTGTTAATCCAAGACAAGAAAGGACGAGACACTTTCTAATTAATTTATTTTGTTTCAGTACATCTTCAAAACATAGTAGCTTTGACGCCTCTAGAGATCCGCAAGGGATCGCTCGGCAACTTTACAAAACACAAAATACAAACTGAAAAAACCGGAACGTGCTCTTTAGGTGAATTTCTCTCAACTTCCTTCTTGGCAATCAGCGGAAATAAACAAAGTGAATCTTAACCAATGAACAGTAAAAAACTTCGCATCTGTAGAATTCCACGAGGTAAGATGACACATGAACATACATAAAACAGAATTAAGTTTCATTTGTAAGTTTCATTTGTAATAGATCTTACGTTTCGATTTAATTATCAGTTTGGATAGTAGAATATGTATGGTCAATAATTTTAAGGCTATAATAAATCTTATTAATTCTTATTAATCTTATTAAAATCTTATTAGTACCAATTTTGGCTTGTTAACTAAAATGCAACATTGACTTTCGTTAGTTAACCATACAGAAAATATTTTTATTGGAACCAATGAATATGCTACTATACTTCCTTGGTCATTCTTCGAACTGTTAAAATATGCAACATTCTTGGTATTGGCTCTGCAAACTAGTAACAATGGTGTCACAGAAATTCTATATTGGTTGCTTTTTGAACATCACAAAAGTCGGCACAAAAAAGTTTGATCTTGAAATTCACAAGAGTATTATTAGATAAATGAGTTATTTGTGACGGAGACTATGACAAACATCCGTTGAGTTCTTAATCCAAAAGCTCATTTAATGATGTTTCTTCTGTCGTTACACCAAAAAACATCGATCAGAGTGTTAAATAGTAGATGGCACGCGAACATTATAAATTTATAAAATTTGGAAATGAATCTGTAACATTTATAGAGGCATGTTATCAATGAAAGATAGGATAACAATTAAATTTGTGAAGCTGCTGTTCTTTTGCAAATGAATGATGAAGCTGTTGAAGTGCATTCCTTCGGTTGCCAAATTCCACTGATGTTCATCTAAAGCTTCGGAATTCGTTTTATAGATTTTAAGCATACCGGCACTGGGCACATCCTACCAACTTTTTTAAAAAATATCTTTGCCTAGAAAAATATAGTTAATTTCATTCAGTCAAGGCGCAGCCTTTACCCCGCCTTGTCTACGGATCCTGAACATATTAAGGGTGTCAATAAGTTCCGGGTCAAAATTAATAACTTTTTTCGTGGCGAATCAATTTTTCTGAAAATGTAGGAATTTATGTTATCAAACATGGTCTTCCATTTGACGGTACTTTTAAAAAGTTTTGACCACTCCATGTATCCCAGCTCGGAGCTACTTTTTTCATGCGTCTGCACAATCTCGCTTCTTTTTAACTTTCATTTGAGACTTGTGTGCGGATGCAATCAAGTCTAAACAATTTTTCAACATACGAATCATTTGAATTTAATGCTTCACGCACAAGCGGCAATGGAAAACATTATTTTTCAGTGCATTTTTTGAAATTTTTGAGATTTTCTCGAAATCTAAATATTAAATTTAAATGTTTCGTATGTTAAAAAATTGTTTAGACTTGATTGCATCATTTCTGTACAAAAAATCGAGAATTATTGACAAAATTTTTTAAGATGATTTTTTTGACGATCCACAAAAAACAATTTTTTGAACGAATTTTTTTTCAAACTTTTATTGTATTCTTACAATGTATATTTAATTAATCAAAATCCGCACACAAGTCTCAAATGAAAGTAAAAAAGAAGCGAGATCGGGCAGATGCCTGAAAAAAGTAGCTCCGAGTGGGATACATGGAGTGGTCAAAACTTTTTAGAAGTACCGTCAAATGGAAGACCATGTTTGATAACATAAATTCCCACATTTTCAGAAAAATCGATCACCCACGAAAAAATTTATGAATTTTGACCCGGAACTTATTGACACCCCTAATATATATATATATATATAAGATTCCGGGAAATGATGTGCAGCAATCTTTGTTAAACTTCCCATTCAGTTTAGAACTTTACAATTAAAATTTTAATTTTGCAGAGAAAATATATAATCAATAAACTCACTGATACACAAGAAGCTCCATTGACAGTTGTACCATCGGGAAGATTCGTAAAATCAACGTCAGATGAATTCACCCATTTCCAAGCACCATTATTTGTTTTTGATAACCCAATCCATGTTTCTTGACTACTAGAAGTAAATGACAAAAGATCATCAGAAAACAAAGGAGAAGACAAAACTAGATCTGAAATGTTGTGTTTGGATGTTAAGCAAGTCTAATATCAACTTTTTACGGATGTTGCCTCGTCTGTCGTCTCAAATGATGCCAAGTGAGCTCCCAATTCTACACATTCTTGCTCAGCGGACTCTTGTGTCAATACATCAACCATTTTCTGAATATAGATTGTTAGATTACTTGAAGTTGAAAAATCCAAAATTTAAATACACAAATTCCTACTCTGTAACAATTTCCTCCATATGGCACCCAACCATTTTGACAACCAACATTACATGGTTCTGAATTAGAAATATCTTTTCAATTCAGATAAATGAATTGATCCTTACCAACGGTCGAAACAGATGTTGAAATAGTTGTTCCAGTACCGGAAGGATATGTCTGTTGTTTTTCTGAATGTATCCATTATATAAATCAGGGGTGGCAAAGGATTTTTTCAGCAAATTGAAATTTCCGGCTAATCGGCAAATCGGCAAACCGGCAAATTGCCGATTTGCCGAATTGCCGTGAAAACGGCACTTTGCCGAAAATTTTCGGCAAATTGTGGTTTCGCATCTTTTTTTTTTGGAAACTTCAGAATTTCTATTTCAAAAGGCAAAATTAAACGCATCCTATGAATGTTATTACATCTTTTTTGAAACGTAAGCAAATTCTATGAAAATATGTAGAAAAAATGGAAAAATTAAAAAAGGCACAGTTTTAAGTGTTTCCGTTTTTAAAAAAATTCCTCTAAACATTTCCGGCAAATATGATATTCAGCAAACGGCAAATCGGCAACCCGGCAATTCGCCGATTTGCCGAATTTGTCGACAAATCAATTTTCCGAACGGCAATCGCCGCCCACCCCTAATATGAGTATTTTTAATTAAGATTAACATAATAATCATTTAAAAACCTACTAATAGAACCCAGATCGAGTTTGGCAGATGCTGATGAAACTACAAGAATATAGGCACAAAAGTAAATAAAAACCTGGAAACGTTTCATATTTTCCACTGACAATGCTAGAATCGATTCTCCACTAATCGCGCCGAAGGGATTAATATGTGTGTAGAAAGTTTTTTCAAAAAAACATTGTTTTATGATGAAAAACGAAAAATACCGAACCAACAAAAAACATTAATAACAAGAACAGTAATGAAAAATTAAGCTGCAGCAGAGTCGAGCATCTTGCTCATATAAGGACCATCCAGCTCGTATCCAAGTTTACGGTAGTACTCTCGAGTTCCAACGCCCGAGATGACTGCGATTTTATCGGATCCATGTTCTTCTCTGGCTATCCTTTCAGCTTCTTCCATCAAAAGTGAACCGTATCCTTGATGCTGGAACTTCTTGGGATCACGATCCGCTACCGAAACGACGGATCCGTATACATGCAACTCGCGAACCACTGACACATTACCCTAAAAATTTGATAATATTTATGTCCAGATAAACTTCGTTACCTTCAACTCTGGCCGATGGGCTTTATCTGAAATTTTTCTCAATCGAAGAAGTCCAATAAGAATGTCTTGTTTCGGATCCTCATAAGAGATAAACGTCTCCCAACCACCATTTGCTGTGTAATCTCGCCTAATGAGCTCCACATCTTCAGGACGAACTTTATTATGAATCTCTTGAATTCCAACTTCTCTCGTTCGAACGTCTCGACATTTCAAACCGAGTTCTTTCATTTTTGCCATCGCATGTTCACGAAGATTTCCATGTTCAACGCCTGAAGATTTTTTATACGTCATCAATATTATCAATATAACAAAATTACCTGAAGATACTAATGGCATGGGGATATCTCTTTGCACTCGATACACACGTGTCCATGGCGGAACTAATGATAAGATAGTAGCAATCAAATCAACAAGAACTGATGGTGGATAACTTTGATATCTTCCAGTTTTCCACAACTCATATAGTCCTGTTCCACGAATGACCAATGTTGGGTACAGCTTCAGACCGTCAGGTCGGAAGGCTGGACTTTCAAAAAGTTCCAGAAATTGTTCCTTGTCTCGTTCTAGACCAACATTAGGGAGATCTGGCATCATGTGAATGACAACTTTGTATCCAGTATCCTTTGCCATGTGAAATGTCTCGCACACCGATTTTACAGTATGACCTCTATTCGTATCACGTGCAACATCTTCGTAGGTCGACTGGACACCGATTTCTAGTCTTGTACATCCATAGAGAAGCATATCGTTCAGATGACGGGGTAGACAATAATCAGGACGAGTTTCAATAGTGATTCCAATACATTTCATTTTAGACCTTTCAGAATAAGCTACTGCTTCTTCAACTGACGCTGATGTATGTCCACTCAGTGCATCATGTAGATTTCGAATGAAAAAGTCTCGATAATCTTCAGGCAGCGACATAAATGTTCCTCCCATTACGATGAATTCAACCTGAAAACTATGAAAATAAAATATATGAATTTCTAATAATAAAGCTCACTTTATCAACTGAGTGTCCGAGTTGCATCAATTGATTGAGTCTTCCACGAGTTTGCAAATAAGGGTTATATCTAGCACGAATTGCACGCATACTTGTAGGCTCATAACCGGTGTAACTTTGTGTTGAATACTCGAAATCAGAATCTGGCCCACCGGGACAATAGACACAAATGTTTCCAGTGAAATTGATGTGAGGACAACGATGTGGTTTGCTCATCACTGCTACAACAGCAATTCCAGAAGCAGTTCGAACTGGTTTTGCCTTGAGTTTTGGAAGAAGGCTGTCTTTGTAATCGGACGGAACTCCAGCGATAATGTCAACGAGTTTCGGTTGAAAACTCAGTCCATTCTTTTGAGCAACCTGAAAATATTTATTGAAATGTGTTTTACCGCCTAACCACATACGATGCATTTCAGCCGATTCAAGTTGACATCCTTTTTTTGATTGTGAGCTTCAATAAGAAGCTTGACAATTTCATTTATTGTTTGTGCCAGTAGTGCTCTTTGTGAACCCTTCTGATCCATCTGAATACAGTTTTGATACATTTCCTATTCAAATTGATGTTTTAGATATAAATTGGAATATTAACCGACAATGAACTCAAAAATCGCTTTCAAGATGACCAGTGTATTTCAAACTTAGAAATTTCGATATACATAAATAGAACACAGACCGAGAAGTGATCATGAAAGTTGGGTGTTGAATATAATAAAGCGGAAAAATTATTTGTTGAGATTCAATGGAAAATGGTCACTGGGTGACGTGTCAGAAAAATACCGGAATAAATATGAAATAAAATATATGGTGGATCATACATACAAATCGAATTCATAGAACACTTATACATTGAGAACATGATTATGGCCAAGTTGGGGCTGCAATTGGAATCCTGGAAATGGTTTGAACGCCATTCTTCTCGAGGTCATCGTAGTTATTGTTAATGAATTGATCAATCAAAAAGTGGATTGCGTCGCGAACTTCGGAAACTTGACCACGCATTATATCGATGCATGCCAACCTAATTCTGGTGCCAGGAACAGTGCTCATCGAGATACGCAACTCCGCAATATCTTCTTCGTAATCGTACTTGTCACTGCACATAACATCAATCTGGAGAGGCGTCAAATCGTGACGAGAGTTTTTCAAAGCGCGTTTCGTATTGCGACGTCCAACCCAAGCTCTTGAAGTTACAAGGAAAATGGCACCCTGAAATTAATAGTAGTTGTAAACGTCACATTCTTTCTATTCTATAGAACTAACCGTTGGAGTACATAAATCAACAACACTGGGTCCTTGCTCATTCGGACAGACATTAAAGCGAAGAACTCTAGTAAGAAGGAGGAAAAGATCACTCGAGGTTATCACCACGGCTGGAAGTTGTACTGACAAGTACTGGTGCTCGGCTCCATCAGTTACTCTAGTTGATATACTGATTTTTGGCTCTCTGCTCTTCATAAGCATAGTAGCCATCGTGTTGGTTTCCAGAAGATAGTTGATGTGAAAATGATTTTGTTTCAACTGAAAATATAACTTTTAATCCATAAACAATCAAAATAATGCTTACAATGAAAAGAGCGTTCCGAATAAGACCATTTAGTAGTTTGACCGCGTCTTCTGTTACTTTTGCCGAAATATTATGAGTAATATCCATGGGATCCATCAACATCAACGGAGATTCTTCAACGCCTCCGTGCGCACTTGAGAGTGTTTTTCTAAAAAAAAATATACAAATTAGTTGTGAGAAATTAGTTTTTAACTTACTTTTGCATCGCTTTCTTCCCGTAAATCGCTTTGTTCGTAAAATCAAAGTTGGCATAGTATTTGAAAAGCTCTCGGAAAAACTTGCAATAATCGCCGAACAGAGTGTCAAAGTTGTATTCATTGACTCGAGAATCTCGCTTTGCTTGAGGATTCACATGAACCTTGTTGGTTGCTGCTTGAACAAAATGAATAACGAGCTGATTGATGATGTAAGAGTTCAGCTTTGTCTTGACTTCAAGCTTCTCTTCCTAAAATAATGAAGTTTAAGAACTGCCTAATTCAATATATAATTACCGGATAGTCACCCGATAGCAACTTATTTGATTTTGCCCAGTGTACGATGAACATCATTGCATTTTTCATTCTACTTCCCTTCGACTTGTCTTTTACGATGAATTCATGCAACAAGCTCGCCTTCTCAACACTGATTTGATTGTGAACTGATAGATCGTATGACACCTGAAATGAATGAATTATCAATGTTTGAAAGCGTCAACATACATTCATTCCTTCCACTTCGATATTTTTGAAGACTATGATTGGAGTGCGTGCAGGTAAGAAACGCATCTCGAATTTAGTTTTGAATGCACTGTTCTCGTTGAAGCACCGGTAGAGAATTTTGATAATTTCCTCTTGTGGGTATGTCTCAAGCTCCGATTTGGTTAGTGGATGAGTGATGAGACACTGTAATTGTATATTGTTTCAGGACAATTTACAGTAATTTTTGTACCTTTGGATTTGCCACAACTTCGTTCAATGGTCTTACATTTGTAGAAACGCGTTGACCTGGAGCGCTGACTGATTCCACGTTAATGTCCTAAAAACATTATTGTTTCTTAATAAAATAAAATAAAATTATTTTTCTAACAACTTACAATGTCTGAGTAACCATTTCGCCGCACCGGTGATGCAAAAGAGCCGAACATCTCACAAGCAGAATTTTGAATGAGCTCAGAAACCCCTTGTTCAATGAAGGAAAATCCATCTTCGAGAATTTTTAAGCGTTCAGGAAGTTCTTGACAGATAGCCATTGTCAACACTTCCAAAAGCTCGTCGTTATTGAAGTGCGGTTGCGAAGTTTTCATGAAATCAATGGCATCTTGAAGTCTGAATCCGTTCAAGCCTAGAAGGGGAGTGAACACGATTTTCGTCTGAAAATAAAAGGAATTGTATACAATCAGCTAAAAATAATTATTTACATTGTTGATTGCAAATCCTTTAGCGATGGAATCGTGGCAAATCCTGTTGGCTTCATCTATTGATTCCATTTGCAATATCATAAACTGATCTTGATCTTCAGGTGTTGGAGAGTATCCTATTTTCTCCTAAACGGTTTAATTTCAAATGCTTGTTTTCACAGCATAACAATATTTTTTACCTTACAACCAAGTTTATACTCAACCGACTCCACGAAGACAACGACAGCAATTGCAGAAGGAACCATAGCTGTCGTATCATTTCGATTCCAACGAGCAACAACGAATTGACGACTATCAAACGTTTCAACCAGTTGCAAGTTTGAAGACATTATCGCATAACTGAAATATCTGGAAAAATATATAATTTTAGGTAAACAAAGAGGATGGAGAATGGAATCATGCGTTGCCATGGAATCGAATACACTAGGGAATCTTCGTCGAAAATTCGAGCAAAACAATTTTCATTATAATAAACAACACATTGCATTTTGTTATAGGTTACAAATTAATTGGAACGTGCGCATTCAGGGATTTAAATTTTGCGTTTATCAGAATAATAATAAAAAAAGAGTAACAAATTTTAAATAGATTCGCGCAATAAAAAAGTTTTTCGAAAAATGACTGAAAAACTGAGTTGATAAACTACACGCGCATCGTTATATCGGAGTGTCGTAAGTGGCGGATTTTCAAATAAATTTTTATTGACAAATTTTAGTTGTGGACCTAGTACTAGTATGTATTTGTCTAGTAAGTTTTCTCTGCATTGCCTTTCTAAAGGGAAAAAGTTGTTTTTAAAAAAAATTATTAAATAAATTTTATAAAATTGTCTTAGAAATTATTTGCATTGATTGATCAGAATCCTTCTAATCAACCAAAACTTATGCCTGCTTAAAAATTATAAACATCATTCCATAAACATCGGTCTTTCAAAGATTGAATTTGAATTAATAATATTTTTTATTTGGAATTGAGTTCGTCTACAAACGAAAAAATAAACGGAAATTCGATTCTGATTGCTGGGATTCGAATAAAAGGACAAGCATAACATAAATCGGAAATCGAATTTAGTATATAAATGTAAAAATATCAAAAATGTACAAAGATGTTCCTTTTGGTTATATTTATTCTACACTATGTGCTCGCTTTTCTCGGAATTGTTTTCAATACGATTTTGATTTTTCTAACTTTATTCAGAAGCCCTAAATCTATTGGAACATTTTCTATATTATTGACTGTCAGAGGTGGATCTGATGCACTTGCTTGTTTTTTTGATATTTTCAGTCAATCAAGGTAATTTCCAAATTTTATTTTGCATTTCCTAGCAATGCACCATGTTCTCGATATGCTCTAGTTTCTTCCAATAATGTCAAAATTAAGCAGGGCCGTTTTCATGTTTTCCACGCTTATATATAATTCATGAGATTACACTTTCAAAAAAGAACCCAAATTTTTTCTTTATACTCCAATGGCGAGTTGAGCTATATATAATTAATTTCAGATTAATCCCAAGTGGTACAACACTTGGAATTGCTTCAACTGGACTTTGCAAATATCTCAGTGAATGGTCTTGTTTTCTGGGTTTCAGTCTTCAACTTCATTTTCATTCATATTCTTTTCATCTTCTAATTCTCTGTTTTATATTCCGATGTTATGTTCTTCTGGAAAGATATCCAAAAGCTAAACAGCTTATCATTTTAATTTGCATTATATACTTCCCATCATACTTGCAAGCAATTTTCGTATTCATTGATAACAACAAGCCAGAAGATGTTCGACAACTTATTCAAATTCATCATTCTCAATATAAATTACAAGATTTTGTTATAAATGGACATGCTGATCTTCGAGAATTTCCGTGTTTGTTTTCATATCTTCTAATGCTTATTCCAATTATCCCTGGATATTTGATTATGTATGGGCTCCGCCGAAAAATACACTTCAAGTTACGAAATGCAATTCTCCGTCCGGAAATTCGAGAAAAACATAGACAGCTGACTTGGGTTAGTCTGAAAATGTAAATTATTTTGAAATATGATTTATTGCAGGCACTGACAGTTCAGACTATTGTTCCAATTGCTTTTATATTCTCATCAATTTGTTTCCTACTTGGTCAGCTGAGGATCGTTGAATCTCCAGTTCTTGAAAGTTTCACACTTCTTTTTGCCGTTTTGGTTCCCGTTATCAATCCATTGATTACCGTTACTTTTATCAAACCGTATCGAGAATCTGTCATGAGAGCAGTTGGAATTGATCCTAAAATTTTGATTTTCATGTCACGAGAATGTTCTGTTGCACCTGGTGATACAAATTCTTCAATGTTTGGTAGTTTTGATAATTCATCAGTTGCATCAGTTACATCAAAATTCACAATTACATTGGAGAAAGGCACATTTGACTGAATATTCCAATTAAACTTTTTAAAAAGTATTTTTCATCCACCTTGTGAAAACGACTCATTTGATCTCAGTGATGATCATGTTTTCTATTTTATAAAAATTTTATTGGATGAACTTATTATTTACATTTGATTTAAACAATTATAAGGACACTTGACACATGAATTCGATTTTGATTATTACTGTTTGATGTTCGTTCTCCGGGAAGAAATGAGCGGAATGAGAAGAAATTGGGTCATTGGTTTTAGATTATGGATACAGTAATAGAGAGCCAGATGAGCACCTGAGCACAAGTTGAAAATTGAGGAAAGAGTATTTTAAAATTCAAAGACCAAAAATGAAAGAAATTTAATTTTTGAAGAAATAAACGGCAAACAATGTCATAATAGAGACAGTAAGTTTAACGAGTGATGATGAATTGCAAAGATCTCCACGGCAACAGCAGGCCTTATCGGTGTTAGTTCCAACGCATCCATTTTGCTGAAATAATTAGTAATTTGATAAATATGGTTTTCTTTCTCAAAATTAGAATTTCTCTGAGCCAAGAGATGAATTCCACAGGTAAAAATAAAAACTTACAATGCAAAGGTTAGAGGATCCACAGGCTCTTCCTGAGACGAAAGTTTTGTCATTGTTAAAATCTCTGGATTCCAAATAGCTTTTGTAACAATATTGAGCGTCAGCTGGGCAGTCGACCTATAAATATTGGCATGAATTATTTGTTTTGATGAGCTGGAAGTTTCATTTTTATTTTCAAGCCAAGATGTCCACTTTTGGCACGCAGGTATGTCAGCAGGCGTCCGTGCCTGCATATCACCTTGAGCTCTAGCGAGTTTATACAGTGATAATTTAGATTAATAACTTTTTTTCATCTTTAAAACCGGATAAAGTTTGAAGCTAGTGGCGTTCAAATAATGAAAAATGTTCTTACTAATGGGCTATCATAAGTAAATTCGTGTTTTTTCAACTACTTCCAGCAATATGGATAATTTGACTATTAACTCATTGCTTATCTCGTTTAAAATCTTACCCATGTCTTCATTGGATTCTTCATCAAATTGGTGCTTGTGTAATCATGGCACCGAAGTGTATCGGCATATGGGAAAATGCAGAAAAGAGCAGAAATTGTGAAAATAGCAAACGACGAGGTCATGGTTATAATCGACAACGAACTGACTGTAATGTAAAAGTAAAATAAAAGATTCAGAGGGGTGGGATTATTGGGTAGGTCGTTGACTTCTCCACCTCTTTTCGTTTGTTTGTTTGCGCAGCCTGTAAATTGTAAACTTGTAGGTAGAGAAGCAAAGGTAGAGGAGGAAAAGAAAATAGAAAAAGAGCGAAATATTTAGAGAATCTCCGCAATCTGCCAAAAGGTGTGAAAAGTAGAGAACAAGGCGAATAATGTTGATCTTCTCAATTATTTGCGTATTACTCATTGGTTGTCAAGTGTACCGGGTCATTTTGGCATTTTTCATCGGACTTTCAAGAACTTTAAAGGGAAGTATCAAGAAAAAACGAAATATACAAAAAGATGGATGATGAGTAAACAAGGCATTTGGGCAAGAACTTTGAGACAAGCAAAGAGTCTAAAAAGTTGCGAAACAATTGTTTAGTGAACGTTGTAGATCTGTTAGAAGTGTTTTTGTAATAAATATTTAGCTTCTTGATCATATTTGCGGATTTTTAAAAATTCAAAAACAAACTTGCCAAATAACTATTTGTTGCAAGTTACGTAGATAAAAGTAGTAATGACCTCGTTGGCAGCAACTTTTCATTTATAACTTGGCATTGAGCTATCTAAAAATAGAGTTGGCACACTTCTTTAGTTTTGTTATTTGCTAAATCAAAAGCTTATTCTGACTCAAATTATATCAACTTCATTTTAATCAGAGACTGGAATCTCACTTACATCCAATTAGATCAGATGCAACATTGTATATGTACGATGCGTTTTTATCGAAAACACCAGTAAAGAATTTCTGATATTGGAAGTAATATTGATAAAGACTGAGAAGTCAAGGTTTGAAATCTCGTCTGAAGCGAATATGTCAAAATTGTTTAAATTTTTGAAAACTGGAATTAAAAATTCACACAACAACTTTTTTAAAACTTTCAAATGTCTTGAATAAAATCTTAAAACCTGCAAAAAATGATGACAAAACTATTTTGAGTTTGCATTCAATAGTTTCAATGAGTTGTTTTTCACAAGATTACAGTTGTATTTACAATCAATCAAATGCCACGTAATGGATGAAAAATTTAGAAGGTCAAGAAAAGATCATTGTAAGTTCATATCAACATTTACTTTTTTGGCACATTTTTTTGTTTGCCAATCCCAATGAAAAACCGTGTCATGCTTGGATATGAAATTGAAAAGAGACTTGGCATTGGAAAAACTACTGCTCTTCAAATTGTTTATTTCAAATTTCGTCATTTTTCTGGATCTTTTTTTTTGTTTTTTTCACGAGTAAAAAACAAACAATTCGGAGAAAAGTTCAGACAACAGTCTACTATTTTTGTGATCAAATTTTGTAGATTTTATTTATTTGTTCAATTATTTGTAGACCAAGTAAAATGTTTTCCAGATACCAATTGTACATGTATTCCTAATCACATTAGAAGGTTTTCTATCTTTTCCCCTAAGCCACAAAAATAGATCAGTGCTATCACGAGAGAACAAACAAAATCAGCCGCCGATATATATTGAATTTGATTTATCTGCGATGGTGCTCCCAAACATTTACCATCGACTTTGTCAGGTTGTCAATAAAACTGTTTTAATATGAAAGTAACTGAAGAAAAACGAGAGAAAAAGAGCACATGAAATTTGGATTCGCGCGTGCTCACGCGTTGAGCAACAATTTTTTGTTTGCTGATATTCTTGAAGAAAATGAAAAAGTAAGAACACAAGTTTGTTCTGTTAAATAGACATTTGGACAAAACCTGATTAAAAATACATTGTCAAAAAGACAAGTGGCGCGCAAATTTTGATCTTTCATTAATGTATAGACTTTAGCAAGTATATAGACTCTAGCTTGAAATTGCTGAAACATTGTACAATGATAAAATTGAACTGTAAAAACTGACAATGGGAAATGGTTTCCAAAATTTTCAGCGGTGAATATCGGTAAAAATCTTCATTATTTTTTTACATTTTTTTTTCAGAAAATATAGAGTTCAATTTTTTAAACTGCAATGATCAAAAGTTACATCTCTGTAATTAATATGAAAATGCTTAACTAATGTCTGTTGCTTTTTCACAAAGAGATTCGTTCCAGTTTATGTTGTTTTTTTAAGACATATACCGAACAATTTTAAATGTAAGGTATCGACAGTTTGATCAAATTTTGGTAAGTGTCAGTTTGATTTTTTGAATAAACTTCTAAACGAAACTGCCTTTCTCAAGCGAAACTTTATCAAGCAAATGACCAAAAGGAGAGTAATTAGACAGTTTTAACGGTTCAATATTAAAACGTAAAAATTTTCAAAAAAAAGTGAGATGAGGATGAGGGAAAAGTTGAAAAGTTCCTATCCGTTAGTAATTCGATACTTTAACTTTTCTACTAAACGAAAAAATGAGAAGATGTTTGGTGTATTCTGCTTTCAAAAATTGTGTTGTAAGCTTTCGGGTAAAGTAAAAGTAAAGTGGGTTATGTATAATTCATCTCTAAAAAAGAGGTTAAATTTACAATGAACACCAGAATTTTTATATTGATTGTGCACCGTTCGGATTCTGAAAATTAAAGAAATTGACCGAATATTTTTAGAGAAAATATGATTCAGTTGTAGTTGTTTTGTCAAATAGTCAAGTAAATGATACAAATCCAGAAAACTCCAATTACCAACGAACAAGATATTCCAACAAAAATTGTTTTATTTACAGTAAAAAAGATAAGGAAAAAGAGTTATCTAAATCTTAAGGTACATTGACCAAAATTTTATGTTCTAATTATGTTTTCATTGTTTTAACTTAAACTTAATTTAAACTGTTTTAATTTAATTGTAGGGATTCGAATATTCGAGACAGCTCCAAATTTCTTGACAATCCCAATTTTTCAAAAGTTTGCCAATTTACCAAAACTTCACAAACAAATTCAAAAGTGTCTTATCTAGATTTTTAAAAATTTGTTCTTCTCCACTTGTTCTCTTAATAAAATAAATTCTAAATTTTGAACACTAATTAGTGCACTAATCAATGTTTTGAATTTTGAATAAAATAATTTTAAAATTTTAAATGTTGTAAATTTTTAGTGATACTGTAGGTACAAGGAAACTATTTTATTGAATTCTTGATCAAAGAAGGTAGGCAGTTTATATAAATAATCTTATTGTTAGATACCATTTTGAATATATGTTTCAGTTCCAGAAAAATAAGCTATACATAGTATCGATTTGGAACATATATAACGAAAACAGACGTCATGAAATCACACATTGGAAAAGTGAGAAAGTTGTTGAGTAGAGGAGGTGACAAAAGTGAGATGCCAACTCACTTATCCATTCTACTCGTTTTGTGCTCTTTTCCACTTTCTGATGTCTGCTCATCTTCTTATTCTTCAAGCGTTTTGTCTATTCTCACACCTCTCCAATCTTTCAGTTTCTGTTTTTAATGTCTAGACACGCGTGTAACGTACAACATAAATGTTTGACGTCAACCAGATGTAGTACAATAAAAAATATATTCAGATTACCTAGAAAATTACTTCGGTCATGACCACCAATTTTTTGATTTTTCGATTTTCGAAACCGACATCGTTGAAGAACATTCAGGTCATAATTTTTTATTTGAAAAATAATGTTTTCTATGTATTAATTCGGTTTAGTCGATCGAATATGTACAGTTGAGAATTACTAGAGTACGGTGCGCAAGTATGCAAACTTGCGTAACGGTGTTTACACATTTGTCACGTTTCTCTGCGTCTCTTCGTCTCAACAATGCTTGCACTCCGTCACATTTTCGAATTGTCGGCCGATATCGGTATTTAGATAAATTCAGTGCTCTCCTTTTTTTCTCCATTTTACTTTCATCAATCTTTTTTAAAAATCAATATTCAGCAAACTATTGAAAAATTAATTCAAAAAACACGACTGGTCGGAAGTTATTTGCATAATCAATAGAAATTTCGTTTTCCGCTCGCTGTCAGTGTTTTGTCCTGTTTGTATTTCCCAGTGCACTTTTCGAGTGGCTCAAGTTTTTATCTATTTTCCTGCAAACTTGCATATATTGTTTTCTTCCAGAAGCCTTTGATATCTCAATAATTTTATACTTGTTTCAGAAATCGAGCAAAAACCAAGATGGCTGATCAAACCGCGTCTGCCGAGGTTGCTGTAAGTTATTAAAGTCCATTTTCTATTTTACTGGGAAACAATATTCAAAATAATGTATTCAACACATTTGCAATTTTAGACCGAGAAGATGGACACTGCTGAAGCTCCAGCTGCTGCCCCAGCCGCATCTGCAGCCGCTCCAGCGGAAGCAGAGAGCAACGAGAATACGACAGTTCCATCAAACGTCTTGTCTGCCAATGGAGGACAACAGACTGGTAATCAATCGGCACCGCGCAACACAAGTACTGTTCCAACTCGTCAATATCTCGACTCAACTGTCGTACCAATTCTTCTGCAAGGACTCGGTGCTCTTGCTAAGGATCGTCCAGAAAATCCAATCGAATTCCTGGCTAACTTCCTGTTGCGCGAGAAAGACCGTTACAACGCTGAGAATCAAAACCCAGCCGGCCAACAATAAACATTAAAATGACACATATTGTGTGAAGAACCGGCAATATTCCCTTCTAATTTTCGTATATTACATTTTGTAACTTATTCGTATTCCTTCAAATTTAATCTGCCACCGAGCGCTTTATATATTTCTTCATCATGATTTACTCTTCACCCGTTTCATACATGTTTCTATGAATGAATCGATACCAATCATATATTTCTGTTCAAAGTCTGAAAAGGTTTCAATTCCTTGGGATTATTTACTATCAGTTTATTCTTATTAATTTTTTTTACTTTAAAACATTATGCAGATGCCATCCAAACTGTTCGTCGGAAATTTGCCAGATAATGTAGATTCCAACAAATTAAAGCAGGTGTTCCAACCTTTTTGTAAAGTAACAGAATGCGATATTGTGAAGAATTACGCGTTTGTGGTATCATTTCCACTACTCCAGCTATATTTAAAATCGAATATTTCAGCACATTGAGGAAGACGATGTAGATCCAATCATCACACGATTGACAGGATATACAATTGATGGAAAAGTAGTTAATATTAAAAAGTCAACTTCAAAATTGCGACCGACGCCTGGGATGCCGAATCGTTGCTTTAGGTGTCAATCGGATGAACATCGGACACCACAATGTCCACAAGACCCTACAAATAATCAAAAAACTGAGTAAGCCCTCATACTTGATAACAGTTTTCGTTAAACAAAACAATTTCAGAAATGGTGTACAGACTTTGAAATTTGATTTGACATCTGGAGCTGGAGTAAAACGATCAGCTGGTGATCCGATCATAGATTCTGCAAAAAGAATCGCGTACGGTGCTCAATCGGTTGTTGAGCCTGAAATTCCACAACCAATGGACCCGTAAGTTATTGCATAGTAATATTGTTTTAATTACTCTTCATAGTGCATTGATTGTTGCAAAAACCGTGTCAGAAAACCCGGAAAAAGCCCTATTCGCAACATTTCATTATTTTTTATCAGAACTTTTTGGACTAAACTTTTCTATCAATTGTTAATAACACATTTAAGTTATTTAAAACTTACCTGAAAATTAACAAAAAAACATTTTTCTCAATGACTTCTTATCCGTTATTTGTATTCTCTCAATTTTGTCCTCCGTCCCATTTCAGCATTTAATTGATATTTCACTTTTTCCAGAGATCTTCAAGCCTTGTACCAGGAGTATCAATTATCGAGACAACGTTATGTTTATTATCGTGATCGTCTACTCAAAGAGATGGAAGCTAAACAACATGGATCAACAGCTGGATTTGCTTTATCATCTTCATCAACCGTTCCTGTTCCTGTTGCATCAGCTCCTCCTGGAGCCACACAGTACTGTATTCCCCCGAGTTTCAGACTTTTTCAAACTATCGGCGCATTTTTACGGAATATTTTTCTTTCAATCGATTTTTCGCTCTAACCTCGAAATTGTCCGATTTCTTTCTCCTTCGTTTCAATTTCTCCGTATGCTCTACAAAATCGTTACATTATCGTAATTTCTGCGTTGAAAGTCCGTTAACTTTCAGTCATCTTCATTACCGTAAACCGTCGCTGTCACCGTCGTCTCTTCAAAAACGTTATTCAAAATCTGAATGCTGAAAAATATTTTTCATATGTATCTATTTTCAGACTTTCTGCTGCTCCGGTTTCCTATCAACCAAATGCCCCACCAGTCATTGCTTCAATCAATGCTCCATATGCGGTTGCTTCTAACTTGAGAGTGAGTTGTTCATTTTTGGTTTTTGTGCATTAAATAATTACTTACAGGCTCCATATGCGTTACAATCGGCTCCATACGCATCGGCTGCATCGGTCAGTTTATTTGAAAATTGTTTCATTTCTAAAAGTAGAACGATTAGAAACATTTATGTTTGCATTCATCAGTCTTTTCTGATATCATATCCGTTCTTAACAGTTAGCATTGAAATCGTATGGCCAAAAATCAAATCTTATCATATAATTTCCAGGCGCCCTACGGATCGGTGACACCTGCTGGAGCCCCGAGTAATGTTATGACGACGCAACAGTATTTGCAACAAATACAGCATCAACAAGCTACTGGCTCACCAGCCCCGGTTCCGGCTCCACCACGTAAGTTCTTTGAAGTATTATTGGAAAAAGTACATATTCTCCTCAATTAAGTACAATCAATTAGTGGAATGTTACTTTCAGGATTGTACTAGCTTCTCTGCTTCTCAACTTCAAATGATAACGATGAAATCGGAACAAAATCAATTAAGAATCTCACCACCCGCCCCCACCTCTGTTCCTTCACATTTTATCACTGTTATTGTACCTTACTGAATTTTTGCAAACACATTGTCATACCAATTATTCTTCATTTATTTTTAATTATTATAATGCCAATATAAACTAATATTAATCAATTTCATCGGTGAAAATGGTATTTTGTACTGTGTTGTCCTCTTCTCTAGATACTTGCAACAGATAAAATAGGCGGAATTTCTCATGGCCACGTGACGCTGTTCAATTTTCATTTTAAAATTTTCTATCTTCTCTGACAGGCGACAACGGCGCAAGGTGACTGTAGGAGATGATGTTGAGATCGGCAGGAGGATCGATAAGACGAGGTAAATATTTATTGATTTTTCAAAAATTTTGCACATTTTGAGTTTGTAAGTATACAATAATTTCCGTATTAATATCAAGATTACAATAATGAGATTTTGAGTGAATGTGCAAGTTTATACAATATATTCTGCTTTCTTGAATTAATCATTTTGCTTGATAATAGCTTATTTTAAAGCCAGTACGAAAAATGTAATGACGAGTCCGATAACTGCGAGAGTTGCGATTGTAGCTCTGGAAATTGAGAAATAATAGTTTTGATTGCACTCATTTTGAACCCATGTGCAGACTGAGAGATTTTAAATTTATTCAGTTTGCAGATAGTATTTCAAAAAAAAAAAACGTGCCAGGTATTTTTATTCTACATTAGGTTCAGAAATTGTATGGCCTATAAAAATACATTTTATAAAAACTTTTGTATATTTTTTGAGCCAGAAAATTGAAATTTTTGAAAAACCAAAAATAAAGTATTTCGATTTATATAACTTTTTAGAACGAATAATTTAAAACCACATTTTGTTAAAGCAGATTTAAAAAATATGAAAAGTTTTTGAAATACAAAAATTTTTTTTGAGTTTTTGGTGTCAAAAACCCCCAATTATTCGTCAAAATACCAACATGCTCAGCTTTATTTTTAAAAATATAGTTCTCCCTTGAAATTTAATCTTTCAGAAAAAAATTTAAATATTAAATAGAAATACCGTAATCCATATATATTTTTTTTTGTTGTTAAATTAGACTTACGCAACGAGACAGGCGAACATGTTCAGTGTACTCTGTGATATTGGCTCGAGTTGACGTCTGAAACAATACGAATTTGTAATTTGCAATGCATAATAGCTTCAATTAAAGCGCAGAGCATTTTCCTACATAATGTTTCAAATTTTTCTTGAAAATTATCAAAAAATAAAAACAGTCATTAGAATCCAGAATTTTGGAGATAAATAACTTTTAATTATTCTATTTAGTTTAAAATTGTGATTTTGAAATATTTACAAGAAACATTTAGAGTTTAAGTAAAATCTAGGAGAAACTTCAAAAATTTCAATCAAAATCAAAAGCTCACCGTCCACTTCCACCTCTTGGCCTTTCCCCATTATTGGCTTCAAAATCCAATTTAACCATCGGTGGCTCATCGTCAAAGTCAAATGATCTTGGTGGAGGGTGATTGTAGTTGTTCATTTTATCAATTACACTAACAGAAACCCTTGACTCGTTTGTAGGGGACACTATGCATTCACGACTTTCCGAAGATACCATCGATCGGTTAGCTCCACCCTTATATTCCTATTTCTCTTTCTTTTGAGTTCTATTTTTTGTTTAGATCAGAGTTAGGCAAGCAGAGACGTCTTTTTACGAACCAAACAACCTAAAAGTAAATATTTCGATTCTTACCAAAAAATGTGTTTTGTGTGTATAGAAGAAGAAACGAGAAATAAAAAGTGAATCTATAGTTCTAGCTGCAACAGTTTGAAAACATTAAAACTCATTCAATCAGAGCACAATGACACTCTTTCCTGCTTATAATATTATCAAATACACTTCTACTGTTGTGAAACAATGTCAACTGAAATTATGACGCGGCACTACGCTAATAAATAGGATTAGACACCCGTATCTGCACACATTATTGTACTTGAAAATGATAACAACTTAATATGAAATAGAGTAGCATTTTGAAGTATTAAAAAAGTAGCAATTCCTTCGAGATTTAAATTTTATCCAAATTATTTTAGGCTTTCACTTTCCAGTTTGATGTGAAGTAGCTTCATTGGGATTTTTAAAAAATATATACTTATAAAAACCTAAAATTTTAAAAATCCAAAATGGCAATATTATAATAAGACAGCCAAAAACAATTAGAATTAAGAAAAAAAAACAAATCAAATAGTTGGTTAAAGTTTTGGCAATTTTTGAAAATCAGACTTTTTTTTAAAATTTAAAGCATTTTGGCATGTTTGGACCAGAGCTGGCTTTTTTTTTGGTATTTTGAAATTTTGGGTTGTGGTTTTTTGACACCGAAAAAATGACAAAAAACATCTGTTTTTGTACTTTTCTGAAGGTTTTTAATTCTTTTCTTTTTGAAAAAAAACAATGTAGTTGAGAAATAACTTAGTAAAGTCAGTGGCACAACAAATAGAATTCATAAAACGAAGCAAATGACCGATCGACCCGTACCGAATCATCCACCCGAGCAGTCAGGTGGCTCCATCTACGGGAGCGGAAAACAAACAATGAAAGAGCGAAGACAAGATTTACTTTTCTCTCTATTTCTCGTACGTTCTCTATTTTCTCTTGTATCCCACGGTACCCCTGTTTGCCAGAGAGAGAAAGTTGACAAAACAATACGAGACGCACTGTCTTCATCTTTGAGCAAAATTGTGCCTGTACTTAACGCATATAAAAGCAATGACAAAACAACGTAGTTACTGTAAGGGAAATCCTGAGAAAAGCAAAATACAAATAATTTTAATTTTATTTAAAATTTAAAAATATTTCACCACAGAATAAGTACCTTCTTCTGATCTATGATCTAGATCTAAAATCCATATAACTTCTAAACATTTCAGCAATAACTCAACGACAAAACCAACATCGATTCTATCGACCCGGTCATGGCGTGTTTGGACACCTGCCTGACCCTCCGAAGCGCGTTTTTGAGAACCAAGGTTTGTTGGTTTGGATGAAAAATAAGACTCTCCTCACTTGTTTACAGGGGGCCTAACACCGGAAAATGCACAACGTGTACATCTGATCAATGCTTTTCGTCGATACGGTTATTTGGAAGCAGACCTCGATCCACTGGGACTTCGAAAGGTTGAAAGGTGAGGTTATAAATTTTTGTTCTACTTGAGTGACAAATGTTCCGATATAACTTTTTATTATTATCATCAGCGAAATTAAAATTTAAAGTTAGATATAAAACTATCTGTTGTCGTCTAGTAGACTCTCTTGTGCTTACGGCGCCATGCTCTGTGGCTGTTGCCTCCGTCGTCACGCGTTGGGCACTTACAGTACTCAGCATCCTTTCCTGGAAGTCCAGATGGTCCACGTGGTCCTTCCTCTCTGAAATTTGAACGTATTGAATGGAAATAAACATGTGAGAATTCATACAACTGATATGGTATAGTGCTTTCTAAATAGACTTACCCATCTGGTCCGGCAGATCCTTGGTATCCTGGAACTCCGACCTCTCCTTCAACACCTGGAGGTCCTTCGAATGCGTCTTTTCCTGCTGGTCCTTCTTCACCATCCGGTCCTTGCTCTCCTGGTTGTCCACGTTGTCCTTGTCTGCCAACTGGTTTCTCTGCATCGTCTCCCTTCATTCCAGAAGCTCCTGGAGCACCATCATCTCCTGGGGCTCCAGTCGGTCCCATCTCTCCAGGCATGCCTGGCTGACCATCTCTTCCTGGATATCCTGGCTGCCCACGAGCTCCACGCATTCCCCGAATTCCTGGAGCTCCCTGCGATCCTTGTGGTCCTGGAAGGCCTTGTGGGCAGGTGAAGCATCCTTGGGATGGTTGTTGCTCAACATCTGGGCAATCTTGTCCATCAAATCCAGGTACTCCATCCACTCCATCTTGTCCATCTGGACCTTGTTCTCCTTCTTCTCCGTCTGGTCCTGTTGGGCAAGTATTCTCCACAGTACACTGGCATCGATCACTTCCACCAGAAACATTTGGTCCAAATGGAAGTCCAGGAACTGGAAGTGGTCCCTTGTCTCCTTGTGGGAATTGTGGTTCTGGAGCATTAGTTCCAGTAGCCCCGTATCCACCATAGGCTTGACGACGGATACGATTCGAAGCAGAACCAGCTCCCAAGTTTATCATGTCACCCCAGATGTCATTGGTGAGCAATTTGAAGCTATCAATTTCATTATCCAGCTCAGTCCAAATAGAACTGACTTGTGAATAAATTGAGGCAGCAGCAAATAAAGAAACTAATAGAGAAGCTCCCGAGAAGATCAGAGCTCCCGATGTGGCCGTAGTGACCGACATTTTAAAAGTTGATAATATGAAAGGTGAATGATTGATTCAGAAGCATCTGCATCGTCTCACTTTTATACACAGTATGTGCGTCGCTCGGAATAAAAATCGTATTGCTTACCGACGCGGCGCTCAATCGCAACAGCCAAATCTTGACCGCCCCTTTTCCCGATGATGGTCATCGAATGGGAAAGAAGAATAGGATGCCGTAAAGTACCAAGCTTTCAGGATGAAATAGCCGGACTCGCATTGTCATTAGGGAGATGAAATTAAGATTCATTCAAGATGTGAGACAACGATTATGAACATAGGTATTATTAGGTGCTTGTTAACGGAGGATGGATGTATGTCCGTGTTGCTTCATCTGATATGAGACAGTTCCGGCAGATCAAAAGTCCAGATAGGGGAATCCGGGATTCTTTTACAACAGTATCAAGCTTCATTCTTTGTCAGTAGTTTGCACCCTGATATTTGTCAACATACGTGAAGAATATATTACGTAGACGCCTAAGGATGAGAATTTTCGTCATATCTTAAATCTAAGGGTCTTGCCACGCTGACAACGAGTTACTGTAACTCGTGTTGATTTATGATCTGTTATTGCTCCAAAATTTTCAAACTAAATGAAAAATTGCCGCCAAAATGTTTTAAACATGAATGTGTTGCAAAAGCAGCCCATACAATTTTATAAGAGTTTCAGTGGCTCATTGTCCGATGTCTTATAGTAAGTTTAATCAAATTCAATTAGAACTGCGAGATATCTTTTCAAGTGTCATATCATCAATCACACTTGAAATCTCCTCTAGGCATCTCTTGATCTTTGTTTAAAAAAACTACAAATAACCTGAATGAGTCACTATATTTGAAACTGTTCATCGTTTCTCTGATAGAAATTGCAACGTAGACGAAACGATAAGGTTAATAGTGATTAGAACACAATCTCCCCCTCTTCTCACCTCATCACGTCTAAATCACACGCAAAGCTTGAGTTTCGGCAAAAAAAGTCTGATAATCCGAGTGTTTCAATTGATCCAGTTTCCTCTTCCTATCCCACGGATGCCCCAATAGCAATGATAAGAAACGGCGTCCTATCACTTTTTTATCCTTTCTCTACACGCGTGAGTGTTTTCTCATCGGCTTTAGGCGACACGATGGCTGTTTCGAATCGCAATAAATTACGGTAATATGCGAATTTGAGTGGTCGAACGATATGTCATAATTCATTCAAGATATAGTCTCCGAATTTCCCGATTGAACTGATGATAATGTTCTTTTTTCCTTATCTCATTTAAAAAAACGCGCAAAAGGCACTGATTTATTGACATACCGTCCAGAAGCACTCTTGTAGAGATATCATATATGATATCACAATCAACTCAAATTGAAGCTAACACTCTAGATGAAGCCCATCTTAAAGTCCATTCTGTTAATTCGATTATGATAACGAGAACTTCAAGAATTTGATGATCAGATATAATTCGATGATGTGGTTCCAAACGAATCACGTACTAAGGTCCGGTACACGCAGAAGCAGAACACATTTGAAGTGTTGATTAAGATCAGTATCGAATTAAACCTAATTTGCAAAAATCCTGCAAAATTGGAATGAGTTACAATATGGATCACATTCTGAATAACTTACTAAATATGTAGGTCTTCAAACAATTGTGTCTTCACTACAATCTTCTTGAGAAATATTTCAAAAATACTGTGCATTTTTTAAAACTTTTTTTAGAAACTTACATTCGAGAAAATAAAAACTGACATCATTAGACTTATCAACCGGAAATCATAATTTGTCTCGAACAAATACAAAAAACTCGTCAGGAACCAATCTAGACCACCTTGCTTTTCTTTGATTTTTGTCGGTTCTTTTCATTTTTCTACCACCACCCATTGAGGTCCATAAATCTACTGTGAATATCTTTTGAACAATGCCGACGCCATCATGAAAAATCATAGCCGTTCCCTCCGATTTCTGATGCGCCGTTGGCGGTGGAATGTGGAATATCTTTAGGACTTAGCCACGCCGCGCGGTTTTTTACGGGATTTTGGATGCTGTGGGAGAGGGACATTAAATTAGAAAAGAGAGAAAGTTCGATAGATGTTATCAGCTTAAATGAAATTTGAACACTTAAACATGTCTATACCACGTAATGTCTATGTAGGTAAATTGTCAAATTTATAATATATCTCGCATCTCTCCAAATTAACTGTTCGAAATTGAAAAATATGAAAATAATTTCCATTTTCATGTAATTAAATTATTCCAGCGTAGCTGAGTTGGATCCAGCGATCTATGGATTATCACTAGATGAAAATGTGAAAGGCAACTTCTCACTTCATGACTTAGCCGAGCAGCTTCGCCATATATACTGTGGACCGACAGCCATCGAGTTCATGCATATTAATGCAAGACAATGATCATTTTAGAAAGATTTTTTCAACAGTTTCTCGTATTTTCAGAATTGGGAAGAACGACAATGGATATCTCAAAATTTTGAAAACTGCATTGCTGAAGAACTTAGAAAAGAGGAGCTCCTACGAATCGGAGATCTTATGTTAAAATGTGAAAACTTTGATAAATTCCTCTCAACGAAATTTCCAACGCTGAAAAGATATGGAGCAGAAGGAGCAGAGTCGATGTTCGCATTTTTCTCCGAACTTTTCGAAGGAGCTGCTGAAAAGCAAGTAGAAGAGATTATTATTGGTATTGCTCATCGTGGACGCCTCAACTTGCTTACCCAATTAATGGACTTCCCACCTGTTCATATGTTTAGAAAAATCAAAGGACGTGCTGAGTTCCCAGAATCAGCGGATGCTGCTGGAGATGTACTGTCTCATCTTGTTTCATCGTTCGATTATAAAGGATCCGAAGGAAATGTTCATGTGACGATGCTTCCAAATCCATCTCATCTAGAAGCAGTGAATCCTGTCGCAATGGGAAAAGCTAGAGCTCGTGCATGGTCAATGAATAAGGGAGACTACTCACCAGATGAAAGATCAGCCCGAGCTGGTGACAGTGTTCTGAATGTTCTTGTTCACGGAGATGGTGCATTTACTGGTCAAGGTGTTGTTTGGGAGTCGATTGCATTGAGTCAAGCTCCACATTTCCGACTTGGTGGAACTGTTCATCTTGTCACAAATAATCAGATTGCATTCACTGCTGAATCAAGTGTTGGAAGATCAAGTACCCATTGCACAGATATAGCTAAAGCTTTTGAGTATCCAGTTATTCATGTAAATGGAGATCATCCCGAAGAAGTTGTCAAGGCAACACGATTGGCTCTGGCTTATCGTGAACGATTCCGAAAAGACGTATTCATTAATTTAGTTTGTTTCCGTAGATGGGGACATAACGAACTTGATGATCCAACTTTCACATCGCCAGTTATGTACAAAGAAGTTGAAGCAAGAGAATCTGTTCCAAGACTTTTCCTAGATCGCCTAGTTGAAGAAGGATTTACAACAGAGGAAGCAGTCAAGGAACAATTACAAAAACACACTGAACAATTGAATAATGAGCTTAAAAAAGTGGATAGTACTGTTCCGATGTAAGTTGTTTAAAATAAAAAAATTTTGTAACAACCCATTTCATTTTTTTCAGCGATATCAGTCACCGTGGACGTTGGGAAGGGTTTAAGCAAGCACCAAAAGCAATTGAATCGTGGGATACTGGAGTTGCAACTGATCTACTTCGCTTTATTGGAGCTGGAAGTGTAAAAGTACCTGAAGATTTTGATACTCATAAACATCTATACAAAATGCATATTGATTCAAGAATGCAGAAAATGCAAACTGGAGAAGGAATTGATTGGGCCACTGCCGAAGCCATGGCATTTGGAAGTATTCTGTTAGAAGGAAATGACGTCAGAATCAGTGGACAAGACGTTGGACGTGGAACTTTTTGTCATAGACATGCAATGATGGTTGATCAATCAACAGATCATATTCATATTCCACTTAATGAATTAGTTGAAGAACAGAAAAATCAACTGGAAGTAGCTAATAATTTGCTCTCGGAAGAAGCGATCCTTGGGTTCGAATGGGGATTCTCATCCGAAAATCCGAGGCGTTTATGTATTTGGGAAGCACAGTTCGGAGACTTTTTCAACGGAGCTCAAATCATCATCGACACATTTTTGGCTTCAGCTGAAAGCAAATGGCTCACTTCATCCGGATTGACAATGCTCTTACCACACGGTTTTGATGGAGCTGGACCAGAACACAGCAGTTGCAGAATGGAGCGATTCTTACAATTGTGTGATTCACGCGAAGATCAGACACCTGTAGATGGTGAGAATGTGAATATGAGAGTTGCTAATCCAACAACAAGTGCTCAATATTTCCATTTGTTGAGAAGACAGGTTGGTGATCATAAATATATCATTTTGACATATCTCAATAACGACATAATGTTTTGCTACAAAATTTTTCAATTGAAAATTTTTGGATTTTTAAATTTTTGACTTTCTGGAAAATCGAAACATCAAAAAATGTTCAGAAAATTAACAATAAATTTTTTTAAAATTAAAATTTGTTTATGTCGACGAATAAAAAACCTGAGAAAACTTACAAACTGCTTCAGCTGTTTTTCGAAAAATGTAACTTTTCAAAACATCGGAATAACAAACAAATTCTCGATTTTTCAAAAATCTAAATATTGTATCTGACTCTTTTTACTGTCTCTCATTACTCTTTTGAAAATGTTGTGTATTTAATTAAAATGATCAATTATCCAATTAGTCCTGTCCAATTACCAATTTGTCATAAACTAATCAATTCAAACCACTATTTCCACATTTGCAGGTCGTTCCCAACTACCGAAAACCTCTGATCGTAGTCGGCCCAAAGATATTGCTACGTCATCCGAAGGTCAGTTTGCCACCAACTTTTTGTGGGGGAAAGTTTTACACAATACCCATAAAAAGTTACACCGTTTTCCTCTAATCGTCTTTAATCTTTATTTCACCGCTTTTCTTCTACAGGCCGCCTCCACAATTAACGAGTTCGGACCAGGAACCACTTATCAAAATGTGATCTCGGAAGAGCATGCAACATCATCTCAAAAAATTAAGAAAGTGATATTTGTATCTGGAAAACATTGGATTAACGTAGAAAAGGCTCGTGATGAGAGAGGACTCAAGGATTCTGTTGCAATTGTACGAGTTGAAATGTTATGTCCATTCCCTGTTGTAGATTTGCAAGCTGTTCTCAAAAAATATCCTGGAGCACAAGGTGAGAACCGTCATTAAAAAATATAACTTTACAATAAGAATTTTCCTATTTTTTTCATACCTCCTTGTTAGGAAATACAGAAAACATTACCCTGACGCACGATTTTAGGGTCACTCGGTCTTGACACGTTTATTTTTTTTGTAATACAAACAGGTGTGCGCCTTTAAAGAGTACTGTGATTTCGAATTCTCGTTGCTGTGGATTTTTCATACGATTTTTCATGTTTTTATCACGGAAGTTTTCAACAAACACATGTATTTTTTAGCGAAAAGCTATGAAAAATCGATGAAAATTAAACTTGAACAAAAATTGAAATTACAGTACCCCTTAAAAGCGCACCGTTCGTGTTATATAAAAAGTCGTGTCAAGACCGGCTACCGTACTCTTTAGTGCAACTTTTTGCATCTGGTTAACAATAATTCCTTCCAAAATCCAAACCAGCTGCTTTTTTCGACAAATAGTCACTTCCATTCCTTTGATTTCACCTTGAAGTGATTGATGTACTCAATGTTTTGCGACCCAAAAAGTTCGCTCACTGTTCGTTGTCTGCAGAGTTTTTTTTCAAGTGCATCGACAAGATCAGACAGCGAAAAAAGGCCGATTTGAATAATGACTCTTCCTGCTTCGCCGCTTTCGACACTACTCTGTTGAGAACTTAGTCGTTAAATTGAAGGAGAAGATTAGTGAGGATAAGCCCAGTACTTTTTGACTGGGTGGTCTAGATTTTATCTAGGACTACGTAAATGCTGTTTAGTGAATAATTTGATTAGCTCCATTTTTGGGTGTGCTGATTTTTTCAGCTAGCTGTTCTAAAATGGATGTGTTTTCTGAATCTAGTGGAACTGTTAGAAGAGCAACTGTAAGATAAAGAAAATCTTTTTAAGTTGCGAAGTAATATATATTAATTAGAATTCCAAAATGTTTCAATGGTTAATCCATCTTACATAACAAGAAATCACCCATTTACTTGTATCACCACGAAGTGACCGCTCACTTTGTATTCCTATATTTCCCTCTTTTCAACTGTCACTTTTCGGGAGTGAAATATGGGAAAGCAAAATGGCACGGGAGGTCTATTCGCACCAAGTGAACGAACATTTAGAGATTTATAGTCGTTGGCAAAGTGACCAGTGAAAGGGAAAATGAGAGACTTGTTGAGTCAAAATGAAATATATTATTTTGCAGACTTCGTGTGGTCACAAGAAGAGCCAAGAAATGCCGGAGCGTGGTCGTTTGTCAGACCAAGATTCGAGAATGCGTTAGGTGTACGGGTAAGTCAAATTCACAGAGTACTGTAGTACGGCGTATACTTCATTATTCAGCTCAAATTTGCCGGACGTCCCGAACTTGCATGGACCGCTACAGCAATCGGCGAACATCACACCAAAGAAGCCGAGGAGGTGATTAATCAAACGTTTGCATAAGTCTCCAGAAGAAGTCTCTCTTCCACTTTCCTCCCACCACTCTTCCATTTTTTGTTCTATTCCCTCCCATCCGCCCCAGTCTAGTAGTTTTGTGCTTGTCCATTTATTCTTTTCTAGTAGATTAGTTGTCATTTCATACAATGGTTTTGCTCAATTTTCATGTGCATGTTCTCTTTCATTTGTGATGTTTTGTTTTTCTTGATTCATAATCATTTGGCTTGAAGTATATAAATATTTTCATGTTTCAAAATTTTTCAATAAAGACAATGAGTAAATAAGAAAATATCGTTGCATTGTGTGCCGAAAAGAAGCACGAATATGATAATTCAATTATCATGAGCCACGGCGTCTCGTCGTTGGTCAAGACACTATTAGATCTTGTTAACCTCCATCTTTTCTTACAACTAGTAACATGTAGTTGTAGTTTTGGAAACATTCCACATTGAAATTTTTAAGACAAACGGCGGAAAAAAGTCAGATTCTGTAATTTCAATTTTCAAATAAATAATTTTAAATTATTGCCCATTCGTTAAAAGTTATGGTTTTCATGAAAATCTAAGGCACCCGGTCTCGACACGACTGAATTTTTTTCAATAAACTTTTGGTTAAAGAGCGTGCGCCTTGTAACTACTCTTGTATATACTCTTACTGTAGTGTCTCACACGTTTTATCGCAAACTTTTTTGGTTGCTGAAAGCATTTTATTATTGTTCCTCCTTTCCTTTGGTCGTGTCGAGACCTGAAACACTTTTTCTTAGAAAAAGGGAAATTTTCGAGAATTAGGAAATATCTACCCTCGACCAAACATTTTTGAATTAGTCTATTATTAAATTTACTATCCATCAATAACACACACTTACCTAATCTTAAAATACGAACTAACTTTATTATTGCGACCCTCTTAACGCCCGCTCTTCAGAATGTTCTTCAACTGTCCTTGTTATTCGACACAGAAAACATCTGCGAACACACGTTGATGAATAGTATACACTATTGGGATACGCAGGCAAAAACACATTCCTGTGCGTGAACGGTAACTGAGATGATGGTGGAGCCCCTTAATAAAATGCTTGCACAGCTGTTCAGGTCATAATAATCTTTAATATCATTCACATCATTAACCAATTTTCTTCAAGTCTCTCCTCTTCCGTTACCTTTCTGTTTACCGGTCTCATCTAGCCTAATTGAAGTCGTTAACGCTATTGAGATCATCCGATCCGATGTGATTTTATGGCTATCAACGTCCTCTACACTTTTACCAGAATCTTTTATTTTATGGTTGTTCCATTCTTCAATCCTCGTGCGCCGTCATTACGAGTTGTTTAAACACTTTTTTCCCGTTTTGTCTCAGGTGGGTTGAAAAAAGAGGAAAAGGGGCGTGGTTTAATTGTTTCGGAAGGCTTCATTTGGCGCCACATGTCTCGGTATCCTTGTAAGTTACCGATTGTTGGCAAGAGGACAGATGTTCCTTCGGATTCTGTTCCAAAGGGAATTAACGACTTACGAGTTTAGCTTAGTTTTTTTTTAAGTCTTAGTTTTTGACAAACTTGCTCCATTTTCAAAAAACCTTTCTTACTAACTTCTTATTAATTTGACATTTAGAAATTTCATTGAATTTTTATTTTTTTTTTGGACTGAACACCAGTTGTCGAATACCAGTACCACCTGCCTACGAACATTGATTTTGGAAATTATTATCTATTTGAAAACTCAGATCTCCAGAAATTGCGGTAAAACTTACAATGTGACACCTAGATCAACTTGAAGGGAGCATTTCTACCATATTGTTTTCAAAAACCCTCCACAGACGGACGGGGCGAGGCCCGAGAGAGGATATTCGTCCTGCCCAGACGTAAAACGTGCCGTTTCAAACTACGTAGCGGTCCGCAAATACCGCTATATTGAGCTCAACCTCAACTCTCAACTCAACTCAACCAAATTTTTGACTGAATATTTCAAAAAAAATCGACAAAATATTGGATGCTTCGACTTGCAGTAGTTGATATTTTACCGCATTTTAAAATTATTAGACAACTTCCAATTTTCTGTACTATGCTTTTTTCTGTACATTACTCATAATTCAACCTATTATTTACTCTGGTGCCAAATCCAATTTCCTGTTTTCTCTGTGCTTTTTCAATGAAATCATGGTCCAAGCTTCATCTAATCCGATTCTTCACCAAACGATTTCTTTTGCTCCTTTCGGGGGTGTCACATTAAAATAATGAGCAAAAAGAGAAGAACTGGAGAGGTTGTGAAGTGCTCCGCAATTTCCTGAATCCAAGACCCAAGCATTCAATTTCCCACCCATCTATTTACAAAACAGACCGCCCATCGTTGCGTTTTTCGGACCGCCCGTAATTACTCACCCCCGCATCTATACGGTTACGTGATGATCCTTTAATGACAGTAGTCTGCGTGATTACTTTCTCTTTTTCAATTCTCGTTTGGATTAGGTTAGGTAAGATATCTATTTGAAATATATGTAGAAGCCTGATGACGTGGCAATATATTATAGGTTTTTGATTTACGGTAGTAATGAGGTACCTCTAGGAAAAGAGAGAAGGGAAGAAGCAGGCTGCCAACATATGTTGAATTCTCTACACTGATTCATAATGCATATAACATAATTCTGGCGACAATTTGATGTGACAGCCAGCTTCTTCATTATCTCATTATTATTATTCTAGGTTTCACTCTCTGGGTTTATTTAGTATATAAACTGCTTTTCATATTAAAATGGAAGAAAATTTATTAAATTTTGGATTTCTATGAATTTTTTTAAAAAATTTACTAGGACTACTACATGATAATCAAAACTTTTTTTTTGATATCTTCCTTACAATCGAATTTGATTTTCATAAATTTTTGACTCATTATCAGTACTCGTTTCTGATATCTCAAATTGCTAATTCACAATCAGGAAAATTTCCATAACAATGCGCTTGCACATGTGCATCTATTCTCCTTTTTTCCTTCTCCTTACATATCCATTCTATTGTATTCATTTCTGTAGTCAGTACTCTGTGCATTCCCTGGGTGTCTCAAATTTCTACAATCTATAATCCGATTAACATATGAGTGTATATTCATGCATTAGTGCCACTGAAATTGATGCAACACGCAATCCAAACGAACTGTACTTATCATTCAGTGTATGTTTTTTGATGGCTTATCTTTTGATTTTTGATTGGAATTAACTAACTGCAGTAATTAACTAGAGTTTTTAAAATCAAAATGTTATTAAATCTAAAAATGTTGTACATATAACTTTCCATATGACTTATACAAAAAAATTCCAAAAACATCCTGAACATTTTATATTTAAAAATTTTATTCAAGAGCTAAAAATGATTCGAATCATACTTTTTGCAAAGATACAAAAACATGTTACGTGCCCACGTACTCAGTAATCCAAATAATTTTCCACTGTTTTCATGCCTTTTATAGGATACTTCTATATAACAATTTTTGGAAACTCTACCATGAAAACCGTTTTCTCTTGCCTAACATAATCTAGTTTTTGTTGTCTAATCTTCTTATCAAACGGAGGTTATCAGTTGCAGCCAGGTGTCAATTAAATAGGATTTATTTGATATCAAATTGATTTTTAAGCTTAACCCTCACAAACAAAACGTGGAACTTTTTTCAATTCACTTCACACCTAGAACCATCAATCAATCATTGGCAAATTTCGTACACTTGTTGTCTCATAGTCTTTCTTTTCCGATTTCCTCTCATCATTTTCTGCAAGAAAACTAAAGTCTTCGCAACACTCTCGACACCTGTTCCCGCACAAGTACCCACAAGGTGGAGCATCCAATTATTGTTTTTTTTCTGATTTTTATTATTTTGAACTTTGAATTTTCAATTGACAAGTGGAATCAGTAAATCCCAATCTTTGATAAAATAACACCACGTGTGTTGGCTCTTGATAATTGTGGAATCATTCTTTCAGGAGGGATGAGATTCGACTTCTTTTTACAATAAGATATAAATCAAGACTGGGAGGAGAAGCATGGGTGGGAGGCTGGCAAAATGAATGGAAAACCGAAAAAAAGAGACTTCTCACTTTCTATTTCATCTGTTTAATTTCATTTTGATATCTGTAGGCGTTCTTTTTAATTAGTGAAAAGGTTTTGTATTCCTAGCAAGTTCTCACTTCAGAATTTACAGAAAATGACAATTTAAAATTTTTTGTACTCAACTTTATATACTTATGAACATAAATTCACCAAGTTTCTCACCCCAAAAAATATAACCCTTATAATTTCAAATTTAATTAATATTCATTTGTACACGTGTTTTCACACTATTTGACTACTGTTAGCTCATTGTCATTCTCTTTTCAAAATTTATTCACCTGTACATCAACTAGTATTTGCACTTCCTCCTGGCTTCTTTCGTCATACCGCTCTCCAATTTATTCATCTTCCCGCCGTTCAAAACCTTTTTCGCGTTGACGATGATTTGTGATGAACTGTTTTTTTCTCACCTTTTCTTCAGATGCCATTCTCGGTTTCACACAAATTTTCGTTTTCTTGGCGTCCCTGAAGATCATAATCTCATCCCTTTTTTGTGTGACCACCATGAGCGGGTTGAGGTATCGAATACTAATTAACAGGAAAATGGAAAATAGAGAACTGGCCAGTTTTTCAAAGTTTTTGTTCGCAAGTTATCCGTCAAATTACTATTGGCTTTATATCCTGACATTTTTGAGTTCTGAATTGTTTATTAATACTCAGTTTTCTATTGCTCAAAAGTTTTAGAAAGCATTGCAAATATTTTTCTAGAGCGGCAATGCATAAACCCTGAAAAGTTTCAAATTTAGTATATTACCAAAAGGGAATCATTCCAATGGACGAGCTCCTCACACTATAACTCAATTTTGTTGCCTCACTGCGTTGGTTCGTTTTGAATTCTTGAGTTCCAAATTTAGAGTTCACTATTGAGAAATGTGATTAACCACCACATGGATCATCATCATCATGGTGGTTTCCATCTTTTCCTTATTAGCCACAATCATGCATTGAAACCCAAAACTAACATTATTGTTTCTGTTTGATTATAGACTATTCGCCTTTTCTTCTCTGAATTGACATAAAATTCATCATTTTTAGATCCAAGATTTGCAAGCTCTAATTGTCTAATTCGTTATCTAATTTGTTACTACCCATAAAAATTTTCTGACTACAATCGAATCATTTGATAAGAATCTTAACTGCTGGATCCTTATGCTGCTCAGAATCTCGAAATTACTTGGCACATTAATGCGCCCTCTTAATTTCTATGTCTCTCGATTTCTCGAACTCTTCTCGTAGACTGCGTGACAGTCAATTGGCACATATGTCATGAAATATAGTGATTTTTGACGACGAGAGGAGGGTGGCCACGGGAGGATGCAGGATTAGATGGCTCAGTGTCAAATTACTACATTCAAACCGAAGAGGAAGTCCGAACAAGAGATTAGATGTTTTCAAATATTACTTCGATGTTCACTCTCTATTATTAGAGCACTCTGCGATGTTTTAGACCGTTTTGAAACTGGTATTGCGAAAACTTTCGAAATTGCTCTAAAAGGGCAACTTTCATAATGGAATCTTTTTTTTTAAATTCAAATTTTTGGAAAAAAAACCTAAAGTAAAAAATTATCAAAATTTGAATGAAGTGTAGTAATTGAACAGAAGTTTTAGTTTTCCTTCAAAATTGTTGAACCTCATGAATTTTTTAGATGCCTCATTATGACCGTACATTTTGAATGTTTTAGAGCAATACGACAATTGTCTGAATCTATAATTTTGTTTCCGCAGGTGTTTTGTATTTCTATAACCTATATTTTTAGAGGAACATAATTGCTCATAGAGTTACCCTTTACAATTAGGAAGCACTATAGTATTTGGACCTTCCAATCCTTTTTGCTCATTTCCCTAATCAAGTCTTCGCCCTCCTTCTTCCTCCTCCCACCCATTTTGTGTCCACTCGTTCTTTACTCAAACATTTGTACAATTCCTCCTTTCCCGGGGCAGCTGATTGCGCCATAGTTGTCCTCTCAGTTGTCCCGTGGACACGTCCCACGTCCCGTTTCTCACTCTATTGCATTAAGGGACCATTGGAATTGGGCCAAAAGACATATGTGTCTATCTCTCTTTCTTCAAGACTCCACCCTTCTAAAGAAGATGTGGATAGAAAGAAGAAAAGGAAACCAACTCTTTCTATACATTTTACTCATCTTTTCTATTTTCTTTTCTTTCATGTGTTGCGTAAAGATGAACGGAGACTCCGCCCACTTTTTTCGGTTTTCTTATTTTTAGTGTTGTTGTTGTTTTTGTTGTGTCACTCTTGATATGTGGCTTGTACCTACAGTCTTGTAAGTTATAATCTCAAACTTTGACCTTAAAACTCCAAAAAGTTTCAAAGATTCTACCAGTGACCGGATGTTTGAAAAAAGAAGGAAATGTGCTCAACAGATGTGATCACTTCCTTTGGATTCTCCAGATGACTGAATTTTGTATTTTCTTATGTTTCCATTAGATTTAATTTTTAAAAAATGTATACCTGTTTAGTTTCCCGAACCACGAGAAATAATGCAAAATGATTTTTTCATCTATAAGAGCTCTTGTTTTCCTAGTTTCTGGTCATTTGTTTTAACGGTTTTTTTGCCTGACATGATAGATAAAATTTCATAGTTGTTTATTTGTTTGAAAATATCAATTTTCGCAATGAATAATCTAAAAATTAGTATCTCCTGGAGTATACTTACAGTAATCACTATTTTTCTATGATACCCGTTCCTCACCTGATACATCCAACTGTAGTTTCTGTGTTTTACTCTTTTATTAAATTTTGTTTCAAAAAAATGTGTTGCACTATTTTTCTATTCTTTCCCCTGTTTCACGCCCATCACTCGTCTCAAAAATCTTTTCACTACTTTTCTTCTCAACTCAATTCATTCCTAGGGGAGGTCAAATTACCACTATTCTTTCTTCTCACTTTCAATTTCGATTTGCTTTCTTTTCAGAAAATTACTGATATTTTTGAAAAAAAAATTATGATTATTAGTTTTAGTCTTTTTTAGTTGACAGTTTTTGATAGAATTTTTCATGTTATACATTTCTGTTTTTCGATACCAAAAATGTTTACCTAAACTGTCTAGACTTTTGAATTGGGAAATGTGCAATTCACAGATCGACAATAATTCTTTTATAAATACCAGGCGGTTTGTTCACGTGGTACTTTAATGACTTTTGGAACTTGACCCCGTCCAGGGACATAAAACCAAAACTATATTTAAATATCCAAAAGGCAAGACCTTATAATATTCACTCTACCCATTTGCTTTAATTCAAAAAAAAAAGTTCCCACAATGAATGGGTTTGTACGTATCGTTCATCCCCATCGCCAGGGCGTCAGAGAGTTCTCCATTTTCCGATGCAGTGTTGACTCACTTTTTGGCGGGAAATGGTCTTCTTTTCAAATGTTCCCTTTTTGGTACTTTTTGGTGGAAAACTGATGATATCATTTACTCTATTGTCAGACTGTTTCGTAGAATTTTTATGTTTTTTTTGGTTTCCGGTGGTTTTAAAGAATGTCAATTGCACATACGAAGTAACATTTCAACGAGCTGAAAATTCTTCGCGAAAGAGTAAATTTACTACTTCTTTCAATTTTTCTTTCACTTGTATATCTCATCTTATTGAGTAATTATTTGGAGCGTTGTACTACAGTTTAAGCAGAAAAGAGAAGATTTATAGAGCTTTATCATAATTTTTTGTGTAATCAGTTGTGGTCTGTTTCACAATTTTCAAAAAGTTGGCTCCGTGCCAGCAACACTTTCCGTTTTCCCACATTCCACCTCATTTTACTCAATAGGTGTTCGTCGGTAACATGAAAAGACTCATCTACCTCTTTTGATTATTTATGCAGACACGCTTATATGGGCACACACATACACACTTTGATGATAACGGTTTGTCCGTCTTTTATCAGGACTGACCCTTTCCTCCCTCGCAAATTTTTCCCGCGACATTCTTTTTGCTTTTTCTTTGGTTTTTTCTTTGATTTCCGTTGCCCGTTCCTTCCCGAATTGCGGATTAGAATGAATATTTTCAGACCTTATGAATGGAGGCATGCAGCAGTAAGACCTCGCTGCTTCTTCATTCGCCGTTGCGAACGATTCCGAAAGTAAGCTTTTTGTTGAATTATTTGTTTGCTAATTTTTTGGCAAACATTTCTAGTATTCACAGATTGAGATTAACACATTTTTCAGCTTCGACTATGTGCCAGTATAAGCAGTGAAGATGTTGCACATGGTCGGTGCAGTCTCACTGATCAACACTTGCAAATCGAAGGAAAGAACTATTCGAAAACGACATTTGATCATATCTTTAGAACAGATGCTACACAGGATGATATGTATACGGCATTTCTATCGGATACAATAAATTCAGTATTCGCTGGAAATGATGCAACAGTTTTAGCAATGGGAGCTAAAACTAATGGTGAGTAATTATTTTGGAGAGTAACGTTTTCAAATTTGAAGAACTTATACAATTTTCAATTTTTCCTCCATTTCTAATGGAGATACTATTTACGATTACATTAAGAATGTTTTTGAAACTCATCGAATACTAGAAATGTTCAGGAAAAGACGAACGTCTCTACGGGAACAGCGTTTCAAGAAACGGGTTGGTTCAAATGGCCATCACTCAATTAATGAATGCCCTTGATGATAACAAGTAGGTTTCAATGTTCTATATTTCCATTAAATTTCCTATTTCCAGAGATTCGGAAGAACGAATACAAGTTCGAATGTCTGCAATTATGGTGTCACAAAATGAATCTTCAATAGTCGATTTGTTAAGTCCATTCAATCCAGATCCACGTCACCGAGTGGTTAAAATAGTGGATGATGCTCGAACAGGAGTATTTATCGATAATGAGAGTGAAATTCGTGTCGAGACCATTGATCAGGCATTATTTTATTTGAATACTGCAGTGGATCATCGAATGATTCGTGAGTTGAAACATGATCTAAATGTCTTATACACAAGTTTCAGAAGACGAGCATACCCATCGAACAAGCCACGTGTTCATATCACTAAGCTTGTATTCGTATAAAATGGGTGACAAAATGCAAGGAGGACGTCGTCGACTTTGTTTCTTGGATATGGGAATTGGTGAGAGAAATTCAACAAATGGAGGAATGACAATGCCAGCATTAGGGAGTATTCTTTTGGCAATGGTTCAAAGAAATAAACATATTCCATCAAGGTGAGTATTTTGAAGAAATATTTTTTTAAAAAATTGGTCTGCAAATCAAAAGTGTACCTGGAGAAATCTGGAAATACAGCGTTCATAAAACCCTGAATATTCAATTAAAGTAGGAGGACTCGTGAGAATTTTGTTACAATCTACTCACTTTTATTATTTATTACCAAAAAACACAGTTTTGGTGAATTTTAATTTTTCGAGAAAAGTTTAGAGCAATGTGAGAAACAATTGATTTAAAAATCCTAGAAGTTAATCACCAGTCACTGTTTCATCCCCATATTTAAATGGAGCGTTCTAATTTGGCGTCACGTCTGCCTTGTAGGCACTCAAGTAGTCAATTTTTACTAGCTTCTAGTATAAGGAAGATCCATCAGAGTTTCACACATATTCTGCGGTCCTCCCCCAATTTTGTTCATTATGCCCTCTACTTCATCTCAATCAACCTTCATTTACCGGCGGAAAGATTAAGAGAAGATTGTCTAGTCACCCATTTATTTATTACCACTTTTTATTGAACCAGTTGTCGATGGATCGTTATTTGCGCGCGCGGAAGAAGTAGGAGGTGTGTAGGAGAGGGGCGCCGCGCTCTTCCAACATGGATCCTTCAGGACACATCAAAGAGAAGAGCCGCCCACGAGCCACACGAGGGATTAGATGAATTGGTGTCTTTTTTTATTTCACTGTTGAGAGATGGTACCTCCTGATGTTTTTGGTAGAGACAGGAAGAGGCGGTGAAGTGATGACATTTTCAATGAAAAAAAGAGAAAGCAGGGGAAGGGGAATGATGAATATAAAAATCGGGGGATTGTAAGAGTAATGAGAACAGGAAGGTGGACAATGAAAAAAAAAAACATCTCAATTGTTTTATTGCAAGTAGTTGTAATATTTCAACTCGAAAAGTTTAAATATTCAAAATTTGTCCAACTTTTTGCATAAGAAATGACCAATTAATCAATCCATATGCTTTTGTCGGTGAATCTTGCGTTTCCGGTCACCGCCTTCAAAAGTTGCTTGGGCATGCTCCCTTGGGAACGAAATGAATTTTATTTTTCTTTTGACTATCCTCCTTTTCCTTCTTTTTGAATTCTTCGTACCGAGAGAATAAATAACAAATTGCTGCCGCTTCTGCAGAAATAGAGCAGTGGTTCTTAGGGAATTGAAAGTTTGACAAGTGTTAGAATGTGTCAAAGTAGAAGATGTTAAAATGAAATTTTTCCTTTTTTACAGGGACTCGTCAGTGTGTCAACTCATCCGATGTGCATTGAGTACGTCAAGATTCACGACGTTCGTTTTTTCATTTGGTGCCAAGAGTGACGATAACGAGAACATTGCACATTTGGCTTGTAAAATCGCAAGGACTCGAGCAAAGAGTATGGTTGGACATGGAAGGAAGTCATCAGGGGTGAGTTTGAAAACATCAGTTCAGATAATTTATTACTGCTCGCATAATAAAGGTTTTTGAAAACTATTTTAAATTTAAGAATGGCAATATTTCAAAAATACAACAATTCTGAGAATTTATCCAAAAGCTTGACATTTGACAACTGTTTGCCAACTTACCGAAAATTTCACTGCAAATTTCAAAAGTATACAAGTTTTTGGAACATTGTATTCTTTCGTATTTTGAAGAAAATATTCCTACTACTAGTTAAATATTCTTACAATATTCCTACATTTTATTTTCTCTCACGGCACTCTCAAAAAATTCCTAGCGCTCAGTATTTGATCTGGTTGAATTTGGGGAAGTACTGTGCAAAGATATTTTTTTAATAGAAAACTACGATTTTGTAGGCTACTTTTTATCATTCTTTGACCTTTTTCCTCGGTCTCACTTTACGGTAAAATCCGGTCCACCTCTAGCATAACCTAAATATTAATATCGCTGCCGCAAACATAATACCATAATCGAAATTTGATCCTCTTTGTATGAATTCTTGTATATTGTATATTTACAAAGAAAAAACAACCGGCACTTCTTCCGCATTTTTTCTTCATTTTTAACATTCAGATATTTTTTTTTATTTAAAAAAATTGAAATTCTAATTTCAGACAATGTCAACTGGAACAATGGAATCAAATTCTTCATCATGTGGAACAACTACAATCACACCGGGAGGCACTCCTAGAACACAACGAAGATTTGAATTAGAATCCGGATCAGAGCTAAGTGCAGCTGAAACTGTGATATTCTTGGGTCCGAATTCCTCAAGAACAGCATCACCAGCTTCCACAACAAGTGAGTTTGAAAAAATCTTCGGGATGTGGGTAAAGAAGATTAATCGACTGAGATCTGATTTACGAGCCGCCCGCATTTTTTTTACGCTCGTTCGCATCGATATCTTCTCCCATCATTATCATCGTTAGTTTACGGAAGCCACCACTTCAAGGAATATAGTTTTCTTTTTTCAAGATTTTTGAAAATTTCGCGGCCAGTTTCACATTTGGGATTTTTCTTAACACTTGTACATTAAAATTAATTAAAATGTTTTTGTTAAACGATTTTTTAAGCACTATACCCCCGCGTTTAAGATTTTTCATATATATTGATGTCTATATAACCCATTTCTGATAATAGATGTTTGATAATTTAAGTATTTTTACGAAATAACCAAAATTGAAAGTATATCACAAGCAAGCAGAAGACCGATTTAATGTATTCATTATTTCAGATATATTTTCGATTGTTTTGGAATTTCTGAAAATAAGGTCACATGTTTTTGATTAAGTGCGAAAATCCTACCTTCTAACTTAAATATTTACACCGACATGGTGCTAATTGTTCGGTTTCTTTGGCATTTGTTTAATTACTGGTTAATCAAGTATTTTAGATTTGTAAGTAGTTTCTCATAGGTTTAACCAAGGGCCACTGAAAAATAAAAAAAAAGTGACACGAGGAAACCATGATCAATCATTTCTCATTTCTCAGTTCTTCTTGTTTCTCGGTGAGAAGCTCTTGGCGTGGAGCAAGAAGACACCCGGTTGTCACATATTTTTGTTACCCTCTTTCATTTCATTCGACATTGTTTCCGTTTTTCTTTAGAAGAAACATTTTAATTAAGGTTTTGAGGTTATTTGGACAGTTTTTTGAATAATTTAAGTGGTGGTACGCTTTTTTACAAACCCTGTAGTCATTTTTTTACAAACCCTGTAGTCATTTTATTTACAAACCCTGTAGTCATTTTGTTTTAAATTGCGGTCGGTCATAATACTCAGCCATAGTAGTAATGATGTAAGCTAGAAAAAACTACGAGCATAAAATTTTTTCAACATATTTTGTCAGTTAACAAACTTTTGATAAATCCAAAGATAGTATAAGCTGCCAACATTGATGATATGCAAGACTATTATAGGAAATACAATATATACTAACTGAAATATCCACAACTCAATCAATATATGTACAGTGGTTGCCAAAAGTATATGCGTTTTTGGTTTTTTGCTAATTCTTCATAATTTTCAAATGAGTATAACTCACAAACTAAGCACTTTGGAGAGAAAAGTTTAACTGATAAACTGTTGCTTAGAATCTTGTCTTCATGTTAACACATGATCCAACATTTCAAAAAATTCAGGTCAAGAGATACAGCGGGAGACACCTCGCGAGTCCATTTTTGGCTATTTCTCTTGAAACGCCTGTAGCTCGAGAATGAGAAGTTTTCATGAGAAAAGTTTTAGTAATAAAATAATATGCAAATATTTCTCTATCACATGCATATAGTCGTTTTTTAATCGAACAACCGGCAGAATAGAGCTGTAAGTTTAAACACGCGCTTCTCAAAGCACCGATTTGACCAACTGTTTAAAAACCAGGACATGTTTTTCAAAAATATATTTCTGTTTATATATTTTGACTAACTAATTGTATAGTTGAATTTTATTTACATTTCAACTAAAAAGCAAGTATTAGAAAAATTTAACCACCATTTTTACAAATTGTTCCCGACGAGTGCTGGTACTCCGCGTGTTTATACTTACAGTTCTATTCTACAGATTGTTTGATTGAAAAACAACTAACTGCATGTGATAGAAAAATATTTGCAGATTATATATATATATAATCTATTTTATATTATATTTTATTTATTTTTTTTTAAAAGATTTTTATTACTAAAACTTCTCATTCTCGAGCTACAGGCGTTTCAAGAGAAAAAGCCAAAAATGGACTCGCGAGGTATCGCCCGCTGTATCTCTTGACCTGAATTTTTTGAAATGTTTGTTTATGTGTTAACATGAAGACAAGATTCTAAACAACAGTTTATCAGTTAAACTTTTCTCTCCAAAGTGCTTAGTTTGTGAGTTATACTCATTTGAAAATTATGAAGAATTTGCAAAAAACCAAAAACGCATATACTTTTGGCAACCACTGTATGTACATATCTATTTGCTATGTACTTTCTATAAAACGCATCAAGCATCGACATTATTTGAAAATACAAATCTGTGACATGAGATTCGACCTGATGACTTGTTTTTGCTTTACTCCATAAGTTTTTTCTCTGAAGTAACACGTGATCCCTATTCCAATTCAATAAATCTATCAGATTTACAATAAGCAGTTCCATGTGTTCCAAATTCTCTCGTCCCGTTCTAAAAACCAAGAACTCGGTCGCCCCGCCATCCTACTCGTGCAATTCGAAAGCTATAAAAACAGAGTATTGGCTGTTAAAGTTAGATCAAGTAGTAGCAATAGTAGTACTCGATAGCTAGATCGAACACAACATAACCATAAAATTGGCCGCCGCTGTCTTCTTTCAATCAGATGCTCAAAGAGATTGCCTGCTAGATATTGAGATACGATAGAGACCAAGGAAAATTGGCGGTAAATCGTTCAAGGAGGTCGGCCCTTCCCCCTTTTTTCTCTTGATTGTAAACATTCTGGCCACCTAAAAGGTCCGGTGCACAGACGCCTCCCAGCCAACCCCTCATAAAACACCTCTCTCCCGGCTCATCTCTGCTCGGCAGATTAGAGAGTTGCGCGAGAAGAACGGTATTAGACTGTCGGCTGCCTTTTTTTATTCGCACTTTCCCAATACTTTCTGGTTTAATACTATGTTGCTTTTTGAGAGGTCACACTCTCACTTCATACAAGGTAATTTGATTTATTTCTTCGAATTTTCGTGTTTTTGAAATGAATTTAAATCTTACTTTGAATCTAATTTTCAAACACTCTTACGTTTTTTCTAAAATTTAGATTCCTATGACTTAAAGTTAAATTTAACCAAGTTTCAATGTTACTTTGATTAGAAATAAATGGAAAACAATTTTCGGGTATTCACGAGTTTAATATTCGAATGCAAATCAAAAAGTTTTTTATAAATATTCAAAACATTATTTTTGGGCCTGAAATTCAACTGCATTTTTCTTCTTCAAAAATCAAAATATACTCATGTTCCAAAAAAAGCTTTCAAACTAACGTGATCCTATTTCTTCGATAAATACATAATTTTCAGTGCCATTTACACCTACATCGATACGACCTCTTCATCGAACGACACGAAATCACAGCGGAGTCGAGGCGTTGAGCAAGCCGTTGAGTGTTGAGACAAAGGTATGTATTTTAAAATTATTTTTCAAAGACCTGCTTTAAATTAAATTAATTATGTAAGACCTCATTTCCCTATAAGTGTTAAAATCGATACATTTTTGTGTTGTGGTACTAGAGAACCACTAAAAGCCAATATGGTCAGTTGTTCAAGCTTTTGTTTGTCGGTAGCTCTTTGATTCAAATGATACATTTCTATGTCAACAATCCCGTTGGCCATTGTTTCTATATAAAGTGCCTTGGACCATCCTCTTACAATCCTTCCTGTGTTCACATGAAGCGGAAGAGCATCACCCTCTCACCTATAGAAACGTGTCGAAGAGTGTGCTCCGCGCGAAAAAGAAGGAGATCTAATTAAGTGAGAGCAAACATGTGCGGAAGAATCAGAAGCAAAATAGACAGATTCCAAGAGAGATGATGCTGCACATGTGTAGGCAAAACACTGTGAAATGAAAGAAATTGGATACCTGTGCTCAATCGGCTTTGTTTTTAAGGATTTTTATGATACTATGTAGTTTTTATGAATGTATCTACATCATGTTTTTCCATGAGACAATGCAAATAATAATAATAATACGTATGCAACAATGTTTGCACATACCTCTCTTTCAAGTCTTTTTTCGGACCACACGAAATCTCTGTAAATTGATACTCTTCATCATGTCATAGTATAACTTTTTGAGCTGACAGTGAGTACTAGCTATTCAGAAAAAGTCACTTGTACCATTTCTCGTTCTCAAAAATTTCTATCTGGTTTATTTTTAACTTTGATATTCCGAAAACACATCATATTTTTAGTGTAAAATAATCTTTTTATGATGTTGATTCAAATTTTTAGCTAAAGATATGACTTGTTATCTGTCATTTAATTACGCAATGCTCATAAATTTTGCACACCGTTTTCTTCTCGAGACCACCCATAAAAGTCGTGGGTGGCGCAACCAGAAATACTGTCGGCCCGTTTGATCCTGTCGTACCGCCCGCAATTTTATCTTTCCATACTTTTTTCTCACAACGTCACACCTGTTATGCTTTTCTGATTTTTTATATCTTGTTATCGTTTGGCGGAGCACATATTGGCACGAATCCATTGGTTGCAGTCTCTGTCCAAATGATGTTCTAGTAGGTCATTTGGAATGTAATATAAACTGGTGTTGGTGCAAACTGGTGAAAAGTGAAGGGGGCGACCTCATTTTCTTCTCGACCGCCGTGCCAAATGTAAACAATTTGTCTCCGTACTATGTACATCCGATGATGATTTGCACTTTTGAATTAAAATTTTGGAAGGCGGAGCTATGCGGAAACAACGAATGTGGACAGCAGTAGTAGCCGCTCCTTATTGCCAATAATTTTGTATTATTAGGCTAGTCATAAACCTTCAAAGATCCTTTCCAACAATACCATCAACCTAATTTCCTTAAATTTCAACTAGTAGATGTGTTCTTCGTTGCAAAATGTCCACTTTTAAATTTCAAAACTTAAACCTTAAACCTAGTAGGTGAAGAGATTTTTCAACAAAAAATCACTAGCCAAATCTTTAAAACAAAAGTGAAATTTGTTAATTTTCGCAAAACTAGTTTGCTCTAACAACAATTTTTTGAAAAAATTCAAAAAAAAACCCGTCAATGCCAAAATTGTCAACTGCCGCACAGCACTTTGTCCGTCCAATGTGCACCAATATTTAGTGCACATTTTACAAATTGATCCTTCCCTGAACTCTGGTCAATCAGTAAACTTATAGGGCTGTCCTGTAAAACTTCTTTACGACACCCATTTCCATACACATGGACAGTCCCATTGCATGACACAAACATCCACCAATCGTAAACTTGTAGAACTTGATAGGCCATAACTGTTTCCGATACTTTCGCCAGGCGTCTCGAACAATCTAATATTCCTTCAATGTCTCACTTTTTCACGGTTTTAAAGTTTTTAAACTTCTGCTTATTTCTATTAGAACTGCTCTTTTAAAACACTCGGTCATTTTTTTAAACTCCAAAAGACTAAAATGACCATAACTATTGAACTAATGGATCATCGGTTTCAACATTATTCTTATTGCTTTCAAAATCATAAAACTAGAAGTTATCACCAATAAAAGCGCCTTGCAGAGCTCTCCAACACACAACTGCCACGACGGTTGTATTCATTCAATCCCTCCCATGCTCCGTGGACACACGCCATTCCTCTCTGCATCACTGAAACTGTACGACGAGTTGTGCTCTCCGCCAAGTTCATCTCGAGCATCTCCAGCTCCTCCAGCAGCGTTCGGTGGTAAAACTTCAGAGGTGAGGAATTTTCGTTTAGGGAATTAGGTGTCATATCATGAGCCTTTGGAAATTAGAGAAATGGTGTCCGATGACAAGAAAAGGTGACACTGAGTGGTACGTCATAACAAACCTTCAAGCTTGTCTGGATGTCCAGGTTTCCTTAGCACATTGACAGAAAAAAACAGAGCATTAGTTCCAATAATAATTTTTACTTCCTGTCGATTGGATTTCTAGTCGTTTATAATTTAGTTTTGATAAATCTGATAAATTTGCAAACATTTGCAAAAGCTTGTATCTCATAATATTTGTTTTCAGAAACGCGAAGACTTTGGTATCATGATTGCCCAACCAAGTATTCCTCTAATGAAAGCTAAATCTAAGTGAGTTCTTTTTTTTTAAATTTTATTCAATTACCTGTCTAAAAGTGAGTGCAAATTTACGATTCTAGAACCATTTAAAATCTTCCAACTTCCGTCTGATCCTCCCTTTCTCCACACCTTCTCTCTATGAGACAGCTGATAAGTTGAAAGATGAATCAAAATCAGCTCGATCATCACCACTATTAAGTCTGTCAAGCACCCAATTCTCATATATCTTTATATCTCAATGTTAGAGTGCTCTTGCTTGTTCTATTTCTATTGCACACTAACACACATTCCATTCGTTTCACACAAATGCATTTCGTCTCGTTTCACTTTCGAACCGAACACACGGCACCGCGTCATTTCGTCAGCCGGGTGGCATCACGTAAGTGTGAGAGCACCCGCTGGCGAATTATTCTTCTCATTTAAATCTTCTGAGGACAACAAAAATCAGCATCCTCTACAATCACCATCATGCCTCAAACTTCTGCATTATTCGAGATCCGAAGATCTCAAATCACTTTTATGGAATATTTTAAGTATACCTGGCAGAGACTGATGTAATTATTATTTTGATGCATGGTTGATTAATTTTTATGTTCTAGGTTCAGAATTCTAACAAAAAATAGGTGAAATGCCAAGAGCTTTCTTCCAAATTACTCCCAATCCCCAAAAAATTGAAAAACAATTGTTTCGTTAGATATTTTTTTTGCATCAAAACGTATTTATGTTTTTAACATTATAATATTTAGGAATAATTAAAGTTGTTTCATTTCATACATCTTTTGAATTATTAAGATTCTACTCTAATCGGGATATCGGGGTAGATCGGGGTAGAATTTCGGGCACAAATGCCTTATACTGTCCAATTCAATTCTTGACCCTTTTGGACATTTTAGATCATATTTTTCTCAGCTTAACCAAATTATTCAGTTGTTTCCAGACAATTCTAACACTATTTTGAGCAATGTAAAGTACATAAAAACGACAGCTCGCCATACTGTGACTGCAAGAAATATGGTTTAATAAATAAAAATACTCCAATTTCAATTTTTCCACCATATATTTGTTTTGCAGGTATAACTTGGACGATGGTAAAATGAAACAAATAATGCAATGGATGGAAACATCAGAAGCACCTCCGATCCTCTTTTCATCTCCTTGCTATGAGAATTCAGCCACAAGTGTTGAAGAACTCCGTGAATGTGTTGGAATTCTTTCTCATCCTTTAGAAGATATTATTGAACAGGAAGAAGAATCAATGCGAACTTCAACAGCAACAACAGGCGGGTCTAAAAAAGATCATCCTCTTCGAATTTTGAGCAAACAGGATCTAAACGTAGAACCAGAGATAAAAGATAAAGTGAGTTCTTCTTCTTCTTCTTTTTGTTTTTAGTGTAAGGGAAAATAAAACCAGTTGGCATTTCAACCTTTCTTACAAATTGCAATTACAGCAAGAAGAAAACGAACTGGAACTCGTGATGGCTGCTTCTCTATCTTCAATGCGTTCTCATGATATTCTAGCAAAGTTGGAAGCGATGCGAAACGCCCAAAATGGAAACTCTGTTCAAAATATTGGAAATTCTCAATCAAATACTGATATGGATGTTTCTGAAATGGATGTTTACCGGAGAGCAAGCCATTTGGAAGAATATGCAATGCAAAGAGTTCGAGAAATTGAGGAAAATAAATTGAAGAATAAGAAGAAAATTAAATTAGGATTGAACTGTTGTCAGCAGCAAAGCATGATTTCATCGGGCAGTACTGTTGTTGATTGGAGCCAAATTGAACGAAAAAAGTGAGTTTGAAAAATTAATTTGTTTAAAAAACAGTTATCAATGTCATATCAAAATTGTTTAGTTTTCTCAATTGTTTCAAAAAAACTCTTTTCAGAGAAAAAGAGCGAGAAGTTCATGAAGAAGAAATGCGAAAAGAAATGTTAAGAGAACGGCGAGCGAAACTAAAAATCACCGAACTTGAAATCAAACGAGAACGTAATTTAATTGACAAAGAACTTGATGATAAAAAGGGAATTGCCAATTCAATTGCACGTCAACTCCAACACTTCTCTCTATCACCATGTCGTGGAGGACGTACTCATCGATCAGTGTCCACACATCGAATTGATCCACCAAATGCTTCTCTTCCTTCTACTCCAACTATGTCACATAAAAAGGTTATCGGAGGAAGTTTAGCTAAACTCTCAGCGTCAGGAGCATCTGGATCTACTGGAGCTCCACCATCTCCTGCTCTTGGGTACCATCAGAGCTTACCAAGACACTCGAAACTTCCAACATCAGTCAATGGGCGACGTGCTTCTGCAGAAAGAGAAAGAAAATCAAATAAGGCCTCAAGAAATTCCTGTTCCAAAGAAAGAAAGATCAGTGGAAGTAAAGAAGAACTCCAATGGAGAAGTCCTTATGCTCAAATGACGTCACCGAAATCATATGGTGGACCTGGTACCTCATCATCAGGAAGAGGGTCTAGTGCCCCTGGCTCTGATTTTGAAACTCCAGTGGTTTCTACAACTGAAAAATCTGCAAATGGAACAATTCCGAGATCGAAGAGACAAAGCTATTCGGCTTCATCTGGATACGAGTCAGCAAATGATTATCATATTTATTGTAAGTTTGTGTCTTATTTTGAAATTTATTTTCCTAACTGTCATACACTTCCAGCAACGACAAACAAGAAACCTCACATTCTTGACAAAAAACGAAACGAAGAAAAACTTTCACTTGTACGGCAGGCCGATGAGATTCGTCATCGACAGTGGCAACTGAAAAAAGAACTCGAAGAAGCGAAAAGAGCTATTGGACAGGAAGATGATGCAAAGTGAGTACTTCGTTCAAATTTAAAAATAATTTTGGAAATTATTCTCCCGAAATAACTATAAAACTGTGTTTAATTAAAAAAGGAACAGTATTATTTTCAGAATGATCGCGAATTCAAGTGACCAGAGACTAAACGGGTTAAGTCGAACGACAATGATTGATGCGATGCTTCAAGAAAATCGAATTCTTGAGAAGCGGCTAGTTGCATGTCGAAATCATTCAATGCTGGTTACCACTTTCATTTAGATCATTTCTTCTTCTTCCATTTACAAATCCCCCCGAATCAACCAGGTGTTCTCTTTTCCCCAGTATTTCATTGTTTCCAAACCGATCAATAATCATTTTATGTGATTGTATGTGCATAAGTTGAATCAAATTGTATTGATATAAATGTTATCAAATTTACTTGGTAATTAATAAACAAGTATACAACTTTGAATATTCAGATATTTTTATTTTCTCATAAATCCGTATTGTCATTATTAGATTTAACCTTTAATCTAGACCAGATCATTCTTGTAACGAAATCACAGAATTCAGGGTTGTTCATCAAACATAGACGCTTCCAATAGCTTTAAATTGTTGATTATTCTGTGAAAAAGGTTGTTTCAGCCAAATTTTCCCGAACTTCTGGCAAGGAAAGTATTCGGATTTATTCCTGGACTTCCAAACAAAATTTATTTGAAAGAACAATTCTCAATTGAGTTAGCTCCATAAGAGCACTTAACCAAAAAAAGCCGATCGAAAAATGTTTCAGGCTATTTTTCGATCGAAGTAAATTATTCGAATAGCTTTTTAGAAATCCTTTAGGTTTTCTAAAAAGCTATTTGAATAATTTATATATAATTTTGATTTTAGAATGTTTTGTGAACTTGTAAACAAGTTTAGATGATTTTAAGACGTTTTATTTTTACGAAATAAAAATCTGAATCTGCATTTTTAAATCTGCATTTAAATCTGCATTTTTTTAAATCTGAAAATGATACACCAGATAGACCATCGAATAAAATTACTTTACTAACTGTCAATCGTCGTTAACGAACGTTTGTTCATTCTGCAGTGCCCATACATTGCATATGTAAATAAAGAGAGGTTCTCATTTTCTCCATAGCTCCATAATGCCATCAATTAAAATTTGATTTGATACAACTTTTTTGTAACTGTACTGTTATGAAGTGCTTCATTGCAAATTGATTTTTTCTTCCAATACTTCATAAAACACCCAACTGTTCAAAGCTCCAAAATGTCTTGGTACCCTTTTAATCTTTCAAAAAACAAATTAACATGTCTAGCAATTATTCTGAAGGTTTGAAATAAAAAGTTCAGTTCACACTGTTTATTTATTATAAATGAGAAATTTGGGAAGGAATCAGGAAATGTAAGCGGGTCAAAAATAATGATGTCTTGAACAATTGATCATATTTTTGTACAGAGAATATAATACTTTTGGATATGAAATTTAGGCATTCAGTTTAAAGGAATCGGGCATTTGATGAACTTCTGATAAGCGCACTGGATGCTGATGGAACCATTGGGAAACCATCTGGTGGAGCCATGGAAGCTGATGCACGAATCTTGTTACGCATCTTTGACAGGGCATTTTCAGCAATATCGGCTCTCTCTTCAGCTTGTTCAAATTGAGCAGTGAGAACCTTGTACTTGTTCAAGTTGCTGGCGGCAACTTCCTCCTGTAATATTAATATTGAAATTGAAATACGTTTTCAGCAGAATTGCTTTTTGAGAAAAAATATTAATAAAACTCACAGCCTCCTCAACCTGTCTCTTGAAGATCTTAAGTTTGCATTGAAGCTTGTCAACCAATTCCGTCAGTCTTTCTTCATTCTTCTTCTCCTCGACAACTTGGAATTCAACCTCCTTGACACGTCTTTCAGCCTTTCTCCAGTTCTTCTCGGTGTCTTGATGACGTCTCTGTTCTCCATCCAATTCTTGTTCAATTGCACGAATTCTGGCTTCCAATTGAGCAATGATCTTCTTTCCTCCCTTCAATGCCGCATTTTCAGCATCATCAAGTCTGATCTGCATTTCCTTGATTTGAAGTTCAAGTCCCTTGCGGATTCTTTCAATGTGCATGGAGTGCTCTTGTTCTTGACGGAGCTCTTCGGCAAGACGGGCAGCATCGGCTGAAGCCTTTTGTCCTTGTTCAACGGCGTTCTTGAGCTCGTTGGCAATCTCTTCGAGTTCAGCGTGAGCGGCAAGGAGTTCTCCTTCCAACTTGCGACGTTGTCCGGTGAGAGCAGACACGTGAGCATTAAGATCATTATTCTGCTCACGAAGTTCAATGCACTCAGCTTCAGCGTTGCGACGGGCTCTCTCAGCGGCCTCGGCTTGTTGAGCCAACTCGTCCTTTTCGGATTGAAGAATTGCGTTTCTCTTTTCTGAAGCAAGGAATTGCTCGCGGATCTCGTCCTTCTGGCGTTGTTCCTCTTCGATTTGGAATTGAAGTTCTTGGACAGTTTCCATGTACTTCTTGATGGTCTTCTGAGCATCAGCGTAGGCACGGTTGGCATGGTCCAAAGCAATCTCAAGATCGTTGATATCGCTTTCGAGCTTCTTCTTGATTCTGAGAGCTTCTTCCTTTTGCTTGGTTTCGGCTTCGAGAGTAGCTTGCATGCTTTCCAAAGCTCTCTGGTGGTTTCTGCGGGTGTTTTCAAACTCTTCTTCCTTTTCTTGGATGCGTTTTTCGATTTCAGAACGGATCTGGGAGACTTCAATTTGAGCTCTCAAGACCTTTGCCTCCTCAGCTTCAAGAGCGGCTTCGGCCTCGTCAAGAGCCTTCTGGAGCTCCTCCTTCTCGACTTCAAGTTTTCTGACGATCTTTTGAAGTTCAGCAACGGATCTTCCTCCTTCTCCAAGTTGATCAGTAAGATCTTTAACTTCTTGAGCAAGGGACTTGTTCTCACGACGAGTGCTATCGAGATACTCGGCGAGCTCATCATTAGCAGTTTTAGCCTTGAAGAGATCAGTAGAAAGTTGACGGTTGTCACGTTGAGCAGCATCAAGTTCAGAGCTAAGATCGTCGGTTTTCTTCTTCCACTCGGCAATGATGCTCTCAAATTGACGACGGTGTTTCTCATAGAAAGCAACCTGGGCAGCGGCCTTCTCAACATCAGATTGAGCATCATCCAAGTCTTGCATCAACTTGAAACGGACCTTCTCTTGAGAAGCAATCTTGGCAAAGAGACCTTCATTGGTATCAGTCAATTCTTGAACCTTAAGTTGAAGAGCCTTCTTGGCAGCTTCAATCTCCTCAAGCTTGTTGAGTCCCTCAGAGTCGAAACGAGCCTTCCATTGTTGAATTTCAGCATTGAGCTTGCTGATTTGGCGAGTCAAATCAGCCTTTGATTCAGCTTCTTCGTCAAGATGCTCGCGGAGAATAGTGTTCTCGTGTTCCAAATTCTTGGCTGTGGCAGCAAGAGCTTGACGTTCACGGCTTTCTTCATCATAGTTGCGACGAGTCTCATCGAGTTGGGATTGAAGAGTTGATTTCAAGCGGTGAAGAGAGTTCAATTGATTGTCCATTTCTTCGAGAGAGCGGTTCAAATCACTATTCTCGTTGTTAAGACGGTTCTTGAGAGCAGCAAAGTCTTGAAGTTGTCTCGATTGCTCATCGGCCTTAGTTTGGAGCTCAGAGTATTGAACTTCAATGGTCTTCAAGGCTTTCTCGAGATCTTGGCGAGAGCGAACTTCGCTGTCAGTGGCATGTTGGGATTCCTCAAGATCACGTTGAAGCTTAGATTTCTCAGCTTCTGACTTGGCTTTGAGCTTTTGCAGAGTCTCAAGCTGTTCCGTAAGTTCGGCAACGGAATCTCCATGACGCTTACGGAGGGAAGAAATGGCAGTTTCGTGGTTCAACGAATCTTCTTCCTTCTCACGGCGAAGCTTGGCAATTTCAGCTTCACGTTTCTTGTTGGCTTCAAGTTGCGCAGCAGTGGCTCCTCCTTGTTGCTCCAATCTTTCGGTGAGTTCTTCCAACTCGCGTTCAGCCTCGCTACGGGATCTATCAGATTTCTGGCGAGAGTTTCTCTCGGCTTCAAGTTCTTCTTCGAGTTCGGCATTTCTAGCAGTGAGCTCCTTGATAAGCCGTTGAAGCTTAGCAATGATAGAGTTGTTCTCAGCGAGCTTAGCATTGGTGTGGTGAAGATCTTCTTCCTTTCTCTTCAAAGTAGTTTCAACGTCATGCTTCTGCTTGGTAATCTCATCGATGTTCTCTTGCGCAACCTTCAAGTCTCCCTCGACCTTTCTCTTTGCCTTTTCAATATCACCACGAGATCTCTTCTCGCGGTCAATATTTTCCTCGAGCTCATCCATTTGTTGCTCGAGCTTGTTGCGGATCTTCTCAAGATGGTTAACCTTGTCTTCTTCAGATTGAAGATCTTCGTTCAATTTGCGGTTGGATTCTTCTTGATGCTTCTTCTCCTTGTTAAGCTTTGCGACAGCTTCATCTTGATTAGCCATCTCATCTTGAAGGGAGCGGATGTTATGATCACGGCTCTGCTTCTCCTGCTCAGCCTTTCTCAAAGAAAGCTCCAAATCTTGAACATGCTTCTTGGTATCAGAAAGTTCTTGATCAGTCTTCTTCTTTTGGCGAGCAAGATCCTCGTTACGTTCTTGCATGTCTTCAAGTTGTCCAGTGATATCGGACAGCTTGCTCTCAAGGGTAGCCTTGAGTTGGTTGAGCTTCTCGTTTCTTTCTTCAGCATCGGCAAGATTAGCCTTTTCAGTTTCAAGGCTCAAGAACAATGCGTTCTTCTCTTCAACCAAATCGGCAACTTGGGATTCCAATTGGGAACGAGCAATTTCTCCGCGTTGAACTGCTTCTTCGAGCTTTTGGATCTTTACGGCAAGCTCTCCCATTGCTTCTTGTTCCTTACCGGCCTTGAGCATTGGCTTGACCTTTCCGAAAAGCTTGAACCATTCCCAGGTTCTGAGTGTGCACCAAGCACGAACATTGCGTTGAACAACAAGCAATCCAGTTTGTTGTTCGTAACGACGACGAACTTCGGCCTTGGCAAGGTAAGAACGAATGCGGGATTGGAACATGGTAACGATTCTAGAAAGAATCTCGTCACGCAAGTCCTCAAGCTTAGCAAGAACTCCGGCCTTGAAGAAGATCTTGGTCTCTCCAACCTTGAACTCTTCATCGGTCAAGTTTCCATCAACAGAGATCTTGTCAAGGATTCCGACGGAAGCCTTCTTTGGATCAGATTCCTTAGCGGCATCAGCGGCAAGGATAGCGTAACGATGCTTGAAATCTGGATAGAGCATTCTGTTGGGGAATCCCTTACGGCAAATTCTGATTCCTTCCAACACTCCGTTGCATGTAAGCTGGTTAAGAACAAGCGCAGAGTCAATAACTCCAGAAGCCTTCTTCTCGTTTGGAATGATACAACGGATGAAATGTGGGTGAGTTTGATAAAGCATGTTCATCAAGTTGTTGAGAGACTCTCTGTAGATCATAGAGACGGTAGCGAATGAAGATGATTTTCCACGCTTTCCTCCTGCAGTCTGTCCGGCTTTAGCAGCCTCGGCAGCCTCTTCTTGAGTCTGGTAGTCTTGCCAGATATCCAACATCAAGGAGTTGTCGGTAGAGTGCTTGAGAAGAGCGACAGCGGTGTCGTTGAGAGGATCCTTGTTCTTCTCGAGGAAGTTGGTGGCGTTGTAACGGACAGTTCCAGCGTAGTGAACAATAGCGAAGTGAGCATCTCCCTGCTTTCCCTTTGGTGGCTTTGGCTTCTGGAAGTTTGGATGTTTTCCAAGATGTTGATCAAGAAGCTTCTGAGCATAGGTCATATCAGTGGCCTTTGGAACGATACACTCCTCATCAAGAATAGAGATGATACCGAGTGGTTTCTCAATAAGCTCAATACAGGCTTGAAGATCAAGTCCGAAATCGATGAAGGTCCAGGCAATTCCTTCACGCTTGTATTCTTCTTGTTCAAGAACGAACATGTGATGGTTGAAGAATTGTTGAAGACGTTCGTTGACAAAGTTGATCCAGAGCTGTTCAAAAGAGTTCAAGTCGAAGATTTCGAATCCAGCGATATCAAGCACTCCGATGAAATGCTTACGCTCAATCTCCTTTGCGTCAAGGGTCTTGTTACATCTAAAAGTAAAATAAGTAGAATAATATTTACCCTAATTAAAAATATTTGCTCTTTGTTATTTACCTGGTGATGATCCACTTGAACATACGGGCATAGATAGCCTTGGCAAGTCCAGAAACGGCCCAGTTGACCTGTTCCAAGTTCTGTCCCTTATTGACCCATTCGGTTCCGACACGGACACGTGGCTTGGTCAAAGCCTTGAGGAACTCCTCAGCTTGGATTCCGAGCATGGCAGCAGCGTTGAGAGCATCTTCCTCACCGTCTGGCTCGGCTTGCTCTTCACGTGGACGCTGCTTGAATTTCATTTCTCCCATGTGCATAATTCCAGCAGTGGAACGGTAAAGATCCATAGTCTCGTTGTCTTCGAATCCCATGATATCGAAAGCTTCCTGAGTAAGTCTCATCTCCTCCTTATCATCCATTCCTTCGATGGTAAGCTCGGCCTGCGAGCAGAAGTGATAGTAAGTGATGTCGTTGCTAAGCTTAAGCTTTCCACGGAGACTTGGATCGTTTCCAGACATAATCTGGTAGAAGATGTGATAACAACGCTCTCCTGGTGCCTGACGGACGACACGAGATTTTTCGAGAAGATCTGAAAATATTTTTCTTTTTTGAATGGTTTCACTAGTTTCAATTTAAATTCCTCCAATCTCATTTTTTCTTAAAAACTAATCATAAAAGATCACTCACAGTGTTCAATATCTCCTCCAGCCAACTTTCCAGATCCAGAGAAATGAGTTCTGATGAACTTTCCGAAACGGGAAGAGTTGTTGTTTCTGACAGTTTTAGCATTACCGAAAGCCTCCAACACAGGGTTCGTTTGCACAATTTGCTCTTCAAGAGTACCTCCCTTCTTTCCATCCTTGGCTTCTTTGCCGGAAGCAGCTTGCGTGGCTCCAACAATAGCGAAGTAGGAGATAACCTTCTTGGTGTTCTCAGTCTTTCCAGCTCCAGATTCTCCGGTGATGAGCATAGACTGGTTCTCCTTGTCTGAAATTTGAAAAATAAAGTTCTAAAACAATTAAATTTTCACATACCTTGAACCATGTTACGGTAAGCTTCATCAGAGACAGCGAACAAATGAGGTGGCATCTCATTACGTCTCTTTCCCATGAAGTGCTTGATTACAGATTCACTGTAGATTGGAAGACGTTTGTATGGATTGATTACAACACAGAAAAGTCCGGAGTATGTCTGAAAATTAAGTCGGTTCAATTTTTGAATAGTATTAATTTTTTTTTTGAATAGTTTCAATTTCCTTACGTAAATCATCAAATCCTTGTAACGATCCTTGAGATTTCCCAAAACAGAGGCCTCATTCAAAAAGGTCAAGTTAGCCATATCCTCGGTCTTGTCGAATTTTGGCGGGTTCATCTCTTGGCATTGATCTTTTTTGACGGTAATCTGGTTTCCCTTCACAGTTACCACGGTCACCTGTTCGCCGGTGGTGGATTGGATCTCGGCGGCGACGAATCCTGAAATTTAATATTAGCCTCCAAGAAATATATGTTTTGTCGCATGCGGCTGATTAAAATCAGAATGTTTTATTCGATTATGTCATTTAGTTTTTGTTTCTGTACAAAAATCATTATTGTGAGATTTATAAGTTATAGAACAATCTTTTCTTTTTCATTTTCAAATTTAGTATTTTTGATTTAATCCTAGTTTTATTTGTCATCCTCGAATAATAGATCTGGTCAGAATTACCATTTTATTGACCTTGACTTTTTAAATTCCGATTTCATATCCACATTTCAATATTAAATCTTCAAAACATGTACATATTGTTGTCCATCCATAAAATGTGGGACGTCAAATATCTCAATCTTAAATTCCAAGAAATCTCATCATCTTTCCTGCCAACAGCAGAAGCCGCAGTTCAAACGGCAGGAGAAGCTCTTGCTCCGGCTTCATAGCGTACGTGTGTGCCTGCCCGCTTCTCCGGAAAGATTACAAAGTGCCGTTGTGTGTATGTGTGTATGTGCTTCATCAGATGACCGAGAGATGAGAGAACCTCAGATGTTCAAAAATCCGCCACCACTGGTTGCCCGGCGGGGTCGGTGGAAAGTGTGATGTATCATAGATAAAATGCAGATCTGAGAGACACAGATGAAAGCGTAGGAGAGTAGGATGAATGTGGACACTGGCGATGAGAGAGAAGGTGTAATAATAGTTTTTGTTAATGGAATGGACATAATGAAAGTTAGCTTGAATTGGTTTGGTAAGAATTAGGAAATTGAACAAACAATATCAAAGCAAGAGTTTTAAAGTGTTTTTTGATTAAGATGTTCTGTTTAGATCAAATGAAAAATTTGTATCCAAATTAGTTTCATTAACAGAAAAAAAGTATTTACAAACTTAACCATCATAACTCTTTGCAATACCACTATTGTAACCCTTACATTTTTAGCGTTGACAACTGATTTCTAAAATTAGAACATATCACAGTTACTATTAAAATTATGGGAAAATATTCTTGCCAAATATTACAGCACGTGGTTCAAAATTTTTCTTTAAAATTTTCAATTCGAAATCAAGACTTACCATCTTCTGGATCCGGAATCCAGCAGTTCTTCTTGGAATCAAAAGGACGAGCAGCAGTGGCAGCTCTGGCCTCTCTCGAGATTCCCAAGAATGGGAATCCTGGATCATTTTCGAATGCGTCTGGATTTCCAGACATTTCTAGATGGATCTAGTGGTCGTGGGTTTGATGGCTCCCTGCCCTGAAAATTAGACGGTAAAAGTGGAAGAAGAAGCTGGTTGACAAGCAAAGAATCCAAACGAAATGTGAGAAACAATTGAAATAAAATAGGAAAAAGAAAAATGGAACACTGCTTTTCAGAGATAAAAAAGTTATAGACATTGCTATAAGTTTTTGGAGAACAATGGTAAAGCGTGGTGAGAAGTTTTAGGTTTCAATGGGATTTGAAAGATGAGAGAAGGTATTGAAAAGGGACCTCAATCATCTTTTTGTGCCGTTTTCATAGCATCAAAAACCAGAAGCATGCTTCTTCTTCTTCTTCTTCTTATGTTTCTTCTTATCCTCCCACTCCGGTAGGCTCTCCTCCAATATCAATTGAATTGTATTGAGCCTTCGGAGCGAGTTGTGGGGGAGCAACAGAATCTATACAACACGCACACACATCATCGTTGAAGATAAAGAAGAAGAAAACGGAATCCCGGGAGCTATCCCGCCCTCTCTGCACTCTCTCTCTAATATTCTATTCTTGCTCTTCTATTTTCACTTCGGGAGCCCAACCAACACCTACCCTCCTTCGTTTTCCGATGAACTTGTGTTTAGAGACATAGAGATATCAGAGAAGGGACACAAATTTTGTTTTTAACAAATCGCCGAGAAATTTGAAGAAAGGTGATGAAAAACTGGGTGCTATTGTTAGCCAGTGGGGAATGTAACTGGGAATACCCTAGGGTTATGAAACTTTTCAGTTCTTACACAGGTAAAGCTGGATTTTCCAAATCATCAATCGGTTCCTCTGCAGTCTCGATTAAAATATTTGATATTTTCGTCAGGGATTTTGAAGACAAAAAGTTACTTTTTTCAAAAAAATGTAAAACTGTAAAAGGTAAAAATTTAATAGTTGGAAATATGTGATAACAGAGACGTTTACCTGATGGCAGGAGGTGTGATCCATTATATTCCATTATATTCGCGCACTCTTAACATTACACTAGTGCTATCTGAACAGTTGCGAAGAAGATCACAACAACAGTTTCAGATTTCAAGTTTTCCTGATTGCGCACCGTGTTGTTCATTTAACCATGTTTAAAATTAAATATGAAATAAGGTGCTTTGAATAATTTTTAACGATGCTTGAAAAATAACTTCTTCTACAAAAATGGTTAATTTCTATGTACAATTTTTCTTTTATAAATTATACTGACTCTCAAACCCATTTTTCTGTTCTTTGTTTTCTGTTTTTCATATTTTCTCGACTTGACTGTTTTGCACCCCCTCTGCAATCATTTTTGTTGACCCATACGTTGCCATCACGTACCAAGTCCAAGCTATGGTATCTGTTAGCAACAGTTGTCACTAATCACATGGCTCTTTTTCTCTGTTTTTATTCATTTTCTTCAGTATCTCGTGAAGAAAACAATGTGTTGATTGGTCTTTCAATTCTTGCAACAGATGCATTAGATTCAGGGCGCCGGAAGTGCAAGAAGTGGGCGCTAGTGAAGAATTGAAAAATATGCCAAACATCTGGATAAAAATAAAAAATTAACTTGCAGATAAAGAAAAAACATTGTGGTTGATCAGAAATGATAATTGGTTGGAAGCCAAACTTTAACGTTGGTTGACCAAAAATACATTGAACTAATTGGGTTATTCGTGAAATTAAAACGTATATTTCAGTGCACTTTTTGACTAATTGTAACCTGAAAAATATATATGTATTCCAGAACAGTTTTTGACCTTCTTACTCTTAGAAATCTTAAATATGTATTGAAAAATTGAAATGATCGTAACACAGTCAGTTTGGCCATACTATTTTTTTGGGTTCTAAAGTCAGCGGAGCGAAGCTGATTGCTGAATTTTTTGAGCACAATACCCAATATGTACTTCGTGAGTTCCGAAAACATATGAAATGTAACGAAACTTGAAGATCTAGTTCATCACATAATCCTGAAAACACTGATTGTGAAAAAGCAATCACACACAAAACTCAAAATCGGCCACCATAAACCTTTTTGCGGCCAGACCCTTTTGAATTAATCTGTGTGCCTTTAAGAACGCGTTTCAGAAATTGCAAATATACAATTCTATATCATTCAAATAGCATCTGTTCAATGATCGGTAGTTTCAGAACATATTCCAAAGATCAATTGTCATTTTAGAACTGATAATTAAACTTTCTTCACCTACTTCTATTTTCAGGAGATTAGTATTTTAAGAACTATGACGTAGTGGAATGTAAAACTATGGCACGTGACAAATTATGCAGTTAATTACAGAATAATCTCTAATTAGCCTGCACTTTTATTTTCGAAAGAAATACTCATGTTTTGTCGGGAAAATTATTTTATTCAAGAACTTATTATAGCCGGCAGTGATAGAGTACAGGTTAAAATAAATTACTGAAAATATATGTCAACCTGATCTTTGTTGCAGCCTTATCAAGCAAAATTCAAAATTAACGAAAACAGAGACTATAATCACTTGTTTCATTGGTTTTCATCAAACAGTTCAAATAGTTCAGAATGGAGAAGTAATTGAGAATTTATTTTTTTATTCGGTTTGACTGATTGCCTACAATGGTAAAAGATATTCCAATATTTCGATTTTTAATTATGTTTGTTGCATTTTTCTGTCTAATGAGTATATTTTCGAACTATACAGTCATAAATTTTACATTCATTTGTATGAAGAATGACTCATCTGGTATTAGGACATCTCCAAATGGAGTAAGTTACTGAATCAAAAAAAAGTTAACGCCTATTTCCAGACTGAATACAATATTTATGACTATTCGAGTGATGAAAAAGCAGAAATAATATGGGCGGTAGCAATTGGAACTGTACTAGGAACTGTTCCATATAATTGGTGCTATGTTAAATTTGGAGCAAGGTAAATATTTTTGGAAGTAATTTCTAATACATATTAACATTATTCCAATAGGTTCACATTTCTCTCGGCTGGAATTCTCTCATTTATATCGACTGTATTAATTCCCACAATGGCTTCAACCAACTTCTATCTACTTTTAATCATTCGATTTTTTCAAGGAATTTCTTATGCAGCAGACTTTGCAGTTATTGGAATAATTTGTATGAAATGGGCTCCGCTTGACGAGAACGCATTTTTCGTCTCTGCTCTAACGATATTCTCACCGTTTGCCACCTCAATTACGGATTCGTTAACGGGATGGGTAGGTTCACTAGAATTAGTATAAAATTTAAAGTTTTGAATTTTTATTACTTACTAAAGGCAGCATAAGTGGGAAGAACTAATTCACTAATTGTTCAGTTTCCCATATTTTAGTTCTGCACAACATCTTTTGGATGGGAATCTTCATTTTACGTACACTCGATTGCTAGTGTTATCTGTTTTATTTTATGGGTTTTTTTATTCGGATAATCCAGCGACTCATCGATTTGTTGGGACTCGAGAATTGGAACATATTCAAGATGGAAAATCACTTGAACATTATGAAACTAAAAGGTATTAGTTTATCAAAAACGTATAACCAGCCGAAACTTCAGAATAATACCATACTTTGCAATGATAAAGAATCCGGCAATAATTTGTTGCTGGTTCAATGCTTTCATGGATTTATCAATGTCAATCCTTCTGATAACCTACTCTCCAATATATTTCAATCAAGTTTTGAAATTTACAATCGAACAAACTGGATTTATTATCAGTATAACCAATTTTGCACAGATCCCTTTCAAATTACTCGCTGCGTATATTAGTGATAAAGTTACATTTATTAGTCCTCGTACTAAAATGCTAATTTTCAATTTTATATCATGTGGTATTGTGTCTATTCTATTTGGAATCGTTGGATTTGTTGATGAAGCTCATCGCTGGTGGGCTATGACCTTGGTTACAGCTGTTAACTGTTCGTTTTGAAATTATTTTTGAAAACTATGGTATATGTTTAGGTATGATGTCTACAAACTGTGGTGGATATTATCAATGTGCAAGATACGTGGCATTACAGTATGCGGACGTCGTGATTGCTGCAATACAATTTTGCAAAGCAATTGCATTATTCTTTGTTCCAGCATTAGTAGCTCTGACAGTTCACGATGAGAATAGCCGGGCACAATGGGCAACTGCGTTTTGTATTAATTCAGGCCTATTGCTTGTGGTAGGTGAACATTTTAGTCTAAATAATAAATTTTTAAATTATTTCAGGCAACGTTCACCTCATTTTTTTTCTTCTCGGATAAACCAGCTGATTTTACAATCACAAAAAAAGCGGATGATGCAGAACAATGTTGCAAACTATAGAAAATAATATACTTTTGATAAATAATGTACATACATATTTTCACAACTAAACTTCTCGTTTTTAGCACAATTTTATTCAAATATAAGTTTTTCAGAAGCTTAAATTTTGAAATTGTTATCTGGAAAGCGGAGTTTACAATCCGAAACTTTACTTTTTGTCTCAAACTATAAAATTGCTGCTATATAATTATAATTGGTAATTATAGCTGTTAGGGAGATATATGTATCACGAGAAAGTTGTTTATAAAGCTCATGGTAAAAACATTTTCACTTTCAAACAAAACACTAAAACAAATTTTGCCAACTCTCACTTTTCCTTTGGTTTTCATTTGAAAAAAATGAACGATGAGTTAGACATAGACACATTGTATTCAATTATTCTTCTCTCTGATTATTTTCTAAAAGCCCAACTAATATTATCAATAATATCATTAGTTTTGACTATTCCACATATTTTTATTTTAACGAGAAGCTCAATAAGAACATCAAGTACAAATTGTTTATTAATTGGCATCGCAATTTCTGACTTGTTTTTGCATTTGGGAAACTAAATGATAGAATTGAACTAGATTGGTATTTTCTTGATCCATGCGTGTTCAATAGTTCTTATTACGTCAATATTTATTTTCTTGTTAAAGACTTTTTGAAGGATACTTTTGAAAAATCTTCTTTTTCCTTGGGATTATTTTTAGCATTAATCCGATTTATTCTCATGAAACTTTCTGGTGATGCTCCGACTTTGTCAAGTAACTCATTTGGATATTTATTGGTAGTCGGTGTAATTCTGATCAGTTCCCTTCCTTCTGGTATCTATTATACAGGATATGATTTGATTGGTGCACCATGGGATGAAAAGTGAGAAAGATTCATTTTACAAAGAACCTTGAAGTAACGTTTATCTTTCAGTTGCACGGGAGTACCAGAAAACTTCACTAATATGTTTTACGATCACCAGATTGGAGAACATCCTATTATTTCGATAGACAATTATCGATACACAACTGGGAGTTTTCGGGTAGGAAGACTTTAAAATTTTTTTTTGGATTTTGCTTTACGCTTTCTAGGATATAGCTAAACTTCCGAGTAGCAATTTGATCTGACAAGTATGCGATTGGAAATCTGAGATTATTAGAATTTGGAACAACTCAAAATTAATGTAATTTTATTGCCCGCAATTTTAGAATAGTTCCGTTTTTTTTTTTGAATCGTATTGGAATTGTTTGAATGATTATTTTTCAAACTTCGAAGTATTTTTACTAGATTTATTAATACAAAAACATAAACTCATTTTTTGGTTTCAGATGATCATCACAATTGTTTATCCAATTTTTGGTGCACTTTTAATGTTTGAAATCATTAAATCTGCACGCTTCGCATCAGTGACACTCAGTAGACAAGATGCAATAGAACGGTATGCCAGCTGATTTGATTATTAACTTAACTATTAAATTCAATTTCAAGATATCGGTCGGGAAGGATGATAATGTGCATGACAATCTTCTACACAATTTCAAGTCTTCCTGGTGGTGCATTTGAATTTATCTGGATATTCATTAATCCACAATTTAATACAATTCTCCACATGGTTCTCTTGTATGGCGATGTTTGGGTTGATACATTTTTCTGTTTCAATGCGGCTGCACATTGTTTAATCAATTTTTCAATGTCACGGAATTATAGATCAACTGTGATGAAAGCGTTGCATATCGAGAATTGATGGTTCGATTTTTATTTGGGGCATTATAACTTTATATTCCGGACCATTTGTAGAATCGCTTTCAATTGTATCTTGTTTTTTTGATAAAACCCCAATTTCTTCCATAGTCTGCTAATATATACGTGATTTGCAACTACGATTCAATTCAAAAATATTATGTTTTTTCGAGTCCTGAACTTTTTCTACCTTATACACTAATTTACGATATAAATTCCTCCTTCCTATTTTTCTAGAGTTTAGAGGTTCGTAGATCCACTTCAATTAATTTGAACTATTTTCTAGAATATAATTTTGCATTCAGTGGACAAAGTCAAAAACATAGCTTCAGATCAGGAAACTATTGAGCAAAAAATATTTTCCTTAATAGTATTTTGTCGTAGTAGTCTTGGTGTAAAGGTGTGGTAGATTCAGTCACGTGGTGTCAGGCTGTCCCATTACGGGTTGATCTACGAGAAATCAGGAATTTCTCGAGCATAAACATGCTCTCAACCATGCGGAATCTGCTGAGAAGTCTGCGTCTAAATTTAAGAATTTTTTGTAGATTGTACCGATATGGGACACTCTGACACCATGTGGTCAGTTCCGTCAAGTATACAAATGAACCAAAAATACTGAATATTTATTTTTTAATCACTAGCATGTTTCACACTTTTTGTAATTTTCAGTATGTTCTTAAAGTTAGTTTAAACTTTATCACATTAAGCATTCTTGTATGTTCGAAACCCTACAAATCAATTACAAATTAATTTAATGTAATCCAAGTTAAAAGTTTTTTGGTCAACCTTCAAAACTATGAAATGTGAAAACTGAGTCATTTCTACCGTTGTGAGCATCATATAGTGATTTTAAAAGTTTTTACTATTGGCGTTTCACCAAATTTAAAATGGACTTTTAGTCGTTGAACAAAGTTGATATTTACAATAGAATTATCTAAAAAGAACCAATTATATCCTTTGTCGTTGATCTATGATTTCATTTTAAGTGACAATTATTGAGTCAGTGAGCAAAGTAACAATTTGTAACGACTATATTTACTCGAACTGTGTTTCTATTTACTTCTTGTAGACAGTATATAAATGTCTTACAAGAATCACTCTGAATTTTGTGTTCACAATGTTTTCAATTACATATATTGCTCTTTCTGTTTTCTTTTTGATTCATTGCTCCGATGCTTTACTCAATGTTATCGGAAGCACTCAAAGTGTTACTGTAACGGGAAAATTGGTTTGTGAAGGACAGCCAGCCAGTGGAGTTCTCGTGAAGATGTATGACGATGGAACGAGTAAGTTATTATTTGGAAGAACTGTTTTGAAACAATTGATTTTTTCAGTATATGACTCGAAATTAGGTTCGACGACCACCTCATCTGATGGAACATTTTCTGTTTCTGGAACATATACAGATATTTTAACATTGGATCCAAAAGTGAATATATATCATAGTTGTAATTACAATGGACCATGTTCAAAGAAAGTGACAATCAATATTCCTGATTATGCAGTTGCATCTGGAAGTAGCTCGACTGATAATTATGATATTGGAACTTTGAACTTAGCTAATCAGTTCAGTGGAGAAACCACTGATTGTATCCATTGAATGTGTACTTCCTAATAAATTTGTTTCTAGAATAATTGAAATGGGACATCTAGGAAGAGTGAATTCAGTTCATTTTTAAAATTGTAACTAAAAAAGCAGTAGCGCAAAAAATGCTACAAAAAATGAATAGAATGAGTGGGGGCACCTGGAAGAAGAGAAAAAAGAGGATCTAGAGTATTTTTGGAGACAAAAAGGTTCACTTAGTGAACAAATATTCAGAATTGTACAATTTCAACTATGTACAACTATTATCAACCCGGAGCAAAATGTAAACACACGGGTACCTAGGAGGAGAGGGCAAAGAGAGAGAGAGTGAAAAAAGACTACAAAAAAGAGGTCTACACAAAATATACAAGATAATTGGGAGGGGGGGGGGGGGGTGGCAGTAAAATTTAGAGATTTTCAGACTAACAATTATCATTGGGTGCACGGAAATACTTTTAATACTTCTCCCATTCCTTTGGTTTTTCCTTGACGAAGAATAATTGGTGATCCTTCACGAATGACTTCTGGTTGATAGGCGAAACACATTTTAACTACAGCCCATTTTCCTGGACGGATGCAGTCTGCATCGTCGATGTGAGTAATAATGGCAGTTGTACAGACACTTCCGATAAACACTGAAAAAGTTCATAAATTATTTCAGAAAAAATCAAAACTGAAAGTTGAAATGAGAAAAAGTACTCACCTGTGGCTTGAAATCCTTCGCATATGTATTTCGTCGAGTGACACAGCAGTAAAAGATTGGCAGTGAATTCGTAACAAACTGGTGGTTGATGATCGATTTCAGCAAGAACCATTCCCTTTAATGAAAATAATCAATATGTTTCACATTTCGAATGATTTTTCTGTGGAAAAAAATACTTACCCTTCTTAGACTGACACCGTCTGGAAGATTCAAGGATATCGATGCAGCTTCACCAGGATTAACACATCCTACGGCTTGCCGGCTTCTTCGAATCGACCCGACAGTAATTTTTTCAAAAGTTCCATCTTTCATGGGTCCAACAAGAACATCTGCTCCTTCATGCAATTGTCCTTCAGATAGCATTCCTCCAACTACTTGTCCAACATGAGGCACATTATATAGTTCCTCGATTGTGAAAAAGGCTGGGAGTCCAACTAGTTGAATACGTGACTCTGCAGTTCCAGCTGTAGAAAGGCAATTGAGAAGTGTTCTGAGACAACGAAAACCTTCTCCGCTCACTGAACTAACAGCAAGAACTGGTACGATACTACCAACGCAGAGTTCTTGTGCCGCCTTCACTGCGTCTCTTTTAGTTTTCACTCTTTTCTCGCGAGCTGTCATCCCTGCTTTCGCAACAAGATTGGAAACATCTTTGATGATTTTCTTAAGTCCTTGTCGATCGACTAGATCCATTTTTGTGATCAGTACAAACATTGGAATGTTTAAAGCGGCAATTAATCCAAGATGTTCACGAGTGGCCCACGTGATTCCTCGATCGGCGGCTACAACAAGGCAAGCGAAATGAGGAGTGTATCCGGTTAATCCATGAATTGTCGTTTTCTGATATTTTGCGTCTCCAGCCAGATCGATAAGTGTTACAAGTTTTGAAGACTTCTCCACCATTTCTTCGAGACTATTTTGTGCATAATTGACTAGCTGAAAAAAGTAAAAATTAGATATTTATAAATAAATTTAAAAAAATCGAATTTAAGTTTTTCAAATAAAATTTTTCTAAATTCATTGTTTTTGTATTCAAAAGTGGAGTAGAATCATTTTGAAATTTTGTTTTGAATGAAAAAAAAATTGACCGTAATAATCGATTTTAATTGATTTTAAAAGTTATAAAATCTTTCTAACTTTTTAAATTTTTATTTTTGATAATTGGGCGGGAATTCAAAAACAGATTTTTATTTTTTTATTTTTGCAAAATTGAAAAAATTATAAAAATTTTATGATTTTTTGAAACAATTATATTCGGTATTACCGTCCATTTTTTTAATTATTTAAATCAAAAACCCTAATAAATAGGATCCAACTTTAAAATTTTCAATAAAGAAATTATCTACAATTTAATCAGTTTACTGTTTTTTTTTTTAAATATTTTCAAGCATATTTTAACCCATTCTGAATGTTTCGAAAAATTTCTAACCTTTCCACGATTATCGAAGCCAATGACATCATTACAGACAGAACTGGTTTTTCCTGTTCGCACTTCGTGTGGAAATCTGAATATTCCAATTCTTGCTTTTCCGTTTCCGTCGTCCAGACAACCCTGTGTTAACACTCCACACAGTGTTGATTTTCCGACATCGCATCCTCCAACGACAGCAAGACGAACTTCGATGAATTGCTGGCTTTCAGGAACCTTTCGGACAAGTACCTAGAAAAATAATTTCATTTAGATAAAATATGACTCAATAATAATTACCTCGACTACAGTTCTCCGTGAATTTGATCCCTTAACAGTAACGTCTTTCTCGGTCAAAATAACCATACTCGCCCCAAGAGCTTGGGCCATCGTTCTCAAGGTCCGAAGTGAATCATTCAGTTCCTCGTCTGTTAATCCAGACATTATTCCACCATCCTCAACGCCAATTTCATAAATAGCCTCTCCTTGACCCTCACGAAGACGCCATTTCATTTGAGTGATCAGATGTTGTATACGAGATGTCGTTGGATTTACTAATTTTGCTTTGTACTCAATATTTCCAAGCTCCGTTTCAGGTGGCAATCGGTTTTCGGTGTCGGAGTCGGAACATTCATCGTTAGTTGGCAGTGAAGAGCTGAGAAGTGTTGGTCCATTTTTAGAGTCCGATATTGATTGTCGTCTGTAAAAAATAATATAATATACTACCTTAAATGATTTGGCGACATTAAATAAATTGAATTGATTTTATATCAATGTTTTAGAATTGATTTATTTTTTATAAGGAATTTAAATAAATGAATTTTGATTTTAGAAATAAAATTTTCAAATGTTAACCACACAATATTTATCGTACTCACCTAGTTTTGTAAAGTGGCTGATGATTCTGCTCATCGCAGAAATGTGAAATCATAAAATCCATAGTGAGATTGAGTTGTTTATTATTTTATGAAATGAGATAATCAGTTGGATAACTACTGCTCACGCCGTATTCGATCTATCATTCGATTCTCCGATTCTGGAACATCAAATTTTAATCATAGGGAGAGAGGTTCGGGTACTTGAGAAAAAAATGTCGTGTTTCGAGAGGTTTTGAAAAGTCAGTTGTTAACTGGTTCGGTCAACATGTAGAGATTGTAGAGAAATATGAGAACTTAGAGAATTGACGTATGAAGAGAAAAAAGTGGGAAAGGGGAGCCGCTGTTGTTTTCGAAAGAAGAAAATAAGACAGAAAAAATCGGAGAGGAACATAACAACAAGTTAAGTTGACTTTTGAACTGGAAATTTGTCAATATTGAAAAAAGGAACAGTGAGAAATATCGATTTCCACGTCGCTCGATTCTATGAAAAGAAATTATGCACACACAAGCTTCACAGTGAGCATGCTGAATGATTGAGCAAATACATGAGAGAATAAGAGAGGAATGAGATGAAAAGAAGCGTTCAAATCAAAAGAAACCAGACAAAATGGCGATTTTTTACGGGAATATGAACCTACTGATTGGCAGTGGACAGCTGGAAGAATAAGAAGATACTGAAGGAAGGTTGAAGTTGAAGCTTGGAAGACAGATGATGAGAGAGAGGAAAACCTGTTTCTTTTTGATTACGATCGGACGGAAATGAGAAGGAAGTAAGTGTTTTCACACGTAGGTGGGCATTGAGATCTTTGAAGGTGCATTCGACAGGTTAATAATCATTCTAAATACCAGGTGACAATGGAGGATACTTTTAAACAGTAAATATATTGGAATAAAACATAAAAGTTAGTCTTACTCAGAATTTCTAAAATTTCAGCCTTCTGGAACGAAAGGTAAAATCATAATAATAATACAAGTGGGGCTGTTAGTAGCCCTAAATACAAGTAAAATGACCGAACACAGCCGTTAAAGAATGTTGCAGAAAATTGCGAAATATTTCCTTACTCTTAAGAACAACATTCGATGTGACGCAATATGATGCATTTCCTTAGACAAAAACGTTCAGTTCAAAATAAACAACAATAAAACCGTTTGTACGATTTCTAGAATACGAGTTTATCAGTTGTTCGGAAAATATCTTATCAATCGTTTGACTGATGTTTTTTAACCATGTGAGAATTTGAAAAAAAATTTCATGATTGCCAAAAATTAAAATAAACAGGAAGCTTTTACCGAGTTTTCGTGATTTTCAGAATGAAGAAATTAATATGAAGCTCAAAATCAAAAGCAGAGGGAAAAGAAAAAATCGAAATCTTCTTTCGGTTAAACAACACGCGCTTGCGGAACTTCGGAGCATCGTATTTTGTTTTTGCGCTCTATTTTTGAATCGGAAACTGTTTTTTTGTCAGTTTTCGAAATTGTTTTTTTTCTGTTTTTTTACTTCATGCAAGAGTTTAACTTTACGCAAAAATTAATTAAAAATACGCAGAAGGCCCACTTTACACAGGAATTAATTGAAAATACTCAGGAATTTCACTTTACTTAGTCCTTTTTCCAGAGTTTCCAACGGAATCAATATATTAATTTAATTTCGCAACATTTTTCTTTGAATAAACCTATTTGCAAATGAGAATGTTTCAGATATTTGCTTATCGAAGCCTGGGAATTGCTTATGGCGAAATTTTTACGCGTAAGTCTGCAAATTTATTTTTACTCTGAAAATACTAAATTTATGAAAATTTCAGCTACACATCAGAGGAATTCGAAGTGTCGGTGATGAGGACCACGATGTTCACAAAATTGATTTCCTCTCTCCGTGCACACTAATCAGTGGACCAAATGGAACAGGAAAAACGGTAAGATCAATATGATTAGAGCATCATAACTTTTTTTTAAATTTCAGACCACCATCGAGGCACTCAACTTTGTAACCACCGGACAAATGCCTACACAGAAGAAACAGAACTTTATTCACAGCACAGATGTAATTTTAAACTTTGAAAATAGTAATCAACGCATCATTTCAGGTAGCACGCAAAACTCGTGTTGATGCCTCAGTTACTCTCGAATTCATTGATGTCAAAGGACGAGAGTGTACAGCTGTACGGAGACTTGTTGTGACATCAGGAGTTTGTGGAACTATTTTTTGAAAATATTATTCTAAATATACGCTTCAATTTCAGACGAAAGCTGCAGCACTAGCAGAAGAACACACATTAGCTATAAAATATCCTGATGGCACAGTCAATACTCTGAGCAGCAAAGTTTGCGACTTCAACACTGCACTTTTAAAACATTTAGGCGTCCCGAGAGCAGTTTTCAAATATGTAATTTTCTGTCATCAAGAAGATTCGACTTGGCCACTCAGTGAACCAAAAGAACTGAAAAAACGTTTTGATGACATCTTCCAACTGACAAAATTTGTGAAAGCACAGGAACGAATGAAAAAAATTGTGCTGGATTTTGTGAGTTTATTAAAAGTATATTTGGATTGTATTTTTGAATTTTCAGAAGAAAGAAATGCAAACCCACGAGATGTCTAAACAACTCTACGAGACTCATGTTAGGGATAAACTGGTCGCTAGACAAAACCAAGAAGAATGTGAGAGAAAAATATCGAAACGGAAAGAGGAAACTGATGAGCTGAAAGAACGAAAAGCCAATGGACAGAAGAAGATAGAAGAGATGAGAACGTCTATTCACGAACTCGAGGACACATTAACTTCGTTCAGTAAGCAAAGTTTTAAAAGAGTTACGTTTATGTTTTTCTAATTTTAGAGAAAACTGAATTGGAGAGGCAAAACTTGAAGAAACAGCTTTCTCTCATTCGTGTGGAGCCCTATTTTGGAACTGAAGAAGAGTTGAAGAGAGAAATTGAAGAATTCCGTGGTTCTGAAGGACGCAGCTATGGTGAAGAACGGGCCAGAATCCAGAAAAAAATTGGTAAAAATAATCAGGAACGACAGGAGTTGTCGCAAAAGAAAACTGAATTCGAGAACAGAATTTCAAGTTTAAAAGCTGAAGTTATTGTGAGTTTTTTCTTAAAATTTCTAAACTTTCCTTATTGAAATTATTTAGCACTGCCAATCACTGAAGTATGACCTGGAACGACTAGAAAATCAACTTCGTTCCGAACTCGATCTTGAACACGATGCGGATATTGACATTGAAATTGATAACGCTATCACATTGAAAATTCGAGGAATGTCTGATAAAGCACGAATGATTGCAAAGAACTGTGCCGAACTTCAATCCAATCTGCGAACAGCACAAGAAGCAGCTACAAAAATTGAAGTAGAAATGAAAACTCTTCAAAACGAAAAAGTCAAACTGGAGAAAGAAGTAGAACAGCTGAAATTCAAAATCAAACAAGGACAGAATGCCACTGCAGGCATGAAGGATCTTCTGAAAAAAGAAGAAGCTCTGAGAAAAAGTCTTGCTGACCTTCCATTACTCGACGAGAATGCACTGACAGAATGCAAACTCAAGCGAGAGAAATACCTAAAACAATTGGACATTCTGAAAAAGAAGTGCGCCGAGGCTGAAAAGAATGCTGAGAAAGACAGAGAAAAAGAATCCTTGAAACAAACTCTGTCTATTGCTCGAAAAAAGATGACTGCATATCAAAGGATATATGATAACAATTGGCAAGGATTGATTGGACAGGCTCCCGATTTTCCATGGACTCCAATTCTATCGAAGACTTTCCACAAATTGAGGAATGATAAGAAAATCATGGAAGAAGATCTTCGAGATGTTCAATTAAACGTCCAAAAGCTTGAAACCATGCAACATCAGTACAGGAAGCAAGAGGAAAGTCTAACAGCACAGGAATTGAAGTTGAGTGAAAACATTTTCGAAGCTTGTTCGTGTGAAGCTGAAGAAGTCTCCGAGAAATTGGAAAATCTTCGAAAGCGTCTGAAGAAAGCCCGAAAAGATTTAGCGCCTCTCAGTGCAAAATCAAATCTCTACGATTCTTATATCGAAGAAAGCAAAAGCAGTGGTTGCTGTCCACTTTGTGATCGTGACTTCAAGACAAAGAAAGAAATAAATGAATTCTCAAAGAAGCTTGAAAATATGACACTTAGTTTTCCCACTGAACAGGAAGAATTGGAGAAATTAGTTTCGAAATTGGAAAAAGAAGAAATAATTATTGTGAAAGCAGAAGGACAAGCAAACGAACTGCAGAGAATAGTAAAAGAACTAAAGGTAGGTTATCTTAAAAATAAAATCGATTAATTTAGAAACTATAAAGATTTATTACAGGAAGTTCGAGAGAAAAACAGAAAGCTGTCTACTGAAATGGCGGAAGAGAAATCGAATCTTTCTAAAAACGAAAAACAACTGGAAACCGTGAATGCTAAACTCAAATTAGCTGAAGATTTGCAAACAGATGTTGGTGTAATTCAACAACTCTATGAACAAACAGAAGAGAACGAAAAGAGATATGAGCAACTTGTTTCTGAATCTGATTCTTCGGATGGCCTCAGCTACACCGAACTTCGGAAGAAAGTTGAAGACAAAGATGAAGAATATCGTAAGATTGTTCAAGAAGGAGAAGAACTTCAGAAGTGTTCTGAGGAAAGAAATAAACTTCAATCAAAACTGAATGAGCTCGGAACTCACCGAGTTTCTTTGGGAGAAGCTGCTGCACAGGCTGGTGCTTTCGCAGAACAATTGGAAACTAAGATAAAAGAGATTCAAGAGTGTATTACGGCAATCTCGCAAAAAAGAAATGAAGATCTTCCGGATGCTCAGTTCAAGAAAGATGATCTCACAAGAAATGTTTCCAGTAAAGAAGAAGAGAAGAAAAAAGCTGAAATGGAAGTGCAGATGATGAAAAAGGAGTTGGATCAAAAAATTTTCCATCGGAAATCGCTGTTTAAAAAAGTCCAGGAAGGCGGTCTGTGCGAAAGACAACTCATGGATAAGGAAAATAATATTGCGTTAGTAATTTTTAAACTACTATAGTATTTTGTATCAAAATATATTTTCAGAACTCTGAATGCCAGCTTAGAAGAAAATCAGCAACGCCAAAAACGTTTCGAAGAAGATCTCCGTTCGTTCGATAGTTCACATCAACGCGAGTCAATTCTAAAAGATCAACTTACTCGAATGATTATCGAAAATAAGATAAAAGAGTTGAAAAGAACATTGGCCACATTCGATGGACAAATAAATGAAGATCGCATAACTGAACAAAAACAAGCTTATAACAAACTTCAAAATGAACTTCGCTTGATTGGAAACGAAGAAGTGAAAATATACACTCAGATGCAAGAGTACGAGAAGCAAAAAAAAATTGCGGAAGCAAAATTGTCAACGAAAGAGTGTCAGAATGCTGAATCGAATTATCGTGATGCTATCATAGAACTGGCAATTACTAAAGAATCTATCTCTGATTTAACGAAGTATAGAAATTGTCTTGATGCTTCACTCATCCAATTTCATTCTGAAAAAATGGGCAGGGTCAATGGAATCATTGATGATCTATGGAGAAAAGTATATAATTCCACGGATATTACTACAATCAGGATTAGGTATTTTTTCACTACTATTCTACAATTGTTTACCGGTATAATGTTTCTTTTCCAGATCAGATGCTACTTCTGAGACTTCTTCAAAGAAAGTCGCATACGAATACAATGTTATGATGGTTCATGAAACTGGCACCGAAGTTGAGATGCGTGGACGCTGCAGTGCTGGTCAAAAAATGCTTGCTTCGTTGCTTATTCGCATTGCACTCGCAGAAGTATTCGGTGGTTCATGCTCGATGATTGCGTTGGATGAACCAACAACAAATTTGGATGAGAGCAAAGTGGAAGGAATGGCTATCGTTTTGGCAGATATAATTGCTGAAAGACGCGGATTCGATGAAAATGGAAAGTTGAGAGGAAGAGATATGCAGGTATGGGATAATGAGCTATCAAAACTAATAATCAAACTTATAGATGGTAGTAATCACTCACGATGAGCGACTCGTCAACAGGATCACAATCAGTTGTCGTCCAGAGTATATTTATTGTTTGGGGAAGGACGAGCACGGAATAAGTTTCCTTTCGAAACGTTATCCAGATGGAACAGTGAAAAGAGTTAATACGAAGAGACGGTTCTAGAATGGTATTGAAGAATCTCAATAGTACAAATAATATTTTACGGTCTCAAAATTGATTCGCTCACCTTTTAATTATGTTTTATGCTTTGTCAGATCATTCCCGAGTTTCCAAATGTTGTTACCTCATGTTTTATATTTTACGAGATGAACCCGATGCATCGGCCGATGTGAAATGAAAAATATTTTCTAACTGTTTCAATATTCTAATGCGTTTTTTGCTACGCTTTTGTTTCTTTCTTCTTGTTAAAAGCTAACCTTATTCATAAAAAATTTCGATTCAAGATCAGAATGTCTGACGATGAGGATGACTACATGTCTGCTGAAATTCTCCAAGGAGTTAGTGAACAACCAGTTGGAATTGCAAAATCTAGAGCTCACAAGCGAGAACTACAAATAAATTCAAGATTTGAAGAGTCCAGAGACACGTTTAAACCAAAAAGGCCAACTAGTCATGCTGAGCGAGGTTTGTAAATCGTAGTATATTATTTTTGTAGTTTACCAAATAAATTTCAGAAAAAGAACGTCGCGACGAGGCGCTCGCAAAACCGATTAGCCACGAATCGAAAGGATTTGCATTGATGGCAAAAATGGGATTCAAACCTGGTATGACATTGGGAAAGCAAAGAGAAGACGAAATTCGAATTACGGAACCAATTGGTGTCGATATCAAGGCTAATAGGAAGGGACTTGGGCACGAGGTTGAAGCAGTTCAAGAACGCAATGAACGAGTTGAGGCTGTAATGCAAAAAATGAAAGAACAAGCGGCAAAGCATGAAGAGCTGATCGATGACTATTCCAAACGGCGGAAGCTTGATGCCAACTCAAAGCAATTAGTCAAAGACATCAGATCTTGTCGAAAGGTGTGCGAAGAGTTGGATCATCGAATTGGAAAAAAAGTTCCCAGTGTTTCGTGGTTTTGGAGAAGTTATAAAGTTGCTCAAGAGGAAACTACATCTTACCATAAAAAAGTTGAAAAAGAAGATGAAGAATATAAGTACTCAAATGGTTTAGCAGCTCCAGAAGATCCGAATTATGATTTCACAATGTCAACGGAAATTTTAGAAGAAGCGTAAGTTTTTGTTTTGTAGATAAGGTTTCAATGAGCGTTATTTATCCAAACCGACAATAGTATTAAATATGCGTTTATTTCAGACTTTCCACTATCAACAATTATCTTCGAGATGGTCACTTCTATTGTATTTGGTGCGGAGCCAACTTTTCCTCGCCAGAAGATATGATCGAACATTGTCCTGGGAGCACTCGTCGAGCACATCATGGAGAAGATGAATAGATTAATTATTTTCATAAAATCTCAATTCTTGATGTATATACTATGAATCCTTTTTTATAACCAAGTTCGTGTCCTAACATCGTGTCACTTTTTTTTTTTGCTTTTTTGCTTCATTATTGTCTGCTCCTGTGTTGTTTCTCAAGGTGGGAACGTATCAAGTGACAAGTGACCACTAGTCAGTCAGCTTGAAGTGGCGATCAGTTGCCGCGCACCACCAGTAGCCCCCAACAGCGCGAAAAGCTTCTTTAGCGATAGAAAAGAACACAAACAATTGAAAAAGAAGAAAGTCCAGTGCACACACGACACTTGTGCTTCTTCAGCTACAGTCTTCAGTGGGCAGCAACATCAAGTTCCACCATCTTTATCATCTGCTCATCCATTCTCTCGATCTGTTCCGGTAAATTTGATTGCCAATCATTTTGCAAATCATGGCATGGTTAACGTCCATATTTTTCATTCTTCTAGCCGTTCAACCGGTTCTTCCACAGGATCTATATGGCACAGCAACTCAGCAGGTACAGTGAACTGTTCAAAAATTTGTAGCATTTGTTCTTATTTCTCTTTCTCAAAGTTTCTAATGCTTAGGGTCTCACCACGACCAAGATATTGTTCAAATGAAGGGCTCGCCAAGGGATTTGCACCTATAAGGAGTACTGTAGTTCAAGTTCAAGTTTTTTTTTCAATTTTTCCTCGTTCGTTCCGATTTTAATGCTTTATTTCTAACTATTTGTTTCGTATTTACATATAAATCGGTATGAGCTACAAGGAAAATATTTATGTAAAATCGAAAAAATTGTGAAATGAGTCGCACTACAGTACTATTTAAAATCACCGTATTTAAAATATTTCTGTCGTATCGAGACCTAATTTTGACAAAAAATCGCACAAAAAATCATTATGGTTTTAGGCAACATAAAGATTCCAATTGGATTCACAGACGATTTAAAAACTTAATTTTGAAAAAAATCAAAACAATCGTTTTTCTTTAGTGAATTGTATAAATATTTTCCAGCAGCCTTATCCATATGTACAACCTAGTGCTTCGTCTGGTTCTGGAGGCTACGTTCCAAATCCTCAATCAAGCATTCATACTGTTCAGCAGCCATATCCAAATATTGTAAGTTATAAAGGCTTGGGCCAGGGCCGAGGATAGGTCTATATTTGTTTACATTACCAGAATATCAAGAAACAATATTTAGGATGTAGTCGAACCAGATGTGGATAGTGTAGACATTTATGAAACTGAAGAACCTCAATTTAAAGTTGTGAACCCTGTATTTCCACTTGGTGGATCTGGAATCGTTGAACCTGGTACAATCCCACCACCAATGCCTCAAACTCAAGCTCCAGAAAAACCAGACAACAGCTATGCAATTAACTATTGTGATAAACGAGAATTCCCAGATGATGTACTAGCACAATATGGATTAGAAAGGATTGATTATTTTGTATACAACACTTCATGCTCTCATGTTTTCTTCCAGGTAATTTTTTGGAAATTATTTTTCTGAAATACAGAAATAGTTGAACAAATGTATAATTTAAAGTATTGAAACTTATCTTTATTGTATGCACGAAATAAGCTATTTTTATTTGTATGCTATCAATATTTATATTTCTACAGTCAATAGATTTCTGAAATTCCGAACTTCTTTCATATTTTCAGTGTTCAATTGGCCAGACTTTTCCTCTGGCGTGTATGTCCGAAGATCAAGCATTTGATAAGTCTACTGAAAATTGTAATCACAAGAATGCTATTAAATTCTGTCCAGAATACGATCATGTCATGCACTGTAGTAAGTCATTCAATTAAGAGTATGTATAAAATTTCATATGGCGTTGATGCACCATGAGGTGCGCTTGAAAGTTTGTAAATCTGCAATTTTCTGATTTTGATTTTATGGAAACTTAATTATTTCATCGATTTTTTCTCGAAATCTATAAAATATATTTATTTACAAAAAGCTCCAATATAAAATAGTGTTTGATATTGCAGCAATCAAAGACACCTGTACTGAAAATGAGTTTGCTTGTTGTGCAATGCCTCAATCCTGTATCCATGTGAGCAAACGTTGTGATGGTCACCCAGACTGTGCCGATGGGGAAGATGAGAACAATTGTCGTAAGTTACTCATTACAACAATTGCCAATTAAATTGAAAACCTTTAGCATCGTGTGCACGTGATGAGTTTGCATGTGTGAAGAGTGAACATTGTATTCCTGCAAACAAAAGATGTGACGGTGTGGCTGATGATTGTGAAGATGGATCGAATCTTGATGAAATTGGATGCAGTAAAAATACAAGTAATTTTTACTTTTTAAAATGTACTTTATAACAAAGTAATTAAAGCTTGTATTGGAAAGTTCGTCTGTGGAACATCGCGTGGAGGTGTTTCATGTGTGGATTTAGATATGCATTGTGATGGAAAGAAAGATTGTTTAAATGGAGAAGATGAAATGAATTGTAGTAAGTTTTTTTCTGCCTCCCTTCTTCTCACCCGGAAAACACCTCTGGAAAGTTATAAGTGGCGAAATAATGTACAGTACTTCCTCTAATAATATCGCATCCTACTATTTCACTTTAAAAGGTTATACCTCGGTTCAATTTAAAGATATTGAACATATTTTTCAATAAATAATTGACTGCAAACGATAGAAAAAAGTTTTCAAAAAATTGTCAAATGACAATTTTTAAATAGGAGAAAAGACAACTGAGATATTTAATTGTCAAAGTCTAACATTGGGAGTGCAACATTAATAGAAATACATACAATTTGGAATGTCTTTCTTAACTATAACCACACATTTTGGCACAACTTCAATGTGCGAACTTTTTCTTGTTCGAGACAAAAACATAGGAAAAAAAGTATTTTTAGCCAAGTGTCCAAATAAACACTGACGAATACTACACTTGTTATTTCAGAACAAGAAGGACGCCAAAAATATTTGCTCTGCGAGAATCAAAAACAATCAGTGACACGTCTACAATGGTGTAATGGAGAAACAGATTGTGCTGATGGATCTGATGAAAAATATTGTTACTAGATACTGCTGAACTTCTTGTCGATTTCCCTTAATTTATAAATAAATACATGAATGTCATTGCTTCTTGAAATATTCTTTCAAATTATTTGACAAAACGATTAGTTTCGCTTTGAAAATTTGACGGAAAAGAGGTCGAAAAGGGTGGGGACTGGTTATTTTTCAAGGTTTACTGTTTCTCTTTTTCTCTTCTTTTTGTTACTCTTACCCCTTTTCAACTTTGACACCGAAAGTCAACCAGTGTTAGACTCATGAGTATTTCCGTATATTCTGTTACTATTTTCACACTTTTGACATTACTTCCGTTAATATGTATATCACTGGAGTGCATCAACTCAACATCATACATGGACAGAGTTCTCGTCAAACCAATGAGCTCACATTGTCGTTTGAATAATGCACTTTGTGTGAAGACAATGCAAATTAGTCAGAATTCTGGTATGCACATATTTTTTGAAGTTGGAACTTTTAATATTGATCATTTCGTATTGACCGTCTCCGACTCAATATTTTTTGTTCCAACATTGATTAACTACCATTAACTGTCATTAAGTTCTGGTCCAAAAAATTGAATCAGAAGTTGGCAGAAGTTTGAACAAAGTTGAGCTAAAATTTTTAAAATTTTTGGCGCGCTCAAAACCAAATATTTCTTAAGTTTTACCAAAGTCTTGCCAATTTTTGAACAAATTATATAATTGGTCCAATACAAGGCTGATTTGAAAAAAATCTATCAATTTTGTTTGAAAAGTTTCGCAAAGTCAATTTCAATTTAAATAAATCCGAACTATCCTAATTCCGAATTTTATTTTTTATTGTCAGTGCACATGACCCCAGGGATAATCTAGATTCAAAGTTTATTGACTAATCCATTTTACCGTTCCAGATGGTTCACCAAAGGTATTATCTATTCATCGAGAGTGCTATGAACTTGAACCACCACAGGCTTATAGAGATGGTAGAGGATGTTTGGATTCATATGATGAAGATGATCCAATTTCTAGACGAATTGGTGAGAATAATACTTCATTACCACTTTTAGGGTCAAGGTTTCATAGATTTTTTGAGAGTAAACGTGTAGCTCTTTTTTCTTAAACTTTTGTTAAGTAATTTATGCAACTTTATTGAAAAGTCTCTCACTAATTCTTTCAAAACAAAAACAATTTTGTTACTCTACTGACGTGAAAACATTTAAATTGATTTCTATTTACCTGTCTATAAAACTAGAGACTGAAAATCAACAAGAGAAATAGACATTTAAACAAATCAACATTCAGGGCCACACTTGATCACGTGTTACTGTTCATCGGATTTATGCAACTTCTGACTTTACCCACTCTTATTTTTATTTTCTTGAATTATGGTACACCATGTCTTTCACTTCGAATTCTTGTATACTCTCCACGAATGATACCGAGCCATGTGGCATTTGTGGCAAATATAGCTAATCTTCTTGGTCAACGGGGCCACAATGTTGTAAGTTATTCGAAAAAAGTACAAATAAAAAATTAAAATTTCAAACTTCAGGTAGTTGTAGATAATGTGCTTCGCAGTGATATTTCAAACAAATTAGATTTGAAAGTTATTGAAAAGGTTGTAAAAGTTGAAACGGTCAGTTGACAGACAATTATAATGAACACAAATTTTATGACATTTTTAGTCGGCAAATGTTGCAAAATTGCTTGCTGATCAAAGTATTCCCATAAACTTTTGGAGTATGCGAAATGAACCAGAGGAACAGAAGAAGGTTATGAAACAATTGGGAATTATATTTTTAGAACAATGTAAATATTTGGTATCAAAAGAAGAAACCGTGTTTAATGAATTGAAACATTTGGAATTTGATTTTGGAATTCATGAAGTTTTTGATATTTGTGGAATTGGAATTTTTGAAAAACTGGGTATCCGAAAATCTGTGATATTGTCTTCAACTGGAATGAGAGATATTGTTAATGAAGCTCTTGGTATTTCGAGTCAATTGCAAGATGCTTGTGAGTTTTTTTGATCATCGAAAAATTGAAATCATGATAAAATTATTTCAGCGATTCTTTCTGATTATGGAAATAGTATTCCTTTCTATGGAATACGGAGAAATTTAAAATTTCATTCTGCCTGGAGAAACTTTTTTGAGGTACAGAGCAAGACGTTGGAGCCACTTTTTGAAACAACTAGCAGCTTTGAAGTAGGTTCACAGCAATTCTTTTTTTTTCAAAATGTTTTTGCTTTAGAATCTCCTCCGATTTAGCAATCTAATGTTTTTGAACACCCATGAGCTCGCAGATGCTCATCGACCATGGAGCAGGAGAGTTCATGAAATTGGAGGAATATCCTTTAAATTTCCAATGCCACTGAAAAACGTCAGTTTGTTTTTACGCGTTGAAAAATAAAACACAATTTTCCAGGAATATATCAATCTATTCAATAAATATAATTCCATAATCCTTGTGTCATTCGGAACTACAACACCTTCGTTTTTGATGCCCGAGAAATATAAAAATACGTTAATAAATACTTTCCAAAGGTTTCCTGACTTTCTTTTCATTTGGAAATATGAGAAAGACGACGAGTTCACACAGAAAAATAAGAAAGGGAATGTGGTTTTCAAGAAGTTTTTGCCTCAAGTTGATTTATTAGGTGAGATGCATAAATTTAGAAAAATTTGGTACGATTTTGTAGCCAAAGTAAGTTTTTATCTTCTTTTAGAATGTCCTGAAAAAATAAAATGATTTTTTGAACAAGAAAAGTCTGAAATTTTTCCAGGTAAAAAAACACAATCCAGATCGACTTTTCTAAATTTCATAGTGCTCCTTAACAGCTAAATTTTTTTGTGTTATTATATTTCAAAAACATAAGTAACTTTCGTTAAAAATATTTTCAGAATCAAGAAAAATCAAATTATTCATCACACATGGCGGTCAGAATAGTCTTCTTGAAACTTTTCATTCAAACACTCGTACTCTGATAACTCCCTTATTTGGTGATCAACACAGGAACGCTCAAATTGCATTGGAAAACGGATTGAGTCATGTTTTACTCAAAGATCAACTAGCGAATGAAGAATTGGTTTATGCAGCAATAAAACAAGGAACTGAAAGTAACAAAAAGTAAAATAAAATTGAAATTGTTTTAATTTTTGGAATGCAACTTATTTTACAGACTAGATGACAACTTGTTAAAATTATCTTCAAATTTGAAAAATGCGAAACAAACTTCCGAAAACCTTTTCCTGGATACTGTTGAATCTACATACACTGATAACTTATCGCCTCTTAACTTTGAGTTTTATCCAAAATTGTATTCCTCTGATCAAATTCTTTTATATTTAGACTCAATTGCCATGTTTACTCTGACATTGTTGACAATGATATTAATTAGAAAGTTTCTTCTATAAAATATTTTCATTCATGCTTCAATAATTATTTCGTCTCATAAATAATAATAATGGGGCACATTTCTAGAACTTAATAGCCAAAATCTGTTACTTTGGCTTCTCTCCGTGTTCCTTGATTTTAGAAACCTTATAACAGACAATTAGATTTAGAGCTCCGCCTAATCTATTCCATATAAATACCCGATGTGTTGCAAAAACAAGTACATTCAGGTGTCGAAATGTTGTGGGCTTTCATCGTTTGGCTCGGTGCTCTTTGCATTTATGGATCAGCTTTTGATATTCTGATTTATGCTCCACGAATGATGCAGAGTCATGTGTATTTCACGGCAAGGATTGCGAATGTGCTTGCAGCAAGAGGACACAAGGTGGTAGGTCAATTCAATTTATTTTGCACGTAGAACAAGTTATTTATGTAGGTAAAATTCTGATAAATATATTTGAGAAATAAGAGGAATTGTACTTACAAACAGGTAGTTGAAAGAAATACGACTTTTAAAGTAGATGACGGCAAAAAATCAGCTGCGGAAGAACATTTTTAACTAAAAAAGTATACACGTAATAGTTTCAGGCCATTTATATTAATAAAAATTTTAAAAAACAATTTTTAGACAGTAATTGATAACGTATTCCGATACGACGTCGATAACGAACTATCATCAGATATTCATGAAATCATCTCAGTTGAACCAAGCCCTGAAGTCACTAAACTACTTAACACCGGTAGTTTGCCCACAATATTATGGAACTCAAAAGCATCACCGGAAGAACAACGAACTGTAAGTGAGATTATTTTAACAAATTTCCCGGCTTAAAACGTTTACAATTCTAACTTCTTTTTTTAGATAATGGAAGGCCTTGGTCATGTACATCGTCTTCAATGCACTCACCTAATTGAGAATAGCACACTGATTCCTAAACTACAAGAAATTAAATTTGACTTTGCAATTCATGAAGTATTCGATTCTTGTGGAGTCGGTATTCTTGAGGTAATCGGTGTACAGAAGACTGTTATTGTATCATCAACTGGACCAATGGATGTTGTCCCAATTACACTTGGAATATCTGATACATTGAACACTCCATGTTAGTTTGACACAGAATGGAAATGATTTACTATGAAACCAATTTCAGCTCTATTATCGGATTATGGAAGTTACCTATCATTTTTTGAAAAACGAAGAAATCTCAAGTTTCTATCTGGAATGCTCAATTTCCACGAAATGCAGGACTCAATGATATCTCCGCTTTTCAAAAAATATTATGGATTGAAAAAACCTACTGGTGAAATAATGAGACAAGCAAATTTATTGTTTTATAATATTCATGAAGGATCAGATGGAATGAGAATGAGAGGACGAAGAAGTTTTGATATTGGAGGGATTGCTTTTAAGGATCAAAAGAATTTGACTATGGTATTTTGCCTTTTTGCAAATTTTTTGAATAGCGCCTGAAGCAGTTTGCAAGCTTTACAATAAGATTATGGTGGTATTGATTTTTAATTCAGGAGTATCAAACTCTTCTCTCTGATCCTCGTCCTAAAGTGCTCGTATCATTTGGTACTGCAGCCACATCATCTCATATGCCTCAAAATTTGAAAAATTCGTTGATGACTGCAATGAAACAAATGAACAATGTTTTGTTCATATGGAAATATGAAATGGAAGATAATTTCACAAAACAGGAGGAGCTCACAACAAATATAATTTTCAAAAAGTTTTTGCCGCAGACTGATTTATTAGGTGAGTGATTTTCAGTACTTTTATAAAGTCGTTTTTGAAAAATTCCAGCTAGCAGCAAAATTGACCTGTTTGTTACCCATTGTGGCCAGAACAGCTTACTTGAAGCATTTAATTCTGGAGTTCGAGTGTTAGCAGTTCCACTATTTGGAGACCAACACCGAAATGCAAAGCTTGCCTTTGAAAATGGATTAATTGAAATTCTTCCGAAATCTGACATCGAAACTCCGGCGAAAATTGTGAAAGCCGTCAAAACAGGACTGGAACCGAATGCAAAGTATAAAATATTTTCAGAGTGATTTCAATTGTTCCTAATTTCAGACTGGATCAAAACATTGTTCTTATTTCTTCTCTTTTAAGAAATTCGAAAGAAAACGCCGAGAACCTACTGATTTCCACAATCGAAGCTACATATTCAACAGAGTTTCCACCGAATTTTTCCAAATTTCCAAAAAACTATCACCCAAATACCTTGGTTCGACTAATTGATTCATCGATTGCTTTAGTTTTTATGCTTTTTATTTTTGTTTTTGTAAACCATTTTAGAAAAAACTATGTAGGATTTAAATATCCATTGAGTTTTTCAACAAAATAAAAAAAATGTGATAATTGTTCTACAACAATTCATCTTTAAATGTAATTTTTCTACTTTTATCCCGTTACTGCTCAGAAAAGCTTCAATAAACGTTCATTCCAGTTGGACTAATAGTTTTAATACCGCTTACAGTATTGTAAACTTGAGTGTAGACTTCTAGTTCCCCGAAAACGAGGAGACTATGTCAATCGTTGGAACTTGTATCATGCAAAAAAGATTTCGAAATACCAAGATCAAAATACTAATAACATTTGTTTTGAAATCTCAAGTTTTGCATACTCACTTTAAACAAACTTTTATACAGGTTAACTAGATTATTTAGGGGAATCAGTTGATGGTTGAGTCGTGACTTAACATCTGTCTACTGTTTGTGTGCCTTTGATCTTTTTCCGTGAAATGAAAACAACTTATTTTGTGTTTTGTGTTCAGTTTTCCGCAGTTTTCTTGCAGATCAATTTCGCAATAGACTATATTTCGCAATAGGGAATAGGTATTTAAAGAGAGGTAAACATAATTTTTTCTAATTTTTTTAAAAATATTAATTTTCTGTTTCTTCAGTTAACACATGTAAGAGACACAATGCTGAGCAAATTTACCATTTTTCAAACTGGGTACACACATTACTTAATATGTTTCACTTTTATTTGGTTAAAAAACATAATTGTGTTTCAAATCCCTCAATTGCAGAGAACAATGAAAGAAATTATTAACGTTCAAGTTGGACAATGTGGAAACCAGATTGGAGCCAAATTCTGGGAATACATATCGGAAGAGCACGGTCTTCAAACTGACGGGACATACAAAGGAGATAATGGTTCCCAGCTTGAACGTATAACTTCCTATTATAAGGAGATGGAAGGTGAGGGAATTAAGAAAATCGTTGTTCCTTCTACTTCTGTTTTGAACATATTTAAGGTCGAAAGTATGTTCCTCGTGCGATTTTGGTAGATCTTGATCCCGAATCCATCAATTATGTCCGTTCTACACAATATGGAAAGCTGTTTGATCCGGAAAATGCGGTCAGTGGAGAAAGTGGAGCTGGAAATAATTGGTCAAGGGGATATTACGAGCAGGGAGCTGAAATCGTTGATAAGGTTCTTAGCGTAATCCGCCGAGAAGCAGAAGCTGCTGACAGTCTGGAAGGATTTCAACTTATTCACTCATTGGGTGGAGGTACTGGATCTGGATTAGGATCTCTACTCATCTCAAAGCTCCGAGAAGAGTATTCTGATAAAACCCTGAGCACGTGCTCAATCATTCCATCTGCTAAAGTTTCGGATACGGTTGTCGAGCCATATAATGCAATTCTCTCCATGCCCCATCTCATGGATAATTGTGACGAGAACTTCTGCATCGATAATGAAGCAATCTTCGACATCTGTCAATACAATCTCAAACTTGAAAATCGCGTAACATACGGTGATTTGAATCATCTTGGTAAGACTGGAGAGCTGAGGTTTTATTAGTTAATTTCAGAATCATTCTGTACAACTTACTGTTTCAGCGTCTCTTGCATTATCTGGAATAACAACTTTCCAAAGATTCAAAGGAAATCTGAAAACGGATATTCGCAAGCTCAACACTGCAGGTTCACCTCGCCTTCATTTCTTCATGACTTCATTCGCTCCAGTATATGGAAAAGGAATTATAGATTGTCAGGCATTCAGTATTTCTGATCTTACCCAACAAGTTCTCGATGCCAAGAATATAATGACTTGTAACCATAATCAGGGAAAATTCTTGTCTTCTGCTATTATTTACCGTGGTCAACAGACTGAGAAGAAGGATGCTGAACAAATCATCAGTGTGGAAAATGAAGATCCATCTGAAATGATTGAGTCTTTACCAAAGAGCACAAATACCGATGTCTGTGATATTCCATCGAGAGGACTCAAGACATCTGCTACTTTCATTGCAAACTCCACTGCAATCCAGGAACCACTCAAACGTATTTCTAAGCAGTTTGCAGGTGAGATTTCATAAGTTTAGAAGTTAGAGCAAATTGTATGAAACTACTCTACAGGCCTGTTCCGTCGCAAAGCATTCCTTCATTGGTACACGATGGAAGAGTCGGAGTTCACTGACGCCGAGAACAAAGTGAATGATCTTATCTCGGAGTTCCAACAATATGAGAAAGTTCATTCAGCCTAACTTCTCCGTGTTGAGATTTCAGTTTGATATCGAAAAAATTTTCTTAAATGATTACCAAATATAGTGGGAAACCACATCAGATAATGAACAATATTATACGTTGAATTATAATCGTTTCAGATATTTATTGATTGAAACATTCATAGGCAGAGTTAAACGAGAAAAAGCCCGAAGGCAGGAAATAATAATCATTTATTATTTAGTGTTTCAGATTATTTGGTGATTTAGATCTATTTTCTCATTCGGCAGTGATCTTCACGATGACTTCACCTTGCTGTGCTCCAGCTTTGAATGGTGCTTGAGGATCAGTCTCATCGGCTGGCACTTCAGCATATTGAATGACAAGCTTGTCAACTTTTGGTGGTCCAGCAATACGATTGATATCCAACTTGGTTTTTCCCTTCGGATCAATGAATCCGTAGACGGGACGAACACGGTAGTGCTCATTGTTCGACGATTTCACCTTGAATGCCAAACGAGAATCCGACTCCGAGACGATGTTGTGAACCGAATTACCTCCAGATGCAGGGAAGTTTCCAGTTGGTGGGTCGACGTTGATCATTCTTCAAAACGACGGTAATGGTCTTCAACTTCAAAAGAAGGGAATAAATCGTTTTAATCAATTTTGCCAGAATGTTGACATTTAGATAACCTTTACTGATAAAATAATCAGGCTACGTGAATGATGTGGAAAATTTAAATTTAAAAAACAATTAAACAAGAATTTGAATTATTTTTAGTTTCTATTTTTCTACTCGTTGTTTCATCATGTGGGCGTTCTTCTTCCTGTGGTTAGTTCAATTTTATTGTCAACTCGAAATATGTTCTCACTAAATGTTAAAATTAGAACTTCAATCTCGTTTCCTCCGAAGGGATGATACGGGCACTCAGGTTTACAGTAATGTAGGAAAGTAAGGTAACTGGAACGTAGCTAGGCGAATACGTACGAAGGCGTAAATTATAGATAGACACGTTCTGAAAAAGGGGCGGCCCTTATAAAACATGAAAGCCACAGCACACATCTGAAAAATTCTAGAAAAAAATATATCAAGTTGGTTATTTTCTAGTATTTTCTAGTTAAATTTTTTCCAGGATGACACTAACTGTAATTACATTTCTTTTGATCATCGGTAGATGTACAATTCTCATTTATCTTGTCTTCTGTGTACCAATTCTAATGACAATCCTCTAATGACACAAGTGAATCTAGTTCGGTAAATACACTTGTTACAAATAGTTCGTCCATTTTTATTATTTTAGCATCGAGAAGTATTTTTCAAGAAGTTGAATTTTGGCGGACATCGTGGATCACCAAAAAGAGCTCCTGAAAATACGATTGAAAGTTTGAAAAAAGCAAAGGAAGACGGTTGTGATCTTGTTGAATTTGATATTCATATGTCATCGGATGGAGTTCCACTCTTAATGCATGACGATACAACTGAACGGACTGGAAATGCAAAGCTGAAAGTTGAACATTCCACGTGGCAACAATTGGAAGCAGTTGTATTGAATCCTGTTAAGTGAGCAAGTTTTCAATTTCGATTAAAAAATTCTAAAAGTATTTTAGCGGAGTTAATGCAAAAATTCCACGACTCAATGAAGCAATCGATTTTTGTGTGGAGAATGGACTGAAGATGTTATTTGATATGAAAAATGATAACTTGAAGCTTATGGAAGCAGTTTCTGAAGAAATCAAAAAACGAAATCTATATGATCAGGTCATGGTTAGCAGTTTCAATCCAATTGTCCCGTGGAGGCTAAAGAAAATTGATCCAAAAATTATCACTGGTATTATTTTTTCTTTTGAGAACATGCCTTTAACATATTCGTTTTTTTTCAGGAATCACTGTCGATAGATCTTATTATTCATACAGCGATGATCACAGAAAAAGTCCATTCTCCACAAGTTTCTTTGCTCATTTTTGGAATGAAATTCTTGATGAGATTAATATGATTATTCAACCACTCTATATTTTACCCAGATTTCTAGGAGTTGATGTGGTTATGATCAGTTTTCAACTGATTTCAGAGTAAGAAAATTGATTTTAATATAACATTAAAATGAATCAATTTTCAGAAACGCCGTTCGGGAATCAAACGAAAAAGGATTTTCAGTCATTTCGTGGACAGTAAATGATGAAGATTACATGAGAATTCTTACAAAACTCAATGTTCCATTCTTGACGGATATTGGTTCTGAAGTTGATCGGAAAATGTTTATGAAAAAATAAAACTTTTATTTAAAATGTTTTGCTAAAGTCCCGATTAGATTAACAGATGTGTAAAAGATGTGGTGCAGGTTGGAAACGACATGGTTCAATTTAATTCATATATTTTATTGTTTTAGGCAATTAATTTCAAGTTTAATCCGTATTAATTTTCGGCGTGCACTCTTCCAAGTTGGTGAAACTTCAAATAAAGTCTGGATCTAGATTACAACAAGTTACCGTAAAAATTCATTCAAAAACAAAGCTCGAGACATGGAAAAATAATAATTTGACGTTCTGTCAAATTTTTAATTCCATAAAGAAGGACAAGAATTGACTGAAAAGCACCGAAATAATAGAAAATTTGAGATCTTCAGAAGGAAAGACAATGTTATGTTATAAATTTGAAAATTTCTAATCGAAAACAGTGTAAATATATCTACGAATAGGTGGAGGAATAATCTTATTTCCAAGTTCATCATATTCAACATCTTCTTCATCTTCATCACTCAGATCTTCGTCCGATCCTTGACGTTGATCATATACTCGTTGACCAGTTTGAACATATTTATCAGCTTTTGATGGATACGTTTGAGTTATTCTGAAATTATATTTTGAAATAAAAGTATCATTGAACATGTTTTCCCTTTACCAAAAATAAAGTAAGAGACGAATAATACATATATTTGGGATGTCAGAAATTTCAGAAAGTTCGAAATTATATTGTTTGTATATTTATAAGAGACGATTTAAAGATTTCTACAACAATTGGTATCTTGGCTTCTTTTACTTCTATTGATCACTATTGAAATATGGATTTATGTTTAAAATTATCTGATAAAAGCAGAGAAAATCAGGAAAAAATGAACAAGGTGCAAATCGCACAGAAAAGTAAATATGAAATGGGTTTTAATTGAAAATCTACAGAAATCATCGACTTCTGTGACAGTTGGATGACATTAAAGGTAGAGCAACATCGGTGGGTTTTCGCTTTAAATAATAGAAAATGGGTTGTAATGACCAAAATATATAACTGTTTAAAAAAACGTATAACGCTTTTCTAAATTTAATGACGATTTTGCAAAAAATGCTAGCAAATTTCACTTGTTTTTCTCGGGATTTCTTTTGTGCTATACTTTGAGTCTTTCAAATGTTTTAAATTCTTCACGATTTCCAACAAATTCTACTTTTCCTTTAGTATTATGAAACTTGCCTGTTAACCATTGTACTTTTCTGCTTCCACCGCTCTTTCAGCATACTTTTCTTGTGTTCATCAACAAACAAAAATATGATTCGGTCTTCTAATGATTGTGATTGAATTAATCGTTTCACACCTTCTTCTTCATCTTCTACAATACTCATTGTTGCAACATGAGGATCAACTTGGCGAATTCTGTATTGTGCATCAATACTCCTCAACATTCGATCGAATACCAATTTGACTTTTGCTTGTACAATAGCTGCACATAATCCAACAACTGATAGTCCAATTAATGTCATTGCCAGATTAAAAATGATAAAATTTGGTGTTTTTGTAACCACATCTCCTAATCCAATTGTTGTTAGAGATGTGAAGAAAAAGTAAAATGCAGTGAAATAAGTCCATTCGTATTCCCATAATCTGAAATTTAATTGAATGGAAACGATTCGTACACATTATTTTAAATGCGACATATCAATCAAATTATCTGAGCATTCACATAGGTGCCTAAATGCTTGCCTGCCTACATCCCGCGTCTTCTCTCAAAATGCTCGTTATACTTATTTTTTGCTATGGTACTAATTCTAGTTTGCCTTGCTAGAACGGACATCTGCCCCTGTTCATGATAAATTCTGTCTAAATTAAATAATTTTCAATACCTGACAATAAACGCGGAAATCATAATCCAAAGAAAGAAAAAGATTGCCGCTGATTTGATTGGTACAGTCTGTACTTGTTCTCCCATAGGTACATCTACATCAAGCGGGCTCAACGGATGGTTGGATTCTATCTGGAAAGCAATTCTATATTTTCTCAAAGTGAATCAGCAAAAACATACGTGTTGAACAGGATTTGAAAGCTGTGTTGTAGTTCTGTGAAGTAATGGAGCTGTTGAAGACAACGAGAGCTCACTGCCAACACGCCGAATTCTTTCTCGACGTATTCGACGTTGCATGTCTCGTTGAAGACTTCTGTAAAAATAATTGACTTGTTTTGTTTTAAATATATTTTGTTGTAAAAAACAAGTATTTACGTTGAAAATTTTAAAGTTATCCATCTCAAATTTCTACTAGAAAACTTACTTTTGACAAAAATTCTCATTGAATCGATTCCATCCGTACTCAATCCAAGTGAAATACAGGAATCCCCAATCAAGTAGAATTGTGAAAACTAATGGAATACCAATACATGCATACATCATTGATATAATCCTACCACTTTTGGTTAGTGGATGGAAATTACCGTATCCAATAGTTGTATATAAACTTGCAGAATAGTATACACCTCCCCATAAATTCCATTTTGTTTCTCTCATTTGTGGTTCTTCAATCGTCACTCCCATTTTTTGTTCGTACCATTCCAAGGCATGTCTTGATTGTTCAAGTTTAAAATGTTCTCGAGACGAATTCCTGCCACGTGGATTAGTGTTATCATGCTCAATTTCTCGAAGTCTAAAACAACTCAAATTGTGCTTTGCGCGTTGTTGATATCCATCGATCAATCTGTCTTTTGCACAAACCTTTGAAAAAGTTGCTCTTGATAGATCTTTCGTCTCTCGTATACATCTTTCTCATGTTCAAACTTTTTGATAAGTTGTGTCGTTTCATAACCACCTGTAAGAAGATGAACCAGATGTGTGAGAACAATGAATTATGAGAGTTCAGAAGATCAAATAAGAAAATTAGTTTTTTTCTAGAATACTTTTACTAAAAATTTGATGTAAAAAAACTACAAACCTTCGATAGCACTGAAAATGACGCCTCCAAATAAAGAAAAAGAGAATAAAACAACAAGCCATGCAATATGTCTCCACATGGTTTTATTTCGAGCATCTCTACTTGCAATCATTACTTTTGCTTTTTTCTCTTTTTCCTTTGCAGCTAGTACTTCTGGATCTTCCTGTTGTGGAAGTTCTTCCACATCTAAATTCTTATCCTTCTTCTTCTTTTTCTTCTTTTTCTTTGATTCATCTTCAATTACTACTTTTGTATCACTTGTTTTATCACTTTTTGCATTTGCCGCATTCTGGAATATTGAAATTGAGAAAATTGAATTTCTCAGATGGAGTAATTATTTAGACTGCTAAAAACTATTACTATGGAGAGCTGTTGATTTGATGAACGTACACTATGTGTTGCTATCTGAATTGTATTAAGAAGGTGGTTCAATTTGTGCCAATTATGTTCATTATTATATTAAAAGTTTAAAAAAATTTTAAATTTAAATTTAAAACTGAAAAAAAGATTTTTGTTTATGCGCATTTTTCAGCCAAAGGTTTTGGCACTTTGCCAAATGTTTGACTTCTTCAGAAATCTAGAGCTTTCTTGCATAATAAAACCCTACATTCCATATTGAAACAAAATAAATTAAACTATTTTAGTAAATTATAAAATTAAAAAGAATTTATTTTTGGTCAATTTCCAAAACTATTATAAGTGAGTACAAAAACTTATTGAGCTCTAAAGAACTTAAATGCACATCTTACAGTAAGTTTCCTAGATGATGTAAGTACCTTATTAAAACTGGGTAAACTTTTAGACATGTTTCCAAGACCTCGATTCATTCGATCTTTCCATTTACTATCTGCACTTTTGCTCCTTCCAGCAACAATTTTATCATCTTTCTTTGTGGTTCCATTCATATCACCTTCTGAAACAAAAACAATGAGAGGATAAGTAGGTGATAAGTTGATGATAAGGAAGTGGTAATAACATAAAAATCAATGAACTCTAGAGAAACAAAAAACAATTGGATCACAGAGAGATGGAAAAGAATGCTCTTATCATTATCTTTTCTCTATCTTGAGAAGAGTGTGAATTTCCCAAAGAATCCCACAGGAGCAGGAGAGAAAGACACGGGCGAAAAAAAAACAGCAGAAAACGCAAAACGCATGATATTCTCTTTGTGTATTCTTTTACTTCTACCTTTACAACAGCGGTGCTCTCTCAAAGAGAGCACATAGGCGTCACGTCTTGATACACATTTGATGATGAAAAGGAAAAATGACGATGAGAAATGAGGAAGCTTGAGAAGAAAACCGAAGAAGAAAGATTGGGGTTTGTTGAGTTGTGTTCCTTTGGAATGTGGTATGAGAACTTGAGAAATGGGAACATCTGGAATATAAAACTATGAGGAATGTTCGGTGATCTTTCGTATTTTTTGCCATGTCAATGGAACTGAAACCGTCTAACTTGATGATAATGACCAAGATAGTCCCTTCAGTTTTGGAACAAGAGTAACAGACTCAGCAACAATATTTGTTTCAGATTGTCTTGATAAATTGCCAAATCTAAGAACGATACAATTTAGAACAATATCGCATGTTTCAACAAAGAGCTCAGTGATACTACAGTACACCTACATCACCAATTACTCCTACAGTACCAATACAGTACCCCAAAAATATATATGTTTTCTGAGTGTTCTCAGCAGTTTTCTCGTATTTTTACTATATTACAACAATTGTTTTAAATTTTCGCGGATTGTGACCTTAAAATACATTTGATTTCGACAGAAATCCGAGTGACCATGAATTTCTGAAATAAAATAAATGCATTTTAATCGTCTTCTTGTTCAATTGTTTTCCACGGAGGAATGTTCTGAAAATTGCAAATGTTTATTTTTTAAACTTTAAATTCAATTTATATGTCGATAAATTTATTTATCGATTAACAAAACAGAGAAACAAAAGCATTCTAAAAACTAATAAGGCATGAAAATAAAGTTACTACCACTTTTATCTAATTATTCGCTTCCAAGCTCTACACGAACAAAATCGAGAATGTTAGCATTGTGGGATTTTAGGTACTCATGAACAGATTGAGATGGATTCAACATGAAGGCTTGGCGGAGAAGAGCAGTTTCCGATTCATCAATATTAGTTACAACAACTGGATCAGCATTTGGATCATGCCCTTCTTGACTACGAAGCCCTTCTTGAGTTTTCACAGATTCTGCAGCTTCGCCGAGGGATTCCGGGGACATTCCGATAATGTGCTGGCATATCTGTCCGGCAAGTTGCTGACTACTGATTGACCCTGTAAATGTTAAGACTTAATTTTTTACTTTATTTCTTTGTTTCACCTGGACTCGATTGATTTAGAGCGATGAGTGAAATGAACCGTCCCATCGGGATATCATCAGTTCCATCTTTAGGATGTGAAGCTCCAAACAAAGTTGTTCCTTCGGGAGCTTTAAAAGCCTTAACTCTTCTCACTGTCATGTTCTCACCAAGCTTTCCGATTGAAAGGGAGAGCACTTCACGCATATTTTTTCCGTCGGAATCGGTCAGATCCCCAAGATCATAGGTGAATTCTTGAAGTTTTGAGCCGCTCGATATAGATTGTGGCTTAGCTTTTGCGAGAACAGAGTTGGAGATGTTTGACAACAAATCCTTGAAAGCTCCAGATCGCGCCACAAAATCAGTTTCACAACTGAGTTCTACCACAGCTGCTGTTGAGTTGTCCGTGACTACAGATACAAGACCATTCGATGTTACACGAGTTCCAAGTCTGGAATATTCTATAACTATTAAAATAATTCCTTGTGAAGTCAACATTCCAAATTAAAAAAATTTCAAAATAAACACTTACTTTGCCGCTTTGGCCCATCCTTCCTTCGCTGCAGCTTCTTTCAACCATTTTACAGCACTATCCATATCATTTTCGCCAAACTGAATAAGTGCTTTACGACAATTCACATAACTATAACCAGTCTTTTTTCGAAGAGCCATTAGAGCCTGAAAAACAATTATTTTTTATTTTTTAAAATTAATTAGGGTTCCTAGATTTTAATACCTCTTTAGAGACTTTCTTTTCGGCCTCAGCCAAGTTTCGACTAGTCGTTGATAGTAGACGTACAAATGGAGCTCTAGCAAACATTTCTAAAATTGGAAACTTTAGTTTTCAGTCAATATTGATAATTATTTTAAGAGAATAAAGCAAATTATGCAATTTTCTGGGCATTTTTTGCATTAAAAAATGAAAAGGCAAGTGCGCCCCAATGAGAAAGACGGCCGCGCGAAAGAATTCGTTTTGAACATAACAAGGAAAATGTGTTTCTTTTTTTTTAATTGCGAGGTAAATTATATTATTGAATTATTTTATTGATTATTTATAATTATTTTTAGGTGAAAACTTTAATACTATTATTTTTTGCTATTTTTTTGTTGAAATAAATTCTATAATTCCATAGAAATTTTCAGTAAAGAGATCAATGCCGAAGAGCAATCCGGTAACACCTAACAAACAACCATCAGAAGACTGGAATGAGTTACTCACAGAGTTCCGTGGAAAAGGAGGTCGGGCTCTTCAGAAAACATTCATCAGAAAATTGTGGGCAGTTCAAGAAGATATTATTGCCAATGCAAATCCATCGACTCTTCGGTGTATTTTCTTCGCACCAGCCTTGTTGATTTGTCCGGAAGGTATAAAATTATCAGCTGAAATTCTCCCAAAAATTGGTGTTGGAAATGGACTGATACTACTCGAGAAGTTAATACTAAAGTTCAATCTCACCGAGTAAAGTTTATACGCTGAAGAATTCCATTTATATATATTTTTGCAGCACTGAATGTCAAAGGTATGGTGAAGTATTCGTCACAGCTTGGAGAAATGCATATCAGGAGGCTAACTTTGATTTGACAGAGGAATTGGAGACCGATGTGATCAGTGTCATGTGTCAGCATGCATTATATGCTCACAGGCCTACCTGCACTAAATTTCAAAATGTGATTGCCGCATTTGCACACGCGAAAAAACTGGACAAAAGTGTAGATGAAATGGTGACAAGGCTTCTCAATGGATGTCTTTACCGAGCGCTGGACGCTCCAAATTACATTGTACAGTCATCAGCTGCAGAAGTATTTTTCAATTTTTACCCACTAATTGGCGAGGATACTGAAGACATGGATAGGATAATGGAAAACCAACATCGATATATGATGGACTTATTACGTAGTGATGTTATTTCCATTCGAAGCGAAGCCACGAAACATGTCTTGAAGGCAATCAGCGAATTCTGGCTTCTTATTCCAAAAAATATCGTGAAGGAACTCATGGGATACATCATTGATACAGTCGCGAAAGACACTGTTGTCAGCGTCCGCGTCGCCGTTTTTGAAGGTCTTAATGAAATGGCATTTGTTCCGGCATGTCTCACAGCATTCGAATATGGATTGAAATGTGCCGTTGATCCAGCACTACAGGATAAATCTGAACGAGTTCGTCTTGCTGCTTACCAAATAATTTCTCGTCTGAAGAATCATAAATTTATTAGGTAAAATGAACCCAAATCAACAAACTAAAAAATAAATTTTCAGTGTGTTCGATATCATTACTCGAGATGATGCCATTGCGAAACTCGATCTGGAAAACGTAGAGACCTGCCGCCGTCAACTGATTCCAATTATGCATATTTGTCTTCCTATCTCGAAAAGTCTGGATGAAGCATACTATCGTCCTCGTGTCAACTACATGTTAGGAAAAAGTCGATTGGCTCTTTTGAGTTACTTCCGATTGCTTGGCCCAATGAAAATCATTGATGCATCCCAAGCATCCAAACTTATCGAAATGTTTATAACCTGGGCATATCGTTATCTTCGTAAAAAGGATGGCCCTCCATTACCAGAGACTGCCGAAGGATACAAAAAAGCGAGAGCTTATCTTGAGTGTGCTCTCATTCTGTACATGTCATGCAAAGGAGTTAGTTTTCTATTTCTCAAATTTAAAATTGAAGACCTTTTTTAAAACATTATAAACTTCTAAACTTTTTCAGATGCTGATGTCAGATGGCGATGGAACTTCAAAAGCGAAATGTGATCAAATATTTGGAAAAGTTGTCAAGGAAATATTTGAAAAATACGCCAACACTCCTATTCTCGGAACTGCGACAGCAATCAGCAGTGTCATTCCTAAAGATTACCTTAAATCAATTGCTAATGATGTTCTCGCAAGACTGGAAGACGACGATGTTCCTCCAGAAGCAGTTGAGCCGTTTCTTGAATCTGCAATTCATTTCAACCCGGATTCTGTTTTTGATTCATTCGATAGTGGGCTTAATGTTCTTGTAAATTTGTATGGAACGAAACAGAGTAAGAAGAAACGACGTGAATTGGAGGATCCAGAAGATGTACTGATTATGACGTTGAACCGTCTCAAATATTTGCTACAGAGTCACAGTACATCAAATCTTATTGCAATGAAAGATGAATACCGAACTAAAGTCTTGGATTTGTTGAAGGTTTGTGTATTAGTTCATTATTGAAACAATAATATTATATTTAGAAAATTGATCTAATTCGAGAAGGAATTGAAATTAGGCTTGCAAAAGAAGAAGGCCAGGAGCACACTCTCAGTGATGATGTTCTTCTGTCGATACTCGAATTTAGATTCATTTTGCCCTTTTTCGCTGCAACTAATGGATCTGAAGATGCTGCGGATCGTAACCAAACTATCGAGTCAATGAAAAACCTTCTTCTTTGGTTTGAAAAAAATATTTCAAGTCAAATGGCGACTTTTGGTGAACACAATCAAGATTTTCTCATTCAATTAACAAGTACATTCTTGAATTGTGTAAACGTGTCACTATCTGCGTATGATTTCAAAACGAGACCTGTCGAATTTGAAGATGAGGAAGATAACGAGAATCGGGATCCAAGAGAAGAAAATGATGCAGCGAAAGATCAGGCTACGGTAGCAGAAGTTATAAGCAGGTAGGGTCATACGAAAGACTTAATTCTTTAGAAATGAAATATATTTATTAAGAAAGGGATTTAAATATGGAGCAACGCCAGTGGAAAATTGCTAACAACGATTCCCATACAAAAATGGTCGAATATCATAAAAAAATTTTTTTTTAAATAAGATTGTCTTAAATCTTCATTAATATCCTTTTCACTATTTAATAATTATGGAAGCCAAAAAATGGGTTTCTCTTGAACTAAAAATTTTGAAGAACTTAAAAATCTTCGGTGTATTTAGACGATATGCCCACTGTCGCTACTCGGTATTTAACCACAGGTTTTCATTTCTTGATAGAATAACAGTGAAGTTATTCTAAATGTCTTATAAGACGTCATATATCATTTTTATTTTTCAGAATCGTCAAGTCCTTCTGTAATAGTTCCACACCTTTTGAAATCTTCCGACCAGCTCTTCGAGTGGGCACAACGCTGTGCGACGAATCTTATTCTGAAGTGCACCACGAAATGGCACTTCTTCTCAGATTTATTCCAAAATGGATGAATAAGCAATGTGATTTGATGGAAGATGATGAAGAGAACATTTTTAAAAATCATCGAGAAATTGTGGAATCTTTACGCCAATTTCACAAGAGAGTTTCTGAAACTGATTATTGGGACGAAGATTCAGCTAAACGTATGATGCATCACTTTATGTTATTCTCAATTGTATCAGCTTCTTCGAAAAATGACGACGAGGCATATGATGATCCACGCGATGAAGATTATAAACCACCACACTTCATTTCTCTTGCACTAATCAAGTTCATTCTCAAAGAAAAATCGCTAACTGAAGACATTATTGAAGAAATATCAACCAATTATATTCCCGAAGACAGCAAGTATTTTACGGCAGAAGAAGGTGAACTGAAAACTGATGAAAAACTGTCTAAACTAGCAGCACTGTCACAACTTCTACGAATTCTCGAACGATATTCAAAATTCCATGGAAAGCTAATCAAAGAAGCCATCGACAAATGCACTACAAGAGTGCTGGATTGCTTCGCGAATGCCTCAGATCTGAATACTGTAGCCCATCACATTTTGAACAGTCTTTCTTCTCTTCTTGATGTCCAACTTCCAGATGAGAACAGACTCTAACCCTATTAATCTCTATATATAATTCTTTTATTTGATCTCATTGACGTTCTATATTTTTCTGCTTTATTGTTTTTTCTTTGTAAAAGTATTTTCCTGTTTTAGTTATTAACAATGTTTTAAACAAGATTCAATGATAAATCCAGCGGATGATCTTTTCCAAGAAGAAACCGGGTCGGCCAAAATGTATCCAAACTAGTCTTCATGGAAAGTCCTGAACCAGTTAAGGTTAGTGACTCGGGCATGTGCAATTTTGGGTTGTTGTTCGAACTATGACGGTTACGGCTTCTTCGGCTGCTAAATTGTTTCCCGCAACCCGTTACGGTGCATGTATGCATTTCGCGAAGATGTACTGCTGATGTATGGATTTTGAGTGCTCCCTTGTCACAAAATGATTTCGAACAGATGTCACAGGCAACACGACGTTTCAGTTTTAGAAGTGTCGACGTCTGAAAATTTAGGTTTTAGCGGTTAATTAGTGTCTGTAGTAGTTTCTCTCTGAATTACAGAATTCCGAATATAACCGTAAAAAATTCCAAAATTTTTTATGAGTAATTTCGTGAAAATTCGACACTTTGGTTTAAAGGCACATGATGGTTTTCTGAGTGGGTCCTGCCAAGATCTCAAATTATGGCTTTTAGAGATACAGTAACCCATCCCGTTGTTACACAATTTTCTCTAAGAAAAAAGCTAATTTGAATCACTTGAAACAACGTAGAAAAACCATTATAAGCAAAAAACGCTTGAAAACGTCAAATATGATTGAGCGGCAAGTGGGTTACTGTATCACTTAAAGGCGCACACTTTTCGTGCGACTCTCACTAGGTTTTGCTGAGAGTTTTTGGGTGAATAATAATTGGAGCCTTGGCATATCTCAAGGCTCATATTTTCATGAGGTGTCGGGACGTCCCATAACGGCATGATCTACGAAAAATGCAGGATTTTTCCCCAAAAAATGTGACGTCGCACGCTCATAACTGTTCGACACCAGTGGGAAAATCTACATTTCAATTCCCACATTGTTTGTAGAGTTTTCAGTGATGACCCATTGATGGGGCATCCTGACACCACGTATGTAATATCAGAGAACTATGTTCATTTGTAATATTTAGATATTCTATCTTCCAGGGTCTCACATTTGAAAAATAAGCTTACATCATTATCTTCCGATGTTTTCTCAATCTTATCTGCTTTCTCGTCGTGAACATGTTCAGACAGTTTCTCTTCTTTAGCCAATGAATCAATATTTGTTTCAGTTTCAACTCTGATGCTTATGTTTTCACTATTCACAGGTAGTTCACTTTGATTAATAGATTTATCTTGACCAACAAGTTTTATGGACTGTAATTGCAGCTGAGCCAGTTTTGGAGCATTTAAGCTCAACCTGCAAGATATTATTTCACAATCAGTAAAGTAATCATTTCTCACCATGAGTTATAAATTAAATGTGGCATTGAAAAGATATAGGGCGGAAATCGAACATCCATTTTGTCAAGAAATCAGAAGAAGTCCTTTTACAGAATGTGCTCCTTATTCAGTATGGGAGCTGGGAGCCAAGAAAGGGGGTCACGCCCCTCTTCTCCGCCTTTCATCGCCTTGTGTCATTTGTCTCTCAACACGTCGTCGGTCGTCGTTGTCGTTTTCGTCGCAGAAGATGTAGAAGAAGTGGAAGAATCAGATACTTCTGGGATTTGTGAATTTCGTCGCAGAACGCGTGTTCCAATCCCTCGGGAAGCTGCAGAAAAGGACGTGTTAGCGCCTTCTGTTTTAGATGATCTGGTCACGAATGTGAATAGTTTTGGGGCACTGGGGCAGAAGGAAACTGCATGAAACAGATAATTGAAATTCAAGATTATGATGTTGACTTTTTGCACTCTCTGATTGCAAACTTAGAAGGAAATATCATTGTTTCTGAAAATATGGCTATCGACAATGCTAAAACATCCTTTCAACATTTCCGGTAATCACAGTCATCTCTGGCCTAACAATCAAGGCTATAGCCTTAGACATATATGTGGCAGACTTATTCTGCAAATTAACAAAGCTGCCTATTCTGACACTATAATTCAACTCTAACATACAAAATTAAATGTAGAAGTATCGAAAAATGTCAGACTGTCTTTAATATAATTTCCATTTTGTTTGTTTGAAAAGTGTGAAAAGAGCCTAAAAACTTCTTGAAATTTCTTTAATCTTTTTTTTTAGTACACTGCGACTTGCAGGCTTATTTTGAGCCAGGATATCGAAGGAGTATTGTTGTCTGACGATGATCGTACAATGTTGGTAAAGTTGTAAGTTTGTTATAACTTGCGTAATTAAAATTCTATTCCAAGACGTTTGATGTGAAGATAAAGTAGCTACTGTTCTTATGCAGCGGACTTGGAGGTACGGTAACAGTGAATATGAACTATGTAGGTAGACAGCAATGTCTGGTATAATATTATTTAAAAAAATTAATTTGTTACAATTCTGACTTGTAAGTAACGTAATTGTTAATTGACACAGTTACATTACATTTTAAACAATCATGTATTGAACGGACTCATTGATCGCGGTGAGAGAATACACTTTTTTTTTAATATGATGTGACCAATTCAGTTAGATAACCATAACTTTATTGGCTAAAAAGTCAGAAACATAGATTCATTCATAGTTCCCATTAATCCTTTAAAAAAAGCGACAACGTCTGGCAGCCGGAGATTGCATACTCTTTTCAATTATCGCCGACATTGATTCTTGTCTCCTTCTGGCTTCTGGTCCATCCAAGACGACGACAACCACCACCAAAAGCTAATTAATTGTTCACTTGTATGTATCTCAATTTCCTGTCAGAAAACATGAACATCTCCTACCGTAGTCGCGTGAGATTATCCTGGTGCCAAAAGTCGTCGAAAAGCTCAGCTCTCGGGAATGGATGATGACATGTCTTGTGTCTTTTTGGTAAAAAGCGACGACGGGCGGCACACAAACGACGTGTCGAAGTTTAGGATTGGTGTTGGAGGGCCATCTATGTTCTACCCTTTCTTCTCTTCTTCATATTTCTCATAATTCTCCCAAGAGATCGCTCATACCACATTTCCCTCTTTTCTTTCGTTTTTCACACTTCGACACCCTTTCTCCGGAATAAGGATAGTGAGACAAAAAGTGACACATGAAACTCGTGTGGCTTCTCATGTTGTTTTTGGAACAAAATACACAAAAAAAGTCCAGAACCCCGACGATTTTCACATTTTAAAAGTAAGTAATGGGACAAAAATTCTTTACTAAAAATAAATCCAAAAACAATGAAAAATTAAATAATAAAATGAATGTTTTTCGGAAACCTCTGATTGTAAGTCCATTTGGTTGACTTTTGTAAATAGTGAAGACAACATTTGCATTGATTTATATAGTGGTAATCATTATTAGAGGGTATTGTAAGAGTGATTATATCTGGACTTTTGAGTTCAAACTTTTGCTGTGATAAGACAGAATTTACGAATTCATCTTAAACGTAAACTCGAAAGTTTTCGATGGTTACGGTAGCGGGCATAATAAAATATTCGAAGAGTTGTGCAGTCTAAGATTCCTTGAACTTGCCTGTATGCTGAAAAAGGTTAGATTAATGAGATGAATTGTTAGTGGAGCCATTTTATAGTTTGCTGAATTTGGAAACTTTACAGTTCTTAGACATTAAATATTCTAAAAGCTAAAATCTTGCTAGTCGTAGATTCCATGGTTTTCTTGCAAAGTTCTACACAATGAACAAGAATTCATATTTAATAAATGCAACAATATGCCCAAAAATTCTGATAACTATATTTTATACCCTAACAACACCGTGTTCTCTGAGTTAGTTTGGTCAATGCATTTGTATTTATATAGTTAGAGGTAAAAAATCAAATAACTTCCGAATGTTTACACGTGTCTAACACCAGTCATTCAAACTTTGCTCTATTCTTCTTGTATATTTAAGTTCTTTCTAGTTGCCAATACTGTTATTCCTTATTTCGTTCGAAAAATGCACTGGCTCATTATATTTTTTCTACTTGGAAAATGTGACGGATTATTCATGCAGGTTATTTCTACATATAATATTTTCAAACATTCAGGTCCAGCTAGAAAAATAAGTCGTTCAAACTTTTCCAATTCTAATTGTCTCATGTTATTTAATTTAAAATACTTCTGAACAAAAATAATACTTTAGGAAAATGCATCCATAGCAATAATTGGTGCTGGATTTGCTGGGCTCCGAGCAGCTCAACGGTTTGAAGAGCTCGGAATTGTATATACAATATTTGAGGGATCGGATAGAATTGGAGGAAGAGTTTATTCGTTTCCTTATCAAAATGGATACTTGCAATTTGGAGCTGAATATATTAATGGAGAGGATAATGATATTTATGAAATTGTTGAACGGAAAAATTTGCTCTCAACATCTGAAACTGACAAAGATGAATTTGAAACCATGGTTTATGGAAAACCAGTTCATGAGTTGGTTTTAAATATTCTACTACAAAAAAAATTGAAAAACAATTGAGTATTTGTTGTCCCTAATTAATTTTAACTTACAGCACGTTTCACAACATTTGGAACCGATTCGAAATTACCACAATGGCTAAACTAGAGAAGGACGCGGCAAACAAAGGAATTTCTATGAACAGTGTACCACAACGAATTGATTTCTATTTTGAGGAGTTCAAGAATATCACAGGACTTGATCCCGATGAAGCCATAGTTTTTGAAAAAATGTTAAAAATCTACAAAAATCAATTTCAAATTGAATGGTCGGCTAGTGCGGAAGATGTACGTTCCAATCTGATTTTAATTTTAATGTCAGTTGTTTTTAGCTTTGTCTCAAAAACTTTAACACGTGGGATTCAGGTGTTGACTCAGAAGCAACACTTAACAATATGGGATTCAAAACCATTTTAGATGAATTAACTTCGAAAGTTTCAAAAAGTAAAATGAGGATGTTATCAAAAGTTGAAGGTTTGGATTACACAGGCAAGTTTTTTCAAAGGTGTTGTTAGATCTATTTATTTTTATTTTTACAGACAATAATGTTAAAATATTTTTAAACAATGGTGAAACTTTCATATTTGATTATGTAATTGTTACGTCTTCTCTTGGATATTTAAAACAATTCAAAAGTTCTCTTTTTACCCCATTGCTTCCAGCCGAAAAATGAGAGCAATTGAAAGAGCTGGATTCGGAAGCAACTTGAAAATTTTCTTGGAATATGAGAAACCATGGTGGCCACTTGGAACGACTTTACGAATATCCGGAAAAATTGAGGTTAATCAAACCACTCTGGAAGACGATTTCATGGTTTTCGAGCCCAGTTCATGGGCAAAGAATGTAAGAAATGTTGAAGATTTTTTAATAGAGACACGCAAATGTCTAATGTCCAAGTTCAACAATTTCTTCAGTTTTTCTATTTAATCAAATAAATTTCTAATCGGTAACATATGATTTTCCGGTGTTTATATTCCTGGAAACAGCATATAACCTTCTCTGTAGATTCAACGATTTTTGTGGTTTAGATTCTCGTTGCCTGGGTGGCTGGAAACGGGCCGATGAAAATTGCGGAACTTTCTGACGTTCAACTGAATGAAATCATCAGCAAACATCTTACAACAAATCTTAAAAATATTTACAATATTCCGAAAATTCAAAAAATCTATCGTCACAACTGGATTACTGATGAGTTTGCTCGTGGAAGTTACTCGTATATTTCTGAAAATACATGCCACTCAAACACAGATGATATCAAGATTTTGAGAGATCCTGTGCTCCGCAATAGAAAGTAAGATCTTATAGATTTGTTGTTTTCAAAAGTTTTCATGTTTTCAGACCCATAATTTGTTTTGCTGGTGAGCACACAGATTCAAAGATGTATCAAACAGCTGTTGGAGCATCAAGAAGTGGTCTTAGAGAAGCTGATCGAATATTTAATTATATGAGATCAACTTGAATGTGTTCCAATTCAATCGATTACTTGGAATTTATTTTGTAATAAATAATACATTTTTGTTATATTTTTACGAAAGAAAAGTAAAAAGTTCGTTCGAAAATATCTGGTTACTTTGAATTATGACAGCAATATGTCATGATCTGAATAGTTACATCACAATGTAATGAAGTCTAATGCAAACAAAGGATCATCAGCAATACGGAGAAGGTGTTGTATTGTTATGCAATATTGTAGCAGACAGATTGGACGTAACCTAATCCCGGAAACAGGCCAAGTACAATCTTGAATTGATATTAATAACTTCCGTAATTAATCCTGTTATTATGTCATCAGTTGTTTTTATTGCATATTAAATTTAATGAAGTGTTGTTCCCACGTAGTCGTAAACAGTGTACAAGTGGCAGGTCACAACAGTATACTCTACGTACCAACTTCCGATGTTACAGGGAATGTGAAAAGAGTGTGAGAAAGTAAATACTTTCTGGGTTTTTAGAACTTGGTACTATGCAGAGTAATTTGAAGTAAATGTCTCGTACCTTGGAATTTTCTAGTTGTTTTATTTCTTTTGAAATATTTGGCAATGAAACAACAACTTTTGAATTTTAGAGGGAAGCTACAAATACCAGCTCTACAAATGCAGATACCAAACTTCAACTGTGACTACTTGTTGGTAGTTTTTATTTTGATAAATATTTGATTGACATGATAAGGTACCTTTTTGAATGTCTAAATATTTCCAAAATTCTAAACTTTTATGAACAACCATTTATGTAGATGTTTTTTGGGAATTGGCGAAGTTGAACCTATCTCTCTATTTTGCATGTTAAAAGATATAGAGTTTCTTGTTGGCTATTTCACCAAAAACTAGGCAAATAATTCGTCAAATTTCAGATTTAAAAAATCATGTAGTTTTGAAAAGACAATAATCGGAACTGTGTTAAAATGCATCAATGACAAGTTGATCACACAACAGTAAAATCTCAAAAGTTTAGTCAGCAGTGGTACGATCTATACCAAGTAATGCACCAACTTCGCTGTGACAAGTATACTGAAAGTATACAAAACTATCTGTCAGTGAATGACCTGATAAGTATACTTGTTTCATTTTAGTGAAACTTCACTCTCTTGGTTGGTGGAACATTATTTGAATATTTCATACATCTATTCTATAAATTTTGAACATTTGAGAGGAAATTCTGAGTGGTGAGTTTATCCTTTCCAAAATCAAAGGCACTTAAAAATTTCAATAAAACATATTTTCAAAATGTTATTTTTATACCCTGTTCATTTGCTCTCAAGATCCTGCAAAGAAATTATATCCGGTTTCCCATTGCTCTCATTCCCACATGCTGTAAAATTCTGAAATATTCCCACCACTGGGGCAATCGATATACAAATTCACTGTTTACCACTCTGTGAACCTGGATGTGTCAAGGGGTGCGACCACGCCCACCAGGTAAGAAAGAAGGCGGTGCGACGATGAGTTAGATGTGTGACAGAGAATCTAAATAGTTATTATTCATTATTTCTTTCTAGCTTGGTTGGTGAGCCAGTTTTGTCATTGCCAGCTCTTTATTTTTTTAGCACACTTCTCACTTGTTTCTGCGGATAGCTCCAGTCTCACTTGAGAGTTATACATGGTATCACCTGTAACAGTAGTAGGCGTAACATTTATTCATAATGTTATACCTAGAAAATCACAAATATTCGTTTGTGTTTATTATTTCAATTCTCGAGATTCTATGGTTAGGTTACTGTATATTATTTAAGAGTTTTGCACCCAACTCTTCAATTTCGGATGCTCATATCTCGGTTTTATTTTGTGTTATCAAAAATAATTACTTGACAAAAATTATATATATATATATATTCTTTGATAGGTAGTTGTTTTTTATATTTATGAAATCAACCGAGATATAGGTCGTCAAATTGGAGTCTAGTTGTGGATATACGGTAATCTAAACTTAGAACCCTTGTCGCTATTCTTTCTCACCTGATGTAAACTTTACTAAATTTTGTATTTTCAGTTTCTTATCTCCATTCCACAAATCCATCTACCATGAAGCTCATCTCTACATTACTCAGAAAGATCAAGAGCTCATCTCAGAAGGTATATTTTCAATTGTGCCAAATTTAATTCACCTATTTCATTTACAGAGTCTGAAACAATCCACGACCAATGATGCATCAGATAACAAAATTTGGAGCCATAATGATCCTTCAAACTATAGTGAGAAGCTTGAAAAGTATGAAACTCGGCAGAAAAAGATTGAGGAGGAAAAGGAAATTCGAAAGGAACGACGAACTCTTCGTCGACAAAATCGATTCCTTGGATTTCAAAACGATCTTCTAGTACATCAAAATCAGAAGCTGGCTTCTGAAAAGCATGAATTGAAAGTTGAACGACAAGAATTCGCTGAAAAGAAACATGAAATGGCAAAACGTCTTCGGAAACAAAGAAAAATTAGCGAGTATTATAGAAGAAAGCTTGTTGAGATTCAGAGACTTCAGAAGATGTCAGAATCTCATTCCATCTAATAATTAGTTGTTTTCAAATTCTTTTTGTAGATGTCACTTTCAATATATCCTGTTTTTTTTTTTAAAATCACTACTGATTTATTCAAATTTTAATTATTGACTAGTATCTAAATAAAATAATAATTATACATTAAACTGAAATTGAGGTTCCTGTACGAATTATGCCAAAATATTATCACAAAGTGCTATACAAAATACAACCAGGATGCGTTTCGAGTTTAGAACAAAATGCGTCGACTAGTAGGTGATACACGTGAAGTTGAAGGCTCTTCTAAATTAGATATAATCACATTATCAACTGAAACTTCGGGAATGTCAATGCTAGAAGGGGGAGTTGGTGGTGACTGAATTCGGGTTACTGTAGCTGGTGTTGATGGAGACGTTGGATTGTCATATAAGAGCCAGTCAATGTGACGGAAAAATGGATGAGCACGAATCTCGTCAAGAGATGGTCGAAGAGCAGGAGTTGGTACTAGAAGCCTGAAAATTAAAGTTTCTTGGTGCATTCAATCACCTAACTTACATATTCAGAAGATCTTTTGCAACAAATGAAACTACAACTTTCTCTGGGATCGGTAGTTCCATATTCCTTAACACTCCATGTGGTGCTGCATTAGCCAGAGACCTTCCACAGAGCATTTCAAAAAGTAAAGCCCCGAGAGTCCAGATATCAGATTCAGGAGTTGGTTCCCATCCATATTGAGAGCTTTCCGGTGCCGAATACCCATCGGTCAGCCGTTTTCGTCGATTCGTTTCATACCATCTTCCAATATATGTCATCAGTAAGTTCCCATCAGAATCTATGAGAATATCATCAGCGTTGAAGTCACCAATAAATTCATGATGCTCAGCGTGTAGAACAAAGAAGAATGAAACAATTTGAGCACTCCAGTGAACTATTAAAGATTCGGGAAGATCTAGATAATTCCATACTCTTCTCCGTAAACTCAATTGTTTTTGGACAGTTTGTAACGCTTTCCAGAGATTTTTCAAAAACATTTCTTTGCTATTTGAACTATCCGCTGAATCCAACTTGACAACTTTTGACGAAGATGGGCTGTGGTTTTGATTTTCAGATGATATTCGATTGCCACGTGGTGATTGGGATTTAGAAGAAGAGAAATCGAATTTGACAGCTGCCGGACTTTCTTCCTCAACTTGGAAATAGTGACTCTCTGCAGCTTCTCTTGAATTTCCAGCAATAGTAAAGTCGCCAGTGGGTGCATCAGAACGGCCTGTAGGATCCTCACCAACTGTACAGAGAAGGCTTTCGTCAGATGGTTTTTCACTCTGAAATTCAAAAATTTATAACCACTAGAAGTCAATAATTCAAAGACTTACACTAAAACTTTCATCTCTCATTTCGACAACTCTTTCATAATCCACTCCTACAGTAAACAAAAGCCTTCTTCCTCGATAATTCCCTTCGTTTTTCGTTATTTGAACAGTTACTTCACTTGTAGTATCACCATCTCGAACATCAGCTTTCAGTTCGGCAAGCCATAGAACATGTCTACTTTCAGCTTCATCAAACATCCTTCTTAAGAATGACCATAATTGTCCCGGTTCTACGAATTCCAGAAGTAATATAATATGAGTTTCTGTTTCGAAAAATTGAACCAACTGAACCATATGCGGAATATTTGTAGGTAAAAATATAGAGCAGTCAGAACTTGGAACTCCTTTTTCAATTAGTTTCATAACATACTTCTTGTTGGATTCTCCAATTGTTTCTTCTACTAAAATAACCTTTCGCTCAGCATCAAGTTCGGGGAGAACTCCAATAAATCGATAGTTTTTCATTGATTTATTCGAACATTGAAATGCCAGAATATTCGGATCCTGCATTGCGGCTGTCAAAAGTCCTTCGAAATTAAATACAGATCCGTCGAGTGATAGATAAGTTCGATAGAGTTTTTCAGCTTTGACGAGGTATTTGGCAGTTTTCCGACGAACCGCGTTACGTTTGGTCATATCACTCTCGATATGGACACCCTGCAAGAAATGATAAGAAGTGTTGTGGCAGAACTGATAGAATATATTAATTTGAATATAATGGGGTAACTGAGAGTTCAAAATATAGACAAGACTAAAGAAATGAATATATGAAGAAGCATCAGTCACTCGGTACCAAGATAAGATCAATATGGAAACATTTACAAGTAGGATTATGTAAAAGAGACTAAAAACTAGTTTGGATGTTCATAAAAGATTGATGTTCTTCTGTTGGTCTGTCCGCCATATCAGTGACCAGTCTCGAAAAATAATCCGCAAAGTTAGCTTTGCAATTTGGTTGAGAGTTCATCTAATAATTGTAATTATACAAACGGAATTACTTTGAATATAAATTTATTAAAAATTATGTTATTACGGGAACACAAAATTTTTAGAATGCATATTGCGCAGCATATTTGACGCACAAAATATCTCGTAGCGAAAACTACAGTAATCCTTTAAATGACTACTGTAGCGCTCGTGTCGATTTACGGGCTCGAATAGTGATAGCGATGTTCAATTTTCTTTCGTTTTTTTTTCGTATTGTTTTCACAATTTTGCTTAATTTTAATGTTCTGTCAGTAAATAAATAATTTTAATTTAATTCGTAAAACGAAGCCGTAAATCAACACAAGCGCTACGGTAGTCATTTAAAGGATTACTGTAATTTTCGCTACGAGATATTTTGCGCGTCAAATATGCTGCGCAATACGCATTCTTAGACATTTGTGTTCCCGTAATATATCATACGTTAACCGATGCGTGGAAGTATTTTAAATGTTATTAAACGTAAAAGTTTGAGGATTTGAAAAAAAAGTTACTTTAATTATTTCTACAGTTTATTTAGTTTTGAAAGATATACCTGAATGAGACTGCTGGCTGCACTTTTATAACATTGAAATGCCAACTCATACGCATGTTCTTCTTCAGCTCTTTGAGCCGTTGCCACTAGCTGCCCAGCCGTAACTAAGTAGTCAGCTGGAGTCTCTTCGATTTCTGAATTTATATATTTTTGAATTCGCCAAAAATAAGTGTTCTACCAATATTATGATGCGTAGATCCTCGTAATCTTGGGAAGAGTCGTTTCATTGAGCTTTTCCTTGCAGTTCGTTGCTCTTCGTTTGAAGTTTCGGAAGCTATAGCCACGTCCGGAAATTGAAAGTCGTCGCCAGTCTGAAAAATGAGTGGATATTTCAAAAACTATTTTACTATTTAATTGAAAAATATTTTTTATTTCTGATTAGATTTTTATAATACATTAGACACTACAAAGAAAAAGTTCAGTGAATACATGGATATGACAGAACTTATTGAGGTGAAACTGAAGTGAACGAATCTTTTGAGCGAAAATAATAATTTAGCAAGTGGGACTGACTTGTTCGTGTGTCGGTTCCAAGAGAGCAGCGTGGTTCGGTGAATCGGAATCACTGGAAATAAATTATTTTATAGAAATGTGTACACAGAGATACTAACCTGGAATTTGTATTGGGTTGGTCCAAAATTGAAGAAGAATTGTCATAAAACACCTCGTTTCCAGTGATTTCGTGTGCCGTATAGGTTTTTTCTTTGGCTTTCTGAAATGATAAATATGTTGTTGAGTGGAAGGAAAAGTTTCAAAATGGTCAAGAGAGTTTCGATGAAATTCGGTTTGTACTCGTGCCAGTCTGTTCCCTGGAGACTACTATGGGAGTCTTCGAAAATATGGAAATATTCGAGAAGTTTTCAGTTGTTTTGTTTTAATTTTCGAGAACATTTTCTCAAAAGTAATACAAAAAACTGAAACAAATCGTAAAATTGACGAGCATCGCGTCAACAAGAAACAAACAAGGGACCAATTTCTTTGTCAAAAAGAGAAAATGTGCTAGTGACATCATCTGACGAGACCCTTTTCTTCAGTGTGTGAGCATGACTGTCTGCGTCTTATCTGACTCTTTTTCGTATGTAAATTCTCTCGGCGTCTCGATGCTTTAGCATTCAGAAAGAACGTTACCTCGACAAATTCGTGTAGAAGACGTGATTTACGTAGAACTTCGCTGTCGAACACAAAGTTTAGGCAGGCTTCTATAGCATGTCGGCGCTCTTGGATGACGGATGGATCCGCTGAAAAATTAGAAGAAAAAATAATTGAAGAATAGGATTAAAAATTATTTCGAGGGAAAAAGTGACACAAAGTTTAGTATTTAAGGAAATTACCAAAAACCTACAAGATCCGATCAACTTTCCCGGTGGAAAAACAGGGAAAGTTCCTCGAAGATACAGCTGTTTATGGAGTTTCGAGATTGCCGCATGAAGTTTTGTCATTTCTTTATATCGAGTGCTCAATACAAAAGTTCGACGAGAAACGTCATTTGCGACGAGATGGGATGCCACTGGATTACATTCAATTTCGACAGTGTAAACTGTATGCGAACCAGTAAGATGTTTCTCTTCGGAAATTGATGTTACTGTAGAGCTGCATGACCAGTCAGTCTGAAAATTAGCTTATTGGCAAGTTGGAAAAAACTTCTAGAAGTATCTATAGGAATAAGCTTTTATTAACCTTAAGTTGGTAAAGTATCCTTCCTATATCACTTGTGCAGTAGCTTTCATCTGGATATAACGAGCTCATCTTTCATACTTTCCTGAAATGATTGAAACTTAAAACTTCAGAAGTTGTAATTATTAACAAAAAATCAACATTCAGGGCCAAAATAGAATTCTACACATTTAGAACTTTTCAAAAGTTGGAAAAACTGGCAGATAGGAAAATAAAATCGTTCGGGTTTGTTTACAATTCCGTGTCATTTCAATCATGTTGTCTGCGTCTCCTGATTTTGTGAAATGACCAACAAGATCGATGAGGTTGCGAAAGAAAAGAAGATCATAAAATATTTTTGCAAAGGTTTTTATATTTTCTCACCTTTATAGAAAAATGGGAAACTTGAATTCACAATAAATATCTTTATTAAAACGAGACTCTGATTCCGAATAGTACGAAACGCCGTTCCAATAAAAAACGAAGTTTCCAAGAAGAGATGAGGGCAGGGGAAAGGTGTGGATGAAGGTATCAAATAAATACCTTAGCTATTTTTGAATCAAACCATAAAAAAAGAGCAAAAAGTCTGGGGTAGAAATGAATATGGTATCACAAGAAATTTAGAGAAATGTTACTTTGTAACAAAATCTCAGAAAATTGAAGACAGGAAAGAACAGAAGAACTGTGTGAAAAACCAGAAAAAAAACATTAAATATGAGAAACTGGGCCGATGCAAGAGGTATCTATGGACAACGAAACAACAGTAACAAATGATAATTAATACTCTATTCAACGTCTTCGTAGTCTTATTTATTTCCCCAGAAACTCTTTTTCCACCCGGAAAGCATTCCAGTAAGTCCTTGTTGTTCTTCTTCTTCTTGATTTGAAGTTTTTGACGAAGCAGCTGCTGCAGAAGATCCTTTCGCTGCCTTCTTTGGAGTAGCATCACGATCTTTTTGGAGTTTTTCAAGACGGTCATCAACATTGGGCATCTGTAAATAATTGTTTAAAACTAAATACTTTTTTGATGAATAAGTTTAGATAAAATTTTGATCAGCAAGTTCAAAAATATGATAAATATAAATTACAGCATAGCATCAAACATGTTTTCTCTTTGTTTTTAATGGAAAACAACGATTAGTGTTTTTTTTTCAAGTGAATACGAATTGTCTTACTCTTGCAAAAGTCGAAAAATTGGAATTTCTAAACTACAAAACGATTTTTTAATTTATATACCAAGTTTTGCGTGATGAAAAAACTTACGGTAAGATGGAAGTTTGCCAAATCGAAGAAAATAGGTTTGTTCGGCATTGGAATAAAAGCTGGTGGTAAACTGGCAACTGGAATTGTCTTTTTATCTTTCAAGGAGTTACGAACATCCCATTGACGCCATTCATTGACTGTCTCCAGAAGTGGGCGTTTATCAATAATCTTGGCAAGTTCCGAATCGGTTTTAACATCTCCAGCAGCGGAAGCCAAACGAGCAGCTCGTACAGTAACCTTCGCAGATTCCACTTCAGATCGGAGCTCATTCAATGACGATTGAGTTTCATTGGTGATAAATGAGCTCGATTTTAATTTCTTAAGTTTTCCTTCTGCATCTTGAACTCGAGAAACAGTTCTGTCAAAGAGAGCAGCGGCTTCACTGTACTTATGAAGAGCAGAATAAGAAGAAGCCATATAGAAACATCTGAAAGCTCTGTAGTACTCAACTTTGACTTCAAATGCTTGAATAAGATTTTTGTCATGATCAGCTCCCGGGATTTCTGCGACTTCTTTGTAAATTTCGATAACAGAATCGTAGAGTCTCAAAAGATCTTGAGGTTTGCTCTTCTTTTCACTTTTTGTGTTATCAATAATAGCCAAGTAACGCGAAGCAGTTCCGTTCATTTTCAGGAATTCCAAATAAGCCTTGATTGATTGAAGAACAGTCGTGTCAGCATTTTCAGAACTTTTACGGCGAATAATATCCGAAATTCGATCTATAGCATCACGAGTATCAGCGGTGGCTTTTTCAAAGAGAGCCATTTTCTCTTTTGGAGTTTGGCATTGTGCCAATTCGACTTCTGTTTGCTTCCATTCTTGAACAACTTGCTTTGCTTTTTCATCGTCAACAGTACTCTTAGCTCCTCCCCATTCGATGGTGACAACTTCAGCGGATGTAGCAGAAGCTCGCATTTCCGAGATTAGTTTCTGAAAACATATTTATTTGTTAATTTTTTTTCTTAATACTTACATCAACAGAACTGTCTCCTCCTTCTCCCATTTGCATTCTCAATTCCATAAGCTCTGTCATTGTTCCAACAGCACCAGGAGACTCGGCGATATTGAATTCACAAAGTCGAAGTTGAGGTTGAATTTCACGACAACGACCCTTGAAAATCGAAGAAAGTGTAGTGTTGTTGGTGGCTTCAGCAAGCTTCTCATAAACAGTTTTAGCGAGCTTGAGGGATTCAGATGCTTTCTGCCAGTTTCGAGATTCAAAAGAGCACATTCCACGCATCCATGCTGCATAAGCTTGCGCTTCGAGTTTTGTTGGAGCGTCAAACTGAAAATAAAGTGTATCTGGTCATCAAACAAAGATTTTCTCTCTTTCTTTCTGCTCAAACTTACTCTTTCGCTTTCCTGGACGATTTTTTCGAGATTTGTAGCGTGAAGAACAGCCTTACGGAGTGAATTTATCATTGAAAACTTCTTTCTTGACTTTTCTGGGTTGTCTTCAAGCGTGATCTTGTCAATCATTGCTTCAGCGTATCTCCGCTCTGATTCGAAAATTCCAAAATTAAGAAATTGCACATTTTGCACCGACTCCACAGAAAGCCACTTTTTGACAAACTTCGCTTTTCTCTTCTTCTGGCAATTGTGCGAATTCGTGAATTTCAATGCTTTTCTCATGCGCTCCAACTTTGCTGCACAGTACTTTCTGAATAAAATCGGTTATTTAATGTTTTAATCCTAGCATTGTTACCTATAGCGAGCATAATCACCATGTCGTAAACCGTGTTGCTGTTGAGCGTCTTTTACGACCTGAAAATATATTGTTTTTATTCAAAATAAGAAGAAAAACTATTACCTGAAGAATATGAACAGTGGGGAATGGTGGAAGCTCTTCAGTCTCTGATTTCATCTCCACGTCGTTTGTCATTTCCCTGAAAATATTGAATTTAAATATTTAAATGTTAATTTTACATAAAGAACTAAGTTTCTTTGATGAAAAAATAAAAAAGAACGGAAATATTGGACACATCGGCAGAAAGCAAAAACTGCGTCAGCACAGAAGCGCGCCAGTGACCGCGCTGCTTGCGCACTCTCCGATGAAATTTGCGGTTTTTCAAATAAATATAACTGCAAGAAAATCCAAAATTACCGTACTTTATTTTACGTTGTATTTAATGTTTTTTTGTTTTCCAATAATGATAAGAACAGAGATGAGCACAGAAATCTATACTTTTCGTTTGAAAATTACGTTAGATAATCTATTATAAATAATTCAATTGTAATTTAAATGGCAAATCAATTGGTAATTGATCAGGTTCTCATTCATACAAAATTTTGCTCAATATTTCAGAAAACATCGATTTAGTTTGATCATTTGGACTAATCTGATTCTGAAAGTTATAATTTATTTTATACACCTCCTCGTGCTCTGTAATATGTCATGTTTGAGTATTGAATTCATTTTCTAACAACTTTTTTCTAAAAACATGCAGGAAATGCATTGTCAAACGCCACCGATTTCAGTATATAAGTTAGTTTTTCATAATGAAAAGTTAAAACCTCATTTTAATTTCAGAACACTCATGCATACTCTCCATATTCTCGACGTACCACTTTATCTGATTGTGATAATCGCCCTTTTCAAAATTAAATCAAATATTTTTCAAACGTATAAATACTATTTGATATGGCATACAATAATGTGATCTAACTTCTGAAAAGGTTTTCAAAATTTTGTAACATTTTTTAGAAATGTGCTCACCGAGTTTCATAGCTGCTTTCTCATGCTTCCAGTTGTTCATCTACCGTACCCATTACTACGTGCAACTGGAATTCTCGCAGAATTTGGATTTAGTGGCTTATTCTTGTTTTATGTCCTATCTGCATTTATTATACGTGAGTTGAATATTAGTTTAAAATTAATCGATCGAAAAACACTTTTCTATGTTTCAGAAACTTCATTTTCAATTATCGAGATGTTCTATTTCCGATACAAAGCTAGCGTTTTTGACTATCAAAGCCGAAACTTCACAAAATTCGTAAAGCTATTCATATATTCATTTCGTGTTTTAACGATTCTCTTTCCTGGAATCACATTCGGAACATTTTTCTATAGTATTGAACGACAAGAAGAATACAAAAAAGAGCTTGCAATGGTAGCGTATCAAAAATATTTCTAGATGTGAAAGATTTTAATAAAAAGTAATAGAAACAACGCTCGAATTATCAAATTAAATAAAAGAATAAGACATAAAGATTAGTGAATTCTAAATGCTTTTACAAAATTTAGCAATCGATCCTTAAACGGCGCGCTTTTTTGCTGATTCTTTTTGCATTTAGCATTCGAAATATTCATCTATGTCCCATTTATAAAGCTTTAAATAAAAGTTGAACCAGTTCGTACGCTTGTAAACTCCGCCAGCCTCTGCGGAACACAAAAAGTCCACTGATCGATTGATAAATTTTGAGAGTAATTTCAAACAGTCAATGATCTATGTTAAGATTGATCCATCAATTCCTGAAGTAACATGTTATTCATCAGTACTTGCTGCTCCGTTTTCCGATTCCGTAATGATATCTACAATGATTACCTGGTTGGCATGTATAATTTGTGCATTCTCAGTAATTCCAAGCACCACTATTTATTTGAATTCTCATTTGCGGAGTACGAAAAATATGTCTCCAGGAGTTGTAAGGATGCAGAAAATGCTTTTATCAAGTTTGATCGTTCAGGTATATAACATGATAATTTTATATTAAGAAAATTTAATTTTCAGACATTCGTTCACGGATTCATGTTGGGAATACCTAATATTCTGTTCGTTTACACAATATTTTTTGGGGCTCATCTTGAAGGTATAATTTTATCTTAAAACCGGCATTTCATCTATTATTATTTTCAGTTGCGGCATACGCAGCATTCATGTGTCTGACTTTTCATGGCTTTCTATCAACAATTGCTATGATAATGTACACAAAACCAATACATATTGCAATTCTTGAAACATTTCAACGTTTTTGTTCATCATTGAAAAACATTATTGGATGTTTAAAACCCCAAAATCAATTTCATTAATTGCTAAATAAATTTTCCATAAATTTCTTATCGCGAGATATATCGCATTTTTTGGCAAATCAAGTGTACAGACTTTGGAAATTTAAAGGTTGTGAAGCTATATTAATTTTGTTTTATAGGAATTTCTCACGATATGCTATTTTCGATTAAAAATTTCCAATGATTTTGTATTTTCATTCTCATGAGGCGACTTCATTCATCAAATAGAACCATATAATTGTACATTGACTTGTTTTAAACAGATTTCCAATCAGATCATTTAATTCTTTTCTTGTTGTTTACTTCATTTCATTATCTTTTTACCTTCCCAATATCTTTTCCCCTATCTTAATGACCAAATCAATGTAGTACCTATGTGCCAATATTTACCAAATTATCAACTAGTCAATCCACTTTACAATCTCTTCATAAACATCACTTTCTCACCTTGTGTTCGTTGCTTCTCTCTTTTTTACTTCAAGATAATGATAAAATATTTAAAAATGATGATGATGATGATAATGATTATTTAACGAAGATTAATCGCCCCTTTCGAGATTTTTTTTCCATTACATTTATTTGTTGATAGTGCGGGAATGCAATGGAAAACCGAAAAATCTAGGAGATCGTAAATCAGCTGGGTACTGTAAAACAAATGGAAAACTATGTTTCTAAAGATGGAGAAGAACCTCAAAATCAGTGATCACTGGGTGGTCGAACGGCAAATGTGATGATCACTGAGAATTAGGAATGACGACGTCATGTTTGTATTTTCAAAATGAACTTCACTTTTTATTGAACGTTGACATTTTTCAACTGATACAATAGTTACAGTGCTGGCCAAAATGATATCCTGTTTTGGTTCTTTGAGCATAACTTCTTTCAAAGTATTTCGTTTGAGCTGAGATTTGGCAGTAATATGAATATCACAACATAACTATTATTTGAAGGATTTTCGAAAAAACCGAAAATTAAAAAAATTTCGGGAAATTTTCAAACCAAAATCCAAGGACACCTTTAACCCTTTTGCCATGTTGCCAATCATTAAATTTTGCATTTGTTTCAGCGAATTTGGTCTCAGAATACACCTTAGATCCACAACACGTTATTTTGTATGACGTGGCTGATATTTCTATACATTCATCAAAAATATCCCAGTATGAATAGTAATATGAATAAAGATAAGAGACTACAAGAATATAAGAAATCTCGACGAATGCACCATAATCATCGCATGAAGGATAGTCATCGGTAGGATAACAAACATTTGAAGAGTCTCTCTCATCTTATCATCATCTCTACCGCAAAGGGTGTGATTGGCGCGTCGAACATTGGAAAATGGACAGTTGTTATAGAAGAAGAAGAAGAAGAAATAGCTTCCACGTTGTTGCGTAGTATGTATTTACCAACCGTGATATGCGAATAGAACGCATGCGAGGGGTCAGTCAAGTCGGTTGGTCACCCCGCACAAGAGAGAATCGTCCCCGACCTCAATTTTGCACACATACATCGTTTTGCGCCGTCGGAAGAGAAAAGATGCCGCATAGCCTTTTCTCTCTTTCTCCTTCTCTCTCGGTTTTCTGTATCGATAAACGATTTGAAAATAAATATACACAAAATACCTTTGTAGTAACCATCATATATGGTTAAGACTGTATCAGAAATAAACATTTGTTTCTCAATATCTCTATTACTTCAATCATAGTTTTTCAGTTGTTTCAATGACTTTGTATATATCTTCTAAAGGGGTCAGATGACATAATGGGCCCGCCTTCAACATTTTTTTCATTTTCACATACATAGATAGATGAAAATTGACACTTCTTCACGATAACTTCCACGAAGACGAGGTTGTATGATACCATCGCCGTCAACACCACCGTCGGCAACAACCAGAAGAAACGAACTTCCGAGTAAATCAAAGAATTTGAAGAATGCCTCTCTTCATATGACGGGGGGCCGTGTACCCCTAAAAGTGCCTCCAATCTCTCAGTTTTTCTCTCGATGTCTTGACCATCTCTCAACTGATCGCAATCGCTGACCTTCTTGTTATGGTCGTCCTCCTGACTTGTCTTTTTAGGAAAATTAGGACCTAGAAAAATGGTGTCTGAAACATTCCTGTGAATTATTTTCAGTGTCTAGAAAAATTACTACAGAAAACTATTTTTTTTCTCATTTTTATGTTTAAAATATCGGACCTGTAATCCGGATCAACAATAATTTATTGATAGATTAATTTCTCGGATTAGAGAAGAAATTACTAACGGTCGATTGGCCTCTCTGTTGCTGTTTCAAGAGATGACGTCTAGACATTAACATTTTCCCCTTTCTCTTTTCAAATAGCTAATTTCGGTCACTTTGCTTCTCTTATTTTTCAACCGATTCTTCGAATTCCAAAAACTTTTCTGCAATGTTTCAGTTTTTCTAACGTGTTATCAATGTCAGTTATTTTTCAACAGTATTTGTATATTACCACAACGTTCTTTCTTCCCCACCCATTAAAATTTTAATGCCCAAACAAACGTTATCTTAAGGTTTTCCGGGTATTGCATCGGTCACGCACATGAAAATGTGCTTGGAAAGTATTCATTAACTTTTGGAAAACTTTTGTTCGCTCCATTTTTGACAATTTTAAAAACTATTGTATTTTTATTGTATTTTCAAATATATAACCGGAACAGTCAATATCCATTTTTTGGACTTCTCAAATTTTCCGTTTGAAGCTATTAACTAAAACAAACCTCGAATTCAAGGACAACGTCCAAACTAGACAACACTTTTAGCTGACATATGTTAATTCTAAATTTCAAATAGATTTTTTGTTTTGATTTTCTATGTATCTAGGTTTTTTAAAACTACGAACTGATTTTAAATATCTTTTACCGTTTCTAAAAAAAACAATGAACCCTTTTAATATGTATCACTGGGTATTTAAACACATTTATAGTTCTTGAAATAAAGTTCAGAACTGAACTAAGAATATAGATTTTTGAACATTTATATCAGTGAGTACCAAGTTTAATTTAGTTACTACGCGTAGGTATAAAGTCCCACGTGTTCCGATCTGTCGAGTACCGTACCTGAACCTTCTCCATGACATTTACCTACCACGTGGCAAATCCCTCTGGTGGCCGAACACACATCCGCTCTCCTTCGTTTACATCGGCGCCTTCTTCTATTTCTCGTAAAAGATTCGATTGTGGGCGCAGATTAGACGGTTTTCGACATCCCCCTTCTCGTCGTCATCGCCCTGATCTTCTTTTTCTTCTTCGCCTTCTTCGTATGAATGTGTTGAAAATATGTGCGTATGGGGCGCTACCATTCACATTCACATTCCGATCGCATTTCGATATACGCACTTTTCCTCACTTTGCCCATTCCTCCATGTTTCTTTTTTTGGATTGTTTTTTCGTTTCCGCCTAATAATATAGGTTTGTGTTTAAAATCCGAAAAGAGTCTAGACTCAATCCCGTAGACCTGCACCATCATCTCGTTCGTTTTCCTTGGGCACCATCCCAAAAATCCACAATGCAAACACATGTTCCTCTTTTCTATCTTCCTCTCGTTTTTGTTATGTTTCGTCTCGCAAATTTCGAGGAGACTGAGGTGAAGAATTTTCGGGCATTTTCGGGCTGCTCCTGCTACTGCTCCAATGCTCTTTTCTCAAGAACAAATACGCCTGGCTAATGTTTTTTGTACTATTAATGACGTTTTGAGACCAAAAAGGATGCGAATTTAATCTTTTGTGGACAAAAAAAAATTGAATCGTCTTACTTTTTCGTGTTCATTTTTCTGATTCTTTCATCTTGATTTATATTTGTTTGACGTCTAGGAAAGTATTAGAGTGACCCGTGGAAATGATTTTTCATAAGTTTCAATCAAAATCAGTAAAATAATTATAGTAAACCCAGAGACTATTTTTTTTAGTTTTGAATCTATCCTGGTAAAGTACATTTTCTAAATTTTTCAAGTTTTCTAAAAGAATACAACTTGGAAAGTGCATACATTTGCAAAACATTCTTCAGAACTTTTTTGTAGTAAAAATTGAAAAAATTAATGAATTTTGTAAATCAATTACGGACGAGTTTCCGAATTAACAATATGCAGCACGATGCACTTTTTCATAAATTTAAAAGAAACTGGAATCATGAGCTTGTCTTTATACTTCTCATGTTGAAATTCCTTCGCGACATTTTGCACGAATTCTAACACGTTCTAGCACGTATGCCAGAAATTATGAAGGAAAAATACAGTAAACATATATTTCATTTTCATATTTTACTAAAAATCAATGAAAATTCCATAAAAAGAATTTTACTTAATGACTTAAAAAATAGTTATTCTCGGATTCATAGATTATATGTACATAGCTTTAATTAGTTTGAAATATACAATGAAATTGATATTACTAAAAGAACAAATATAATGCTAAGGGTTTGCTCAACGAGCATTTGTTCTAAGTTGGCAAAAAAAAAAAATTTAAATGCTCCAAATTCCCCGTTTTCAGAAATGAGTCATCAACTTTTCATCAATCAAGGCTAAACTTTCTTATCATCATTTTTCGCTTTTTTCCACAGTCTTAACCCGATCTTGTCGCACCTGGCGCCACAGTTTCTGTTCTTTCCGATTATTTGCTCTGTTAGAGACACACTTTGCAATCTTGTTCATGGAATACCATTCATTCCAGAACAGTTTTCAATGTGTTTTTTTCTTGTTTTTTTTTGTTTCAATCGTTTTCGTTTTCGCTTCAAAAGTTTCCCTTCTTTTTCATCATTTTTGTGGTTGCTGCTGCTATGTTGTCGCTCCTCGTTTTTCACCGTTATCATATGAAGAATCCCGGGCAGTCACCTTTGTGCGATGGTGTATATCAGTCCGCGCGAGAGATTCCCCCACTCAGCAACTTCTTCTATAGAAACCGGGGGATGTCTCCCTCTCTAACATAATTTGAATATCTTCTTCAGTTTCTTGATATTCTTTATCACCTCCCCTCCACTTTTCTACAAGAAATTCCACTTGGCTTGCGAGGCGGTAGCACTGGCGGTGGCGGCGGCGGTAGATCAGATCGTTTACAAATCGGCAGAAAGAGAAAGAAATGTCGCTTCGATTTGATTCGATATCACTTGAAATTTTTAACAAGAAATTGAATCGAGGGATCAATAGAAAAGAGACATAGAAAGAGAATGCAGCTAGTGATGGAATAAGAATCAGAATCAAAATAGAAAAGATGGAGACTTGCAACACATACAAGACGGGTTCTTTAGTTGATCCCCCTTTCTTCTCATCAACTTCCAATAGCCTCTATCCACCATCACCACCAGCACCCTTCTTTCTCTTTTAATCTCAGTTTCATTCGTCACACCAACTTTGTCAAATAACTTTAAACAAAACACCAACCCATATGAGATGGCTATCTTATTTATAAATCGCCTAAATCTTTTATGAAAATCTTTTTTCGCACATCACACGTCGTTGTAACTTTCACATATGTGTGTTACAGGCGCCGCGCCATGCCAATCTCTTCACGAATCATTTACGTAGAATATATATATACATGTATTAATCTCCAGGTAGATCCCTTTTATTTAACACATTGTTGTACTTTTCTTCTTGCCAATCATCATTCAATAACTATTACTACCAATCGTTCGATAATAATTTATTTTTCATTCTTTTCGGTTCCGTCGAGTGTATGGGCCCCGCGCGGGGGGGGGGGGGGGCGCAGTTTTTAGTTGATGATGAAGAGATGATGATGATGAAGATGATAACATCTTCTCTTTTTCTTCTCCTATTAACATCGTCACAGTACATGCTTGATTTTGATTTGATTGATCATGACAAAGATTAGTTTTACACATTTTTGGGTTCTAGGTTTCTTTATTATTTGTTTGAGTCTAGGGAATTTTCTTGTGTACACAAGGTTTTTTGTCGTGTAAGTCAACATTGTTTGTTTTCTGAAAATCTTTAAACAATTAAAAACTTCGATTTTTGATCAGTCGAAAAAACGCATATTTATCAACAAAAAAAAACAGTTGAAACTGCCAAAATGTGCTCGAACTCTTATCAGAAATTTTTGTGGTTATTTTTATAAAACGTTAGTAGAAGCTAGAAGTATACCATACATTTTGCGAGCTTTATTTTGTTTTAAAGTCTACCTACAAAATTACTTTTTACTTGTTCCAAAACATACAAGGCTAATTTCAAGAATTTATAATTGATTGAGATTTTTCGGTAAGTACATAACTGTCACTACACTATTTAGAAGTTATGTAGACTTGAAAATTGTGAAAATTAAATTTCATAATTTCATAGTTTTTTTTTCAAATTTCAGCAAGACTATAGCAGCAAAACTTCAAACATACTATATTCCAATTTTACATCTTCCACCTATAATTTCTTTCAAGGTAACTCTTGACAAAAAAAGTTTATTTTCAATTGGTTTCACTTTCCTTATATTTCCAACCGCAAAACACCCGAACCATTGCTGATGATTACGTGAAAAGATTCGTTTCCTTTACTCTCGTGTCTTCTTTCTTTTTGCGCGACTCTTCATTTCTTTACCATCTCATCTTTTCCCATGTCCAGTCTGTCGCCTCCATGGTATGTACAGTACGTCGTAAGACACTATCTAAGACGCAGGTTGTTGAAGGAATTCCTTACCATGAGACAGTGCGAAATTTAATGGAGACACAGTGTCATCTAGAGTCTTCCTCTCGTTCTCTCTCATCTCTCATCTTTTGGTATGCGATGCAATACAGAAGTGTTTTGTTTCTCTTTTTTTTGATAAATCTTTTCTGAATCTGTTTCTTAAAAAACTCAAACCCTGAACTCACACAAAACGTACTTTATCCTTCTCCAATCACATTTTCGACCAAATATTTTACGACACTTTAACAACCCGCCGTCTTCTTTTTTCACCTTTCCACTTCCTATTTCCTTTCAACCCATTTTCCAATAACTTTCATGAAAAAAACCTTCTTTGTCCTCCGATTTCCAGCATTTTTGCTGTTGTTGTTTTTTCTTCAGACACTCTCCGTTCTATTTTCTGACCGGTCCGTTATTTTATCATTTTTGTCTTCTGAAACATAGGCATAACATGCAACAAACAACCAAAAAGCGGCTGACCGGAAACGGCAAATTAGTCACTGTAATGGCATGCTGATGGTGTCTGACAGGTGGCCCATTATGGGTATCACAAGATATTGGTAGTTATCGTATAGCCAATTCCATTTTTAACCACCTGATTAGAAAAAGAAGAAGGTTATATAACCTTCAACAGTTGCAAGATGTCTTTCTTTCTCAGAATTTTCAACTTTTTTTCATCTTTTTTCAACTTCTACCTTATCTGTGTCTCCAATTCAACATTCCATATTTTTTCTTTTCTTCCTCTTCGCTTACTCGTTGTCGACAGAAAAAAAAACATTGATTGATCATCACATCATTCTCATTTTCTCACTCTCTCCTTCTTATTTGATTACACCCATTTTTAGTGTGTCTCTATTGTTTGAAAATATAAAAACTCTTATTAATGATGTTTACACGAGTATGTGGGCGTAGTTATCACAAACTGAAAGGCTAAATTTTATCAATTTTTTTGATTAGAAATAAATATTCAAAAAAAAATCACATGACAAGCAAAAATCGTTCGGAATTTATTTTTTAAAAAACTAAATATATGAAAATGTGATTAAAATTTGCTTGATGAAACCGAGAAAGAGAAAAAACGATTCATAGGATTCTTGGAAATTGCTTTCAAAAAAGCTGTAAGCTAAATACTTCACTACTCAAATTATTGTAAAAATGCTTTTAGTAAAAATGCTTTTTAGTAATTTAACCTGGATTTTTCGAAAACATTTTAAACTTTTTTGTTGTTTTTCTAGTCAAAAATTTCAAACCAGCCACCAACTTCAGGATAATTTCGCAATTTTAATATCTGCAATTTTTATTACAGCGTCCAACCACACGTTTTATTTTTCCGTAATAGTTTAAATAATAGCCTAAAATTTAGATTTCACAACAAAAATATCTGAAACCTCATATATGCTCCATTTGTTCGAATAATTTTAAGATCATTTCTCGACACATAGGTTCCGTGATTTATTCGAAATTGCTCATGACATATAAATGTTTCATCTTTTGATCTCACGGACAATAATTCGCCTACCAACATTTTTCCACCATTCCACCAACTGTTTTATCGAAAAATTTCAATACACACCAAAACTCTAACCATGATAAGAATGTTGGGGGGAAAGGGGAAAGTGTATATGATTATAATGATAGTGCCCTTCTTTTTTCTTAAACAATCTTTTTCTCTCTTTCTCTCTTTCCAAATGTGCATTCACTCTTTGATTTATCAAAAAATTTGTTAAGAGAAAAGTGAAGGAATTTTCAATTTTTAGAGCAAACGCCTGCATCACTGACATTTAACACAAGACTAGAAATGTCACGTGAATTCTAGATGAAAGCTTTTTATACTCAAGAATGGGTGTTTTTTGTCTGAAATATTTGGAATAACATTGTAAGGCACGGAGGAGGACGGTCAGGCGGAATTTCGCTTTTTTTAGTTGAAAATGTTTTTTTTTCTTTTCTTCTCGAATTTTCTGCCAGATGATCATATACCGTTATCATCCCGTGACAATCGTTATCACTTATCTTTTTTTGTTATTAATCTTATTAGTTATCCAATCAAAATGTCATTACAGAAGTGTGAAGAGCAGAAAAAGGCAATTAATCGAACAGTACACATTCGGGATTGCTCTATGAGTTTATTCACTGTTCCCCTCCGCTTTCTCCACTAAATGGACTCGCCGGGCTCAGCGCGCGGCGACGTCACTTCACGGCTGCCCGTCCATCTACAACAGCCATCATCATCGAGTTTCTCTGATCCAGAAGTGTTCACGTCTACACATAACATCAGACCTGGACAAACGTTTGTTTCAGTGCAAACTCTCACAAAAGAATCGTTTCATGTGGCTATTAGCGTAAGTTTTGTTTTTCGCTGATATTTGGAACTAGATAAGCATTCAATGAAAAAGGGTTTTAGGTTCTCAATAGGCGAAGAATTGGTTGTAATTGTTAGTCTTAAAAAACTACAACTGGAAATAGTGTAACCTAGAATGTTACAAATACTTTCACTCATTCATATTTGCCAGATCAAAGAATGAAACTGCAGCATGATGCAGTTTGAAAAAAACTAATAAAACAGATTTGGAAGAGCTATGAACTTTAACAAAATGCATATTATTTTCAGTCCAAAACGAAAGTACACGATGTTCTCTGGAAATGCGGCGAACGTCTGTCACTGTCAGATGACAAGCTATTTGGCTTAGCATTTCGACAACCAACCGAAGGAATAGGAGGTGATCAGCCTCGTCATGAGTATTACTTTTTGGATCCAGCGGCCAAAATTATGAAGTATGCTCAGAAACAACCGAGATTCGCGAACTGGGTAAGTTTTATATTGTTTTCAAGAAGAGTACATTAAGTGTTAAAACGTATTTCCTATTTCAGCATTCAAAGTCGAGTGAAAATCGACCAATATTGGTGCTTTATTTTCGAGTGAGAGTATACATTGATCAAGTTGGATTACTATCGTGAGTATATTCTTTTAAACATGTGTGTTTAAAGGGATTTTGCCGAATTGTTTAGAGTGACCAATTTGTTATTTGCAGATGTCCAAAAGCACGAGAACACTATTACCTGCAATTGAAAGACAACTTTCTCGATCATTGGGCAGGACGTAATAGCGTGTCAGAAGAAAGATGCTGGTACATGGCTGCACTCGCCCTTATAACTGACAAAGGGAATGACTACCTCGGGTGAGCGTGTGGTCTAGGCGGGTGTGCGCGCGCTTGTCGTTCAAACCTTGGGGAGGCTTCGTTGGTTCGACCCCCGCGCGTAGTTAAAAGGGTTTTGCAAAGAAATAAGATCTATGATGAGACTTTCACGACGGTCTTCCGATGTAATACATACCTGTGGATATCTTTACGTGAAGCTGAGATCCTTTTTTCCAAAAAGATTTCTCATTAAATAAATTGTTATTTTTCATCAGAAAAGTTATCAAACCTAATAAAATTATTTTCTAGATACTTCCGCGCCGAACAGTATTTTCCGTTATGGGTGATAAACGAGCGTGGTCTGGAATACATTCGAAATAATCTACCCGCGGCATGCGAGGACATTATCAATGAAGGACGTTACAAAGCGATGGAAAAGTTTATGATCGAGGCGGGAAGGTCACCGTTCGCACTGAACTGTCATCTCTACGGTTTAAGAAGGCATAAAATGGATAATACGGATAACGCGGTGCTCGGAATCAATGCCAAGGGCATTGAGATGTGCGACATTGGGGAAGATGGAGATAGAATTCCATTACGATCATTATCATGGAGTCGAGTAGCAAAATTGTCTTTCAACCGGAAGAAGATGACTATTATCGGATCAGATGGAACAAAAATGTCTTTGTATGCACAAACAGAACACAAAGCAAAATATCTATTAGAACTTTGTAAAGCTGTGCATCAAACTTTATTGGTAATGTCACATCTTCATGCAACGATGGCACCTCCACCAAAACCGTATCTAGAAATGTCAGTAGATGGAATTAGTACATCATCAACTAGTGGAATTGGAAGTGGAGATCATGATAAAGGTACGTTTATTAGAAAATGGGATAAATCATAGATTAATTACATTACAGATAGTGATTCACTTAGCAGTGCGTGTGGAGATCGGTGCCATGGCTCAATGTCTTCGAAGCTCCGTCTTAGAATCAAAATGGATTCGAATCTCGACGTGAAGATCGAGAAGATGGAATTGGATCGTAAGTTAATTACTTGAAGTTATATTTAAACAAATAAAAGTTTCAGATATCCGACAAGAGAGAGCTGCATCTCAATCGAGCAAAGCTAGTGATGAAAGTGAACGGTCTCGACTCGAAGTTCGCCATCAAACTTATCATCCTGCACACGAACTATCTGGAGCTACATCATCAACGTACACAGTTACAACAGCACAAGATACAGCAACAAGACCTTCTTCAATGGATAACGCCTCACAAACAATAGAATCGGGAAGCAGTAGAAGTATAGTGGATGTTAATTTCAATAATAAAAATAGAGAAAGGCACGAGTCATCAACATCGACCAGCGGTACACATGTACTGTTTTCATCGAAGGATGCAACTCCACCAATCGAAACAGCAGTAGTAAGCAGTACAATGTCAATGAGTGTACCATTAGATAGTGACACAAATCAATCAATAAACGATCGACTTCTCTCGATGAGTGCAAGTGATCTTCGAGCAATGGCAGAACGATCATACTCTCCACCGGCTCAGTGGACAACAAATGTTCCATCGACTGGAAGTTCGTCTCCACCAGAAATGATGGCCCGAGACAAACTTACGAGATCGGAGACTAGAATTGACTCTCAGAATGAAATGTGGTTGAATCAACCAGTTGAGTCATTCAATGGTGGTGGTACAGCAGGACGGTTTGTGAAGAAAAATTCATCAGGAAATAGAAATGCAAACGCCATCAACAGAGTCCATTCCATGCCAAGCCACTATCATGTCAATGGATATTATAGGAACAGCGTAAGTTTTTAGAATTCACAGTTCAGTCCATAAAGTTTATTAATTTTCAGAATCAAATATTGACATATGAAGATGCTCCAATTCATCATGGACCAACATTATTGACCCATGCACAATCTCTCCATGTTCCCGGAACTGTAGCTCGTCCACGAAATCCACCACCCTACGAATCAACATTTCAACCAATATTTGCTGTTGGCCCAAAAACATCCTCTTCGCCACCTCCACAATCACAACCATCACTAACTGCTTCAACTGGACCGCTTCCTGCAGAAATAGCTGGAGACCGACAAGCATCTTTCCCACCAGCAAGTGTCACTCCAACACAGTTCTTGGAAGAAGCTGGCGCCTTTTCCACTGAGAAAATGGAAAATTATCCATTGATTTTACAACTTCTCAAAGAGCACAGACAGAGCCAAGGCCAATTAAATGCAATTACAATGACAAATGGAATTTATAATAGTTCACAAGCTGGAATTCTATCTCATAATCGGAGACCATCTTCATGCAATGATTTAAGTTCGTTAGATGGCGGTGTTATCAATGGAGGAGCTTGTAAGTTAACAATTACTTAAAACTTTAAAAATATTATATTTATTTTCAGTCGTCCTCCCAACCCATCGAGGTGATTACTACTTTGATTCTGCCACGCTTTCGCAGAATCTACATTTATCGAGCTTTGTACCAATGACAACTTCAACAACTACAACCTCTTCTGCCACTATGACATCATCACTTATCACAGCTTCATCCCATCAGCAACCACTTCAACCGAGTCAACAACATCATCAACAGTTGCAACATCAGCAAAGTATCAAGCCAACAAATAACTTTGCTAGAATCGAACAACATAATGGGTTAGTATTTCAAATATTGGTGAAGAATTTTCTTTAATTTACATATATATTTTCAGCGACTTAATCCTACCACCACCTCCTCCATATCAACAACCACAACAGTTGGTCAACTAGAAATAATTAAATAATCAGCACAAAAGCTCACAGTTCAAGACATCATCATCATTTCCGACACGTGGTTCTGCAATTCTCAGTGATTCTTTTTTCAACAATTTATATATCTGTTGTTTTCCAGTTTTTCGTAGAAATGTTCGTATAGAAGACTTGCCCAGCCCTCCCAGCTCACCTATATTGCATATTATTTGTACGGGTGTAGAAGTGAAAGTTCTGCTCTTTTTATAATCTTTTCATTTTCAATCAAGCGTACTTTCATACTCTCCTGTTTGAATAATACGCTTCTTTTTGAATTCCAAAATGTCAATGCTCAACAAAAAACCATGCTCAATATCACCCTTGTTTTCTTTTTTGCCTATTCTGTACAATTTATTGTTTTTTTTGCTCTCACTTATTCCACCCTCCCACAAAAACCTTGCCATATTGGTGATTTGCCTCTCTATATTTTTCAAACTTTCCGACAATTTTTGTGTGCTTGTGTGCTGCTCATTTTTCCTCCGCCGTTTCCCCATAGACATTTCTCATGTGTTCCGAACTTCCAACAACGCCTCGTTTCTTCTTTTTTGTGTTTGCAAGTCATAATCATCAACGAACCCTTAGCATCAAACAATAAACGGGAGAATTTTTTTATTAAATTTAAAAATGTTGCATTTTAGGAACATTCTATACAAGCTAACTCGATGATAACAACTGTTGGAACTAGAATTTATCAATTGATTTTTCTCAATTTTCCAGTTTATATGTTCGATGGAACCTCCAGATATTTTGGAACAATGTTCTAGATCCCAATTTATTCGGGCTTTAAAGTCAAAGATCTTTGTGATCCTCATGACACAATAGACAATTTCCTTACGGAAAAATTCAGAGAAACCTATTTTCAAAAATTCTACTCAACAATCACATTTGCTTCCTTTCTGAAATAAACATCGATTCTGAAGTATTTTCGGTTCGATGAGTATTCGCATTGATGTCTATGAGTACATTGTTGGAAACTGATCCCCTCACATATTTTTCGAAATCTACGTGCAGAATTCATGATATTTCATAATTATTTTCACACCTTTTTTCCTAAAATTGTCTGGGATTCAGAATAGGCTTAACGAATTCTTCTTTTTACTGAAATTTCTATTAATATTTCAAAATGAACGGAAACCTAACTACTTTCATTTCTTCTGTTATTTATGGTATTCCATCCGTAGCACTTTATATCACAACTTGCATAGTTATTATCAAAAACAATAAATTATTTGATTCATCGTTTTACCAAATTTTTATGTTTGACGGATTTATGAACATTTTCACCTACATAATGGGACTCGTCTTCATGCGACTTACCAGTATAACGTGTTATAACTGTTTGATGGCACCAATTTTCAGACACATAGGTTAGTTCCACGGTGAAAAATTTCGTGCATATACTACTGAAACCTAGCTAAAAAAAATACTTGATTTTAAACGACCGGTAGTAGATTTCATAAAATTTAGTTTCCAGGTAATTTTTTGCCCTTAACATTTATGGGTACAATGGCTTATCATATGGCATATGTTCAATACGCTTTAACAACTCTTGTTTCTTTGAATCGGTTGACAGTATTGTTTAAGTATAACATTTTCGAACCGGTAAATCAATCTACGACGAATTCAAAGACACAAATAGAATTTCAGATTTGGAAAAAAATTACATGGTTATTTATTCTAGTTGCTTATTTTGTTCCCTTTCTCAACACTCATATTATTTTTCAAAATAAATTCACAATTGACTATCTCAACGAAAGCGACTCTTACACATTGCAAACCCCAAATATGGTGGGCGGAAACTTTTACAAAACAAAAAAAAATAAAAATAAATAAATAAATAACTTGATTGAGGTTTCAGCCATTCATAGAAATTTACAATGTATTAATTCCATTTATGTGCATTTGTATGGCAATTTCAATTCTTTCCAATACTACAAGTGTCATATTTTTACGAAATCTGAATATTCAAAGAAAAAAAGCGGAAACAAACTTTTTACTCATAATGTCTATAACATGTTTAGTCCAACTTATTGGAACAATAATTTCTATTGCTTTATTGAAGTGCAACTATTGTTCTATGTTATCATATCTTACAATGGTTCTACCATTTGTTAGTGACGGTTTATCTTTGGTGCAACCTTGGCTGTTGATTTGTTTTAGTAAAACTGTGAGGGTTGAAATATAGTCTCAAGAATGTTATATCCTGATTTTCAGATGAGAAAAGAAATTTTGATATTGTTTGGTATAAAACCTAAAGCAACGATTCTCCAAGTACGATCTTTGACAAACTAAGTTATGAAAATGCGAGTGTATGGAAAGACACAAATTATTTTTAAAATTCCAATTTGATTTTGAAACTTCTTGTTTTACATTTATTAATTGAACATTATTTACATTCATTATTAAGATCAAATTGTTAAAAACCCGTATTTCAAAATAAAGAGATCAAATCACAGAATTTTTAAATTGAGAGCATATCAGTTCACATACTGCTGTCATCGTCAATCACTACAAATGGCCGATGTGATTGATGATTTACTCTTCCAGTTTTTAGAATTAGCCCATTGTTTTTCCATCTGAAAACCTTTATTTTACTCTTGAAAGTTGTTTTATTAGACGAAAGTTACATGTTTAGAAAAATCCGCAAATCAGATTAAACTTACTTTGTCTGCTCTCTGTACTCTTTTCGACTTGTGCAACAAACGTCGTGTGCATGTTTTGAAGTGATGAGGAAGTAGGCACAAAAAATTGAAAAGATGAATGCAGCAATTAATAGCATGGAACCAAACATATGCATGTACGTTGCAATGCCAAGACGCTTCTGGAATTTGAAAAAAAAAATAAAAAGATGACATCAATTTTTTTTCGAATTTTTACATAAATGGGTCCAATGGATCCTCGTTCTCTTCTCGATAAAACTTCTTGGTGTGGCTCAGATTGTTCTTTTGTAAAAATTGGTTTCTGATTAAAAGCAAATATGTAGATAATATCTGCTAATAAAGAACATGCTCCGGTCATAAAGACACCAACTACATAAAGTAGTGCATTTGGTGGAAAACATGGAGAACAGGAGCCAATCAGGATGGAGATTAGTCCGAAAACAAAAGTGAAAACTGCGAAGAAAATTACACCTTTGTGATGAGCTGAAATTAATTTTTTTTTGGTTTCATGAAGAATATAAAATCAACTTGTATCTTCAGTAATTTTGTGTTTGGACAGTAAAATCTAATTTATTGTTACCGCATATTCTAGATCAGAAAATACTAAATTACAAAAAATAGCATTACAGTCCTAGAATTTAAGACAGAAAATCAATTGAATTAATAGCATGGAACCAAACATGTGTATGTACGTTGCAATGCCAATACGCTTCTGTATCCAGAAAGAGAAAATTGATCAACAAATTATTGAACTACTACGCTCACACTCTAATTATTTTAAAAAATAACTTGAACCTGCATTTGGTAAATCAGTTTTATATAGTTTCTAGTTTATCTTTCTAACAAAGAAAAAAGTAAGTTTCGGCACATGAAAAGCATTAAAATATTGTTAACTTACGTAGAAACCGATGTAACAAAAGCTCTCTGGCCTCTTCATCTCCTTTTTCAAGAGCAACTCTTAATGATGCTTGAACCGAAGAATCCATCTTACTATCACATCGATCACCTTAAACTTGTTTTATTTAGAAAACAAAAGCAGAAAAAAGGTACCTCGAAGTTCTGCTTGATCTTCATGTAACGGAATTAAAGTTTCATGATGTACAATACAATCCCACCAAAGACCGTGATGATGTGATAAATGAGAACGAGGAAAATCAACTACCTACAAAATTGACATTTAAAAAAAACCAGAATTTTATTGACTAGAAACTTACTTCCCAAAGAGGACTAAACAACGAGAACGCAGTTAATATTAGCCCGGAAACGATTAAGAATATTGAAGTGACTAATAGAAATTTGTACATAATTAATGGCATTCCGTGGTTACTCTGAAAAATCTTAAACTAGAAGAATGTGGAAACGTGTTAAAAGTGCTAGTTAAAAGGAGAAGTCGTGAGTCTCGAATTTCAAGGAAGATCAAGTGGGCACTTGAATTGGAGGAATGAACGGAAGAATACGTAGAAATGGAGTGAGAGAAGGGTATTGGATTATCTTTTTGCTTTTGCAGGGTGAGAAAATATCGGAATACTTTTAAGGATGTTTAATGAGAATTGTGAAAACTCTGAAGTTTGAGGAGAAAACTTTCTTCTGCTATAAAAGAAAACAAAAGCAGCAAAAACATAATAAACCAGGTGTGTAGACACGTAAATGAATTCAACTATTGCTTCGTATCTGTTTAGTTATATTGCGCAAGTGTCCAGAAATCTCAAATGCCTTCAAAACAAGCTATTGTCCTTGACTGAAGTCATGGAAGTTATTCAGAACAAAATAGAATTTTAAACGAACTTTTTTCTTTTCATTGTCTCGTTTCTATTCTATCTCGTTTCTTAATTGGAACTCAAAGAAAGTAAAAAAAACAAATGAATGAGAATTAGAAAATGCCCAAAATTACTGACAGTCAAGATGTAAGTAGAACAAATGATGAAAAAAAAAACTAGACGAGACATTTTGGTATGGAAGAGAGCAACTTGGAAATTGCACGTCTTGAGTTCCCTTAGGGCCTGGAACAGCTGAGAATGTGTGCAAAAGATTTATTAGGTGTTGAAAGAAAGATGTTGACCATAGGAGTACATTACAAGCGTAGCCTACTTTTCTACATGTTCTGAGTTTCATTTTTATAGATTTCTATGAACCAGCCAAAGTGAGAAAAACAGAACCAATGCAATCATCAGAAAAATAAAACTCAAATTTTTATGAATTAACGCAATGAAATTACATAACAAACCCAAATAAGTCGCTTTTCGTGAAAAATCAACAAATTTGAAAATTACGAAACCCAACAGAGCCACTCAAGATTGTATCTCGATTTTTGATAGACAAGAAGATGTCCAGTTTCGAAATTTTGGCAACATTTCCGGAAGAGGGAAGGAAAACGAACACTTGACATATGGTCGAATTATTCAAAGCACACTCAAAACACATATATAAAATACAATTTTGGATTAGCTATGAGTTTATGGCATTTACAAAAAAACCAAAGCACTTGAAATTCCCACGGAGAAGAAATTGAGAAATAAATGTTCAAAGAGCGGATTTAAGTGAATGATGTTGGAAACGAAAATATAACTACAATTAAAGTGTCCACCTAGTTCAAATATAATTTGGAATATTTGAAAGGTGTAGAGGATGTTGGAACCTTTTTCCTCGAAAACTCAGAAAACGTCTCATCGAATTAAAGTTTGTTTTCATCTCTTCCCGCCGCTTCTTTTTCAATTTTATGCAAAGTCCAAATGTCAGTTTCTATTGACATATCCTTGTATAGAGGTCATCAGACTAATTTTCTCAAATTGAAGAAGATCAATAAACACTGACTTTAAGAAAAACGAATATAGCCTGACGCAAAAACAAGTGGAATTACTTTTTAGTTGGGCGTATTTTTATTTCTCATGCAGATAAGGCGATGAGGGGGGCTTGTATATTCATTTCTAAGAAGAAAAATGTAATTATCTTTTTAGGTATTGCAGGTATCGAAAGAAAAATTTCGGCAGGATTCTGGGCATGTTGCTGAGAAAATTTAACTTTTTTTAAAAAATAATTTAAATCTTGTTGCATTTTGCATATATCAAAAAATCATTAAGTAAATATTTTTCAGTAACACTAACTGGAAGACAATTTTTTCATTCATTCAAAAAAAAGCTAGACATGAGAATGAACTTTTTTTATTTTCAGATTCTATGAAACATTTTGAAATGCAAGAACCGCTAAGAAAAGGTGAGAAAATGCTATTCACCCATTTTTCTCATTTCCAATGCATGAAATCTCCTAAATTCTAAATCGTAGGTGCACTCTCCGCAAATTGTTCGTTGAGAAGGCGGAGACTCTGGATTTCCTTAAAGCGACTAAAAAAAATGATGAATTGCCGAACATTTGTCATCAAGACAAACACACAAAAAATAAAATGAATGATGGAAATGAAGGAGAATGTGAGGAGGGAAAAATTGGCTGTGGAAACGTGAAAAAGATGGAGGATATTGTTTGTGTGCTGGAATGAGAGGTTCCTCGGAAATAAATTGAAGAACCACGCCACCACCCGCTCTTTAACACTTTCATTAATCTATTTTTGTGGAAGGGTAATCTAGTTTTAAAAGAAGACCAGAGACATCAAAAGTTGACGTGATCCTGGAATTTGTTGCAAAATGCAATTGCTTCTATTGGGTCAACGATTGTACATTATGCTTACAAATTTCAAGTTCATTTCAAAATGACGGGAACTCAAAAAAATACATGTAATGTTCAAATTGGTATGGAAATCATATTTATCAGAAATCTATGTATGAATAATGTCACAATTATGTACAGTAGATACCGTATTTCCTCGAACAGTGTAGTGCTTCGTTTCTCAATTTCGGCCGCTCAAATCTTGGTGATTCAATTTTGTTTTCTGGTTATAGACATTCGAGGCATTTTCAGGCTTGGTGGGCATATGTAAAAGGAAACAAGAAAATAATTCGATGTAGAAGTGTGATAAAAGAGCCCAGATATGAGGGAAACGTATTTGGGTATAAAACTATATAAAACCCTGATAACATGTTCATCTAGTACAACTGAGAACAATCAGTTACTTTTTCGGTAGATCTCCGGGTCTTCAAGCATAAAGAACAATAAACTTAAGGCACTTACATAACCTATAACAGGTCAAAATTCATAAAAGTATTTGCACTTACTGGTTCAGACCAAAACTCTCACGAAATGACGCAGAAATTAAGTATTGAACGAAGAGCATGAAATTGGAAAAGCTCCCAAAAATGAGAAACAGGAACATCGTGGAGTTTTCAGAAAAATAGTCATCTTCAGAAACACAACGCTGAGCCCAAGGTTATTTGTTTCACAACCAAAACCAGAAATTCTGGTCGTGCCTGCTTTTTCAGATAAAACCTAATTTCCTAGAACGAAATGGAAACCAAAAAGAGGTTTCGACTGAAATTCCGGAAATCTCGTTTCATTCGAAAAAAGAAACCAATCGGTCAAATTGAAAGGGGCAGATGAAGTTGAAGAACAAAAAAAAAGAAAAATGAAAAAAAGAATGAAGAATGAGCTTGAATGTAGACGGAAGACCACAAACGAACTTGATGTGTTCTTCTGATGAACTGCAGGGACAAGATGGATTCCACAGAGAGTTCAAGAAATGTGGAAATGATTTCCGAATATTCTCCAATGTTTTGAAACATATTGAATACAAATATGTGATATTAATGAGAAAAATGTTTTAAAATTATTTTAACGAACTTTTAATAGCGAATATTTTATATCTACTTGAAGAAAAGAACCCTTCCAATCAGGGATGGATTCACCCGTGACCCGTTTCACCCGTTCACCCGTTTTTGGGCGTTTTCGCGGGTGACGGGTGACCCGATCACCCGTTTTTTTTTAAATTTTACGGGTGAAATCCATCCTTGCTTCCAATTGAAGACTGGACCAGGTTAACGGTGGTTTCATGTACTCTTTCAGTTTCTGGAAGAATCAGTTTCGCCAGATGCTCAAACTTTTAGGTACAGAGTGCAAATTTCTATTATCTAGTTTTAAGAAATGCGTTATTCTTACTCAAAGATACGGTGCCAGGTCTCAAAGCGAACAAATACTATATGTACAGTAAGAAATGTGTTTATGTACTGTTGTTCTTCGACCCCAATTTTTTTCTGCAAATAGAAGAAAACGAGGGAATATAAACAACAAATTTTCTAAAATCGGAGGGCCGAGTGAGAAATAGAAAAAAAAGCAAAAACATTGTGAGAGTAAGAAAGTAAGAAGCTACAGTACTATTTATTTAAAGGTGCACATCCCATTGCGAAAACAGTTTTTGTTCGTTTTGGGACCGAATCGAATTTTTCTCGTATTTAGGCGAGAAAACATATTTGGTTAATTTGATTAGGGTTAGGTAGATCTGAAATATCATAGATCCATGTTATATCATAGGTTAAGCAAGTTAACCGACAGTAACCCATAACCCCTCAGAAATTGTTAAAATAATTCAAAAAATTTTGATAGAGGATGAAGAAACACTTGTCATCACCACCACATTTTCTCAAACATTTCGTTTCTTCTTCTTCGTTTTCTTGTCGAGAACCCATCACACAATTGCATTTTGTTTCTCTCTTCTTCCATCTCTCACTCATCTCGCAAAGTGCGTTGAGCAGACAGGGAGGGAAGATTTTAGCACAAAGAGCACAAATATTCGAGTGTTTTCTATTCTATTCATAAAGTTTTCCTGTTCGTGTCTACATCATCAGAGTACACGTTATTATACATTTGAATATTTAGCTTCCACAGATTCAATAATAGTAAGACTATCGGTATGAAGGGATCCTGGAATGAAAGATGCCTTCTAAACAAAGAAACTAAAAGCTTAACTAATTCTACCCTAATAACTAGTCGTTAGCTGACCGTTTTTGGAATGCACCTCTTCAAAATTTATGACCGTTGTGAGAGCTTATTGGAAGTCGAAAACTCTTTACATTGACCTCGTTTACAATAAAACATTCACAAGGGGATGAGGTTGGAAGAAAAAAGATCGATGAGGTGGAAATGGTAATAGCCGTTGGGGAAATGAAAATAATGAAAATGAGTATTAATTAGAGAAATGAAGAATTGTATGAATATTTCTAAGTTTTCTTGAAAAACGAGGTGATCATCGAGTTCTTTTTGGGTGCCTTTTTTGTACCAGGTGCTGGAGCAGTTATCACTTTCGGTTTGGGCTTTTCGGGTGATGCTTTTTGTGGAGAACATTCTACAGCCTTTTGAACTGCCTTGGATACTGAAAATAGATGCATTAAACATTTGAAAAAAAACAACCGAAAACTAAACTATTTCTAGAGAATAAATTAAAGTGTAGAATACGGTAGACTGTACAATATTCATAAAACTTAGGGTGTGTGTCATAGAAAAAGGCAGATTTTTGATTTTCCAGACAATAAAAAAATGTTCCGAAAATTAACAACAAAATTCAATTTTAATTTTGTTTATGTAAAAAAATTGTCTTTTTTTAATGGTAAAAAGTTGAAGCTATTTTTCGATAAATCACAATTTTTTTTGGAATAATCGGAAATTGAAAAACGAAATTTTTACTTGTTTTTTAAAGATTTTTTTTTTGGAAAATTAAGTTTAGACTTTCAATAATTTCGGATAATTTTTGTATTTAAAACAACCTTAATTTTTTCTCGAAATAAAAAATTTAATTCAATTTTAATTTTGTTTGTTAATGAGAAAAATGGTAAGAAAACAAATACTGTTCTTTAAAAAAAAAAATGGTCGAAAATTTGAGCTATTTTCCGAAAAATAGGAAAGCGAAACTTTTATTCGATCTTTTTAAAAGTTTTTTTTTGAAAGAAACGTTTAGATTTTCAATAATTTCTTGTTATTTCTGCATTTAAAAAAGTTATTGTTCTCCTCATCAAAATCAACATATTTTTGATAAATCGTAGTGCCGTAGTCTTTTTCCGTACATTTTTCCGACTTTTATTCGGAAAACACCTAAAATATTTTTGACACTAATATTAAAAATCCAAGTCTCAAACTAAAACGGATGTATTTTTTAACTCGCAAGGAAAACATTTCAAATCTTGAGATCCTCACTTTAATTCTTAAAATTTTTTTTTTTAACTCACCCAAATAACCATCTTCATCAACATATGTCTCGACAACCTTTTCGATTCGTGTGGTTCTCCGTCTATCTTCTGGCAAAGATGAGTTTGTTTTTGTTTCCGTTTTCTTTTCTTCGACCTCCATTGGAACTTGCTCTTCATCGTCAGAATCCGGTACAATAAGTCTCTTCTTCGCTTTCTTGTTCTCATCATTAACCCTTTTTCGCTTTGCTGGTGGTGACTTTTCCTTCTCCACACTTTGCTCTCTTGATGATGGAAATTCATCACTGTCTTGAGAAATAATCAATTTTTCCGGTTTTTTCTCTGGTGTCTTTTCTTTTGGTTTAGTGGCCTTAATAAGTTCTTCAGACTCATCGACTTCTATCATGGGACGTTTACGATTTTTCTTTTCTTGATCTTGAGGAACAGGGGATTGAGATTTCTCAGTCTTTTCAGTTTTCTTTTCAGTTTTTTTGGAAAACATACTCAGAGTTCCTTGTTTTTTCGGTGGAGCAATGGAACTTTTCTTCGTCTCAATAGCTGACTTCGAGGATGTACTTGGTTCGATTGTTGGTTTTTGCTCAGTACTTTTTTCTTTCTCAACTTTAACATTTGACGAATCCGATTTCTTTTGTGGCTTCAATTGTTCTGGCAATTTTTTACCTTTCAAGTCATCATTATCAGCCCATGAACGTCCATATACACGCGTATCTTTTGGATTAGTACGTTGAATACTGTGCAAGCATGTCGAAAAAACCTCAGAAAACTTTGATTTTGTGTCAGTCAAATCCGATTCAGGAACAACAACGTGTTTTATGATTTGAGCTTCAGCAGGAAGGAAGGTAAATTCAGACGAATCAACAGCTCCACTGATTTCATAAAGTGCCCATAGCGGATCCCCTTTTGATTTCACATAATCTTCAAGGATGCTGAAAATTGATAAATTCATTTAAAAACGTGTACAGTATCATACATACCTTGTGGCTTCTGACCTTGGTAGTGATGTCTGCTTTATGAAATTTGTGAGTGTCAGAGGGTCGCACACATCATCGAGTATTGAGGTGAAATTCTCCACCATCTACAAAATGAAATGAATATATTCAACGAATGAGGAAAACAAATATTTAGAAGGTTTGTGAACCAAATAAGTTTCAAAGAAAACGATATTTCAGAGAGAACAATAAACATTTTTATTTTGAAACAAAAAAAACAAGAGTACCAGTATCACATAAAACTACTTGATCTAGTAAAACCCTAAACAAAAATGAACACTAATTTTTGTCGCCATCAGGCAGCAAATCAATCTCGTCAGTATTAACATCATAATCAACAAATGCTGTTTCCATACGATGCCATCTACCGAGAGCTCCAATGTCAACAATGTTCCTCCACAACTCTGTCCATGGCCAATCTTTTAGATTTGAATCTTGTGAAGAATATATTCTAAGTTTATCGTTGTAATCGCTAGCAACCAAGAGCGAAAAGAACCAGAGATTGTAATAATGCAATCGATTTTGGCTGATGAGAAAGTCGCGAGCAGTTAATTCTTTAGCTGAAAATAGCCATTACTTCATAGCATTTAGAATGTGGAACATACTTGTAGCCGGATTATGCTCAGAATTCGGGACCAAAACTAACTTTTGTCGTCTCTCGCATAAATAATCATACATTTCCAGCTCTGTTGGATTTGTCTGATATGCATAGGTTAAAAAACCGAGCCCAGAGAAAACAACTCCTGAAATTGATCAATAAGAATGATAGGTAGAGAGGTGTCATACCAGCTTTAACAGGTCTATCTTTACATCCTTGGACAGTTTCCCTAGCTACAGTAGCATAATCATTTCCCATTCGTTTAAAATATTCTTTGATGCTGATTCCGGTCCGCTGGAAAAAGCCTTTCACTGAAGCAGCAGCCATCTGAAATGAATAATTGTTAACGAAACAACTGAATAAAAAAAGATAACGAAACGAAAACGTTTAAAATAACTTTTAAAAGACAAACGTATGCAAATTAACAGCATAACGAATAGGTAAAACGGCTTTTTGAAGAACTCGGAAAAAATAAAGGCAATATTCGAGATTTTTGATTCTTGACAGAATAAGTAAGTAGTCAAAAGAAGAAATGCAATGTAAAATACTTTTGCAAACATTTTTGAACGCAAAATAATTTTTTTTTGAAAAAAAAATCTAACTGCCAAACGACACTCCGAAATAACGCAGGTCTCGCTTCGATGAGGGGGTACGGTGACACTCGTTTCAGCTGTAGCATTTTCTTTCTTTTCGCGCGGTGCTGTGGTAATATCAATATTTTTCCTGTTTTTAGTGAGTTTCTGTTGATTTTGATAATTTTTTTCAAACAAGTTTATCCAGCTTACAAACCCGAAAACGTGATCAATAAATTTCTCTTACCCACATACGGGGAACGTTATTTGGTTTACTTGAAGTTCTTTACATTCGCTTTGTATATTTTCTCACAAATTTATTAATTCTTTTTGAATATTTTTCACTTATTATCATTTTTCAGATGTCGGCCCCACTCAAACATCCGAACGCTGTGGTTCTCCAGCCACCAACGGTCACCATCTCCCCACTTATCCGTTTCGGACGTTATGCGGCGCTCTCCCTTGGAGTTGTCTATGGTAAGTCGTTTCAAACATTTTTCATACGTGACTTTTGAAAACAGTGACTGTTAATACAGATTGAATTTATCTTTTTTCAAGAGTTCTACTGTCCTCCTACAATTTTACAATTAAAAAAAGCAGTATTCCAAGATAATTACAGTTTCCGTAAACCTTCTTCAGAAGATAAAAATTATTTTCAGGATTTTTCCGTCTTCGCCAGATTCGCGAGTACCACGCCGATATTCGTGAGTGGGATCACGAAAAGGCTGTTGCCGCTGCAGAGGAAGCCGCCAAGAAGAAGAAGTGGCTTGCCAAGGACGAGATGAGATACCTCATGCAGGTAAGATATTTCTATCAAAAAATGAATACATGAAAATTATCTGAATGTAATTTTGGGAGAAACGATTGAAACTATCTCGGAATTTTTTTTTCTTTTCTGGTAAATCCCCTAATTTTGTTAGCGATGTTACCGTTACTATTTTATGTCTAAAAAAATTTGGTTCAGGAAACTCAGAAACAAGCTTTGTGAAAATAGAGCGATATTTTTTGAAACTTAAAATGTTTAAAATTTATTTATCGGAAAATATGGCTTCTAGTAGCTTCACTTTAAACTAATGCTTATTATTTTGTCGAATTAGTCTCTGGAAATGATTAGACTCACATGCTCTCCATTATTAAAAAACAAAACTCTAATGCTTTTTTTTTTGTAAAAACAGATTATTGGAAATCAATGCAAATTTTTTCAATATAATTTTTGTGAATCTTAAATTTGAGTTTTGCCCGACCAAAATTTTTGAAAATTCGCTGTGAAATTTTACGGTGGTTTTTCAATTCTTATTATGGAAAATGCATCACTGTCGGAAGTTATCTTTTACAGCAACAAAATATTAATACCAAGAGAATATTTTTAAAACCCTAAAAATATTAGGTTGATATAATGTCTCCAGTGAGATAGTTTAGAAATGTAATTATTTGCAGTACTAGTCGGAAAATGTTGAAATTATTGAACACAGCTTCTGAAAAAAGTTTATTCTTGAAAACGATGTGGTACACGATCAATTTTTTTGGCATAGAAACACTTTGACGACGTTGGCAGAAATTATTTTAAGATTGCGTTGCTATTTTTGTTATGTATTAATTTATGCAATATTAAAAAAGCGATGTTTGCGAAGAGTAAAACTTTTATCGCTGTTTTCATTTCAGGTTGTCAACATTCCTTTCGAAGAGGGAGTCAAGCAATTCGGAGTTGCCGATCTCTACAAGGAGGATTAAGACGACGGTCACGAAGACACACTATCAGACCCAGGAGAATTATCCCTTTTTCTTTTATTAGTTCAATGAATACCTCTCCGAAACAGAGACATTTCTTCTATATTTGGTAGTGTGTGTTTAATTGTATTCTTCTTTTAAATTTTAAAGTTTCTCGTTTTGTTTAAAGTAGCTGCAAATTTCAGTAAATTACAAATTTTATTTTTTTGAAAAAATCGAATACATAAGATGAGCCTGACTCGAAGTCATCGAAAAAATCACATTTGGAAAGAAGTCAAGGGGTTGGTCAATTTGAAAAGACGGGGTTGATAAAAAACTGTTGAAATTTTATTTTTAATGTAAAAAACCTAAAATAAATAAATAATTTAGGATAAGAAAAACGAGGATATGTAAGAGGAATCTGAAGAATTTCGATTCTAAGTTCGATAATTTTGTGGGAAGTTGTTCAAGGCTTTATGGAAACTGGGGAAAGCATGATGGGAAACAGTAAAAAAACATAATCCTAGAAACTGGATGTTAGGTTGAAAGACTCCATGGATTAAGAGAACTATAAAATGACCAGTAATATTAATTGTCGATGTCAGCAATAGGTTCTTCCGGTTGAAGTTGTTTACAGTACTGGAAAAGAATCTTCTGATAATATTCTCGAGGTGTCAATGTTCGAGCGGTGGAGCATCTGAAAGTTGAGAGATTGTGGATGGATTCAAAATATACTAAATTGTAAAAAAGAACAGTACTAACCTGCTAGTATTCAAATCAAGACTCTCCATACTCTGCAAAACTCGATCAGATGCAAATGAAAGTGTCCTTGGATGTTCAATCCATTTGAAATAATATATATCTGGTGGTACATATGGTCGTCCTCCAATCCAATTCAAATCAGGCTGTCTTCCATTTATCAGACAATCTAATAGATATTCTTCTGGTAATTGAGATAATTTTGTAAGTTGCTCAGCAGTCAATCCATAATTCTTTTGAAGGAATGCCACGTATCCAAATACTTCTCCAAGATGTACCACTTTTCCACCAATTGTCATGAATTGACGACCAAGACTTCGTCCGTAAAAATGAATATCTCGGATATATTCACTTCCGACCAAGTCTGAAAATTTTAGTTTAATTTTTAAAATAATGATTTCATCAAACTCATTTGACATTTTTTTGTGTTAAAAATTTATATCACATTTTGTTTTTGGAACAATGTCTAGGTTTTTGGCATAAGTTCCAAATTGCACAAAGATGCCCATTATACATTCTGAAGTCAGACATTTTATTACTCATAAGTTCTGAGAATATTCCAGGCGTTTCAAAAGCTCCATAAAGTTCTAAAAGTTTCCAGAACATTCCTGACGTTTCTCACCATGAACGAAATATCATCAAATTGTTCAGTTGAGCTTAAAAGGAGCTACAGTAATCGTCATCCCACTTTTTGCAAGTTTTTCTACTTTTCCACGTTTTTATTCATTTCATTTATCCATATTTTCTGTATATTTTTGTATTTAAAAGTTTAAAAAAAATTCAGAGAGTTTTGTAAAATCGTGGGAAAATGCTTACTGTAGCTCTTAAAGGCGCGTGCATTTCTTCGCGGCCACAATTTGAGAATAAATCGCGGTGAAACTGTTATAGTTATCATATTTATTCGTTAATCACGTAATGCATACATATCCTTGAACTTCCATGTTTGAGAATCGTATGAAATTCGTGACGAGACCCATCTATCAAAATAGCGTGCGCCTTTAAAAGTAAATGTCATAGGTTCGCTGGAGCTCGATACCAGTTAATTGCGCTGCTGCATCTTAAGCTTAAGGGGATTTGTTTTAAAGTTAAGATTTTAAAGCTCATAGCTTTCCTTTAAAGTCAAATTTATTTCATTGAAAACAAATTTTAAATTACCACAAACTGTTCTAAAGTGCCAAAAATATCTTACCAATGCACATAGTTGTGATTATGAGTCCAAAGACAATATATGCAAGTGTTGCTGGAAGCCAATCAACATTTGCAGGTACAATGTCACCAAACCCTGCAATGTTTTAATTTCTAATGACGACAAATTGTCTAAAACTCACCGATTGTTGTAACCGTAACAAAACAAAAATAAAATGCTTCGAAGAATGTCCATTCCTCCCACCAACGAACTATATAGGCACCACCCGCAACGTAACCTGAAAGATGTATTTTGAGATAATTTGTTAGTTTAGACAAGATTTTAAGAATAATATTCTAAGCGTTTTTTTTGTAATCTACTATAATTAGGCCTAAAGCTGTTTTAGTTACCTGATTTTCCAGAACACCGGTGACTCGTTTCAAGACCTTGCAGAGAATTTCTCTCAAATACCCGAATCCCAATATTTCATTTCTAAAATAAAATCTTACCCAGCATGATAAGTAGAATAAATAGAACTGAAACTCGTTTCTCGTGATTTGATGGATCAAACTGAATTTGCTCTTCTTCCTCTCCTTCATTCTCATTCTCACCACCTTCACTACCATCGTTGATTTCACTGATATCTGGAAAAAATATTATTTGATGACAGTTTTTGATATGGATTTCTACTAAACATCTATATTATGATTTTTCCTGTGAAAAGGCTGCCATGTGAAATTGGAATGGAAATAGCTACAACTCTAACTTATGTAAGAATTAAACAGTACTTTTGCAGTACATATAAGTTTACCAATACTCCCTGTGGTAGGAAATGAAATACACAAAAAAACGACCCCTATGCCAAAAGTAATGAGAAAATATTGTATGTTTTCAAAACCGTAACCGTAGAAACAATAAGTTTCCATGCTTTCAGCACTCGAAAAATGCAGACAAAACATCCATTTTGTGACTGTAGCTTAGCGGGAATTTCAAAGATCAAAATTGGAAAATTAGCTAATTGGGAAACATGTGAGAGCTATCTATGGAAAATACTTGTTAATAAGTTTTTTTGTAGCATACTTTTGCTTTTTTTGATGTTCTATCAAAGCTTTCACATGCAGCTAGATCACTATTTCAATACTTTGAAGTCGAGTTTGAGTTGTAGAAAAAACGACACTCTAAAGCTTGCGTTAAAAAAAAAAACTTACTATCAAAAGTGCCAGCATCACTGACATTGTCTCTTTGCTGCTTTTTCCTTCTACCGGTACCACCTCCAGCACTTGCAGCGGTGGCTGCCACTGTAGGATTATTGTTGTTTGGATATAACTTCTGTGTTCTTTGTAATAATTCCAATGTTGGCATTGGAATATGCCTTCGTGGTAATCGAATCCAGCAACAAGCCCATTTGATGCATTTCAAGCAGGAATTTGTGACAAACGACATGACTGCCATGTAACCGTGATGTAATTTTATAATATAAGCTGAAAAGCAAAACATTGTGAATTGTGATTTATGAAGGCAAAGTCTTACTGGCAAGAAATCGTCCGATATCAGCTATTGTGACAAGGATGAGTGGAATACCAAGAAGTGCGTAGAAAATGATTGCAACACGTCCTTCATCGGTTCGAGGAACGATGTGACCATATCCTGAAAATTTAGAAGATAATAAAAAATATAAAATGTTCGAGTAAAAGAATTTAATCGTAAAAATTTTAAGTAGTTAAATTTTCCTCTAATGTTTATACCGTTCAAAATGTTGGTTTCGAAAACAGCTGACCAGTTTCCAAGTTAGTTCAATTTCACTTTTAAGTTCACTCTTTCCCCTATCTTCAAATCTGATTGACCTTATGCTTCACATTTCCTTGTGTTCCCAGAATGGAGGGTAGTAAATCAATTCGTGTATTTCACTCGAATTGTCTCATCATTTCAAATTGAATGTCAATGTTTCTACATTCAATCCGTATGTGTCGGCTCTTTCTTCTATGTGTGTGAAGACGTGATTGTGTCAGATAGCATAAGTGCTCACTCTCTCTTTTCTTTGGAAGTGTTCCCGCGAGACAAGCGAAATTGTGTATGAATGTAAGAGAATTAGGCAAAGATTAATCGGATTCTATTTTAAATGGGAGACAAAGATGTTTCCAAGTTATCAACCCAATTAATCGTTTGTTGAACTAACTATAGTATTATCAAAATTAAATGTTATCAACTGCTTCCGAAAATACAAGACTCGCCTGATCATAAATACTTTTTAAACAGTTTTCCATAAATTTGCAATAACTACGGCAGCTTCGAAGCTTATTTTGACACTTACAAAGAAAATTTTATCCATGCTTTTGCTTCTTGGTAGCTTATTAAAATGCTCTGAAAGAAATATTTCAGAATATAAAAAATCTGAAAAGTTATGAGAATATTTAGCCAATTTTAACAATTTTCAAAACCCCCAAAGTGTACAAAAGTCGTTTGAAGAATTTTTATAGATCTCGAATTAAGTGGAAAACTCATTGAAAAATTTCAGAGGATAGAAGCTGAGTTTTTCTTTGTTAACTTTTCTGTTTCAATTGAAATTTTTTGTTGAATTTAAACATGAATAGGAGAATCAAAGATTACCCACCTATTGTCGTTATAGCAGTCCATGAGAAAAATATGCTCGACATAAACGACCATTTAATTGGACCATCACCGTAGATTACATCGTCTGGTGTCATATAATTCCTCGTATAATCCCAAAACACATCTCGTATCAGTTCATCCATTCTAAAAATTCAAAAATTCAAAAATTCCAAACCAAATCAAACATTAAAGGACTCACCCATCGTTTGCAGTTTGTCTCCACGTGGAATATGCTGTCCCGTTATTACTCATTCTCCATAACTGATCCATTACTCGATTTTTCAGTTCTCCTATCCTTCGAGATGTTTCGTTTCGAAGTTGTTGTTCGTAAGGTTTCTCATACTGAAGAATTAATATGTTTCATTGCCTTTATAGTACTTTGCTAATTTTAACTGAGCTTGAATAAAAATAGTTTTTGTAAAAAAACTGGCTCTCTACTCATTATTGCAATATCCAGTGCTGCAATTGCAATTATATTCTCAAAGTTTCTTTCACCGATTTTTTTGCATGACTCGTTATTAACAGTTTCAATTTTTTACGAACTTCAAATGACCGATTGAACAATAGTAAATATACATACTAATAAGGGAAACATGGTACATTTAACTTTAATAAATTACCATGGTAAATTTTTTAAAAAAATTTTCTTATAGTTTCCAAAAACTTACATGGTGAAAACATAACGCTCCTATAAGTGTGTACCCAATCGACAAAAGGACAAGCCCGAAGTGAGGTAATGCCAATCGAAACCACTGAAATAAGTTGTGGTTCATTTGTTGTATCGAATGAGTAATTTGAATATCCGACGCTAGAGATCTGATTACAGAATTCCTAATAAATTGGCAGTCTGAGTGTACCATGTTTGACTTTGTGACATCAAAGTTTCAAAACGACGGATTTCCAATGGCTTTAAAAAATCAAACAAAATTTGGGTACACTGGCCACATATTTCTTAATAGTTATTTAAATCCCGGAAATCTGAATAATTTGTTAGATTTTAGCCGATATCGATGATCAGTCAATTCTTATAACTTTCTACATACCGTTTATTGCTCTGCTCTTTGATTAAAATAGTTTTATACTCAAAAAATTGGTCTCAATACCCTTGAAAGTATTGTTTCGATTCTTCACTTTTTCATCCTTTCTATATTGCCAAAAGCATTTCTTAGACGTCACATATCTGCGTCTCATCCTATTCTACAATATTCTCTAAGACGATTGCCGGGAAGTGATAGTCCCTCGGGGGGCGTAGATGAGGAAGACAACGGCGAGTCGCTTTTGACCCTCTTTCTTCCTTTTTTCGGTGCAAAATTGAAGATATCTCAACCAACTTTTCTGGCTTCAAATATTTGAGTTTCGCCACCACCAACACCACTCAAGAAAAAAAACGAGAAGACCACCCGCGAAACGATCACTTTTTGAGAGAAGGGTCAGAAGTTTGTGTCGTCAAGAACAATAAAGACTAAATATGGGGTATTCAGAGAATAAAAAAGTTGAGAATTGAGTTTTGAAGTAAAAAGTGATTTTAAGATGTTTGAGCACTTTTTTAGGAATCTTTGCAGATTCTTCAAGATCTTCAATATTAAACAAAAACCTCTTTTTCGAGGTTCGATACTTGATACCTCAATTGCGTGCAAATTCTGTATAAAACTTGCCTGTGGTAATTTATGGGTTCCAAAAATTGGATTTTTTAATAGATGGATTAATTGGAAAAATTGGAGAATTGGAAAACTGGATCGGGTTTCAAAATATTGAAAAATATTACTGAAAACTAGAAAACTATTCAGACCGAAATTTAAGGTGTTAAAAAAATGACAGGTGGTTTTGGAAACTTGAGCCATTTTTTCAAATTTTTTGAGAGTTGACTAATGAATAAATGCTCAAGCCCATAGTTTTGACTAATTTCTGAGTACCCAGAAAGTATTTTTCTAAAAGTACGTATGGTGTACCTGGTTACAGTACCTATAACACAAAAATAATGCAGATTCAAATTAACGAACCCTTTTTGTCCTTAACCACCATTTCTTTTCTGTTGTTTCGTCGATCTCTTCTTCTAAATTTTCGATTTCACCTTCCTCTTTGTCCAAGTAGAGATTCAGCCGTTCCGCACTGAAAAATAAACTTTTTCATAGATCTCAATTTTAATTCTTCCGATCCTTCTTCCCTCTTTAAACTTTCCCTTTTCCATATTCAACATTTATATTTTCTGGAAGTTGTTGCATTCTCATATTCTCTATTTCTTTTTTGTTCTTGTTGCAAACATGGTTTTTCTTGTTCTCTCCATTTCCACTTTCCGTGTTCTCTCGGACTCTCGGATTATTGGGCACCGTGGGGGGCGCCCGGCGAAGAGAGATGAGCACAGGGGGTGGCTCGCGGAAAAGAGTTCGACGCATCACTCACTCGGCACTTTTTCGCGCACGCTGCGTCGTGGAACATGAAGGAAACAAGGCAGAAAACAGGAGAAAAACGATGCACAAGAAGCCGTCATGCCATTAGTAGTAGAAGTGAATGGCAAAGAGGCATACGCCAGAAAAAAACGATGGTGTCCGGCGGGGAACAAATTTTTGAATTATTACCATACTACTTTTTGAGTAGTGTCTGGGATTAGGTCAACACGAGTTTTCAGTTTTTATAGACCAATTGGAAGGTTTATAAGTAGATAACTTGTGATTTTGGGTTACTTACCATAGAATAGAACATTGTAAACCAGAAAATGGTTGCATTTTTAATGCGCTATTAAAATTGATGTTTAGAATTAACGAATTTTTTACAGAATAGAGTAATTTATCTGAAGTTTCAGAAAAGTTGAAGTTATTTTCCCTTCGAAAAATTTAAAATCGATATTAAAGTTGGTTCTTCATATATATCCCCAGAATGTTTTTTCAAACGATCCTGATATATTTCAAAAACAAATTTATCATCTTTCTCTCTATCACATCTATTTTTATCTGATACACGTACATCACCCCATAAAATAAGTAATTTCGTTTAAAATAAAACAGGCAATAAACAAGAGCTACGGAACAGGTGCTGCTAGTCCATTCACTGATCTACGTCATGGCTCATAACTTCATAAAATAAGGATCACTTACTAGTGTTCACTTAATCGAAACCTCGAGGAAGCATTGTAAGCATCGAAAAACTGCGCAGACAGTCTTCCTTGTACGTGCATCTCCTTTTTTTTAAAGAAGTAATGGAATGAGGAAGGTAGAATAATAGAAAAGAGACAAGAAATAATGGGTGGTAAAAGTGTGGGAATACAGAGAGAGAATAAAGGACAACTCATCGAATTATTCAAGAGGTGTGCTTCCCTTGAGCTTTTAAGTTACGGCCCATCCTTGTGGAAAGTTATTTGGGTGCCACTTTGATGCAAAACGTCTAGAACGTGCATTTTATGTGAATTTTTTGAATTTAGAAAAGGGATTGCAAGGGTGAATCTGATGGATTTTTTCCTGATTTTTCAAGTAAAATTTCAACGAAAAAAAAAAATGTACTATTAGACAATTCTCGTGGCCATAGGAAAATAGTAAACTATTAAAAATGGCTAGATATTAACAAAATTATCTTTGAAATTAAAAAGTCAAGAGTGACTTCTGTAATACAGGAATTTAATCGTTTTGCTTTGTTCAAATTTTACTTGTTGGCGGAATTTCTCAAACGCTTAAAATTCCATAACGCATAAGTTAGACAAATTATGAAGATACAAAAATCATTTTTGAAGTAATAAATAATAAAAAATCTCTACCAACCTCAGTTCTTCGACGTCATTATTTTGTTGATCTACTCCGGTTGCCGACGCAATTTGTTGTAAATTATACAGAGAAGGTGGGGATGAAGGTGGTCCTAATGAAATTCCTGGTGAAGATGGACGATGATGACGTTGAAACGACGATGTGGATGGTTGATATGATACTTGAGGATTTGGGGTCGATGCTCGATGATTCATATACATTGGATTCAACATGTTTGTTTAATTCTTCTAGATCGTCTAGAACTTCTAGATATTCTACTTGTTCTACGTTTTCAGCGACGTCGACGACGTCAGTCGCCGTGCGACGTGAACGTCGTCGATTACTTCTTCGCCTTCTCGCTTTTCTTGATGAAATATTCGGATGGTCGTCGTCGTCGGTCTTCTCGTCGTTGCTTTGATTACTGGCGGTATGTCGTCTCATCCGCATGTGAATCGATGCATTGGAGGGTAGATATGATTAGAAAGTGCAAAGGGAATTGGTGTGTGATGATGAATGAAGAAGACGAGTCTAGGAGCAGAATATAAAAATAGGTTTATGGGTGATAAAGTTTAGTGATTCGGAAGGGAAAAGGTGAAATGAGATATCGAAGTACGAAAGAGTGATGGTCAAGAATTGATTATCGGTGGAAGCTTATAAACATTGAAAATTTCAGCAGCTTTTGATATATCTTTCTAAAAACTATCAACTGTTTTATGGAAAGGCTTTCATTTGTAGTAAAATTCTAAATCTGAAGACATTTCACCTAACCCAAAAAAAATGTTTTAAACTTAAAAGTTGTAAGTATAATTCTAAGAAGTATATTCGAAAAGCAAAAAAGAGACATTTGTTGTACAAAACGTTCGAAATTTCTCTCTCAAATGACTGAATAAGTTTGCAAATAGTTCCTTATTGAATTCTAGTCGAATCTAGTTAGAGCTCATCATCATTGCCAAAACAGACAGAGAAAGTGAAATCCGATTCCAAAATTTTCCAATTTCACTAATTCGAATGCCTTCTACATCTATCCAACCAAAAATTATACGTTTATCCTCGTATCCTTCCTGACATTCTCAATGCTTTCCGTTTTCTAGACAATCTAGCACAGCCGAAAGTGCAGAAAAAGAGCATGAGCTTCTGACTCGTCTCGATAATCAGATATGGACCCTCTCAAGGCGGTTCATATCGAAAGGAAAGAGTTTGACTGACTCCGAAGATATGAAACACACGCTAATCTGATTGAGAAAAGGAGACGAGTGAGGGAGGAGGTCCCAAATATTCAAGGAAATGCACACTTATTCGTCCGGAGCAGCAAAAAAAACTTGGAAACGAACTTTTGTAGAATGAAATTTTGAGCATAAACTGCTGAAGATGAAGTGGGTCAGAAGAAAATTTTAAATATTCTAACCGAACTTCGTTTTAGTTAGGGTATTTCAATGGAAAAAAGGGAACAAAGGAAAAGTTGTAAAAAAATTTCTTGAATTAGTGCTACAATTTTAATAAATTTTCAACTATGACACCTAATCTATTCAAATTGTTTTTTTTTGTAATTATTATTTCCCAATTTTTCCAACTAGGTTAAATTTGACAAAGCGAAAAAATTTATCGGAATAGTGCGTCCACATTTCAATTATGTATATGATATCATGAAACAAAAGAAGATTCAAAAACAATTCATGTTACCGTAATTTTCACATTAGTCTTGTACTTATAGTGCTCTGCTTACGATAAGCTATTTTGACATTTTGACATTTTAGCTATTTTTACATTTTAACTGTTCAACTATTAAAATAATTATCACATTTAAAAATATTTTCAAATTTTACTATAAGTAACCGAGAAAAAATCTGTAAAACTATTACAATGATCGTACAAGACTAAACAACTGACACAAAAAGTTTTACTATAAATTTTAATTGAAAGGCTGATTTAGCATTTCACAGAAACGAGTCAGAGCTGTAAAAATGTTTCAAAATTAATGTGTTCTTCTGAATCTGTACATAGTAAAATGTATAAGGGTATGTTATGCAATTGGAACGGAACATATGGGGACCCATAACTTATTTAACTAATATTAATAAACTCAATTAAATCCCGCCCGCAAATTTAGAGACCACATCGGAAGATGGAATTCCAAGTTGAGTTTGAGGATGTTTTAGATAGTAAAAATGACGAATGATAATTATAAATCGGAATGCCAAACCGAGAACTAAATTTTCAGAAAATAAGAATTAAAGACAATAGAAAACGAGTGCAAATATTTGAACAAATCTGTGTGAAAAGAGAAGGCGTGGTCTTCTCATTCCCACCCGTTTCTCCCCATCTTCACAGAAGAATAGACGGGGGTATCTTTTGGCGACTTGACCTGGCGCCGCCCACTTTTTCGTTCTTCTCGGTCGTCTTGTTGGTGTGTCCTGCAGAGCAGCTCGGGACCCGGGCCCCCACGTCCGTCCCCGGAGGAATCTGGGTATGAATATGAGTGTCTGTGTTTGTTGTGTTTGGTTAGAGTGCGTCTCCTTTTTCTTCTCCCCTTTCATTCTTCTTCACACATCCTTCCACAGAAATACGCAACTTTTCGGCGCCCTTCGACTTTTCCAAAGACAACGACGGATACTCGAAGAATATGGAGACAAAGTGTGGAGTCAAGTTGTTTGGAAAAGTATGCGAGGATAACAGAAAAAGAAGTAGTAGAACAGACAATGGAAGGATTTGCATAACTGCCAACAGGGTGGGACGGACTCAGACCCCCGACCAAAGTTTTTTTTGGAGCTGGGTTCACAATGATACCATCGAAATAAGCGTCAGTTGTGGCACATAACCTGTGACCGTTTTTGGTTTGACTGTGCAACTGGATTTAATTGGAGAAATTCAATGGGTGGAAACAGGATGTGCATGGGGCTGGAGTACATTTTTTTCATTAAAAAATCCAGCCATTCATTTTTATGTAAGATGAAAAACGATCAGTTCCACAAATTAAACATTTTGATGGCTTTGAAATTACAGAAATACCATAGTTCACAGTCGGCAAGCGATACCAACCGAAAATAGACAAACCGAAAAGCCCACGACCTTCCTTTGTTAGGAATAAATATTTCCTAACTATCAGATATGTGGAATCTTAGAAATGAGGGAGCAGGAAACTAGTATTGGAAATGGTTAATATTCAGATGACTGAACTGATAATGAATCAATATTCATAAAATGCCAATTTTACCTTTAAGATTTGCACATTGGCTCACCGTTTCTCAGCTTTCTTCATTTCCTCCATTTGTTGTACAGATGCAGGAAATAAAGCTTCAAGATAGCTAACTGACAATCTCATTTTTCTATATCTCTGATCCCACGGACTGTTAAGCATATTTTCAGTTTTTGGAATTCCATTTGCAATTCGCATACGTGGCCCCATCTTTATCTTCATTCGCTTTCTCTTCGACTTGAATATCCTTTTTGTTTTTTGCACTTCATTGAATTTTGGAATCATTGTAAGAATAGGGGTTAAGCTTGTGGAACTTATTGATCTCGATGCCATTTTTAGGCCGAAGTAGTAATTTTCGTAAAAAAAACAAGAGAGTGAGAAAAAATGAGGAAATTCCGAGTCCTTATGATAATCCAGCTAGGAATTATAAATAGCTGGAGGGCTTTTTCACAAAACATTGTCGAATCGAACACGGCTATTCAATATTAAAAGAATAGATTATATAAATACCTTTATTTGACTCCCGTAAAAAACAAGAGGAAGAAACCAATATTTTGAAAACCTAAAAAAGTTTCGCTCCCGGGTGGGCTCGAACCACCAACCTTTCGGTTAACAGCCGAACGCGCTGCCTATTGCGCCACGGAAGCCACGCTCGTCGTTGTTTTTTGTGCCATTATGAAACTTACCGCCGATAGATGTGATGGGCGAATTTCGCGCGTGCGAACATTGTCGTCGTGTGCGATCTATCCTTGAAGTCTGACGGTTCGCCAAGTTTCAAACATAATTGAGACGCCGACTACTATAAATCGAGCAACATAAATTAAGTGTTGGAGAATACGGTAAAAAGTGAGAAATATTAGAGGCGAATTGAAAAAATGATGATGGGATATTGTTAATCTATCTAGATATCTTGCATTGGCAAGCTTTTAATTCCGAAAAATGTACCGTATTTTCCCTGTTTTTATTAAAACTAATACGGGTGCAAGCCTATTAGGAATGTACGAATAATAGGGATATCAACACTATTTTTAAATTTATATTTTTTGAGTTCAAGAATGGTCGATTTTTTGAAAATTTTCACTTGAAATTATTTCCTTTTATTTTGCACAAAAGTTTCAAAACTAATAGAGAAAATACATAATTTAAAATATGCGAACCAACATTTGATTTTTAAAATGAAATCAAGAAGACCAAAAAATGGAATTGAGAAGTCTAAAGATGTGCACCATGCTGCACTTGCACAGAAACTGATTCTTTTCCGGAAACAAGGTGAAGAAGTTGTTCAGTAGATATAGTATAAAAGAAGAAGAGACGCAGACAATGTCGACTTCTCCGAAGGATTGAGTTTCAATATCAGAAGAGAAATGTTGAGGGAGGACTCACTCACCATACTTCTCAATATTTTTGGTGGGAATTTACAAATCGGTTTATACATTGATTCTCGAAATTTTGGAAATGATCAAGAATTGAACTAACAGTTTAAGCTTTGTTTTAGTTAGAAAAATTCGAATTTTTAAAGGTTTCAAATAGATTCTAAAGTATACATGACGCGGATAAAAATTATGTTTTCCGTGTACCTGGGCAATTTGGTATTTTTGGTGTTTCGACAAAAATTTTGGTTTTTTTTGAAACCGAAAAAAATCAACTTTCGATTTTCGTATTTAAATTTTTTATGCAAAACCTGGTTTTGCATGCATGATTGATTGTTTTTTTCTTGTTTTTTGGTCTAAAGACTGGGAACGAGTAAAGTTAATTTTTAACTTAATCTTTAAAAAATCCCCCGTTTAAAACTATATCAAAAACGGTAAAAATTACATGGAATTTTTCCCAACAAAGTTGCAAACCTAATATAGTTGTTCAAAAGTGCAAAGAGAAAATGTTCTCTTGCTAACCTAAAATGGCGACTTTTAAGTATTTAAAAAGTCACTTTTGAAACTCTATTCAAAACGACAACAAATGTGAACAGAAGGCGGTAGATAATTATATTTAGGCGTCTAAGGGAGAAGGTGTTCATTGAGCAAATGAAATAGAGTTTGAACTTTCTGGAAAGACGCTTTGGAATGTAAGACTATTTTTCAAAAGTTAAAAAAAATGAAACAATATTGTATTATTTGCTCTGAATCCCAAAATGACATCTTGTGGCTTGTTATTTCCATACTTTAAATTCAAATTTATGTTGCCAAATGCAGAAAAAAATACGACAACTATCAATTCAACATTAGGCATCTTTTAAGTAGTTTTAAGGATTTTTTCAACGAAAATGATAACAATTTTCAGATAAATGAACTAATTATCTATAGTTTGACATCAAATTACGATGATAAATTTAGGAACAACATAAGTTGATATGCAGAATTTTGGCTTTAATAAAAAAATGTCTGAATTATTTTTGTAACATTTAGTTGAAAGAGATTTGCAAAATAAAATAGTTTTAATTGGAAATTTGATTGAAAACTTTGAAAAAAACTAATCTTATTGAAGAAGTTGTAAAAATGGGCAGATTTCTGGAAAACATCTGACATTATTTACTTTTGTTTTAGTACTTGAAGTAACTATAAGGAACTATGAATTTAACGCCGTTCATTTCATTTTTCTCTTTTTTCCATTTCATATCTAGCCATTCTCTCATATCTCGGACTTTTTCAACCATTCGATGCTCGAAGGAGCCACCAGTCTTCCTAGTCAAAATGTGAATAATTGAGTGAACTGGGAGCGGTGATGCGTCGTCCAGAAGATGTTAAATGATGACGTCAAAAAAAAAACGGAAAAAAATAAACTACAAGAATTTTTTACATTGTTTCAAAAAGAAAATTTAAAAATTTACATTCAATAAAATGGTCGACTGATCCAAAAAAAACATTATTTTTCCTTCATCAATTATTTTCTAGGGTATTAGAAATGAAGATTATAAAAAATATATCAAATTTCTGAAATTTGGAAGAATGAAAAAATTCAAAGGAGTTATGAATAATGTTTACCACCCAGATTTTTTTTCGCTTAAAGTTTTAGTTCACAAGAAACATTTTAAATTTTGATTATGATTATTTTTAGTGAGTTGAGAGAAAACTATTTACAAATGCTATCACGAGAAGTGTGAAACCAATAAACCTATTTTCAATGTAAAGTGTTACTTCTGGAACAAAACAATAACAAGCTCTCAGGTGACGTAACAAATGAAGGGTCCATCAGACAGCAGAGATTTTGATAAAATCATAGTTGTGTCCGGTGGTGATAAGCCACATGAGAAAGAGATAGAAACAAGAGTCGGGTGTCTATAAAACAGATGAATGTCAAGCAAAATGTTCCACCAAATTGACAGTTGTTGCTCGGAGCCTTGCAGAGACCCAAAAATTAGTCTGAATGATATTTTGACTTTTGGAAATTTTTCAGATCAAAGGCAGACTTTTATTTGAGAATTATTTTTCTATTTCTTTTTGTTTAATTTATATCAGTTTTTACGGATAAGTCAATAAAATAAGTTTCATAATGGGCCTTCCTCAAAACTATTTCAGAAAGTTTCACATAATGTTTGGTTTTTTATTAATAATTTTACTTTTTTTCAGACAATTCAACAAAATTGCAGATTTCCTTCAGTCCTTTTTCAAAAAAAAAAAATTGAAATGCCATAAATATATGTGAAAATAGTTGGTGAAGTGTTCAGTTTTTTACTAATATTTTGAGTGTTTTAGTTTAAAGTTACTCTACCTCCAATTACAAAGTATTTTCTCGAACACAACTAGAAGCTTGAAATGGTGAGGAAAAATATAAAATATGCTAGACCTAATTAATAACACTTGATGATATAAACCAAAGTCAGTGAGAAATCTATATATGACGCAGATGAGAGTGACTTGTTTCAAATGAAAAATAGAAACAAAAAGTGCTTGCAGGCTTCGCTGCCTTCATTGTGATGGTGTTGGTGTGAAGGTCCTGGGCGCAAAGTGCGTGCCAATAGTTTATTCATAACTGTACCGCCTGTTTCGTTTTGTTCATCACACTCACTTCTACTTGACTCTTTTTACCGAGCCGCGTTTCCTTTTTTGTCTACTTTGACTGTGTCTAAGTACCCATAAATTGAATGAGCAGAGTCACTCATGTGAAACTAAATTGATGATCAACATAATATCTAAAAATAAGTTATTATTATAGAATCAAAACAAAAATATCGATAAAATGGGTATAAAACCGAGAAAAAGTTCCGCCGACATATAAATGTCCGGATTAAATTGTCAAAACTCTCTCAAAGTTGAGAGAGAGAGAGAGAGACACGCCGCGGCTCCCGACCCAAAAAATTGTTTTCTGGTTGTTCGAAGAAACGGACACGAAGTAGTAAACTGATTATTGAATAAGCGAGACATCAGTTGACAACGAAGAGTCGTCAGAAAAAGGACAAGAACCCGAAAAAACCGTTGGTAAAATGAAAGAAACTTACTCATCAAGATGTGTTGACCTAGCTGTGTGCATCGAATTCCGGTTCGAAAAGTCCGATTCGCGGTAGCTTTGTGGTAGAGATCTGAAATTTTTTTAAAATGAACTTGAATGTTTGAATTTTTGGTTTAAAAGTTGTATTGGCATTACCTTAAATGCACTTTCACATGCTATGTCACATCATTTTTTGGTTCTGTGTCATTCTCGACATGCTTTTTAGCTTTTGAAAATTTAAACTAAGTATTTAACATTTTTGGGGCTGACGGCTCATTTGGTAAGTGAGTCTACAAGCCAATTTAAATTTTAAATGCACAAAAAATGGTTCAAAATTTTTTTTAAAGCTTTGGTAAAAATAATTCAAATGAACATATATCAAAATTAGAAAGTTTGACAAAAAGCCTTCAACTTTAAAAAATTTCCAAAAACGTTGTCTATAGACAACGTTTTTTTGTATACATGAATATATGTTATTCAACTTTTAACTGCAGCGATTTACATCTCAAGTCTGTTTGAAGAGAAGTTGATCTTGATTTTTTTGAGAACCGAAATAATTATTACCACTAACAATGATTTGTAAATTATTGCATTCAACATTTTTAAAATTAAATTTTGTTGCTCTTGAGTTACATGTGATTCAAAGAAAAACTCAAAAAAGGACTCGAAGGTGTCGATCGCTCTTGGTATGATTGTAGTGTAACATTATAAAATATCAATGTACTTGCAAATATGAGTTGGTTAATCATTTTTGCTGACCTTCATAATTTTCGTTATAGTGAACTGAAGAATATCGCAAAAAATTTTCAACAATTTACATGATAATTTTCAGCCAGCACTGTATAAAACATCTTTCAAACTCACACATAACGATGCGCAATTAGGTTTGGCATGAGCAGGTGAGTCAAATAGCGACTCATATAGCTCATGACGCCTTTCAGCGCGAGATGGACTCTCACCCCGACCAGCAATATGTCCAAAAAATGCTCACGGGGACTCTATTACATCCTTGTCTCAGCCTTCATTCATCTCGTCTTTCCCCTTATTTTATGTTATTATTTATTCGTCGATGGACACCGCTTCGCTGTTCTATCTATTACTACGCGTGTGGTTGGGGGGCACCGGTTGTGGATGGGAAAGGCGAATCGAAAAGTAATATAACTCAAAAATTATAAAGCCACCCGAAAGAGAAGAAAACCTAGAAAATACAGTACTAAAAAACTAGGGGTGACACCATAAGAATGGGTTACACCTATGGGTGTTACCCATTAGTGCATTGCGAAATGATAGTTATCTGAAATCTTTCAAACCATCAGTCGTCAAATATTTTTATCAGTTACTGGATTTGATCATTAAATTTTTTTAATAAAAAAAATACTGTTGAAATAATTTCTCATAACAAATTCATATGTTTGACATCATTACCCAAAATTTAATGATCCGGCAATGTCAACGGATCTACTTTTACTTTAGTCAAACAAAAATACAAACTGAAACTTGAAATTTGCTGATATTTTTAGCCCCTTGTTCGAAAAGTAAAGTCAAATTTTAAAGTTAGAAACAACAAAGTTCTACAAGAACTAAACACATCAATAATATTCCAAAATCACTGAATAATTTGAACATGGTTTTTGTTCACATTGAGAAATTTCGACAGACAGCTGCATTCCACTGCATTTATGTTAGAGTGAAATATGCATTATTTTTTAAGTTCCTTGAAAAGAACGGGACCATTTTTAAAATTATTTGGAAACCTAAAGTGGGAAACTGCGGCTAATAATTTACTAAACGATTACACTTTTTTTTGCTTATCTTTTTAGTAGAATAAATCTTACGGTGGAATGGGTGGCGGTGCTATAAATGTTCCAATAAGGGGCTGTTTCATTGTTCCACTCCTGCTCGTAGAAGGTACTGCCACAAACTGCTTCATAGTGATTTATGAAAATAGGAGGGTCTGAAAATGTTCAATGAAGTCAACTTGTCGAATTTACGAATTGCTTCCTGGTAACAACTAGGTAAATTTTTGAATAGTTTTTCATAAGCTGCCAAGTTGAGATCATTAAATTACTAGCAAATTCCAAGAATACATTTCAAAAATAAGCGAAAAAAACTTACTTTCAGCCGCTATCCACCGGAAGTTTCATCCAGAATGATGATTATTTTAGAAAAGGAGTTTCTGAAAGAAGTAAAATAAACGCAAGATTTAAGGTGTGAATTAAAATGTTCATATACAAAATGAATCAGAAATATGAAAAGTTATGTGTATATCTTAGCGTAATGAAATAATTGAGTGAAAATTCTGAAATATCGTCGAAGTTATTTTTTAAAACCTAGTTGTATAAAAATTACAATTCTATTTCTTCCCGTTTCAATAGAAAATTGACCTATACTGAAAAAAAATCGACAAAGATTGATTTTCTAGAAAAACCGGTTCAATTTTTTGCAAAAGCTATTAAAACCTGTAATACAACACAATTTCAGAATTTTTTCAGATAAATCCTATCAGATACATGTGCTTATAATAAAAATTTATTGAAATAATAATAAAACAAAGAAAAGAAAAAAGGGAAATAAAGAAGAGAAAGAAGACGTGAGTGTATGTGTGCAAGTGAGATCTAGACCTAAACCTTCGAGCTCCATGAGCCACAAAACAGATAGAGATATCTACGTGAACTCTCGAAAATAAGTATGAACTTTCTCGTTTTGTGTTATGCCTCTATGACTATTAAGCATGTCCATGACACTCTACACTCTCCTTACGAAACCCTTATATCTCACTAATTGTCTCCAGACTTTTCAAAGTATTATTTCATTTTAATTGTATTAGTTTTGTGGTAACAATTGAAAATGAGAAAGAGAGAGAGAGAGATAAAAGTTTTTGAAGAGCACTCTTGATGATGTCAGCTAAAGATCATGAACGAAAATATTCGAATCAACAAAAATAAAAACTAAACAAGAAAAAGTGAGAAGTGCCGAAACATAAATCGAGATACTACTATGTATATATACCAAAGGAAGTTGGCGCCACCCGTCAAAGAGCACCATTTGTCATTCAGAACCACCTGAAGTCAGGTCACCCCCATACACTCGACCACTAGTAGTTTTTCAAGTTTTTGCAGGTTTTCAGGAAGGTCTCACCAGGAAATAATTGCTCACAAATCGTGATGATGAAGGCTTGATGACGGAAAGGTAAACATACTATACACGTATCCACCCGGATCTACTTGTTAATTCATCGTATTGTGTTCTTACAATACAAAATGCACGATTCATTCTTTTATTTGTTATTCACTAGTAAGCTGACAGAAAGAATAATGAGCGTTATGAACTATGGAACAATAGGAAAATGATAACAAGGCAGTCTTCCTCAACCAGACAGCTAACTCTTAAAACTATTTTCACTATTCACTTTGTCAGATTCAAAATAGTTTTAGGTATTGAAAAGCATAAAATAAACAAAATCAAGCAGGTGAACGTTATGCAGACTTCAAAAATCAAGAATAAAACACGCCATGTTGGTAATTCCATTAAATTTGTGCAACTAAAGCTTAATTTCTGGATATTGAATTATTCTTTAGCCTATTGATTTTTTTTCCTGACGTGAACAAATGTGCTGAACACCTATAGGTTCTAAGAATCGAGAACTAAATGAAGGTAAAATGAAGGTGAAGCCTTTTGCTCGAAATGCAAGCTGAGGAAGTTACAGTAGAATTTGTCTAAAAATTCCAATAGTTCTAGCACCAATCCACGATGCCTTTTTTCATTTTTTCTTCAAGTAATACTACAATTCCACCAATTTCCACAACAAAAACAAAACAGAAATCAGTTTTTCCCGACTGATTTCTAACTAAGAACTGCCCAAGTTTTAACCCTTTTCAATCAGTTTTGACTTGTTTTGCCAAGTCTGCAAAAGTTTCCCCAATCAGGTAAATGATTATGTAATGCAATTTGTTTGAACACCAATAAGACGGTGCACTACTATTTCAGGTTCAAAACTAATAAAAGCTGGAACACTTTTTTTCAAGGGGTACTTTCGATTTAATACGAATAGAAGTGCCATATTACATAGATATATAAATGCGGAGTTTAGACCTTGAAGTTCTAGTGATAATCATGATATCTTTTTTTCTAAGAATGAGGTACAAAATAAAACTTTAAAATAAATTTTTACTTCCATTTGAGAGTATTGATCTACTGAAATCTCTGAAGCATAAAAATTGATTAACTCAGTTCCTTCATGTTGCTATGGGAGCTCAGAATACCAAACATCAACCTGATTAACACGCAAAAGTACTTTCAAAATCTATTTTTAGGGTATGTATCCTTGATTCTACAACACAAAAAAGAACACAAAACAAGAATGAATAAATATCTGGCAAAAAAAATTTAGGTATCCGGTAGATGACGTCCCCGTAAGAAGGTGTACGCATCTAGGCGCTACTACTGGTGCGTCTGTCTGTCATTTCACCACAATTACGTTTCTCCACCGCTCTTCTGAAGGTGCTCACTCTATGTGTGTGTGTAGAAAGAAGGGGCTCTGGCTATTTCTTTCTTTTTTCTATAGGTCCATGCCCTATTATTTGTGGTGGTGAAGGTGGTGGTCTTATGGGCTTCACACATACACACACCGAAACGACGCAAAAATTGGTCCAAATTTGTGAATTATTGAGAAAAGAGGTGAGAGATTTTGGATAGTGAAGGGCAAAGATCGGGTATGATTTGAGGGAATTTTTTTGAAGTAAACGAGAAGTAAACTACCGTATTTCCTCAATTGATCTTGCGGTTGCAAGTTGGAAAATACGATAATGAAGAATTTTAATTCCAGAATTGAAAAATTGATTCAACTTTATTTTTAAAAAAACCTGCTAAAAAATGATGGGATGCTAAAAAGTTACAATGTGCCTCTGAAATAAATATGAAAAGTAAAACTGAAAATTTAGACTTTCCATCAATCCAGACACCTTTTGAGACAAAAGTGCACAATTCATCTGCTTCTCTTCTTTCTATAATCTCTATGTGACTTCCAACATGTGGATCTCGACGGAAATTCGAGCCGCCCTTCCAACGCCCCGCCACACACACAATGATGATGATGAAAATGTTGAAAATTGTCTGCTCTTCGTCCGATGATTCTTTTATTTTTTTATTATTATTATTGGTGCTCTCTTAGCAGAGCCGACGTCGGCGAGGACCAGTCGAACGACTCTTGTAACTAAACATATGATGGATAAACGAACGGATTGATGATTACAAATCGTTGGGAGAAAAAGAGAAAGAGAGGAACAAAGGTGCAAATTCGATTGGTTTTCTTTTGTGATCAGCCCGTTCTCAAATCTGAAGTGAGCTTCCTACAGGCTTGAATTACAAAAAATATGCCTCACTGGCTTCCAAGTTCTCTCATCACCCAGCTACCGTATTTTTCTATTTTCCCCGGTCGGTCTCGACACGATAGAAACTTTGCAGTCACCCATACCTTAGTCAAAATTATTTTGCAATTTCCTACCTCCGTATTTGCATAGTTTTACCCAATTTTTTTACAATGTACTACGTAAAAGCTTTAATTTTTCGGGAGAAATACAGATAAAGAACACGTGAAACTTTCAGAAAAAGAGTATTTAAAACATCGCTTTGAAAAAGTTGAAATACTTGTGAGTACTGTAGCTACAAAGTTTTGTTCGGTACGAGATTAAGTACCGTATTTGCGGCCTCTCAGCTAGGTCTCGCCACGATTACAGTGGTGCCTAATTTGACCGATTTGTTAATGAAAATTATGTAATTTAGGTTTATAAAATGCCTTGAGAAAACCAGAACAACATTATCACGATTCCGCAAACGAATATATATTCTTACTTGAACACAAATCTAAATTGATTAAAGAGGGTAATTGGGAAAAGGTTACACTTGTGGGTCTGCCAGTCAACTAAAAACCACAAAATGTTTGGAAGACAGCGAAATGACAGAAATGAGCTGTTCGTCACTTCTCTTCCAACTCTTAAATCTTCTTTCACTCATCATCAGCCGTCAAAATCCATGACAACCCAGGAAGAGGCTCCACCTCCCTCTCTTCGTTCTTCACCTACTTTTCGGCAATTTGAGAGGTCCATTTGAGACAGATGCGCTTATATGTTGCTAGGGACAGTGCTTGTGGCTCAGACTGAGAATAGACAAATGAAAAATGTTTTTGGATGCTAAAAGAAGAAGCGAGGACTAATAAAAACTGAACTGGTCAACGATGAATCTTTGAACAATTGGAACAAGAGATCTTTGTGGTCTGAAGTGTGAACATCGCGTGAGGAACACCGAGATGAAGAGAAAAAGAGCCTCTGGGTAAATGACAGGGTATCTTGACGTCCCTGCACCTGGCGAATCGAGACGGAGACCTCGAAATGAAATAAGAAGAGTGGAAGGGAGTGATTTCATTAGAAGTGTTCATCCGAGCAGAAATTTTCTAGATCAAACGATTATGAGTAGACCAGAACTTCCTTATTTCGATTGGATGTTATGAGCAATGCATTTATTATAGAAATAAAAAATCAATGAGGAAACGAATAAGAGCAACAGACAATGAGGATCCGTGAGGAGGAAAACACCTAAACTAAACAGGGTTGGTGAACGAAAAATACGAAGAATTAAATTGAAAGTTAATAAAACTTTTAAATCATTATCCATTACTCCAAGTCGTCGGTGTCATCGATAAGCTCTTGGATTTGTGCTGGTGGAGGTCCGTCTCCGAGGTATTGAACCATTGGTGGCTCGTTTTCTGCCTCATCTGCTTTCGCTCCGAACATTTCCGCAAGACGCTAAAAATTAACATAGAAGATATTGAAAATTGAAAAAATAAACCAATTTCTGTGAGTAAAAAATTCTAGTTTGAATATATGCCTACTTAACTAGAATTTTGAATAAGTTCTCCTAGATATTCGAATGTTTAATTTGCATTTGAAACTGTTGTACTGAAATAACGCATTTTTGATGGAATGTGGCTCAAAATTATAAGAAAATTTTGCATCCTTCAAAATTGTATATTTAATTTCGAATATTTTCTCGGACAGGTTAATTTGAATGCCAGGTTTTCACATGAAAATTTTTTAAATAGTATTTAACAGTCACATTTCAATAACTTTTAAAGTGAATTTTTACATTTAAAAACCACTTACTTCGCGAGTCGACGGCAATTGTTGAACAACAGCACGGAACTGATCTTCCGACAATGTTTGTTGGAAGATAGACAGGAGTTGTTGAGATTCACCGCAGAGCATGACTGCGTTGGCAATGTGCACGGCACCTTCATCAACATTTCCGGCTGCCATGAGTTCTTCTCCGAGTTGAACCTCTTGCAAGAAGAACCTTTGCATTTGGGATGGATCGGTGACATCTGGAGCAGCATCATTGCCTGCTGCAGCTGGACGACGTGGAGCCATTCCTCCTGCTCCAGCCTGGGCACGTCTCTCTGAAAGAAAATAAGTTGTTTTTAGATAAAAATCCGAAGGAAATATGTTGTTAAAACACTGACTTTGCCTAATCTTGTCCTTGTAGTCTGGAGCGTTGATTCTCTTATGATCGAAGTAAATGCAGTAGCCGAGGAAAGCGGCTCCAGCAATTCCAGCAGCCAAAACGACGTTTGATTTGTTGAAACCAAGAATTGTGTCCGACATTCCTGTAAAATACAAATTGAAAAAAATTTGATGGAGTATAGGGACATCGATAGACTTTTCATGTCAATTTTTATAGTTTGCATCACCTAAATCAGTTTTTAAACGAGTAAGAATCATGAAAAACTATAAGATAAGTGAAAATAAAAACTGTGAAAATTTTTATTGTGTTTTAAAATGGAAATTTGTTGATAAAAGAATATAAAATTACATAAAACAAAAAATTTAATGTAAAAATGTTCGCAGTGCGAAAAATGCGTCAGTGATTGTACAATCGCGTCAGCAAACATGCTTGCGCACTTTTCGTGCTTAAAAACGCGCGTAGTTTAAATAAAGTTTTCAAGTGAGAAAGATTTTGGTTCCATTTTGGTTCCATGAGTTGCATAAAATATATCTGGACTCCATAACCATAATTGCTCTAATTGAAACTTCTAGGCAGTGGAATGGAATACCAAAAAATTGAATTATTCTTTTAAACCACAGTTACTTTTTCTATTATTATTATTCTTCCATATTTCTCTCCCATTTCTTCTATTTTGCCAATAGAATGTACCTCAACTTGTATTTGTCTCATTCTTCTATTTATTTCATACTGAGTGACTAACAAAAACTAAACATTTGTGTGTCGAAACGAGTCCGAATTTCACACTGTTTGCTCAATTGATTTTTGTGGTAAGCGCGTGTCGGCAGAGCTCATATAGCCGCCATTGTTATGTCACACTTGAGGCTTCAATACATTTTATTCGTAATGGCATTATTTTTCATAATTTATATTTTATTCGTTCGGTTTCGCACCTACAATCAATACACCGGGGGGTTATCGTGCAATAAGAAATCTCGCAGAGAATCGGAAACATGGACAATCGAGTCGCTGAGCATGATTACTCGAAAGCTAATTCAAAATAAAATAGCAAGAAAGCAGTAGAAGTAGGCCAAATATGGTACAAAGTTATGTTAGTTATGCAGTAGTAGCGTTTATTTGATGTTTGCCAATTGATCAGTTGAAAATCCAGATTAGGAAGATTCCAATTACTAGGAATGCGATGAGTCCAATGATGATCATCATCTGAAATAATATGAAAAGAGTAGTGGAAGTTGAACACATTTTTGTTTGGAACAAAAGTATCTACCGTACTTTATCTATTAGTTTGTCATGTAATTGTAGATTTCCTTCGGAAAAATGAAAGCCTTTTGAAATATTGCCGTTAAAAGCTTTGAAAAATAAAAATGCCTGGTTTCATCTTCGAACGAGGTTGAGTTGTACCCTACAAAAGTGACGCATTCACCTTAAAATACGGTTTACTGCAAGAGTATCAGAAGCGGCGAAACTAAACTTATATTGGCTCATGAGGGGGAAAATCTGGTATATAGAAAATCTAATAGACTATAACGTACTCGAATATTTTGCCACCAGTATTTCTGACGAAGAGTACGGGAAGACTGTTGGAATTGAGATGCTCCGTTCTGAAGAACTTCGGCGCGATGATCCAAAGAGTTCAGCTGAACATCACGTTCCATAACCTTGTTCACATTGTTCTGAAATTTTGAATTATACATACTTTTCCTTCAATCTCTAGTTTAATTCTGCGTCTCCCCAATCTTTACTTGTTCTCCTTTCTTTCAATATTTATTTAACACCTCTTTGAAGAAATTGGATGTTCCGATTGATATGGCTGTTGAGAAAGAGAAGAATTCAAAATAGTACAAAATATTCCTGACCCGGTCATCTTGTACTATTGTGACTTTTTATTCATATTATTTAAATATTCTTGTGGAGCTAGAATAGTTGCACAGAAATAATACATATAAATTCGGTTAGTTTATTATCAAAAAAGTGAACACCAATACATTGCCGGGTTTTCAAAACTTGATAATTATTAAATGAGATGTTTCCAGTTTTTTTTCTTAATCTAAATTGAAATTTTTGATGAAGCATTTTGATTTAAAAAATATATTTTTTAGCTTTCGGCAACCGGCAACCAACATTGCCGAATTTCTGTCTATTTTCAAACATAAATTTTTTGTTGAGCTTCAACTTCGAACTGTTTTTGAGAAAATTATCGTGATATTCAATTTCTGTGTTTAATGGTTTTTTTTTAATTCGGCAATGGTCAAAAATTCCGAACGCTAAAATGTCGTCACAAATTTTAAAAACTGGCTAAGTCGATTGCCAAGTTTAGAAATTTTTTTAGAAATTTTAGAAATTTTAAAACCTATTCCGCTATCCATTTTTCCTGAGGCTCATATTTGGTCTCAATTAATTCAATCGTAACCTGTTATATGTCTCAACTATTCAAATTAAACTTACTCTCATCACATCAATGACTTCGTTGACTTGAGCTTGAGCCATTTGCATGCGTTTAGTGTTATAAGTACCTGTTGGCGGTTGAGCTTCACCATTTCCAGCTTCTAAATCTTTATTTGCTTCGTTATTTGCAGACATTCTGGAAAACATTAACTTGTATATTTCAGAAAAAAACAACAGAAAAATGATGAGAAACAACAATGAGAACGAAGAAAATGGGAATAATTTTCTAATGGTCCCAGTGAGTCGGCCACTTCATTTAGACACGACATCTTTGCCATCTCGGCCATCGTCTCCATATCAAATGGTGGGTCCTTTTATGAGGGGAAAAAAAATGAAAAAAATAGGCGTGTCATAAAATTGTTTAAATATTCATGGATGAGTTGAGACGGAGTTCATCTAATATTACAAAAATTAAAACGAATCATACAAAAATTTGTTGTTGTCTTGTTCTCTTCTTCTTTCCATGATTTTGAATACAAAAATGAGAAAACATCGTGACACATGCAAAAACGAAGAAAACGGAAAGAAAAAGCAAAAAAGAAAGAATATAGCTCCGTCCATTCACGAACGAAGCTTCTGAACATTACTATTTCTAGATCCTTGTAAGTTACTCTCTTCCCTACTTTTATGATGAATACATCTTTTTGGTTAGAATGATTTGAAGTTTCTGAAATTCGGCATTAGTCGTCATTAGCAGGCTTATAATAACTTCTAAATGGCCACTTAAGAATTGGTGTGACCTTCTTTTAAGCCATAACATTAAGAGCTAAACTGTCATCAAATATGTTGCAAATATCAAAACACAAAAATGAAACAGAAACTTTATAATGAGACAGAAAAAGTGAATTGTCTGGTTTCAAGTTTTCCAGGTAGCACATTTTGGAAACAATTTCAAATGTGGTAACGGTAACAAGGATAATCACTGTTTCAGTAAATCCAAAAGTTGCAATAGAACTTGAATTACGCAAAATTGAATTTAAAGTTTATTTTTATTATTTTTGATTTTTTACCTTTTTGCACAGACAAAAAGCGTCTTATGCTGTATATTTGAACGTGGAATAGCATCAAATTTTGTACTGCTGTGAAAGACTCGAAAAGGCCCAGAAATATAACTTCGAATTATTCAAAGCTGGAGTAGTAGCAGTGAAAATTCGCCTACAGAAGTCTGGGACTCCCATAGTTCCAACAAAAACTACATTTTTTAGTGAATACAAATAATCAAAACATAATTAGAATAAAAAGTTGTAGAAAATGTGTCTTTTCGTCCATTTTCAAAATTCTGATGTCTGAAAACCGAGTTATTTTCAGTTGTTGATTTTTCCAAAGAAGTTAAAAATTTTTTATTAGTTTCACTATTATAATCAATCATTTCAGCAGCATAACAGTGATTTTAAATATCTTATTGTCGCACTGGCACTATTCCACCTTTTAAAGGCGGAAATTAATTTCTCTTCAATTACATACAAATTTTCAAGATTGGACATTTTAGCTAAAGCTAAATGTAACTTTTTTTAAAATGTTGAACCACCAAAAAATTGTATTAATTTTTCAACAAAGAACTACTTGAAAAAACAAACTTATTTTCCAAAACATTTTTTTGAAAGTCGAAATGGCATAGTTTAGTTTTTCTTCGCACTTTTCTACTATAGTTGTTGTGATTTATGACGTGGCAACCACCGATAGAAGTATTTGTTGCATACATTCAAACGGCATAGTACAAAATGACTTAATCAAATGACGATTCAAATGATGTCAGAAAACACTGAACAAATTCGTAGCAAAATTTGAAATTATTAGCACCCTTGTAGGTTGAGGACCAAAAATTACAAATAGTGTCAAAAACGGAGTTATGAAATTTGAATGTATGAGAAGCTTTTTCAGTTGTCTTATCAATCATATTTTCAGTTGACATGACCGTCGCATGACTTGTGATCTGAATAGAGAAAATTGTGTCTAACTAACCAATAATTTTTAAAAATGCACAAGTCCAGACACTATCGCATGGTTTTTGTTGAAACAAGTGTTATTAAAAGCCGAGAGACCCAATAAAAAATATCATCTTCGGTTTTTCTGAATTTAAAATTCAAAATGATGTTGTTGGAATAATGTGTCAAACTCTCAATACATTATGCAACAAACAAGAAACATTCAGAAAATATGGAAATAATGGGAATGATGATAAATTTGAGGCAAAAAAGTATTGCGAAAAAAAGTTGTGACATTTTTTGTATGTATGAGGGAAAGCAAACACATTTGACTGTGTGCTGCATGATGTGGATAGAGAAGAAAATGATAGTGATAACAAAAATTTATTGATTACTCTGGGAACTGTAAAAGAGGTAGAAAAGAAGAGCATTTTGAAATATTAGTCATTTCACACTGATTCACTTTTTTTCATTCTGAAAATATATTCTGAGACATACACAAATAATCTGAAAATGGAGAAGAAAGTAGAAAAGCCAACACATTTGACTGTGAGCTATTTAGATGAAGTCTATGCGCAGGTTTGCATTTTTGTATTCAGGCTCGAAGAGTGTATTAATCTATCTTTTTTCAGGATCATTCACCGGCTCTCAGTCAGAAGATCAAAGTTCCTCAAAAACAGTACAGTTCCCAAGAGGATCCATTGAGAAGAATGGCAACTCCAGTTTTTGATAAGGTAATACAAAAAATTCGCAATATATAAATGAAAGTTGTGCGGAGATTCTGACTGGAAAGTCTATAAAATTGACTATTTTGTGAATCAAACGCAATCTGCGCACGTCCAATGTGACATTGCGCGCCCGAAAACCTGAAACAAATCATGTTTTAAGTTTGAGCATTTGAACATAAATCACTATTTTAATTTAACACATATTTTGCACTACATCGAACGACATGTTTGATGTATTTAATTTCTTTAGTATTTGCCATTTTTTGTAACTCGAATTCATCATTTAACATTTCAGCACGAGCAAGAAAATCGTAAAAAAGGTCCCTCGTCAGCTGCAACGGTACTTGCCCTTTCTGGTCTTTTCGTCGTCGGCACCACCCTTATTCTCAGCGGGATTATCGTTTTAATTGTGGTGAGTGAATAGTGGAGTGGAGAATTGAGTGAAAGATACGCGTTGTTGCCTATCATTTTAAATTTGATTATGTTCTTCGGCTACGGCTTCTCCTCATCTCCTGTCAGCTGGTTTTCTAAATCAACGTAGAAGTGTGATGATGGTCAATCACCAAAATTAGGTGAATCGGAATAAAAAATGAATCAGTGGTGGAGATGCAAAAAATTAAGAAAGAATTTGGGGAATGATAAGATAAAATGAACCTGTTTTGAATTTATTCTGAAACGTTTCATCCTCCGACAACATTCCTAATTGTTGGCTCAATATCAAAAACTGATTTCCTAGCACAAAACTTGAAGAATATATGATAGAATGATCCTTTACACTGACTGATTAGGAATTCGCAGAAAATTTCACAGTGCAGTTAATACACGTATGAATCGCACTTTTAACTGTGACAATAGCAATACTAATAAACAAAAATACGGTATTTTGATAACGCCAGAATCTGAGTTAATACCGGTAATTCATTTTCTGTGATTCCGTGCCCCGACTTGTAATCCTCAAATTAAAAACATTGAAAAATTATAAATTATACAATTACAATATTGACACCCTTTTGAATAATTTTTAATCTTGTGAAAATTCGAACTGAAAATTCGAACATTTACCTTTGAGAGACGCAGAATACACATGCCCTTATCAATCATCGCACATCTTTTATACATCCTTATATTATCTCTTCGACTTTTCCTTTTTCGGATATGCTTCTCGCTTTCGTTCTTCAGTTCTTTCATCAACATTATGGTATTTCTAATTGAGAAAAACTAAACAAAAAAGGTGGAGAGAATGATCCATTTGTTTCTTCTTTTTTTTTGGTGTATCAGCAAATTGCGGAAGATTTGAAAAGAAAAAAAACGACTGGACAGTGGAATGTAGTGTGGCTAATTGGGCAAGATAATTATTTGAAACATCTTCCACAAGAAGGATGAGGTTCATTACATGACAATTTTTAAGTTGATTGATGATGCAATTTGTGTAGTCTTATCTGAAATGAAATATAATCTTTGGCCTACTATTTAAGAACCAAAAATATTTGAATTTGCCTCATCTAAAAAAAAGCCAACTAAAAAAAGTACGAAAAAGAAACGGAATAGTCTGAAAATTCCATTCAAAAACGCAAAAACTTGCCACGAAATTCGATATTAGGTTTTGCCAATATCATAGCTACTTGCGTTTTCGAATCAAATTTACATAAATCCTTTTGAATTTTGAAACTTCAAAATTGAGGAGATGAATTTATTGAAAAAAATTTATTTATATTTTTTCCAGCAACAAGAACCACCATTTGTAGTCACTGGATGTCTTTTCCTTGGAATTGGAGTGGCAATGCTTCTGGTTTGTGTGGCTCTTCAACGAAAGAATCTTGTGAAATTTGTACTCGACATCAATCGAGATTTATATTTTTTGAATATGAGCAAATCCTACATGTTCAAATCAATGTTTGAGATCAACACGGAATTGCCATTATCACATGCCGACTGAATCAAATATAAAATATTTGAAAATAATAATCAATGGTTGATTGAATATCTGTTTGTGGGGAAGATAAACTGTCTGTTTGCAAATAAAACGGGTATATTCGAATATATGTAGCGTTCCTATTGTTGTTGTTGTTTTGATGTCGAGATGTTTAAGAAAGGATGAGAAATGATTCAGAGAACACAGTTCGTGAAAGATTAATGATAAAAGACAATACGTTGAACAGAAAATATTGATTTTATGGAATCAAATCTTTCAAATTCTCATATTTCTGTTTTTTAAGTAATGTAGTTTCCGTGGATGGTTTTTACTATTAGTTTAAAGAAAAACGTCTGAAATGGTATTACAATATAATTATTTAAAATTTTATTTTAAAACAATTTGTGCTAAAATAACCAAATATCATAATAAAACTTTTAAAAAATTATTCGAAAGTTTTTTATTTCAGTCAAAAAGTGTGTGTCTCAATTTTCAACAATTTTTCGAAGGTTGTCGGTCTAAAAAATTTTTTTGTCAGTTTTATTTTACAATTAGTAATATGTTTAAAAAATTTACCTTAAAAACTAAAAACCAAATTTGGAATAGTTTTTGCCAAACCTACGAAAGCGAAAAGCGGCAAAATTTTGTGACGAAATTCACGTTTAATGACTTCTCCCTGGAATTTACTCAGTCTCCCCCCATCTTTTAAAAAAATCCAGTCTTTTGATAAGTTGTTGATAAGAAAAACTGTCACTGGATGAATGGCAGGAAACCCAAAAACTCGATATCCATTCCTGCGAAAAGGTGTTCTTTTCTGCTGTCGTCAGGAGGAAGACGTTGACACACATTGCAACATTTCGCCCTCTTAAATGTTTAGTACCTCATAAACGTGGTAACTGAAAAAAGCAATGAAGAAAATGAGATTACGGATATGAAGAGATCGAATCTCTCGTTTGACTTTAAACAGTTCGAATTTCCCTAAATACAAGAGAAATGTGATAAAGCAGAAGCTTCGTGACCGCACCTCTTTTTCCGAGACTGGATTGATCATTATTATTATGCGTGAATAAGTGTTTGTCGGCGCCATCGGAAACTCTTCTGATTATTAATATTGCCTTTATGGGTGTTATCAAGGTCGTTGCATTCAGATGATAAATTGGTGGGGGATGTGTCAAAATGCCAAATATTCATTGCATAACATACGGACATACGTACGTTAAGAAAAAATACAGAAAGTTACGCACAGATTATGTTTGCAAGTATGTTCGCTTATTTTCTGAAGTAATCGAAACTTACTGTAAGTTTTCTTGGACGTCGAGGGTTTCGATCGTCTTCTATTTTTCATTTTCCATGAAATATGATATTTTGGTTTGATGAGCTTTCAGAAACACGCCTAAAATTGTCTTATCCAGAAAATTTTCGATGATCAAACACCTGGAAATATTTGCGGATCTATACGATAACAATCTTTTTGGACACCTATATTTCATTTTAACTTTTGAATATTTTTTCCTGTAACATTTTTCTATTAACTTCATTTCTGTTGTGAAGGGAGCATGATAAGAACTATGGAATTGTTAAAAATGGTCAAATAAAGAGTCTACCTTGATCAGAAACATCACGAGATGAGGTTCCATAGATTATATAAACCAGATAATCAGTGACCTTTTTTCAATCTCCGTTTGCCCCCGGGGTCCCCCGACAACGACCTCTATAACAATAATACATAAATGCGCGTGAACGGGTCATGTGAGGCAGGATGAGAGGGCAGAAGATGTACTGTATTTCAGAAGAACAACGGAGACAACTTCTTATCTTCATTTGTTCCTGTTGCAGGTGTTGTAGATGTAGATTTAGCATTCTCTTGGAGGAGAAAGTGACAAAATTAAGAAAAAAGTATACATAGTGAAAATGTGAAGAATTTGAATTTAAATTTGTGGCAGTAGTAAAACAATGACCAGCGAAAATTGGGATGTAGTATTTCCTCTATTAGTCTTGAAACAAAAAAAAGAAAAAGAAATTATAACTTTAGTCAATTGATTATTTTCCGATAAAACCAAACACAGCCAGAGCTTCAAAGGTTAGAAAAAAAAACTGCAAAACTAATATAAACATGACGGTAGTCAACTTTTATCTTGAAATAAAAAACTCTTAGTTGCAATAAATGATTGAAATCTTTAATACAAAAAACAACTAATTATGAAGGTTAGAGCACGGAGAACTACAGTAATATTAGAACTCTTGACATGGAACTGTTGTTCTAACACATTTTTTGAATATGCTTTTTAACTAATTAATTTTTATAAACTCATAAATTCATTCATTTAAATTTTGTAAAACTTATCTGAACGTTAAAATTATTAATTGAAAAAAGGACAACTTACCAGTTTTCCAGTCTTTCCAGTACACCTGATTGTCTGATCAACCAATCAATAGATTATCGTCTCGAACCTCAAAAATCATGGCAAATCATTTCCATTCATTTTGACCCATATCCTTTTACCAAACCATCTGTGTCTCCGCCTTTCCGCATCTCTCATAAGTCTTCCGCGCAGCGACTCGTCGATATCTTCGTACGGACAACCCCGCATTGGGCGGGGCGACGTATCCGCGGATCGCCGTCGTATAAAAGGACGAGCAGGCGGTGAAGAAACTCGCATCAGCCTTCCTTTTGCAACACATTATGGAAACTGACGGTAGGCTCAAAGCCTACAAATTTGTGGCCTATGCCGCTGTGGGTTTCTCTATTGCCGCCGTCGCTTCAGTTCTTTTGACCCTTCCAATGGTCTATTCGTACGTGTCGCACGTCAGACAGCAGATGCACCACGAAATCAACTTCTGCAAGGTAATATTTATTTTAATTAATTTCTTACATATTTTTTTATTGCAAATTTTGATGTTGATATATGTTCTTTTGTATAATATTTATATCTTTTATTATTTCTAGGGATCTGCTAAGGACATCTTTGCTGAGGTCAACTACATGAAGGCCAACGCTGGACCAGTTCCACCACGCAACCGTACCACCCGTCAAGCCTACGGAGGACCAGAAGTCAACCCAGCTCCAAATCTCCAATGCGAGGGATGCTGCCTTCCAGGACCACCAGGACCAGCTGGAGCCCCAGGAAAGCCAGGAAAGCCAGGACGTCCAGGAGCACCAGGAACTCCAGGAACCCCAGGAAAGCCACCAGTTGCCCCATGTGAGCCAACTACTCCACCACCATGCAAGCCATGCCCACAAGGACCACCAGGACCACCAGGACCACCAGGAGCACCAGGAGACCCGGGAGAGGCTGGAACCCCAGGACGCCCAGGGACCGATGCCGCCCCAGGATCCCCAGGACCACGTGGACCACCAGGACCAGCTGGAGAGGCCGGAGCCCCAGGACCAGCCGGAGAGCCAGGAACCCCAGCTATTTCCGAGCCACTCACCCCAGGAGCACCAGGAGAGCCAGGAGACTCTGGACCACCAGGACCACCAGGACCACCAGGAGCACCAGGAAACGACGGACCGCCAGGACCACCAGGACCAAAGGGAGCCCCAGGACCAGACGGACCACCAGGAGTCGACGGACAATCCGGACCACCAGGACCACCAGGACCAGCTGGAACCCCAGGAGAGAAGGGAATCTGTCCAAAGTGAGTTTTGTTTAAAAAGGTTAGGATAATTTATAAATTTGTAATATTTCAGGTATTGCGCTCTCGATGGAGGAGTCTTCTTCGAGGACGGAACCAGACGATAAACATACATCGTCAATGGATCGCGGTAGACGATGTTCAACTTCTGCGTCGCACCGTTATGATTCAATCATTCCTCAATCATATCCTCTCTCTTTTTTGTTTCAACTTTACTTCTTTCTTCTCACAGTCCAAACCTCATCATCATCTCGTTGTTGTGTATAGTCGCGTTGACAGACTCAGATTTTATCACCATCGAGCCCGTCAGTACATCGACCAAATAAATTATTATTTATTTGAAATCCGTTTTCTATCGATACCCCCGTATCTATATCTTTTTGACCCACAAAACGGCAGGGAAAGTGTTCCGATCCGGCAACGAAAAAGAAAGCGATAAGAATCAACTGCTCGTGTACGTGTGTGAGTGAGTGTGTGTTGACGGATCTGATATAAAAACCGGATAAATACGGAACATATGTGAGACACCTCATAAAAAAGTTTGATTTATAGACGCAGATTCCAACTATTTCATGACTTTTCTGTGAAGTTCCCATCACACACAGCACCTCATAGCTAATTGGCAATTTCCACATCGTAAGCAACCATCCAGTTTTGTTTCGGCAAAAGATGTTCTTCAAATGTCCTCCCAAATCCTGATGAAAATGATGATAGCCTTAAAGAGACAAGAGGTTCGAGAATCGAAAAGCTGACCACGTCTTTTTTTTTATTTCGCTAAAAACTTGATAAAGAACTGGTGATAAGTCCGCGTAGTGTTTCCTATCGGGTTTCGGTGTGGATGAAAGTGCTGGTCGCTACAGTCACGGCATACCGACAATCAAAAAAAGACACGATTTTACAGGAATGCAATATGTCCTTTAGCTTATTCCTTTTTTAGATGCGAGGGACAGAAGTCTCTACTTGACTTCCAAAAGTATGTTTGCTATCGCTCTCGTTTGACAAATGTGAAAAAGTTCACTAATTTTTAAGAAAAACAAAAACTTATAGAAACAAGCTTAAAAAAGCCAAGTAGGAAACTTACCGTATATTCTCTGTTAGTGCTGATTTTCGGAAGACCTGTTGGTGCAGCACTATTAGAGACTGCAGTACTACTGGAAATGCACTAATAAAGAATATACGGTATTCAACGTTTCAGACAGTTGTTGTACACAAACTTTTTATATAAGGTTTATATGAAGAAGTGTTTAAAAAGAAATCAAAAATTAATATGAGACTTTGCTTTTTTAGACCCAAAATGGTCTAAAACTACCAAATTTCGTAGTGGGACGTTCTGATAATTTTCAAAAGAAAGTTATGGCCGCTCAAAGTTTCTGAAAAAATGGCCCATTTTTAGCTAAAATCTCAAATTTTTAGCTAAATCAAAAATTTTGGCAACTTCTATTGCAGTGGTTGGAACTTAATTTTCATTTGATTGTCGTCTTTTAATGCGTGTTTTGGCATTTTGTTTTGTGTTATTTCGTTAATTGAGATGGTTTTTTGGTCGATGCGGGCACAAATACGATACAAGTTTGTGCCCGCATCGACCGAAAAGCATCTCGATCAGCGAAATAACACCTAATAAATTGCGAAAACATGCATTAAAGAATGAGATTTTAGCTAAAAATGGGCCACTTTTTCCAAAACTTTGGGCGGCCATAACTTTTTTTGAAAATTTTTCAGAACTTTCCATTACGAAATTTGGTAGTTTTAGACCATTTTGGGTTTGAAAAAGCAAAGTCTCAATTTTCGGTACCCCACCTTTAAGGAACTCAAGCATGATGGTTTCGCCGACCTTAACCAGGGTTGGTTAGGCAAGATAATAATGGATCATGGTGATTTCCTGAGCAACTCGTTGCAGCGGCTGAAACAAGTATATTTTCTTTCGCACCTTCGAATCAAGAATTTGATTATTAGAAAAGATATTTACATAAAAATTCAAATCAAAAACAAGTCCACCAAAAGGTTTAAAGTCAGAAGAAACAATGCTGAATTACTCTTTTCAGCAATTGCCCGCATTTGAAATTTCCTGCAATCGACACTTTTTTTAAAATCTAACTACATATATCTCAAAATTAATAAACTTTATATTTTTATGAAATCTGTAATAGAAACGGAAGTTTTTAAACGTTTGGAGCTTGAGCCGTTCTCGAACACTTTGAAGTAAGTTAAAACATTTTAAAATTTCAATAAAATAATCTGATATTCAACTCGAGCACTTGTAGTCATAGATGGGCATTTTTTACGGGAAGGGGAATATTTCGGACTCCGTCACTCTTCATAATGTGCTCACCAACGAAGCGTTTGTGGATTTTGTCATTGATAAGAATAGATGCAGAACAGACTCCTTCAAGAGGACTGCAAAATCTTCGTATTTGTCTGATGTTAACTATTACGTTACGATGTTACAACCTCTTGGTGCAGCGTCATTCGTAGTGTTCGAACAACGTGGATCAGGAGATCCTCACGGAACACGTGGCAAGTGATTTGCAAAATATGTGCCTTGACAAGAGTGCGTGCAGAGTAAGTCAACTTGCTTTTCAGGTATCAATTTTCATTATCTAGTCACCCACAGTTCACCAATTAATGAATGTTTGATACTTTTTTTGTCTATTACTTTGATGTTACCCATCTTTCATCTCTCTGACACCCGCACATTGACAATTTCATGCTCTAATTAATCAACTTTGACAGATGCTAATTCATTTTCTTGCTTGTAAATTATTTGTATGTTTATTAAATATCAATCTCATCTCGCTATAATTTCATTAGCTCATACATGGATTTATACTGTTTTTTGACACGATTATAATCGCAATAACACCAGTCAATCAAATTAATCAACCAAAACAGAAACCACGTGATTTTAACAATTGTCAAGAAGCTCCCGATCGAAGCATGGAGTTTCTACGTGGAGTTCTTTTCCTATGACAATAACTCAACCACGTGTGCAAAGACAACGGATGTCGTGTCATTCAATCAACAGCTGAGCATTAGTATAATCCGTAAGCGGAATGCAATCAACAACGCTTCATTTTTCTCTGCAGTGTTATGCCAAGAATAATTCGAAAATGCGCACACCTGGCTACCAATAAGTTAGCGACCTGTGTGGTGCAATGCATATTCAATTGTATACGCGGTATCTGTCTACAGAGATGTCATTATTGAGCAATGTCTTCTGTTTTCAGATTCTGAATTTAAAATTCTTTATCACTTTTAACGACATAAGCTGCTAGAGACGTACGCCAGTCACGTAGTCGTCGTGAAGTTCGGTTTTGCTACATATCGATTGGCTGCCAATAATAATGAGTGCAATATTCGAGGGAAATCCTAAGCGTAAGCCTAAGCCTGAGCTCCATTATACTTTGAGTTTGAAAATAGTGTACGGGAAATTCCTATACTTCATTCTCTCAATTGACAGCCATGTGTTCCTTATAAACTTTTTGTTTCATGGATAGAGCAGGTGTGAAAACAGAGTGCTTTCCTCGAAAAACAATAAAACTTGGCCTCATTGACTACCCGGCGCCATTACAGAAACATGCGAGGCGCCGAAGAAAAAGATAATCTCACTAGATAAACTTTGAGGACGAAATGCCTAAAGAGACCGAGAAATGCGCAGGTTAAACACAGGGTTTTGACATCCGTGAGAATATTAATATTGAAAACGATTTGAAAAATCATCCAGAGAATGATAAATTCCGAAATTCGTTCTTTTCATCACAGCATGTGGCTTTCCTTGTCTCTTTTCTTTTTCCCAATTAACGGCTGATTCCCCATATCTCTTCACATTATTCTTATACGACTTTCACCCGAATGACCCCCTCTATCCGAAAAGAGAATTTGGATGAAAGGAAGCTAACCGACTGGAGACAACCTTTATTGAGACACACACACCGCACATCCTTTTGTCTTTCATCTACTTTTTATATTTATTCCTTTATAGAACTTTTCACTTTTTTTGTGTGAAATACAAGCAGGAACGAACATTTTGATGATTTCATTTTTATCATACTTTATTCACAGCTATCATTCTTCTTTAAATACGAAAAACTTCAGATTAGAGAATAAATTCAAATAGAGTATTTGGAAAAAAGAAGTATTCTTATGCAGTCTTGCACTCAATTTTTTTACTTTGACATCGTGTAGTTCGAATATTTTTGGTTTTATCAAAACTTTTTCAAGAAACGAAATACGCGCCAACAAATTTTCTATGATTTAATACTTCAATAATTTTTGGTAAAATTAAAGACAACCGAAATATGAGCTGTCGAAGTAGACTAAAACTGGTACCATAGGAAAATTACGGTCTTTTCATATTTCTGAAAATACAGCGAAGATTTCTTTTAAGTATTTCTAATTTGACCCACAACTTTTGTCTCTTTTAATTCTCACAAACAAATACTCAACTAAATAAATGTAACCGTTAGCCAAATAATTCAATGCCATTTTTTTTGTTTTTCTTAGAAACTCTCCAACTTCGCATTGATTGATCTTTACCTCAGATATCCGTTCCTGTCTCTTTTTACCGTCACCTTATTCGCCACTCTTCTCAAGATTTTTAAGATTTCCATCTTTTTCGAGAAACACGCTCACCGGTATCAGAAAAAAAAGAAGAAAAAATACTTGTTCCTTTTCAGGATCATCCAGAAGACATAAAAACAACGGGAAGATTCAGTTATTTCAATATTTGGAAGAATGCGGATGAAACTTCTTTTTTTATTTCTCATGTCACTTATGGCATTTACCACATCACAATATGAACCATGTAAGATTTGAAAAATGTAATTTATTGGCTGAAAATATTTAATTTTAATTTAAACATTTTGAAGCTCCAACAAACAATTCAACTTTAAAAAATATTACAAACTAAAGCTGGAGGAGCGTCAAACTTTTCATAGCCCCCAAAAAACTGAAAATGACCCTAATTTTGTTCATGAGACCTACGTATTTCAGAATTTTCAAAAAAAAAATAATCAAGATTTTTACAAAAAGGCCAAACTGACAAAAGTAATTCAGCCAAATTATTCAATTTTGAAAATTTGTACGTTTCGAAATTTTAATACCACTTTATATAGTCTTGTTCATCAAAATTTCAAAGCGCAGATTTTCCATGAAGAAAAACTTTCGAGACCATTTTGATATTTGAACACCGAGTTTAAAAATTGTTTTACATAATTATTTAAATATTTCAGTATCAGTAATATCATCGTCTTGGTCAATGTGGTCTCCGTGGTCATTTTGTTCAAATAATTTAATGATTCGTGTTCGTGCTTGTTCGACAGTCCGTGGATACAAATGTCTCGGTCATAATAAGGTAAGAATGCTTTCCCAGTTCAGGGCGTTGGTTGAGACACTAGTAATGTCACACAATTTTATCATTTTGATGTTCTCCTATCACTAACCCACATTCGTCGTTTCTCTCGACCCATTGATAATTAACGTGTCGAAAAAGGATTAACTTTTCAAGGGCGTTTAACCGAATTGTTTTTTCAATGAAGTATTTTTCAGGAATTTCAATCCTGTAACTCTCCACCAAAGAGAAATAGTTTGGATTATGAAGATCCTGAGACAGCTGATCGAGAAATGGCAATGAAACAATTATATCAAGATTATGAACCAGAAATTCCGGATGAAGCAAAGTGTTCGTTTTAAAAAATTGTTTCATAAACTGAAATTTGGAAAAAAACATTCAAAAAATCATCAAAACTTATTTTAAAAAGAAGTTTGAATGCATGTTACATTTTTACTTGGGAATCCAGTAATAATATCGATTTGACTAATTGCAAATTTAAATAATTTTTTCAATTTTCCAAAAAATTATTTTTCCAATTCTAAAAGAAAAAAATTAAATTAATTTAGATGCTCAAACTCGTGGAAATCGAAATTTTCACATGATATCTCAAACTACTGCAATGCCACCAGCTCCAAGAGGTTTTTTTAAATAGTGTTATGCTCAACAACCGATTACTTTACAGCACCGACATCTTCTCCAACTGTTTCCGCATCGACATCTGATCATTTCTCGGTGATGAATCGTGGTGGAACTGGTGTTGGAATGATGACTGATGAGGAAGAAGAATATTTTGATGAGACTGTAAAAATGTCTCCACAATCTCCAAAACCAACATATCCATCTGTTCCAAGTACATTTGAGTTTGAAAAGTATCCAAAGAGCACTGAAGAACCAACATCAACTCCTTCAACTTCAACATCTACAACTACTACAACCACAACTTCAACGACGACGACGACGACAGAAGCTCCAACAACCACAACAACAATTAAAACAACAACTGAATCAATTGAACCGATTCCACAAACCGTAACCCCAAATTCACCGAAAATTGTCGATCACGAGGCATTTGTTGAGCCAGAAGATGTGAATTTCCGTGGAAAATACACACTTGAAGAACCGCTTCCAGAAGTTTCCGTTCCAACATTTGCGGCTCCACCGGGAACTCAGACACCCGATTTTGAACTGGAAACTGAATCAACTGAAACCCCATCAACTCCATCATCGTTCCCAATTGATATGGATCCAGAAGACAGTACCGATGGGTCCACACACAGTGTTGGCTCATATTCGATTGGAAAAGAGCCAATGTGGGGAGAAGAGCCGGTTCCACTGGCTTCAAACACCCAAGCACCGTCAAGAAATATGCCAACTTTTGCCATTTCACCAAGCACTAGGCGACTTGGAGAAGTTAGACGAGCTCCTTCAACAGTGAATACACATATTGAAATGCCCATGTCTATGCTCCCATTTGTACCAACTGCAGCTGAAGAACCTCAAACTACTAGTTTCGAAGTGGAAACAACTACAGAAATTCCTCAACCATCATATCTGCAAAACCCAAGAATAGCTCTTGTCACATCTCAACAGAACTTCCAACATTTCCCAAAGCTCATGAATGAACAAAGAGCTTCACCAGGACCTTACTTTAGAACTGTTCCAAGTCCTTCCGAATATGATGAACCCACAACAACCAAGAAACCAAAAATAGTTACTGTTGAAATTACAAATAAACCATTGAAGAAGAAGAGAAGAAATAGAAGGTTGAAAAAATTAAACAGACTGGGAAAAATCAGAACAATGGCAGTACTTCCAACAGAGTACACTATTCCTGCTACTAAGCCAATGAAAGTACGAAAAATTGTATTTATAATAAAACGAATATTGTTTTACAGCCAATGCCAACTCCTGCCAAATACGAGATTCAAGAAGAAAATTTTATTGCTCCGAAGGCTACTGAACCTTCTGCCTCTGTAAGTCTTGCAATCGGAAAAGTAATGATCGATCAAAATATTTTATTCATTTTCAAAGATTTAAAATTCAAATTGTCCTTGTCATTAATATCAGTACTTGAGTTGTGGTCGGCATGTTCGATGGCTCAGTAGTAAGATGTTCCCTACTGATTATTTTGTTGTTGGCTTGGACCAAATCCAGCTTCTCTCTTTCCGTAATATCCATATCCTCCATAGTATGGGTATCCGTATCCGTAATAGCTACCGTATCCATAATAGGAAGATGGGTATCCATATCCTCCATATCCGTATCCATAGTATTGAGCATCAGTCTCAGCAACAAAAGCGCAGATGACGAGGAGAGAGACAAGAATGAGACTGAAAATTTATTGGTGAAATCTTGATTTTTTTTTAGTGTTATGGGAGAAACTTACAGTTTAGCGTTCATTTTGAGTGAAGTTTGAAGAATGAGCTAGAAAAGCTGATTGATGAATAACTCGAATACCTTTACTTTTATACTCTTTGAACTGATGTTTGCTCTGCACCCGCCGCAGGCAGTCAATTGTTTTTTCTTCATTTTTCAAACTGCCCATCGGTTTGACGCCCCAAAAATTTAGTTTGCTCAGGTTTTGACAGTTAAGAATGTAAAGGCAGAGCATCAAAGTCTAAGTTTACTCATTCCAAAGAGAATAGCCATTCACCTCACAATCAAGTCTTTTGATTTTCAGGAACCCCAGCCAACAAGGGCTTCGGAAAAAGATCGTCAAGTCTACGAGGAAAATCGAGAGCTGGAATCAAGAATAGCTGCTCTAAGAAATAAAGTGGAAATGAACAGGAAAATTCTAGCAACTATGAAAATACCAGAAGGGGTTGAGACACCAGTTGTCACAACAACTCAGAAACCATTAAAAGCATCTGAAGATTTGATGTTAGGAGGTGACACGGCTAGAGCACTTTCATGGATGATTAATGATATGGAAAGAATGGTAGATGATAAAACAAAAACTGAAGTTTCTGATCAATTACCTGTCGAGAAAATTGAAGAAGAACCAATTGGATTCAGGATAGGAGATGTAAGTTTCCTTTTTTAGCCAAAAAATAGCCAAGAATTTAATTTTAAAAATTCAAAGTTGTTTTAGATAATTTTTCTTGGAATAGCATTTGACAATTATTCTACAATATTTAAATGTTTCGGCATGCTACCATTTTTTTTAATTTTAAGATTCAGTGTCGATATATGGAAAAAAATAAATTATTCTGAAAATAAATATTAGTTGCAAAATTAAAAAAAAGATAAAACTTTTAACTTTTCAAATAAAAAAAAATTATTTTCTAAATATTAATTTTTCTGAAATTATTATCCAAACTGCCAAAAATAACTTCCGCACATTCATGCTAGAGTCCCGACCTTTTAACCGATTTTTCAAGAATTTTAAAATCTGAATTTTTCGAAAGTGAAGTTTCGTATTCCTCATTCATCTGGTTGTTTTTTTTTCAGTTTGAATCCGATGAAACAACAACTACAGTAAGCCCATTCCCATTCCCAATTCCTGAAAATGGATTTGCTCTGATTCGATCCAAGCGTGATGCTTCAACTCAATTCAAAAATGGAAAGAAAGGTAATTCGTTTTAATCAACTCCATTCTATTATCAGTTGATCTTATAGTTATCTGGTCTCCATGGAGCGAGTGGACCAAGTGTCAATGCGGCAAACAATCTCGGAAACGAAAGTGTCTCAAATATCTTGGCGGTTCAAAGTATGCGTACGATGATCGTAAGTTTGTTTGAGCTATTATTTGCCACTTTTCTCATTCTTTTTCCATCAAATTACTCCTCGTGCCAATGAATGGCCGTCCAATTATCATTAAATATTTGCACGTGATCGAAACACACTTGAGAAATAGATATCGAAAAAATTGTTGAATTGAACCTAATTGAAACCTAATGGGAGTAACAATGAACAAGAAACTTATTTATAGAAAAGTTCATTCCAATTGACCAATCTACAAACGATATTGAATTTGGTGAACCAGCAGAATTTCCAGAAGAACTTGAAGAACCAGCTCCGATGGATAGTCAAGAATATGAGAACTTAAATCGAGTAAAAAGATCACTAAAATGCCCATCACCTCAGATTGAAGTTCAATCATGTTCTTCTTCTGTTTGCTAATATTAATATTTTTTAGATCTGAAAATTTTAATTGCATTCCTTGGATTCTCAAAGCATATTTTCAAATTTCATTGTACATCACTTCCAACATCGCCCACTTTTTCTCTAATAACATAATAAGACTTCTTCAGATTTTCCATCCGCTAGCAATATGGGTATAACATGAGACATAACACACTATTTTGTAATCTGTCACGCTTTTAAAGATCATATTTTCATGTTTCTATATTTATTTTCAATTTGAAATAAATTTATAAATCTCTTTCTATTCATATGATATGTTTTCTTGTTTTCTTGAGGTGGTCTTGATTTCTAGGATTTCGTTGTTTTTATGCACTTTCTTCTTTCATTCCAAGAAGCCAGTAGGTCTGCATTACTCCTTTTCCCTGCAAGATTACGGTAGACGAGTCAATGTTTTAATTCAAACAAACCTTAATGATAACTTCTCCTCTACTTTCAGTATTGTATTCCTTGTATAATGAGGTCAATAAGTCATAACAATCAGACGATAAATGAATAAAACCCGCTGAAATATAATTTTTCAAAAGTTAAAAGTCTAGTTACAAACTAACGTTTTCCATTACTTTCCATTCGACTGGCAGTGTTCACAGTATCACCAAAAAGACAATATCTTGGCATTGTCAATCCAACAACACCTGCTACACAAGATCCAGAATGCATTCCAATTCGGATTTGAACTTTTTCTTGTGGTAAATGTGGGATTTTGAAGGCTTGAAGGCTCTGTAATGTTAAATGAAATGAGGAAAGATGATTTAAAAACTTACGTCCATCAGCTCCAAACTCATATTGGCAATATTTGCAACATGTTCCGTACCATTTCGGCGAGGTAGCCCAGAGACAACTAAATAGGCGTCGCCGATCGTTTCTACCTGGAAATAAAATCCTTATTGAACGTTATTAATTTTGTGAACTCAGTATACATCCAACAGATTTTTTTAAAATAAAATTATTTTCAAGAATTGTTTTTAAAATAAAAATTTCAACATTTTTTTTTTGAATCACGGCTTCGATCGAAATTATCCAATCTCGCTAATTTGACCGAATCTAGTTATCATTTGTTTTCACTCATATCATATGTTGATTGATTATTTTTTAAATTACTTAAAAAAATGTTTAGTCGGATACCGTACTAAAAGTTTTCCAACTTTTTTTCAAAATTTTATATGGCCATGAAAAAGTTTTGAGACATTTTTTAAATATCTAATTCTTTGTTTTTTGGGGGCCAATATTTTGGGCGCACCTACAAATCATTTTCAAAATAAAATTCAAAATCTTATTTTTATTGTAGTTCTAATGAATCAGCTGAGAATACTACTTTTCCCTAAAATTACTGCTCACACAATTTTGTGAAAACTCGTTCTTTTTGCATTTGTCATGTTTCTAAAAATTCCTTGTCTGCCTTCTGCACGAAACCACAAAAAGACCACAACTGTTCTAGTACAACTTGTCAACATTGTAACCTAAAACTCGAACCTCTTACATACCTTGTAGGAGTCATTCTTTTCAATAATCGCGTCAAAAGTGGTGTAAAGATCATTGAGCAAGTTGACAACCTGAAAGAGCAAATAATTACAAATACATTGGCCAAATAACTCGCCTGTAACGGAGTACTTTTATTGGCAAGTACAGTGAATCCGACGACATCAGAGAAGAATATTGTAACGCTTTCAAATGCTTCGGGCTCCACAGACTGTCCCAATTTCAAACGCTCAGCTACTTGTCTGGAATTTAGAAACAATAAATATGGGATTCCACTAAATTCCGTGTCTTGAACTCTGTTTACTTTTGTTCGTTTTGTGTTTTTCGATCCTCTCGTCTCTTTTTTTTCTTTTTTAGACTCTGCCGCCGATTGATTCAAACATTGGTAGGTGCGAGTACAAATAACTTTTGCCACTTGCGGGTAAAAAGGCGGGGCTTCCAAAATAAGTAAACAAAACGATTGAGTACTATAAAATGAAGACGATCGGTTATTGAAACCATCGAAAGAAAACTCTTCCGAACGAAACAAAATGAACGCCAAACTGTAAGTTTCCATTGAAAATCCCTTCAATTTTTAAACAAAGCAACTTTCAGTCTCATCCTCGTCTCCCTCCTCGTCATCTGTGCATTCATCACTGAGACTGATGCTCAATACTACGGATACGGATATGGATACCCATCTTCCTATTATGGATACGGATACGGAAACTACTACGGATCCTACCCATACTATGGAGGATATGGATACTACGGAAAGAGAGAAGCTGGATTTGGTCCAAGTCAGCAGAACAATCAATAATTTAACAATTGATACACACTCGCTTAAACTGTACATTCATCTGCCCAACTGCCCTCCAATTGAATTATCAAGTATTTACGAACGAATCATGATTTCCGTTTAATGACAACAAACAATAATAATAAAACTTTTGATCGATCAAATAATTGCACTTTTTTACACGATGAGTGTGAAATATTGGATTACAGAAATTGGATTTATCCAACCACTGAGAAAACGATAAACCGAAAAATGAGCGGAGACTTAGAAAATTGATTAGCTTTTAAAATGGAAAATGTTTGCAACTTCTCAGAAAACTTTTCGGTGTTCCCAGGCAGTTGTTTGTAACCTTTCAAGAAAACCATAACATTTTATAGCTCTATTCGAATTATCTCCCGCCATAGTATAATTTTTTGAAGTCCCAAATCGATGTATTTGAATTTTTATTTTATTTTTAAATTCTTGGTCGTTTTTTTTTTGAAAAATTAAAACTTACTGTGGCAACATCCTGTACAGCAAAATATCACTTTTCTTTTTCTCTTCAACCAATTCCTTCATCCTTTCCTGCACCTCATCCTCCAAACTTGATGCATGTTTTTCCAGCACCGAAAACACATGATCCATCAAATTTGCACTTCTGCAAATGAAAGTAGTTTGTTGTTTACTTTACAAACGAAAAAAGAGATGGGGTACATATGTTCGAAAGTTACTAAATTCCTCAAGAGAACGGAAATGCAAACATAAAACTGTTTGTTTCTGTTGAGCTGAGAGGGAAACGGCTCTTTGCAATTTCTGACACAAAAATAGAAAAAGCAAAGATCAATAAATTTAAATAGATGTGTATAGAAGAATCTAGTTAGTCAGTTAAGTTGTCAGTTGGGGCTTACCCAGACCTGCCAGAATTCATATTCTTCATCAGTTTGTTGACCATATCAATGTTTGGACGTTGCTTCGGATCTTCATCCCAACAATCACGAATCAAATGAAGCATCGCAGGATTTATATCATCATCGACATCGTCCAAACTCGGTCGGAATGGTGTTCTCCCTCCTCTTTTCACCATGAATATTATTTCTGAAACAATAAAATACATTTACGTATTTTTGCTACTTGTTTTTTAAATATATATTTCATCTATTCAAGCGACCCACTGCTCGTAATAAATTTGAAATGCTCATTGATCTCTTACCATCGGCTTCTTCTTTTCTGTTTTCTAAGTTCCATGCTGATGAATGACCAACCAACTCTGAGCAGACGATCGAAAAACTGTAAACATCTCCTGCCTGTGTTCCAGATGTTAATCCTTCTCTAAGCACTTCCGGTGCCGTGTGAAGTAATCCTGAAACCCAATTCAAATATTCAAAGTCTTCAATTACTTCCTGCTTACCATCTTCAGTCCGTTTTTCCACTCCTTGCATAAAAGATAATCCATAGGATCCTATTTTAACTTGCCATCTGTCATTTATATAACAGCATTCAGAAGTTAGACTTCCGTGTTGTTTTATTGGAGAGTGATGAATGTATTGAAGCCCCTGCAATTCAACGATTTCATTTATAAAACTTTCCGATAATTCGAATAAAAATATTTATGAAAATGACGGGATTCTCATGACGACTCACACTTGCGATATCTTTTATGAGACAGTAAATGAAGAAACCATCCATGTTGATTGAGCTTTTTGCAATGACATCTTTGATACTTCCACGACTACAATATCTCCAAAATGACATGTATACAGGACCATCAATAGATAACCCAATGAACCTATTGACATTATCATGTTCAATACTTCGTAACATCCGAAGTTCAGAACGATCTTGTTTGAATATTGGAACACGAAGTTGGTATTTTCTAGCCAACACTGGTTCATTCATGTATACAAAGTAACCCTGTGTTTCGGTTTCTGGGAAAAATACAGATCTTGATGAAATTCCAGTTGTTCCAGTTGTAGTTGTTGAGTTACTTTGAAGAGATCTTGATGAATGATGACTTTCTTTACGACCTTTTATTATTGATTGAAGCATTCCATGCGGTACAATCCATTGATCATCTAATCTTAACTCTTCATCTCTTCTTGCTTTGATTACAAGAAATGCAGCAATCGCAGCAGCTGCACAGCATAAAACTATAATCACAGCGACTATGACAACGATGTAAAGATAGTCAACGAAAAAGTTGACCGGGCAACTTTTCCCTGAATATCCACACTCTGGACGAGTTTGTGGCAGTTTTCCATTGTATGCATCCCAGATAAGCGCTTGATCAATGATCGCAAATGTCCAATTCTATAATTTAATTTTTTAAAGTGTTCAAAGAAAAAATAACTTACAACACTAGTTGAATCAATATCCATATAAGCAACAGTTCGCTGTGTTGCATTAGAATCCAAATTTGCTAAGTTCATATTAGGAAGACGGTAACCAATTCCATTCATTCTTACAACTCCCGACATTCCTTCAAACTCAATTCCAGCGCCACGTGTCACAATATTACTTCCATTTGCAATTTGCTCGATGCCTTGCTCTTCGATCGTTTTGTTCAAAATAAGTGCGTAAAGGTAAATGGTGTCATGAAGTTGATCTGCGTACTCGGCTGCCTGAATTCAGAATATTTATGAATATAATGAAATGCACTTGGGATTTTCACCTCTTGATACTCTTTTTCTTTGCATTCGTCAACACAATTGTACGGCGGGAGCTTCATTCTTTCGATGACTTCTTTCTTGAAAGCTGCATATTGCTCCCCTTGCACTGGCGTGGCGACAATCACCATAGTCCTCATAAATGCTAACTTAGCTTCCTCATCTCGACCATCCGGATTTTCACTCCAATCGACCCAAATGCCAACGACATCTCCGGTGGAGGATGTCTGTTCTAAAACATACAACAATTTAGATTTGGATGCATTTCTGCTAGATTTGACGCCTTTGTAAAAGTGACAAAAGAAAACTTACGGTAAGCTGTTGACTTTGGTCCGGCAAAAAGGTAGACATACTCATCCGTAGTCATATCCAAATCATAAGCCGCCAGCATGAATCTTCGTTTTATATCTCCTGCTTCAGGGAGACAAACTGTGAATACTAAAAAAATATTAATTATTCCAAAATCACTTTATCAAATTTCACTAACTTCTTGAAACTGTTTTCAACTTTTCCAATTGCCTTACTAAATTAGTATAAGATTGATCATAGATTTGTATTGTTCTGCTGAGAGACGTGTAATTAGAATCTGAAGTGATTTGTTCCAAGTCGTCTCGAAAATATCCACATTTCTCGTCTTCCACAAAGACGTAAACAAATTCAGTCCATTCAAACTGGATCATTACTTCGTGGATAGCAGCAGCAATGCTGAAATTTAGGAAAATAGTCAAATGGCAATTACCAAAAAAAAGGACTCACGATTTAGCAACTGGAACTATTGTAACAGTAGTTGGATACTTTGATGTATCAATGAAGCTTGATGAAATTGTGAGTCCCCATGTTAAAACAGGAGTGTTATAATAACCAGCAAGATTTACAACAGCAAGTCCAGCTTAACTTTTTGACAATGAATTCAGAAATAGAGATAAAATTAAATCTACCTGCATTACAAGTTGGTCCAACAATTGCACTAACGTTTGCATCCATTAATAGTTTTGAAGACAATCCAGCGGCTTTCGCTTCATTACAGTCATCGAACACATAGATAAAACTGAAGATTTTTGATAAAATTTTGAGCTACAAGTCATATTGGCTTACTTTATACCAATATTATCAATTAAATGTTCTGACTTGATTCTGTCCATTGCAATTTCAATAGCTGATGCAGAAGTTTGCCATCCTACAGAGGAGGCCATGTCCTGAAAAATTATTGAAAGTTTGTAATAAGTTTCAAATAACAAGTGGTGCTAATAAACGTGCAGTGTTTCGAAATATTGCCTTGTTATCTTTGCACATCATGACTCCCACATCTACTCGAACGGTATTTCCAGTGACAATTTGAGAAATAGTTGAAGGAATCTGGAAGATGACATGAAATTCTATGTGAATTAAGTAATTGTCGTTTGCCAAAAATAATTAAGTTTGAAGTTTGGAAGTCGCGAATGTTTCTAATGGAACTTCCATATAAATTTTTTTAATCTTAATTAAAGTATTTTATTGCATTTTTCATTGTTTCTGATTTGATTAACAAAAGTAAGTAGATAATAGCCAAAAAAAGTGAAAATTCTTACATTTGTATGAAAAACTAAACCAAGAAATTAATTATAATTATTATTTCAATAGCGAACACAGATTACTTACCAGATAAAAAATAAATAATAAATCAGCCAATAATATACAAATCATAATTTTGTAAAATAAGTAAAGTTTTTATCAGTTGAGCATCAGTTTCACTTTTCAAAAGAGCACAAAACGAACACTTTCAAATGAGCACTAATCCGGAATTCGTTGACCATTTTATATGATCGCCGACTCCCGGGAAGCCCCAGATTTCACTTTCTTTTGCTGTTATTCCAAAGTTCTATATCACATTTTGAAAAAGGTTTCTTTTTGGGTTCAATGATGTTATCAGATGATTTTTTTGAACAACTCGTCTCGAATTTCAAATGATTTTTGGTTTCATTTGTTCATTCAGAGAATGTGAGTAAGGCTTTGTGATCGAATTTTGTAGTGAGCAGAAATTTGTTTCAATTGACCAGTTTATCAAAAATCGAAATCATGCCACCAAAAGTGTTCCCAAAAAGCGAAGTGTAAGTGCAACATTTTAAATCTGTATAAAAATGGTAATTTTCCAAGTAGAGTTTACATGCAATTTGTGTATACACGGGAATATAACATTTTTTGGTTATTGCAAATTCTCCAAATATTCGGCTATCCGAAATGTTTTTTATTGAATGTTAGCAAAATACACAAATTTTGTTCTGTTTTTTGGTACGATAATTTTCGCCCACCTTGATTCTGGTATATATTTTGAAGCTTTTTTATTTAAAAGTTGTTACCGAAATTTCAGATACTGGATTGTTACCTTGCGGAGTTACAAAACTAACAATATTTCTCAAAATGTTTGCTAAAACTAACCACAATACAATCCCCTTTTCATAGTTTTCCCTGTCAAGAAAAATGTGTTCTATCCAGATTTTAGATCAAGATACCGTATATCTTCTATTAATATGGCCTCCCTATTAGACTTGCACTCCCTATTAGTATTGCCCCTCGGAGACCTTCCGAAAATTAGTATGGCACTCCCTATTAGTCTTGCACTCCCTAATAGCCTTGCGTTTACTCTTTTTTATTGCAGGCCCGTCTTGTTAACTTCAGGATTTCAACGAAAAAATTTGCCTATTTTGCAACAATTTTTCACAACATTTCTACGAGATTGAAGTTTTTGAACTTATATGTTACAATTAAAATCAAATTTTCTGAATTTTTACATAAGATTCGAGCTTTTTCAGAAAAAAACTAGTAAGCTCAAAGTCAGAAAAATGTTCTGAAAATTAGTATTGCACTCCCTAATAGTCTTGCACTCCCTAATAGTCTTGCACTCCCTATTTGTATTGCAAGCGGGAAGGCCATCGAAAAATAGTATTGCAGCCATATTAATAGAAGAAATACGGTAGGAAGTTAAATTCTGTTGAAGGCCTCATGTTCTTTGTTTGAAAAATGGAAAGGATCACAAAACACATTGTATTGCTCATCACTCAATTACAGACATAACTTTTTTATAACGATAAACATATAAATTGCGGAGATCTATCATGAGCATGAGACACCTGAACTATCGTATTATGTTTTTGTTTTTATTGAAATCGAGAAGACCCAAACCACTTGCTGATTTATAAATCTTTTAGCAATTTTTTCCAAGTCAAAAAGGGTTTTCAATCTTTTCTTTTCTGACGCAAGACCACTTGAAAAGGAGTTGGTGGAGACAGCTTCAAAATAATTGAAAAATTCTTATGCTTTGACTCTTGACGCTTCACGCCCACATCATCAATCGTATTTTTCATCATTTCTGTGTGGCGCTGCGTTCAATCAACCTCGAACTTACACAATGGATTTTGAGTACAAAATTTTGTGCTGCAACGTGGCAGTCGATGTGGCCATATTATGCTCATTAGAGATAATTGTCATTGTGGCCACATATTTAACAGGTAAATCGAATATTTCACAGGCGACTAGAAACTTATTTATTATTAACAAAAAAGAGGTTATTAACAAAAAAGAACATTTAAGGCTTCAAGCACCCTTTAATGACATGCCAGTCATTCAATGTTTCAATTCTTGAACGTTATAATGAGCCTACAGTACTTTCTCAACATAAAATATGCACAACCAATGGTCCCCTTGTTTTCTGGATTATTATTCACCTTTTCACTGATCTAATGGCACTGGTGAGTTTGTACTACTTGACCTGTATTCATACTGGTAATTTGAAATTAGTTTTGTACGCCGCGAAAAATTAACACTTTCAGGATGGTGTTTACCCGGGCGCAAAATTTTGTGTAATACTTTCAACCATCAAAACTATCCCTTAGATAAATGGGTGTGACTATGAAAGTGTCCAGTTAATGATTTGTTTATATGCCAATTAAATTTTTTTTATTCTTTGCACTTAAATTTTTTCTGTCATTTGAACAATTACGTTTTAAAAGCAGAAATACGATTGAAAAGTTTGTTTTTTTTTAATTGAAAATTTTCATCGGACAAAAATAATTGTTCAATTTCTACATATTTTCATTCAAATCCAGTCTTCTATTCACAAACCCCATTGATTCTTGTCTTATCTTGAAAATCTACAAAATTGAACAATGCGTATTTTTGTTGAAAATTTCCAAAATTAGAATAGCCTATTTTCAGATCTCAATCTACACAAAAAATACAAAACTTCTTCTTGGCTTCCTGGTTGTGACGTCCATGGATCTACTCGTATCACTTGCTTATGTCGTTGTACTGCTTGCTTTCATTGTACTCAATGAACAGATTGACAAAGTAATTGAAAAATTACAAACTTTTGAAGGATTAACTAGTCTCAGGTTATGATAATGTTCATGGGTGGAATGGTCCTCTTCAAAATTTACGAGATTCTTACTGGACGGCGTCTTTATTGGTATCTTCTCTGGCTTCAAGACAACATGATGGCTCCCCGTTCAGCGCTTATTAAGAATGATGATAACAGTGTTTTTCAGTTTTGAGTGAAAACTGATTTTTCTTTTAACGATTTAATAAGTTTTCAATAATATTTTGTTTTTCTAATCCGTTTGTGTTCTTTCATAAAAGATTGCTAAACACTTCTCAAATGTTCCACAATTCATGAATAAGCATCGGCATCTGACACTTTTTTTTACTTTACGAATACCGTCATGGGAAATAAGAAATTATTCATTGAAAAATATGAAGTTCCATAGATATTAAAACATTTTGATTCACAATACTGCAAATACTCGATTTCAAATGGCCAAGTATACACAGGCAAAGCGGAAAGTGCCCAAAACGGTCCGTTCACGGACCGGGAACGGCTCAAATTTAATAACAGTTCACGGTTCGATTCCCGGTCCGTCAACGGACCGTAATTGATCCGTAAGGAGACTAAAAAATGGGAAAATTTTTTCACCCTCCACCCTTTTTCTTTCCCAATGCTCTACCGAGCTCCGGTGTTGCTCCAGACCGTCTTCCGGTGATCCTTCGTTGTAGCAATTCTATCTGCCTCAGCCGGGGTTGAACTTGTCCACTTCCTGTCGATTGATTACTGGCCCCACAGGTAAACCGCGTCAGGTTAGTGGCAACCTGCCAGCAGGCCGCTGCTGAATGGAGAACAACTGGCTGGTGAAATCGCGGCCCGCTGTCAAGTTGACACTAAGCCGCCGCGGGCCGGCAACAGGTCAACGTCAGGTTTGTGTCAGGTTCTTGTAGATTCTGTATTAGGCCCTTATATACCGGGAATACTGCTTTTTGTTATTAAATGTTAATACAAAAATAGAAAAATTGCCAAAAATTTCGTTTATTGTACATGAAGAATGAAAAAATAAATTTGAAAAAAGGGAAAAAAAAACATAAATATTATTTAATATTTCGGCTTAGTGTAAGCCTCGTCTCGATTCCCGATTTCTTGGATCCATCATTAGCAGCCACTTGGTCGAATTGTTTATTCTGTGATTCTGAGCAGCATCAGATGGGCGGTAACGTAGAAAATGAGCATCTATCGGCGACAGCTCGAGGAGTTTGACATCATCCCGCAAATTTCTGTAAAAAATTAACGTTAAAGTTGAGAGGAACCGCTCGTTTTTTCCAAAGGAGCTAAAAAATTGATTTTAAAACTCACTTTGTAAGGTAAATTCTCTCTGCAAAGCATGATCCGAGCCAAGATGGTGTGGCTTAGCGACGAAAAATTCGAACTATTGGTGGGAAGATTTCGTCGTATTTTCTAAAATGTTTAAAATTTACATTACATTGAAATATTTTATTATGAACATACACTGTGATCATCATCGACGTCATTCCAACCAGTTGAAATCGCATTTCTCTCCTTTCTCTCCTCCAGCCATTTCCGTGCCATCCCAATCGTTCGTGTCAACGTCGAAAATGCTGAAACACCAATAAATATACGGAAAATAATTATTTTTGCCGAAAAATCAAAGAATTGATGAAGAAAACAAAGAAAAATCGAAGAAAAAGAAAAATAAATGGTGAAAAAATAATTCGAAAATGAGGAGGATTTACGGTAAAGAGTGCGCGCTACCGTTAGTTCGGAGTGTCGTTGCCATCTGAGTTTGGAGCTTCTTTTGAAATTCTTTCTCGCTTTTATTAGAAGTCGTAAAAAAAAACAAAAAATCACGCTGAGTCGGAAATGTGATTTGTGCTTGAAAACAACAAAAATTAAAAAAAAATTTAGTTCAGAAAAAATTTAACTAAAAATTTTCCACTGATATCAAAAATTTCATAAGGGTCCCCCCTTATGAAAAAAATTTTGATAAAATGTTTTTTCCAAAAATCCTGAATACTGCTTTAATGTTTGGGAAATGTATATTTTAGTATTTTCCAAAGTTTTCATGGCTCAATCACACTCCTGGGCAAAAAAAATACAACACTCAATTTGGCTTGTTCATAGAAAGTCAATACTTCCAAAATGGTCTAACACCGTTGGTAGCGGAAATATGAAAAACTTGTCAAGTGGAAAGTTGTTAGGAATAAAGTGATTGGCAAATTAATCATTGTAACTTTTTGCCATCTCGGATATCTGAGCAGATAGGAGCACCTAATTACGAGTCAAATATCACTGATTTTGACTGATGATATCTCGGTACTCTACAAAGAAAACGAGAAACTATCAAACGTGAAACATGGTCCATAACAAAATTAACAAGTTTGTAGTTAATAATTTTTTGATATCTTGCTTGCCCGACGAGGTCATGGTACCAAAGAACTGGCATAGCATGTAGATTAATTAGAGTAATTGAGTAAGGAAAATCTCTATTCAACTACAAAAATTGTTTCAACACATAATTTTACGTTTTTTCCACATATTATTTGATAAAAGTTTGAACAAATTTTCAAAAATAATTTTAAACATGATTTCGAGTTTTGGAATCGCATCATAAGTATGAAATTTTAAAAACCGTGAAAGTCAATTTGTCTTTGTTTCCATATCTAGTGAGTTGATTTAAATAGGAAAATTGTTCGATAAAAACAGTTTTATCCCTTCATTAATTTTGTGTCAGTCAAAAAACTTTGCCTGACAGTAACCTGTCAGTAGGCATTTGCCGGCTCTTAGCCTGCTCCTAACCTGACACTCGCCTGACGCGGTTCATGATCCGGTGTGGTAACCCCGAAACTGTATTTCTGGGAATAATTTTTTCAGAAATTTACACGAATGAACATAAAACTCATTTTTATGAACTTTCACTCAGTTTCTGAAACTTCCATTTTCACTCATCTGTCCCATCACCTGACACTTACTCGCCGTTGACCTGACGCGCTTTTCTCAAAATTTGAGCGAAAATTACTAAGCTGACACTAACCTGCTCTTAGTCCGACAGCGACTTTTAGCCTGATACTAAGCTGACACTAACCTGCTGGCGGCTTTTAACCTGCCATTAAGCTGCCACTAACCTGTGGCGCTTTACCTGTGCCATCACCTTACCGTTTGGCCGTTCGCGCACACGAGGAGAATCAATAGACTTCGCATAAATAGCGATCATCTCGCGCTCGCGCATTTTCTTCTGGTTTTCACGTCTTACACCAACTTTTTCGATTGTATTTTCAGTAGTTTCTGATTCTCCATCTTGCCGTTGGACTTATGTATATGAAAGCGAACGATAACAATTGACAGTTTCGTGTAGTTCAGAACTTATTTCGCATATTTCTCAACATCTACCTATACGTGCTCCATCTACTTGTAATACAGAAATGGTACTTACCATATTTCCTCTATTAGTCTATTAGTAAAATATTTTATGATATTTCAAAAAATGCTCCTGTTGCTCAGCTGAAGAAGACCAGCAGAGAGAGTGAACGTTGCGTATAAACAGTATCTACCCAATTGTGGCATTTCATCTTTTTTATTGATATGTTTATAGGATTACATTAATATAACCTCTTTTACACACAATGTCATGCTTAATAACCTCAGTTAGATCGCATGCGATTACGGGCCGCGTACGGACCAGTTGGGCGGATGATAGACAAAATGGTTGCCCAGAGGAATTTTTGTTTTCATGAAAATTGAGTTTTTGAAGTACCTACAATGCTAGTTGGTTCATTGTAGCCAGTTGGCTAATTTTTTGCCTGATTCAAGGTTTAGTTTTAAAAAGTGCAGTTTTGCCGACCGGGACGGTTAATTTACGGACCATCTACGGACCGGCTACGGCCAAACTACGGATGATCACCAAAACGGAGGATAATACGAAAAAATTTTTTCATGAAAATGGAGTTTTTGAAGTGCCTACACTCTCCTTTGGCTAATTTGAGCACTTTTTCCGTGCTAGAACCTGAAATTTTCAAAAACAAAAATTTGGTGCCCGGGACGGTTCATTTACGGTCCGTCTACGGGCCGGCGACGGACCGTCTACGGACCGGAAACGGCCCAACTACGGCTCTAGAGCCATCTCGGTCGGTAAATGTGGTTTTTGCTCTAAATAATGCATTTAAAAACGTAAAATTGCTTGAATTAGCCAACTGGTATCATAGGTATTAAAAAAATCGTTTTCTTAAAATCCATTTTTTCCTCTTAATGGCCATTTTTTACATTCCCCGTAGTTCGCCCGTTAATGGTCCGTTCCCGGTCCAAGATCCGTAAACGGACCGTACCCGCTTTGCCTGTGATAGGAGCTTCACAATGAAGAAATCAGAGCGTTTGGGCGACATATATATATATGTATATATGTAACTGAGTGAATTGAACTAACGTGATATGATATTAACCAGCAAATAGACACGACTTATGGACAATTTATTTAAGAAAAACACTTATTTTCGAACCACATGCCTGGTAAACTGGACTCCCTCCCTTTTTCAATGGAGCTCCATGAAAAACAACAATAACGATGAAAGGAAAAAAGGAAGACCTCACCAGGCAGATCAAGAATTAATTTAGTAAAAAAATTACGATCGTATTTTTCCAATAATCTTCGGAATCTTCGGAATTTTTTTTTTCAAAACCAGTGTAGAAAAACCTACATTTGAAACCGAAAACCTTATATTCTTGATTTTCAGCTGAAAAAATAAGAACCACTCCATTCACTGCATCCTGCCATATCCCTTTTCATCGAAACAAACGGGTCGCTTCCTCCAGAACAATTCGATAAAATCTATGTGAAATGCCAGAACAGCATTTTTGTAGGCACCACAGGTGTGTATAAAATACAAAGTGAACAATGGCAATAGGGGAAATTCCATTTCTATTGCAGCAGACTTAATGATTACCTCAATGCCTTATAATCGACTACGGGAAGGTGAGTGCTAATTAATCTGGAAACATGTAAGCTTTTGCATTTTCAGCTATACTTCATAAACGGAAACTGTCAAAACATATTCTCGTCGCAATGGTATTAATCAGTTCAATGCTTCTTTTAATAAATATAATGCAAGATTCGAATGAGGAGGGAGATGATGTTCCTGTAGAAGGGACTCCAACATTTAAAGCATTTTATAATTGTGTTTATCCAAAACTTGCTTCATTGAGAGGAAACTATGAAATGGTGAGAATATAGTCTCAAGTAATTTGAATTGCTCTTGACATTGTTTTGTTCTCGACTTTCAAAAAAAATTTTCAGTTCTGGACATCTTTTGTCAATTTAACGAAAGAATGTGACGGTCTTGAAGAATATAAAGCACTTGATATCCAACCTGTTGCTAACACGGACGAAGTTAAATACGTGGCATTTCCAAAAAGAGATGAGAATATTACAATGGTAACACTTGGTATTGGACATGATGTTGATGCAGAAATGAGATTGAAAAAGGTATTACAAAGTTGATATTGTAGACAATAAATCGTCGATTTCCAGCTCTGGCCAAAAACCGAATTTTTCGGAGTTGATCCAAGCCCAGAAATCAATAAGGATTTATATGAAGTAAAGCTTGGTGGAAACTATTTTCAAATAGCTGTCAGTGGCAAAGGGGGAATGCAGAAATCGTATATATTCAGAAGTAAGTTACTACTTTTCAGTTGTAGTTGTATAATGTCTTTTATGTATAATGGCTTTTAGTTAGAATCTGAATTTTTAAAACAATCGGACATATATAGATTTATTTATTTCCAGAAGAGTATCGCGATGAAGCCACGATGCACATTGGAGCTGACTATTTCTTTGGTGACATGCTTCAAAAACCAAGAGTTGATATTTTGTGGATGGATACCGAAGGAAATGAATTCCCTGTTCTGGATATGATTCATCGTGGAGGACCATTGGACCAGCGAGGTGTTACAATATGCCAAATGAATATAGAAATTCATAAAGATTTAATGAAGGATATTACTGGAGAACGAGAGAAATTTCATGACTTTGTTTGGAAGCTGTTGGCCGATAAGAAGTATATTATGGTTAAACCATTTTATGTCTATTGGTTTCATCAATTTATTCGAACTGTTATTATCAATGTTGCTGATCCAGAGTGTACGAACTTATACATGAATTGAAATAAATATACTAAATGTACATAAAATTTTCGAACCGGTTAGCTTTTTAAATGTTCACCTGTTCTGTAACAGTGATAATTATGTAAGAAAAGATCTTTCTTAATAAATAAATTAACACCTTTTTGAATGTCATATTTATGAAAGAATACCGTAAATCAGAATCAAGAAAACCAAATAACCGTCATGTTCATAATTTTAATATTTATTAAAGGCGGTGTATTCGAATTTCTTTATTGCTTTATTAGACTCAAAATTTCCTGAAAGCACCAACTGTTATAATCAAACTTCTATCCAAGTTAATTATCTTGCGTTTTCAACTTTAGGTATTTTAAAGTCAAGTTGAAAACCCAAAATAGTTAATTGATACACCCAAAATTAGACGGTGCTTTCAAAAAAATTAATTCCCAGCCGCTGCGATATCGACAAGTCGGTCAAATTTCAAATTTTACCTAATTAAGGTAATTTTTTGAGTAGCTTTTTTTTTTCGAAAAGTTCTCAAGAAGTTTCATTGTGCAATTTTTTTTTTTCAGAGTCTAATAAAGCAATAAAAAATTTGAATACACCACCTTTAACAGGACAAGTAAGAGCTTCCAAATTCTCGGAAACTTAGGTTCTTGTAATCTGAAAGAGTTTCTTGTTTCAATGTTAGCACAGGTATGCTAGGATGCCAGCCCTAGTTAAAGTTGAAATTCTGAATTTTATTTACTGAGGTTATACCAAGGTAAATTTTTCAATACATTTCTGTAATGCCAATTAAAAGACGCGTGTTAAAAACTCCAGAGTGGACTACTGTTTAAAATTATTACGGGTACACAATATTCTGAGAATGCTTATTGCGCAAAATATCTCGTATCGCAAACTACAGTAAATCTGTAAATGACTACTGTAGGTCTTGTTTCTATTTACGGGCTCCGAAAGTTCGAAAGGAATTACACTCATTTATTTATTGATAGAACATTAAAATTGAGCAAAAAATGAGAAAATAAAACTAAGAAAGGAATGAAAATAAAATATCGATGTCAATATTCGAAAGGTTTTTTTTTAATCGAGCCCGTAAATCGACCCAAAAGCTACAGTAGTCATTAAATAAATGTTATAGTTTTCGTTGCGAGATATTTTGCGCGTCAAATATGTTGAGCAATACGCATTTTCAAAATATTGTTCCCGTAATGATTGCAAACTATGTACATACTGGGACACCAGTCATCTGTAAATGCTTGATTGCTCGAATTTATCGTTAAATTTGTTTGAAATACCAACATCAACCACAATAAATTTACTGGAACGTTGACGTTGGTAAAAATGATTTATTTTTTGAAAATATATTGCCAGCTTTTTCAGCATCCTGTCTGCTTTTTCTCATTTTTAGGTTTTTGCAAGTTTGATAGGTGACCAGTGTTCAATATAAAAATGTAAAATTTAACGAAAAAATGCCTTTTTGAAAAACTCATAGAAAACTTTACTCGGCCACATGGCTCAGTACATGTTGATCTCAAAAAAAAAATTTTTATTTTTTTATTTTTTCGTTTCTATTATACAATCGGTTACACCTACTGAAACAAAAATTATATCAATAGAAGCCTTAACTTTAATCTTCTTTCTTAAAACTTTCCTTCTTGAAACATTTTTGAAAATGAAGCTTCAAAATTTCAACAATGTCTCCTTTTTTCGTGCGATTTCTATCTTCAAAAACAGGATAGAACAACGAACATCGTATACGACAAAAACCTGAAATTTCGAAAAAATAAATTTTAAAATGAAATTGATCTTATCGGTCAATATTGAAAATTTCAGGCTCTAAAATTAAGTGAAAAAGCTACAAGTAAGAATTTTGATCGGAACTGTGGAATTAAAAAATAATAAATTTGAAAACACTTTTATTCGGTAAATATTTTTTTGTTTTGAAAATTGTTTCGAAATCTTACTATTATTTTTGAGGTTTCATAGATTTTATTAGGTGTTTTCAAGCAAATTTATATTTCAATAGCGTTTCATTTGTTTTCATTGAACCATTCTATGTAGGGGCTCAAAGCTGCAGAAATCCTCGAAGTTATTAGAAAAGTTTACCTTTTTGAAAAAATTGGCAATTCGCTAAATCTTTGATTGAAAATTTTTCAAAAATCTAAATGTTTTGAGTGTTGTATATAGTTATATTTGGCCTTGTCAGACTTTTATATGCGCCCTCACTGACGACCGTTTCATGTTCCCGAATTATTTGTTTTTATAAAAAGGTTTTTGAAACATAGTAGTCCGTTATATAGTCTAATTTATCTAAATTTTTTGAATTTTACTTTGAGAAGTGTAGACAATTTTTAGACGCACTGAACAAGCAATGTTCCCTCCAAATCTGCGATGAAATCTCACCGGCGCGCATCCTGTAGTTCTGTATAAAAAGAAGAGATCACATTGTGCCGAAAAATTCATTCCTCTTTTTTGCCAAAATGACAGTGCATCGCTACAATTTATTGGATGAAGGTGAAATATTGTATTCCTACTGGTAATTGACTTGAAAATATTTCAGGGAACACTCACAGAAGAGGATCAATTGACAAAATGTTATACTCTGCATTCATTGTCAGTGCTTTTATCTTGCTTTTCATTTTACTACAATCCGGTGTCAATACTGGTCAACAAGATTCTCCAATAGGAAGCTCAGAAGATGGGAATAATATTGAACACAATTGTTAAATCCAACTCCAGGATTTAATAATAGAAGACTCTTCAACCAAATAGTTTATTACAGATAAGAATAATAGTATGCGAGGGAAGAGGAATAGATCGGGAAAAGGGGTAGAGGGTCCAGAAAGGATGAATGGGGGATTCTACATCTAGAACCGTTTGATGCTTGAACCATGTTATATGCACAGAATAGCGTCTTATATACCATACATACAAATCGAATTATGCTAATGTTGGGGGCGAAGGTGGTAATGTTATGGGAACGACGGGAATATTGTTTCCCTATGACTAATAGAAGATCAGAAATCATAATCAAAGAGCAAGCGATTTGACACTCCCAAAGGGCAAAGGAAAAGGGAGAGGAAGATGTGGGAGGTTACAACAAGTGAATCAGTACAAAATCGAAGATTGAAGAATTTGGGATATAATACTTTGAGGGAAATTATTTTCTAGCACTAGACAGATAATGTTAAGAAAAATTTAAACAACAATAAAATAACTCAGCTTGCAGTTACATGAGTAGCACAATTATCGGCATCTTGGACAATCCATTGTCGATTTGATTTGATATCTTTGGTAGCATATCATTGAAAATTCTGGCAATCGAAATTGGAGATTGGCGGCGCTCCGAGGCCGCAGCAAATAAGAGAAGAAGTGTGAACCTTGTCCGATTGGCATCCAATAATTGTTAGAGTTTCCAAAATTCCATTGAGGCCAGATTGAAAACACATTGCAAGTTGAAAGTCTGCCTCTTCCTATATTAAATCAGTATACTCATAAATGACAATATCGCTGCTTGATCGAGCAGTGGTTTAGGCATTCATTGTGTTCGAGGCGCTAGTTGATATCTTTGTTGTGTCCCTGGATCCCAGGGATGCTTATCATCTTGCCATTGAGTTGTTATCTTGTGGTCGAGTACGTGGAGATTGAATCCAAAGTTATGTGATTCTTCAGCTGGTGTGTAATGTGTGGTGGTGGAGTGTTTTTCAGAAGAAAAACAGATTCTGCTTTGTCCGTATTTCTCCATTGCATCTGGAGAAAATCCTTCATTGTTGATTCGCGTTATTGACTTTGTTTCCACGGTTTCGATAAAATCATCTTGAAGTTCTGATACTTTTTGATACTGATCCTTTGAATCCAACTGCTGCGAGTCCTCGACGTCAATTTGATTTCCGATTTCGTTGCTGCTGATGATAGTTTCCATGGGAATAATTTCGAACTCGTCTTCGTTAGTGGTTTCCAAAACCATTGCTGGATTTTCTTCATCAAGCTGTTCACTTTGCAATTGTTGTGCAGCTAGTCCGATTGGAATTATCTCGGGTAGAACTGACAATGAGAAAACTTGGTCCAAAGTTTCTGTATTGCTTCCTCGGGATTGATTGCAGTTTTGTTTTGGGATTTCAACAATTGGTGGAACTTTTGCGGTTTTTTCGTTGAGATTCGTTTTGATTTCCACGGCTGTTGACGAAGCCAAATGTATTTCAGAAGTTGGTTCAACAAGTGGTTGTTGATCTGTTCGTTCAGCAATTGAAGTATGCACACTGTTTTGTTGTAGATGGTGTTGTACTCTGAGTGGGTGATGGGTTGTTTTGCTCGAATGATGAATTTCTTCTAGTTGAACGTTATTTCCAGTTACTGAGTTTTTGAGTTCCGGTTGAAGACTTTCATAGTTGTAATTTGAATATTGATGTGCTTCAGCATCATTCGCAATTGTATCCACAATAAAGTCTGTTTGAATGAATGACCGCACCATCTCCAATATTTCTGATGCCAGATAATCACAGTCTCGGTGTCCGAAATATATCCGCTTGATGTAACGACGTGGTAGTTTGCTTGTGATAATGTTGGCAATCATTGTGTTGTCCGCGTCAGGTTGTATTTTGCACAATTGGTTGAAAATGGAAACACACTCAGTCCAAAGTTGTTGTATTTGTTGCAAACTGTGGTTCTTGATGCTGGATCATACGAGCAGCATTTCCTTGAAGAGCTGATTTGAGATAGTAGAACTTGAAAATTTCCGCAATTGGTTGACTGTCGATTAATGTGTTGAATAACTCCATGAATGATTGAAAATGCAAAATTTCGCCGTTGAAAGTAGGGATCGAAACAGTAGCAGTTTGAATAGGAATATATGAATTTGTAGAAGAACATTGTTGAGCTGAATTTGAGCAAGCTCCGATAATTCCATGAGGATGGATTGGATTAAAATGCATTTGTCCCTGTTGATGAGGAAATATGTGATGTTGTTGACTTCCATGTGCCCGTTGTTGATTATTTTGATAAGATGAGTGAATGAATAGTAGAGGAATATCAGTGTGAGTTGCAGGTGAATATGAATATTGTGGAACCGAATCTTGTGTTGTTGAGTTAATGTTGCATTCAGGAACAATTGAATCCGTTGATAAAACTGAAACTGGGAACGGTGGGTAGTCCACTTGGTCAGGACTTCTTGATTTGTGCATTTTCACGTATGCATTGTACTTCTCCTTGAGCTGAGACAGTACATCGGTGGACAATTTCAATTCCGACATGAAATTTCCTTTTGTTGATTGGTGTTCGTTGATAATATATGAAACAATGGAACAATCAATCAAAATTTTTGGATAGTGATTCGATTCATTTCCGATTGAATTTCTGTTGCAACATCGGCAAATTCTGCAATTGTTTCGTAGAGTTGTTCATTGTCTGATGAGTTGAATCCATTGTTGGCCTTATTGATGAGTTCGTTGGCTTGATTGATCTGCGTTTGCATCTTTTTTCTTGCAATGTTGAGTTGAGCTTTGAAAATGTTGCTCATCTTGGCTGGGTGCAGCTGTTCTTTACCTCTGGGTCACCATGTACGGAAAAGGATTCCAATATTTCCCGTATAATAATTTATTAATAAGAATGTATAGATTAAGGGATCAGAAAGGATGAATGGGGGATTCTACATCTAGAACCGTTTGATGCTTGAACCATGTTATATGCACAGAATAGCGTCTTATATACCATACATACAAATCGAATTATGCTAATGTTGGGGGCGAAGGTGGTAATGTTATGGGAACGACGGGAATATTGTTTCCCTATGACTAATAGAAGATCAGAAATCATAATCAAAGAGCAAGCGATTTGACAACAATTCCAGTATCAATGTTGAAGTATCTCCAGTATTTCAAGCTTTTTATGATTGCATTTATCCAAAACTGGAACCATATAAGGGGCAATACAAGGAAGTAAGTATTTGTTTAAAAAATTATTCCTGTTGTGCAATTCGATTTCAAAATCTTTGATTTTTCTAGTTCTGGTTTGCATTTACCAATGTCACGAAACAGTGCGACAATCTCGAAGTATACAAATCTATGGATATTCATCCAGCTTCTAACAGAGGAGAAACCAAATATGTTGCTTTGCCAAAAACGGTAATCCTGCCATTCTGCTAAATTTCATATTTTGTATTTTTAGAACGAACTCTTGACTATGGTTACTCTGGGAATTGGGCATGATGTAGGTGCAGAGGTTAAACTGAAAGAGGTAATTGATGAATGCCACGCATACCATAAAAACAGTTTCTAACTTTCAGCTTTATCCAAAAATTGATTTTTTCGGAGCAGATCCAGCAGCAGTGATCAATAAAGATCTTTATGAGAATACATTAGGAGGAAAATATTTCCAATATGCTGTCAGCGGAGAAAGTGGAATGCAACGCTCAAGTGTATATGAAAGTAAGCCAAATGGTTATCCATAAAATTAATCGATAACTTGCAGAGGATCGATACCAGGACAGAGTGACAAAGCACGTCAAGGCTGATTATTTCTTTAAAAACATTCTTCATAAAACTAAAATCGATATGCTTTGGATTGATGTTGAGCAAAATGAATATCCAATTCTTGATCAAATTCATCGAAACGAGGCAATCGACAAGGAAGGTATACTTCTGTGTCAAATCAATGTTGAACTTCACAAAGGAATTTTCGGCGAAGTTGAAGATCAAATGAAAAAGCTTCATGATTTTGTATGGAGACTTCTTGACGAAAAACGATATGTTATGATGAAACCTCACTTTGTTTTGTACAAAATGGTCGGATTTATTCGAGTATTTATGGTTAATGTTTCTGATAAGGAGTGTGCTGATTTGTTTGTAAATTGATTATGGCATTTAAGTATTTAATAAAAACTATTATGCTAATTTACCGCCTTGATCATATCGAACTTGTACCCGAGACAAAAAAGATTCTGAAAATTGAATCACAACACTCGGATCTTTTATTTTCAGTTTGCTCACCAAACTCTCGTGATTTTTCCTCATAATCTTTCAAATGTTTTATACTTTTTCCCACAAACTACTTGTAATTCTCACACCTTCTCGTCATTTTCTCGGATCAAAAGTTATCCCTGGGTCCTTGGACCAAAAGTTCAAATTCAAAATATTCAAAAATTACAATTTTAGTTTTAACGTAAGGAAACTTTGGACCTTGACAATTTCTGCGAAAATATTTGATTTTTTTTTCACCACAAAATGGTCAGTCAAAAATGTACTATCCAGACCGGAAAATGTTTGCTAATTGATTAAAATCTTCAATGTCTCAACACAATGGAATAGTGCGACGGAGATGAAAAAGATAATTGTTGAAAATACCTCACACAGGGAATTCCCGGATTTTTAAACAAAGAACATGGACTTTGATTCTGGATTCGAAAAATTCTTGTCACGTTTTCCAAAAGTTCAAAAAAGTTTACAAACAAGGAATATCTTCGAAATCAAAGGACACGTTGGAACGTGTGAATCAGTATAAAAAGAGAATGTTTTCAATAAAATCAGTTATTGCTAACATTGAGACTTCTTTTCAAGTTCGCCAAAGCACACAGGTTAGTTGTTTTTCAGAGTTTGAGATTTCACTGCGGTTGTCAAGTAACCGCAGAGCATATCTCCAGAGGAGTTTCTCTTCAGGCTTTATGTGCAAATTTCAGAAAAGAAGAAGATGGCAGACAAATCAGCATTTGTGCCAGTCGATGCAATCGGAAATCACAAAAACACCGATCTTGACGTTGATATTGACGACGAATTGTTCGGAAAAAAACCACCAAAAGCCAGTGCAAGTGCAACCAAAGCAGCCGCTCCACCGGCTCCGGCTCCAGCCCCAGCCCCACCAAAACCTGCTGCAGCACCTGCCCCAGCCGCTGGAAAGTACCAATACAAGAAGTCGTCGACCTATCAGAAGACCTATGCCAAATAGAACTTCTAGATTTGACTCTAATTGACGCAAATCCGAAAATGAAATTAACGAAGTATTATTAGCTTTTTGATATGATAAAAAGGAAAATGTTATTTTTCCTCGTTTTTCAGATATGCAGTTTTGTCTAAAGACAACATCTATAATTTTTTCATATATTTCTGGATAGCTGCCTCGTGATGAATTTTCTTACATTGTGACTTTAGAATCACGGACTTGAATATTTGAATGCAAAAATCATTTATGTTCTCGCCGTCTAAAGTCACTTCATTCGTTTTTCAAACACCCACGAAACTAAAGTTGTTTGTAGTATAATGTGATGAATTGTTGTAGTCAAGGAATAGAAAGTTCATTTAGAAATCAATTGAGACCCGTTAAAAATGAGATTAGGTACATTTGAGTTGTTGTAAGGAATGAAAAAATGACATTATACATTATTAAACAAGTAACACCTTCTCAATAAACTAGCGAAACTTCTTGTTCCGATAATGTCAAACCCGATACTAATTATACAATTTGCACGAGCATTCTACAAGATAATCAAAAATCGACCCGAGTAAAACTCTGATTAAAGGTTTAAGGCTCATCTCCAAAAGCTTCATCCAATATTCCCATTGGTCCAACTCTTGTTGCCGATATCTTCTGCTCCTCATTCTCCACCACATTTTTCATTGCACTTTTAATCAATTGTTTCTGTAGCATGATCATTGAGCTCTGGTTATTCATTAAAAATTCTTTCAACGATAGCAACCCATCTGCGTAATCAACCGACGACCTTTCAGATGTCATATCGTATCCTGAAAACATTCAGATGTTCAATACAGCAATTATCACCTGCCAACAGATTTGAAATACCTTTTGGTGGTCGAAGTCCGAGTCCCATATATCTTCGTTTTTTCTTAAAGCACAAGAATGATCGGTCTTCGACTTTTACATCCATTTTCTTGATCATCCAATTCAAAAGTTGCCTAACAACAATTGAAGACACATTTGAAAGACAATAGAAGAAGCAAGCTCCAAGAGTCAGAAGACAGAAATTGACAAATCTTAAATGAATCATAATTTACTATAATTCAATATTTCCTCATCATCCTACACACAAAAAACTCCTCCACATACCTGTACAAATCAGGGCTCATCCGTGTTACATCCTGCTGATTTGATACATAATCACCGAAGCCGATTGTGGCAAAACTGAAATTTTAAACTTGTTGAAAAAATTCAAAAATAATTCAGAGATAAACCTGATAAAGCAGAAGTATAGGGAATCAATGTAATTCCAGTTTTCAACGACCGAATAAATTCCAGCGGAGGCGGTGATCAAAACCAGGCACATTGAAAAAAGAATGAAGAACACTTTGTACACAGAGGGTCTCCAGTTGTCCATGTGGCCGCCACAAGAGCTGGAAAATAATCGTTTTAAATCTTATTCAGTATTATACAGGAATTGTTTTGCGATTTATTAGGACCCGATTAAGTTTTAAGTGTTTTTTTTTAATTTTCAGAACAAAACTCCGGATATCAAATTTTTGTCTTTAAAAACAAGAAATTGAATTCAAAATGCAAATATATTTGAATGATTATTTACCTTGAAGATTCATTGAAATCTTCGTTGTTAAGCAGCAACGTGACCGGTTTGTTTCCTGATTCCTTGAGTCGATATCGGATTTTGCGCTCTCGAAGACTTCTGAAAAATCAAATTTAATCCACACTTATATTCTTAAAACTTATTTCCAAAGCTTCTCTTTCCATCAACCCACCTTAAAATGTATGACATTCCAGTCACCAATCTCTCCAAGAATAGATTAAAGAACAGCACACAGCAGGTGCATCCAACAACTCCGTAAACAATTGTGATGAATCTACCAAGATGTGTTCTAGGAGTTGATGTTCCAAATCCAATTGTAGATATGACAGTTGCTGAGAAGAAAAGAGAACCAAGATGATCAAAACGAGATCTTGAGTTCAATAGCCCGCTGGTTGCTCCATCGGATATAAATCTAACCATTTCTTCGAAATCGCATTCGTTCAATGGTTTGTGTTTACAGTAAACTTTTTGATAGTCTGCCATACGATTGTCAATCTGAAAAATAGAAAGTGTGAATTCAATTGTTTTATTGTATTTTTTCTATTTTCACATTGTTCCCCATCTTGTTTTGATTCAAAAAAGCGATCACTGAGCCACTTGACTATAAAAGTTGTCGCTCTTTCTCTCATTCCTGGCTCACGACTTTGATTTCTGTTGCCAATGGTGATAAAGAGAATGTGTGAAAATGATTGAGAATGTGTCAGCGATAACGACAAAAGAGCATTGACTAACCAAAAGCTATGAGCCGGAAAAGCTAGGAAAGAACATAAAGTTCAACCTGTTACTGGACTTTTTCAGAGCTTTAGAATTTTGGGCAGGTTTTAAATCACATGTAGAACACTTAAAAATGACTTCAAAAAGCTTCAGATAATTATTAGTTAGTTCAAACATTCTATTAAAATATTTTATTTACCTCCCTTCTTGTTTGGCTCGTTCATCAAAAGTTTTTTGCTTCGCAAATTACTAATCAAATCGCAAAGGGAATATTTTTATAATCATTTCTGATTCATTTCATCGGAAAACTAGATTTCTCATATTCCCAAGTGTTTAATCAGAGCTCATTTGAAATTATTTTGAAAAGCGTTTTTCAATGTGTCAAAATCATCACTAAAATTGATCAAGTGAACGCTGACAAAAACAAAGTCCACACTCAAGAAACATCAAGGTTTCTGCAAACTTGATCTCATTTCATATTTCCCAATCCATAGTGCACAACACAAGAACAAAAGAAGAATAAGTGCATTCTCTATGGAATTATTACGTACGACATGCCACATTTGAAATTCATACTTTTATCCACATCTAGCTCAACACAGAATTGACAAATGAACAACTATGAGCCGAACAATTGTTTCTTTTGTTTTCTTTCTCTCTTTCTATCTTATATAATCATGCATTTTCATTTGAATGTGCAGACAAATAATACTAAAAAAGAAGCTATAAAAAGAAGATTTGATTAGATATCAGATCCTTGGCTAGGCTTTTGGAGGGAGTCCCCTGTTGAAAAATATATGCAATGGCTCACTCACAATAGAACAATTTTTTGTGAGCAAAATCAAAGCAAAGGCGGATTATCACTCTTTTACAACAAGCTTCGTAATCCTTCCCGCCGGCTGTCTCTGATTGTATCGCCGTATTGAGCGGATATCCACGAACGAGGATATCATTGAAGAATTAGAAAATTGGAAGGAAAACAAAAAACAAGGCTACAAAACAAAATTATAGGAAGAAATGGAAGAAAGACGCTCGCGTGATAAGGAACACTCTATATTTTTGGAATATATCGTACCGCTATTCGTTCATCAACTTCATTCTCCCATTCGAGCCAATGGAAAAGGATTGCACCGAACGCTAAATAAACTATCAGAATTATGCAAATGAGCACGAATCGAGCATTTTCTTCATATATCCGCAGTCTTGCGAAGCATCCGACCTGTAAATATTCAATTAGTTATTGAGAACACACTGGCATCAACAGTTCAAATAGTGGCATAAAATTAAACGTTTTTTGGAAAAATTGAGCGAATATTTGTAAATTGGGGAAACTACAGCACTTGTAGAAATTCTAGCAAATGTGCTCTAAATTCTAGGTTTTCCGAAACATTGAAACCAAATTTTTTGAAGCAGAAAATTATTCTAATTTGTTACTCAATTTTTTTTCTAATTTCATTTTCCGCATTCATGCACTTTAAAAAATTTACAAAAGACAAATAAAATAAAGAGAGAACTCACCTTTGCTCGTGTGATCGAAGGCAATGTGTTAGCGCGAAGCATCTCCCGTTGACCAATGCCTCGAGCAAACTGTAACTTGTGCATGACAGTTTGAGTAATAGCCATCTACAAATGCTCAGTCTGTGTGGTTCTCCCTATTCTCAGATCTAATATTGGAAGATTGAAAATGATGATCTCTTTCGGGTCTACAGTAATCCTTTCGAATATTAGAGAAAAAGAGATATGAGGAGAAGTTGGACCGCAGCTAGTCAGGATTATCTGTTGATAAGGCAGCTATGGTGTATGAAGAGTCACACAGTCGTCAAGTAGAAGTAGATGAAGAAGAAAAAGTCGGTGCGATTTAGGCTCTCTGTGTGCCTCTATGGTGTGGCAGCTGATAATATAATGGAGGTGCATACGCCCGGAGCAGGTGCTCTAGCTAACTCTCCGTCTCTCAATTCTTGTTCTCGCACAATTTCAGTGAGAGAGAGTGAGACACGCATTCTTATTCGAAAGCAAATTTTGGAGAAAAAGTGAACAAGAGACGGGGGTGGATATCAAATGAGTGAGAAAGAATACGAACAAATTGTTTGATAAGATTAGAAACAAAATTAAACGCCGAAAAGTTCTAGTAAGATTATGTATGTATATACAATTGCAAAAATTTATATCACAACATTTGTATGCTTTTCTTAAAATTTGAGAAAAACAAGCTATTTCCTTTTTTAAAGTAAGCAAAATAAACTACTATGTGAAAAGGCAGGTGTGAGCTGAGATTATTCTGATATATTCCTGAATCCCAAAAACATATCTCAAGCTTTTTTAATCTTTAAGGATTCTCGTGTATTCCCCTTCCATTTGAAAAAAGTGTTCCGTCTTCTTTGACTTTTTTCAATTATGAACATTTATAGTTAATGGAACGGATAAAGCCCTCGAGTGTTCTAAAAACACACGTCAATGATACTGAAAACTTATGAACTCAATATCTGTTTTGCCATTTTGAGTTGACGTAAATCAAAGAGCAAAGTGGATGTACATAGACATTTTGAAAGCCATCATAGGATTTTGAGCTTGACACAGTAAAGTATATGGAAACTCATAAAATTTGAAATGTTCAATATGAATTTATTTATTAGTTTTTTGAGAATAAATAAATTATCCTACGCATTTGATCTCAAATTAAAAGTTAGAAAAAAATCAGATTTAAACATGTTATATATGATTGTTTTTGATCAAATAAAAATTGTCTAGAAAATTAGTGAACTAGGTAAACATAAATAGACGCAGGTAACTAAACTTTGGTATAATGAAAAAGTTTTGGAACAAGTTGTTGAGACAGAACAAACTACTTCTAGAAAACTTTGGGAATTTCGCAAACTTTCTGATAAATACAGATTGGTAGCTTTTTAAACCAAATGGGATACGGGAGAATTCATATAACTTTTTAAAGAAAGAAGGAAGTTTTAGTAAAGAAAAAAATAATAGAAATAGAATTTGCTTTTGGAAAATGTTTTCAACTTTCAAAACCCAATCGGATAAATTTTAAGGCATTTCATATACGTAACTCTCTGATTTATTCTGGAAACATCCGCAGTTTTTTTCAACCGAAATTTTCATTGCAAAAATATTCACTTTCAGTACTAATCAGGAAATCCACTTCAGATATTGAAAATGTTCTGAACCAATATATGCTTTAGTATTTTTACAGAAAATGGTTTGATTGTTCTTTTTTCTTATTATATATTCTTTTTAAATTCTTCTGGAAAGTATATCTCAATGTTGCTTCATTTTTTAGAGAACATCCCTACTCTTTGCCTCACCATTGACAAGTGAAAAATTCAAGAAATCTGTTGTTCTATCTATGGTCAGTACTATCGTCATAACTACCATTTTGATATAAATCCTAAAATAGATTTGCAGATTTTGAAATATGATAATGGCTGCCGTGGGTAAACATATGCAATCAATGACCTACGTCAAGATATATCCTTCCTTTCGAAACCACCTTTGACGTTTGAAATTTAAATACCTAAGAAGCTTAGACGTCTTGGTTTTCTGACTGTAATCAAACGAAATTTAGGTAATACTGAGGTAAAGTGCAAAATCAAATAAATAAATTAGCATTTCTCTTTATGTAACCTTTAGGAAGTTTGCACCTGATATGGATCAGAACGAGTTATTTTTGGAACAATTCTAAATAAGAATATAAATTTTAAATGTGAAAAATTGTAGGTCATTCTTAGAATTCAAAATCTCACTCAAAATTTTCTATTTAACTACGTCGTCATTCAATTTCATAAATATCCATCATCACCCAGACAACTATTCAATTGTGCTTTTATTCATTTCCGATTGAGTGAAAACATGGGAAACGGAGAAAAGAAAAGCGCCAATTTTGGTGTCAAAATGACGGATCGGACTCACCATTCCTTATGACGTAAATATCTACGGAAAGCGATTTTGGCAGAAAACAGAGAAATTCTGGAAAAGGTAGCTGCTCAATATTGGAATGAAACTAATCGGGGATGAAAGAAGAGGGAGTGAGGTAGTGGTGACCTGGATAGATCTAGGATGACATACATAAATGCAAGAGGTACGTAGAACATGACTGGTTCAAGTATTTGAAATGTATCCGGTTTCTAGGCTTCTTGTATGCAAAGTGCTCAAAATATCTTTTTCAGGTTATTTTTCGGGTTGAAGGTTCACGTAGGAGTGGGTGTTGGACTTTGGAACAGTGTGACATGTGATTCAAATTAAAGTTTTAATAATAAACCTTGCGGAATTCAATAGAAAATACTGTACTAAATCCAACGTTTTGTTTTTTTTTAGACGAAATTTTGCTAACAAACGGAAAATATAATTTAGAGTGCATGAAGAAACCGTTTTAAATTTTGATTACTGGTAATTTGATTTTTTCGGCTTTATCAAAATTTGTCCAATAGAAAACTATAGAAAAACTTCAACCCGTATTCTGTATTCTGAGCTGAAATTTTTTTGTTGATAGAATTCAAAACAACCGAGATATAAACTTTAAAATAAAAGCTGTACGGTTGCAATACTAATAGAAAAATTAATGTATGTAGATAATTACAGAATAAATAGTTTTTAAATTTATTTTACATCGTAGACGGACTATGTAAGTATTTATTTTTATAGGTAAAACTTACAAGTTATTCACTCCACTTATTCAACGTTGTAATAGCCACAAAAGTTGCAAATTTAAAATATCTGATTTTCAACTCGCCTGAATCCTGTTTTGACCTACTGTATTCACATCATATCCTCCATATTATTAAATTTTCATTCAAAACACATTTTCCATCGAAATCATTTGTACTAACATCAACAAAAGCAGGTGCTTCTTCCTGGCCTATTTCATTGTTAGAATGAAAAATGTACACTTTTCATTTTATATTTTTCAGATATCAAAATTTGATGACGCCCTTGGAAATCTATAATATACAAAAAGATAACGAGGCGATTGTGCCCTTTCCTTCTTGGGTTCTCGAGAGGGATGAACCTTTTATTGCATCTAATTTCGCATATACTTATAAAATGTTAAACATGAACCAACTAATAGTTTTCAGCTGATGGCGCTGCTATGTGTTTCTGCTAAATACTAGGATAACATTTTCAGAAGTTTGCGTCAATTTTCTGAGATTAATAGGGCATGACTAGGCATTTTACCCAGTCGAGGTCTAGTCGTATTGGTGTTAAGACATTCCAAATTTAGTTTTTGCCGTGCATTTTCAGTTAAAAAATTGGACTACACAACAGCGTGTTACCACGACTGGAAGGCGAGGGGAAAAGAGACACTGGAGATCATGATGCAACTCTATTTGGGAACACATATTTTGCTTAACTTTTCTACAAATAAGAACATCTGAATAGAAAGTTTCAGTCGTCAATGATCTAGGTGCACAGTCTGGTTATATAGAGTATAAGGATCTAAAATTTGAAAACAAAAATCCGGTTTCTTGTAGCTATTTTAGTCGCTAAACTTAAAGTTGGAAGCCATATAAAACTCTATTAAAGAAGCCATGACGGAAAAAAAATTTAATTATGTTTGAGCATGTTTTTTTCTAGAAACTCACAGTAACAGTTAAGCTTTTCCGTTTTCCACGGCGACGTTGCTGGGCAATCAAGGGACCCAACGTGAATTGATCCATTATGAAGCAACAGAGTTATGTTTTGGAATAGAGATTTCAGGTTTTAGAATCTTGAAATCAAAATAAATGAAAAAGAGTGGGAGGCATTGGTTGAGAATGTGTGAAGGCGTTGGATTAGAGGGTACACACTCGAATCGAACGAAAAAGCATCTTCTTCATTTCATGACACTCTTGAAAGAGAGAGAAAAAGAGAATTAAAATTACTTGAATTGATTCATTTCGGTTTAAGAACCATCATGACAATGATGATGAGAAAAATGATGTGGAAGAAGGAAACAAGGAAGAGAGGTTGGAATAAAATGAATTAGAGCAATGGTTTAAAATCAGAAAGTTTTCACAATCAATAGGCATATGAACAATATTTTTTGCATACGAGCATGTTATTCGTCACTTCACAATTAAATAAATAATTATTTTCAGTCAACACTTCCGGGTAAAAAAATCTGAATTCCCAGTATTTATCAAGAAAAAACACTGATAAAGTGCTTCCAAATAACCTTGAAATTAAGAATTAAAGTTCAAAAATGTGCCTTTTTACTACTAACATTAGAAATCCAGAAACGTTACAAAGATAACAATATCATCATAACAACTGAAACTTGATGAAGGAGTGCAACAATTTCAGAATTAAACGATAATTATGCTTTGAAAGCTACTTATTTTTATTAGCTCATTGAAGTGTAACTTAAGTGGAATTTTGAACTCTTCATATCTAAATTCAAGATGCTCTTAACTAATATAAAAAGTGTCCAAGAAAATGCGCCTTTTGGAAATATCTTTGAAACAGAAATCCCTGGTCATAGAACATATCCAAGTATGTAGGTGCACCTATTTCTTGGTTAGATTCTAGTAGTTTGTTCACTATTATTTTATTGTTGCTGTGAGAATTCAAGTTTGATATTTATGCCTGCTAAACGCATAAATTTTCAAATTTCAAGAACTCACCTTTTTGGTAGTATCACTCCTCAAAAACTGAACATCATCGGTCATCCAAAGCGAAAGCCGGTGGTTGCTCGGCATGCCTACACCCACTGTAAAATGATTATTGAACAACATATATAAATATCGATTTCAGATCAAAAAGGATAAGAACAAAAATAGTTTTAATGTTTCTTGACTTGTGGTTCAATTGTGAGAATATCGAACAAAAACTGAAGATTTACAAGTGATGTTGAAGTGAATATTGGATTAGATTAGCATAATAAGAGGATCTGAAGAGTTAGAAAATGGCACAGCTCGTTTTTTCTTCAGTGGAAGAGGATTTATTTTTCTGATAAGAAGTGATTAGAAACGTCATTTGAGTAAAAGAAATGCTGGATAAAAAGAATTCGGATCAGTGCACCTTATCGCCACAGAATTTTCTTCCTGCTCTTCAAACTGTTTTAGACATAAATCGACACAACACTGATTTCAGAGTGTTGAACAGCTTATCTGAGCTTTCGAATGAAAATGCTTGAAGAAAGCGAGAGAATAAATATCTTGTTGCGTGATTTTAGAAGTATGACCATGTAAGAAAGCTAAGCGAGCAGTGCAAATTACGGGTTACAATGTGAAAAATATTGTGGTGACTGGTGGACTACGGTAAATATATAATCATCGTGATAAGCTTTGGTCTTTGTTCAGAATAGTTATTTTTTATTGAAATCAGAACTTATGTACTATATTATTATTTCATAGTAACCTTGATTCTCATGTTATTGTTTGTAGCATTTAATTCAGTTGAAAACTCATGGCGGCTTTAAATAGTTGGAATAAATTGCCAGTTGTTTTGAGAAGTTGCTAATGTTTTTAATTATATCATTTTGGTCAGAAAACTACTAAAGATACAATATATAACAATATCTAAATTTAAATTATTCTAGTCATATAAAAGACTGAATAAACACTGAATCATATTCTCAGCAAGGATCTCAACATTATCAAAGTCTCTGAAACTATGACGTGCATCAAAGTTTAGAAGCCATATAAAATCCAAAAACTTTGAAAATATCAAAGAAATCGAAAACTCTATCCAATCAAATGAAGCCTTTCAATTCTTCTAAAAGTCAGCGAAAAACACTGTTCCACCCTTAAAACTTTCGTTCTTCTTTATTTCTCCAATCTCAAGAATCAAAGTCAAAAGGATTAACGAAATATACCTTTTCTGTTGACAAAGAAGGTTACATAAACGTATCTTTGTGAACAAAATTATATACCAACTGAAACGAAAGATCTACAAAATAACAAAGAGAAAGGTGAAGCTTATTGGTGAAAAAACATTTGGAAATAGGAATCAATGAAAGAAGAGACTTATTGGATTAAATATGAGAAGTAAAGGAAAACTAGTACAGGTTTTTAAGTTGTGAAGGTGAAGCTTCCTAGTATAAAAGATGGATTTGGAAACTTAGAAAATCATCATGTTCTCTTATTTCATTCACTTTTGCAAAATAAACCAACTTGGTAATTTGGTACATATCTTCCTCTTAAAATCTGCAACCTTGCAATGAATGTAGTTTAAAATGTACTGGCAAATTTTCATATTTCCAGCAACTTTTCGGATTATAAAAAATTGTCAGGGAAATACTACAAACGGATCGCCAAGCGTAGCATTTCATATTTTGAACATTCCCCATTGAAATTAAATTAAATTAAAATTTATCAACATTCTGCTTTTCGATTATTTTCGAAAAAAAGTGTACATAGGACCCATCATTAAGTTTTAGAATAATTCAGACATACTTACTATTAATGATTTCAAATTTCAGAGTTTGAAATTAAATGGTATGTTTGATCCTTTATCGGCGAATCGTGAAATCTTGAGATATTGCTTGAAAGACAGATGCTCAGATTCTCGGTGGGTCTCGTCACGATTATTTTGGATAGACTTATGAATCTATAAAAATCAAAACCAAATTTAAGTGTATTTGAGAACATTATTTGAGTGATCGTATCCAAATCAACGACACTCCCTTTCAAAATTCTTTAATTTCTTAATCTCCCCATTGTTCTCTGCAAATTATCTTTTTTTTTTTTTAATATTTTCACTCGAAACTTTTCATTCTTCTTCTTCTCCTTTTCCTTATTTATTTTCATAGAAAAAAGACGAAAACAACCATGATTATTTCTACATGCCAACATCAGTTCCGCATTAATCAAAACAAGGAATATAGAAAAGAAATGTGTGTCATTTTCAGAAAATGGGTCGTCAAGGTAGTCTTGCTCTTCTGCTTTCCATTATTCTTATCGGTGAAACAATTGCCAACGAATACGATGGTTTGAGTTCCCACCAATCCCACCAATCAACTGTCACTTCTGCTCCAATTCATGTTTCCGAGCAACAAACTTCACGCAATCGTCCCTACAATCAACCACAGCTGCAACAGAAACCATCCGTCCTCACTCAATCCTACCAAGTTCTACCAGAATCTAGAAACTACTATCAATATCCACAGTATCTTCCAACTCATACTGGTTATTCCAACATTCAAACTGTAGGCCAACCATATCAAATGTACGGGTCAGCCCCTGGCTCAAATGTAGTGTCTGGTGGAAATTCGGAAAGTTACGGATACAATCAACAAGCTCCCGTTCCAACAGTTGCACCAGCTCCAGTTCATTTTTCTGAACGCCAACGTTCGTATTCTGCTGCACCAACTCCTCCATCTCCATTTTCTGAAACCCGTGAGCGCGAAAACAACAATGTCCGAGCTCCTGGACATCACGCCCCAGCTCAACAAGGACATAGATCACCATCTCCACCACCTTCTCCATTCATGATCAACCCAAAACCAGTTCTCTCTTATGGAGCAGCTAATCCATTCCTTGCAAATTTGCCCCCAGCTCAAGGTGTATATGGTGCTCCAATCGATTCTTCTCACAGAGGTGAAGCAATTAGAGCATTTTACGAGCTCAATCCTCAAGTTACAGGTTATGATGGATTTTCTTTGTCAGCACCTGCACCTCCATCGGGTTCGTCAGCCTCTGTCGATGACACCTGGGAAGCACTGGAAGCATCTCTGGACGCAAACACCAGAAGACGTCATCGTATTTTCTAAAAACCCCATGTTCCTAATTGAACTTTCTTTTCTGTAAAAAGGAGATTTTTTGACAATAAAAATTCATACTAATTGTAAATCTAGGCTGAAATTCTATAACTTCAGAGTATCTAACAAAAATAACAACAAGCGAACTGTGAGGGAACAATAAAGCAAGAAATCACAAGAAAGAAAATACGTAGCTATAAAAAAGTGTTGAGATGGGAATGAAGAACCCGTGAATGTCTATGTAAATTGAATTTTCAGTGTTAGGCGGGCAGTAGTTCGTTGCTCATTCTTGTCTGAACTGCTTCTAATCGATTACGCATCACAATCCAAACATCTTCTGACATCTCCTCTAACGATCGATAGCAAACCTTCTGTGTATTGAAAACATCTAGTACGAACTGTACAACTTGTTCCTGGAATAAATATTTAGATAAGAAATATACAAATAAGCAAAATATTACCTTAAAATATTGACACAATTCTCCGAGGCGTTCATCAGTTCCCAAAAAGCCGAGAGTGATGGCCGGCATCACAGTTTCCGATATATTGTAGAACTTTGCAATAAAACCATCAGGATTTTTCAGTCTTTGACGCTTTGATTTAATGATAGACCAGATGATAGTGTTGAGAGTAGAGTACTTCATGGACATCGACATAAAATAATTCTTGGTGACGGAATAAACTGCAGAAGGTGGTGATTTTAAGTCTTCAAATGCATCGAGGATAATAAAATCGATTGCGACATCATAAAAGCCAGTTTCACAAACACCTCGGCCTTCGACGTCTTGTCTGAGCTGCTCTTCATTACGGTCATTTGATACATATTCCAGCATCTCATCGTAGGCATTAAAGAACTTCACAGGATCCTGTTTCGTGTGACGAATAAAATCAGCGAGGAGAGTTCGGCCACATTTCGCAAGCCATACACGTTTGTGCTCGTCTTTCAAAGCGTTCTAAACAAATTATATTTTAGTTTTTGAAAATTAACAAAAGTTAAATCATAATTTTAAAAAAGATGTTCTAAACTTTTAATATAAAGAGAACGTACCGTGAGAGCTTGCCTAACACAGTATAACTTGGCAGCAAAGTCTGTTTCACTGTCACACTTGCAGAATTCCATTCGACTTTTTCTATACTTTACTTCTCCATTTAACGCCGCTTGCATTCCTTCATCCAAAAATCGCAGTTCATTTTTATCCAAATTCGCTGCATCACTAACAAAATCGATATCGTCAATGTCACATGCAAATTCTTCTACTGCAGAACGGAATGAATCATCGGAAAGGACAGAAAGAGTTCGTGATC